>NC_052076.1:250000-1450000 GCF_015852505.1 Tachyglossus aculeatus
AGGGCAGATCTTGGCAATATTGCGGAGGTGAGACTGGCAGGTTTTGGTGACAGATTGGATGTGAGGGGTAAACGAGAGAGCGGAGTCGAGGATGACACCAAGTTTGCAGGCTTGTGAGATGGAAAGGGTGGTAATTATAATAATAATAATAATAGCATTTATTAAGCACTTACTATGTGCAAAGCACTGTTCTAAGCGCTGGGGAGGTTAACAAGGTGATCAGGTTGTCCCACGGGGGGCTCACAGTCTTTGTCCCCATTTTACAGATGAGGTAACTGAGGCCCAGAGAAGTGAAATGACTTGCCCAAAGTCACACAGCTGATGTGGTGGAGCCGGGATTTGAACCCATGACCTCTGACTCCAAAGCCCGGGCTCTTTCCGTTGAGCCACCCTGCTTCTCCATGGTAGTGCTGTCTACAGTGATGGGAAAGTCAGGGAGAGGGCAGGGTTTGGGAGGGAAGATAAGGAATTCAGTCTTGGACATATTGAGTTTTAGATGGCAGGCAGACATCCAGATGGAGATGTCCTGAAGTCAGGAGGAGACACGAGCCTGAAGGGAAGGAGAGAGAGCAGGGGCAGAGATGTAGATTTGGGTGTCATCAGCGTAGAGATGATAGTTGAAGCCGGGGGAGCGAATGAGTTCACCGAGGGGGTGAGTGTAGATAGAGAACAGAAGGGGTCCAATAACTGACCCTTGAGGAACCCCTACAGTAAGGGGATGGGAGGGGGAGGAGAAGCCCACAAAGGAGACTGAGAATGAATGGCCGGAGAGATAAGAGGATCTGGAATTGGGGTCTGGAATTCCTACAGGGCCCTGGGACCCCAGAGCACACATCAGGGGGACCCTGGGTACCCTGAAGGTTGAGTTGGGGCTGAACCTCAATCTGGGTCCTCAAGTCCCCTATTCAGTTGGAGAATCTGACTTTGAATCCTTGATCTGCCCCATGTTCATCACTTCCCAATCTGAGCCTTGGTTTCTCTGTCTTGGTAGAGTCATGGGGATTTTCGACAGCTACCCCGGGCCACTTGCACATTTTTTATGGTATTTATTAAGCGCTTACTATGTACCAGCCATGAGGTAATCAGGTTGGACATAGCCCATTTCCCATGTGGAGCTCACAGTTGTAATCCCCATTTTACAGATGAGGGAACTTAGGCACAGAGAAATGCAGTGACTTGCCCAAGGTCACTCAGCAGACAAGTGGCAGAGCCGGGATTAGAACCCAGGTTCTTCTGACTCCCAGGGCTATGCTCAATCCACTAGTCCATGCTGCTTCCACATCCACACTCTGCCCCACAGGCACCCAGCCCAGGCCAGCATCCAGTCCTGCCTTCAGCCCAGGCCCTAGCTCATTGCACAGCAAGGTGCCCCCCAACCAGCATAGACTCCAGCCCAGTGCCCAGCACAGATCCCAGGCCCCAGCACAGTGCCTAGTCCAACATACAGCATAGGTCTAGCCCAGTACCCAGGACAGAGCGCGGGCCCCAAGCACAGTAGCCAGCCCAGCCCCGAGCACCAGAGCCCAGTCCCCCCCTTCCCCACCCACCAGCACAGCCCTCAACCCCCAGCACCCAGAACAGAACCTACTACTTCTAATAATAGTAATGATAGTATTTGTTAAGTGCTTACTATGTGCGAAGCACAGTTCTAAGTGCTGGGGGGGATACAAGGTGATCAGGTTGTCCCACGTGGGGCTCACAGTCTTACTCTCCATTTTACAGATGAGGTAACTGAAGCACAGAGAAGTTAAGTGACTTGCCCAAAGTCACACAGCTAACAAGCTGCGGTGCTAGGATTAGAACCCATGACCTCTGACTCTGAAGCCTGTGCTCTTTCCATTGAGTCATGCTGCTTCTCTTCTCTAGTACAGTATCCAGCTACCAGCACATACCCCAGGCCAACACCCAACTGAGAGCCAGCGCCCTAGCACGGTGTCAAGCCCAGCATCTGGCCCAGCACCCAACCCAGGCCCTAGTACAATGCCCACTCTAGCTCTCAGCACAGGGGCCAGGCCAGCACCTTATGCCCAACTGCCCCTCGGTCCTTGCTGTTGATGCTGCTCTTGCTGCTGCTGATGTGCTCCACGTGATGAAATCCTTCCAGCTCCTTGCTCAACCACGGCCACCTACCTGGGCAGGGAGTTTAGACGGGGTCTGATCCCTCCTTGGCCCCTGGGGTAAGGAACTGGTGACAGATCAGAGGGGCAGCGGGGGTGGGGAGTTGGAGAGTCAGTGCAGACCCAGACCCAAGGAAGAGAGAGAGAGAGAGAAAAAGAAAATGTGTGTGCATGTGTGTGCGTGTGTGTGTGTGTGTGTGTGTAGGGTACACGTTCTGGTAGACTCTCTCCACTCGCCATTAATCAGGACTTTCTCCTAAAAAGCACAGATACTTGGATACTTGGTCTCCTCACCTTGTCTCCAAACGGAGGCTGTGGGGCCAGTACTGAAGCTTCAGGAGTGTCGGGTAGCCAGAATGGCAGGACTTTGCAGGTCATGCAAAAATGGGGTAAACAAGGGGTGATAGCCCCCACGCCCCCCAGAGGAGCCCCTTGCTCTGACGTGCTAATAATAATAGTAATAATAATGATAATTGCATTTGTTGAGCACTTACTATGTGCCAACCACTGTACAAGATCACCAGATTGGACATGGTCTTTGTCCCATATAAGGCTCACAGACTAAGGAGGGAGAACTGATATTGAACCCCTGTTTTACAGATGAGGAAACTGAGGCACAGAAAAATTGTGACTTTGCCCAAGGTACACAGCAGGCAAGTGGTGGATCTGAGACTATAGCCCAGGTCCTTTGACTTTCAGGCCCAGGCTCTTTCCACTAGGCCCCGCTGCTTCTCTGTCCCTCTCCTCCCTCCCCTACTTTGGACTATTTCCCACTGCTCCCTTGCTTCTGGGGAGCCAGGCATGCATAGAGGGCCCTCTCTCTCTGCCCTCACTTGCCCTCCCAGGATCAGCCAGCCGGATCTCTGGGATCCCAGCCCGGGGTTGGCCCCTCCCAGCTCGGGGGGGGTGGGGAGTGGGGACAGCTGACCTCACTCCATGCCTGTCCCAGCCCCTCAGAGCGGCGCTGTCAGAAGATGGGGTGGGGCTGGAGACTCAGGGATGACTTCTCTGCCCACGGTCAGTGACCATGTGGGCCACGTTAATTTTCCCGGCCCTCAGTTTAACTAGCTCTAAATGGGGACAATGATTCTGCTAAAGAGAGAGACAGCTTGACCAAGTAAGAGTATCCTCCCCAAAGCCACAGGAAATGCATGGGAAGGCCAGCTCTGCCACAGCCCTTTGTGTGACTTGGAGCAAGTGACTTTTTGGACCTCAGTTTCCTCACATGTAAAATGGGAATGATGATACCTGTGCTTCTTCCTTCCTCCCAAGGATGTTGTAAGGGCAGAAATGAGCTAAATAATGAGAGAGCACTTGGAGAATGTGTTCTATAAAATTAAGGTGTGAATAGCTGCATTGCAGCAGTCGCTGGGGGATCTGAAGGTTAATGTCCCTGACAACAACTGGAGCAAAGGGCCAGGCTGGGTGGTGGTCGTTGGGGGTGGGGGGAGGAGCATTGGAGCCTGGTGCTCCCTCAAGCTGCTGCTCAGCTCTCCCCCCAACCCCCCACCCCCATCCCCATCACCTCTGTCCTGACCTCCGGACCCCATTCCCTAGGCTGGGCTTCCTCTTCCCAGAATGGGCTCTACCTCCGTGGCTGAGAAAGGAGAACCCACAGGGCTTATGGCTGTAGCAGGGAGGTGTGGGGGGCAGGGGGCTCCTTCCTCAAACTCTCATACTTTTGTGTGTGTGTGTGTGTGTGTGTGTGTGTGTGTGTGAGAGAGAGAGAGAGAGAGAGAGAGAGAGACACCCTTCCGCAACCCCCAGACCAGCCTCCCATTTCCCCTCCCTAGTTCCTCCTCTTTGCCACCCCTACACCTGCCTGCATCCACTCCACTCTGAGGACTTGTTCCAGCAAAGTCCAGTCCAGGTTGGGCCTTGGAAGAGGGGAGGGTTTAGGAGGGAAGGTGAGAAGTTCTGTTTTAGACGTGACTGGTTTGAGGAGCCGTGGGGACATCATCCAGGAGGAGATATCCTGGGGGTGAGAGGAGATGCCAGATTGCAGGTCAGATGAGAGGTAGAAGTCAAGGCTAGAGAGAGAGACTTGGGAGTCATTTGCAGAGAGGAGGGAGCTGAAGCCATGAGGGCAGATGAGGTCTCTGAGACAGTGAGAGCAATGCGTGAATGGTTGGGGACCAACCAAGGACAGAATCTCCAAGATGCCACCCTCAGTGCTGCCCTCAAGAAGGAAGGTGAAAGGTGAAAGATCTGATTGCAGCAACTGGTGGCACCTCTGTTGCTGATGGGATCCTAGCCAGAATCCTCCCAGATTGGCTCCTGAGGAATGTTGTCCACCAAAAGTTCCCAGAATCACACTGGGCCCAGTGGGCAATGTGGATCTGGCATCACATCAGACCCAGGAGAAACGCAGGGAACAGCACTGAGACCCGTACATGATTTTCCAGACTTTACCAAAGCATTTGACACCATCAGTCCACCTGGACCCTGGAAGTTACTAAGCAGATGTGGTTGCCCTAAAGGTGTTCCCCTGGGTTCGGGCCTTTGTCCTTTGTGATGGCATGGACAGCCTGGCCAGGACCAAGGATGCCCTGTCCGATCTGGTTCCCCATCGTCACTTGAGTAGAGTAGGGCCACTGAGTGTGACAGGGCCTATTTGATTTTGGGGATGCGGCCCCACTGGGGGAAGGGGCTGTAGATCTGAGTGCTGGGGTTAGACCCCCAGCTGCTCCTCAAGAGGTATCCTGTGTCACCCACTGTCCCAAAGACAGCCCTTCAAGGACCGCCACAGGCAGAATGACCCCCACCCGGGAGGTCTGTGCCCAAGTGGATCTGGTACCCACAGCCTGCTTTGCAACATTAGCAAGGCATTATGTACTAATGATTTGTCTGAAGAAACAGAGGTGTGTTAGCCCTCACCTGGGATGACACAGCCATATTCACACACTCAAACACACACCCCCACTCTCCCCATTTGCTGGGATACAGGTGTCGGTGTGACTACCTGCCAGTTAGGCTAGTGTGACTGAACAAAAGGACCGTTGATAGGGCCTACAGCTGGAAGCTACAGCAGGATGGGCTGCAGAGGAGAAGGCTCTCGCACTAAGAAGGAGTGCGAAAAGACTGGTGCCCAGCGAGCCCAGTGGGAGGGGAAGGGAACCTGGTGGAGTTGGGGCCCCAGTCTGGCTGGAGGTGTCTGATTCTCCCCTGTTGGAAGTGTAGACTTGGGGTGAGTGGCAGAGAGTTGGTGGGGCAGAGGGGAGCGGCCTGGCAGTCCCAGTGGATGAGGCAGCGGCTCAGACTGTGGTGCCAGGCCTCAGTGGGAGTAAGAAGAGCCGGGGGGTGGGGGGGTTGTGGAGCGGGGGAGGCGGGGGTGTTACTGGGAGTGGGGAGTCGGGGACAGGGGCGGCAAGGGAGATGTGATGGAAGGAAGAGAGGAGGGGATGGGAGGAGAGGAGGGGAGGAAGGAGGAGGAGATGATGGGAGGAGAGGAAGGGAGGGAAGTTGGACCAGGATAGTTCAGGCTGCAAAGAAGCTGGGGAGCAGCCCCAAGCCCAGGAGCCCTGGGTCAGGCTGTTGCTGTCTTTCCTACAGCACATGCTGCTCAGATGCCAACCAGGCATGGACACATCCGGGCCCCTCCCTACAAGCATTGCCACTGTGGATACAGAGGGAAGATGGGCTGAGAGAGAAGCCACCTCTGACCTCTGACCCTCAGACTTCATACGTGACCCTGTGCTCTCTCCTCCCACAGGGCTGGCTGGGCCCGGCGCCTGATGCACCAGCTTTTCCCAGGGCAGCTCATGGGCTCTGGACTCCCACCCAACCCCCCTGCCCCACGTCGTGCACTACCACTTGAGGTAATGATGATGCGGGGGAGACTGAGGGTGGCGGCCCCCATCACCTGTCTCCTGTTGGCAGCCACGGGCTGCCTCGCCAGCATGGGTAAGTGAGGGTGGTCCCATGACGGCCCTCATGTCTCTGTCTCTTCTGTGCCCCCAGCCCCCTCTGCTTTTCCCTGGCGCCTCCAAGACTCCACTGTTCCCCTGCCTCATCTGTTTGCCCTGTCTCCTCCTTGGTCCCTACATTCTCCTCCCTTTCCCATGACCCCCTGCAGTCCCTGCATTCCCCTGCCTCCTTTGCAACCCTCCAGCCCCCAGCCGCCTTGGTCCCCACCTCCTCCCCAATCCTCCGTGCTCCTCCACAACACCTTACAGTCCCCACGACCCCCTTCTTTGTGACCCCTGCACAACCCTCCCAGCCCCCCATGCATCCCTGCGGCCCCGACTCACGAGGGCTTCTCTCCAGGGGAGGTGCCACGGGTCTCCGTGCTCCCTGCCTCCACCGTCCAGAAACACGGGGGCCCGGTGGTCCTGCGCTGTGAGGTGGAGCCACCGGGCACGAATGTCACCTGGAGACATAACGGGGAGGAGCTGAGCACCGTCAGCGCCACCCTGGGGATCCACGTAAGCCGCGGGACCCTACTCATCGCCGCCCTCCGCCACGACACCGTGGGCCGGTACCAATGCGTGGCCCACCTGCCCGCCGGAGCCGTGGCCAGTGTGCCCGCCCCAGTCACATTAGCCAGTGAGTGTCCCACTCCTCCCAACCAGTCCAGTTGGTTTCCCTGCCCTTGGCCGGCCTCTGGCCCAGGGAATGCAGTGTGGGTGGTGAGATGGCCCGGGGCGCTTGTTGGCTGGGGCTGTGCCAGTAGGGTCCCAGGGGATGGATCTGGCTCCCGGCTTTGGCTCTGGCCCCTCCCTGCCACCCTGTGGGGCTCAGCATGACCCAGACAGGCACAAGGAGGATCCAGGATGGACAGTGGTTGGGCAGGGTGCTGGCCTCAGGCCAAGTTGAGAGCCACTCGCTAGGAACCTGCCGCCCACTGGCCCAGCTGGTTCTCTGCCAGGGTCTGTGCCACATGACTGGGGTCCTAAATGGAGAGTGAGACCCTAAGACTGAGCCCCTGTCAGAGGGGGAGAACTGGGCTGGGATCAGCCTCTACCCAGAGTTGGAACAGACAGATGTTGGTGGGCAGAAGGGCTAGTGTCTAGGCGCCCATGCTACCCAGGGCACTGGACAGAGGAGGTCTGGTTAAGCCGGGGGTAGGGGGAAGAGGCCATGAGAACAAGGATCAGGAGGTGTAGGGGACCAGGACGGGATTCCTACAGTGAGAGTCCAGAAAAAAGTTGGGGTCAGGCAGGAGGGAGGTGTGGGGGGCCTGGGGTTAGGGGCTGCCTGCAATTAGAGTACAGAAGGAAGATGGGGCAGGCAGGAGGCAGTGGAATGCGTGGCTGTCTCCTAAAAGTACAGAGCAGCTGGGATCCAGCCAGTTGGACTATTGCCAACCTCTGTTGGGGGAGGTGCAGGAGTGCAGGTGGGTCATCTTCCCCAAACCCCCCACCCCATATAGACAGGGCCAGCAGAGGAGGGGTCCACGGACTGGGCTGGGGGCACCAAATGCCCAGGCCCAGCAGCCAGGCAGCCTCACTTACAGTCACCAGAAGAGTTAGGAGCTCAGGGGGCTCAGGCGCTCCTCAGCTCGAAGCCCCGCCCCAGGAGCATCCATGAGGCTGAGACCATTTATCCCAATGTTGCTCGCAATTTCCCCTATGCATCAAGGGGCCCAGGCTTGGCCGCAGGGACATTTCTGGGCGCTGTTCCAGAAAGCTGAGAAGAGAGAGAGAGAGAGAGAGAGAGAGAGAGACAGCTTGGGGGTGGGGGGACAGAGAGCTAGTTTGGGTTTAAGGCCAAGAACGGTTGGCTTGTCACTGAGACATTCATCAGGAGTGAAGTGTTTAGGCAGGGAGGCTAGCAGGGAGACATGGGCTGGCGGGGAGATATGGACAGGGGGCAGGGGTGTGGGCAGGGAAGCGGGACTGAGGAGTGGAGGAGGGGAGTCAGGGGAGTGGACCCAATGGGGCCCTAGACTGGGTGGTTCCGTGCTGAAGCTTGGTAGGCTCTAGCCTGGAACTTACCAGAAGATGAACATCCATGGCCAAGGGAGGAACCAGTGGACAAGGGAGGGAAGGAGATAGTGGAATAGAATCCCCAAGGGTCCTATCCAGCGGAATGCAAGGAAAACCGGGATCACACAATACCTGCATGCATGTGTGCACACACACACTCACTCACTCACACACACACACACACACACACACACACACACACACACACACACACCACGGGGGTTTTCTGGGGTCACCCTCTCAACCCTTGGACAGAGCAACACTGCCCTCCTGCATCAGGACTCAGCCTCTGGTTCCAGCTCCAAATGTCCCAGAGGGCAAGCGACCAATGAGCCAGGACTTGGTCACAGCTTCAGGGACAACATTCCAGGTCAACATTTTGTGTGCCTGGCCCTCACCTTCTCTCTCTGTGTATGTCTTCTGGGCTTTGCCCTCTGTTTGACATATTTTCCCCTCCTCATGCTCCAAGCCGGAGGGGCGGAATGCCCAACAGACCCTGTGTTAAAGAGTTAACCTGCTTCTGGCTTCTGTGCCCAGTGGAGACATGGGCCACCCCCACCCCGACTGGTCCTGGAGACTCCAGCTCATTCCCTGCTCTTAAACTCTTTATTGTCTGTCACTGGATGGAGCCAAAACATTCTTCAAGTAACAGGGCCCTTTCTCTAGAGATCATGGTTATTACTGCATAGATCTACCCACCTCCTCCTCCTCCTCCTCTCCCTTCTTGTCTCTCCTTCATCTGTGCATGTTCTCTCTTTCTCTCTCTCTCTCCCTCTCTCCTCCTCCTCTTTTTTCTCTTACTGTGGCTTGGCTTCCCTGCCTCCACCACAGCATTCCTCCACTGCACAGCTCTGGGTGAGAGAACAGTCCCAGCACAATGAAGGGAGCAGCCAGTGTTTTGGGCCTTGGGGGAGGTTTCCACTACCATGCCAAGAAGCTGTTTTATATTAGTGGGGAGAGAGTATGAGGGAGAGGGAGAAAGGGAAAAGGGAGGAGGAGAGAGAAAGAGGGAGGAAGGTGTTGGGAGAGAGAGAGACAGAGAGAAGGGGAGAAAGAGGGGAAAAGAGGTGGAGAGGGGGTGGGAGTGAAAGAGAGAGAGGGAGGGAAGGTGCCAGCAAACGAGCAAGATAATCATGTTTTAATCACCACGACTGTTGGAGGAATTTGGTTTTCCCTTTCTGTAGCAGTCCCGGGGAAGAGGGGAGGGGGGAGGCAGCAGATCACTGGAGCCAAAGTCGTCTTTGCAGTTACAGAGCTGGGAGAAATCAGAGAGAGAGAGAGAATATTATTTTCATCATGCGAGTCTGCTGAGGAAGTGTCAGGGGCCGGGGGGAAGAGGGGAGAGAGGGAGGGAGGGAGGGAGCTGGTCTCCATATTGTCCTGACTGGGGGACAGGAATCAAAGAGAGAGAGAATATTTTTTCCATCGTGCGAGCCTGCTGAGGAAGAGTCAGGGGCCGCGGGAGGAGGGGTGGGAAGGAGATGGTCCCCATATTGTCCTGACTGGGAGATAGACTGGTAGAAGTGAGTTAGGTGTTGTGGTCACCAGGGGCCCCAGAGGATTCCCTTGGGGCTCGGATAGTGGGTCCTGTCGGTGGAAGGCGGGAGGAAAGTCACAAGGGTTTGCTTCCGACGTCTCGACAAGCCCGCTGAGGACCCTTCCCCCGGGTGTCGGGGTAGGTGACCATTCTGACCTTCGTTGCGCACGGGGAGGTTTGGCCCTGTATGGCCAACCTGATGCTCTCCTGCTCCACTGGTGCATTTGTCCTCCCACGGTGCAAGCCCCTGTCTTCGTTTCTCCATCACAATGCCCTGATGTGATCGAAGCATCCATTCCGAGATGTCGGCAACAGTCCTGGGGTGCAGAAGGAAGGCGGGGTAGGCAGGAGGCAGAGGGGTGCCTACGGTGAGAGACCTGAAGGAAGGTGGGACAGGCAGGGGTAAGGTGTCGGGGGGGCGGGGTGGAGGTGGGAAGGTGCAATGAGAGTCCAGAAGGAAGGCGGGGTGGGCAGGAGGCTGGGGGGAGGTGTGGCTGCCTCCTAAGCGTCCAGAGTGGCTGGGATCCAGCCAGTTATAATAATAATAATGTTGGTATTTGTTAAGCACTTACTATGTACAAAGCACTGTTCTAAGCGCTGGGGGGAATACAAGGAGATGAGGTTGTCCCATGTGGGGCTCACAGTCTTAATCCCCATTTTACAGATGAGGGAACTGAGGCACAGAGAAGTGAAGTGACTTGCCCAAGGTCACACAGCAGACATGTGGGGGAGGCGGGATTCGAACCCATGACCTGTGACCCCCAAGCCCACACTCTTTCCACTGAGCCACGCTATTGCCAGTGGGGTGGGGAAGGGCAGGAGTGCAGGTGTTTCACCTCTCTCAAGCCTCCCACCCCACCTAAATAGGGCCTGGAAGGGAGGGGTCTGCAGGCTGAGCCACAGGCACCACATGCCCAGGCCCAATATCCACGCAGCCTCACTAAGTCACGGGGGTTCGGGGGACTTGATTCCTCCCCGCCCCCATTCCCCATTAGCATCCACGAGGCTAAGATCATTTATCCCAACATGGCTTGCAGCTTCCCCTCTGAAGCAAAGGGTTCAGACTTAGCAGCTGGGACAGAGCTGGGTGCTGTCCACTTGGCTGACATGTGACCTTGGGCAAATCATTTAACTTCTCTGTGCCTCAGTTACCCCATCTGCAAAATGGGGATTAAAGCTGAAAACCCCATGTGGGACCTAGACCGTGTCCAAACTGATTATCTTGTATCTACCCTCACTTAGTACAGTGCCAGGCACAAAGTAAAGAGCTTAACAAATACCACTGAAAAAATTTCAAACCATGAAAGCAAAGGGCTTCTCAGCCAGGAAGTCATCTTTCCGACACCCTTGAGCCCCGAGAGAATTCCAGGAGCTCCAAACTCTTCCATTTTGGATTTCACCCAGGCACGTCTGATCTGTATGGCCTCTGGCTAGGTCAGGGCCTTAAACCTGGAAAAGGCCGGATCACGGACAATCCCATCAGGCCAGGCGCAGATCCCACAGCCCCATGGTGGTTGCGGGTGCCTGTGGAAAGGAGAGGTGTGCACCCCACAGTCGAACTCTGTCAGCAGTTAATGAAGGGTTTGGGGCGAAGCTACCTGCCTGGGTCAGCCCCACGGCCTGCATGGCCTAAAACCCCGTGTCCGCCTGCGACACTGGGAGGTGTGCAGGAAGCAGATGTTCATCACCCTCTGACTTTGCCTACCTCCGGCCCTCATTCCCCTGCAGATCTCCAGGACTTCAAGCCAGATGGCCAGCATGTGATTGAAGTGGGCGAGGGGAACACAGCCATCATCGCCTGCCACCTCCCTGAGAGCCACCCCAAGGCTCAGGCTCGCTACAGCGTCAAGCAGGAGTGGCTAGAGGCCTCCAGAGGTGTGTGGTGGGGGGCTGAGGGGGCACCGGTGGGTGGCACAGCAGGACAGGGGCGGGGACCAGTCAGGCAGGGCAGCTGGCAAGACTCAACCGCAAGACTTACGTGGCCCACCTCGCCTAGCCCTCCGCCTTCCTCCCCAGACAACTACCTGATCATGCCGTCGGGGAACCTGCAAATTGTCAACGCCAGCCACGAGGATGAGGGCACGTACAAGTGCGCTGCTTACAACCCCGTGACCCAGGAAGTCAAGACCTCGGGGTCCAGTGACCGCCTGCGGGTGCGACGTAAGAGGCTCTTTTCTTTCCCCTCTTTCTCCAGGTCACCAGGAGGGTGGGGTCAGAGGCCGGGGGGTCCCCGTGCCCAGAGCGATTTGCGTTGCAGTTGAAGAGGCACACAGCAGGGCAAGGCCTGCCTGAGGACCAGTGCTGCAGGCCAACCCTGGTCTCTGGCCCCACAAGGAATCAGCAGATCTCTCCCTTCACCTCCCCACTCTGCCCTGCCGATGACCTGACTCTTCCCTCCCCTCTCCGGCCTCCCCCGGCCTCCCCAACCTACCAGGTGCTAGCGCAGAGGCGGCTCGGATCATCTACCCCCGCGAAGCCCAGACCATCACCGTCACCAGGGGTCAGAGTCTCGTCCTGGAGTGTGTGGCCAGCGGGGCGCCACCGCCACGAGTCACCTGGGCCAAAGACGGGTCCAGCGTGGGGGGCTACAACAACACCCGTTTCCTACTGAGCAACCTTCTCATCGATGCTGCCACCGAGCGGGACTCCGGGACTTATCGCTGCATGGCGGACAATGGCGTAGGCGAGCCAGGGGTGGCAGTCGTTCTGTATCGCGTCCAGGTGTTCGGTGAGTATCCCACCCCCTTCTTCCGGCCGCGCCCACAGTGGGGTGATGGAGTTGGGCAGAGGAATGGAGTTGATGGAGGAAGTGCAGAGGGAACTGCGGGGGAAGGGGGTCAGGACACCAGGGGGGTGTACAGCAGAGTTGACGGGAGCATGTGCAGGGGGAGCTGTGGGGGAGGGGTCAGGAGAGCAGAGGAGTGTAAAGCAGTCGCGGTGTGGGAGTGGGGGGAGGGGTAACCGCCCCCCCAAACCCCCCCTCGCCAACTGGTGACCCCGCGCCCACAGAGCCGCCGGTGGTCACAGTGGAGCTGAGCCGGCAAGTGGTCCCGTGGGGCCAGAGTGCCAGGCTGGCCTGCGTGGTGCGTGGGAACCCACCGCCATCCATGCTGTGGCTGCACAACGCAGTGCCCCTGGCACCCAGTCAGCGCCTGAACCTGGCCGGTGGGACCCTGTGGCTGGCACGCGTCGGGCCGCTAGATGACGGGCTGTACCAGTGCATGGCAGAGAATGAAGTTGGCAGTGCCCAGGCCATGGTCCAATTGAGGACTGCCCGGCCCGGTGAGTGGCTGGGGAGCTCCAAGCCACCCCTCTGCCGGTGCCGCATGTTCCGTTTGCTGTCCGATCCGGAGGTGCCCCACCCCAGCCCCTGCCTCTCAGCTGCAGGCCCTTCAGCCCCTGGTCACCTCAGCTGCTGGTCCCCTCTGCCCCCCTGCCCCAGCTCCCTTAGTCCCTGGCCTCCTCAGCCTCTCAGGCCCTGGCTCCCTTAGCCCCTGGCCTCCTCAGCCTCTCAGCCCCTGGTCCCTTCAGCCTCTAGCCTCCACAACCCCTCTACCCCTGACTCCCTCAGCCCCTAGACCCTGTCCCTTGAACTCCTGAGGCCCTGGGCCTGGGAGGCCATTCAACAGCTCTCCCTTCTCCACTCTGTCCTCCAGGCTCAACATTTGCTCTGCAGCGGGACGTGGGGGTGGGCTGGACCATGCCTCCTACCACACCTTCCATGCCCCCCGACCAGGTGCCGTCAGGGACGGCCTCGCTCCCACAGCCCAGGCCAACCGTGCTGACTGCCTCTGGGCCCTGCCCCCTTGGAGAGGGCCAGGCAGTGCCAGCCGAAGCCCCGGTCATCCTGAGCTCCCCCAGGACACCCAAGACCGACTCCTATGAGCTGGTGTGGAGGCCCCGGAATGATGGGGGCAACAGGGCCCCTGTCCTCTTCTACGTGGTCAAACACCGCAAGGTGAGGTGGTCTGGAACTGGGCCCCAGGGCCAGGGGACACTCCTAAGCATGTGGGAGCCCGGTCAGCCAGTGACTGCACTGGCCTGAGGGAAGCTGGGCCAGATAGCCCTGGCCCCTGCTGTCCTCCCCCAGCCCTCACTGGCCACGTTCCCCAACAGGCGGCAAACTCCTCGGGGAACTGGACTGTCTCCGAGATCCATGGCCACCAGCACCGCCTGCCGCTGACCCGGCTGGACCCCGGGAGCCTGTACGAGGTTGAGGTGGCGGCCCACAACTGCGCCGGGGAGGGCCAGACGGCCATGGTGACCTTCCGCACTGGTAACAGTCCATGGATTTTCCCCACCCCAAGCATCCGCTGGTCCACCCCTTGGTCCTAGCCATTGGCCGTGGGGCCGGACTGCCAGGTTGGGCCCGGACCCTGGGTGGCTCCGTGCTGTTTCTCCAGATGGAAGCTGGCCCCGGGGTTGACAAGTCTGCTGCCCCCAGCAGCAGACATAGCCATCCCTAAAGAGCCCTCTGCCCTGGTGCAGGTAGGCGGCCCAAGCCTGAGATCATTGCCGGCAAAGAGCAGCAGGTCCAGAGGGATGACCCAGCGGCTGGTACGAAGAGCAATGCCCTCCCAGACAACAGTCGCCTCTCCCGTAAGGGCGGAGAGGGTGGCCGGGGTCAGGAGGTGGGGTTGGGGGAGGTGGGCAAGATAATGACTCAGCCCAGGTGGCTAAAGGCTAAGGGGTTGTAAGGCTAAGGAGTTCTGCTTCAGCCCAAGCCCCAAGACTTGGGCCCCTCTCCTCCCTTCCCCCTCCTTTCTTCCTTCCTTCCACTGCTCTGCCAGCCCCACCCCAGTCCAGCCTTCTTCTTCTCCCCCTGCTCTCCCCAATCTGGATGGAGAACACCATCTCTCCCAGACTCCCCCATTCCCTGCAGCCGGAGTCACACGCCCCTTCTTCCCACAGCCCCCGAGGCCCCTGACCGTCCCACCATTTCCACGGCCTCTGAGACCTCTGTGTATGTGACCTGGATCCCCCGTGGGAACGGGGGGTTCCCTATCCAGTCTTTCCGGGTGGAGGCCAGGAAACTGAAGAAGGTCGGGGACTGGGTGCCGGCCTCCAGTGCCATCCCACCGTCACGGCTCTCTGTAGAAATTGCAGGTCTAGAGAAAGGTAAGAGCGCTGCCCACCCACCCCACTGCCATCAGCCACCCACCTGCAACCCCCAGTGGCCCTGGCTCCCAGGATCCGTCTTCCCAACCCTGTGGGCTGCTCGGAGGACCCAGGACTTGGGTGTCCCCGCAGGCACCTCCTACAAGTTCCGGGTACGAGCTATGAATGTCCTGGGGGAGAGCAGGCCCAGCGCAGCATCTCGCCCCTACCTTGTGTCTGGTTCCGGGAGCCGCGGCTACGAGCGGCCCGTTGCCGGGCCGCACATCACCTTCACTGAGGCTGTTAACGAGACCACCATCATGCTGAAGTGGATGGTATGGGGCGTGGGGGATGGAGAGCGGGGGCAGTCCAGGGGAGGGTATGGAGCCCCTGCCCCATCTCCCCTCCCTGCCACTACTCCACTCAGGCCTCTGAGCTGGGGTCCCGCTCTGCTCTGCTGCCGGGGGCTGGACCCCACCGGGCCAATTCAGCTGCCGGAACTTGGGGTCCTGGAGCCGGGTGAGACTGTGGGAAACTGTCCCCAGGCTGTTCCCTGCAAGCAAGGAAGGCAGCCCGGAACCCAGCCGGAGCTCGGCAGGAGCCGAGCGGGGCCCTCACTACAGCCCCACATGCTTGGCTCTTGGCCCCCCCCCACCACTCCTTGGGCCCTACCCTTCTGATAGCCCATGGCCCTCTCCCACATCCCCCAGCACTTGTGTCCCTGAGCCCCCCCGTCTCTGCCGGTGGTCTGCATTCCCCTTCTCCTGACCCTTCTGCTCTGCCAGTGGCCCGTGCCCTCCCACCCTCCTGTTCTGCCCATGTCCCATGGCCACCCACTCCACTCCCTGCAGTACATCCCAGCCAGCAACAACCACACGCCGATCCATGGCTTCTTCATTTACTACCGGCCCACAGACAGTGACAACGACAGCGACTACAAAAAGGACGTGGTGGAGGGTAGGTCAGCAAGTGGAATGGGGGGTCCTGGCAGGAGCTGTCTCTGAGAGCCCCCGGCAGCCAGGTGTGTGTGTCTGGAGGGGCTGCAGGGTGCAGCAGGGGTGGCTTGCGATGGGGCCCACCAGGTGCTGCGTGGAGGCAGGAATGAGGTTCTCACAGCACCTGGCCAGCCGAGATCCTGGGCCTGGTATGACCTGGGTAGTCCAGGCCCCACTGTTGGATAGAGCCCAGACCTGGCTCCCGAGAAGGACTTGGGTTCTAGTTCTGGCTCCGCCACTTGTCTGCTGTGTGACTTTAGGCAGGTCACTTCACTTCTCTATGCCTCAGGTACCTCATCTGTAAAATGGAGATTAAGAATGTGAGCCCCATGTGTCCAAACTGATTACTTTGTTATCTACCCCGGTGCTTAGAACAGTGCCTGCCATGTAATAAATGCTTAACAAATACGGTCAAAAAAAAAAAAAATCCAGAACCCCCGGTTCTATTGGTCGGCCCCCCCCGGATCTCCAGTCCTGTACCATGGCAACCCCTAGACCCGGCCTTGACAATCTCACAGGATGGTTTCTGGGCCAGCCAGTGGCCCGAGGCTGCCTGTCCAGAGGAATAACGGGCAGGGTGCCATGTGTACTTCCCCCCAGGGGACCGCTACTGGCACTCCATCAGCCAGCTGCAGCCGGAAACCTCGTACGACATCAAGATGCAGTGCTTCAACGAGGGAGGCGAGAGCGACTTCAGCAATGTCATGATCTGTGAGACCAAAGGTGAGGCTGTTTTTCTGATCCCACCCAGGCCTGCCCACGCAGCCTGCCTGCTGGCTGGTTCTCGGGGTCCTGGGGCCTGGTAGGAGCTGCCCCCCACCCCCAGCTGGCTCCCCAGGGAGGCCCAGGACCCTTGGCTCTGTGAGCACTGTGAGCTCTGTGGCTTTGGCAGGGTCTGGCTAGGGCGCCTAGCCGGCTCACGGGAGTGGTCCGGTGACTTTCACTCCCACCTCGGGTGATTTGCCGCCCAGATGTCATTAATCTTCCCCACTTCCTCTTCAGGCTGGGTGTGGCAGGATCATTGTCCCCATTCACCAGAGGGAGAAATTGAGCCCCAGAGAGGCTAAGTGCCGGGGCCTGGGGCTCGCAGAGCAGGGGGAAGGGACAGGAGACAAATGCAGGTTTCCTGCCCTGATCGCCAGCCAAGGCAGATACCCTGCTCACAAGGCCAGGGCTCAGTGGAAGGGGGTTTGGAGGGAGGGGCCTCAGACTCCCGCAGTCTCCACTGAGTGTCCCAGAGCAGGCCAAGGGAGGCCGAGGCACTGATGAAGCCACGGATGCAGGCGGCCCAGGCTAGATTCACCTGTGAACCATTTCCCCCTGAGGAGGGGGGCTTCTGCCTATTGTTCCATTCCCTCATCTCTTCCCCCTGGCCAGGCCCTGTCTGGACATTCTCGGAGAGAGGTGATGAACGGGGTCTGGGAAAGGCTGGTGTCAGGAGGGACCCCCTCACCCGAACCTGAGGAAGGCTTTCTGCTGGGATGGCAGCTCCCTGCTCCTCCTGCTCATGTTCCCCTTCCCAGGATTCACCAGGCTCCAGGATACTATCAACCCCTACCCACCCCACTCACGCATATAGCTTGAATTCTGGGGGGCACCCACTGTCCCTCGGGGGTCGCAGGGGGCCAGAAACAGCCCGTGACTTCATTCCCCCACCCCAGCCCGAAAGCATCCCGTGCTTCCCGGCCGTCCTCCACCCCCGACGCTGGCCCTGCCCAAGCAGCTGCCGCCGTTTGCCATTGTGGCCCGCTCCAGCGACCTGCCCTACCTGATCGTCGGTGTGGTGCTGGGCTCTGTCGTCCTCCTCATCGTGGCCTTCATCCCCTTCTGCCTGTGGAGGGCCTGGTCCAAGCAGAGTGAGTGATGACCTCCCCACCTCCCACCAGCCAGCTGGGGGCTGAGGCGGGCACTAGGGCTGGGGCAGAGGGCTGGGGCCTGGGGCCAGAGAAACTGCCACTCTTGGAGAACTGATTCAGAGTAAAGAGAAGAAAGGTAAGCACTCACTTGAGGATCATCTGCAACTGCAGAGCCCCTGCACCTCTTCCCCAATGCCCCCACCTGCCTACACATTCCCAAACCATTGCCCTTCCCAACCCACCCCTTCCACCCTCACCCAGTGCCCCGCCCTCACCGTGCTGGGCCTCTTCTCCCTTGGCCCAGACCGGTTTCCCCGTGTCTCTGGATGGAACAAGCCTAGTCTCAGCTCGTTGCCCCAGTTTGGCTCGGGTCTCCGGTCGGGTCTGTGCCTGAATCTCGGTCTGGGTCTGCGCCCCGGGTCTCTATTCAGGTCTCTGCTCGGCTCTGTGCCTGGGGGCTGAGTGGGAGCTGCTCCCTCAGCAGGGGTGGGAGAGGAGGGACGTTCCACCGCTCCCCCAGAAGTGGCAACCACAAGAACGCCCGGGCTCAGAGGGTGACCGTCTCCTTGGTCTCCTCCTTCCAGAGCATACAACGGACTTGGGCTGCCCGGGCCCCTCGCTTCTGACGGCCTCCTGCCAATACACCCTGGTGCCCCTGAGGGCCATCACCCCCTCTCGAGCCAGCAGCCTGCCCCGGTCAGGGGGCTGCCCTGCCACAGACCCCCGCGACTACAGTCGAGCACACCTCAAGCAGATGGCACCCTGCACTGGGGGAGAGAATCCGGAAGCCCTCTGCCTGCCATCTGGACCAACGCTGGCCCGGCTGGCCCACTGCCCTCTCTCAGTCCAACCTCCACTGAGTGGCCTCAAGGCAGGGCCGTTGGGGAGTGAGCTCGGCCCTGGCCCAGCCCCGCTGAGTCCCCATGACCCGAGGTAATGTCCCCACCCCATTCTCGGTCTCTCCTACCCCGGTGCCAGGGGGGATGCAGAAAGTAGGATGCTGCTGGCCAGGGGGCCCAGCCACCCTCCCCACCCAGTGCCTGCCAACCCAGCCCCTCACCTGCCAGCACTGATCTCTCCCCGCATCCCACCCACTGGTGCCAGCCCCTTGCCCCTCCCCAAACCCCACTCATTGGTACCCCAGACTCAGGCGGGTCACTCTTGCTCTCTTGTCACACAGAACGGACACCTTTGAGTCCAGCCCTTTTCCAGACCCAGGATCACCTGCCCCCACCCACCAACTGCCCGGAGTCCAGGGAGAAGGCCACTGGCACCAGGAACCAGCCAAGGCAGACAGTGAAGACCCTAGGTCAGAAGCTCTGTGGGATGCACTGTTCCTGCCAGGTAACGATAACAATCGGAATTATAGCATTTGTTAGGTATCAACTATGTTCCAAGCATTTTACTACACGCTGGAGTACTTACACACTGTAAGCAAATCAGACTCAGTCCCTGTCCCAGTCCCACCTGAAGCTCACAATTTAAGCGGAAACTGAGGCTCAGAGAAGTTAGTTGACTTGCCCAGGCCCAGTCCTGGGGGACAGGGCTAGGTGGGGCACGCTCTCCCATGTGGATGCAGACAAAGGGGTTGCTTCAGGAGTCGGGCTGAATGGCGGCAGCCTCCAGGTCTGCTAGGGCGAGGCAGAGCCCCGGCCCGGCGATTCGGGATCATTATCACATTCCTCCTGCCTCCGCTGCCCCCAGGCCGCTAACCTGCAGCAGACGTGGAGAGCTGCTGGGTCTTGTAGTTGGTTAGGGAGTCCGCCCACATGACTCACCACGGTGGGGCCTGGGGCCCAGCCTGACGTTAACACCTCTGGGGGCTGCCACTTAGCTGCCCATACCCTTGCCTACACCCATGCTAATGCCGGTGCCTCTAACAGGTGGTAATTAGTGTCTGCACAGCCCTGAATGTGGGGCTTCGACAGAAGGCCCTGAGCCTGTGGCTGACCGACACCCGACCCCACGGGAGCTTTCATTCGCAAAGTGGCCTGTCCCGGAAGGGTCTCTGCGCAGCACCCCTCCACCCTACACCCCACTGCACCTCTACTCCCCGGGGATTGCTGAACTCTAGACCCCTGGAAGAGGGGAGGCAGGGGCTGCCTGGCACTGGGGGTGGGGCGAGGGGTGAGATAAGGTGGGATGCGATGGGCGGAGTAATGGGTGGTTGGGGGCTAGAGGGGTTAGGTGGACCGGTGGGGTAGGGTGGGTGGAGTTCTGGGGGGTGGGGGAGGATGGTCACCTGCTGGGCTTTCACCCCTCCTTCCCTCCCGGTGCAGCACCAGCATGTGGCCAGGGGCTGGCACCTGTGGAGCAGGTGGAGAGCTGCCGGCCACCTCGGGACCCCGGACCCCAGCTCACCCCTCACCGTGCCGGGCTCAGGTCTCAACAGCCAACCCCGCCCACAGGGTTAGGTGGGAGCTGGCTTCCCTGATGTCTGCACTGTTGCTAAAGAGACTCAGAGAAAATTGGTATTTATTTTTCTATACCATCAGTATTTATATATTTATGCAACTGTAAATAAATGTGTAGTATCTTTATCGTGCTTCCAAGAAGCAAGGGATTCTGGTGGGGAGGACCAGCAGCAGCGCAGCTGCCACCTGAGACAGAGGCGGTGATTGGACAGTGACCGGAAGCCAACAGCACAGCCCAGGCTGCAAGGAAACATCCTCAACCCCACCCTGGCCAGTAGAAGGATGGCCAGATGGCCGCCCACCTGTCCGAGTTCAGTACCCCATGGGGCCAGACTCATGCATGCCAGCTGTGGATGCTTCTTGTGGCATCGGAACTCTGAGACCCAGCTCATGTGAAAAACCCGTCACCTCGTTAGCCCTTAGTGTGTGCCCTGAGCCCAGCTCCTGTGCCGCCTCCAACACCCCGGTCTCCCACTCTGCTTCCTAGCTCCCACTGCCCCCATTGCCATCCTCTGTTACTGCTTTTCCCTTCATTGCCTCTGTCGCCGCCCCCAGTCTGACTGCTCCCATCACTGCCCCCTGTCTCTGCCCTTCCCTCCGCCACTCCTGTCATTCCTTGCCACCCTCCCCGCTACCCTCCATCCACCTCTACCTGGAGAAGGGAAAGCGGAAGGAGAGACGGGAAGGGTCAGACGAGCCTCAGTCCTGAGGCTGCAGGGCTGGGATGCAGTGCGGGAGAGACCATCACGGCACCAGTGGTCCGTGTGGCCTCCCTCAGGTTCTTGTTCCTGCCCGTTATGTCGGGCTGTGAACCAGGGAACAACAAGTGCATAGGCAGGTGGCCAAGGGTCCAGCCCAGTACCCAGTGCATTTTCAGTCTTTGCCCGTGATAGGCAGCTCCAGGGAGAACCAGGTCTAGAACTCAATGGTGCTGATTCCCAGAGCCAGGGACTAATGGCAGGACCAGATAGAAGTTTCACATGCCATCCTGAGGAAGGGGTGTTCCCGATCCCCCTGGCACTGGGACGTGGGGGCAGCTGGTTTGTTCATAACAAACAAAAGGAAGTATTTCACCAAGCAGAATGTTGGGCCAAGGGACAGCAGAGCGAGTGGAATTCAATCCCGGGATATTGTGCAGCAGAAAACAGAGGTAGGCTCTAGGTGTTTGGACGAGTGATCTGTAATGGGTTTGTAAAGATGAAAGTCGAGGATAGAGAGGGGAGAGTCGAGGTGTAAGATGGTCCGTGCTGGGTCACTGGGGAAGAGTCGGGGAGGGAGAAGAGAGAGTCGGGGGTGCTTGTCTAGAAAAGTGCCCCAGAGTGTCCTGGTGCCCCTGTTAAAGACAGAGTTCTGGACTGGGTGGTCCATTTGGTTTGTTCCCAAAATGGCACTGTTTATGGTCTCTGTAAAAGTGACATTTAAGAATGAAAGAAGAGACAAGCATTTTGGGAGAAGGAATTAGTAGTTGATTTCTGCAGCTGTGCAACGGAACAGTATCTAAGCCTGACTGAACTGACTGCCCCAAGTGTCTCGGGTTCTCTAAGTTTGCTCTGCCACCGCTCTGGCTCACTAGTTTTTTCAAATAAACATTTACTTACCAGCGTCTATTTATCCAGAGGCCCAGCCTCAGCTGTGTTTTTACACATCTTGATGCTAACGCCCAAATAGCCAAGTAGCATCTTCCCCTGGAGGGTTGGTGGGGCCCAGGGAGCAAGGGAAACTCTGCCAGCACCTCGGCTGCCTCCAGCCACCCCACCGCCCCCCACCCCTGGCCTCCTCCTACACTGCTGTTTGCTAAAATGCAATTTGCCGATCTGGTGGGGAGAAGGGGCCGGCTGGGAGGTTAAGAGTTTCCCGACAGGAATGTGTGGCCGTCCCCTCCCAAAACTGGGCCAGGGAAATTGGCCAGGCCTCGGCCCCTCCAGATGAGATACAAGCGTGCCCTCTGCTGGCTAAGGGAAGGATGACTCTATGCCTCCCTCCGCGCCTCAGTTTCCCATTTCGGGCAGGGAAAGTTGGGTGCGAGGCGGTGAAAGAAGCGGGGGACGGGTGGGGAAGGAGCGGAAGAGAGCAGAGGGCAGGAGGAGCCAACAAAGGTAAGGATACAGGGGAAGGGCAATAGGAGTTCGATATGACAAGCGAACACCAGTACCCACGAGGCGGATGGAGGGTTCACAGGACTCATGACCCCTAGGTTGTGGGGGGGTGGGGGGCTTGGGGGTGTCAACGATTAACCCTCGACTCCTATGATTACAAAGACAAAAGATTGTCCAAGACCATCCTTCGGGCCTGCCGGCCCAACGGCTACCCGGACATTGGGCCTTCAGCTGCCACCCCACCCCACCCCACCCCCCGCCCAGACCCGAGGCTGCCCAGCGGGTGTGTAGTGTGGGTTAAGGCAACACCTCCATAGTGTTAGGGGTGGGATGTAACGGCTGCCCCAACCCAGGAAACGGATGAGCCTGAATTATCCCCTGCCCCAACTCCTTCCCAGAGCCAGGGAAGGCTAGCAGAGCTTCCCTCCCAGATAGCCATCTTCTAATGCCCCAACAGCCATCTCCGACTGTCCTGACCATTATCTTGAACGTCCCCAATCACCATCTTGAGCCTCCTCGACTGCCATCTTCAGCTGCTCACCCAAATTCCACTGGCTCCTTCCCCTCAGGCTTCAAACACATTCACAACCCCAAGTCTAAAAATCCTTTTCTGAAACCCACTGCTCCCGCTAACTAATTAATATCCCATCATTCTGTTCCCTTCCTGTCCCAAATCCTCAATTGGGTGGTATACTCCTGTTGCCTGCTCCACTCTCCCCCTTCAATTTACTGTCATCCGCTTCCGCCTTCCCACAGCCACGCTTCATGATGGAGATCACACTGTCCCAGCTCACCAATGACTTCCACTTTGCTAAATCCAACTCTTCAATGCTTGCCTAATCTTCCTTGGGGACCACTCCCTCCTCCTTCTGGAAACACTATCCAACCTGGGAATCGTGGACAGCTTCAGCCCTTAAGCACATTCAGAGTCACATCCTCCACTTGTTTACTCACTTATTTACTTCATTCTTCATCTTTCCATCCTTTGCTGTTACTAGTTGAATCTCTGTGTCTTCTCCTAGCTCTAGTAAATAGTTTGTGTCTGTCTGTCTCCCCTGTTGTACTGTCAGCTCCTTGGAGGGCCCAGCCTGCCTGCATCTTCTTCTTTCTACTGAACTCTCCCTAGGGCTTATTCCAGTGCTGCACACTCGAGAGCGAACCCATGGTGAGCAGAGTGCCTGCCCTGCCACCTGCCAGCCTCTGAGAAAGGGCTGAGGTGCCTTTGCCAGCAACTGGTCAGAACCCTGGCTCTGGGTCACACAGTCGGAGATGCCCAGCCTGCCCCCCAATCTTTCCAGGAAAAGGTCGTCCCACAGCCTTTAATGACTTTATTAACACAACCCAAGCTCCAGCACAGAGGTAACCCTTGGCAAAGACCCCCGCCCCCAGCCCCCAACCCACTCAGCCGCTACCTGCTAGTGTTCCAGAAGATGAGGGCACTTGGTGGAGCCAACAAGGATCCACTGAATCAGAGCCAGGTTCCTCCTGCAGTGTTCCCGAGGAGTGGGGAAAGGAGGGCAAAAGAGCCCACCCCAACGCCTAGCCCAGGACATTGCCTCAGGGCCCCTCGGGCATACTGATCCCCGCCGTCACCCAACATCCATTTGGCACCGGCCTGCCTCTCCCGCCCACCCGGGGGTGGACGGGGGATGGCTGGGCTATGGGGGGAGACCAGAGGGTGGGCAGGGGGGGCTGTGCGGTGGCCAGGACTCAGACTATTGTGGAGGCTGGATTGGTGGCAGGACAAGGCCATCTTTGCGGCGCAGAAGAGTGATCTCCTTCCTGAGGGCCAGAATCTTCTTGGCCTGCTCCTGGATCAGCTGGGTGGCTCGCTCCCTCCCCTCCAGGTCAGCTCTGGGGGAGCCCTGGAAAACGTTGCCCTGCAGCGAAAAAAACCCTGGCTTGGGGTGGCCGGGACGCCAGCCTCATTTTCCCAATGGAAGGGTGCAGCCCCTTCACCTTCCTTTCCTGCCTCCTGGCACCGTCCCCCTCCCTTCTGCCTTTCCCTCCTCATCCCTCCCCCTCCCAGGTGCCCTCCCACCAGCCACAGGATGGGAGAAAGAAGGGGCTGGGCCCGGGCCAAGCTCAGCCTATTGTTCCACCCACGCTGGGCCCGGCTCAGCCACTCCTGGGCTTGTCCCAGACTAGACCAGCTCAGCCCAGAATCAGCTCCGGTACAGCCTGAGCTCCTGCCCCACCTCCAGCCACATGCCGCTCCCCCCACTGCACATACACACAGCCCAGTGAGGCCGGGGCCTCCCCGACAAGCCAGCCCAGGGTCTGACCCTCTCCTGGGGTAGTGGCCCCGGGCGCACCTGCTGCCCCTGAAGGGTGTCCAGCTTGCCCTGCAGCTGCTGCTTCTCCAGGCACAGCACATTCATGCGATGCAGCTTCTGTGTGTGCTCCTTGGTCTTCATCATCAGCTCCAGCCTGAGCTGAGCGATCTTTCCCTGCAAATGCAGCATGGTGGGAGTTGACCTCCTGCCTGAGCAGCAGAGTGGTGGGCAGGAGCTGAGAGGCCCACCATCCATCCAGAGGGCCAGAGACCCACCATCCACCCAGAGGGCCAGGGACCCACTGTTCACTCAGAGAGCCAAGGGCAGGTGAAACCACTATACACCCAGAGTAGGGAGGGTTGGGGATCCACTGTCTGTGGAAAGGGCCAGGGCCAAGGAACTAAATGCCTGTCTAGTCGGATGGGGTCAGGGGACTGACCAGCCGGCAGGGAAGCAGGAATGGAAGAACCCTGACAGAGATGGAGCATCTCACCAGACATAGCAGCTATGAAATGCTGCATCCACTCTGTCCTCTCTGGTCATCCCAGAGCAGTCTGCCCTCTGCCAGGCACTGTCAGGGCCCGGGGGGGTGGGGGTGGGGGGGGGCAGTCAGCAGGTCACTGCCATGGCAGGGGAACTAGCTCTGGTGGGTGAGCTGCTGGCTTTTCTCCATACAGTCACTGGACACATCCAGTCCAGATTGGACCAGTGGGCAGAGTGACAAACTGCCTAGACCAAGTGTGCCAATCCATGGCGTTAATGCCAAGACTGCCATAGGCCACTTCAGATCCACCCTTGGGAGGCATAGCAGAGCCTGAAGCTATGGGCCAGGTGGGTTCTGTCTCAAGGACCCTTAGGGATCCCTCCGGATCTGGGCACAGGGCTACCAGTTTGGGTCTATGTGGCTGCCATGGGCACTGGGTTAGGATCAGACTCTATCCCTGCCACGTGGACTTTCCTCCACCCAGCTGAGGCCCTGAACCCCCAGCGGACCCACACTCGGCTCCTCACATCCCACTCTCTCAGCTCCTTGGCGTTCTCCAGCTCCTTCTCCATTTTCTTGATCTTCAGTTCTTCCAGGGTCGTGTTAACAGACAGGGTCTGCAAGGCCTCCAGATCGACCTCACGACCAAACTTGTTCACCATGAGCTTACGAACCATTTCCTCCATTTCTACAAGAAGGTGATTCCGGTCTTAATTGGATCTCTTCAATCCTTGTGAGGCTCCAGGGCTCCTTACCAGTTTCCCAGCTCCTCCTGCCCTAAACCTTGACTCTCCAACAGCTCCCCCCACCCTACACATGAGCTCTCCACCAGCTCCCTGCAACCCTCCACATGGACTATCTACCAGCTCTTCCCACCCTAGACATAAACTCTCCACCAGCTCCTCCGACTCTACGCATGGGCTTTCCACCAGGTTCCCCCCACTTTAAATACAGGCTCTCTTCCCCAGCTACTCCTCAGCCTGTTCTCTTTGCTCCTTCAAAGCTCACCTTCTTCCTGTCCCGCACTCACTCCCCTCTCCTGCCTCCAACCCCTTGCCCACATGGTTCCCCAGCCCGGGACTCTCCTCCCACTGGGACATCCCACAGCCATTCATCCCCATGTTTACAGGGAAGGCAGTGAGCTGGTGGGTGCCCCACTCTAAGGCCACAGTCAGAGGGTCTTCCTGAAGCCCCCCCAATGCCAGCTATCACTGATAGTTGCTGAGGGGATGGAGGGAGTCTTGAGGTGGAGGCAGCCGGGACTGGCAGTCCTGCCCCTCCCCTGGGATTGGTCCTCCCACCCCGAGGCAGGAGCTCACTGGCTATCTTTTTGGCCATCTCCCTTTTCTCTCGGACAAGCTGCTTGCGCCGAGCCCGGGACTGCTGGTTGCGGTTGCGCTGCTCCAGGTTCTCTTGGTGGAGCTGGGTGATTCTCTCTTGTAGGCGCTCCAGGGAGAGGTTGGAAAACACCAGTGCATCGGATAGGTCGCTGGGCACCTCACCATTGACCACACACTCGACCTGGGGGCACGGAGCAAGGCCCATTGAGTGGGCTGAAGAGAACCCAGAAGAACGCAGGGACCTGCCGGGGACTCCTGGGGGTGCTGCTAGCCAGGACCAGATGGGGCACTGGGTGGTACAGAGTGGCCAGCTAGACACCACTCCTTACTCTGCCAGGGCCAAGAGAGCATGCAATACTCAGACTTGTTTATCCCAAACAGACTTGGGCCCTGGCCTTGTAGCCCACCCTTTCCCACTGTGGTCTGGGCTCTCCCAGTCCCTCAGGGTGGACCCAGAGTGGGAAACAAGACAGCCGCTGTCACCCTTGTCTTCTGTGGTCTGGCCTTGTGGGGCTGGACCAAGAGCTGTTGGTCCTGCCGACTCAAGACTGAGCCTGGAGGTTATGAGGGTTGGCAGGGAGGGCAGGGCTTCCCTGTTGTGAGGGTTCCAGGGAGGGCCTTGGGCCAGCACTGGTCCTCAGCAACCGGACCACCTCCCCCAGCCCCAGCCCCTGATCTTCCGGGAGAGGTCACCCTCCAGAAGGAGACCACGGCTTCCCCACCCTCCGCAGCCCCCTTCTGGGCCTGGACCTGGTGTAGCTTCAGAGGGATGACTACAGGCAGCTCGTTCAGTCTCTGCTGCTTCTCCCGATGGTAGGCCTCCAAGTCTTCCTCGGCCATAGCCAGGCTGCTGCCCACCACCTTCACCTGCAGCAGTAGGAGAGTCAGAGAGCAGTCTGCGCCAGAAGTGAGGAGAGCATGTATGTGTGTGTGTTGGGGGGTGGGGGCGGGGGCAGATCCCCGAGGGTCCAGCTGTGGGGTTTGGCCACGTTTCTGCCCCCATCATGATTTTCCTGAAAAATTGGGGTAGTTTTGAAAGGGTTAGGGTTCCTTGATTTTGTGCCTCTTGCCCGTGCCCGTTTTTGGCAGAGAAAAACATCCACTTTACTCGTGACTCAAATCGCACTCAGTCAAGCTGCTCAATCAATTGTATTTATTGAGTACTTACTGTTCGCAGAGCACTGAACTAAGCACTCGGGAGAGTGCAGTATAACCGAGTTGGGAGACATATTCCCTGCCCACAGGGAGTTTACAGTCCAAGTGGGTTGCCCGACCGGATCGATCCCCAGCCAGCCTTCTCCTCCGAACCAATGCTCAGCTCCCGGCCAACCGCTCTCTTCGGTTGCCGGCGGCCGGACGTGCGGCTACCTGGCCTCGCTAGCAGCTGCCGGGGGGCGCTACCGCTCGCCGTCTCCGCAGGGGGTCTGAGCCCCCTTGGCCAAGCGGCGGCAGCCTGGACCTGGGTTTGGACCGGACAAGGGAAGGTGCTTTTCCCAACCCAACTCGGGAGGCTCGGGAGGCCTGGGAGCCGGGGGCCAGAGGAGCCGGGGCCGCAGGGGCCAGAGGAGCCGGGGCCGCAGGGGCCACAGGAGCCGCTGATCTGTTCTCTTACCTTCTTAGCCAGCATGTCATGCTCTTTTTTGAGATTGTCCAGAAGTTTCTTCTCCTCCGCTAAGGCGTCCTCGATGTCGAGCCGTTTCTCTCGAAGCTGAAGAGCCATTTCAAAGAGGGCCACATCGCAGTCTAGGGGAGAAGGCAGATAGAACATCATTCCTCAGCACACCAGGCCCAGCGACCACTGTCCTCCCCGTATCAGAGCCCTCCCCAAATCCCACCTCCTCCAGAAGGCCTTGCCCCATTTATTTTTCTTCTCCCGCAGTTGCACCCAGACCCCGACCACCACACCTCAGCCCTTTTGCACTCGTAACCGTTTCTGGGCCCTTCAGTTCACATCCTCGCACACGCACCAGTATTTAGGCACTTACCCACCTAGCCACCCTTCCATTCTCTTCTTTCTCTTATTTGTAATTTATCTTAGTATCTGTCTCCCCTGCTACAGTGGATGCTCCTGGTGGGCAGGGCTCCTGTCTTCTAACTCGATTGTTCCCTCCCTAGCACTCAGTACACAGCTCTGAATACAGCCAACTGTCAGCTCCTGGCAGGCAGGGTTAAAGTCTATTAACTCCACTGTCCTCTCCCCTGTGCTCAGTAGAGTCAGTCAGTCAGCCGATGGTATTTATCGAGCGCTCACTATGTGTAGAGTAAGCTCTCAATAACCTGACTGACGGCAGAGCACTTTACTAAATTCTTGGGCGTGTACAATATAACAGACATATTCCCTGCCCACAATGAGCTTACAGTCTAGCGGGGGAGACAGACAATATAAATACATAAATTATAGATACATACATAAGTGTTCTGGGGTTGGGAGGGGGGATGAACAAAGGGAGCAAGTCAGGGAGACACAGAAGGGAGTGGAAGAAAAGGAAAAGAGGGCTTAGTCAGGGAAGACCTCTTGGAGATGTTCCTTCAATAAGGCTTTGAAGGGGGGAGTAATTGTCTGTCGCATACAACACTCTGAATACAGAAAACTCTCATCTCCTCGAGGGTAGGGATCATGTCTTCTAACGCTACTGTCAATCAATCGTATTTATTGAGCACTTATTGTGTGCACAGCACTGTACTAAGCGCTTGCGAAGTACAAGTTGGCAACATACAGAGACAGTCCCTACCCAACAGTGGGCTACTGTCCTCTCCCCAGAGACACAGCGACTGGCAGCTGATCAGGACCCCTTTATACTGCCCGCCGGGGTAGTCGGGGCAGGGAAGGGTGGGGGAGCCGGCAGGTCCGACTCAGGCGGCACTGAAGAGCTGCATTTAATGGCCCCCGAATTGAGGGTCTTTTCAGAGCTGCATTTAACGGCCCCCCAATTGAGGGTCTTTTCAGAGCTGCCGATCGATCGGTGACCTGCTCCAAGGCCTGCGCCGGCAGAAACGGAGATCAGGCGATAGGGATAGGGTGAGGAGGGGAGATGTGGGAGATGATAATCATCATCATAATCATAATAATAACAACAATAATTCTGGTATTTGTTATGCACTTACTATGTGTCAGGCACTGTACTAAGCGCTGGAGTGGACACAAGCAAATCGGGTTGGACACAGTCCCTGTCCCACGTGAGGCTCACAGTCTCAATCCCCATTTTACAGATGAGGTAACCGAGGCACAGAGAAGTAAAGTGACTTACCCAAGGTCACACAGCGGACAAGTGGTGGAGCTGGGGTTAGAACCTTTGACCTTCGGACTCCAGGCCCGTGCTCTGCCCACTACGCCACATTGCTTCTCTAGCCTCCCGCTCTCTCCCTACACCTTCCGCCCCCTGGGGTCGTCGGCCGAGTCCGGCTCGTTCAACTCCGGCCCGGCAATCCCGAGAATCCCGAGCCTTGTGGGGTGTCTGCAGTCGGCCGAACCGTGGAGTTCGGGGCTCAGACGCCCAACGGTCACCGTGGTCCCCGCCCAGTTGCAGGGGCAGCTTCTCGGACACCCAGGCTCCCGGAGGGCCTGCCGGACTGGGCCTTTCTCCCGATAGGCCGCAGGCAGGTGTTTTCTCAGACTGTGGGCACGTCCAGCCTGCCCCCCTTGTCTTGCGCGGGCATTAAACAGCCGCGGGGACTGACAGCCAACCGCACCCTCGAGCTCCGCGGTGGCGATGTGGCACTCACTACTCTTGGTGGGGGGGATAAGGGGGACCGGGGGCGAGTCGGGAGGGGGTCTCGACGTCCGCCGGGTGGGGGGCGGCTCTCCTGCTCGGGGAGCGAGTCTCGGGGCGTCGCACTTACTTTGCGGACAGACGCTGTCATCGAACACTTCGTCCTCGGAGCCAGACTCATCCTCGTCGCTCTCCAAGCTGGAGTCCTGGTCGCTCTCTTCCTCACTTTCTCCCTCGTTGCCTGGGACAGGAGGGGCCGCGGGTATCGCGGGCCGCCTCGGGAGAGGGAGAGGGAGAGAGAGAGGGAGAGATAGAGGGAGAGAGAGAGAGAGAGAGAGAGAGACCCGAGGCACGGGCTGACGACGGGACCCATGCAGGAACTGGAGACTTAAGGCCCACAGCCCCCATTCCCCTCCGCCCTCCCGCCTCCCTGCCACTTCTCTCTCTTTCTCTCTCAGGACCCCCACGCCCATGTCCCAGCCCCGCTCCAACCCGCTCCTGGGTTCCCAGCAGGGGCCAGAGCTCCCGGGCCAGGGGGACCTAGGACCGAGGGGTACGGGCCAGAGGTGGCCGGGGCCGGAGGGGCACAGGGTGGAACACAAACACGCTCCCAGCGCCGGCGTTCAAATGAGCCGGGTTTGTGAGGGGCCAGTAGGTGGACACACTCCCGGCCCCGGCCCCGGCCCCGGCCCCGGCGTCCCTGCACCCTCGGCCCCACCGGGCGTTAGCGCCGCACACCGGCATCTCCTTCCGTTTCTTTTTTCTTCACTCGTTTAATCTTCTTCTTCAGGACTTTGGTGAGGAAATTGGCAAAACTGTTGCTTTCTCCGAGGGACGCCTGGAAGCTGGCGTAGAGCGCCTTCTCTTGGTCCTGCAGCCTGGTCATCTCCAGCTTTCTGTCTTCTATATCGCTGAGAAAATCCTCCAGTTTCCACTGGAACGGGAAGAGCCCAGGCCCTGAGCTCCAGCTCCACGTGGAGCGCCTGAGCTTCACGGCCCCAGACCGGCCCCCCCGCCCCCCACCGTGGCCCGGGATCGGGGACAGATCCGGGGGAGACCCGGCGGGGATCCCCGACGTTCACGGCGGCGTCGGGCCTCCGCTGACTCCCTCCTACCTGCGTCTACTACACTCGCATCCCTGGCCCCCCTGGAGCCAGCGCCCCGCCTCCAGGCCGAGGCCGGGAGGGCGGCCCGAGGAGCAGGCTGGTGAGGGAGGTTCCCCGAGGAAAATGAGATCGGCTGGTCCCGGAGCGCGGGGAATGAGCTTAGGTGGTTCCCCTTCAACGCTCCCGACGGCTCAGTTCAGTGCTCCACCCACAGTAAAGGCTCAGGAAGTGTCGTTCCGGGGACAGATTGACTGATCGACGGAGAGGGCGTCACCCAGAGCCTTGGGCACCTCTTTGGAAAGACCAGTCCCTGACGGAGACCATCGGGGGCTACCCCGAGGCCCCCCAGGGAGGGGAATCGGGAAATCTGGGGCCCACATTCTGCCCTTTGGGATGTGCTCTGGATGGTCCCGTTCCAAAGACCTTTTACCGTCCAGCAGCCCTGTCTGAGGTGCAGGGGGGTGAAGGAGAAAGGAGAACAAGGTGGGGAGAGGGGACGGGGCATGGGTGAGGGGATGAGGCAGATCTGGCAGAATTGAACGGATAACTGCTGTCAATGTGCCTCATAAAAGAAGTATTGACCTCACCAGTTTCTCTTCCCAACTTGCTCACAAGACAACAGGGCCTCTCTGAGTATCCCTGGAAGCAGGGAACAGGAAGTGTGGGTGACCAAAGTCCAAAGCTCATCCTAAAGCCTCATTCTACCATCATCATCATTCTAGCCATTACTGTCCACTGGCCTCACTCAACCTCCCTCCAGTTAGGTACATTAAAGGGCAATCCAACGGGTGCCTCTGCTTGTCTCCAGCAGAGGACATGCGGTTGAAGGTGGGAAAAAGGGACAAGAGGTGGGCGGTGGGGGGGAGGAGAAGGAGAAAGGGGGTGGAGGAGGAGGAAGAGGAGAGGGAGACAGAAGAGAAAGGGGGTAAAAGAAAAAGTCATAGAAGAAGAGGATGAGGAGGGGGAGGATTAAGAGGACGAGGAGAGAAGAGGCAAGGCCATCTGCCCTGAGTGTGGAGAGAATGGTAGACCTTCATGTCCTGCTCCTCCCTGCCCAGTGAGTTGACGCGCTCCTGGAGTGTGTTCTCCTGCTTCTCAAAGTTCTTGAGGAGCAACAGCTCCTGGAACAGCGTGACATGGTTCAGGTCAGCGAGCTTCATCTGGGTGTCAAGCTTGAGCTTCTGGTGCCGCAGGAGGCGGAGCTCGGCGTCAAAGGTGACTGTCAGCTCTCTGATCTAGACAGGAGGGAGAGGGCGGAAAATGGCTTCCAAGTGGCAGGAGCAGAGTCTGAGGGGCCTGGGCCAGATACTGCCAGGTCGGTTGGCTCAGGGAAGGATTTGGGACCTGTGCCTTGGGCATGCAAGATAAGGAGAACCAGCCAGGAGCCATTCCCAGTGGCCAGCAGGCTGCTGGTGGCCAGGGCAGTGACCACCAGAGGGTCAAGCTGCCTTGCAAGCTTCTGGAAATATTCCCCAAGTGCTCCCTCCTCAGCGCCTGGCAAAGGGCCCTCAGGGCAATGGCTGCAAGATTGTAGGCCACCATGGAACATCAGTGGCCATGTCTGCTCAGCCTCACTGCCAACTTCCCCAGTTTTGCCTCCAATTTCCCCACCCTTGCCAGGAGCACATCCAGCTGTTGCCTGGGTTTCCTCCCACATTCTAAGGCCAGACACACCCCAGCTTTCCCAGGAACTCAGCCCCAGGAAGCAATGAGGCCTGGAAAATCAGGACAGGCCTGGGAGTCAGGAATCCCAGGTTCCAGTCACAGGTCTGTCCCTGGCTTGCTGTGTAGCCTTTGACAGGTTGCCTATACTCTCTGGGCCTGTTTCCTCATCTGTAAACTGGGGGTAAGATATCCACTCTCCCTCCCTTTTAGACAGTGAACTCCTGGTGGGATGGGAACTGTGGAATCATCTAACCCAGGGCTTCGTAAATCCTCAGCTTATCATCATCATCAACATTATCATCATCATCATCATCATCACTGAAAGCAGTTGCTGTGGCCGCTGCTCTTCAGAAACCAGCTTGAGGTCAGCTATCCTAACTCTCCCAGGCCAGCCCAGACGCCTGGTTCCGAAAAGGGGGATGGATAGGCTGGGTCAGCCGGTTGGCCAGGGCCCCAAAGACTGGGCCCGTCGGACAGTCAGGGTCCCAATGATGGACAGCTGGGGCCCTTGGAGACCGAGTGCCCCACCTTCATCCTTACCTTGCCGCTCAAGTGTTCCTGCAGGTGGAGGTTCCGGATCTCCTCCCTCTTCAAAATTTCCTGTTCCACTTCAGTCTGCTCCACTTTCTCAAACTCCTGAACCTGGATCTTGAGGCCCTCAGGCAACCCCCTGGATCCCCGAGACCCCCGGGACCCCCAGAGGGCAAAGTCTCGCTTGGGCATGTCTGATTCCCTCCTACGGGGAAGCGAAAAGAAGCCCGCTCCAAAGGTGCCAATTGTGTCGTTGGACACCTCTGGTGTGGCCTCCTGGGCAGCCTGGGCCTCCTGCTTCAACTTGAAGTCCAGGAGCGTCTGCTGGTCATACTGGAGCTTCCGCTCAGGCACCTCCTCTGGATGCAGCTCAGGGACCAGGGGCATGGAAAGGCACTTGGGCGCGGGGAGGGCTGCCTGGATAGTCTTCAACTCTTGCACTAGGCACTGGATCTCCTCAACTACGGCCACCTTCAGGTCTCGCAGCAGAAGGATGCATTTGTTCATGTTCATCTTCCTCTCGTGGGCCTGAGGTGGGACAGAATCAATCCACCGGTGGTATTTACTGAGTGCTTACTTAGTGCAGAGCGCAGTGCTTGGTGCTTGGGAGGGGACAGTACAACTGAGTCGGTAGAAAAGGCCCAGTGAAGGGCCCCACCTCTGAGTCCCCAGTCTAGGGAGCTGTGGGGGATGGGCTTTGGGAGAGAAGTGTCTTCCTCCTCCTCCTCTTGGCCCAACCTCCAGATTGAGTCTCCCTGTGAGAGTCAGAGTGGACCTCCCCCTACAGGCTTCGTGGCCTGAGCGCCTGGGATGGGGCGTGCAGCAGACACCCCCAGCCCAGACCCCTTAAGGGAGCACAGTGGTGGCCACAGGGCTCCCAGCTCTCTGCCAGCAGTCAGTCTGGCTGGGAGAGGGGAGAGAGCATGGGGATGGGAAGGAGAAAGAGTAGGAGAAGGGGAAGGAGAAGGAGGAGAAAAGGAGGGAGGTTGTGAGGGAGGCATCCAGGTTAGCTTCTGGGTCATCCCGCTGAGTGATATTGCCTGAGTCTGCTCTCAGAAAACTGAATGACATTTCCAACTCCCTGAGTTCCCTGACCAGCCGTCAGTCTCTGTGCCCTGGAAGGACCTACTTATCTCAGTAGGCCAAGGCCCCTAAGGCCCCTCCTGCCCATCACATGACCACTCACTTTCCAATGGCTTCTTCCCTGAAGCTTTCTAACATGCTCATGTTTCCCCTATCCTAAAAAAAACCAAAAAGCACCAATAAAACAAAAACCCTTCCCTGGACCCCAAGCTCCCTCCAGTTACCACCCCTTCTCTTTCCTACCATTCCTCTCAAAACTCCTTGAGCAAATTATTTACACTCTCTGCCTCCACTTTCTCTTCTCCAATTCTCTCTTCAACCCCTAGCAATCTGGCTTCCACCCCTTCACTCCACTGACATAGCCCTCTCTAAAGTCACCAATGACCACTTCTTGCCAAATCCAACATCCTCTACTCCTTCCTAATTCTTCTCAACCTCTCAACTGCCTTCAACACTGTGGAACACCCCCTTCTCCTGGAAACATTATCGGACTTTGGCTTCATTCATTCAATCGTATTTATTGAGTGCTTACTGTGCACTGAGCACTGTACTAAGTGCTTCATTGACACTGTCCTCTCCTGGTTCTCCTCATATCTCTCTTGCCTCTCAGTCTCTTTTGCAAGCCTCTGCCTCCCGTCCTCTGACTATGGAAGTCCTTCAAGATTCTGCCTGGGTCCCCTTTTATTTTCTAACTACACCCACTCCCTTGGAGAGGTTATTTGCTCCCACAGCTTCAGGACATCTCTACTTGGATGTCCCACCAACACTTCAAACTTAACATGTTCAAAACAGAACTCCTTATCTTTCCACCCAAACTCTGTTCTCCCCCCAGACTTTCCCATCACCTCCATCTTCCTTATCTCACTAGCCCATAACCTTGGCATTAATACACGGCTTTTACTCTATCCTAATCCCCCTTCACTTCTCAGCTGCCTTTGACACTGTCACCCATCCCCTTCTCAACACATTATCCAATCTAAACTTCACGGACTCTATCCTCTCCGGATTCGATTCTCCTCTTATCTCTCCGGCCCGTTCATTCTCAGTCTCCTTTGCGGGCTCCCCCTCCTCCTCTCCCATCCCCTAACTGTAAGGGTTCCTCAAGGGTCAGTTTTTGGTCCCCTTCTGTTCTCCATCTATACTCACTCCCTTGGTGAACTCATCTGCTCCCACGGCTTCAACTATCGTTTCTATGAGGATGATACCCAATGCTCAGTAAACATGATTGACTGATTGATGATGGGCATTTGATCCCCATTTTATAGTGGAGAAGATTAAGGCACAGAGAAGTTAAGTGATTTTCCCAAGGTCATACAGCAAGCAATCGGCAAAGCCAGGTTTAGAACCCAGGTCTTCCGTGCTCGTTCCACTAGACCACGCTGCCCCCTCCTCCCTGTGGGCAGGGATCATGTCTATCAGCTCTGAGGTATTGTACTCTCCCAAGCACTCAGTACAGTACTCTGCCCATAGTAAGCACTCAATAAATGCCCCAATGGACTGATTGAAAGTAACTGCCCACAGAACCACAGCAGCAAAAGTTAAAGATTGCCCTGTTGAGCCTGCACCCTCTGTGCCTGTCAATCAAACCCTGCATCTGTGTGTATGGACCCCCAAGCCTATGTGTACACACCCCACATCTATGTGCACTAACCCTGCACTTGTGTGTACAAATCCCAAACCTGCGTGTGGAAACCATGCACCCACGTGAACAAACCCAGGACCTGTGTGGGATAACCCTTCTCTGTGCCTCAATTACCTCATCTGCAAAATGGGGATTCATACTGTGAGCCCTATGGGGGACATGGACTGTGTCCAAATTGATTAGCTTCTATCTACCCCAGCACTTACTTCAGTGCCTGGCACATAGTAAGTGCTTAACAAATGCCATTAAAAAAACAAAACCCTGCAATGCTCGTTTTACTGGGTGGTTCGGGCAGGCCACAAGAGGCCCTGCAGCCCAACCTCCTTCTGAACATCATGAGGGGAGATGCTGAGGCAGGACGGGACAGTTTGAGGAAGGGAAGGACAATTTCCTATTCTGCCTGGTAGGGTTCCATCCCAGCTTCTCCACAGGGACCTGGGCCCAAGGGTTTGCCTGATGGCCCGAGCCCAAGCCCCGCACCAATGCCTCTAAGGTGCCCAGTTCCTCCTCTTTCGTGGCGGCGTTGATGCGCATGTGCTCGGCAACCTTGAAGTCCGGGGCCGTCTTCAGGTTGAAGTCGCCCATGTTCAGCTGGGCTTCCTTGATGGCCTGCACGTCTTTGGGGTCCTCGTAGTCATCTCCTGGCTGACTCCGGTACCTACACAGCCACAGGGACGAGTCAGACCTGGCTCCAGAAACCCCGATGGCCTTTCCGTGGCCCCTGGGGCTGACCCCACCCACCCACCTCCAACCCCTAGCTGTAGGGGTTGGAGATGGGCGGGGGATAGGGAGGGAGGGGACAGACAAGAACAATGGGCCAGGTCTCCCTGACAAGGTCCAGGGTAGAGAGGGGAGCAAGATGTTGGTCCTACTGCTGGGGACTCTTGGTCCTGGGAGGATGGGGCCTGGGTTGCCAGGCCATGCCAGGCTGTACCAAAGGGAAGGAGTAAGAGTCCCAGGAGGAGCACCCTCTGCAGCTTCTGCCTAGACTGTACCCCCAAAAGCCCCCAGGCAGTGGCCCTGGTAGCTGTGGCCCAGCAGCAGCACTCCCGCCGGCAAGGGTGGCCAGGGAGAGACCCAATGCCATCGCCCATCTCCATCATTCCTGAGGATGATGCTGCCTCTTCAACAGTGGGCACACCTAAATTCCCCAGCTGGGCCTGCCCCTCTGCCCTGCCAGCCCACGTGCTTGCTCAGGGGCACAGCCGGGGCATAGCCTGCTCCCAGGGATAAGGAAGACGAAGGCAGCGGGACTACACCTAGGTGCTCCCCCCTCACCCGACTATCACACCCACAGCCACACTCACAATTCTTCCCACTCCTTCTTGCGTTGGGATATCTTCAATTTGGCCTTTTCAGCTTTGGCAATGATTTTCTTCATTTTCTCGATCTGGTTCTCCACAAAGACTCCCCCCAGTGCCTTCTGTTGCAGTGTTTTCCGTGCCCTGTCCCCGTCCACACCTTCATCCAGGACAATGACCAGGCCTGTCCAGACAGTGAAAAGGATATATTCTGTCCAGAGAAAAGCTGCCTGCCATCTCCAGGGGACTTCCAGGGGGGTGGGGGGTGGGGGGGACAAGGAGAGAGGAGAGGGGAGGGGAAGGTTCTGAACTTCTGGAATGTGAACTTCAGCAGAAACCCTGGAGTCTGCAGTGCCTCCTCTGGGCATGGAGGAGTCTGTCTTCCACAGAAGTGGAAAAACCCTGGCAGCCCAACGTGGGAACGCAAACCATTTTCTCTAAGAGTGCCCTGGGTTGAGGGGTTAAGGGTCTCGGATTCCCTCCCACCAGCTCTCGGCCCTGAGCAACAGAGAGAGGCTCATTCATCTCTCCCAGACGAGGTCCTGGTTGGTTTTTGCCTTCTCTGGAGATGGGGCTGGTCACCCCTTGCCCTTTGCCCCGCCCCCAGCCCCTCGGTCTTGGTCTCCCCTGAAGCCAAACTAGGGGAATAGGCATGAGCCAAGCTTGGACTGTTTGAGTTTCATAGGTTGCAGCTGCCTTTAAAGATTGTGTCTTCATTTCCACCCTGGCAGTCCTGGGTCAGTTTCTGGCCACAGGCAGCAGGAACAAATACAGGTCCCAGAGTTTAACCCCCCTGATTTTCTAAATGACATCCCACAGTGAGAGGGGGACACCCTCCAGCCTTCTTTCTGCCAAAATGTGGGATCCCGGAGAATTGCCAGTGTTTTGGAAAATTAAGAAAACACAACTGAAAGGGAAGTGGAAATGAGCAAGCTCTGGGAGTTCCATTTGCTAGTAACGTCAAGGACACCATCAAAGACAAAGCGGGTGAACATCAGGTGCCACTGGGCCCCACCAGCCTCCACTGCTGGAAAAGACAAGGTAGCTAAAAGGTAAAGCTGGCAACCAGTGAGTTGCATGGGTTCTAGGGAGCCCCGGCCATCGGCTCCTCTTCACAGTGCCCCATCCATCCTCAGTCTCCCCAGCTACTTCTCCCGGGCTCACTGCTGCAGCCACTAGCTGGAGGAGGAAGGGATGACTGGTGGGGGCAAGAGAGTGGGAAGGGACAGAGGAATGGAACAGGGGGATGGGGTAGAGGACAGGGAGTGGGGGAAAGGGAGATAGACTCCCCCATTGGACAGTAAGTTCCTTGAGGGCACTCAATCACCTTACCCCCAACTACCTTACTGATTTCCTACTACAGCCCCACCTGCATGCTACTCTCCTCTAATGCCAGCCTGCTCCCTGTGCCTCGATCTCGTTAATCTCACCGCTGACCTCTTGCCCACACCCTGCCTCTGGTCTGGAATGCCCTCCCTCTTCATATCCAACAGACGATCACTCCCCCACCTTCAAAACCATATTGTAGGCACATCTCCTCCAAGAGGCCTTCCCTGATTAAACCTTCATTTCCTCTTCTCCCACTCCTGTGTCACTCTTGCACTTGAATTTGCACCCTTTGTTTACCCCTTCCTCAGTACCACAGCACAAGAGAAGCAGCGTGGCTTAGTGGAATGAGCACGGGCTTGGGAGTCAGAGAACGTGGGTTCTAATCCCGGCTCCACCACTTGTCTGTACTGTGTCCTTGGGTGAGTCACTTAACTTCTCTGTGCCCCAGTTACCTCATTTGTAAAATGGGGATTAATACTGTGAGCCCTATGTGGGACAATCTGATTATGTTGTATCTACCCCAGCACTTACAACAGTGCTTGGCACATAGTAAGCGCTTAATACATGCCATTATTATTATTACTCTACAGCCCAACCCGCACACTCCACTCCTCTGCTGCTCACCTCCTCACTGTGTCTCATTCTTGCTTGTCCCACCATTGACCCCTGGCCCACGTCCTGCCTCTGGCCTGGAATGCTCTTCCTCCTCACATCTGCTATACTAGCATGCTTCCCCCCTTCAAAGCCCTACTGAAAGCTCACCTCCTCCAGGAAACCTTCCCAGACTGAGCCCCTCTTTTCCTCTGCTCCTCCTTCCCTCCCCATTGCCCCGACTCCCTCCCTCTGCTCTACCCTCCTCCCCGCCCCACAGCAGCTGTGTATCTAGGTACATATTTATATTTTATTTATTTTATTAATGATATCTCTCTCTATATATATATATCTATAATTTCATTTATTTACATTGATGCTATTGATGCCTGCCCACTTGTTTTGTTTTGTTGTCTGTCTTCCCCTTTCTAGACTGTAAGCCCACTGGGTAGGGATTGTCTCTGTTGCCAAATTGTAGTTTCCAAGCGCTTAGTACTGTGCTGCGCACACAGGAAGCGCTCAATAAATACGATTGAATGAATGAATGAATTAATGAATGAATACAACCGACTGTTCCACCCTGGCCCAGGAGAGGAAGGAAATGGCCCTTGGGCAGACAACCTCCTTTTCCCAGTGGGACCCAGGGAGGTTACCTGGATCCTTCTGGCTGTCTCGCCGCCCTAGTCCCTCCTTTTCTTTCCATTCACACTTGCTCTGCCTCCTCTCGGAGATGCCGGTCCGCTTGGCTTGGCAGTACTGGCCCGAGGGCTTCAGGAGTTTGTAGGTGGATATTTTGTGGCTGCTCAAGATGGCATGGACGACGACGGTGTCGAATTCCAGCCCATCCCGGAACCTGGGGAACCCAAGAGGGAAAATCCTCTGTGGCCTCCTCAGTGTCGGTCTTCCAGGCTTCACAGAAAGCTCCTTGAGGGCGGGGATCATGTCTACTAGTTATGCCGCACTACCTCAATGCTAAGTACAGTGTCCTGCCCACAGTCAATGCTATTGAGCCATCTGTCAATTGATAAGGTTACCTACTCTGATCTTCTCTTGAGGGCCTCACCTGCAGAGCCCAGGCCCCATAAGACTGCACTGTCTGGGCTAGAACAGAGGGGAGAGATAGCCGCCTTCCGGGTCTCAAGTTGACGCTGGCCCAGAGACCCTGCTGGTCACCTCCCTTCACCCAACCCCCATCCCCCTCTGCCCACTCCCTCTGACCACTGTTCCGACAAGAGCACCCCCCTCACCCTGTCCTGGTTCCCCACTATTTGACCAGTGTTTGTTGCCTGTTAGAATGCTGAGAAGTGTGGAAAATCATTTTAAACACTCAGGAAGAACGGCTCTATCTGCTCTCGCCCTGAGAGCCAGGACCAGGACTGGAAACGGTCACCTTTATCCTGGAGATTGAGAAAGACGGGCAGAAAGCCTCAGTCTTGCAAGATAAAAAGGTATCTGCTTTGCTCTTTAAGGCAGCTGCTGCCCCAGTCATGGAAACTAAAGCACCTCACCATTCAGCAAGCAGATAATGGGGACCCTGGGATCTAGGAAACTGGACAAGCAGAAGGAAAGAAGAAGGGCAGGTCAGGGAAAGTGGGTTCAAGGAACCCAATAGCAACTCGTCTTGGTTACCTCTCCACTCTCTTCTCCCATTTCACCCCAGTTTGCATTCTCTATTCCTCCCAAGCTCTCCTTACCAACCCTTGCACTTCTGACCCCTGGTTCACACCCTTTCTCCTGCTGGGAACTCCTTCCCCCTTCACATCGTCCAGACCACAGCTCTGCCTCTTCTAAAATCCTTTCTGATCTCCCATCCTCCTGTCTCTCCCGGCTTCAACCTATACTTCACTCTGCTGCCTGGATTATCTTTCTACAGAAACGCTCTGGGCACGTCACTCCCCTCCTCAAAATAATAATAATAATGATGATGGTATTTGTTAAGCGCTTACTATGTGCATAGCACTGTTCTGAGCTCAAAAATCTCCAGGGGTTGCCTATCAACCTTTAAATGAAGCAAAAACATCCCCTTCTAGACTTGGCCATCTCTATATGTTGCCAATTTGTACTTCCCAAGCGCTTAGTGCAGTGCTCTGCGCATGGTAAGCACTCAATAAATACGATTGAATGAAAACTCCTCACTCCTGGCTTCAAAGCTCTCCATCACCTCGCCCCCTTCTACCTCCCTTCTCTCCTTCTTACAGCCCTGCACATTCCGCTCCTCTGCCGCTAACCTCCTCACTATGCCTCGTTCTCGTCTGTCCCACCGTCAACCCCTGGCCCAGGTCCTACCTCTGGACTGGAATGCCGTCCTTCCACACATTCACCAAGCTAGCTCTCTTCCTCCCTTCAAAGCCCTACTGAGAGCTCACCTCCTCCAGGAGGCCTTCCCAGACTGAGCCCCTCCTTTTCCTCTCCTCCTCCTCCCCGCCATTGCCCCCCCCACCCTACCCTCTTGCCCTCCCCACAGCACTTGTGCATATTTGTACATAATTATTACTCTATTTTATTAATGATGTGTATATAGCTATAATTCTATATATTCTGATGGTATTGACACGTGTCTACTTGTGTTGTTTTGTTGTCTGTCTCCCCCTTCTAGACTGTGAGTCTGTTGTTGTGTAGGGACCATCTCTATAAGGTGCCGATTTGTACTTCCCAAGTGCTTAGTACATTGCTCTGCATATAGTAAGCGCTCAATAAATATGAGTGAAGAAATGAAAACCCCACCTCCTCCAGGAGGCCCTCCCAATTCCTGCCAAACCCCCTGCCCTTCCTTACTGTTAATTGTTCTTGTTGAGAAGGTAATCTGGTACGGCCAAACCTTTGGAATCAGACTTCTTTCAGAGGTTGGTGTGACCATTCGTTTAAAGTGTAGACAAAGTCTTTTTCCTGTCTTGATGAGTACATCCACTCCCTTGAAGAACTCATTCACACCCATGGCTTCAACTACCATTTCTATGTGGATAATTTCCAAACCTACTTCTCCAGCCCTAATATCTCTCCTTTTTACAGTATGGGCAGGGAATGTTTTCTACTAACCCTGTTGCATTGTACTCTCCTAAGCACCTAGTATGATGCTCCACACAAAGTAAGCACTCAACAAATACCACTGATTGACTGATCAATTGATTCTCTGCAGTCTATTTCCTCCCGCCTTCAAGACATCTCTACTTGGATGTTCCAACAACTCAAACTTAGCATGTACAAAAGAGAACTCCCTATCTTTCCAACCAACCCCTGTCTTCTGCATGGTTTCCCATCTCAGGAGACAGCACCATCATCCTCCCCATCTAACGAGCCCATAACCTTGGCACATCTCTTGGCTCATCTCTTTCATTCAATCCACATATCCAATGACACCAAATCCTGTCAGTTCTACCTTCACAACATCGCTATAATCTGCCCTTTCCTCTCCATCCAAACTGCTACCACATTAATCCAACCTCATATCCTATTCCAACTTGACTACTGGATCAGCTTCCTTGCTGACCTCCCTGCCTTCTGTCTCTCTCCATACCAGTTCATATTTCACTCTGCTGCTCATATCATTTCATGAAAAAAAAAACCAATCCAACATTCAGTCCATGTTTCTGCACTCTTCAAGAAGCTCTAGTGGCTATCCATCCACCTCTGAATCAAAAAGAAACGCCTTACCATAGGCTTTAAAGCACTCAATCATCTCACGCCTCCTCCCTTTCATTCATTCATTCATTCAATCGTATTTATTGAGCGCTTACTGTGTGCAGAGCACTGTACTAAGCGCTTGGGAAGTACAAGTTGGCAACACATAGTGACGGTCCCTACCCAACAGCGGGCTCACAGTCTAGAAGGGGGAGACGGAAAACAAAACAAAACATATTAACAAAATAAAATAGAATATGTACAAATAAAATAGAGTAATAAATACGTACAAACATATATACATATATACAGGTGCTGTGGGGAGGGGAAGGAGGTAAGGCGGGGGGGATGGGGAGGGGGAATGCATCTACTCCAGTGCTTAGAAATCTGCTTGACATATAATAAAGGCTTAATATATGCCATTATGTATACTTTCTTCATAAAACTCATTAGAATCCATATCTAATAAATTTGCATCACTCCGCAGGAGTTTTATGGCCACTTTAAAGTGCAACGGCCAATATGACCCTACTAAGAACATTACTGATGAAAAGATTACCTTCAGAATCTTGCCTTACATGCTGGATTTTGTAATTATGGCATTATATTGTTGATTGAATTTCTGCTCACCAGCCACCTCTTGGTTTGCTGCCCCTCAAACCAGTGTTTAGGGAGCTTCTCTCCATTCTGCATGTCTGGTGTTTGTTTTTCGCTGCTCTTGTGCCTATTGAATTTCACCCAATTTTTGTGCAACATTGCTCCAATTTTTCTAATTAATTTTGTATTATAGTCCCTACTTTCCAAAGTGTTTGTAAACCTCCCCCTCGCCTCAATCAGAATTTTATAAATACAGAGCAACAAAGAGTTAGGGAAAGTCTTTCGACAGTTAAGATTTAATGTGAGAAACAAGCAGACACAAAACCCAGAAAAATCCAACGTCTCTGGCATTTTCACTCATCTGACAATTTCCTCACTGATACTCTTCTACAACCCAGACCCCACAATGCTAACTTACTCCCTGTATCTCGATCTTGTCTATCTTACTGCCAACACCTTGCCCCACATCCTCCCTCTGGCCTGGAACTCCCTCCTTCTTCATATCCTACAGACAATCCCTCTCCCCACCTTCAAAGCCTCATTAAAATCACGTTTCCTCCAAAAGGCCTACCCCCAACAAAGCTCTCATTTCCCCTATTCCCTCTCCCTTCTGCACCGGCCTTTCACTTTGATTTGTACCCTTTATTCACCCCACCCTCAGTCCCTCAGCACTTACATCCATATCCATAATTCATTTTAATGTCTGTCTCACCTCATTAGCTCCTTGTGGGCAGGGAACATGTCTATCAATTCTGTTATACTGTGCTCTGCACAAAGTAAGCATTCAATATATATGAGTGATTAAAATGTCCACCCTTCTTTCATTCATTCTGTGTATTTTGGAATTAGAACCCAGCAAGTGTGAGCCATTTGCCCAGAGAGAGTGGTGCAGTGGTTAGGTCTTCCCTGTCTTTAGTAATCATGGGCCTCTGCACGGGGAAACAAATAAGGGCAGAGCCCACTGAACCCGCAATTTAAAAACTACAGGCAACCTCAGCCCACTTACACCAGTCTCCTGTCTTCTTCATTTTAATATCTGCCTCCCTCCTCTAAATTTTAAGTTCCTTGAAGGCAGGGATCATGTCTATCCATAGTACTGAACTCTCCCAAGTGCTCAGTACAGCGCTCTGCACACAGTCAATGCTCAAGAAATACTATCGATTGATCGATACCGTTGCTGTAGCTTCTTCAGTCCAATCCAGTGCTTTTCTTGCTCCCAGGCCAACTCCTTCTCCACCAACCGGACATCCTCAGCGGTCTGCCGGTCAATCTCTTCACGGATCCTGGAGTCCAGCTCAAACTCCTGCATGGAGGGAACCTCTGGCAGGTGAACTCATGGTTCTCATTGGCCCCGGAGACCCAGGAACTCCAAGCTTCCCCAAATGGAGGCCCAGCCTATGGGTCCATTATTGGAACACCCCCAAAAACAATCAATACTATGTGCTGATTGCCAATGGGGTGCACTGTACTACACTGAGTGGTCAGGAGTAGAGTCGAGGCAGGGGATGCGATCCCTAATCAAGGAACTTGCAATCAGCCCAGGCTTCCAGTGTTTCAGGAGAGTGGGGGCAGGAGTGAGGTCTGAGAACTTTTGTGGGCCAACATCCAACTGGATCGGTCAGGCAGGGTGGGAGGGAACCAGGAGCAGTGGATGCCCAACCTCAGCCAAGCAACCGGGAGGATCACGGGGCTGCAGAGTGGATGGGGTCACCGCACATGGGGATGGACCATGAGGGTTGCCTCGATGGGGTCTAATCTGTGGTCAGAAAACTTCAGAAGTCCTTCCCACGTCATTATAGGGATAGGGTCTGGCTTTTTGGCCTTTTCCGGACTGCCCGGGCACCCCAGCCTGGACAGCCAGATCGGTGGAGGGTAGGTGAATAGTGGTACTCACTGCCCGGTGGAGCTGCATGTGTTCTGGCAATGTCGCATTCTGCTTCAGCAGCTCCTGGAACTCCACCTGCAGTCTCCTCAGCTCTTCCCTCTTAATGGACTTGATTTCTTCTACCTCCTTCATCAGCTGGTCATGCTCCTTCTTGCGCCTGGCACCCTCGATGCTAACAGATGGGCAGAGAAGGAAGGGGACTCAGAGGACCCAGGATTTGGGAGCCACCTGGGAAGGCTGAGGCTGGGATTGTCTTGGCCTGGGCTTTAGCCCCAGCTCTGCTGCTGACCACTGTCAGATAGTCCAGTGAGCAGCATTCCTACCTTTCAGTATCCTCATCCACCAAATGAGTACAACAGTACCCACCTCGGCTCTGGGAATTGCAGGCTCAGTCATGCTCACCGGCACTGAAAACAGGTGCCGGAGGCTCCCAAGCCCGGATGGTCATTGGGGGATCAGTGACCGGGATGGCCACCAACCATCCCATGAGTGGTACCTGTAGGCGTCAGGGTCTTCGATGTCTTCCGCTACTTTCTCACCTTCAAGACCTTTCTGGGAAGGGAAAAGCATAGCTCTGCACAAGTGGTAATCAGAACTGCCCCAAGATTCCTTTGCTCTGAAAACCTCCAAGGCTGCTCCACTGCCCCCGATTCTTGCTAGAGGCCACATTCCAAATGGGGAAGGCCAGCTCCTGCCATGCACAGGATCCAGCTTGACAGGCTCTAAGGGTGCCAAGATGCCATTTACATGTCAGGAAGATGGTCCCAGCCCCGTGACCCACCTCCAAGCAGGCAGGAAGGGGAGTCCTGCATCTGCTGCTGGGGGAAGCCCCAGTGCTGGCAGCCACTGGCTGGGTAATGCATCTGTGGCTTCATTCCCTGCTACAGGGAGTGTTTTCTTCCTGGCACAGTTCAAGGAGGACCTGGACTGCTGGGGGGAACTTAGCGGAGCCTCACTTTCAGATGCTCAGCTTGGGAGAGAAGGGAGGTATTTAGCGCAATGGGTCCTGCAGCAGGCACCACAGACTCCTCCCCACTAGGACCAGTAGAGACACTGTCCCTGAGCTCTGGGACTGGACCGGGTCATGACACAAAGTCCAGAAGAGGAGGGTGGCAGAAGCATCTGGACCCCAGTTGCCCAGGGAGGCTGTGCTGGTGTCATGTAGAGAGACCGCTCTGTGCCCAGGGTGGAGTTTCTCCAGAGCCGCCAACCGTTTCCCTGCCCCCTGGGGACACGGAGGCACTGGGGCCGCGGAGGCCGGGGCTGGCTCCCCTACCCTGGGCGATGGCACTTTGGCCCTCATCCCCTTCTCGATTTCGACATCAGACAGGACAGCGAAGGCGAAGATATTGCTGTCCGCCCCACAGGTCACCAAGAAGCGGTCGTCATAGCTTGGGGAGATGTTCTGGACCTGGCCGTGGTCATTATCGTGGACGGTCAGGGTCCAGGAGGCTCCAAGTGAGCTGAGCGAGGTGCTCTTGTCCTTCAGGGGGAAGACCCGCACGGCCCCGTCCTCCATCCCGCAGAACATCAGCAGGCCACTTGTGCTGCAAGGGAAGGCAGAGGTCACTGCTGTTGCATGGCGGGTGGGATGCAGACCCCATGTCCAGACAGGGCCTGGCGAGGGGCCCCTGTCATTAGGAGTTCAGGGAGGAAAACGCCCATGAGAATTAGGACCAAGCTGGGGCCAACGGGGACCCTGGCAGCCCTCTATCAATCATCCAGGATCTCATTATCCAGGCCGGGCCACATTCAACCAGTCCACTTACTTGATCTGACCTTGACCGATCTAGAAGGGCAAAAGCAGGTTGGGAATCTGGCCATGGATGACACATTAGAGGCACTGGTTGATAGTCTGGGGGTGGAGAGCGGGGCATGTGGGAAATAACCATAAAATTGAGGATGGAGGTTGCTGAAGATGTCATCAATTCTTGTGGCCTTCCTTCTTTTCCTCCTCCTTCTCCACCTCCTCCTCTTCCTCCCCTCTGTGGACAGGGCCATCGCAAACTGGCTATACTGGTAAGGGACAGGAAGGGGACCTATCGGTAAGGAAGCTCATGGCAAAACTCCACTTCACCTGAACGAGACAACCCGGATGGGATTGTCATCTGTGTTCTCGACAGGCAGGAAGGAGAAAGGCTCGTGCTGCTGAGGGGTGGCATCCGGTGGTGGGAATTCGCAATGGTAGAGGAAGCCAGAATCATAGCCCCCCTGGGAAAGAGAAGTAGAAACAGGTAGGGGAAGGAGACCCGTGTCCCGGCTCGAGGGTCCCGTAACAGGAGTGTTTACTGCCGGCTAGCTACAGGAGCACCTCTGTCTGTAATCTCTTCTTGCCCCGATATGTACAGTCAACCAGCCATTCCACAGATCTTACCCCAGCTACGACCCCAAACCCAAAAGGGGCACCACATCGTTAGTGTGGAAAGAGCACGGGCCTGAGAGACACGAGATCCAGGTTTGAGCCCCATCTCTGCCACTAGCCTGTGGAGTGACCTTGGGTGGGTCACTGAACCTCTCTGGGCCTCAGTTTTCTCATCTGTAAAATGGGAAAGAAAATCCCCACTCTCCCTCCTTCCTAGGTTGTGAGGCCCATGCGGGGTAGGGACTGCGTTTGATCTGTTTATCCTGCACCAAGACCAATCCCTAGCACAAAGCTGGGTACTCAAGTGCTCAATCAGCGCTACAAAATCAGTTATCACCATTATCACCAGACACTGAGTGCACACACGGAAGGGAGGAGTGGGGGTTGCAGCTAAGACCCAGTCTCCCCCTGTGCTGGGACCTGCAGCAGAGGAACAGCCCGGCAGCACAGAGAAGATGCCGACTGGCCCTCCTGCAGGAAGAACCAGTAGGAGCTATAAATGTTTCCAGCAGGAAGACCCTCTGGTAGCTCTAGCTGCCTTGCCGGCAGGACCCTCCTTTAAGCCTGGGATGGTCAGCTGGCCGGCTGGTCCTGCTCAGTGGGGGAGGGAAGCCCAAGGAACAGGGAAGAGGAACTTCCAATCGGATGCTAGAGTCCAGCAACTACAAAAGGAAAGGAAGAAGAGGGAACATTGGACTGAACAAGTGGGCAAAAACAGGGTCCTGAGACACACTCATTGGCCCTGCCCACAGCTTCAGGGACCGTACTCCATAATGCTGGCACACAAAAATGGAGGGAGGGCATGGTATGTGCAGGGGGAGGGAGGGGTGCACTTACAAGGGGGCACAGAGGGAGGGCTCAGAGAGGAGATCAGAAGAGGGATAGGAAGGGGGACCAGAGAAGCAGCGTGGCTTAGTGGAAAGAGCATGGGTTTAGGAGTCAGAGGTCATGGGTTTGAATCCTGGCTCTGCCACTTATCAGCTGTGTGACTTTGGGCAAGTCACTTAACTTTTTTGTGCCTCAGTTACCTCATATGTAAAATGGGGATTAAGACTGTGAGCCCCACGTGGGACAACCTGATAGTCTTGTACCTACCCCAGTGTTTAGACCACTGCTTGGCACATAGTAAGCTCTTAAGAAATACCATCAACATCATCATCATCAGAGGGCAGGAATGGCAGGGGGGCTCAGAAGGCTTGGAGGGAAGGGACAGAGGGAGGTCTCAGTGGGAGGTTTCAGAGGGAGGTCTGGGGGGCAGTATTCAGAGGTGGGTATGGAGAGAGGACAAGGAGGGCAGGTAGGGAGAGGAGAGTTCGAGAAGAACCAGGCAGAAAAACCAGCGACGCAAAGGGCTCAGACAGGAGTCAGATGGACGAGGAGAGCAATCAGGAAGGAGTCAGTATGGTCACCCTTGCTGGCTGACAGAAAGACACCCAGGGGATGGAGCCCAAACCCAGTGGCCCAGGCCACCCCATACCCAGCGGCCACCGTCCCATTCACAACCTACCAGAGACAGCCAAAACCTCCCTGGCGAAGAGTAAAATCCACACAACATCGGACTGGGCTCTTTGGGGATGTAGATTTCGGGCAGTGGTTTTTCCTCCTCCTCCTCCCCCTCCTCAACAAACTCCCCATCCAGGTTCTCCATTTTTTCTTCCCGAAGCTTTCTCCTTGCTTCCTTCTCCTTCTCTTTCTCCTTCCTCTGCTTCTCTCTACGTTCAATCTCCTCGTCCCTCTTTGTTGGGAAAAAAACAATGCAAGGTGTTGATTCATTCATTTACTCATGGAAATAACCCTCAAACACCCACCCAGGGCACAGTCCCATGTTAGGTGCCCACAGAAATGCCAGGCAGAGTGCGAGGTGGCACCGGTCCAACATCTTCTTGCCAACACCAGAGACTTACAACATTCTGAAGTGGTGACAGACCCTCCACCCCTGGCCCCACCTCCAGCCCTCCCAACTCCAGCCACCTGGATGGAAGAAAATCCCTACCAGGATTCTAGATTTGATGCTCAGAAAGTGGAAGCACTGGGAGGGCAAGCCTTTGATCTCATAGCTGGACAAGCTATTCCCTTCCTGGAGGGCTGGCGCAGCTACCTGCAGCACGTAGCCGTTCTCACAGAGAACCATCAGCTTGCTGTCTCCCTGGAAGAGAGCAAATCCCAAGCACTGGGTGGGTGAGGGGGGGGCAGCAAAACCAAGCCCACTTCCATTCCTGATAGCCAAGCTTCATTAAACTTTCCAAGGGCTCTGGGAACCAGAGGTGACTGGCCCTCGCAGATTGGGTGGCAGCTTCAGGGGAAGCTGGCCTCTGACCCCTTGACTGCCTTGGTAATCTGGATCCAGGGGAAACTCCCCTGAACTCGGAAGTGCCCCCGGCGTGGAGACCTTCCAAGGGGGCAGAATCCGGGTCCCTCCCCGACGAAGCAAGCTAAAGGCAGGGGTTCATCTCTTGAGGAGGCCTGGGTTGGTCCGGCCCCACCCACCCTGGGCATGACCAGGGCGGTTGCCATTGCCCACAGCCCACTCTGTTGTCAGGCTTTAGGCCCAGAGAAGCCCCCTCCCATGGGCTCAACCTGCTGGGGCACAGCATCCCCTCCCACCCCCCCGCCGAGGTCCCTTCTCTGCCCTCCTCTGACTCTGCCTTCAGAGGAGGCCAGCGAGGACCCACCTAGGAAGCAAGGGAGGGATGGTGGGACTGGTGGAAACATCCCAGGAAGGCATGGCCACTGATGTACCCACATCCCTCTCCAGTCAGACTCCCCAAAGGGCTTGGCCATTGGTGCCGAGTTGGGAACAAGCTCCCCCTGCCCACCCAACTAGGCCCACACAGGAGTCCCAGGTGGCCTCAGACAGGCCAGTTCAGTCCAGCCCAGGGATATATGGTCTCAGTAATGGACTCAGTCCCTAGCCGGCACCCTCCCTCCAATAAGGTGATACGCTTCGAGATTCTCTTCAAACATCCCTGCTCCCTAGTCAGAATGCATGCCATGCCCCCATTCACAGATGGAAAAACCAAGTACAAAAGATGAACTGTCCAATGTCCTACAATGAGCCCCTGATAGAGACAGGACTGGTGTCTTGGCCACATGACTTTCATAGTTCTCTTCCCCACAGACCATGCTGAGAAAGACTGGGTAAGAAAGACAATGTTCGTGCTTAGAGAATTCTCACACACACACACACACACACACACACACACACACACACACACATATCCCCGGCAAACACTCCTCTGTCCATTGCAATCAGATGATTCTCACACACTTGGAGCAATATCCTGGAACCAACATTAGTTCCCTTAGCTTCACTGACACTGTCCTATCCTGATTCTTCTCCTGACTCTCTGGCCACTCATTCTCCATCTCTTTCATGGGCTCCTCCTCTGCTTCCCACCACCTAACTGTGGGAGACCCCCAAGGCTCAGTTCTGGGTCACTTTTTATTTTTGGAGGGGAGGGAGGCTTGGTTCTGGGTTCTCTTCTATTCTCCATCTACACCCACTTCCTTGAAGAACTACCTCGTTCTCGCCTGTCCCGCCATCGACCCCCGGCCCACGTCATCCCCCAGGCCTGGAATGCCCTCCCTCTGCCCCTCCGCCAAGCTAGCTCTCTTCCTCCCTTCAAGGCCCTGCTGAGAGCTCACCTCCTCCAGGAGGCCTTCCCAGACTGAGCCCCTTCCTTCCTCTCCCCCTCGTCCCCCTCTCCATCCCCCCATCTTACCTCCTTCCCTTCCCCACAGCACCTGTATATATGTATATATGGTTGTACATATTTATTACTCTATTTATTTATTTATTTTACTTGTACATTTCTATCCTATTTATTTTATTTTTTTTGGTATGTTTGGCTTTGTTCTCTGCCTCCCCCTTTTAGACTGTGAGCCCACTGTTGGGTAGGGACTGTCTCTATGTGTTGCCAATTTGTACTTCCCAAGCGCTTAGTACAGTGCTCTGCACATAGTAAGCGCTCAATAAATACGATTGATTGATTGATTGATTGATTGATTCACTCCCATTGCCTCAACTACTATCTCTACATGGGTGATTACCAAAATCTACACCTCCAGCCCTGATCTCTCTCCTTCTCTGCAGTCTTATATTTCCTCTTAACTTCAGGACATCTCTACCTGGATGTTCATTCATTCATTCAATCGTATTTATTGAGCGCTTACTGTGTGCAGAGCACTGTACTAAGCGCTTGGGAAGTACAAGGTGGCAACATATAGAGACGGTCCCTACCCAACAATGGGTTCACAGTCTAGAAGGGGGAGACAGACAACAAAACAAAACATGTGGACAGGTGTCAAGTCATCAGAACAAACAAAATAAACAGAACAGTAAATATGTACAAATAAAATAAATAGAGTAATAAATCTGTACAAACATATGTACAGGTGTTGTGGGGAGAGGAAGGAGGTAGGGCGGGGGGGATGGGGAGGGGGAGAGGAAAAAGGATGTCCCACCAATACCTCATACCAATACCAGTATGGCCTAGTACAGGCCTGAGAACCAGAGGACCTGGGTTCTAATCCCAGATCTGCCTCTTGCCTGCTGTATGACCTTGGGCAAGTCACTTAACTTCTCTGTGCCTCAGTTTCCTCAACTGCAAAATGGGGATTCATTATCTGTTCTCCCTTGAACTTGATAGTATGCTCCATGTGGGACAGGGACCATATCCAGTCTGATAAATTATTATTTATCCCAGAGCTTAGAATAGTGCTGGACACATAGTAAGCACTTAACAAATACCATTTTTAAAAAGCCCATAACCTTGCCATTGACCTTAACTCACCTCTCTCATTCAACCCGCAAATTCAATCTGTCCCCAAATCCTGCAAGTTCTACCTTCACAACACCACTAAAATTCACTCTTTCCTCTCCATCCAAATTGTTACTACTATGATCCAGGCACTTACCCTGTCCCTCCTTGACTACTGCCTCAGTCTCCTTGCTGACCTCCCTGTTTCCAGTTCTCCAGACTCCAGTCCATACTACACTCTGTTGCCTGGATCATTTTTCTAAAAAAACTCTTCAGCCCATGTTTTCCCACTCTTCAAGAACCTTCGGTGCTTGCCCATCCACTTCCACATCAAACAGAAACTCCTCATCCTTGGCTTTAAACCACTCAATTAGCTCAATCCATCCTTCCTCAGCTCCCTGATTTCCTACTTCAACCCAGCATACTCAATTCCCTCCTCTTTTTTTTTAATGGTATTTGTGAAGGACATACTATGTGTCAGGCACTGTTCAAAGCACTGGGGTAGACACAAGTTTATTATGTTGGACATAGTTCCTGTTCCACATGGGGCTCCCAGTCCAACTTGGAGGGAGAAGGATTTAATCCCCATTTTATACATGAGGTAACTGGCACAGAGAAGTTAAGTGACTTACCCACGGCTACACGGCAAGCAACTGGCAGAGCAAGGCAGAGCAGGTCCATGCTCTTTCCACTAGGCCATGCTGCTCCTCTAACACCAACCTACTCAATGAACCTCGTTCTCATTTGTCTCACCACCAACCACTCACCCACAACCTGCCTCTGGTCTGGAACTCCCTCACCCTTCATGTAAGACAGACCACCACTCTACTCACTTTCAAAGCCTTATTAAAAATCACATCTCCTCCAAGATTCCTTCCCCAACTAAACCCTCATTTCCCTTACACCCTCTCCCCTCTGCCACCCTTGCACTTGGATTTTGACCCTCTAAGCACTTGATATTCACCCCACGCTCTGCCCTTCAGCACTTAGGTCCATATCCATAATTTATTTTAATGTCTGTCTCCTCCTCTAGACTGTGAGCTCATTATGAGGGCAGGGAAACTGTCTACCAACTCTGGTATACTGTATTCTCCCAATCACTTGATACAGTTCTCTGCACACAGTAAGCACTCAATAAATACCATTGATTGATTGATTAATTGATTCCCTGGCACAAGTTGTTTTTTTTTAACAAAGATGTCATTAGAAACATCTAATCGGACCATCTGGTTGGTCCAATTACATCTCCAGGAGGTAAGGCAGGATCCCTGAGGCCCAAGGTGATTTAGTCCTGACTCCAGCCCCTAAGCCTCCCAGACTCTCCCGGGACCAGAATGGCGACTCCTATAGACAATCTCACTCACATGGGATGGCGGAGACCACTGTAACTGCTGAACCGGTCCAGGAACGCCGATGTAGCCAATCGGTCCATATCTCTCCTCCACGACAAAGAAGAAAATGGTTTGGTCTTTACTCTGGGAAAGGAGGAACCATCAAGAATGCAGCGGTTACAAAAGACAGCCAAGGAAGCCCCGCTGAAGCCAAGCCCACTGCCAGATGGGCGCGCACGGTGGTTCACCAACTTCGCCTCAGTCCCACTGCACCCCAGAAGCCCCATCAATGGCACCTTTTCATTTACCCCAGGAGAAATCATGATCTTGCAGCACTGGGATCACCAGCATTTGCCAAGCACTGTTGTTCATAGAGCACTGTGCTGAGAGTGTGGAAACATTCACATGTGACCCCTGCCCTCAGAGAGCTTGCACTGTACTAGGTAGGACAAGCGCCCATAAGTGGGCAACTAGCCAGACTTTGAAAGTATGTGAGTAGAATACCCCTTAAGCTCACGCGACTAGCTCAGTGGATAATTAACACACCACTCGGGATGCCGGGGACCTGAGGCTCTGAGGGCCAAGACAAGGCCACAGGGCTGGGAACTTGGTTGGAGAATGCCTCCTGGAGGAGGGGGTCTTTTGGCAGAGGAGGGAGTTGCCTTGGACCAGAGTGGTGTGGTGAAGGAGGCTTCCGAGCATGGGGAAAGGTGAGAATAAGGAGTCACAGGGCAGCAGGTGATCGGGGGGTCCGGTAGGAATGAAGAGCAAGAACTGAAAGGTGGCAGGAGGCGAGAGCAGGCAGGTGGGTGAGAGGGAGCCAACAAAGGGAAAGGGGTCAAACCAGGTACCAGAGGGGAGGCTCTCCAGCAGGCATCTTAGAAAAATGGCAGGGTCCCCCAGCAGGAAGAGGCAGCAGTCTGGGGGGAGGTCAGCAATCAGGGAGGCTGCAATACCACTCTGGCCAAAAGGTGATGAGGGCTGGACCCCGGGAAACAGTTTCAGAGTTGGAGGGGGTGGGGTGGGGAGGGGAGAGACTGATGCCCGAATGATTACAGGGAGAAAGAAGCAGCCGGCAGGGTTTCGGCTGAGTGTGGGGGTGGTCAAGGACAGAGAAGAGTCCAAGTTGACACCAAGTTTGGGAGCTTCTGGGACAAAGAGGATGGCTGCAATGGCTTCTGCTGGAATGGGAAAATGAGCAAGGACAGACAGTTCAGGTGGGAGAATGAGGCATTCAGCTCAAAAAAACTTTCCTAGTGAAATGCAAAAGGCCAATACAAACACCATTTCTAGATACCCTAGACAAAAGCATACAGCTGGCATCCCCAGAAAGAACCCAAGGGGAAAGACACTGGTAGATAGGACTTAACACTGTACAAGAGCATGAGTTCAAACAAGGCAGCCTGTGACGGTAACAAAACTCTTCAGTGCGAGTGCAGGGGTGGGACAGGAGAAGGAAGGAGGCAGGATGGGAGAAGGAAGGAGGCTGTGGTTTTAGAAAGGGTAGGAGCTGGGAGGGAACTGGCTCCAAAATGTTAAGAAGCCAGGAGGCCACCACTCTGAGCCTCCTCAGGCCCTAGGCTTTGGGAAGCGCTCTGGTCCAGATAGAGGGATGGGCAGAGGGGGCGGGGTCCAGAGTCCATTGACCCCAAAGAGCTGGTGCCCAAGCAGGTGACATTGGTGATGCCAATGTTTCAGCAGGAAGCAGCCCCACCACTTACCCCACTGGCGAGGATCTCTCCATTACGCTGGTAGGCCAGAGCCGTGACTGGCGCGGTGTGCGGTTTGAAGGCCTGCATCAGTCGCATTTCTGCTTCCCCGACTTTGCCCCGCCCCGCAAAGACAGCGAGCCCCTTTGGGTCAAACAGCTCCACGATGCGGACAACTCCGTCCTCAAACCCCACTGCGATGATCCCTCCCTTGGGGTTCACCTGGTGAAGGGGAGAACAACCACAGGGAAGCCATGAATTGCAGTTGTAGGGGACAAGCCTCAGCCCCATCAGACCAAGCTTGACAGACTGTAACCAAGCAATCAATCAAGAAATAGAATTTATTGAGTTCCTGCTGTGTGCAAGGCACTGTACTTTGTCCTTGGAAGAATCCAACAGAGTTGGAAGACATGATCTCTTGCTTTCAAGGAGTTTTCAGTCTACTGCGTGCAGAGTTCTTTACAGAGCACTGGAGAGATGACAATAGAGTTGGTAAACACAGTCCCTGCCCTCAAGGAGCTGACAGCCTAGGGGGTGTAAAGCACTGTTCTAAATGCTTGAGAGAATGCAACAGAGTTGGTGGGCTCGATCCCTGCCCTCAAGCAGCTTACGGGTCCAGTAGGAGATACAGCCACTAAAATAAATTCCAGAGGGGGGAAGCAGAAGTGTAAAGATGTGGACCTAAGTGTGAGCCCCAGGTGTTCAGGCGGCACCACAGCTGTGCGGGGGAGATACGGGGTGAAGTGGGGAAGGCCTTGTAGGGAGGTGGGATTTCAGAGGGACTTTCAAGACAGGAGGCCTGCAGAGGCAGGCCAAGCCCATGGGACCATCCTAAGAATGGCCACCCCCTTGTACGACAATGATCATGTCTCCTGGCTGCGTTCCAGGCTGCAACCCTCTGTGGTCAACCAGGCAGGCAGAGCTGGTGAGTCACTGCCACTCTTCCAGACCGGCCCACACGGACTCTGCCCAAAATGTGGCCGTGAAAGGAGAGCGGGTCAACATAGCTTGGGAGTTCTTGGAGTCAGAGCTCACCGGCATCCTTGGCTGGCTGGAGGTCCTCTGGTTCTGCGGTCAGTCCCGCAGAGAGTGCAGAGGATCCCACCCCACCCGGGGCCCGGGGGCAGCCCCCTAACCCTCCAGCAGCACCACAGCTACCGAGGCCAGTGCCCCTTCACCTCAAACACGTGGGAAGGCGGCCAGGGACGTCTCACTTCCTCTGGGGTGGGTACGCATCCAGCTTGGGGCAGACTGACCCTGAAACCCTGGCCTGGTCTGGCCCAGCCAGTCCTCCCAGGTGCCCATTCCTCCTGAAAACCCACCTCAGGCCTGGAGTCCCCCTTACCCTCCCTCATAGGCAATCCAGCTGTGGGGAAATGAGCGCTCCCTTGCCAGAGAAGGCACCCGCCCGAGAACAGAGGTCCCTTTTGGTGGAGGAAACTCACCACACGTGGTGCCCAGATCACGGCTGTGCCTCCCTGTCTGAATCTCATCTGGGTCAAAAGGCGCCTGCTGGCAAAATCAAAGATTCTCACAGAGCCTGTGGAAGGACAGACCCCCACAGTTGGAGGAAATACAGAGCTGGGTGGCTGTTGCTGCTGGACCCTGATTAGGAAGAGCCACCTGGGGCGACCAGGGGAGAGCTGACACGTCCACAGGCCTCCGAGCCTCAAGAAGGAGCTGCCACTCCCCAGCTTTCCCAGAGCCGGCAGTGGCAGGTGGGAATGAGGAGGGATTAAAACGCCCTCCACTCCCTTGCCCTGCTCATCCACGGGGCCAGTAGATTCAACAGCAAAATAACCAGGAGGGGGCAGGCCCAGAGGCCAAGAGGAATAGCAGGAGACATGGACACCACAAACTTCTCCGGCCCTGGAGCTATTCAGAGTCCGCCACAAAGGCTTGGGCTTGGCCCAGAAAACCGAAGCTGCTTTCTGCCAGCCCCAATCTTGCTTGCCTGTGAGGAATTGCTCCAGTTCACACCCTCAATGCCCTGAACTTCCTGCCCATGGACTGTCCCGGGCCAGTGGCCTGGGCTTCAGCAAAGCCGGGCCCAGACCCACCCATGGAATCCTAAGAGCTCCCCTCTCTGGCAGACTGGCCATGGGCAGTGAGGGGGAAGATGTCCTCTAACAAAGCAGGGGCAGGGTGGAAGGGGCTGCAGAACACACCTCCAAAATCCCACCCCAAGACCCTTGCTCTTGTTTACAGTCTGGGCCTAGAGTTGCTGTGGCCTGTACCATAGCTGACCCTTGAACATTTCAGGCTGAAAGTGTTCCCGGTCAAGTGGGGGTAGCTGGGCGGCCAGACCCTGTCCGACCGGCTCTCAGAAAACAGTGTGAGGTGGTCGGTCACTATCACCACCCACTCACTGGCCAAGGAGACGAGTCATACGTACAGTCCCGGGAGGTGGTGGCCATGAGGTAGGTGAGTGGAGAGACAGCTAGGCCTTCAATTGGGCCAGAGTGGAAGGAAAACAGGCGCTCTGGGTCCTGGGTCTACAAAATGACAGACAAAAGGAAGGCTCACCCAGTCACCCAGAGAGGTCAAATGGTCCAGTCCCAGACTTCCAGGCAGGGGGATGATAACCCATTCCCTCAAGATCTTCAGTTACAAAGACTGCTACCCCACTCTGAGTAGCCGGAGTGCAAGGCAGGAGGGAGGGCTCCCTGGCACCCAACCAACATCTCCCTTTTCATCTTGGGCATCTACAATTTCTCTAGGTTACCCAGACCTTCTAAGAAGTGCTAGCCAGAATGCCTGAGGTGTCCCCGCCGTGAAAAATCAGTGTAGGAAAGGCAAGAGAGTGGAAATCTCTCTAACCACAGACCCAGGAAGTGTGAGAGAAAGAAAAGGAGGGAACTTACAACGTTGGAAAAACTAAGGTCAAGTTTCCATATGGCACCTCGGACATCCTAGAAGGAGAAAGACCAAGACTGGAAAATGCTTTTCTTCGGTAGTTATCCAGCTCCTTTCAACAATGGTTGCAGATGACCTGGAGTATAAACTAAAGGGGTGGTTTCTCTCTCCAATATCATTCAAGGATCAACCCACAGGCTTCTGCGATTAAAAAACAACTGATTTATGTCAGGGTCTGGCTGAGCAACTATTCTGGGCTCTTTCTTCAAAGCCACAGGGGATGTGGTAGTTAAGAGCTCGGTGCTCTACTGTGGCAAGACTCCAATCAGTCAATCAATCAGTGGTATTTATTGAGTGCTTACGGTGTGCAGAGCACTGTATTAAGTGCTTGGGAGAGTACAGTTCAACAGGGTTGGTGGACATGATCCCTGCCCACAAGCTACTTGCAGTCTAGAAGCGGAGACAGACATTAAAATACATGACAGGCATGGACATAAGTGCTGGGGGAGCTGAGGGTAGAGTGAATATCAAGTGCTTAAAGAGGACAGATCTAACTGCAAGGACAAAGCGACAGGGAGTATGGGAAATGATGGCTTAGTCGGGGAAGGCCTCTTGGAGGAGATGTGATTTTAACAAGGCTTTTAATGTGAGGAGAGTGGTGGTATGTTGTATATGGAGGGTGAGGGAGTTGCAGGCCAGAGGGAGAACATGGTCAAGGATTCAGTTGCAGGATAGATGAGGTCGAGTTACCATGAGTAGGTTGGCACTAGACATCGGGGTGTGCAGGCTGGGTTGCACTAGGAAACCAGCGAGGTAATGTAGGAGGGGGCAAGATCATTCAGTGCTTAAAAGCCCATGGTGAGGAGCTTCAGTTTGACGAAGAGGTGCATGCGCACCACTGGAGATTCTTGAGGAGTGGAGGAATGTGGGCTGAAAGGTGTTTTAGAAAAATTATCCTGGCAGTAGAGTGAAGTAAAGATTGAGTGGGGAGACACTGGAGGCAGAGAGGTCTGAAAAGAGACTGATGCAGTAGTCAACGTGGGATAGAATAAATGCTTGGATCAGCATAGTAGCAGTTTGGATGGAGAGAAAAGGGCAGATTTGAGTGATGTCGTGGAGGTAGAACTGACAGTATTTTGTGACAGATTGAACTTTTAGACTGTGAGCCCACTGTTGGGTAGGGACTGTCTCTATATGTTGCCAACTTGTACTTCCCAAGTGCTTAGTACAGTGCTCGGCACACAGTAAGCACTCAATTAATACAATTGATGATGATGATGTGAACTGAATGAGAGAGAAGAGTAGAGGGTAACACCAAGCTTATGGCATTATTAAAATCCAATCTGCCTACTGGGTGGATTTGTTGGACCAATTGTCGCATTTGGACCAATGCAATGTGGTGGCAGCATGAAGAGCTGCTGCCCATCTTTAGCCCCAAGCCGCCATGTTCAGAGGCTTCTCCATGGTGGAGGGAGAGGCCTGAGGCTAGCGGACTGTAGCCGAACACACTACCACCGCTGCCACATTGGGAATCATACCTGGGCATACCAAATGGAGTTGCTGGCATCATTGATTTTTACCATGGAGGACAGGTTGACATTCTTGGCCACCAGGAGTTCATTGATGGGCTCTATCTCTAGCACACCAGAGTCATCTGCTATATCGGCCGAGTCGATCGTCTCAAAATCCCATATCTGTGAGGGATCAGAAGGGAGAGAGAAAGAGAGAGATCAGTTGTTCCAGGCCCACACCACAGTGTACAACAGGGGTAAGAGCCAACTTCCTCCACCAATGACCTTCCCCATTTTGTGTACCACTGAGAATGCAAAACGAACAGTACTGGTGAACACTGTGGACACTCCTTAGTGGGGAAGCCCCATTCGCCATCCTTGGACATTTTCAAGCCAGGTGCCATAAGCACACAACCTAGTGATTCTGAGCCCGAGCCAAGACGGTTCCCACGGATTTTCTGCAGCAGCAGCTCAGCAGCCCAGGACTCCTGGGTTGTCCCCAGGGACGTTACCACCCCTGGCCACCTTCTAGTGATTCCAAAGACCTGCATCCCCTGCTGAGCCAAAGAGAGTCCAGAGGAAGAGAGCTGGCCTGTTACTCCTCTTGGAAGCTCCCCCAGGCCAGCTCTATTTCTACTCTTGTGCCCGGAGAAGTGACAGGAAGGGTTCAAACTCTTGGAGGGCCTGGGGGTAATAATAATAATAATGATGGCATTTATTAAGCACTTACTACGTGCAAAGAAAGTTCTAAGCGCTGGGGAGGATACAAGGCAATCAGGTTGTCCTACGGGGGCTCTCAGTCTTAAGCCCCATGTTACAGATGAAGGAACTGAGGCACAGAGAAGTCAAGCGACTTGCCCAAAGTCACATAGCTGATAATTGGCAGAGCCGGGATTTGAACCCATGACCTCTGACTCCAAAGCCTGTGCTCTTTTCCACTGAGCCACACAGGGGGGTTCTGAAACCAGCTGCCCTCTCTGTGATAGCAAAACCAGCTCCTGGTCTCACGCTTCGCTCCTTCAAACCCTTTCCCTGCCAGCCAGAAAGGGGCACCGAGACCAGATGTCCCAGAGCTTGGCCCTGAGCTGGCCCTGGGCTTGGTTCACATTTAGTCCCAGAGGCTCACCCTGATGTAGCCATCGGCTCCGACAGTGACCACCTCGCCATCGTCCATCACGATCTGGTTCACATGGCTGGTGTGGCAGGGCTTCCTCCCTTTCCGGCAGAGCTCCACTTTGATGAGGCCGCCCTCCCACAGCAGCATGTTGCCCCACTCGGAACCAGACAGGACCTGACCGTTCCGACAAGGGAAGAAAGGCAGTCACCATTCCCGAAAGATGTTGGGGCAGTGAGAGGCTGAGTGGAGTGGAGTATGGCAGAGGATGGAAGAAGAGGGGAGATGAATGTAGAGAAGGGGAAGGGAGGGAGCACAGAGGAGTGGAGAAGAGCAGAGAGGAGCGGAGAGAAGCAGAGAGGAGAGCGGAGGGGAGAAGAGGAGAGGAGCAGACAGGAGCAGAGAGAAGCAGAGAGGAGAAAAGCCGAGAGGAGAGGAACATAGAGAAGTGGACAGGAACAGAGAGAAATGGAGAGGAGTAGACAAAAGAGGAGAGAAGCAGACAAGAGAGGAGAAGAGAGGGACAGAGAGAAGAAGAGCAGAGTGGGAGCGTAGAGAGGAGGAGAGGGGCAGAGAAGGAGAGAGACAGGAGGTTTACTATCCAAGAGAAGCTGGGGTGCTTGCTTGATCAAGAAGCAGACTGAGGCCTTTTCCAGGTTATAACACAACCATTCTCTGGAAGGCACAGAAGGCACGGGAGGCGGCAGGAGGGCAGAGAAAGCATGGGAGAGCACAGGCAGGACATACCTTCCCATCAGGCAGTTCAATGTACCCCTCTATGTCGGTCACTGCTGTTTTGCCAAATCGGCCCAGTGACCCCTGGAGTTTAAGGCCGGTGAACGTCAGAGCCATCACCCAGAACCTATGTGCAAAAGGGAAACTTAGCACAGTGTGCTTGCCCACAGCTGGAGAGCAATCCATCAGTAATCAATCAATCAGTGGGATTTATTGAGGTTTACTGTGTGCTAGGAACTGTAGTATGTGCTTGGAAGAATACAATACAATGGAGTTACAGTATCATTTGAGCCCCTGCTGGGTGCTGAATCTGTCTGGATCACTGGGGAGTGGGTACTACAGTCAGTAGTCACTATCCCTGACCTCGAGGAGCCGACAATCTACTGTGTGCAGAGTGCTGTACTGAGTGCTTGGGAGAGTACAATCGACTTAGTAGACATGATCCCTGCCCTCAAGGAGCTTATAGTCTCATGAGGAAGCTACAGATAAAAATCTATCGATGATTCATTTAAAATGACAAAAACTACCAAATATGTTCATACACACACACACACACACACACACACACACACACACACACACACACACACACATATTGAGCCTACTGGTGATTCTTCACAGAAATGTGTTACATGTAGATAAGTCTACTGGGCAGAATTAAGATGGATTTATAAACAGATAAATCCATTGCGGCAGTAAAACTTACTTTTTGATCACATTTTTTTTCCAGATTTAACTTTTTTTTTTTTTTTAAAGTATATGGGCCAAGGTCTGATTAGGAGGATATAACCTTACAAAGATGGGCTGTTAGAGAAGCAAGTTTCAAACATTAGATCCTGGAATGACAACGGACATCAGGCATTACACTCTTCTTACAAACTTCCTTCGTAACCACAGTCCCAATCAGAACACTGGCCCGGCTGGAGCATTGAGTTCTTATGTTTGGTTGGGTAGAGCCCACCAGGGAATCAGAGGACCTGGGTTTTGATCTTGGTTCTATTCTTTGCCTGCTGTGGACCCAAGGGCAAGTCACTTAACTTCTCTGGGCCTCGGTTTCCTCATCTGTAAAATGGGGATTCAATACTTATTCTCTCTCCCACTTAGACTGTGAGCCTGATGAGGGACAAGGACTGTGTCTAATCTGATTATGTTTATCTACCCCAGCCACTTACCACAGTCCTTAGCCCACAGTCACTGCTTAACAGATACCATAAATAGCATTAGCATATGGACAAAAGTTGGCACAATGCACTGGTGGTGGTTGGGAGATGGGGGACAAAGGAGGACCCCATCCATCCCTGCTCCCCCAACCCTCCTCCCCAGTGCTGCACCCTGATCCCAGTGACTTGGGCCACCATCGCGTCACCTACTTGATGTGCCCTGATCCAGATGTGGTCAGCTGCTCTCCGTTTTCAGGGTTGAAGGTGACCTTGAAGACCTCTTGGGAAAAGGCCTTGGTTCTCAGAACCGGCTGCTCCTGGGCCCATATCCATACAGTGAGGGTGTAGTCGGGACCGGAGCCGACACTGGCCAGGAGCGAGCCGCTGTTGTTGAAGTCGATGCACGCGTAGGCTTCCTCGGTGCCACCTGTGCCGTTGCCAGGCCTCCCAGCCGTCCGCCCGCACGGTGAGAGGGAAAGTTCATTCCGTCAGAGCCCACCCTGCCCTCAGAAGGCCCGGCGCGCAGCCATGCAGAGCTGCTTGGGACAGCTGTGGGGACTCGGGCTGTGGACTCCACCCAGGCCCGGGCTCGATGAGGAGGGGAGGGGGCTTCCTCAGCCACCTACCGCGTAAGATCCGGAAGGGCCGCAGGGACGGGAACTCGTAGATCACAATATTGGGCTTTCTTCCCTTTTCCGCCACAGCAAAGTGGGTTTTGGCCGGGTGCACCTGCACAAACCAAGGCCCCCATGATTGTGGCTGCCCCATGTTCCCCTGTGGCCTCTCAGTTCCCCCTGCCCCTGGGAGTGGCCATCTCCGAGTCTGGGCTGTGGACCCTGAGGCGGAGGTGCTCGCAATATTTGGGAAGGGATGGGCAGCAAATCTGAACGCTACAGGATGGTTGATTTGGGTTCTGGGAAGAGGTCCAGAATTTGGGAGCCATCAACTTGTGAATGCCTGACTCCAGGTTCCACCTCAACGGGAAGGGTCCTGGGCCCAGTTGTGGTCCCATTCAGAAAGGAAGGGTCTCACCCACTGACAACACATGGGGATAAACTTCCACATGCAGAGAGGGTGGACGATTGGCCTGAGTGAGGGTCAATCAGTCAGTCGATCAATCAGTCGTACTTATCGGCTCAGCGTCAGCTCTGCGAGGGCACTGTACTTAGTACAGTGGTCGATGCTCGGTCAGTGCCACTGAAGGATTGATTGGTTAGTTCCGGCTGCCCTTGAGACAAAGCGACCTGCGTTTGGACCTGATGAAATTACGTGACCTACCCCGCACCTCACCATGGCCTAACAGGGCAGAGAAGGTGAAGCCCATGGGCTCCACTGTGGGCACTTCAGCAACCTCTCCTAACTGCCCTCACTCCAGCCTCCTGGGTGACCAGAAAGATATGAGGAGACTGTCTTGGACTCCCCCTCAAAACAAGGTTACTGTATTATTATCCAGTTATTATCCTGACTGGCAGCTTTAGAGCATTCAATAGCTTGCCCTCTTCTATATTTCCTCGCTCAGTTCACACACTCTGCTCCGCTAATGCCAACCTGTTCACTGTTCCCTGATCTCCTCTCTCTAGCCACTGCCTACCACCATGCTCAACAGTTCATCTCTCAAACCCGAGGGCAAAACCCCAAAGGAAGAGCCCAAGTACCTGTCCTCCTCCAGAGGCCAGTTTCTAGGTCTAAGGGGCTGTGAACTGTGTCCAACCTGATTTACTCGTATCTACCCCAGCGCTTAGTACGGGGCATGGCACATAGTGAGCGCTTAACAAATACCATAATTATTATTACTGAGGGGCGGCGATGGCCACTTTGTGGCCCAAGAATAAAACCTCTCCGTTGGGAGCCTGAGCCCCAAACCCCAACAGGCTGCTGAGCCCAGCAGGGAAGGGCAGGAAGTCCGAGGAGGAAGGGGTTGTTTCCCATACCGCAATGTTCCCGATTCCTCCCCCGCTGGTGCTGCGGAGGTATTTCTGCTCCTTGGTTTTCATGTCCAGGATGACCAGCTGGTTTCCGGCGACGTACAGGAATGTCCGAGGGTCCAGCAGCTGCAGGTTATCCCGCTTGCTGCTCTCATAACCAAAAGAATGTCTGGGGTGAGCTCGCTAAGGACAGAGGAGGGGGTTGGAACTGGGGGAGGGTGGGGGGGAAAGGTGGGTGCTGGGGTCCAGGCCCGAGCTTGGTGCTCAGCTGGGGAGAACGAATGGCGGCCGCATGGGCTGCTGCTGGTGGGGGGTTGTGGGAGAGGCGGCCACGCAGTGCCAGTGCTGTGGGGAAGAGGAAGAAGACATCCCGTGGGTGCAGGATCCTATTTCAGTGTTCCCAACTCTCCAGTGAGCCTCACTATCATCCTCCTGGACACCGATCAAGTTTTAGACCTGTCCTCTTCAGGGGATGTTCAGAAGAACTCAAAGCTGGCCGATGGCCCTCTCCATCCTCTCCCATGGGAACTTAGCTCTGGAATGCCAAATGACTGCTGCTTTCGAACTCAGGTTTGAAGGGAGAAGAGATGGGAGCCCCAAGGGCTCTCAAAAGCCCCCAAAGTAAGAAACCTCGGCCCCTCTTTTTGGAGATCCTCCAGCTCCCAGGGGCCAACCCCCCCGCCCCAACCTCCTGAGACTGCTCCCTGGGACCCTCCAGGGGCTCCCTATCCACAGTGTACAGGTTTGGACTGAGGTGATCCCACTCTCTCGGGATCCTTTGAGTCTGAGGGAGTCTAGAAGAGGTCGTCCTCGGCCCCCAGGAATCCACCTGACTGCGGAGAAGACCAGGCATAGGATCCAGAACAGCAAGGAGGACACAGGTCCCACGATCCCTTGGGGGAGGGATCTATTTAAAGGGGTCAGAGAGAAGGTCCAGGTTAGGTGGGAGCTGGGACAAACAGAGAGAGCTTGGCTCCCTCATCTCCCGTGACTCCATGGGCACACTCAGGCCGGGTCTGCCTTCCTGCCTCTCCCCGTGCACGCTCTTGGGCCAGCTTTCTGCTGCCCCTTCCCTCCCTCCCTCTCTCCCTTCCTGCCTTTCGGCCCCCATGCCCTTCCCTTCTTCCCTCCCAAGAAATGACAATGCTCTTCTCTCATCAGCAGCTGAGACTGGCCACTCGTGCAGCCCCCCGCCCACACCCCCCCCGCCCCCCGGCCCTGTCCCCCACTCAACACATTCACAGCCCAGGCTCTTAGCTGACCCTGACCACCACCCTACCTTCTTTACATTGCACCTGTAAGCCACAGTTGGGCCCTGGGGCTGGGAATTCCCCAAGAAATGCAAGTTCTTGATGTTTGTCACAGCCAGATTATAAGGCGCTTTCTGAAGGGACACCACCTGCCCCCATCTCTGGCCTTTCTCCCTGACTCCACAGGGCACTTCCCTCCCAACCCCACCGGCCACCAGATAGGGCATAGAGGATACATCAGCTTGAGGAGGTCATGTGGAATGCCAGAGTTTGGAGTCACAAAGGGCACCGAACGCAGCTGGTCGTAGTTGTAAAAGAAGCTCTCAGACATTTTCTTCACGGGATTTTCATTGTGCAGGTCAGAATCAGGTGAGGGTTCGGGTTGTTCTGGGGTTACTTTAGGTTCTAGAAGTCAGAAAAATGACAGCCAAGAGTGGGGAAAACTACGAGCCTAAGGAAAGTCTTTCCCAGGTAGTCTCACCCTAGGGATTCTCGCCAGAGCATCTGGGAGCAGGGAGTGGTGCCAGTGCTATCCATTGTCCAGTGTCTCAATGGTTCACCACTGTGACCACCTGGAAAAACCTGTGTTTGGGAGCCAGGGCCCTGGTCCCGGTCCACTGTGTCACTTGTGCCATTGTTGCTACTGATATTCTCATCATAATAAGAGAAAGATGGGCATCTCTGACATGACTGCTGGACCCCCAGAGCTGCCCCAGGTCCCATAGAGAGCCCGCAAGTCCCCAGGGCAACCCCACAGTGGGACAGACTCAGTTTCCAGGACTCCACAGTCACCTGGAGTAGTCCACAGCCTCTCAGGGGCCACCCCCAGCCAAATCTCCCCGGGGGCCGGCAGGAGCACCTGGGAGAGAACCAGAGCCTCAGGGTGGAGCTGGAGCCTGGACAGCCCAACATGTTGCTAAGGCTACTTGGAAAATCCACCATGGTGGCACTGGCCCCGAGGGCCACCTGGGGTGCCAGCACAGCCCCAGCATGTGGCTGCCCCGGCCTGCCAGGGAGGGTGGGTCAGAAAGTATCAAACAATCGAGGCCACACTTGGAATGCTTGATGCATAGTAAGCGCTTAATCAATCATATTTATTGAGCGCTTACTGTATGCAGAGCACTGTACTAAGCACTTGACACTGTTAAGCTTGGCATGCTTAACACACTCCAGGCCAAATCCACCCTCCTGCTATTCCTAGAAGCAGTAGCCATGGGGTTTACTGGGTGCCCACTGAGGACAATGCACTGTCCTAAGCACTTGGGAAAGTACAACATAAAGGAGGGGGGCTGTTCTCTGTCCACAGGGCACTCCAATGCTAATGGGGAAAATGGGGACATAAAGATCAATCGGTCAATGGCATTTATTGAACACTTACTGTGTGCAGAGCACTATACTAAGCGCTTGGGAGAGTGTATATAAAGATATTTGCAACTAGAGTAATAAAATGCATACTTGATTTTCAGTTTTGGATACCGACATACACAAGTGCTGAGGGTGAGACAAATAAATACATATGGGCTTGAAACGGCTGGTGCTGGGATTAAGCAGGGAAGGTGGGCTGGAGGAAGTGGGCATCTAAAAGGCTTTCAACCTGGGAAGGTTTGTGTTCTCTGGGAGTGGTGAAAGGTGGGGGCTCCCGGCCGGGGGAACAGTGTGAGGGAGCGGGTGGTGGGTGGCAGAAGAGTCGAGAGTGAGAGGGAACGGGGAGAAGGGAGAGCTTGAGAGGAAGGAGGAGAGCAAATGTGTAAGATGGTCAGAGCTGGAGAGCCTTGAAGTCCCTTGTGAGGAAAGAGTCTTTGCAGGGCGCCAATGAGGGGATAGGCTCATTTTAGTTTGGATAATGGAGAGTGCAGATTACAGCCGGGCTATACCTCCTTCTCTCCCTCTGTTTTCCGACACATTCTGAGTACTGGACTCTCCTTCGTGACTCTGTTCGCTCTCTAATTGCTCCCGGTCCGCTGGTCCTTGCTCACCGACCTTGTCCATTGCCTCTCTACCAACAAAAATAGCTTTATGAGGGAAACCTCCGGCTGCTTCCTCCGCAGAAAGAAGAGCCCACCCGTCCTACATGCAGTGCGCGTGTCCTCCCTTGTAAGCCAACACAGATAAAAAAAATTCCCTAGAGAATGGTGGTTCAGGCAGACGTGGGGAGTGTCACTCTGGATGTCAGGCAGGTTGTGGCACCACTCAGCAGGCTGGGGACTCGAGAGGGGAGGTCGGGACTCCTGAGCTAAACACGGGGGGAGGGGAGGGCTTTGAAGTCTCAAGACATCAGTTACCTCATCTGTAAAATGGGGATTAAGACTGTGAGCCTCACGGGGGACAACGTGATCACCTTGTATCTGCCCCAGCGCTTAGAACAGTGCTTTGCACATAGTAAGCGCTTAACAAATGCCATTATTTTTCTAGACTGTGAGCTCACTGTTGGGTAGGGACTGTCTCTATTTGTTGCCAACTTGTACTTCCCAAGCGCTTAGTACAGTGCTCTGCACACAGTAAGCACTCAATAAATACGATTGATTGATTATTATCATTATTATTTCTGGGCTGCTCAATAGGGACTGGGGCCCTGGGGCAGGGCGATGCACCGGGGCCTTTCTAAGTGCTGAGACAAGGGCATCGGGGCAAGGAGGGGAGGGCCAGGCCGGGATTGTAGTTTTACCAATTTTTCACAGCTCACGGTACTGGTACTACAACGGAGACGTGGGCGGGACAGGCAAACGAGGCTGCGGAGGCTCGAGGAGTGGCTCGATCTCCCTTAGATCTGATCAGAGACGCGAGGTGAATGAGGCCGGGAAAGCTTGGGAGCCCTGATACCTGTGGGGAAAGCAATAGGCTCCCTGTCCCCCACTCCAGGCCGGGACCCGGGGGGTGGAGGGGCCCAGCCCCGCTCCAAAGCCGAGCCCCCGGGGTTGTTTTTCCACCAGGATCAATCAATCGTATTTATTGAGCGCTTACTGTGTGCAGAGCACTGGACTAAACGCTTGGGAAGTACAAGTTGGCAACATATAGAGAAGCAGCGTGGCTCAATGGAAAGGGCCCGGGCTTTGGAGTCAGAGGTCATGGGTTCAAATCCCGGCTCCACCAATTGTCAGCTGTGTGACTTTGGGCAAGTCACTTCACTTCTCTGGGCCTCAGTTCCCTCATCTGTAAAATGGGGATGAAGACTGTGAGCCCCCCGTGAGACAACCTGATCACCTTGTATCCCCCCGGCGCTTAGAACAGTGCTCTGCACGTAGTAAGCGCTTAACAAATACCATCATTATTATTATTATTATTATTATAGAGAGACGGTCCCTACCCAACAGGGGGCTCACAGTCTAAAAACTAAAAAGAGATGGGCGCAGGAAGCGCGGTGCGGGTGGCGGGGGGGGGGCCGGGGCAAGTTAGGAAGCGGAACCAGAGGGAACCAGAGGGAGGAGGCGCCGCTCACCTTCATCATCATCATCATCATCATCATCATCATCAATCGTATTTATTGAGCGCTTACTATGTGCAGAGCACTGTACTAAGCGCTTGGGAAGTACAAATTGGCAACATATAGAGACAGTCCCTACCCAACAGTGGGCTCACAGTCTAAAAGGGGGAGACAGAGAACAAAACCAAACATACTAACAAAATAAAATAAATAGAACAGATATGTACAAATAAAATAAATAAATAAATAGAGTAAAAAAAATGTACAAATATATATACATATATATACCTTCCCCTTGAGCCGGAGCCGCCGCCGCCGCCACCAGCAGCGCCTTCGGCCGGGCCGTTCGGCGCTTGCACCGTTGAGTCCCGTTGCCCCGGCAACTCCCACCGGCCGCCGGCGGCGCGTGACGCCTTGGAAGGTATGCGCATGCGCCAAGGAAGCCGGGTCCGCGCTCCTCCGGAACGGTCAATCAATCAATCAATCGTATTTATTGAGCGCTTACTGTGTGCAGAGCACCGGACTAAGCGCTTGGGAAGCACAAGTTGGCAACGTAGAGAGACGGTCCCTACCCAACAGTGGGCTCACGGTCTAAAAGGGGGAGACAGAGAACAAAACCAAACATACTAACAAAATAAAATAAAATAGATATGTACAAGTAAGATAAATAAATAGAGTAATAAATATGTACAAACATATATACACATATACAGGTGCTGTGGGGAAGGGAAGGAGGTAAGATGGGGGAATGGAGAGGGGACGAGGGGGAGAGGAAGGAAGGGGCTCAGTCTGGGAAGGCCTCCTGGAGGAGGGGAGCTCTCAGTAGGGCCTTGAAGGGAGGAAGAGAGCTAGCTTGGTGGATGGGCAGAGGGAGGGCATTCCAGGCCCGGGGGATGACGTGGGCCGGGGGTCGATGGCGGGACAGGCGAGAACGAGGTACGGTGATTGATCAATCAATCGTATTTATTGAGCGCTTACTGTGTGCAGAGCACTGGACTAGGTGCTTGGGAAGCACAGGTTGGCAACGTAGAGAGGCGGTCTCTACCCAACAGTGGGCTCACGGTCTAAAAGGGGGAGACAGAACCAAACCAAACATACTAACAAAATAAAATAAATAGAATAGATATTTACAAGTAAAATAAAGTGACAAATATGTACAAACATATATACATATATACAGGGCCACCCTGGCTTGTGCTGCTCAGCTGTTGCACGCGCAGAAATAACGGCCGGCCACCCGCTCCCCTGCGCCCGCTTTGGGGTCTATTTATTTATTTTACTGGTACATATCTATTCTACTTATTTTATTTTGTTAGTATGTTTGGTTTTGTTCTCTGTCTCCCCCTTTTAGACTGTGAGCCCACTGTTGGGTAGGGACCGTCTCTATATGTTGCCAACTTGTACTTCCCAAGCGTTTAGTACAGTGCTCTGCACACAGTAGGCGCTCAATAAATACGATTGATTGATTGATTGGAGACGCCCCATGGTCCCGCAGGACCAGCTTGGGGGCGGGCGGTGGGTGGAGCCGGCCCGGCCTGGGGAACCTACTCAGCCTCGCAGCCTCTCCTATAGTAGGACGGAACTGATGGCTCCCCGTGCCTGCGGTGCTTCATTCGTTCAGTCAATCGTATTTATTGAGCACTTACTATGTGCAGAGCACTGGACTAAGCGCTTGGGAAGTCCAAGTTGGCAACATACAGAGACGGTCCCTACCCAACAGCAGGCTCACAGTCTAGAAGGGGGAGACAGACAACAAAACAAAACATATTAACAAAATAAAATAAATAGAATAAATAGAGTAATAAATATGTACAAACATAATATACATATATACAGGTGTTGCGGGGAGGGGAAGGAGGTAAGGCAGGGGGATGGGGAGGAGGGGGAGAGGAAGGAGGGGGCTCAGTCGGAATAATAATTACGTTTACTATGTGCAAAGCACTGTACCCAGCACTGGGGAGGTTACAAGGTGGTCAGGTTGTCCCACGAGCGGCTCACGGTCTTCATCCCCATTTTACAGATGAGGTCACTGAGGCCCAGAGAAGTGACTTGCCCAAAGTCACACGGCTGACAGTTGGCGGAGTCGGAATCCGAACCCATGACCTCTGACTCCAAAGCCCGGGCTCTTTCCACTGAGCCACGGTGCTGCGGCGGCAGGTCTTTATTACGCTCGTTAAAACCCGGCCCGGCCCTGCCTCCGACCCAATCAGAGGGGCTCGGCGCCAGACTGTTTCTCCTTAAGGGCGAAACAGGCGGCCAGCCGGCAAGGAATCCATCAATCATATTTATTGAGCGCTTACTGTGTGCAGAGCACTGTACTAAGCACTTGTGAAGTACAAGCTGGCAACATATAGAGACAGTCCCTACCCAACAGTGGGCAAGGAAGGGGCCAAGCCAGCCACCACTGGGCCACCAGGGCCCCGTGCCACCAAAGGACTTCCCGGGCATAACAGAGGCTTCACTCGAAGCAGCCGGGGGAAAACAGGAAATTTACCAAGTGACCAATTTCACAGGCTATCGCCAAATATCTTGCACCATTTTGTTTTCAATATTAACGTTGGATTAGACAATATATCACACGATACATTCTCCTGGAACGTCATTTAAGGCACGAATAAATCTCTACGATGGAAACCTCAAAAACATTTTATTTAAACTTCATTATTCACCATTCCGTGAAGATGAAATCCCATTTAAAAACCACCAAACACACACTGAATAAAATAAGAAGCTCCTCACACTCTCAGGACAAATAACATGAACACAACTCAGATCCAAAAAAGTGCCCTTTTCCGAGCTTCAGGAAGGGGGAGGGGGAACCATGTGTCACAGCAACCTCCGAGCTAGCAAGAATAGGATCCCAAGGTGGTTGCAAATCAGTGAGGACTTGGCTGGAAAGAAGCCACTTGATTCCCAGCACGAGAAAGCAGCCATAACTAGAGAGACACCTCAGTGTTCGCATCCCCTCGGCTAGGGATCCTGAGACATCGACGAGGCGATGGGGGTTGCCTGCCCCTCAGTGGGCCTTGAACGCTACCTGTAACACACCATTGCTGGTATCCTTAGTTTTGTTAGAAGCATCGTCACTGGGAAGTGAGCCGTGAAGTGAGTCTACTAGGAAATTTCAGTGTCTGTTGCTTGAAACTGTCCCTCTGAGTGGATGTGCCAAATGGAAGAAGGGTCTAAAGAAATGCAGGTGTGAGAAATACTTAACTCGGGGGCCCCAGGAGTATCCCTGGGAAGGGGCAAAGTCGGGGGAAGATTCCTGAGAGAAATCGGTTGATATTCAGGAGGGTGAGAGTTCAGGGTTGGGAAAGCGTCGAGATGCAGGAGCCACAGAAGCAGGAGGGGCCACTGAGGCTGGCTAGGTCACATGGGTAGAGAGGGCGAACCAGCCTTCTTCCTTTGGCTTCCCGACCTGCTGAACACCAAGGCAGAGAGGATTTGGGAGAACTCCAACTAAGGGGACCAGGTGGGGTCCTCCCGGGCCACCTGAGCACTTAAGTACTCACCCCCTCCCCGGCTCTCCCATAGTACCTTTGCACATATCTTCACAGTCGATCATTTCCTCCTACTTGTAAATTATTTTAGTGTCTGTGTCCCCTGCTGGATTGCAAGCTCTTGAAGGGTGGGGATCACGTCTACTCATTCCGCCCCCAGTAGGTGCTCGATTAAAGCTTTTTGACTCAAGGATTGGTACCATGGTGATACCTATAAATCCATATTTCCCTGCCCAGGACAGTGGAGGGACAGTGGAGAGATAAATGCCACCCACCCTGAGAAACTGAGCTGCCACTTTAGGGGCCTAGAAAAAGCCAAGGGGAATCCTGTTCATTGGAAACCCTAGGATTCCTGGCCTCCCAGGTCTCCCCAGGTAAACACTGGACATTTGTGCAAGATACTCATTAGCTGTTCAGGCACCTGGAGATACCAGCAATGGGACTCAGCCAATCAATCAATCAATTAATTAATTAATCGATTCTATTTATTGAGCGCTTACTGTGGGAAGTGCCAAAGCAGTTTCCTGCTGTGGCCCACATGGCAAGTTCACACATCAACTCCATTTAGATGTAGAATGTGTCTTGGAAGCCCCTCTTAGGTTGTGGCCACTTGGGTTTCCAAACTGGGCAGTGGTTCAGCTGTAAGGACAAATGGCATCTAGGAACAGGCCCTTGGTAAACTGCTTTCATGTTCTAGGCAGGAAAATGGGTCCTTATCGTGTCATACTTTTAGACCTGCGGGCCAGAATCCACGCTGGCCGGAATTCACCATTCGAGTTAATCCCCCAAGATCCAGGCTGGGCTCGGGGCCACCTCTCTACAATCCTAAAATTGAAGAAAAGCAGATCCCCTTGGCCTTCCTCCAGCACTTCTCTAAAATTAGGTGGAAGGCACAAAACATTTATTGGACTGATATCGGGTCCCAGCTACATTTCATCAGACTTACCTTTGTCTTTGGAGTCCAAGGTGTAAATTTCCCGGTCCCTGAGAGGGGACTCGCTGGGGAGCAGGCACTACTGGAAGCTCTTGACAGTCTAGCCAACGGGAAGAGTATGCGAGGGAAAATGATCCAACCGTTAAAATTATTGATAGTGCCTCTTCAACACTAACTCTGTGCCCAGGACTGAGCCAAGCCTACGGTAGGCACAGGTCAACTGGGTCAGACGCAGTCGAAACGCTCAAACACCTGCCAGGGAAGCGGGCGAACAACAAGCTAGGTCAAAGATATCCACAATGGTGCTGAGTTGATGGAAGGGCTGTGTCTGCCCATCCCCATCAACTGCCTTTACTGGCCCCTGCGCTTGATTTGAAGCTGGGGAGGTTGGTCTGTGGATCCCCTCTGTCTGGAGAGTGTTGGGACTCCCCTTGCCCACTCTGAGGCCCTAAGGAGCTATAGAGGGGATCTGCGCACCCCCCCTCCACCCCCCCGCCTCAACCTGCCTGAGTCCACAGCATGGGTCCACCACAGTCCCAAGACACTTAGGAGCATTCCTCCAGCTGGCCCAGGCCCCAAACGTATTCACTCCTTCCTTAGTATTCATGTATAGATGTACATACAGGGGTATTCAATGATTGATTTTGACTCCCCCTTACTTGTAATTATTTTGATTTTTGCCTCCCTGCATTAGAATGAAAGCTCCATATGGGCAGGGAACAGGTATGTCACTTCTTTATTCTGTCCTTCCTCAGTGCCTAGTGCAGTGACACCACACCAAGTAAGTGCTCCATAAATTCTACTGCTGCTGCTACATAGAACAAGAGTCTGTTCCGAACCACCCTGGGCTTTGGGGTTAGGTGCCAGGCAATGGCACCGCACAAATCCTCGCTCTCAAACCCTCGTCTTGCCCCCGGCCATCTCCCCTGGACTCCCACGGCCTGAATCGGTTCCACCACTGTATTCTCAGCCAGCCACCCATTTCTCTAGGGGTCCTAGGTCCTGACCATCCACAAGGATACCTTTTTTCCCTCATTCCTCCCTCTCCCCATTCTGACCCTCATTTCAAGTAGCGTTTCCCTATCTGAAATGCCAGGCAATTCCTCCACTGCTTATTTCTCATTCATTCATTCAATCGTATTTATTGAGTGCTTACTGTGTGCAGAGCACTGTACTAAGCGCTTGGGAAGTACAAGTCGGCAACATATAGAGACGGTCCCTATGTCATTCCCCCAAAACTCTGCTTTTTAAATAAGAGGTTTCTGTGAGGTTTCAACATTCTAAGTCTCCCTCCCTCTGCCTTTTCTATGGATTTAGCAGACACAGCCAATGGGTCTCCCCCTGCGTGAGGCCTGCAACAGTGCCCGCCCGTGAACCCACTGTGCTCGCTGTCAAACAGTTGGGAATGAAGGCATCAGCCTTGGCTACCTCTGTCTTGGAATTTAAAACCAAACCAAGAGGCCTGAGAGGACAGTTACAAGCACCTGGGCCTGAGGATGGCCTTCTGAAAAGGGAATGGCTTCTTTATCGTGAGGGTGAAGGGTAAGAAAACATGTTGGATATGATTTTTAAAAGAAAAGCACAGGTAAACCCTCCTGCAGACTGTAGGCTTATTATTTATCTGGGGGGAATATGGAGACAGTTGAAGGCCCCTCGTCCGGCACCGCATTTAAGAGTACTCAGACCTAAGGGGCACCGGGGGGCACAGAGCAGGGGGGCTCGGCTTGCCCTTTAGTGGGGCAGTGGGGCACAGCTCAAGCTGACTCACCACTTATCCAAACAATCCCTTCCCAGCTCCCTGCTTCCCTCCTTCTTTCCCATCTATGCTTTCTCCCGTTGTACCTCAACAGGTCACTGTACTGGAAAGGGGCTGAAAGGGGCCTCCCCTGAGGTGCCCTGTGACTTGCCAACGGCAGGCAGGGAGGAAGGGGCTCGGCAAGCGTTTCTGAGAAACAACAATTCTCACCTCCTTGCTGTTGTTCCACTGCCTGGAGAAGGGGTCTCTCCCGTTGAGGTCTCTGCCATTTCCAGCCCTGGAATGCACACCTCAATAGTCCTCTTTCCCCCAGCTGTGAGACGAGAAAGGAAAGTTAGGTCTGAGGGCATAGAGTTGAATTTCAATTTTGCCCGAGTGGAAGTGAGTCACCCGCTCTATGCGTTGGCATAGTTAGAGGTCTGACACTCCCATGTCAAGCAGGCCGCTGAGCAACTAGAAACGGGAACTGGACCAAGAGTCTGGTGGGAAGGCTGAGGGGAGCAGAATTTAACCCTTGACATGAACGCCATCATTCAGGTCCGAGGATGGAAATGAAGTCTGACGTCTTCATCTCGTCTGGGGAAATAGCATAATCCTCAAGAGGAATCAAATCGATTCCTTTCCTGTGGATTTCCAACACCTGGTTTGAAATGATATTTGAAGCAACCTGCAGCCACTCATCTGTAAAATCGGGATTAAGGCCATGAGCCCCACTTAGGACAGCATCTGTGTCTGGCCTTTCATTCACTCAATCGTACTTATTGAGCGCTTACTGTTTGCAGAGCTTGGGAAGTACATCAGAGCAATAGAGAGAGAATCCATTCCCACAACGAGCTCACAGACTAGAAGGGGGAGACAGTCATCAATACAAATAAGCAGGCGTCAATAGGAATACAATTACAGATATATGCATAAGTGCTTTGGGGAGGGGAGAGTCAGGGAAGAGCATAGGGAGCATGTCAGGGTGACTTGCCTGATTACCTTGTATCAATTCCAGTGCTTAGAACAGTGCATGGCACATAGTAAGCACTTAAACACAATTATTATAGCTTTAGTTGGTAGCACTTAAACACAATTATTATAGCTTTAGTTGGTAGCACTTTTCTCTTCCCCTCAGGTGTGTTTCTTTGGGACAGTTCCAGGTGGAGAAGACAAAAATAATCAGCTTTCCCACTATGGGCCTATTACATCCTGATTCATTTCCCATCTCCCCCAGGCTCTCTCCCCTAACTGCCACATTTAGCACTCAGGTGCCTCCTGAGTCCTTGAGTGCTCACAGCCTCTTGCAGGCCATGGGAACACACCTTACACACCCTTGACACTGAAGCACTAACTCATGTCTGCAGCCCTTTTTCCTACCTGGAAATGATTTTAGTGTCCCTCTCCTCGGCCAGACTTTAAGCACCTGAGGGCAACTCCACTGGACTCTCCCAGATGCTCAATACAATGTTCTATACAGATTAAGTGTTCAATCAAAACTATGGGTAAATTGATTGATGTCCCCAGAGCCTTGAAAACAGGACGGGGGCTCTGAAAGTCATGTCACCAAACTGGAAAAACAGTTGTTGCCTGCCCTTTCCCTGGAGGCTTTGTGGAGAACAGTCCGTCCACACTGAGTCTTGGGGAACGAGTGAGAATCAGGCTGGGCACAGCCGGGCATTGGCACCCCCTTTCTTCTTCCACCTGGGGGAAGCTTCCCTGTAGGACACACGGCTGGAATGTGCCCGACCCCTGCTTCCGGGCCTGCCTGGGGACAGACCCCTGGCTCAGGGCACAACACCAATTAAAGCCCAACCACTGCCTGGTGAAATTCAACACCATCCTGAGGGTTTTCTAGAACTTTTACAACTTGCTCAAGAAATAAAATAAAAATGAAAATCACTTTAGCTCTTTGGACTGCAGGCCAGATGGTTCACAGGCCCAAGAGTAAGTTATTTGTCCAGTGTAGCCCCGGCCCTGGAAATGGCTTGAAGGACTGTCCATTCTCTAGAACATGAGCAAATGTGAAGCAATCAATCAGCAGTATTTACTGAGAGTTTATTCTGTACAGAGCACCGTACAAAGCACCTGGGAGAGTACAGCAGAATCCCTGCCCTCAAGGAGCTTACAATCTAGGGGCAGTGGGAGCAGACAGACATTAAACTAAATTCCAGGTAGGAGGAAGCAAGAGACTATAAAGACATAAATGATAGCAGGAATTGTGAGTACTCAAGTGCTTAGGCAACCAGGAAATACTGAAGTGGAAGCTGGAGACAGTGGGTTGGGGAGCAGGGGCAGAGGGGGGAGGGTGGGTGATACAGTGTGAAAAGATAAGTGATTCAACAAGGAAAGCTTCCTACAGATATGATTTAAGAAGGGTCTTGAAAATGGAGAGAACAGAGGTATACCACATGTACAGGGGGAGTTTCTGGGAGCTCCCCTGTAGACTGTGAGCTCCTTGTGGGCAGGGAACATGTCTGTCAACTCTGTTATATTGTACTCTCCCAAGCGTCTAAAGCAACACAGTAAGTGCTCAATAAATGCTACTGATTCCCGGTAGAAGGGAGGGTGTGAGCAAGGGGTTGGCCGTGAGAGAGACGAGATCAGGCACAGTAAGCAGGGAGCCTGATAGGAGCGAAGCTTGTGACCACAGGTGCAGTGGGAGAAGAGAACATAGAAGTAGGAGGATTCAGAGTTGACCATGTGCCTTAAACCCACTGGTCAGAATTTCTGGCTGACGTGGAGGGTAACTGAGCCACCATCCAACAACTTTCAGGAGCGGGGAGATGTGTGCAAGGATGTGCAGGTGTTCTTGATTTCCTAGAAATACTAAAAGGGCAGATGATGCCCAAATCAATGCTGGCATTGTTTTTCTTCTCCCAGGATGCCTGGAGACTCGACAATAAAGTCAGTTCCCTTTCCAGCCTTCTATTTACCTTTCCCCTACAGACATTCACCGGATGTTTCAGGGTAGAGTGTTTGTGAGTCATAAAATGACAGATGTTAGAGACAGGAGGGCCTGCTAAGCTGCCCGGGCTGTTATGGGCTGAACATGGCAAAGACGGGAGAATCAGGGGGGAGAGAAGATGAACAGACAGGGAGACCTTGACCCATAAAGAGCTGAGCCAGAGGCTTTGGTCTTTAAATTTATACAGGAGAGGATCACTGGCAGTCAATCAGGAGGAATCTGATAGGACAATTTGCCCTAATATAGCAGACTCCAAGGCTCTGGACCTGAGGGGAAGCACAGAGTGTTTTAGAGGGCAAGAACAACATAGCTCTCTCCCAGTGCCACTGTGTGGGCCTTCCTGCCAGCCGGCCGGTGAGTCCTTGTGCAGGACCATCATCTGGGCGAGAGGTCCCTACTTAGCCACACAAACATCACCCACGGGTCTGCCCAGAAGAGAGAACCCCTGGTCATTCACTGCCCCATCAGAAGACCCAACTGCTTCTGTGAGCCCATGCACACAACTCACCAGTCCAGGCCACGAGGGGTGGGGGGAGCGGAGCGTCCCCCAACGAAGGGCCTGGGCTCAGCGGACCCAATCTCTGCTGTTCTATGAGCCGCAGCAGTTTCCCCCGAGCCTCCGCGCTCTGCCAGTTCAGTTCTGCTATCCGCTCCTCCAGGCTGGCAGCTGCCCTGGCCTTTGGAGAGAAACAGGAAGTCATGGGGAGCAGGACAGGAGCGGGATGGGAATGGGAGGGAAGAAGCTTAGTTCCTATACTACTGCCCACCGCCTGGCTGACCTGGGGCAGGAATGAACCTTTCTCTGCTGATTCTCACCAGTAGCTCCTACCCCAACAAGAGTCCCAGTGCCTGCTCTGGGTTCACATGGAGCGAGAGAGTGCCCGGAATGGGAAGTGCCACATGGGGACCAACCAAGGAACTGCCTTGCCCAGGCTGCCATCCCAGCATGGACTGTGAGGGCAGCTGGAGGCACAGTGGGATGGTCACCCTCTGGGCCAGATCCATGATTACCTTTCCCGGGAGCACTCCCTCCAAAGTCTACAAACTTTGGTTCGAGTCCCAGCAGCCTCACCCAGGGTACACAACCTCTGCTTCTGAGAAGAACCACATTCTCCACGCTGGGGTCTGGGGCTGGCCTGGGGATCCCTCCCAGAAACAGGCAGACAGAGAGATCGCCCCTACGGGCCCATCGGCCCGGGCTCAGGCTGGGCATTTTGGCTTCGAAATCAACTCGCCTGTTTCGACAATCGCCTCAATCGACACGAAGTCAATCAAACCCCGTTGCCTCCTTTGCCCGGAGGAAGCCAAGGGGGAGCACGACTGTCGGCTAGAATCCGAGTCCACGCTCAGCAACCCACCCGATCTCATCAGCCTTCACCCTCTCTGGGGAGCGAGCCAAGGGCGCCCGGTCATGACAAAAGAGCACGGGAAGTGCTTGAGTGCAAACGTCTCCCTGGGTCCCAGGATGATGGTCTGGGAAAGGCCCCCAGCAGCCTCTGGGACTTCAGAGTCCTTGGATGGTGGAAATCGATCAGGCACTGCTACTCACCTCACTGCTGCCAACAGCGCTATCCACCATGACTGGCTCCCGGGCACTGTTCTGCGGCTCCCCGCAGGGACCCCGCCACTGGCCCAGCTGGGCTTTCAGGGCAGAGTTCTGCAGCGTGAGCTCCGCAATTCGATCCACCAAATCTCGGCTCTGCAAGACATCCTCAACTCCTTGAAGCAGCGGTCCGACCCCTGACGCCAGGGTGCTTCCCGTGAGCACTGGCTCTTCTGGTGGCTGTGGCCGGAAATGGGGCCCGCGATGGCTTTGGGACGGACTAACTGAAGGAGATCGGGGTGAGCGCTCTGGGCCTTCCTCCCCAAATGAAGCCTGCCTACTCTGTGTTGGGATAACGGGACTCCCCTCACTCAAGTGCTGGGTTTCAATCTTGCTGGGTGGCATCCTCTCCTCCTGGGTTGGCCCCGCTGATTCTGCCTTCGGAGGGTTCCACAAGGTGGGGCGAGCTGGGGCGTTCCCCCTCAGCGCTGCAGACAAGGAGCATGACACGGTTAACGCGTGTCCCTCGGCCCTAGGCCGCTGCATAAGTCACGCTGGCCCACATGCTCCCAGGGCACAATGACTTCAGGGATGGCCCGGGTGCCCCGGGACTGATGGAGGGACAGAGACCTCAGGGTACCAGAGAACTAGAAAATGATCCATCAGCCTCCGCAAGGATGCCTCTCAGCACCACTCCATCCCCATTCTTTGCATATCAAACCCACATGACATAGGGCCCAGTCAAATGTCTGTGGTTTAGAGAGCTACCAGTAAACAGCTTGAAAGTAGCAATCATTCCCCGCTGATTCTAATTGCCTGCTTCAATGTGTCTTTCTATAGGAACGCCCAGCTCTCCTCTAACCCCAGGTACCTGTCCCTGCAGAACCAGCACTAAGAAAAACTTGGGTTGTCTCTCCCTCCCCCTGGACTGATGCCACACCTGTGAGCCCAGTAGTTTCTTCCAATACCACCTTATGCTGTCCCAGGCAGATGCATGGTGATAGAAGAAGGTTCCAGTGTTCCCGAGCTCAGCTGTCACCACGTTCTAGCCAACACTCACTGTGACGATCTGTGTTCAGGCAGACCTGGAGGGGCTATTACACTGTGTCCCGGATTCCTGCCTTCTCCCATTGGCTTCAGATTGCATATGGAGGCCTCCAGTGACAACCTGCTCACTGGTCCTGGGCTTTAGATGAGACACTCCCAGAAATCAGCCCCTGACTACAGCTGGACTTGGCCCAGTTCTCTGTTGTCAGGCGATGTTGCCACAACTAATGGCCACCCAAGGTCCGACTTCCATTGCCACCGCCCCCTCAACCCCTGCAGACATGTCCCAAAGGGAGCTGGGCTTCAATAAAAGTGGCATTCGCAGACTACTGCTTCACTGGGCTATGAAGACGAATCCCAGCATCCTCAAGAGACAGTCAGGACATTGGTGGATGCTGCATCTGATCTATTTTGTGGGAGGCCCCCGATTCCTCCTGCTCTCCTAAATCTTCCTAGTCCTCCCTCTCATTCCCCAAGCAGTTCTGATCTGCCCTGGTCAGGATCTGACAGTAGGATTCCCACTCCCTCGCCACTCCACCCTAGGGCAAGTTACTTCACTTCTCTGTGCCTGAGTTACCTCATCTGTAAAATGGGGATTAAGACTTATGGGACAAGGACTGTGTCTATCCTGATGAACTTGTATCTACCCCAGGGCTTAGAACAGTGTTTGATACATAGTAAGCACTTAACAAACACCACCATCATTATTATTATTATCATTATTATTATTCACCTCACATCTGCTGCCAAGGTCTCACCCAGTGCCATCATCATCACCTTTCTTTCCCACTTCACAGCACACACCACCATCCTCCCCCTGGCCTCCGTCACCACTCTCCCCTCTGCTGCCTGAATGCCCTCCCTCCGCACATCTGCCAAGCTAGCTCTCTTCCTCCCTTCAAAGCCCTACTGAGAGCTCACCTCCTCCAGGAGGCCTTCCCAGACTGAGCCCCCACCTTCCTCTCCCCTCCTCCCCCTCTCCCCCGCCCTACCTCCTTCCCTTCCCCACAGCACCTGTATATATGTTTGTACAGATTTACTACTCTATTTTACTTGTACATATTTACTATTCTATTTATTTTATTTTGTTAATGTTTTGTTTTATTGTCTGTCTCCCCCTTCTAGACCGTGAGCCCGCTGTTGGGTAGGGACCGTCTCTATATATTGCCAACTTGTACTTCCCAAGTGCTTAGTACAGTGCTCTGCACACAGTAAGCGCTCAATAAATACGATTGAATGACTGAATGAATGAAAGCCATCCTCCCCATTTCCCTCTGACTCCACCCTCCCCACTGGCCTCCTCCACTACTCTCCTTTCTGCCTCCGCTGCCAGACAAGGGGGCTGTCGTACCGTCCCATGGTGGAGAGAACTCCAGGCTGCCGCTCTGCCTGGGTGGAGTCAACATGACCGCCGGCTCACACATGTGTGCTGTCAGCAGCCGGCTTGCCGGGCCGGTGCTCTCATCACAGTTAGGCCACTGAGGAGGGTGGGTGGGTGGCTCTCTCTGTGCCAGTTCGAGCCGCCCTTCTCCTCTGAATCCCGTGGGTTTGGAGGCGCCAGGGCGTGAAGCTAGTGCCTCTGTAGGGGGAGAGCAGAGATAACTGCATTAGAAGAACAGAACGTGCTTCAAGGAAAAGGAGTTTCCAATTTTAGGGGGTCAGGAGATATCGGTCTGCCCCCGAAGCCTTCATCCCTTTGGGCCAGGAGTGCTCTGGCTCCTCCAACTGCTAAGAAGGTATGCTGGCCCTGCCACCCGGGCCCAACCCACAGCTGCTAGATTTAGACAATTTGTTTACAACAGCTGACCTCGCCTCATCTCCTGGCCAACTGATTGACAGATCCTCTCCAACTCCTTGGGCTGGACAGTACACAAAAACTCTCTCGCTTCCACTGAATCGCCAAAAGAGGGGCAGGGCCAGGCCGGGGAGAGGATGCCAGATGTCGGAAGCACGGGCTCACTTCAGGAAGCCGCACCAGCAGATCTGCAGCAACCCACTAGCAGACCCAGGTGCTGACAACTCTTTGGCCAAACATTCTGCTTCTCCACGACCCCGACAGAACAGCTGAGAAAGCTGGGTGGGAGGGTCATGGAGGTGTGGGGTGAGGGTCCCTTGCCAACGTGCAGACCCCGCACCACTCGCTCCTCCACTGCCGGGAGGTGACACAGGTTTGGAGCCTGGGCCATTTTACCCTGCTGCAGGCTACCCGTCGCCAGGAGGCCCGCACAGAACTGTCGCTCTCCTTGAGACAGGGGAGAGCCCTGGGTTGCTAAACTCAGCTGGAAGAAGACCCGGAACCCAAGACTGGAAGTTCTACAAGTTGTCCCCAAGATGAAAGCTATCAACCTAGTGACCTGGGCAAGGGTGGAGGGCCAGAGGACCAATCCAGGTGTCTAGAAGGGCTTGGTTTCTCTGCCTGAAAGGTCAACCAATTAATCAAACAATGGTATTTATAGAGTGCTTGGGAGAGGACGATACAACAGAATTGATAGACATGCTCCCTGCCCGCAAGGAGCTTACAATTTTTAGAGGGAGACAGACATTAAAATAAATTAGTTGGTTTGGGCCGTAAGTATGGTGGGGCTGAGGGTGGGGTGAATATCAAGTGCTTACATGGTACAAATCCAAGTAGAAGGGTGATACAGAGGGAAGAGGGAGAAGGAGAGATGAGTGCTTAGTCAGGGAAGGTCCCAGGTAGACATGGAAAGTCACAAAAAGCAGACAGTTTTGGATAGACAAAGTGCCTCTGAGCAGTAGGAGAGGGCACCATGAGTTCAATACAACTAACCTGTCTACGTCCTTTCCTCTTTCTTCCCCAATCTCTAATCTCTTTTAGCACCTGCCTCCCCTGCTGTTTCTGTGCCTTTTCGGTCCCTCCACCTATGGAGCCAAAGAAATATCCAGCATTTGCAGCCTTGCCTCCCTGCATGCTCTCGGCCCCCTCCCCGCTACTAGGGGCCAGAACCAGCTCCCCTCTGCACCATCATGGAGACCCCGTCCCCTTCTGTTTTCCACCACACGGGTGTGAACGAGAAAAGCATCTTCAGCACAAGGCCTTGGGAAAGCTAGTGGCTGCAGTAGCCACTGTTGTAGATTCTAAACCATGAGAAATGCTGCTCCTCTTCTCACACCTTTTTCTGACTTATGTTTCGTGTATTTCCTATCTGTCTTTGTCCCTTAAGCCATTTTAGTGTTTCATTGCTCCCGATGTCTTTGTCTCCAGTCCTCGTTCTTTCTTTTTTTAAAATGGTATTCGTTAAGCACTTACTATGTGCCAGGCACTGTTCTAAGCGCTGGGGCAGGTGCAAGGTAATCAGGTTGGACACAGTCCATGTCCCACATAGGGCTCACAGTCAAAATCCCCATTTTACAGATGAGGTAGCTGAGGCCCAGAGACTTGCCCAAGGTCACACAGCAGACAAGTGGTGGAGCCGGGACCCTTGACTCTTCCCTGGTGACCCTGCATGGGTCATCCCACTCCCTTGACTCTCCCCCAGTGACCCAGCACCAGACCACCCAACACCCGACTCGGCCCTCTCTGTCCCTGATTTCCCCGCAGTGATCGACGGTGTATCTCTTCTCCATGAACTTTTCCGAACCTCTCCTGGACCTGATGCTTTCAGCTTGCACAGCCCCCAGGGTGAGAAATCCCAACCAGCTTGCCCCACACTGCGTGAAGCAGCATTTCCTGCTGTTTGGTTAGATGCTCTCACCCGCCTAGCTCCAGTGGGTGCCCCTCGCCTTGGTGATAGGGATTTGGGGATCAGCAATTCTGTGTTCACCCCATCCACCCCCTTCCTGCTTCTGCAAACTCCTATCCTGCCCCTCCAGCCCGCATCTCTCCAGGCTGACTAGTACTGACCCTTCCGGCCTCTCCATAGAAGGGAAGGAAGCTCCTTCACCCTTGACCATCTTGGCTGTCAGCTCTTGTGGGGAGTGGACATGGAATAAAGGCGGGATTCCCACGTCCTGGCTGTTGGGTCTGAGTCCACAGTTTGAAGACCATATGCCTTATTTCTCCAAGGATACATGGGGAGAATTTCAGAATTGACCACATCTAAAGTGAGAGGGATTCCTGAGTTCCTACCAGCTGTCATCACTTAAAAACAAATGACATTAAGCCAATTAAGCTTGGCTAATACCCTAGCCAACACTACTAGAATGGAAGGATTGCTCCAAATTCCAATCGGCTTCTACTCACACACCTGGCCTGGGCTCTGTGCTTTCCAGTCCTGCATCCCTTCCTGGAACCGAGCAGGGCCCTCTCCCAGAGCCAGCCCCAGCAGGGTCTTCTGCAGCTCTCGTGAGAGAGGGAAGCCGTTCATTTGCCATGGTCATGGGCTGCGGCAGCCTCACCTATGGGGGAGGAGAGAGGACGAATTAGCCTCAGTGGACTGGAGATCTCCTGTTATCCAGGGGCTCACCCTGACCAGTTCCCAGAAGACACCACTCCATCTCTGCCCAGTTTGGAGCCTTTGGGCATTTCTGGGATGTTCATTCTGGTCTATCAGAACAAGAACTAATTTGGTGACTTTTCTGACACCCACCCTTGCCTTCCCATTGACAAATGTGCCTGGAATTGAGTAAATAATGAGACTTATTTGTTCTAAGACTGCAGACTAAACAGGATCAGCTCCTCCCCTAGACTGCTGGCTCCTTGAGGATGGGAATTATGCCTACTGTACTGTATTATACTAAATTGTACTGTACTCTCCCAAGTGCTGAGAACAGTGCTCTGGACCCAATCAGTGCTCAATGAACACCACTGACAAACTGACCGACCCTAAAGCCGTCAGGCTTTCAGCTTGCACAGCCCCCAGCGTGAGAAATCCCACCAGCTTGCCCCACACTGGGTGAAGCAGCATTTCCTGCTGTTTGGTTAGATGCTCTCACCCGCCTAGCCCCAGTGGGTGCCCCTCGCCTCGGTGATAGGGATTTGGGGATCAGCAATTCTGTGTTCACCCCATCCACCCCCTTCCTGCTTCTGCAAACTCCTATCCTGCCCCTCCAGCCCACATCTCTCCAGACTGACTAGTTCTGACCCTTCCAGCCTCTCACTAGAAGAGAAGGAAGCTCCTTCACCCTTGACCATCTTGGCTGTCAGCCCGAATGAGTCGGGCTCGGGGAAGGCAAACATTTGAACCCAGGCTGCAAGCACTGGCACTGTCCTGAACTACAATTTATGCTACTGGCAGCCAGCCACTGCTATCAGAGGTCAGCGGCTGGCAAGAATGGTTCATCGCACAGCTGACCAAGCTTAAACTGAACTAATGGGAATAAATACTTGTTGAGTTTTCGGTGCATGCTGTCCAGCCAGCCCGGTGAGTGCCCTCTGGGAGCTCTTAGTCTTACAGCTCCATGCTAGGTTGAGGGGGATTGTAACTGCCGGGAGCCATGCTACCAATGGCAGAGAAGGTGGAGCCCGGCTGGGGGAGGAGAGGAGAATCTCAGACAGGGCCCTTCAAGGCAGAGTTTGCCGCAGCTCTTTGCAGAAGCAAGGGCTGGAGAAGCTGTGCCACTCTAACAGGATTGGGGCAGGGCTCAGCACCCACAAGAGCTCTCAGAGGCTGGGGGCCAGAGCTCTGTGGTGAGCCAATAAGAAGGTTTCCCAGGCTCAGGATGGTGGGGTCAGGGCAGGAGTCCCCTACGACCCTACAAGGAGGCAGACTAGAGCCCCATCATGAGCTGAAAAATAGATTCTCGGGGTCAGGTTGGGGGCAGGGCGTGAAGCTCCGTGACACCTGCAGACCCTACAAGGCGGCAGACTAGAGCCCCATCATGAGCCGAAAAATGGATTCCCGGGGTCAGGTTGGGGGCAGGGCGTGAAGCTCCGTGACACCTGCAGAGTGGCACTCTCCTCGCGGAGGAGGAGGAGTTCGGCCGTCAGGGCGTCGATCAGTTCGCGGTGACTTTTCAGCGTCCCTTCCAGCCGCCGCCGAGACTCAACTTCCTCCTTCAGCCGCAACTCACTCTGCAAGACAGGGATAGAGGGTGATCAACCCAAGCCGGCCCACAAGCCATGAGCTGCTTCTTCTCATAAACGTGGTCTTCGCTCACAATTCTCCAGTCTCCAATCCCTGACCCGTACCATCCCTGCCTCAGGCCCGGTGTTCCCTCTCCACCAAAACCACCAGGCCCCAACTCTCCTCATCTCCAGAGCCTCCTAAAATGCCACCACCATCAGGAAGTCCTCTATGATGAATTTACAACACCCCAATCACATCAACCCAACGGCTTCCCTAAGCCCTTCTGTTCTGAATTCCAATCCTCCGCACTCAGGGACAGTTGTATATTTTACTTATATTTTCATTTATCCTCTTATTTATCCAGCTATTTCACCTTGATAAAGCGGGACTACTTCCTGTTATTTCTTTCTTCTTCCTCCTGCTGCCGCTATTTGTACAAAACGTCTTTTTGTCTGTCTCCCCTATTAGACTGTAAGCTCTCTGAAGGCCCAGCACTTGTGTCTTGCTTCTGTTGTCCTTTCCCAAGTGCTCAGTACAACGCTTTGCATTCAATAGGAGTCCAGGTAAATACCACTGATGGAGTGATTGGTGGCTATGGGGCCATGATGCTTGGCAAATGGAGGGATTCTCATTATTAAGTCATATTCCAATTTGGACACGAAGGTTAGGCTGCCAGTGTCCTTGGGAGAAGAGTTTCAATCACCCGGTTTACGATTCCCTGGCTTGGTGGCTGTTTCAACTTCAAATCCTTTAGAGGTAAATCTGCCCCACCAAGCAGGCACCCCACAAGGGCAGGCACCAACCCTGCTGCAGGCCATCAGACAGGCATTCTGGATTGGGACCCTGAAGTGCGAGCCCAGCTGTGCTGCCCGTCCAGTTCGGCCGTCCTAACTGAAGAATGGAGGGTTGCCCCGGGAGGACGGACTCCCCAACGGTGAGCACATACACTCATTCCCACTGCACGACGGGGAGCGGGAGCAGAAGAGAGCCAAACCAATCTGCAGTAATCCTGAAGGGTCCAAAAAGCTTTTAAGTTTCAATTTTTTCTCGGGCTATTTAAAAAAACAAACACCACAAGCCACTCAGACCATTTGGAACCTCGACATTTGCCAGAGCCTGGTGCTGCTGGCCATTCGGCTAGAATAAATATATTAATAAACTTCCTGCTTGGCACTTCCTATCAGGAAGTGGAGCCAGGGAGCCCCGGAGGGGACAGAGAGAAGGATAGAGGCGGTTGAAAGGAGTCCTGCTAGGCTAGAGCTGCACGTGCAGAAGCAATGTGGCCTAGTGGAAAGAGCATGGGCTTGGGAGGCAGAGGACCTGGGTTCTAATCCTGGGTCTACCAATTGCTCTGCCAAGTGCTTGCTGGGTGGCCCTGGGCAAGAGACTGAACTTCTTCTTCCATCAGTTTCAACTGTAAAATGGGTACGCAATACCTGTTCGCTCTCCTAGTTAAAACTGTGAGCCCCAGTGGGGGACAGGGACTGTGTCCAACCTAATTAACTTGAACCTACCCCAGCACTTGGAACAATGTTTGACACATTTTAGGCGCTTAACAAGCACCATAAAACAAAACAAACAACTCCACAGTCCCACAAGTGCCCAAAGGACAAGTGCATGTGATAGTGGAAATGGTAACTGAGTATCCACTGGCATGCCCAAGCCCTGCAGTGGGGCACCCCCTTCAAACTCCCTGTGCTAGTCTGATTCAAGCTCTTCTGTTAAAGGGTCAGATACCAGCTGCAACTTTGAGCCCTTCCGCAAGCTCCCTAGATGCCTCAATTAATCAATCAGTCAATCAGTGGTATTGAATGAGTGCTTACTGTGTGCACAGCACTGCACTGAACACTTGGGAGAATACCCTAAAACAGAATTGGTAGACAGATGCCCTGCCTGCTCTGTGTGCCGAGCCTCCTGCAGAGCTCTGCACCTAGTTTGGGCTTGATCAACACCACTGGTCCTGACATTTGTCCTCTGACTGGTGCAGCTAAGAGGAAATGATGTCAACACTTCCACTTGCCAGTTCACCGAGGCGAACGAACATCGGGGACAGGCCCCTGAGCGATGGCTTACCGTAGGTCATTCATCCACCCGTTAGACCCAAATGGGAACCAGGCCCTGGGCACTAGTTGGCAAAACCCGTGCCTGCCAAGATTTGCCCCATCACCTGTCTCTCACCTCCTTGAGGTAGCGCACAAGCCGACAGAGCGCGCTGACCAGCGACAGGGTGAAGCCGCTGAGGCCATGACTCTCCGGCCCGGACTGGACCTCCCGCCCCGTCAGCCGCTCATAGTCTTCCATCTCCCGCTGCACCTCCTGGGTCAGGAGTTTCAGGACATCTGGGCCGTGCGGGGGGCCACTCGAGGGGTCGCAGGACAACGGCCTCCGGGAAGGGGAATCTGACTTCTGCTTGGAAGGAGCATGTAAACCTGGATTCCTTTTCCCTGGGTAAGAGAGATGCAGCCTCAGTTTAAAACCACGGAAGAGCTATGATGAGAAAGCAGCCAGGAAACCCTTTCCCCTCATTGCTTATTAACCTGGTCACTTCCTGCACAAATCCATTTTCCAATTCAGACCAAACATGGATGGATAAATCTCTAACCGTTAAGCCTGCCTGAGGCAATAGGTCCAGCAAAATGGAGTTGCTTCACATTTGCAGGGGGGCAGGCAGAGTCCCCCACACAGCCAAGGGTTGGAGGGGCAGTTCAAGGGACAGAAGGGACTTGGGCAGGTGTAGGTGGGGCCAGTGGGAATTCTGCTGTCTGGAGAACAGTGCTCTGCACATAGTAAGCGCTCAATAAATACGACTGATTGATTGATTGATTGGAGGGACTCTGTGGCCACAAGATACCCAATCAAACACTCGCCAGGTCCCTTGCAAACCCAGATCTCCACAGCAACCACAGAGAGAGGAAAAAGAAGCGACTTCTTTGTCCTTAGAATTTCCCTCAGGCTCCCTTTCTAACTCTGACCGGCTGAGGGCTTCCATTTGGTCCCTCCTGATTGCTTTTACACCTTGGGCCAGTGGGCCAGAGCTAATCTTCATGGCTGAATTACAATCTCATAACGGACAGAGGCAATGATAAAACACAGCTGCAGGCAATCCCTGGGAGCCAAATGTCCCAGAAAGCCAGCATGGTACTCTGCTACAGAGGAAGGGGAGACTCTTTTTGAGCAGACACTTCAAAAGGATCATAAGGCCAGAAGGCAAAAAAGCACAAACAGTGGCAGGAGCAGTGCTGAGGAGCAGTGTGGCCTACTGGATAGAGCTCGGGCCTGGGAGTCAGAGGACCTGAGTTCTAATTCTGGCTCCACCACCTGTCTGCTGTGTGACAGTGAGACCCTCCAAGCTTTGCCTGGGCCTGGCGGACAAGGTGAGGATCACACATACAGGCAGGCTGTTTGCATGCTCTATCCAGGCCAGGCTGCTACCTCCCTTCCCGAGTAGAAGCACCTTGCACTGTTGCCTTTTTCTGCTTCCTGGGATTCGGGTTCAGAACACGTCTAACCACGCTGGCCGAGTCTGGACTCTGTGCTGGTTCTTCAGCCTGCAGCCTGGACCGGACCCTCTGGACCACGTTGGTAGCATTCAGGGCTGCTGAGAGAGGGAGCACCCGGCCGGAAGGATTTCGTCTCATCTGAACACAACGGAACCTTACAATGGGTCAAATCCAGGTCCCCAACATGGGATTCTCCAAGGTGGCCTCCCACCCGCCAGAAGCAAAGAGTCAGCAAGGCCAACCTGTCCGCTCCGGGGACAGACAGGTAGCTACAGAAGGCGTCGCTGCTGCGTCTGCTGCCGCCGGGGACTGCTTCCCTTTTTTAAGCTGTGCATCTCTCCACAGCTGGGAAACAAACGCAGAATTCTCTTCCTTTAGGTGGCGGAGAAGCCTGTGGGGCAAATAACATTCATACTCTGAAAACAGCCCGGGATGCGGGAGAGACTACAGAGAAGCCACCCTTCCGCCTAAGGGTTTTCGGGGCTCTTTGCTCCCTCCCACCGTTAGCTCCCCAACACCCTGCAACCGAAGGGAGATGAAACAGGAGGCAGAAAAGCTGCCCTTCCAAGGTTTTCCGGTCCCTTCTCAACAGCTCCCGGTTCACCCCTGGGATGCAAACCAGCTAGAAATGACTAAGTCTGAAACTCCGGGCCCTACCCCTAGGCTAAGAGGCCAGTGGTCTCAGAGAAAACGCAAAAGGCACCTGTCAAAAAATGGTTTATCTGGGGGTCCGAGAACACAACCTGCTACTTCTCCTGAAGAAAACCCAGTCGGAAGGACACCCGAGTTTCCCAGGAGGCAGCATTTTCCAAGCCTGAGGTCACCATACTCTGGGGGCCTCGAAAAAGACACAAGAAGTGTGAATACCGGGCTGCATTGGCACTGGACTGGAAGCTGAGAGACCCGTCCTGCTCACTCTCGCTCCCCTCGCCAAAGCTGACGATAGTTCCCTCGCCATCTCCTTGGATGCCTCCTCCGCTGGCTGCCTGTTTTGGAACACAGCAGACGTCCTAAGGGGAGCCTTGTTCCCAGCACTTTTCTGCAAGTTTCCCAAAGTACGAGCTTGGAGGAGGATGGGAAACTGTTCACAGCCGGCAGCCTGCCAGAGTTGCCATTTACGGTGGTCTGGGCCAATGGTAGATGCAAGGTCATGGAACTAAGCACAGCTCAACTTGAATTTCTCCATCAGCATCTTTGTCCATGAGTGTGAAGGACAACTCTATACATCGTATCACTTGGGAGTGGTTTGCCACACAGAACCAGTGCATTTCACTGCAATCCATCAAGGCTTCAGTTGAGCTAGAGGAAGGGAAAATTTCTAGAAAGCCATCACGCCACAAAGCGGAGATTTTTCCACACAGTAAGTCAGGATCCCTACAGCCCTGTGGCCCTGCAGCCCCTGAACTTTGGACAACCTACGCAAGTCTTCGAAATGTTACTGGAAGTTCAGACGGTGTGCGAGGAGCAAGGGATTCTCTCTCAGAGGCCCTCATAGCTGCAGTTTTGCCCTCGGCATCACCGCCTGTGCCCAAAGTGGCCCTCCCACTAGACAGATGGTGAGGTTCAGTGAAGGGTCACGGTGGCCCTCCACCACTTTGAATTCTCCCTCAAACTGTGAGTCCCATGTGGGATAGGGACTGTGTCAAACCCGATTATCTTGGTTTATCCCAACACTTAGTACAGGACTTGGCACATATTAAGTGCTTAACATATACCATTATTATTATTACTATTACTACTTATCAATTATGGTTCTTGTTAAGAGCTTATTATGTGCCAAGCACTGCACTAAACACTGGAGTAGATACAAGTTATTCAGGTTGACGAGTCTCTGTCCCACCTGGGGCTCACAATCTAAACAGGAAGGAGTGGGATTTAATCTCCATTTTTAAAGATGAGGGAACTGAGGCAGAGATAAGTGACGTGACCAAGGTCACACTGCAGAAGGGTGGCGGAGCCAGGGTTAGAACTCAGGTCCTTTGACTCCCAAGCCCATGCACTTTCCACGACGCCTTGCAGCTTCTTCTTATTTTCATTATTATTAATAGTTGTTATTGCCTAAAGTTAGAGCCCGAAATCCAAACAATGTGACTCCATATCAGCTTTAGCCCACCCTCTGCCCTCACTATTCAGAAGTTGGCTAGGAGAGCCTCGTCATTACCTGAGGGTTCCCAGCAGCCTCGTTCAGGTTGGACGGATCGGGGTTCCCCACACAGGTAGGGGCCATTGTTACATTCGGAAACCCTAGGGAGGGGGAAGAGGAGGAAGAGGAGGAAGAAGAGGAGTGTCGTCAGGCGGGACTGGGACGTGGCTTTGGACAAGTTCTGGCGAATTCATATCATGATCTGCCAGGTTGCCAAAGAGGTGTGTGGAGCGGCAGGTTGGTGCCCCAAACTCAGCACCCCCAGGAGCAGGTGAGGAGAAGCTTCCCCCTGCCCTGGTTCAGGCAGCTGGGCAGTGCCCCACCTGCTACGGGTTGCCCTTGCCCCTGCCCTCGGGACCTGGCTGGCGTCCTCCAGTCCTCCGTCACCCAGCTACCTTCCTGGGGGCTGAGGAAACAACTTCACCTCAGAAGCCGGCTACCTTGAGTCAAGGCTGATGGGGCAGAAGCCCTGGGTCCTGCCTGGGATGGGATAGGGAACAACATTCCCCCACCCCGCCCACCCTGAGGAGCAGAACATCTTGCGCCCATCTGTCTGAGGCCGCCTGACCCTGCAGTGCTTCCCTGGGGGGCCCGTACCCCTCTCCCTCCTCACTCTAGGGTCACAGGCACCATTGGCAAGCCACCAGGGCTCAGCAGCAAAGCCGACAGAAACCACTGATGGAAGCAGAACGAGACTGGGTCCTGAAAATAAACGCTAAGGCCAAAAAGGGGACTGACTGGAAGACCAGAAACAGAGCTGCTGCCACCGAAGCGTAAGTCTGGGAGAACGGGTGCCCCACCCAAACCAGCCAGCCAGAAACCAAGCTGCCACCGGGGCCTAAGCCTGGGTCAGTGGTCCTCTGCCGGCCAGTCAGAAACCAAGCTGCCTCTACGGCTTAAGACTGGACATACAGTCCCTCCTGGCCAGCTGGAAACCAAACTGCTACCACGGCCTAAATCTGGGAGAACGGTCTCCAATGGCCAGCCAGAAATTAAGTGGCCACTGTGGCCCAAGTCTGGGTAAATGGGTCCCCGGCCCCCACCATATCTGGCCAGAAACTGAGCCGCCACCGTGGCCTCCGGCTGGGCTAATGGGTCTCCCCACCCCTGTGGCTGGCTGGAAACTGGGCTTGCCACCGCGACCTAAGGCTGGGCGGAAGGCCCTCCCAGGCTGGCTAGAAACTGAGCAGCCACCATGGCTTAGGCCTGGATGAAAAGTTGCTCCCGGCCAGCTAGAAACCAAGCTGCCACAGCGATATACGACTGGGCGAGAGGGGCACCCAGGCTGGCTAAAAATCAAGCTGCCACCACAGCTTAAGCCTGGGCTAACGGCCCCCCCCCGCCCCCCCCGCCATCTGGAAAATGCAGAGTGAGACTGGACAAATGGCCACCCTTGGTGCCAGGGAGGAAACAGCAGTTTGCCGGAGCAGCTGGTCTACCTGTTCGCCGGCGAGGAGCATCCCCAAAGAGGTTTTTCGCCACGGCCATCGCCTGGTCGGATCTTTCCAACACCTCGTGCATCTGATACTGGTCAGACAAAATCTAAAGGCACAGCCCATGAGAAAATTTTGTGTTACTCAAGGCAAACCGCTTTCACCACACTCAAAGCAGGCAAACCCTCTGACCCACAGAACCCATCATATCCTCACTCCAACAACCTCCCACCGCCTGCCTGTCATGGACTCCAGCCCGGAGGAGCAGATCGGCTCCCTGAAGGAAAACACAGAAACCGTGCTTCGTCGTCTTTAAGAAGGAGGGAGTTTCCCATCGGGAATGACAGTCGAACCTTGGTCCTGAGACTTCAGGACCAAGAACTTGCACTGGGAAGGTCTGCACAGTGGCCACAAGACCAATTTATGGCTTGGACCAACTTGTGTCCATATCTGTGACTTGTTTTAATGTTTGTCTCCCCTCTAGACTGTGAGCTCCTTGTGGGCAAGGAACATGTCTACCAACTCGTTTTACTGTACTCTCCCAAGTGGGTAGTACCGTGCTCTGTGCACACAGTGTATAGGCTGCAGTGCATGGGTAAACGAGGAGGGAAGCAGCGTGGCTCAGTGGAAAGAGCATGGGCCTGAGAGTCAGAGGACTTGGGTTCTAATCCTGCTCTGCCAATTTCTTGCTGTTTGACCTTGGGCAAGTCACTATACTTCTCTATGCCTCAGTTTCCTCATCTGTCAAATGGGGATTAAATACCTGTTCTCCCTCCTACTTAGATTGTGAGCCCTATGCGGGATAGGGACAGTGTCCAACCTAGTTAAACTGTACCTACCCCAAAGCTTAGAACGGTGTTTGACACATAATAAGTGCTTAACAAATACTTTTAATATCTTTAAAAAAAGAGTAGGGGAAATGAGGGTTTAAGTCAGGGAAACCCTCTTGGAGGAGATGCGATTTTAGGAGGGAAGGTGGGGAGAGTAATGGTCTGGCAGATATGAAGGGGGTCTTCCAAGGCCAGGGAGAGGATGTAAGCAAGGGCGGTGGGTGGTGAGACAGGTGAGATCAAAGTAGAGTGAGTAGGTTGGCATTAGATGAGTGAAGTGCACAGACCATGTTGTAGTAGGAACTCAGAAAACTAAGGTAGGAAGAGGTGAGCTGATTGTGTACCTTACAACTGATGATGACAAGCTTCTGTTTGATGGGCAACCGTTAGAGGCTTTTGAGGTGTAGGTCAAGCCTTTAGCAGAGTGCTCAGCCCAAAGTTAAGTGCTCAATAAATACCACTAAATGACTGATTAAGTGAATGGGGAGACCTGGATTGAGTGTTTTTTGAGAAAAATAATCTGGACAGCACAGTGAAGTTAGGAGGACTGGATTGGAGAGAGATGTGAGGCAGGGAGGTCAGTGAGTAGTCCTCTGGAGAAAACTATTTGCCCAAGAAGGAGTAGCAGCAGAATAACAGGATTTCCTGAGCAAATCCTGAGCACCAGAACTGTGCTGAACTCTTGGGAAGAGACAACGGAAACAAAGGGCACATTCCCTGTCCTCAAGGAGCTCACCCTGTCCTGGAACTCTTCTCTGCCTTACCGAGCCAGAAATCAAACCCAAAAGTCCAGCCCTCTGCACTTACTCATCCATTCAAGAGTATTTGGTGTCAACTGTGTGCAAAACATTGGGGAAAAAACCACCTCTCTCATGAGCACCAATCTCCTATTCCCGAGATCAGGGGTATCCAGCTTCTGCTTCCTCTGCTTCTTCTTCAAAGCTTTCTCTTGGAGTTCCCCATGGACTAGAGATCTATTCCTCGATTTGTGCAGCTCGTGGCGACGCACCTGAACAGGAAAGAACCTATTTCCACAAATATCGGACCTCGGGAGGCAGAAAGGGTGTGTCAGGGCCCTCCTGCCCACCAGTCCTGGGACCCCTGATTTTTTCGAGCAGGGCTGCAGAGTGATTCAAGGATATACAAAGGAAGGTGAGAGCTTGCAAAAATGATAAATAAGGACCAAACTGAAGAATATGGTTCCCAATATTAAGAGGACCAGACTTTTGTAAATAAACCCTTGTGCTTTCAGGGCCTCTCTCCATCCCTGACTCAGGTCACGGTCCTCAGGAGAGCAAGCCACCAGGAGAAATTAGGGGCTGGTGGTCCAGCAGGAAGCAGCAGCATCTGTGAGAAGGTGGCTTGGTGGTGGACGATGGAATGAGGTGTGGGAGAGGCCCATGGGGAGGAAGAGTTCAAAGATGTGAGAGGACAGAAGGCGAGAGCAAACCTGGCTTTGCTGGACACTCCCGCCCTGTCCCACTCATCCTTGCTCTTGGCAGGCTACTGGAGTGGTCCTCATCCCAAGGAAATAGGGAAGATTCGGATGGCTGAAGTTTGGATCCAGTGGATTAGGGGAAGAGTCCCCTGGCCCAACTACATGATAGCGGTGCCACCAACTCACCAGCAGGAACCCTCTAGTGTCCTGGTGGCCACCCTGCCCTCCAAGTCCTCAGAATCCCTTTTCCCACTCCAGGGCCCCAGGGTAGTCTCCATCCGCTCCCTGGAGGTGCAGCTCTTTGACCAATGCCCAGCGGCTCCCAAGGGGGTTGTGGACTGAGGGCTTCTCTGGCCCCCTGGCAGTAATAATAATAATAATAATAATAATAATAATAATGGCATTTGTTAAGCACTTACTATGTGCAAAGCACTGTTCTAAGCGCTGGAGGGGGATACAAGGTGATCAGGGCTCACAGTCTTAATCCCCATTTTACAGATGAGGTAACTGAGGCACAGGGAAGCTAAGTGACTTGCCCAAGGTCACACAGCTGATGATCGGTGGAGCCGGGATTTGAACCCATGACCTCTGACTCCCACGCCCGTGCTCTTTCCATTGAGACACGCAGCTCCAGTACATTGGAGCGGGACTCCTGAAGCCCACTGGAGTAGCAGAACACCCTGGGGAATACACTGAGCCCAAGGTGGGCAGTCCCTGGATCTCAGAGTCGAGGGAGCCCAGGAGTCCCTTCTGGTCAAGGAACGACTTACGGCTGCTCCAGTCCCTTCCCATGATGGACACCAGTGGCCAATGGATGGACATTCCCCAGAATCTCCCACTGCCACCATCCCTTGAGCAGGACATCCTCATCGATGGTATTTACTGAGCACTTACTGAGTGCAGACCATTGTACTAAGCACCTGGAAGAGTATGATACGGCAGAGTTGGCAGACACATTCCCTGCCCATAACAAGCTTACAGTCAAGAGGGACATTCCGGAATAGGTCTGCCCTCCCCGGCATTTTGGAAAACTCAGACAGGACAGGGCTTGGAGGGGCCCCCTCTGGGGCCCAGGCGCTGCTTCAAGCTGCCCCGAGTGAACCCTTCGATAGAAACAGCACGGTTCAGTGGAAAGAGCATGGGCTTTGGAGTCTGAGGTCATGGGTTCAAATCCCGGCTCCGCCAACTGTCAGCTGGGTGACTTTGGGCAAGTCACTTAACTTCTCTGTGCCTCAGTTACCTCACCTGTAAAATGGGGATTAAAACTGTGAGCCCCTGTGGGACAACCTGATCACCTTGTAACCTCCCCAGTGCTCAGAACAGTGCTTTGCACATAGTAAGCGCTTAACAAATACCATCTTCATTATTATTATTACTAGAGAAGTCTTAAGCTGAATCCCATCCACCTTCCTCCCAAAGTGAATGAGAAGGTGAACGGTGTGGTTCATCATTTTCCAACTTACCAGGTCTTCAGGAGTGGCCCTGTGCACCGACAAATCGCTCACGGTACTCTGCAAAAATAGTTTGTACAATGTGAAGCATAGGCTATTGAATACGTGCCTGTGAGTTCATGGCTTCCTGAAGAGCCTCATGTCGCAAGTGGACTAGCTTTCCTCAGAGAAGAGGGCCCAGGGCCCCCAGACTACTCACAGGTGGTGTGGAGGGGAGGGCTGGCTCACTGGGTTCACAGTCTGAAAACTGAAGAACCACATGGGCTGGCATCTTACGTCTAAATCAGGCAACTCACATCTCTAGCCTAACTCTCCTCTTCACAACCCATCTCCCGACCCCAGCAGCTCTGAGGGAGGAGGAGAAAGCAAAGGCTTCCAGTCAGCCAACAGGGTAGAAGCTGCAGAGCGTGCCGGGCTCAGCAAGTTTGGTGAAGCCAGGGAATGGCTTCTATGCCTGAAGCTTCCCAAAGGCCAAAAAGCTTTGGGGTTGCGAATCAGAACTCCCCTAGGTCTCAGGCACCACAATGAGGACTTCCCGGATCACAGTTCGGCCTCCCTGGCCCCCCAGACTTACATCCCATTCCTGCCTCAGGGAAGGTTTCTTCCTTTTAACCTTCACCACTTTCCTTCCACCTGCCCGGGGTCCGAAGGGACGACTCCCCCTCACGAACGACATCTGCGAGGAATGGCAAAGAATGGCAACCTTTTACATTCAAGAAGAAAACACTTTTGAAATAAGAATGTGCCATTCCCAAGGACACAGTTACCCAACAGTTGTTTCTTTACTTTTGCAAAAACCAAGAGAGCTGATGGCAACTACAGTATGACACAAAAGGAAAGGCGACTGACCAAGTGTCGCCACTCAGATCACAGTAAAGAACTTGAAGGTAGCGAGCTAAGGGAGGACCAGCGACACTTTCACTCAATTATACAGGGAGATTATTAACCCTGTGATAAATGCAATTATTTGCTTGGGGGCTGGAAAATTCCTCCAACAATTTTAGTTACTTTGGGACATTTTACATCCTACTTTTTCCATATTCTCTATGGGTTAGTAGAAAGAAATCAGTGCTGAAAATCAGAACCACCAGGCTCTGGATCCCGCTCTGCCACTGTGCAGCTTCACTCATGCATCCATTCATTCATCCAATGGCATTTACTGGGAAAAGCACTATACTAGACACCGGGGGAAAAAATTTGTATGAAATGTGAATGAAACCTGAAAACCACTGTACTAGAAACTGGGAAAAAAAATGTGGATGAAATTCAGACACAAACCCTGGCCCCCAAAGGCTCACGATATAAGAACGAAGCAAGGAAGGCTGGCAACAGCCACCTAAGTTAACATGAAACAGTACAAACATGAAACAGTGCAACAGACACAATGATAATTACAATGGGTCAAGTCACTTAACCTCTGGATTCAGTCTCCTCGCTGGCAAAACCAGATCCCAGCTCTCCCCGTCTTTGGGGCCCCACCTGATTATCGGCTATCTACCTCAGTGCTGAGCACAGTACTTGGAACCTGGTAGGTGCTTAATAATAATAATAATAATAATAATAATAACAAGAACAATAATAATAATAATAATAACGGCATTTATTAAGTGCTTACTATATGCAAAGCACTGTTCTAAGCGCTGGGGAGGCTACAAGATTATCAGGTTGTCCCTCATGGGGCTCACAGTCTCAGTCCCCATTTTACAGATGAGGTAGCTGAGGCAGAGAAGTGAAGTGACTTGCCCAAAGTCACACAGCTGACAATTGGCGGAGTCGGGATTTGAACCCATGACCTCTGACTCCAAAGCCCGGGCTCTTTCCTACTGAGCCACGCTGCTTCTCTAATACCCTAACTACTACTACTACTACAATAATAATAATTACGGTATTCGTGGCCTTCTAGACTGTGAGCCCACTGTTGGGTAGGGACTGTCTCTATATGTTGCCAACACGTACTTCCCAAGGGCTCAGTACAGTGCTCTGCACACAGTAAGCGCTCGATAAGTACGATTGATTAGTGGAAAGAGAACGGGCTTGGGAGTCAGAGGTCGTGGATTCTAATCCTGCCCCTGCCACTTTGAGCAAGTCACTTAACTTCTCTGTGCCTCTGTTACCTCATCTGTAAAATGGGGCAAGACTGGATCAAGGCTGTGAGCCCCACGTAGGACAACGTGATTACCTTGTATCCACCATCATCAATCGTATTTATTGAGCACTTACTGTGTGCAGAGCACTGTACTACACGCTTGGGAAGCACAAATTGGCAACATAGAGAGACAGTCCCTACCCAACAGTGGGCCCAGTGCTTGGCATATAGTAGGCGCTTAACAAACGCCACCGTTATTATTATCTACCTTACTACAACTGCTCTCCCCATCCAGACTAACCTCCAAACACAGTCCCGTCCAAACGCACCTACTTCCACCCAGTCTCCCCAAACCACGTTTCCACACTTCCAAAGAGGCGTAGACCCCCAAACCCTCAAGCTGGTACCATATAGAGCCAGTCCCTACCCAACAGTGGGGTCACACATTCCCGTCCAAACGCACTTACTTCCACTCAGTCTCCCCAAACCACGTTTCCACACTTCCAAAGAGGCGTAGACCCCCCAAACCCTCCCACGGTCCCAAACCCTAATTAGCCCCAAACGCAGTCACTTCCGAGTGGGCGGGCAGAGCCCTTCCCGTGTCCCGTTGCCGCGGAGGGAGAAGGGAGGTCGGAGGCCGAAGGACAACGACGACAACAGCCGTTTCTGCGCGGCTCAAACCGTGCCGCCTCCGGGAAGGCCCAGCCCGTTGCTAGTGACGTCCCCGCCGGTTCCGGGCCGTTGCCGGGGTTACCGAGCTCCCCCCCTTCCTCTTCCGCGCCGGAGGGACCGGCTACGCGCGCGCGGAACTGGGCCAGAATCGAAGCTGCTGATTAATAATAACAATAATAATAATAACATTTATTAAGCGCTTACTATGTGCAAAGCGCTGTTCTAAACGTTGGGCAGGGCTCAGTGGAAGGAGCCCGGGCTTTGGAGTCGGAGGTCGTGGGTTCGAATCCCGACTCTGCCCCATGTCTGCCGTGTGATCTTGGGCAAGTCACTTAATCAATCAATCAATCAACCGTATTTATTGAGCGCTTACTATGTGCAGAGCACTGTACTAAGCGCTTGGGAAGTACAAATTGGCAACATAGAGAGGCAGTCCCTACCCAACAGTGGGCTCACTTCACTTCTCTGGGCCTCAGTTACCTCATCTGTAAAATGGGGATTAAGACTGTGAGCCCCACGTGGGACAACCTGATCACCTTGTATCCTCCCCAGCGCTTAGAACAGTGCTTTGCACATAGTAAGTGCTTAATAAATGCCAATTATTATTATTATTATTATTATTACAAGATGATCAGGGTGTCCCACGGGGGGGCTCACAGTCAATCCCCATTTTACAGATGAGGTAACAATCAATCAATCGTATTTATTGAGTGCTTACTGCGTGCAGAGCACTGGACTAAGCGCTTGGGAAGTACAAGCTGGCAACATATAGAGACAGTCCCTACCCAACAGGGGGCTCGCAGTCACAGTGGGCTCACAGGGCTCACCGCTACCCTGCTCGTTCATGCTCTCATCCTATCCCGTCTGGACTACTGTATCAGCCTTCTCTCTGATCTCCCATCCTCGTGTCTCTCCCCACTTCAATCCATACTTCATGCTGCTACCCGGATTGTCTTTGTCCAGAAACGCTCTGGGCATGTTACTCCCCTCCTCAAAAATCTCCAGTGGCTACCAATCAATCTGCGCATCAGGCAGAAACTCCTCGCCCTGGGCTTCAAGGCTGTCATCCCCTCGCCCCCACCTACCTCACCTCCCTTCCCTCCTTCGCCAGCCCAGCGCGCACCCTCCGCTCCTCTGCCGCTAATCTCCTCACCATACCTCGTTCTCTCCTGTCCCGCCATCATCCCCCGGGCCTGGAATCATCATCATCATTAATCGTATTTATTGAGCGCTTACTGTGTGCAGAGCACTGGACTAAGCGCTTGGGAAGTACAAGTTGGCAACATCTAGAGACAGTCCCTACCCAACAGTGGGCTCACAGTCTAAAAGGGGGAGACAGAGAACAAAACCAAACATACAAAATAAAATAAATAGAATAGATATGTACAAGTAAAATAAATAAATAGAGTAATAAATATGTACAAACATATATACATATATACAGGAGCTGTGGGGAAGGGAAGGAGGTAAGATGGGGGGATGGAGAGAGGGACGAGGGGGAGAGGAAGGAAGGGGCTCAGTCTGGGAAGGCCTCCTGGAGGAGGTGAGCTCTCAGTAGGGCCTTGAAGGGAGGAAGAGAGCTAGTTTGGCGGATAGGCCAAATCTGTTGCTAATCTCACCGTGCCTCGTTCTTGCCTGTCCCGCCATCATTCATTCAATCATTCATTCAATCATATTTATTGAGTGCTTACTGTGTTCCTGCTTACAGTGCAGAGCACTGTACTAAGTGCTTGGGAAGTACAAGTTGGCAACATCTAGAGACGGTCCCTACCCAACAGTGGGCTCACAGTCTAGAAGAGGGAGACAGAGAACAAAACAAAACATATTAACAGAATAAATAGAATAAATATGTACAAATAAAATAAATAAATAAATAGAGTAATGAATACGTACAAACATATATACATATACATATGTACAGGTGCTGTGGGGAGGGGAAGGAGGTAAGGCGGGGGGGATGGGACCTCTGACTCCCAAGCCCGGGCTCTTTCCACTAAGCTATACTGCTTCCCAATAGCCTCTATAAAAATATATAGAATTGTAGCTATGTGCACATCATTAATAAAATAAATAGAATTATAGATATGTACATCAATCAATCAATAATATTTATTGAGCACTTACTGTGTGCAGAACACTGTACTAAGCGCTTGGGAAGTACAGGGCCTGGAATGCCCTCCCTCTGCCCATCCGCCAAGCTAGCTCTCTTCCTCCCTTCAAGGCCCTACTGAGAGCTCACCTCCTCCAGGAGGCCTTCCCAGACTGAGCCCCCTCCTTCCTCTCCCCCTCGTCCCCCTCTCCATCCCCCCGTCTTACCTCCTTCCCTTCCCCACAGCACCTGTATATATGTATATATGTTTGTACATAGTTATTACTCTATTTTACTTGTACATATCTATTCTATTTATTTTATTTTGTTAATATGTTTGGCTTTGTTCTCTGTCTCCCCCTTCTAGACTGTGAGCCCGCTGTTGGGTAGGGACTGTCTCTATATGTTGCCAACTTGTACTTCCCAAGTGCTTAGTACAGTGCTCTGCACACAGTAAGTGCTCAATAAATATGATTGATTAAGAATGATGGCATTTATTAAGCACTTACTATGTGCAAAGTGCTGTTCTAAGCATTGGGAAGGTTACAAGGTGATCAGGTTGTCCCACGGGGGGCTCACAGTCAATCCCCATTTTACAGATGAGGTAACAGGCACAGAGAAGTTAAATGACTTGCCCAAAGTCACACAGCTGACAAGTGGTGGGGTCAGGATTTGAACCCCTGTCCTCGGACTCCAAAGCCCGGGCTCTTTCCACTGAGCCACGCTGCTTCTGATGGGGAGCTAAACGTTATTGTGAGGAAATGATGCCTTGTTCGGAGGAAATTATAGGCTCCTGACAGGGAATTAGCGAGAGACGGGACACTGAAGGGTTACAAGCAGGAACAGCCTCAATCGGTTGCCTACAAGAGAAGCAGCGTGGCTCAGTGGAAAGAGGCTGGGCTTTGGAGCCAGAGGTCGTGGGTTCAAATCCTGACTCTGCCACTTGTCAGCTCTGAGACCTTGGGCAAGTCACTTAACTTCTCTGGGCCTCAGTTACCTCATCTGTAAAATGGGGACTAAGACTGTGAGCCCCCAGTGGGACAACCTGATCACCTTGTAACCTCCCCCGCTCTTAGAAAAGTGCTTTGCACGTAGTAAGCGCTTAATAAATGCCATTATTATTATTATTATTATTATTATTATTACTCACCGAAGAGACAAGCCACCAGGGGCCCAGGGGATCTCCCTGCCCCCCACTGCCAGACCGGGACTCCCATCCTCCACCCTGGGACCCCGACCCTCTACCTGTACACATGGCCTAGTGGATAAAGCAAGGGCCTAGGAGTCGGAGGGCCTGGGTTCTAATCCCAGCTCTGCCACTCGTCCACTTGGTGGCCTTGGCAAATCATTGAACTTCTCTGTGCCTCAGTTACCTTATCTGTAAAATGGGGATTAAGACCGTGAGCCCCATGTGGGACACGGACTGGACTGTGTCCAACCTGATTCTCTTGTATCTACCTCCAGGCTTAGTATAGTGCCTGGCACATAGTAAGCACTTAACAAAAACCATGAAGAGAAAAAACCCCCCGCACTCCCACTTTGGCCCTGGCAAATCTACATCTCCTCCCCTGATCTCTCTCCCTCTCGCCAGACTTGCATCTCCTCCTGCCTTCAAGACATCTCTACTTGTCTGTCCTCCCATCAACTCAAACTTAAAGTGTCCAAAACAGAGCTCCTTATCTTTCCACCCGAACCCTGACCTTCCCTAGACTTTCCGACTTTCCCGTCACTGTAGACGGCACCACCATCCTTCCCATCTCACAAGCCCGTAACTTGGTGTCATCCTTGACTCCTCTCTCTCTCATTCAACCCACGTATTCATTCATTCAATTGTATTTATTGAATGCTTACTGTGTGCAGAGCACTGTACTAAGCGCTTGGGAAGTACAAGTCAGCAACATATAGAGACGGTCCCTACCCAACAACGGGCTCACAGTCAATCCATCACCAAATCCTGTCAGTCCTACCTTCACAACATTATTAAAATCCTCCCATTCCTCTCCATCCAAACTGCTGCCTCAATGCAATCACTCATCCTAACCCGCTTAGATTACTGCATCAGCCTCCTTGCTGACCTCCCAACCTCCTGTCTCTCCCCACTCCAGTCCATACTTCATTCCGCTGCCCTGGTCATCTTTATATAAAAACTTTCAGGACAGATCACTCCCCTCCTAGAAAATCTCCAGCGGTTGCCTGGCCACCTCCATAACAAACCAAAACTTCTCACGATTGGCTTTAAAGCACCCCATCACCTTGACCCCTACCTCACCTCGCTTCTCTTCTTCTACAACCCAGCCCACTTTTGTGTCTACTGTCCGTAGCATACGGTCCGTATGGTGGTTACTGTACTGTCCTGGGAACCTACTGGGTACAAGATACCATAATGAGTGCCTTGCTCTGAACTGGGTGCTTTTTATTTACAGAGCAGGTGTGTATTGGACAGTCTTAGTGTGGTTGGGACTACAGATCTCTTATTGGCCTTTGCGCGCGCGCAAACACACACACACACACCCCGCCCTGTCTCCTCACTCCCCTTATCAATCAATCAATCATATTTATTGAGCGCTTACTGTGTGCAGAGCACTGTACTAAGCGCTTGGGAAGTACAAGTTGGCAACATATAGAGACGGTCCCTACCCAACAGTGGGCTCACAGTCTAGAAGAAGGGAATTTTTCCATCAGGAACCCCTTCTGTGTCTCTATAGCTCTATGCTGAACAGAGCACTTTGACTGTATAGCTCTATAGTGAGCAGACTACTATACTGGGGATCTGGTCGCACTGGCTCCGGTTCAGTACTGGACGCTTAGATTCCTTTTCGGGATCCGCTGTTTGAGTTTCCAGTAGAACTGGTAAGGGGAAGGCTGTGACCGTTCTGTTCATTTCTCTCCGTCCTGAATCCCCCTCCGGAGCCACCCCTTCCACCCCAGGCTCTACACCGCCTTGCATAATGCCCCCCGACCCCCCCAAACACAAACACCCTGGGTTTCCCGTCTTGAAGTCAAATGGAAGATGCAGCAGGGAGCAGAGAGGGAAGTTGTGCTGTGCTGTGCTGTGCTGGGCTAGGCTGGGCTGAGCTAGACTATCTAGACTAGTCCTTTCTAGACTGTGAGCCCATTGTTGGGTAGGGACTGTCTCTATATGTTGCCGACTTGTACTTCCCAAGCGCTTAGTACAGTGCTCTGCACACATGACAATGAATTCTGTGTGCTTACTGCTCTGCACACAGTAAGCGCTCAATAAATACGATTGAATGAATTCTGTGTGCTTACTGTGTGCAAAGCACTGTACTAAGCGTTTGGGAAGTACAAGTCGGCAACATATAGAGACGGTCCCTACCCAACAACGGGCTCACAGTCTAGAAGGGGGAGACAGACAACAAAACAAAACATGTGGACAGGTGTCAAGTCGTCAGAATAAATAGAAATAAAGCTAGATGCACATCATTAACAAAATAGAGTAGTAAATATGTACAAGTAAAATAAATAGAGTAATAAATCTGCACAAACATATATACAGGTGCTATGGTGAGGGGAAGGAGGTAGGGCGGGGGTGATGGAGAGGAGGCGAGGAAAAAGGGGACTCAGTCTTGGAAGGCCTCAGTAGGGCTTCGAAGGGAGGAAAACAGCTAGCTTGGCGGATGTGTGGAGGGAGGGCATTCCGGGCCAGGGGGAGGACGGGGGCCGGGGGGCGACGGAGGGACAGGCCAGAACGAAGTACAGTGAGGAGGTTAGCAGCGGCAGAGGAGCGGAGGGTGCGGGCTGGGCTGGAGAAGGAGAGAAGGGAGGTGAGGTAGGAGGGGGCGAGGGGATGGACAGCCTTGAAGCCGAGATGAATGAATGAATGAATGAATGAATGAATGAATGAATGAATGAATACTGGGCTGGGCAGAGTTATAATGGGCTGTGCTGGGCTGTGCTGGGCTGGGCTGGGCTGGTTGAAGCAGATGTAGCAGCTGGAAGGCGGGAAGCAAGGCGGCTGCAGTGTCCCCGGCGCTCGCCGGCTCGGGAAGCCGGGAGCCCAACACAATTCAGGGGCTTTGCTCTCGTAGCTCCGTTTAGCCTCGCTTAGCTCTCCTCGCCCCGCCCCGTCCCGCCCCGCCCCGCCCCGCCCCGTGGGGACCGGAGCCTGAGCCGGCCCGGAGTTTGCCGGGGGAGCCCACCGCCCCCGGTCCCGCTCGGGAACAAGGGAGGAGCCGTGCCACCCCCGATGCGGGGCCCAGCCTGGGGGGGGGGCGGGGTTGGCCCTGCTTTTTGGGGTCCCCTGGCTTGTGGCGGCCGCGCCCCCCGGGCCCCCCGCGGGCCCCGTCGAGGCCGACTTCGGCCGCGTGTACAGCGGCGTGGCCAGCGCCCGCTCGGAGGTGTTCTCTTTCCGGCTCCGCCCCGCCCCGGGACAGGTAAGGGTAAGGCCAGCCCTCCCAACCCTCCAACCTCCCGCCTCCGGCCCCCTCTCAGGCGACCCCCCGGGGACGGGGGACAGACGTGGGGGGAAGAGGACAGAGAGAGAAAGGGGCTGGAGGGAGGCGGCGGGGTCTGGGGACCGAACCGGGCGTGACAGGTGAAGGGCCTGAGGAGGCCAGGGCCGGCAGGGAAGAGGATGGACGAGTGGTTTGACGGAGATTATAGAAAAGTTGGGAGGAAGAAGGGGTGAGACCTTCCGTTTTGCACATGTTGAATCTGAGGTGCTAGGGAGCGTCCCGGTGAACGTCGCCAAGAGGCAAGATAAGATGTGGAATTGAATAATGGTGGAGAGGTCAGGGCCGGAGACCTTCCTCCCTAGAGAGAGGTGGTAGCCGAACCCAGGCCAGTGGATAGACTCCCTGAGAGAATGACCGTAGAATGAGAAGAGGGGGTGTCCCCAGCAGAGCCTGGAGGGACCCCCCCACAACTGGGAGGGTGAGAGGTGGTAGGGGAAACAGAAAAAAAAACAGAGAGGTTGGAGGAAAACCAGGAAAAAAGAGTGTTGGCTGTCAGGTGTGGGGACGGGGAGCAGTGCCAGCGAGATGCTGTGTGGCTTAGCAGAGAAAGTGCAGGGATGGGAATCAGGAGACCTGGCTTCTAATCCCAGCCCCACCACTTGCCTGCTGTGTGACTTTGGGCAAGTCACTTGACTTCTCTGTGCCTCCATTTCCACATCTGTGTCAGATCTGATGGAATTGTACCCCAGGACTCAGCACACACTGCTTGGCATAGTAGGCCCTTAACGTAGTAAGCCCTTACTATTAAAAGTGCCGGATGGGCTGAGGAGGATTGGACAGAGCAGGGCCCACTGGATTCGGCCCCAGGGAGGTTCATCGGAGGTGACCTTGGAGAGTGTTGCCTCGGAGGGGCCGGGGAGGAGTCCGAGTTGGTGGAGAGGAAGGGAAGGTGGCAGTGGTCCCATTCTTGAAGGTGGGAGAGAAATGAGAGATGGCAAGAGAGCTGGAGGGGCTGGGGAACCCAGAGACCACCTCCTTAGAGTCGGGGAGATTTTAGTGTGCTTGACAGCAAAGGGGATGGAGCTGTGAGTGGTTGAAGGTGGTGTCCAGGGAGAGGAGTAGAATGGGACCAAAGATTTTCAAAGATGTGTGATTATAGAAGCACAGCTCTGCCACTTTTCTGCTGGGTAACCTTCTTTATGCCTCAGTTACCTCGTCTGTAAAATGAGGATTAAGACCGTGAGCCCCATGTGGGACATGGACTGTCCAACCTGATTACCTTATATATACCCCAGCACTTGGGACAGTGCCTGGCACATAGTAAGTCCTTAACAAATTCCATAAAAAATGATGTGCTTTTAATAAGGTTTTGAAGGTGGGGAGAGTGATCTTCTGTCAGATATGAAGACGGAGACCCTTCCAGGCCAGAGGTGGAATGTGGGCGAGGGGTTGGCAGTGAGCTAGATGAGAGTGAGGTACAGTGACTAGGTTGGCTTTAGAGGAGCAAAGTGTGCATCCCACCTGTGCCTGGCTGGTGGGCAGTAGAGAGCCCGGGGCCCAAGGGGTTCTCATCCCTGCTGTCCCCACTGCCAGCCAGCCCAGTCGCTGTTGCCCCTGCACCCTGAGGCTTGGCGGGATGTGGCGTGGCTGATACTAAGACAGAAGCATTTCTGCTCCCCGTGGGAGGAGGGTGCTGCCCTAAGGTCTTGGGGGAATGGACAGGCGCTTAAGATGCGGTCCCTGCCTTCAGGGAGCCTACAGTCTGACACGGAGGGGCATACCGGCCAGTGCTGGAATGGTGTTTCTGGCTCCTGGCCGGGAAGCAGGGTAGCCATGGCTATCATGGGGCTCCTCCACAGGTGGAATAGGAGGAGCAGTGAGCTGAACGGCTCTCGCTTCTGCTTGGGGGCGGGCGAGTGCCCGCATAGGAAATCTGCTAAGGTTGCTTATTCCCCGAACATCTACCTGCTTCCCATTTGCCCAGCTGCCAGTCCGGGTATCTTCCATATAACACCTGGGGATGACTCTGCCTTCAGCAACTTAGGATGCCCCAGGCCAGTGTCTGGGGCTCAAAAGTAGTTTGCTAATTTCTTCCAGTCCCTGAGACAACGATTCTCTCATGCTCCGTTGGCAGAATCAGGGCTTATCTCTTAGGAAACATCTGTGGGAATCTCCCTCTTCTGATTCTTCTCTTCCATTGCGTCCCCCACCCAGCTGGCAGCAGTGTTCAGCCAGCCCTGGGCCCCACAGTCCAGGTTTCGTGAAAAGTTGGCTTTGACCGCCGCTTTGACCGCTAGAACAGCGGGATTGTGAGCCCCCTCCCAACTATGCCCCCTGCCTGGTCACCCATCAGCAACAAAGGAAGGCAAGGCAGCGGAGGTGACGGGAACACTCACACCCTCCATTCTTCCCTAGATCCGGGGAAACTCCTTTTTCTATTCCTTTCTTCCACTCCCTGCCCTGCTCCCAGGCCATCAGGAACTGTCACCTTCCCAGACCCATCTCCTCAGGACATTGAAGCCAGAGGCCACTAAAGGGAGGGACTAAATCAATAAATCAATAGATCGTATATATTGGGTGCTCACTGTATGCAGAGCACTAAACGCTTGGGAGAGTACAATATAACAGACTTGTTAGACACATTCCCTGCCCACAAGAAACTAAATGAGACTCTCTGGGGATCAAGAGGCTCCCAGGACATCGGAACCGGGTCACCAGGCCAGAGCCTGACTCTGTGTCCCCCAAAAATACAGGACAACAGATGGATTCCCCAGGTAGCCGTTTTGTAACTGACAATTCCCAAGGGAACTCGAGGTGATGGTCTTCAATCAATCAATCAATCAATCGTATTTATTGAGCGCTTACTGTGTGCAGAGCACTGTACTAAGCGCTTGGGAAGTACAAGTTGGCAACATATTCGAGACTTGTAGCTGTCCCATCCAAGCCCTGGAGGGCCAACCAGACCCTCCCTCCCTGGCCCGCAGGTGGGAGAACCCCCCAACTGGGAGCAATGCCTCACCTACCCAGTGCTCAATGGGCTTGCCAGAAGGCAAGGGGCAAGACAGTGTGGACACCGACCGTGACCATCTCTGTCGGGAGAACGTGGGAGAATGAATCATCACAGTAACCCCCGATCCGAGCTCCCTGGCTTGCATACCTTTTGCAGTGGGTTCTCATCACTCATCCTCTGACCGAGATAAACCTACTGTCCCTTTCCAGCCCCCAGCTAAAGCTGTCATGAGCATCTGTCTTCCTTTCCCTCGTGGCTGGTCAAGTCTCACGTGCCGAGCCTAATGCTCAGCTTTGAAGTCAGCGCCTGTCCCGGGGGGCCCCCAAGAGTCAGCTAGACAATCTGTAGCCAGGCCTTGGGGTGGGTGAGGGGGCAAGCAGCCTGGGCAAACATGAGGGGAGGGAACACCCCCAACTAGGGGAAAAGAGAAATTTCAATGTAAAGCCAGCCACCATCAGACCCGTGCCCCGACGTAGGGAGGATTCCTTTCCAGGTGCTGGGACATGACGGCCTCAGCGATGGTCTCTTTTTGAGGACTGATGCTCAGTGAATTAGGGAAGAATCTGTGGTGGAGCAGGCGTCCATCACTGGGGGTCAGATTCAGGCCCATGGTGGAAGGTCCACGGAATCTGTGCCATGGGGCTGGGGCTGGGGTGGGTCGGGCTGGTGGGGCATTGCCTTAGTGAGAGGAGGAGTAGGCGGATCCAGAGAGACCAGCCCAGCTCCAGTCTCAGAGACACAGTCCCTGCTGGGGCAGATCGGGACCAGCGTTGAGGGGGGACCCCACTATGACCATTCTGTTTCAGTCCAGGCCTGGGGGGCAAGGAGTGGGGTGTAGGGCTCGGGATGCCCAGCAGAAGCTGTAGGTGGTAAAGGGGTCCTCCCAATGGCCCTGAGACACCTCTGCATTGACCCCAAATTGTGTGGGGCTGGGGGAGAGAAGCATACTGTTACTGGATGCCTCGAGGCTCTCCCAGAGTTGTCCGGCCCCAGTCACTTCCTGCTCCGTTTCCCTGGAGACAGCTCTCTGTGTGCCTGGAAACTGCTGCCCAAAAAGGCGTAGCTACCCCGTGCCCCGGTGCCTCTTCTGGGCTGAGCTCTGGGGCTGGGGGCAGGTGGCTGGGGCCCCAGCCCCTCTGGCAGGGAGCCTGGGCCTTCCAGAGACCCCAGTTTTCCGGGAGGAAGTCGCCCGCAGGAGGGAACATCAGCAGCAGCAGAACTTGATTCCTGAAGCAAAGTTGGGAGTGTGTGGGGGAGATAATGGGGGGGCCTGAGGATGGGCTGGGGCTCCACTCAAGGACAGTTTTAATGCAAGCCATGGCTCAGCGGCAGTGTCGCAGGCTGGCAGAGGTTGTTGACACTCCTGCAGTGACTGGCTTGCCAAGCCCGTCCGGTTCGGGCTGTTTACCCAGCGTGGTATCATGTTCACAGGGAGGGGAGCATGCTCGGCGGGGCCAAAGGTCCCTCTTTCACAGTCCCCTGTTCCAGCGCAGCCTGCTGGCACAGTTGACTCTCAACTCAAAGGATCCCTGTCTCCTGAGAGGTTTGGCCCAGCTTCTTAAGCCCCTGTGCCCGCCCCTACCTCTGTCCTGTTGGGATGGGGGAGGGAGCCCCAACTAGAGTTGCAGTTCTGCAGCTTCCTACTTGCCTGCCCTGTGGTGGGCCAGACAGGGTGATGGGTCCTGGTGGTGGGCACTGGGCCTGTTGTTCCCCGTGGGTTCTCTGCATCGCCTTCGCAGAGCTGGTCCCGGGCCAGGGACCGGAGGTTGAGGTCAGGAGCCTCTAGGGGTGCAGGCAGCCTGGCGTGGGCCCAGATAAGCACCAGGAATGCAGTAAGCGCCAGGGCGCTGGTTTGTTGTGGTTTGGACTGTCCCAAAGTGGACTCTTTGTGTTTTCATGGCACCAAGCCCAGCCTCCTGGATTGGGGACTCCAGGACAGCCCAGCGTGGCAGCCATACTGGCATGTGCCAGGGCACAGACACTTCCACTGGGCCTCAGTCTCATCTCTTGCTCTCACCCTCCCCCGATCATGGAACTCCATCCCATTTCATGACCAACAGGCCACTGCTCTCCTCATCTTCAAAGCCCTCCTGATATTGCATTTCCTCCAGGATGACTTCCTGGACTACTGTCCCATCTCCTCAAATCATATCCCCACCGACTGCCTCTTGAGCTCTTCTGTTCCCCTAAGCATTTGTGGGCTTCTACCCTACCACAGTCTACATATCTTATACCCAATATTTAAACACTAATTCAGGTCCACATCTCATTTTCCTTCTTCCTATCCATAATTAATTTTAGCGTCTGTCTCCTCAACTAGCTGGTGAGATGCTTGAACACAGGGATCATGTCTTCTAACTCTTTTGTCCTCTCCACAGCACTCAGTACGTGGCTCTGCCCAAAGGAAACTGCCACTCCTTAAGTGCAGGGATTGTGTCTACTAACTCAATTGTCCTCTCCCAAGCACTCAGTCCAGTGCGGGGCACACAGTAGGCACTCAGTACTGAATGATGAATTGACTTGGCCCCAGCCCCTACCCAAGGCCACAGCTTGGGACTGGGACACGATGGGTCAGGCAACCAGCCGGCTGGCCACCAGCAACACTGTCTGCTCCTGCAGTGAGCCAACATGGTTAGGGGCAGGCTGCGGGGACTTGGGAATGCGGGAGTGCAGGGAGGAAATGGGAGAAAGGAGATCTCAACACTCTATTCGGTCAGCAGGATGTGGTCTCTGGCCCCGCGGGGGATTAATGGGGTTCCCCAATCATCACCCTTGTACGGTGAGCTGGACCAGCCCTCGTCAATGCCACCATGGTTTTAGAAAAGCCCCATCCAGCCCCCTTCTATGCCCCCCCCACCCCCCCGCAGTGCCCAAACTTAGCGGCAATGTCTGCTGCTCTGCCCTTTTGGATTGAGTCGATTTTGACTTCCACCCTGGAGCCACTTACCCTGGAGAGCCCTGCTTTACTCTCATCCTAGATGCCCGGAGCTGCCAGGTCCCAGGCCCAGCCCCTGCCAGAGCTGGGCCATCTTGACTTCCATAGTTGAGTGGCCCATGGCCAGCAGGCCCAGAAGAACCACCGCCGTTCCCACCCCTTCTTTAAGGTCTGTTCTCACTGAAGGAGCGGCAGAGCAGCATGTACGCCAGGGCAAAGATCTTCCCTCTGTCCCTGCCAGTTATGCCTTTCCCTCCAGAGGAGTCCCCCCAACCTCCCACTGGCCTACCCACACCTCGGGGTGGCCAGATGCCCCCGTGGCTCTCCATTCCCAGACCAGCCAGAGTTTCTGACCAATGCTCCCCCATCCCAGGTAAAGCCTCATCCGGCAAAACGAGCAGACCTCTAGCAATGCCCCCACCGACCCTTCAGGCTAGCTCGTGGTTGCCCGGCTCTACCCCTGCACCAGCCCTCCGGCCCCATGAGTCCAGCCACAGGGAATCCGGTTCCACCACAGAGCCAGACCAGTGTCCCACTTACTCCTTGGTCGGGCCCAAGGAATCCTTTCTTCTGGAAGACCTGTCCTCCACCAATGCCTCTGTTGTCCCTCTGCTCAGGGGAAGGATGAGGTCAGTAGATGATGGGGGGAGTCATTGCTTAGCAAGCAGAGATAGGGTCCATTCCTGGCACGTGCAGACTCCAAGCCTGGTGTTTGCGGGGTCTCCATCTTACACGTGCAGGGTACGTGGGTGGGACTTGAGGGGTCCCAGGAGAAGCCCCCTAAGGGCTGTTGGAAGCAGGGACGCTGGAAAGGGGAGGAGATGACCGCTTGTGGGTGGGCCCAGGACAAGCTAGGGCCAGTGGGAAACCAGTGTTTTCCCCCATGGACAGGAAGTGTGCACTGCAAGTCCCCCAGGTGTGGACTACCAGAAAAGGTCCAGGTAACTCCTCCCTAGTGGGACAGAAACCAGAAGAAGAAGGCCTCCCTGACAGAAGCCGCTCTGTTATCGTGGCAGCAGGATGATCGGCAAGAGGAGACATGGGGGAAAGTGGACATTCATTCATTCATTCATTCATTCAGTTGTATTTATAGAGCACTTACTGTGTGCAAAGCCAGCACAGGGTCCATGGACCCAGGTCAACCTGAGTCTGGCAGGACAGATTACCTCGAGGCTCCAAATGGAGTAGCATCTTCTAGCTGCCTCTTGGCTTCTGGGCAGGAGGAAGAAGGGAAGGAGGAGGTGTCACAAAGGAGTCATCCTCCTCAGGCTCTGCTTCTCGTGCCCCTGTGAAGATCCCAGACCCAGTCTTTGGACCCTAAAATTGAGCACCGCTGAGTGGGCCAGCTCTATGCATTGACTCTGCTAGCCCAGCATCAACTCCAGTGGTCGAACTCTCCAGCAGCCTGGGACTATGGGGCCAAGCAATGCCACAACCCAGAATGGTCACCTCCGGACTGGTCGGGGCTCTGTTGTGAGTCCTCCTTCCCTCCCACTCCGCTCCTTCTGCTGCCCTTTGCCCAACCTCGGTGCTCACCTCCCTTCGGGGTGGACCATTATTATTTCTGGACCTCAGTCTGTGAGCTTGTCCCTTCCTGCGTTGACAGAGGTGTTGGGATTCTGAGAGAAAACACATGGACAGGTTAACCAAGAAGATGAGAGTTTGACTCTTCCCCCATCACCTCCCCTCACTCCTGCTGTCCCCTCACATTTTCCCCTGACTCCTGCCTCCCTTCTATTTTTTGCTTGGTTTCTGAGGTGTCTCTTTCCAGGGAGAGGAAGCCGCCAAGCACAGCTCTCTGCAGGGCCTCCCGTCTGCCTCCCCCTCCCACCATTTCCAGGTGGGCCCAGAATGGCGTCCACGTGCACCATGTGGGTATGTTGAGGGACCCAGGAGTCGAGGGGCTTTTGTGTGGTAATTAGCTTCCATTGTGGAGTGGGGCCAGGAGGGAAATGGGCATCCTTGGCCTTGTTGCTGCTGGATTCTTTTGCAGTGGGGTCTCCTGTTGTGCCTCAAACAATCAGTGTTCCGAGAAGAGATATAGAAATGCATCAACTAATAATACACATCAATTCTCAGCCCATGTCGCTGCTTTTGCTCCATGAGCAAGCCATTTGCAGGGGTCTCCTGAGACCACATGGTCTGGGAAATTCTGCCCTGTTATCATGGCCAAAAAGTGTCTGCCCACCCTGGACAAAATCTCACCATCAGCGGTGTCATCCTCAAACATGAGAAAGGTCTCTGTCTCACTTGCTCTGATCAATTTTCAATCCATCAATGGTGTTTACTTCAATGCTTACTCTGTGCAGAGCATTGTATTGAGAGCTTGAGAAAGTACAATAGAGTCAGAAGGCTCAATCCCTTCCCTCCAGAAGTTCACAGTAGACTGAGCACTGAGCACTTGGGAGAGTATAATAGAGTTAGAAGAACCAATTCCTTCCCTTTAGAAGTTTGCAATCTGCTGGGTGCAGAGCACTGTACTAAGCTCTTGAGAGAGACACACTCCTTGCCCTTATGGAGCTCACAATCTAATAGGAGTCAGGCACTAAAATGGACTACCAGAACCGAAAGAGTTTAAAGGTATGTACATAAATGGTACAGGAGGAGGAGAGTTCGGGAGTGTGAAAATCCTAGTGCTTAGGAAAGGCAGAGGAGCTGAAATTGCAGTGGGGGAAAATAGGGTGGGAGAGGAGAGATTAATCAGGGAAGGCCTCTTGGAGGAAATGTGGTTTCAGAAGAACCTTGAAGGTGGGGATACCAGTGACCTGCCACCGGATGTGAAGGAGCAGCGTGTTCCTGGGCCCTCTGTTTCTGTCTCTGCCCCATCTGTCTGGCTCTCTCCCTTTCTCTGGGCCATGCAAATGGAGGTTCCTAATTCAAACGTGGCCTGTTCATTAATGCTTGCCCTCTCCTCCATCTCTCTCCCCTGTCCCTCGGTCTGTCCATCCCACCCTCCCTCCCTCCCGCCGGTAGGTAGCTGCCATGAGAGTCTATGTGAACAGCTCGTCGGAGAACCTACTGTATCCCGTCCTCTTCGTTGTGCGCCAGCAGAAGGGGGTGCTGTCCTGGCAGGTGCCCCTGCTCTTCCAAGGACTGTAAGTGGTGCCCGAGCCCCACTGCCTTGCTTTCCCCTTTCATTTCCATGCCCTCTCCCAGGGGCTTGAGCTGTGGCCCAGGGGGCCGGGAAACAGCCTGCCTGCTGCCCCACTGCTTTAAATGTGGGAAGCACAAGGTGGGAAAAACTACTAGGTTCCAGCCATGAATTTGGGCAGAAATAGCGGGCTGCTCTTCGCTGCAGTGAGGCAAGGCTAGAGCGTTTGGGCTGTTGGGCAACATGAGGATTTGGGGTTTTTTCCATGAGCCCCTTGGCTTTCCCCGTGCGGCCTCAGCCGCAGAGCACCCAACAGTCTGTGTTCCACCATCAGGGACATCTTCTTTGAGTATAAAGGACAGCAGTATGTAGATAGAGATAGAGAAAGTGATAGATAGATAGATGGAGGGATGGATAGATGGATAGGTAGGTAAGATAGATATTATTATTATTATTATTATTTTGGTATTTGTTAAGTGCTTACTATGAGCCAAGCACTGTACTAAGCACTGGGATGGATACAAGCCAGGTCAGACACAGCACCTATCCCATGTGGGGCTCATAATCTCAATCCCCATTTTACAGGTAAGGGAACTAAGAAGAACAGAGAAGTGAAGTGACTTGCCCAAGGTCACACAACAGACAAGTAGCAGAGTCGATATTAGAACCCATGATCTTCTGATTCCCAGGCCCATTCTCTATCCACCAGTGATAGATGGAATAATAGATAGAGTGATAGATAGAGAGATATAGATGGGGGAGAGAGAGAGAGCGAGATCCATCAGATTGAGAAAGGTAAAGAGACAGAGAGGGGAAGAGTGATAGAGAAAGAAGTGGATAGAAACATTACATCTATAAAGAAAGATAGATTAGATGGGTTGAGATAGATATAGAGAGAGGTAGATGGGATAGAGAAATAGATAGATTAGGTAAATATAGATAGAACAGATAGATTAAGAGAGAGATAAGGAATAGCAAGAGATAGGCAGAGTTTAGAGCGATACAGAAATAGAATAGACTGAGAGAGATAGAGAGAAAGAAAGAGAGAGAGGAGAGAGAGAGACAGATGGCTCCAGACATCACCTAGCACAGACAAAAAATGTCAGGCTCCCTGCCTTTTAGGAACCAATAACCAGAGAAACAAACCCCAAACAGATATGCACACAAAGGAGGGGATTAGTCTGTAAATCCCCTCTTACCCAACTGGAGTAGGAGGAGAGACACATGTCACCAGTCACCCGTAGCATATAGAGTCTTGACCCTGCCCTTGAGACCCCATGCCCTATCTCCTCAACCCTCACTGCCCTCGGGTCAGCCCACCCCCAGCAAATCCATTCACACATCCTGTCATCCAGAAATGTAAAGACTGGAAGAAAGGAAAGTAGAACTGGTATGTGTTGGGGGGTGAGTCCATTTTCATTGCTCAGTTTCTAACACAGGCACCAGCAAACCTACAACTACCAGGAAGTCAGTCGGACCCTGTGCCCTTCTGAGCCAGCCAATGAGACAGCAGGGACTTTGGAGCAACTAATCTTCGTGGATGTGGCGTCCATGGCACCGCTAGGTGCCAGGTTCAACCTGCTGGTCACCAAAATAAAGAACTTCCAGCTCCGGTGAGTCGCACCCAACCTGCATCAGGTACTGCTGGCCCCCAGACTCCTCCTGGCCTCCTGGGTGAGCGGAGCCGAGCTGCTGGGCTCAGGGTCGACCTGGGGACGCCCGGCTTGGCGCCAGGCTCCTGCCGGCTAGACACTGTCTCCTCCCTCTCTCACCGTTCCCTGCCGTTCCAGGCTCGCCCCACCCCCACCCCTTTCTGTGCAGGCACCAGGCTAATTAAACATGGCATCACCCGAGCCAGACCTCTAAGCCGCGACTTTGGCGTCACATGAGAAATCCAGATAGTACTGGAGGTTTGGGAAGGCACACCAAACCCTGTGGAGCATGAGATGAGATTGGGCGGCTTGGGCTGGGGCTCTCATTAATGATAATGCAGTAGATGTTTACTCATTCCACTGCATTTGGAGGAAAAGAGTGGGGTGGGCCAATCCTCGACGGCTCTCCTGAGTCCCGCCCAGAGGCACGCAGTCATGGTCTGCTAGTCCTGTGGTGTGAGAACAGCCAAACGAGTGCTTGCAGGGGACACAACAAGATGCACTGTCCACCCCACTGCCCAGTCGGCCCCCAGATTTGCCCAAAGAGCATCAGGCACCAACTGGGCTGGGCAGTGTCCCCTGGGAGAGGGCGCAAATTTCCCGGTCTTTCCGTGCTGAGTTTAGACTGCAGCAATGCAATGGGAAGCGGGAGGGAGCAGAAGGGAGCGGGAGGAAGACGGAGGATGCATCTGTCAACTGTGGCCTCGCTGGCCACATTTGCACACCGACAGTGGCTGTGGTGGCTTCAGCTATTTCCTGGACTTCTGGGGGCAAAGTGCCTTCCTCACCCTCAGGGGCAGTCAGCTGTTCCAGGCTAGCAGAGGGCGGGCACTGGGATGTGGGACTGTTTGGCCGCATGGACTGGGCCAGTCCTGGAGAAAGGCAGGCAGGAAGAGCGTGAGTGATCTTCCTTGCCCATCGAACCTCGGTACTTAATAATATCGTAATAATAATGATGACAGTATTTGTTAAGCACTTGCTATGTGCCAAGCACTGTACTAAGCGCTGAGGTGGGTACGAACAAATTGGGTTGGACACAAGCCCTGTCCCACATGAGGCTTACAGGCTCAATCCCCATTTTATAGATGGGGTAACTGAGGCAGAGAGACATGAAGTGACTTGCCCTAGGTCACACAGCAGATGTATGGCAAAGCCGGGATTAGAACCCAAGACCTTAAGATCCTTGCTCTAGCCACTATGCCATGCTGCTCGTGTTGCAGTACTTTCTTCTGAGCCTGGGGGGTGCCAAGAAGGGGCCAAAGGGAACCAAGGAGAACCGAGGGAGTAGGGGGATCCGGGGGGGGGAAGGAGTGGAAGGGTCAAGAGAGCCGGAGTTTTCCAAGTTTGGCCAGACACGCCTGCAGGAGAGAGGGAAAGAGCAGTGAGAATCTGCCGCTTTCTGGCACCCCCTGGGGATCCGAAGTATCTGAAGGGCATCAACGGGGTAGAAAACAGGACTCTCACCAAGAAAACTGGCCCACACCCAGGCTCTCCAGCTTGCCAAGAAAGCATTTTTCTTCCCTTCTAATGCCTGCCACAGCCTCGAGGAACCTGGGTATGGGTCTCATGAATTGGTAGCTGCTGGGCAGCTCCGCCCTTGGCCTACCAACCCTGATGGTGACTCTCTGCTTGGCGGACTGGGCTCCGGCCTGCCAGCCACCTCCAAGAGCCCATCTGTGCAGGGTCTGGCACCAAGTGGTCGAGAGGGACCATGGCAAAGTGGTGCCACCTGATCTGAGCCAAAGTAGGAGAGGAGAGAGGCTGGAGGCAGAGAGATCAGCGAAGAAGCCCATCCAAATGTCAAGCTGGGATATAACAAGGGCCTGGACTAGGGTGCTGGTAGTTTGGATGGAGCAGAAGGAATGGGGGATAGGGGAAATACTGGGGAGGAGAAAACAACTGGATTTGGCGAATACTGAAAGGGGTTGAAATATATTGAAAGGGTGAAAAGAGAGAGAGAAGTCGAGGATTAAGCCAAAGATGCAGACTTGAGGGACTGGGAGGGTAATGGAGTTGTAAACAGTGATGGCATATATAGCTGTTGGGTAGGGACCGTCTCTATATGTTGCCAACTTGTACTTCCCAAGCGCTTAGTACAGTGCTCTGCCCACAGTAAGTGCTCAATAAATACGATTGATTGAATGAATGAATATATAGGTGGAGGAAAGGATTAGGGAGGGAACATGAGGAGTTAGGTTTTGAACATGTTGATCTTGAGGTTACAGTGGGACAACTATGTCGAGATGCACATCACTTGTGGACATATCCATAATTTATTTATTTATAACGAAGTCTGTCTTCCCCTCTAGTCTGTAAAGTAGTTATGGATAGGATTGCACCTACCAACTCTGTTATATTGTACTCTCCCAAGCACTTAGTACTGTGTTCTGCACAGAGTAAGCACTAAATATGATCGATTGATTGATTGAGATGTCCCCAAGACAGTTGGGAAGAGAGAGGTTGGGTCTAGCGGGGTAGATTTGTGAGACATCCATGAAGAGGTGGTGGTTGAAGCCATAAGAGTGGATGAGCTCTGCAAGCAATTGAATGTAAACTGAGAAAAGAAGGATGCCCAGAACAGAGCCTTGAGGGACCCTCCCCAACCCCTCCACAGTTGGGGAGTGGGAAGCAGAGTGAGAAAAGACACAAAGAACTGTGAAGGATCAGCCAGAGAGGGAGGAGAAGAACAAGGAGAGGGCAGTGTTAGAAAAGCCAAGGTTAGAGAGTGTTTTCGGGGGGTGGGGGGGCGCCGGGGGCCAAGAGAGAAGAAACCAGATAGTAGAGGATAAAGAGAAGGGAGGTGGAGGCAGTGGAGGCTTATAGTCCCTTTAGAGAGTTTGGTCAGGAGCAGGAAGAGGGAGCTGGGTTGCTATCCGGAGAGTATGAGGAATCCAGAGAAGGAGTGGGGTCCATGGGGGTTCTGCTGGGATCCAGAGGTGTGTGTGTCGGGGGGTATCCACTACCACCAGGGTAAGTGGCTGGTCTCTAAGCAAAAGCTACCACCCACTGACCACTCTCCCTCATTCTCTGTCCCCTCCCAGGACCAACGTCGCTTTCTTCTTCACGGCCAGCCCCTCTCAGCCTCAAGTAGGTAGCTACTTACTGAGCACTTAGTATAGTGCTTTGTACACAGTAAACACTCAATAAATGCCACTGATGGATTAATCAGGACTGTTTTACTGGTATTCAGTTTATGCCAGCTGGAGAAGTCTCCTGAGGCTCCGGCTGCTAAGGGGCCCCACCTGGAAGGAGGCGCTACCGCTGGGTCCCTCTTTGGCCTAGTTTGGTGACCCTAGGGCAGAGGTTAACCGGGTTGGTGGAAGTTGTTAGCTCTTCCTCCAGCTGCCCAGTCACTGTGCCCAAAGAATGCCTGCTCCCACCACTGGATGGTCCTGTGATGAGGTGCAAGCGGTTCCTGGTCAGCCTGAACCCTGTGGAACCCCTGAATCTGCTTCAACTATGCCATCTATTCCCTGAGGCTCTGTGGGGCTGAGGGTTCACTCCTTCCATGCTATGAAGTAACTCTTTCTAAGGAATGTCCCATAAGACTCCTGTAAGCCCCATCTTGAGTGGCAGGAGTATCATTCTGGGGCTCCCCCCTTACCTCACTAGGACCCCCATTACATCAGTGGGGAATAGGGGCATCGTCCAAGGCTCCTCAGCTCCCAGGGTGCCTCCCACTGTGGTGGACAAGGACTCTAGTCCCAGCTTTTACAGACGGAGGTGCTGTGTGTCTGGAGGCAACTCAGTTAAGGAGTTCCTTATCCTCAAGTGCCTGTTTCCCATCCATGCCCTGAAGTATTGGCAGAAAAGACCCTGCAGATGTCCTCTGGGGATTTAGGAAGAAAGGGGAGATCCAAATTCTGAATTCCACTCTGCACATCTATGCCTGCCCCTCATCCCTATGGACTTGCCATGCTAACTCAACTTAGGCCCTGGCTCTAGCCCTGCTCTGGCTTGTTTTTCTCCAGACTGCCTGGTCAGCCTGGGGGCAGGCCAAGGGCTGTTGAAGTCATTTCCTGGCTCTCCTAGCACATAGCAACTCTGTCTGTTGCTGCTTGAGGGGGAACTAGAGCCAAAAGCTAGATACATTCACCAGCCAGAATGCCTAATGGCATCCCGGTCATCCCCCACTTCTAGACTGTGAGCCCACTGTTGGGTAGGAACCGTCTCTATGTGTTGCCAACTTGTACTTCCCAAGCGCTTAGTACAGTGCTCTGCACACAGTAAGCACTCAATAAATACGATTGATTGATTGATCCCCGGCTCCTTCTCATGGGAACAGGCCTGACCCAATCCTGGGCCAGGATTTCCATGTTCTCTTCCTGCACTGGGACACACTGGCATGAAGAATACCCTTCACTTTAGGCAGAGGTGGCCCTGTCCACCCCATTCTACAAACCCAATGACCAATCTCCCTCAGAACGCAGCTCTAGGTAGGATCCCTGGAGGGGCAGGCAGACAGATGGGTGGATGGGCAGGCTGTGGGTCTCCTTTGCCTTTCCCCGGTTTTGGGGAGGTAATTGATTTGGGCCTGGGCAGATCTGGACCGTGACTGCGTGGTCTCCTCTTCCTTCCTCAGTATTTTCTCTACAGTTTTCCTGAAGGTGTGGATACCGTCATCGTCAAAGTGGTGTCTGAGATGGTCTATCCCTGCTCAGTCGTGTCAGTCCAGGATATCGTGGTATGTCCAGGGAGCCCATGGGCCAGGAAATACAGTCCAGGGTCTCAGGACCCCTGGCAGGGGCAGGGAACAAAACCTGGAGCAGGCCCTGCAACAAGAGACATGTAAAGGGGAAGGGGCAGGACTTAGAATACTGCTTTGAATGTAGTAAGCACAACCTCTACTACTACTACTACTACTACTACTACTACTACTACTACTACAACTACTACTACTACTACTACTTCTACTACTACTGCATGAGCTTTGAAGGCTTACCACTTTGACCCCCAGTCTGCATAGTACCAGGGCCAATGGATGGGGTGGTGAGAGGAGAGGGGGACAGGCACGGAGGTGGAGGACTTAGGGAGAGGAGCAGCAGGGGTGTTAAGAGCAGGGATGTTCTCCCTTGGACAAGAAAACTAATTTAGGCAGCCAAAAGGGACCTAGAGTAGCTTGTGTTGGGCTCAGCAGCCTTCAGCTCAGCAGGACCTGTTGTCTCTAACGAGAGCACTAACGATGGAGTGTCTCCAATGCCTGCTGGCTTCTGAGTCCTATCAGGGAGTACAGCAGAAGCTAAGACTCATTTCCTGCCCTCAAGGAGCTTACAGACTGCAGGGGTTTGATGAAGCTTGTTTTGGACTCAGGGCCCTTGGGGTCTTGGAAAAAAGAGGTCCGGGTGACTGGGCAGAGACCAGAAGGGCTGCTGGAAAGAAGTCTGTTCCTGCTCGTGGGGAAGGGTCTCCCTTCTTGTTCAATCCCAGGGCTAAGGCCATGTCAGAAACAGTTAGGAGCCAGGACCAGGGTGTCCAAGAGCCAGAAAGAGAGAGAGCAAGCAAGGGAGACAGAGCAAGCCTGCACACAGCCTGCACATCCCTCATGGGCTGTGGTCTTCTGCTCCCCATACTGGCCCAGTGCCCTGTGTACGACCTGGATCACAACGTGGAGTTCAGTGGCATCTATCAGTCCATGACCAAGAAGGCCGCCGTGACCGTGCAGGTCAGTTGTCTCCCCGAAGGTGCCCTAAAGCCGCATTCCTGATCCACCTGCTCCTCCCAGGTTTTATCCAGGTGGACTCGGCCAGCTGAAGGGACTGCTATTTCCAGTGAAATGGGGCCCCGACGGGCCTCCACAGCTTTGTCCTGGGAATAAATGCCTGGGTCTGGGGACATGGACCATAGTTCGGGGGCGGTGAAAGTCTAGGCAGCCCAAGGGCCCAGGAAAATTGGGGGCTTTGGCAGGACATGAGCTCCAGCAGGATGCAGGTCCAGGCAGGAAGCAGGCCCACGCAGGACGTGGGGCCCAATCAGGACTTGGGCCCACCAATGGGGATCAAGACTGTGAGCCCTACGTGAGACATGCACCGTGTCCAACCTGATTGGCTTGTATCTTCCCCAGGATTTAGAACGGTGCCTGGCACATAGTAAGAGCTTAACAAATACCTTCAAAAAAAGAAAAAATCTACCATTGCTGAGGGGCTCGGTAGGGCAAATGTCACGTTTCATCTCTCAGCCCCTCTCAGCTCCTTCCCCTGGGGCCTCACCCTGCTGCTGTCCTGAAATTATTTGTCTTGTGCAGAAGAAAGACTTCCCCACGGAGCAGTTCTTTGTGGTGTTTGTAATCAAGCCAGAGGATTATGCCTGCGGAGGACCTTTACTTGTTCCAGGTAAGACATGGCGTGGTGCAAGGGGCAGGGAGAGAGCCACCCCACACCCCCAGAGGTGCTCCTCTGCCCTGCAGCCAAGGTGCTGGGGGTCTTGGTTGGCTCTGGATCCCAGAGCTCCGGAAAGAAGAAACTGAAAAACCAGAGGTTCTGACTACAAGACATGGCTTCCCAGATCTCTGTGGAGAAATCCACAGGGGAGTGGATCTGGAAGGCCTGAGCAGAATCGACCTGTTCTTCCTTGGCCTCCTCCAGATCAGGAGAACCGCACGTGGAATCTCCAGCGAACCAAGACCCTCCAAGTGACCGTGGTGCCCTCCATCCGAGGTCAGTCCTTCCTTCCTTCCTCTGGCTGGGACCTTTCCAAGAGAACCTCCGGATGCCTCGGCTCCTCCTGCCCTCGTCTGGGAGCCCAGCTGGGGAGGAAAATCAACGGGCATTGGGGAGGAACTATTCATCCCTGTGGTCTTGTCCCGGATCCCAGGGTTTGGTCTGGCAGTGCCAGATTCCCCTGAAAGTGGGCCCTCTGAAGCAGGCAGGATTCGGGGCAGGATGGTTTAGGGCTGGGAATGGCAGGCCCCCAGAGCAGCTTCAGGAGGAATCTTGGCCTTCCTGAGGTTTCACCTTGTCTCTAATCAATTTCTGCCGATTCTTATACTCCTTTGCTATTGCCACCACACTACTCTAGCACCACAACTTCCTGCCTGACACTTTGGGCCACCCAACTGCCTTCAGTGGCCTGACCTTCCCCACATGTGGCTCTGGTCAGGTTCTGTCCCACCTCTGACATCCCAGGGACCAAGTGGAATCGAGGGAAGGAGAGCTCAGAGAATAAATGACCATCACTTGTCCATTCTACTGAAGACTGTAAGCTCTTTGTGGGCAGGGAATATGTATGTCACATTGTTGTGTTGTACTCTCCCAAGTGCTTAGTACAGTGTTATATACACAGTAAGTGCTCAATACAAATGATTGATTGATTGAACGATTGCCATCCCTCGAGAGGGTTTTGTTGACAGCCTGATTTTAAAGAGTGCCAGCTTACTGTTGGCCAACAAGCAGTAGCTCAAGGATCATACCCAAAGGAGAAGAAATAATATCCAGAGGGCATTACCGAAAAACACCCAGATGTTTGGTTATTTACCTAAATGTAGGGTCCAAGCAACCAGCCAGCTCAGGGACCTAAGATGCAGAAAAGAAATCTCATCTGAATGTCAGCCTGTTTTCCCCATGCTGACTGTGACAAAGCTTGCTATGTTGTTGACCAACGGAAGGCAGAGGGAGGTGGGCCTTGGTGGCTGCCCGGACCCCCACCAGGCTGATAACAGAGGGCATTTGTGGTGGCAGGGAGGGAGCTGCCTTTCAAAGTGGGTTTTGTCTTAGCCCCGACCCATGGGGGTGTTTCTGTTCCACCAGAATCCATCTATGTGAAGTCCATACTCCTCAGCTTCCTGATATTCTTCTTCTTCTTCCTGGGAGCTCTGCTTGTGGCTTTGGGGCACTACATCAGGTAGGTCAGAGCTTGGGAGAACTGGCCTGCTCTAGTTCAACCCCAGCATCCCCAGGCCAGCTTCAGCTCCTGCCCATCTCCGAGGAGACACTTGCAGGCAGAGGGCAGGGGATTGCTCCTTCCCAGCCCTCTCCCCTCAGAGCAGGCAAGGAAGGTGCCTTGGCTCTGTTTTTGGTTGACTCTGTCCTGGGGCCCTCTGTGGCTGGGCTCCTGAGCAATGGCAGCGCATATCCCTGAACCTGAAATGGCTTTTCCTGGAATGGGCAAGATCCTGAGGCTGTGGGAGGTAGGGCCGAAGTCAGTGCCCAGATCTGGACTCAGGACGATGCTGTCATTGGCCGTTCCCCTTCTCCCCAGGCCCCGCATTCTGCCTGTAAAAAAGCAAATATGGCTACTGCCATTCCAGCTCTGACCTCTCCCAGCCTTGGGTTTGGCTGTCCCCTGGGCTAACGTCCTTAGCGCTCTCTAAGGCAAAATCAGCCTCCAAACTGAAATAGAAGGCAGGAATATAAGGCTTGGTGGCAGCCCACAAGAGGGTTCTGAGGGGAACAGGGCAAGAGGAAGCTCCTCCCTTCAGAGCTCTGAGGTGGTAGAAACAGACCAGGACATCAGGGATAGGGGAGAGAGAGGCCTGAGAGCACAGCAGGAGGCAGTGGGGCTAAAGGCCCCATGCGCAGCAGGGGACAGAGGGACTAAGAACTAGATCTTGGCCCGGTGGCTCAGGTAAACCAGCTATCCCAGCTATTTCAGGCTAGGCCTGGAATCAGAAACCCCAGTCCACCAGTGCTGGCAGTGCACTGGGCCTATGGGGGTCAGGCCAGCTTCAGGCTCCTCCTAAACAACATCTGGTTTGCTTGCTCGCAGAGTACAGAGACAGCCTGGAGATGGGGGATTTGGCTCTGATGACGGTAAGCAACGATAATGGCAGTGGCAGTGTTTTTGGAGGCAGCGGCAGCAGTGATGGTGGGGGCTTGGGCTGCCAAAGCGGAAGCAGGTGCTGTTGCTCCCAGTTCCCAGGGGAAAAGCATGAGGGCCCTTCCCTGAGTCAGAGCCGATGCCCATGACAGATGCTAGGCTCCTCTGGCTTAGGCCTTCTAAGGGGCATTATAGGGAGGAGCTGCCAGAGGGCATGAAGGTCAGAAGTGGCAGGGGCTGTGGGATTGGCTGTGCATTTTGACATTTGTCTTCGAGGCCCTCCTCGAAACCTCAGAGCCCAAAGAGACCGGGAACTTTTAACAGGCCCTTGTTCCCCTGAATGGTCCTCGTCCGACTTGGTGCCAGGATCGCTCACTGGCCAACCTGGGGGAAGAATAGGGCTGGGACCACATTCACTTGGTGAAGGTTTGGGACTTGACCACTGGCCCAGGGAAGGTCCTGGAACACACACGTGGCTTTTGAGACTGAGGACGAAGGTGAAACCATCAGTGGCCCCCTTCTCAGGGGAATTCCTGAAATGAGTTGTCAGGCCACTTTGTTCGCCTTGGAGAACTCCCAGTACTCTTCTCTTGGCTTCCTCACTCCAGCCCAGCCCTAGAGTGGACAGGCTGTCAGGCCAGGCTCAAATGGTAGGACAAAGCATACCAAAGGGCAGCGGGCTGGGATATGAGCTCTGTGGATGCTTCAACTGAGGGTTATTGCTATAGGCTTTTTCCCCAAAGTGCCCACTAAGTGGACTCAGAATAGAAAGGCACTGTTAGAATGTTGTCCCTCAAAATAGCCTGTGACCCAGTTGCACTCCTGGGACAACAGCTTAGTACCTGGGGTAGGGTGGGAGTGGGGAGTGGCAGGAGATGGAGGGGATAGAGAGAGTTCAGCCATGGCTAAGGGGCTGGAATCCACCAGACACCACACCCAACGGTCCCAGCAGCTTCCCCAGCAGCCCCAGGGGGTCGTCCTCAGCCCAAGGGCAGGACAGGGTCAATGGTGATGGTCCCGGGATGCTCTCAGCCCTCTAGCACTGGGCCAGGACTTTCAGCCAGATAGCGCTAGTGGGTGGGACCGGGGCGGGGAATGGACATCAGCAGGAAGTCTGCTGTGAGACCTGTGCTAGCTGGGAGGCAGAAGAAGTGCTTTAAAGATCCAGTAACCCCCAGGTTCACACTGGGTGATCCAGAAGAGAATGGCTGGGAGACTGTGGCAGTAAACAGACTAGCCCAGTGGGTGGAGAGGGGTCACTTTCCTGGACCGGAGAGTCTGGAGACACTACAGCAATGAACAGACCAGCTCGGCTGAGGCAGAGGGGCAGCTCTCCTGGAGTGGATGCCCAGGGAATACCCTGGCAGAGGATAGAGTGGTGGGTGGAGGGTGGAGACTGTCTCCTTTACCAGAGCGAATGGCCAGGAGACACAGTGGTGGATGGATCAGCCACCAGTGGGTACCAGTGGGTAATAATAGTAATAATAATGGTACTTGTTAAGCACTTACTATGTGCCAAGCACTGTTCTAAATGCTGGGATACAAGATAATCGGGTTGTCCCATGTGGGGCTCACAGTTTTAATCCCCATTTCTCAGATGAGGCAACTGAGGCACAGAGAAATGAAGTGACTTGCCCAAGGTCACATAGCGGACAAGTGAGGGAGCTGGGATTCGAACCATGACCTTCTGAATCCCAAGCCCGGGCTCTTTCTACTAAGTCACGCTGCTTCTCATAATAATAATGGTATTTGTTAAGTGCTGACGGCACACCAAGCCCTGTTCTAAGTGCCTGGGGAGATACAAGGGAATCAGGTTGTCCTACGTGGGGCTCAGTTTTCATCCTCATTTTCCAGATGAGGTAGCTGAGGGCACAGAGAAGTTAAGTGGCTTGCCTAAGGTCACACAGCAGACAAGTGGCGGAGCAGGGATTAGAACCCATGTCCTCCAACTCCCAAGCCCGTGCTCTTGCCACTAAGCCATGCTGGCAGTCGTAGTAGTGGGTGGTAGTAGTAGTAGTAGGGTAGTGGCTGGAGAGGAGATGCTCTCCTGGAGCAAGCGACTAGGAGATACCATGGAATCGAATATCCAGGAGACATCATGGAGACCAGTAAACCAGCCTGAAGGGCAGCTGATGGGCAGCTGGGTGGAGAGTGTCAACTGGCCACGGGCTGTGGGGAATACGGCAAACCAGTCCCTCCGGTGTCTGCCCCATGCCACCCAATGGGGTCAAGGGGAGACCTGGAGGCTGGGATCCAGCGCTGATAGAAATGGCTCTAGTTCGCTGGCCAAGCTACCTGGCCAGCAGAATTGGTCAGGGGCCAGCGGTTTGAGCCTGTTTCCTTTTCAGGCTCTGGGAACACGGTGACCACCCACCCCATCTCCACCAGCACTGCCGAAAGCAGTAACTATGGGGCCATAGGTAAAGCCCAGTGCACGGGAAGCTGGAGGGATTCACATGGACTTCTGTCCCCATGTTCATCGTCTTTTACTCTCTAACCCTCACCCACACCAAACTGTAAGCTCCCTGAGGGGAGGGGAGGGATAATGTCTTCTTCTCATCTTCATCTTCATCAGTAGTTACTAAAGCCCTGTGGTACACAGGGTGTGGTGCCAGGCACCTGGCAACATGCTGTAAAGGTGGAAGACAGGGTCCCTGCTCTGGAGGCCCTGAGACCTCACAGCTTCCTGGCTACAATGAGTTCTCGGGGCCCTCTTGCCTGCACAGGTATTTTACAGGTATTTTACATTCCTCCTCTAGAGACATGGCAGTTGGGGGCTGGGGGGAGCAGTTTCCATCCCTTTACATTGCTCCTGCCTAGCTCCATACGTGTGCATGTGCATTCCCATATGTGAATGCCAGAGCACATGCATGTGCTGTGCACGCCCACCCACACATTAACGGGGGAATTTTGCACCCAATCCAAAATGGCTGTGCAGTTTCCCCTTCCCAGCCAATAGGTTCCTGCACCTGGACAGCAGCTGAGGCGTCTTGGCTGTGGAGGAGGATCAGTTGGGAATGGGAGACGGCAAGAGGAGTAGGCAGGCTCGGGGGCCACAGGCTGCCTGGCACATCTCTCCCAGCTGAGGGTCCCAGGGGCTGACCTGGGCTTTCTAGCTGAGGGGGAGGCTTTTGCTACGGACCGTTGCCCCTCACCTGGAATCTTGGGCCCCCCATGGCAACTCCGGTCCTCTCTGGGCAGCTCCGGTCCCCTCTGCTTCCAGAAGACTCGAGTTCCAGGGGGACCCAACAACTGTCTCCGGCAGAGGGGCGACCCCAGCGACCCCCGGACACAGACAGCTCAGTGGAGGAGGACAGCGACTTCGACACCCTGCCAGATATCGAGAGCGATAAAAATGTCATCCGGACTAAGGTACGGCCTGCCCCCGCGGTAGCCAGCGTTCCTTGCTTTCCCCCTCCACAGGGGCAGGTTCTCCAGTACCACAGTGCCTGTTCTGGGGGCCGAGCTGTGCCCTAGGAGAATGGGCCTTGGTCCAGTTGGCTAGCACGGTCACAGTCTGATCTGCAGCCACTCTGTCCCTGGCCAGTCTGGACAGGGCCCTGGACGCCTTCCTATCCCGACTTCCTAACCCCACTTCTGCCACAACTCCTGTCTTGGAATCCTGCGGCTTGGAAGGGGCACCCATGTCCACCGGGACCTGGGCAAGAGACAGCTCAGATGCGAGGGAGGGTGTCAGGGGACCCCTGGGGCCACCTCTAGTTGGGCTTTGGTAAAATTGGTGGGCAGAATGATGTCAAATGGAACACGTCATCATGCGTGTCTGGGTGTCGATTATTCGTGAGCACCATCAGTGCTACCTTGCCCCTACCCCCTACCCCCTGCTTCATTCTGCTACCCGGCCACTGCCCCGTCTGACCGCCATCAACCCCGGGGCCGGAGCCCAACAGCGCTCCAGGCAGTCGGTGCCCACGGCTGCGCCTGCGGGTCCGGTTGGGCGTCTCTCAGTCGGCACGGGTTTGGTGACCAAACGTGGGACGTGCCCAGAGCCCCTCCCGCTGGCCAGCCCAGGGGCCACCATGCTTGGCTCCAGCTCAGCGGGGGCGGGGGGCCGGGGAGGGTCCCAGCGCTGAGGGCAAACTGTCCCCTTGTGGCTGCCCCCGCCCGGCCAATGCAGCCGGGACTGCCAGGTGGCAGGGTCGGGAGAACCAAACATTTTATTGTCTGACACACACACACACACCCCGAAGTCCCGCCCCAGTTCGGAAAGTAAGGTCTTTTCCTAGGATGTCGGACATCCTTGAAAACGAGTGGAAGGGAACACTTTATGGAGACTTCAGGCCACTCATAATGAAGTTTTTGAAAGTTTCCCTTTCTTTTTAAATGGGCACCATCAAGGGACCAGATTTCTCTGTCGAAGTAGGGGCGGGGGGGGGGGGGGTCAGTGATGCAATTTTCGAGGAGTAAGCAAGACTAGCAAAGGTGGAGAAACCGTCAATTCAAGGCAAGCAGGCGGACACACAGGCACACACACTCTCTCCCTCACCCCAAGATGTCCTCCGGCTGGTGCTGAATGTGCCGAGGGCAAGAAGATGCTGGTGTGGAACAGCTGGGCCTGCTGTCTCAGTGGTTCTTGAGACCCTGGCCACAGTGCAGCAGTGGTGACAGGCTTTTTCTGGGGTGAGGTGGAGCAGTGGGAACTGAGGGGATAGAGAGCCAGGGACTGTGGCCGACTCACCCACCTCCCTACCCCACCCTGGAGCTGCCCCTCATGGAAGGGTAATCAGCCTGGACGGACCAGGGGTCCCTGCGTGCCCCCTTGTCTGTCCCAGCCTGCATGGCCATTCCTCCAGGAACAGTGACAAGCTCTCTCTGCGTTCGGGCTCCAGATGTCCCTGCACCTGTCAGACCTGTCCAGGAAGGACCGCAGAATCATCAGCAAGAAATACAAAATTTACTTTTGGTAAGGAGAGGTCTGGTGTGCCGGAGCTGCTGGCAGTGCTAGACGCAGAACGGCTGAGCCTTCCCTCTGTCTGTCATCCAGGCAGGCGGGCCATCCAAACTCGGGGGAAAAACACCTTGCTACACTGTCTCAGCCTCTGTACAGACCAACCTGCCCCACACTCCTTCGATCCTTCTTCCCCACCTAGCTGCCTAGGGCATCTTCTTGAAATATCACTCAGCACACGTCTCTCCATGCCTTCAAAGCCTCCAATGTTTGTCCAGCTCCTTCTGCGTAAAACAAACACTCCTGACCCCAGCTTGAAGACTCTCTACCTTATTTAATCCCCCCTCTTCACCCTCTACTCCCTTATCTGCATTCTTCACTCCTCCCAAGCTCACCTTCTCGCTGTACCATCTCACAGGAAGCAGTGTGGCCTAGTGGAAGAACCTCAGGCCTGGCAGTCGGAGGGCCTGGGTTCTAATCCCAGCTCCCTAAATTGACTATTGTCTGAACTTGGGAAAGTCATTACACCTCTTTTCTGTGCCTGTTTCCTCAACGGTAAAGTGGAGATTCAATACCTGTTCCCCCTCCTACTAAAACTGAAAGCTCCATGTGGGACTGACACCATCTCCAACATAATTTACTAATGCAGCATTCCAGAACAGTGCTTGACACATAGTAACTGCTTAACAAATGCCGAACTTTTTATTATTATCATCGTCATAGTAGTATTACTAGTAGGAGGAGTATTATATCTATTTATTTTATTTTGTTAGTATGTTTGGTTTTGTTCTCTGTCTCCCCCTTTTAGACTGTGAGCCCACTGTTGGGTAGGGACTGTCTCTATATGTTGCCAATTTGTACTTCCCAAGCGCTTAGTACAGTGCTCTGCACACAGTATGTGCTCAATAAATACGATTGATGATGATATTACTACCTCACTCTTCACTCTCTTGACTCCGACCACTCTCTCACTCAGTCAATGAAAGGTATGTGCTGAACACTTACTGAGTGCAGAGCACTATACTAAGCACTTGGGAGAGTACAATAGAGTTGGTAGATATGATCCCTTGTCCTCCGAGACTTTACCACTTAGTGAAGGACCTTGTGATCTTTCCCTTTGCGTATTTCTCTTACCTGGATCTCTCTCCTTCCCCCTCCCCATCCACCATCCATCAGTCAAAGCTCTTATTTCCTTAAAAGGCTTCCCCCCCAAAAAATCCCACCTCCCACTTCCTCCAGGAGGTTTTCCTTGATCGATCCCCATCTTCCTGAGCACATCACCCCCATCAGCCACCTCGACCCTCAAGGGCTGATCTCTTTAACCCACCCACCTTATTCCTATCCAATTTCTCCCCCACAATGGTGATTCATTCCTCAGTTTGTCACCTCTCCTCCTGAGATTGTAAATTCCTAGGGCCACTGAGTCTGTTACTTCTTCTGCCTGCCCCTGCTGCTCCCCCCCACAGAAGATACCAAATTCACTCTCTCTCTCTCTCTCTCTCTCTCTCTCTCTCTCTCTCTCCCCCCGTACCGCCCACCCGTCCCCTTCAGCTTCCCTCCCCACCCACTCAGCTGCGGGCTCCCCCCAGTCGAGTTTGAGGAGCTGGCCCCTTGTTTAGCTGGGGTCTGCTACCCCCCTGACAGGCACGGCTTTGCTGGGGCCCAAACACCTCCGCCATTCCCTGAGCCCCATCCTCCCGCCCGCAGGAACATCATCACCATTGCTGTGTTCTACGCCCTGCCTGTGGTGCAGCTGGTCATCGCCTACCAGGCTGTGAGTGGGGCTAACCAATCCTACCCTTGCCCGCCCCACACCTGGGTCCCGGGAGCCCCAGATGCTCCGGGAAGTGGGTCAGTGTTAGAAAAATCAGAAACCCAAGTGTCCTAGACCAGGACCCACCCTGGGAGCTAGCATCTGTTGTTGCGGCCCTACCCTGAGCTGGAGTCTCCAACCAGACCCTCTTGGGCCCATGCCCGGGGGGGACAATGCGGGCCCCAAGCAGGGAGCAGAAAGCCGAGGGTGAGAGGCGAGGTGGCCGAGGCAGAGGGGTTCTGCTCCTCGCCCCTGATGCTCCCACCCTTGGTGGAAGTGGGCGGGTCCAGTTCTGATAGACCACGGGCCCCAGAGGCCAAAGCCCAGTGTGTTCACCTCCTCCCCATCCGGGTGAGGAGGGGCTGCCCGAGCCAGGGATGGCACCATGCCCGCGTCGGCCCAGCTCGCTGAGTCTCCGCACCCGCGCACCTGCTGCAGGTGGTGAACGTGACCGGGAACCAGGATCTCTGCTACTACAACTTCCTGTGCGCCCGGCCCTGGGGCGCGCTCAGGTGAGCCCCTCCCGGCCTCCAGCTTGGCTCCCTCGGCGGGGAAGCCCCCAGGCCTGTTCCTTCACTGTCATCTGGGGCAGGAGGGGGGAGGCCCCTGGGCCAGAGATGTTGGTGCCCTGGACCCGGCACCCACTACCGACACCCGAGCGCCCGGGTGTCGTCTTGGATGATGGAGTGGGGGGCGGCGGGACCCCTTCTCTGTCTGTCTGTCTGCCTGTCTGTGCTCCCACCGGCTGGCTCAGAGGCACTATCCCCGCAGCGCCTTCAACAATATCCTGAGCAACGTGGGCCACGTGCTCCTGGGCCTCCTCTTCCTGCTCATCGTCCTGCGCAGGGACATCTGGCACCGGCACGCGCTGGGGGCCGGAGACATCTTCGCCATGGTACTGCTGGGAGCGGGGGGCTGGGGGCAGGGGACCTGGGGTGGGGGCTGGGGGAGCCAGGGGCTGGGGGCTGTGACCGTACCTTGTACCTTGTCTCTGCTGGGGCGGTGGACCACACCTCTGCCTCCCAGGAGTACGGGGTCCCCAAGCACTTCGGCCTGTTCTACGCCATGGGCGTCGCCCTGATGATGGAGGGGCTGCTCAGCGCCTGCTACCACGTCTGCCCCAACTACTCCAACTTCCAGTTTGGTGAGCTGTGGGCTAGGGCGTGGGGCCGGAGTGGGAGCAGAGCAGTTTGGGGTGCGGGGCCGGGTCCCAGATGGCGGAGACAGGCGGTGACATGCAAGGCTGCTGGCCCATGGTAGCCCTGCTTTTGGCGATGAGGCAGGACCAAGGCTCCAGAGGAGCGAGTCCAGTGCCTCTGGGGTCTGGTTTTACCCCAGGAAGGCTACCCCTCCTTCCCCACCTCGGTCCAACAGTGGCCCCACTGGCCGGAGAGCCAGGCCTTGCGCTGCCCGGCAGCCAGACCACTGCGCCCACTCCTCCCCCTCCGCTGTTCCGCAGGATGGCTTCACCACCCCCACCCCGGGGAGCCTGCGGAGCTCAGACCACCTGCCCCCTGCTCCCACTCCCGACCCCCGAGCCACTGCCCAGGGCCTGGAGAGAGCAGATGTGTGAGGGGCAGCCCGCCCAGGGTGCCTGCCCCCAGTGTAATCCATCCATCTGTCCATTGTCCCCGCAGACACCTCCTTCATGTACATGATTGCCGGGCTCTGCGTGCTGAAGCTCTATCAGGCGCGCCACCCGGACATCAATGCCAGCGCCTACGCCGCCTACGCCTCCTTCGCCTTCATCATCTGCCTGACTGTCCTGGGGGTGATGCTTGCGGCCGGCCATGTCCACCCCCACCACCTCCGGGCCAGGACCGGGGGCTCACTCCGTGGGGCGGGGAGCCGGGGGACCCAGAGGGGTGGGAGATCCAGGGTGCCGGAGGATCTGTGGGACAAGAGAATGGGGATGGGGGCAGGGAAAGCCAGGGAATGCGGAGGGTGGGTGCTGGGGGAGGTGATCTAGGGAGCAGGGAACCGCAGAATTCGGGATGGAGAGGATGGAGAAGGGGGAGAGATTTTGAAGTGAAAAATGGGGAAAGTGAGGCTTGATTCTTATGTGACCTGCTGCTCTCTGCCTTGGGAATGTCTTTAAAAGGACTGGGAGACCTTCTTAGTTCCCCTCTGGTTACAGGTGTTTGGAAAAAGCAGTGTGTGGTTCTGGGTACTCTTCTCTGCCATCCATATCCTGGTATCTCTTGCTCTCAGCACCCAAATCTATTACATGGGCGTCTTCAAAATAGGTAAGCCATCAGACGTCCTCCCAGGTTTGAAATAGGAAACGCCTCTCCCCACAGCGGTAGGATGGGAGGGACGAGGGACGGGGTGAAGTGGAGAAAGTGAATACAGGGAATCTGTCCCCATGGGGAATGGGTGGCTGTGGTCATGGGGTATTGGGAAGATCCATGGACAGGGGTCCATGCGGAGTCACTCGGGGAAAGTGAGGGATGAAGTGGGGAGCATCGGGGTGTTGGATGGTCCGTGTGAAGTCACTGGGGGAGAGTCAAGGATGGAGGGGAGAGATTCAGGGGTGTTGAGTGGTCCATATTGGGTCACTTGTGGAGAGTCAAGGGTGTTGGATAGCCCGTCCTTCACCATGAGGATGGGTGTCCGGGAGGGCAACCAGCACATGATTCCTCCAAACAACCTAATGCCCTGGCTGGATGTGGTGTCCCGGGCTGGACCAGCTATGATGGTGAACAGGGGTGTATGGGGGAGGAGGGTCTGCCCGAAAGCAGTTGACAGGTCAATTAGGAGGACAATCGAAGCAACATGCCTGAAAGTGCCCCAAGACCCCGGGGGTAGAAGACCAGTGTGTGGGCTGAGGGTGAGCCCCAGGCTGGTCACACTCACCCCCTTCTCACTCTCCCCTCTGCTTTCCTGGCTCTGTGTATCGGATATATCCCGTGCAGGTAATGGAGCCACTTCCCTGCCCTTGGGGCTGTCCAGAGTTTGGGGTCCAGCTGGGCTGGTGCTTGGTGCCAGGGTTTGGGGTCTCAAGTTTAGGGGGGCTGGGTGATGGGGCCAGAGGTCAGGGACTCCCCGCTTGTGGTTGCAATTTTCCCTTTCCACCCTCCAGCCCTCTGCTTCTCTGTCCCCACAGTGACTATCCCTTGCTCGAGGTGCCTTGCATGACATCATTCATTCATTCATTCAGTCAATCGTATTTATTGAGTGCTTACTGTGTGCAGAGCACTGTACTAAGCGCTTGGGAAGTACAAGGTGGCAACATATAGAGATGGTCCCTACCCAACAATGGGCTCACAGTCTAGAAGGGGGAGACAGACAACAAAACAAAACATGTGGACAGGTGTCAAGTCATCAGAATAAATAGAAATAAAGCTAGATGCACATCATTAACAAAATAAATAGAATAGTAAATATGTGCAAGTAAAATAAATAGAGTAATAAATCCGTACAAACATATATACAGGTGCTGTGGGGGGGGGAAGGAGGTAGGGTGGGGGGGATGGGGAGAAGGAGAGGAAAAAGGGGGTTCAGTCTAGGAAGGCCTCCCAGAGAGTTGGACCACGGCATAGATCTATCTGCCTGAAGTCCTTAGGGAGAGGAGAGGGAGAGGGCCTCATGTGCCCTAATGGGCAGTGTGGCCTAATGGATAGAATATGGGCCTGGGAATCAGAAAGACTGGGCTCAATTCCTTGTTCTGCCACTTGTCTGCTCTGTGATCCTGGGCAAGTCCTTAACTTCTCTGTGCGTCAGTTACCTCATCTGTAGATGAGGTACCTCATCAGTGAGAAGGAGCATGGCTCAGTGCAGGCTTTGGAGTCAGAGGTCATGGGTTCAAATCCCAGCTCCGCCAATTGTCAGCTGTGTAGCTTTGGGCAAGTCACTTAACTTCCCTGGGCCTCAGTTACCTCATCTGTAAAATGGCGATTAAGACTGTGAGGCCCCTGTGGGACAACCTGATCACCTTGTAACCTCCCCAGCGCTTAGAACAGTGCTTTGCACATAGTAAGCACTTAATAAATGCCATCATTATTATTATTACCTGTAAAATGGGGATTAAGACTGTGAACCTCATGTGGGACAGGGGACTGTGTCCAACCTGATTAGCTTGTATCTACCCCAGGGCTTAGAAGACTGCTTGACACTTAGTAAGTGCTTAACAAATACCGTCATCATTATGCTTATTAGAGGGAGAGGGAGAGGTGGGGTATGGGGGTTCCCTCTAATCCCATTCCAGTCATTCTTCCACCTTTTTAGAACAGTGCTCTGCACATAGTAAGCACTCAGTAAATACCATCTATTGATTGATCGATCTATGGCTCTCTCTTTTCAGCCCGGCCACTTCCCTCTGCACATTTCAGTCCCGATCTCTCACTGGCCAGGATGAGGACAGGCTAGGCCTTCCTCTGGGTGGTTCAGGGCATCCAGTCCACCCTCCGATCCCGGAGAGGGCACAGTTTGAAAGTCCCCGGGGGCAGCCAAGAGGGTTGATCCTCTGCGGCAAGGACTGGAGCTGTAACCTGGGGCAGAAGGGTTTTTGGGCACCTGTTATTTGTGAGGGAAGTGGCAAGGGCTAGGTGGAGGGGGTAGTCTGGCCCAGATCTTGAGGATGGAGGGAGTTTCAGGAGGATAAGTGGTGCCTCCACCCCCACACCTTCCCCAGCTCTCTCACCTGGCTCACCCTTCTTTCCCATCCGTGACTTGGTAGACTTGGGCATCTTCCGGCGGGCAGCTGCAGTGTTCTACACAGACTGCTTTCATCAGTGCAGCCGGCCTATGTACACGGTATACCCCACACCCATGGCACCGTGATGGGGGGGCACTCCTGGGCAAGCGGGGATGTTGCAGGACCGGCGGGGAAGGCCACGCTTGTAGGGTGGGTGGGGCCCGAGAGGAAAAGGATGCAGCCAGCATCTGTCAATGGCAAGTCTGGGCCTATCCCGGCCATGTGGCTGCTCAGACTGACCAACCCCCTCCTCAGGACCGGATGGTGCTGCTCATCGTGGGAAACCTCGCCAACTGGTCCCTGTAAGTAGGTCCTGTTTAGACTGCACTGCCTGCCGTGCGGGGACCACTGCCATCTGGGGCTGGGGACCCCGAGACTGTTGAGGCAGAGGGGAAAGGCGGGGGCATGGGGTTGGGGGAAGAGAATTTGGAAACAGTAAAGCAGGCTCAACCCCAGATAATAACACACAGAGACACCTAGGGGCAAACACATGAGACTGGAAAACTAAGAGACACAGAGGCAAAGGAACCGGCAGCCAGCCAGCCAGCCAGCCAGCCAGCCAGCCCGCCCCAGCCCAGCTCCTGGGGTCTGGGACGGGGAAAGCGCCAGCAATGGGGGGCCTGTTCCCATCACACTGCCTCCCCCGCCCCTCGCCCCTCATCCCTCGGGCCAGGCAGGATCCCCCTCTTTAGTGCCGTAGAGTGGCAGAGTAGGGCTGAGTGGTTCCAGCATGTGGAGGTGGGTGGCGGTCTCCCCTTAGCAGTCACCCCGGCCCTAGCCTTAAGGAAGGGGCTGACCGCCAGGCTGAGATCCTGCCAATCTTCCCCCTTTCTCCCCGACCCCCACATTCCTGCCCCCACAGGGCTCTTTTCGGCCTGATGTCTAGGCCCCGTGACTTTGCCTCCTACATGTTGGGCATCTTCATTTGTAACTTGCTGCTCTACCTGGCCTTCTACATCACCATGAAGGTGAGCCAGGGGTGAGCTGGCAAGGCTGACTGGGGACAGGGACCTTCATCTGTAACCCGCTGCTCTCCCTGGGCTTCTACAGCACCCTGGCAGGGGGCGGGCCGGAAACTGGGTTAAGGTCAATGGTTCCTCTCCTTCGGGCTGCAGCCACTTTACTTGACATTCCATCTGTCTGTCTCCTCAGCTCCGCAGCGCCGAGAAGCTGCTCCCCATTCCACTCATCTGCATCGTGGCCACGGCTGGGCTGTGGACTGCTGCCCTCTATTTCTTCTTCCAAAATCTCAGCAGCTGGGAGGTGCGGGTCAGGCCAGGATGGGCTGGGGGCGGTGAGGTCTGGGCCCTTAGCCGGGCCAGAGCTGGATGTCTTTGGGATTGAAATGACCCCCACGGTGGGCAGTGTGGTCTCTCCGCTGTCAGGCAGAGGCCAGGAGGGGTGGGAGGGCCCAATCTACCCCAAAGCCTCCCACCTGCTACCCCCGGGCCTGCTGGAGCTCCTAGTGCCGCTCCCTTGCCTGACTCTGTGTCCCCAGGAGACCCCAGCCGAGTCTCGAGAGAAGAACCAGGACTGTATCCTGCTCGACTTCTTTGACGCCCATGATGTGTGGCACTTCCTTTCGGCCACTGCCCTGTTCTTCTCCTTTTTGGTGAGGCCCCCGTCCCCTGCCCTCTTTCCCGCCCTCGCTCAGGGCGTCCTCTTTCTCAGAGGGCCCGCTCTCACCTTGGCTCAGTCAGGAACCATAGTGGTCCCTCTCAGCTGATCCCTGTGACCTGCCGGCCAGACGCTCCAGTCCAACGCTTCGCCCCCGCCCCTCATGGTCTCCCCGAGGGCCCTGCCCTGGCCCCAGCTGGGAACGGCATCTCCAGGAGCGAGGGGCAGGGAGGGGGCTCACCCACTCCCACCACGGTTGGGTCCCCACGGCCCTGAACAGGCTCAGAGGTGCCTCAAGGCTCAGCCTCCCACTCTGTCCTGGCCCCTGCCAGGTCCTGCTGACGCTGGATGATGATCTGGACCTGATCCACAGGGACAAGATCCCCGTCTTCTGAGGGTGGCGTGGGGATGGACGTGGCTACTGGGACCATCCTGGGGGTATGATGCCACTCAAACCCCGCTGCACGTGACAGGCCTCAGCCCTGCTGGAGCAGAGACACGGCCATGACCACCTCTCTGGCTGCCCCTGGCCCCTGACAACCTCTGGTCGATGCCAGCGCAGCAGGGGGCATTGCAGCCTCCAGTTTAACCAACCTGAACCCCCGGGGCAGAGGTGACCCAGTGCCTGTGCTCAACCACCCAGGGTGTTCAATGCCTGGAGACCCTGTGGTGGGGTGGCCACCCAATTGGCTCAGCCCTGAATGACAGTGCTCTGTCCACCTTCACCCTGCCTGGCACCCCTAAGCACAAATGCACAAAACACGAAGGTCAAATTCCATTTTTTTAAATAAAATACTATATTCATCTCTATACAAATAATTATTACAACTGTTAAAGTGTTCCATTGGACAATAGAAATCTCAGGCCTCCCAAAGAGTCTGGCCTGGCATCCCATCCCCAAAGGCCTCAGCAGCTGGCTGCGCTCTGAGTTACGGGCGGAAAGCCAGACCCCAGGGCTTTGTCACAAATGGGGGAGCTGGTGCTGCCCTCTGAACTCGGACCTGGGCAGGGCTCCCATTGTGACGCCCAGGCCTGGGAGCCCCTCCGCCCCTGGCTTGGTGCTACAGGATGTGCTGGGGACATGAGGACTCCCAGACAGGGGAATGGGATTCCGGGAAGACTGGGGGGACCCCAACTTCTTCCACCATAGCTAAGAGGGCAGCCATAGTGGGCAGTGAGTCAGGTTCCCCCGCCCCCCAACCCTAGCTCCCGGATGACCTACCCCTCCCCCGCTCCAAAACAGACACCTTACCCTTTCTGCAGCCTGAACAGTTTTCCCTCCCTTTCCGGGTGTTACTCTTCCCCGGGGCCATCCCTGCCATGGCTCTGGGCCCTGGACCGGTGGCGGTTCCTGTCAGCTGCCGCCCTTTCCCCTCCACCAGCTGCTGCAAGAGCTAAGGCAACACCGAGAAACAGCTGCACCAGGTTCAATGCTATGGCAGGGGAATCCCAGCTGGCCAAGGGCTCATAGGGTGGGTGCCCTGGGAGCACGTGGCAGCTAAAGTGCAGTAGTGAGGGGGACGGGGGGCAATGTGGGGCAGGTCCTGTTGAAGACAGACCTGACCTCTGTGGCCTTCAACGCCTTGCCTGCCTCCCCTCCCCTTCCTCCAGGCCCAGCTCTATCTGTTCTTTCACCTGAGGAGGAGGGGCTGGAGGAGAAGAAGAGGAGATCTGGCCCAGGGGAACGGCATGGCTAGAGACCTCAAAAGGGGAGCACCACCTCTGCCTTCTGAATGTGGCCCCAGTGAGGCTGCCCATGTGAGGCTGGACTAGCCCAGGTGGCCAATGAGTCAGGGGTACCCAGGGATTCAGCTCTCCAGGTGGCCAAGCAGCTCCTCCCTGGCGCTGAAAGCTCAGGGTTGGCCCAGCTACCATCTGGAGGGACCAAAGTGGAGCAGGAGGAAGCAGAAAAGGGGTGGTGGTGGTGTGTGTGTGTGTGTGTGTGTGTGTGTGTGTGCGCACGCACGTGCATGCAGGTGTGGGTACATTCCCAGGGGCTGAATCAAAGCCATTTCTCCAGCGGGTCTTCCCTTCTTCATTTCCTCAGCCAGCCTCCGGCCAACACTGTTGCCACACAGCCACGGTCTCATCTGACTTTCCACCACAGGCGGTCTGGGGAAGGCCTGAACCAGCCACCCAAATTAACAGCCTACCCACCGACATCACTTCCAGGAGGACCTGTCTCCAGCCTGCCTCTCACTGCTCTGCACACAGTAAGCACTCAAGAAGTACCACTGATGGACCGAGTCTCCCGGGAACCTCTTCGGAGCTAGTGCCTGGGCCAGCCTATTTAAGAGGAATATTAATTACTCCCCCAAATCACCGCACCACCTGTACATCCGGCTTTGTTCTCCGGGGAGTTGGTTGAGGAACGGCACCATCCCACTCTGCTCCCTGAAAAATGACCTCTGACCTGAAGCAGGCAGGTAGAGGGAAGCGACGGACACCTGGACTAGCAGACAGCGGGGCTCAGGACAGCCAATAGGCTGAAGTCGGGGTCTGCCCCCACAACTAAGCAGCCCTCGGCCCCACTGGGGGCTGGGGCGTGCCCGTCTCCCCACCACCACCCTCCACTACACAGCCGAACTGCAGTCATGCCCCAGAATATGGCTGATGTTGTGGGCGGGCCTGTTGGATGGCTGTTTGGCCGAGTCCGAGGCGGCCGGGTTGGAGACGGCCAGCAGAGGGGACCCAGCCGACCCATCGGGCAGAGCCGAGGCGATCTCTGGGAAGAGTGAGGTCATGTTGAAGTTGGGCAGGTGCGCGGGGTTGGCCACGTGCACGGGCGCCATGTCCGGGAGGAGGGGGAAGCTTGGCTGCGCAAAGCCCACGGGCCTGGGTGGGCTCAGGATGGAGCCGAAGCGGTTGTTCAGCCCACCACCATCGGCCTTCTCAGGGCCGGGGTTGGAGAACATCTGGTTGGAGAAGTACGGGATGGAGAGGTCATTGGGCAGGGGCGGGTGGGCAGGTGAATACGGTGGGTAGAAAGAGGGCAGGGCGTTCTGAGAGTCCACCGGGAGCAGAGCGGGTGCACGGGCGGGTCCAGCCTGCGTGACCGGTGGCATGAAGGAGGCATTGGCGTTGAGGGGGGCGTTCATGCCCCCCTCGGGGAGGAACGGGAAGCTGAAGTTCTGGGAGAGTGAGTGCTGGTCCGGAGCCGCCCCGGGGTTGCTCGGTCCCTGGGGGCTCTCGGGCACAAAGCGGACGATACCCCCTCTCTTCTCAGCGCTGGGCTGCTGGCGGCCCAGGAGCATGCTACTGCCGGTGGTGCTTCCGCCAGCTCCGCCCGGCAGCGGGAGGTGCGGGAGGGTTGGGTCGAAGACGTTCCCATGCCTGTGGGGTCCGGGGCGACTCCGCTCAGGCGGGCGGAGCTTGGCAGCGGCCCCGTCCTGAAGGTGGTGCCGTGAGCGCTGGGGGATGGAAGTGTTGGGTGGGCGGATGGGGGGCCCGGGGTCGGCACCCCCTCGGGGCCCGGGGGGGTGGGGCGGGCCAGGACGGGCCCCCCCATGCATGCTAGAGGAGACCGCTGGGGTCACATGCCCCTTGCCCCCATGGCTGTCTGTCACTCTCCCGGGCTGGATTTTCTGGGCCACCAGCCCGGGGCTCGGGTTTCGGCCCTGGACGTCCCCCGAGGAGGATGGGGGGTTCGGGAAGGGGAGGCTGAGGGCACTACTACTCCTCGAGGTCAAGGCCCCTAAGGCCAGGTCGCAGCTCTCCCGGCCCTGACTGTCCCCGTCCCGCCGCAGGTGGACGCTTTCGTGCGCCGGGGGGCAGGCATACTCAAGGGCGGGGAGTGGGCCACAGTGGGCACTCCTCGAGTGCTCGGCCAGCGGCCGGGGATGCCCAAGGGCTGGGTCCCCGAGGTGGGATGCCAGTAAGCTCTGCATGAAGCTCTGGTGGCAGGGGTTCCCACCCTCTCTTGGGAGGGTGGTGGCACCTGCGGGCCCACCCTGGACCATGGGATACGCCACTCTCTTCTGCCGGTCGGTGGGCGGGCCACTGCCCTGCCCGACTCGGAAAGCCTGGGCCGGTGGGACCCTTAGGGCCGGCGCAGGGTGACCGATGTCCCCGTTGCGTGGTGGCTGGGCTTCGAAACTCCCTGGAGGCTGGGGTCCAGCACCGCTGCTCGGTTTAAAGGCCTGGCGGGGGTCCGTGGTGGCTGGGGCCTGCTCCCCTCGCGTCTGCATATTGGCAAGGCCTAGGCCCTTGTTCCTGGAGACGCTGAGATAACCTCTCACGTCCAGATGCTCGGGGCCCCGGACTCCTTGAGCTGGCAGGCCCAGCCGCGACTCTGACGTGGATGCGGGTTTCCCGATGAGCGCCTCGGCCGAGTAGCTGGAGACGCGGTGCCGCTCCTGTCGGTGTGGGCCACAGTTCAGCTCCGAGGGCCGACCCGCCACAGGGGCCTGGGACACCATCTGCGGCAACGGCGGCTGCTGGTCCAAGCCTCTCACTGTCAGGAGCCTCTGCATCTGGCTGGGCCCGGGCCCATGCTCCGTGGGCCCCACCGTCCCCGACGGCCGGGCCCCCGCCTCCTGGGGAGGGTGCAGAACGTCCGGGTTGAGATGGCCCGGCGGGTGGCTGTGGTGGTTGGAGCGGCTTGGGACTGGGTTGTCGCAGCTCTTCTCAGACTGGGAGCTGGCAAAGTGCTGTGGCGGGGGCGGGGGCATCTGCTGGTGGTGGTGGGGGTGAGGCTGCCCCACCTTGGCTCGCGACTGGTCATTCCCGTGAAGCTTGGCCTGCAGGGACAGCTGGGGGCCCGGTGGCACTGGGACGAGGTTTCTTTTCTTTTGCATCTGGCTCTCCGGCTGCAGCACTCTCTGCTGGTGGGTGCCATGGGGCTGACTGTGGAGGGAGCCCTCGCCTAGGGGCCCGTGATGGTGCTGCAGCTGGTACATGTGATGCCTCTCGCGTAACTGGCCTCCCTGTGCTGCCTGCTGCTGCTGCTGCACTTGCTGCTGTTGCTGTCCTTGCTGCTGCACCTGCTGCTGCTTCAGGTACAGGTGGGTGCTGTGCAGATGGGTGCCACCTTGAGCAGGGAGGTGCTGCATCAGGGGCTGGAGGTGCTGGGCGGCAGCCTGGTTGGGAAGCTGTTCCACCCCCAGAGGCTGGGGGCAGCACGGACCGTCGGCGGGCCGCCCAGCCGCGGGCCCGAAGCCGGTGCTGCTCACGAGGAGTCGGCTCAGGCCCTCTGGCCGGCTCAGGCCACTCGGGGGCCCGGGCGGGGGGGCCACGCTCCCGACCACCGCCGGAGCCTGCTCGGTGAGGCCATCTGGGGTCCGGCCTGCCAGGGGCACGCCCTCGGGTCTGAGGGGATTCGGTAACCCGGACTTCTGCCGCTTGGCCGTGGGAAGGCAAGCATCATCTCGACCTGCACGCTTTGGGGTGACGTCTTTGCGATTCTCGGGGCCCGGTTTCCCGGGGGCGTCCTGGTTGTGGGTGGCCGGCAGAACGGTGAGTTGTTCCTGGGAGTAACTGGCCAGGTGAAGCGGGCCGGGGGGTGGCCTGGTGTAGGGGCCGGGGGGAGGAGGCAGGTTTGCCGGTGCCGGGATGGCCGCCTGTTCCGAAGACCGGGCCAGGCCGGCGCCACTGGTCGGAGGGTGGCCACCACTACCGCTCCTTGGGTGGACGAGGCTGCTGACGCTCAGACGGACAAGACTTGGGGCCTGGGAGGCCGAGGCCTGCGGAGAGGCCCCGGGGGGTCCGACCGCTTCCAGGCAGCTTAGTGTTTCACACAGCCGCCCCACGCCCGCCTGGTGATCCCGGGAACCACAGTCGGCCGGCACCGACCCGCTTCCCTTGGGTGTCAGGGCACCCAACGGGGTGGCTCCGGCCGGTGGCTGTGGGGCAGCATCCTTCCCATCAGTCCGCACTCCCGTTCTGCCCTGGTTCGGATTCTCTGGGTCAAAAATCACTCGGGCGGCCACAGCCACGATATCTGCAGGCTCCTGGAAGAGACAGCCCTCACCAGATGCGGTGGATGAGCTGCCACTGCCACCACGGGCTGGGTCAGGGAGCATGGAAGCCACCGAGAAGCCACGGCTGGCCCCAGGGCCTGCCACAAGGGTAGAGTCCTCCGGGCGTCCGGCTGGGAGGGTGCCGCTGAGAACTCCGTGGCTGGATGGTGAGTCCCCGCTGCCCGCCGCCCTCAAATCTGGCGGGGCAGGAGGACCAGCGCACGGCTCAGCTGATGTCGAGCTCTTGAGAGGGGCGGGGGAGGGGTCCAATAGGGAGGGCATCTGCGGACCCGCCTCCCCGGGAAGGCCAGACTGCAGCCCTGGGAATCCAGCTACTGAAGCCGGGCCCGGGATGGGCACCGTGGCTGTCGTATCCGTCCGGATGGTGCAGGATTCCGCTGCCACTGTGGAGGCCTCAGGGGCACAATCTGCACCAGGGGGACTGGACCTAACTGCCCCCGGTGCTGCCGGATCAGGCCCCGGGGGGTCTGCGGGGGGCGGGGGGCCGGAGACACCCGAGACACAACATGGGGCGGTCTGGGACGCCACGGCCTCGGCCAGAGCCCCTGCCTGGGAGTCTCTCGGCGGGGGCAGACTGACCAACACCTTGGGGTCAGGAGGGGATGGGCCCGGGTCTTTCATGGACTGACTGGGCGTGGTGCCAGGCTGTGGCGAGGAGCTAGGTGCCATCAGCTCAGGCCGCAAACCCTCCAGCGACGTGCAGTCAGGGAGGCTCCCGCTGGTGCCGGGCAACACCCCGGGCCCACTGTCCAGCCTCTCGTGAGGGGGTGAGAGTGTGGGGGGTCCATCGGGGCTGGCCAGGTCTGGCTTCCCCTCACCCCCTCGGGCGGATCCCCCAGAGCCCACCACCTTCCCGGCCCCTTGCCTCCTGGAGCCCAGCCTCTTACTTGTCCTCTTGGTCTTGGTGGCAGGAAGCGCCCTCCCGGGGGTGGCGAGGGAGAGGCCAGAGGCCTTGTCGGGGGCCCTGGGGGCCGGAGCAGAAGAGGGGGGTGGAGCGCAGGGGGCAGGGACCGCCGAGCCGCCACCGTTCCCGGCCATCTGGGAGATGCTCTGGTTGAGGCTGGCCAATGCTCCGAAAGCATTCAGCGCCACGTTGGTGTGGGGGTCCTCGCTGGTGGTGGGCTGAATGATCTGCATGGCCGCCTGGCCGGCGGGCCCCGAAGACGGCGTCACTGGCTGCAGGGCAAACAGTTGTCCATTCAGAGATATGGTCTGGGGCGGCGGAGGAGGCGGGGGCGGCGGAGGTGGCTGACTGGTCACGGTCACGGAGAGGCTTGTGGACGACAGAGACGCGGGCCGTGGCAGGATATGGACCAGATGCTTCCCTCCAAAAGTATGGGGGCCAGAGAGTCCCTGCCCCGTGCCGCCGGCACCCACTACCAGCCCCGACCCCACGCCGGGCACTCGGGTGGTGCCGGGGGCCGCCGTCACTAGGGGCAGGGGGCTCTGGTTGGCAGTGGCCTGGATGATGACAATCTGCTGCCCCAGCGGTTGGCCGGGAGCGTCTGCTCTTAGGCCGGTGGCCCCTGGCGTGGCACTCGGGGGCTGGAGGATGATGACGTTGGGGTTGAGTGGTGCCGTGCCCATGGCTGCCCCAGCTGGTGGGGCCACCTGGATGACCTGCATGGCTGGATTCAGCGGTAGGATGCCAGCTGGGGTTGGGGCCACAGCTGGGAGTGTGGTGACATGCGGGGGCGGGGCGACGGCCATGGGCGGGGCGACGGCCACAGGCAGGGCGACCGCTGGGGGTGGGGCGACGGCCGGGGGCGGGGCGACGGCCTGGGTGGGGAGCACTGGGAGGGATGGGCAGGAGGTCAGGCTTCCAGCCCCCGGGTCGGCAGGCTGCCTGTCTGTGGAGAAGGGGAGGGGGGCAGGCGCAGGGCTCACAAGAGGTGTGGCCGTCTGCCCGCTGGTGGTCTGGCTTAGGGACTGGATGGTGCTCCCAGCCAGCTGCAGGGTGGACCACGTGGTCTGGGTGCTGCCTGGGCTCTTCGAGTCAGCTGTGCTAAGGCCCGCGGCCGACACAGGGCCGGGGAGGGGCCAGCAGCCGGCCAAGGGGCCGGTGGCCTGCGTGCCTGCGGCCGCAGCCCCCTCAGCTACACCGGGGCCACCCGACGGGCCTGCCCTCTGGCCCCCATCGGCTGGAGGGGACGAGCCTGGGGCCAGCGGTCGGGACGACTGGGAGCCAGCGAGGTCCGGGCCCGACGCCACCCGACCGTGGCTGGCCGGTTCCCGGGGGCTCGGGGCCCGGGTGGTTTCGCAGGAGATGCTGTCCACTGGGGGCCGGGGGCTCTGGGGAGCACGGCCATTCTGGGGCAAGGTGTCCCGGCTCCCGTCCGAGTTGGGGGGCCGCAGGGCCTCCTGGGAGGGAGCGGGGGCGGAAGGGACCGGTGGCGGGCTCCGGCGCCGCGGCTTGTCCTCGCGGGGACCAGTCCCAGGTGCCGCGGGGCCACCTGCCCGTGGCACAGGCACCACATTGGCCGTCTGCTTCTGCAGGCCATGACCGAGGCCAAAGGTGATGCCCTGGGCCGGGGTAGTAGGGCCGCTGGGCGCAGGCTGGCCCCCGTGTGAACAGACGATGATGTTCTTGGGCGCCGGGTCCCCCGGGATGAGCACGGACACCTTGGGGCCGCGCAGGGCGCCTCGCCAGTGCACGGTGGGGTCATCGTACAGGCAGATGTCGTTGGCCTTGAGCAGCTCGATGTAGCGGCCGTTTTCCCGCTGGATCTCATCCAGTTGCTTCCGGAGCTTCTTGATCTCTTCCGCTGCGGGGACAGCAGGAAGGACTGTGGCGGAGGGGGGACGACCGTGGCGGCAGGGGTGGTGGGAAGGACCGTGGGAGTGAGGACGAGGCTGCCTGCACCGCCAATCGCAAGAGGGGGCGGCCGCTGCCCCACCGTGGGGCCCAGGCAAGCCACTCCCGACCGCCCACCCTTCCATCCCAAGTCCATCGGAATGGCAGGGCGCACTTTGGCCCTCACAGGTCCAACCCCTCAGCTCCCCCTGGAGCGAGCCCACGGGGCAGAGCTCCCCACACACCTCACGGCAAGGGAACGTGATGCCAGACTGCTCCTCCCATCGCCAACTCCCCAATGGCCCCGGTTGCTTCCCTGGCCCCACCCCATTTCCTCTGTGCTTCCCTTGGTCTCTGGGACTGGACCTGGCGTGGCTCGTCCCCACCTTTGGGACAGCAGGCTTCTCCGCGACCATCATCACCCACCTCTTCCTCTTCCTCCTCCTCCAAATGATGCAAGGAAAACACACTTAAACCCTGCAGACCTGCCATGTTTCCAGTCCCTGAGCCTGAGGGGACCAGCTGGCTTCTCAGCAGCCCAGGCCCGAGGCAGGTGCAAACTGTCTGAGACCCTGTGGAGGCCCCCCTGACCACTGGGCTTGGGCTTCAGGCAGCCTGAGGGAGGAGGTGAGCTTGGCCTGGATCCCAGGGCTAAAAAATCAACCCCGTCCCAGAGGACGCACGAGTGCCCTTGGTGCCGAACCACCGGTCGGGAGGGCCACCGGGCGCTTGCCGCCAGCTTGGGGGATGCCCGCCCCAAGAACCGTTGGGGAGGACAACCGAGCACTTGCTGCCAGCCTGGGGGATGCCCACCCCGACAGCCTCAACTCCTTCACCCTGCCGCCGTGAGACACCCCTCCAGCTAGCCCATCCCTAGACGTCGGGGTTTTGCCAACACCCACAGAGGGCACCCTGCCAGGAAAGGTGCCCTGAATGCTCCCTGGAGAAAGGTCATAATGGAGTCCAGTTACCCAGCCTGGCCCCAGGGGAGAGCAGGCCCGGGGGACCCCCAGTCCAGAGCGCCAAGCCTGGGTGGAGAGAGGCTGAGTCCCAGGGATCTACCTTGTTCGTTGTTGCCTCCGTTGAGGAGAAGCTGATCGTTCTGCCGCTTTAACTCCGTGATGTACTTGAAGGCTTGATCCAGGATCATGTTCTTGCTCTGCGGCAGAAACGGGCTCGCACTGAGTCCGGCGGAGCTGGTGGCCACAGCACGCCGAGACCGCCCAGCCCTGGGGACCCCTCCGGCTCCCTCCTGCCCGAATCCGCCACCCTCCAGCCTTTTGAGAAGCGTCTGGCCTGCCACAGCGGGGTGAGGGACCCAATCTAAACATGGCAAGAGAGAGTAGGTGTGGGGACCACTCCCCAGGGGGTCCTATGCCCCCCACCCACCCCGCAACCCCCTCCATGCCCGGGGCAGGGCCTTGGCCACCGGAAGCCTTGGGGCCGCTTACCTGCTTCAGTGCAGGGGAACAGGGGATGAGCTCCCCAATGCGGTTTATCCCAGCGTTGATTTTCTTTTTCCGGTGCCTCTCCACTGCGGACAGACCACAGTCAGTCCCGCCCTGATGTGGCTCCGAGAGTGGTGGCCCGGCCCTGCTGAGTGCCCGCTGCCCCCGCCGCAGCTCAGACCGGGGCACCTAAAGGATCTCCAGGGATTGCCCAGTTGGGGCTGGACCCTCACCTGCCCCAGATGATGTCCCTCTGCACCCACGACCGCCTCCCTCCCCTCCCGATCAATCCTACCTGCATTGTGCGTCTCCCGGTTTTTCTTTCTGCAACGAAAAAGGGAAGTTATCAGGGTTATGGGAAGACAGGAGGGAACTACGTCACTACTGAACTTGAGTTCAAGACGCCCCCACCTCCAAAGAACTAAGTTACTTTTTAACGTATTTGCCCTCTTCTCCTGAGGCCGCTGTTACCTAAAGGGAAAATCGCCTGGGCCCCAATGGTGGCTGACCCTTGGCACAGGAAGGAAGGAGCGGGGAAGGGAAGAGGAAAGAAGATGATGCAGAGGGAGGGAGGAATAGGGGCCAGAGGAAGGCAGGAAAGTGGAGAAATGAGGGAGAAGACTGTAGGGGCATGGGAGGGAGGATGACGTGGGGGAGAGTCTCAATCAATCAATCATATTTATTGAGTGCTTACCATGTGTAGAGCACTGTACTAGGCGCTTGGGGAAGCACAATGCAACAGAACCAGCAGACACCTTCCCTGCCCATAATGAGCTTACAGTCTAGAGAGGGAGACAGACATTCATAGGATTAAAAAATTTATAATGTATAATGTAAAGTTATGTACATAAGTGCTGTGGGGTTGGGGGTGAATATCAAATGTTCAAAGGTCACAGACTGAAGTGTATACATGATGCAGAAGGGAGAAGAAGCTGGGAAAAAGAGGGCTTAATGGGGAAAGGCCTCTTGGAGGACATGTAGCTTAGTAAGGCTTTGAAGGTGGAGAGAGTGGTGGTCTGGCGTATATAGAGGGGAGGGAATTCCAGGCTAGGGGGAGGTGGTGGAAAAGGGGTCGACAAGATAGACGAGATCACCAGGGAGTAAACTGGTTGCTTAAAGGAGTGAAGTATGCGGGCTGGGCTGAAGTAGGAGATTGGTGAAGTAGGAGATTGGTGAGGTGCAGTAGGACGGGGCGAGCTGACAGTGTTTTAAAGCCAATGGTAAGAAGTTTCTGTTTGATTCAGAGGTGGATGGGCAGCCATCGGAGGTTCCTAAGGAGCGGGGAGACACGAACTGAACATTGCATTTATGAAACACGTTCTCTGGGCCGAGTAGTATACTAAGAGCTCGGAAGAGTACAATTTAAGTGCCATGGAGGATGGCAAGTTGAGAAGCCAAGTGCTTAGGAGACGTAGAAAGGTTAGAGTGTCATTAGGGTGGGGAAATAAGGCAGCGAGACGAGAGAGTCGTCGGGGAAGGCCTCCTGAAGGAGGTGTGATGATGGGGAGAGTGGCGGCCTGCCAGAGGTGAAACGGGAGGGAGTTCAAGGCAGAAGGGAGGGCATGAGCCATGGAGCAATGGCGAGAGAGATGAGAGTGAGGCCCAGTGAGTAGATTGGTGTTAGAGGAGCGGAGTGTGTGGGCTGGCGTGTGGGGTGAGGGGAGCGAGGCTGGGTAGGAGGGAGAGCTGAATGAAAGCGCCCAAGCCAAAGATGAGGAATTTCTGCTTGATGCAGAGATGGATGGGAAACTGCGAGAGGTTCTTGATGAATACGGAGAGTCTATGTTTTAGAAAGTTGATAATAGGCAGCAGAGTGAAGCATGAGCTGGAGAGGGGAGAGGCTGGGGGCAGGGAGATGAACAAGGAGGTTGATGCAGTAATCGAGATGGGATATGACCAGTTGTCTGAACCAGTGTGGAGGCTATTTGGATGGAAAGGAAGGGGAGGATTCCATACACACTGAAAAGACTTGGTGACAGGTTGAATATATGAGCTGAGAGAAAGGAAGAAATCAAGGATAATTCCACTGTTGCGGAATGGAGATGAGGTGAGGATGGAGGTGTTGTCAACAGTGATGGGAAAGTTAGGTGGAGGAGAGGATCGATCAATCAGAGGTATTTATTGAGCATTCACCTGTGCACGGCACTGTACTAAGTGCTTGGGAAAGAACAATACACTAGTATTGGCAGAAACATTCCCTGCTCACAAGGAGCTCACAGTCTGGAGGGGGAGATAGATATCATAATAAATTATGCATATGGACACAAGTACTGTGGGGCTGAGGGTGGGGTGAATATCAAGGGCTTAAAGGGGACGGATCCACGTGCAAGAGTAACGTAGAAGGGAGAGGGGATCAGGGGAAAAAAGAGGGCTTAATGGGGGAAGGTATCTTGGAGAAGATGTGATTTTAATAAGACTGTAAGGGTGGGGAAAGTGGTGGTCTGTTGTACTTGAAGGGGGAGGGAGTTCCAGGCCCGAGGGAAGATGTGGGCAAGGGGTCGGTGGCAAGGTGGATGAGACCAAAGTGCAGGGAGCAGGTTGGGGCAAGGCGTGAAATATGTAGGCTGGGTTGTAGTAGGAAATCAGTGAGGTTAGATAGGATGGGGAGAACAGATTGAGTGCCTGAAAACAAATGGTAAGGAGTTTCTGTTTGATGCAGGGGTGGATGTGCAACCACTGGAGGTTCTTGAGGATGGGGGGAGATGTGGACTGAAAAGTTGTTTAGAGAAATGCTCCAAGCAGCGGAGTGAAGCATGGACGGGAGTGGGGAGAGACAGAAGGCAGGAAGGTCAGTGAGGAGGCTGATACAGTAGTCATGGTAGGTAGGATAACTGCTTGGTTCAGTGTAGGAGCAGTAGTTTGAGTGGAGAGAAAAGGGTGGATTCTAAATTTGTGAAGGTAGAACCGACGGGATTTAGTGACAGACTGAAAATGTGAGTTGAATGAGTCAAGAGAGTAGAGGATAATGCCAAGATTTTATAGGGTTGTGAAATAGGAAGGGTAGTGGTGTCTACAGTGATAGAAAACAGCGTAGCGTAGTGGATAGAGCATGGGCCCGGGAGTCAGAAGGTCATGAGTTCTCATCCCGGTTCTGCCACTTGTCTGCCGTGTGACCCTGGGCAAGTCACTTCACTTCTCTGGGCCTCAGCTACCTCACCCGTGAAACGGGGATTGAGACTGTGAGCCCCAAGTGGGACAGGGACTGTGTCCAACCCGATTTGCTCCTATCCACCCCAGCACTTAGTACAGTGCCTGGCACATAGTAGGCACTTAAAGGAGAGGGTCTGGGTGGGACTATGAGGAGTTCTGTTTTGGACAGATCAGCGGGCCATCCAAGTAGAGCTGTCCTGAAGTCGCTGGAGTGAATAGGTTCTCCCAGGGAATGGGTGTAGGTGGAAAATAAAAGGTGCTGGTGGTCAGGGAGGGAAAGGGGGAGGGGGCGAATGAGCTCAGAAGGTGAGAAGGGACGGTGGACAGAGTTGGAGGGGGACGGGGTCTGCTAGGTCTGCAATGCTAGGAGTGGTTGTCCCTGCAAACTGACAGGTGACCTCTGAGTGAGGGAGCTGCAGTGGACCTCCCGCCCAGACCCCTCGCTGAGCCTCAGGGCCCTCCAGACTCTCGACTCTGGACCTCGTCAGCAGCACCATCCATCCCAGCTTTGACAGCGGGATGGCGGCTCTCTTCCCCAACCTCCGCCGCCTCCTCCAGTCTCTCACCAGCGCCAGCAGCCGCCACCTCCAGCCTCTCCGCAACCACCACTACCGGCAGCTGCCTCCACCCGCCTCCTCTACCCCCATGACCGACGCAGTGATCTGCCATCCGTGAGCGAGAAGGCAGAGGTGAGCGGGGCCGCCTGGCCAGCGTGGCCCACGCCCCCTGCCACTCTTCTGGGCAAAGCAGGGGCCATGAGAGGCGGCAGCGCAGCCTTGGGGAAGGCACGGACGTGAACCAGGGTAGAGGCGGAGGGGCGGGAAGGCGGGTGGACAACCGTCAGGGAAGAAGCAGAGATGCTGGCCAACTTACCGGTGCTGTTTCTTGGTGGGAGTTTCATTCTCGGTCATTTCGGGCATGGTTTCAGAGGGGACCTGCATGGTGATCAGATATGTCAGAAAAACATCCCAGCGCCCTGGCGAGCACTCTACTGGTTCGTGCGAGCACTCCCCCGGCCTGCGCGAGCATCCCACCGGCCCGTGAGAGCACTCCACCTGCCTGCAAGAGCACGGCAGACGGTGGTTGCTTGGGGCAGTCGAGTCCCCACCCTGCGGTCATCCTGTCTCCCGCCTGAATCTGCCCCGACCCGGCGGACTCAGGCCTCGAGAACCCACCCGAAACAAGGAAAATGACCGCTTTAATCTGACTGTGGAGGGAACCACTGTTTTAAAGGGGTTTAGGGGCGGATCTGCTGAATGCACCCCCTGCTGCCACCCCTCCCACCCCTAGGCGAAAGCAACAGATCCCGGGACCTACCAATGGTGTTCACTGAGTGCCTACTGTGTGCAGAGCACTGTGCTGGGCGCCAACTGCATACAGAATGCTGTGCTGGGCACCTACTACGTGCAGAGCACTACGCTGGGAGCCCACTGCACGCAGAGCGCTGTGCTAGGCGCCTACTTCTTGCAAAGCACTGGGCTTGGAGCCTACGGCATGCAGGGCACTGTGCTGGGCCCTTGGGAGAGAACAACTGAGCCGGGGACAGGTGGAGCAGACCCCAAGCTCCTGCCCTGCTCTCACCCACCATATGTGCAAGCAGAAATTCTTCCCCGTCACGTCCTGACTCCTGCCACCTCAAGCCCGTTTCTGATCCCAACGCATCGCCTTCCGCCAGGAGACCATCTTCACGTCACCTCCTCTTGCTACTGCACAAGACGGACAAACACCCGGCCCTTTCAGCGCTGCTGGCCCTTTCAGCACTGCCGGCCCTTTCAGCGCTGCCAGCCCTGGAGGCGGACATCATCTTCCCGCTGCGGTGGAGGGGAAGGGGCTGCACTGACCGGTCCGCCGGGAGACACCCGAATCTGGCCGGACAGTCAGGAGCTCCGGCTCCTTGCCTCCGCTAGGATGTCTGCCTGACGAGGGAGAGACCCGCTGGGGGCGGGGGCGGGGGCGAGGCAAGCAGTTGCTGGCATTGCTTCAGGCACCCTAACCCATTTTCCGGGGCCACCCGCAGTGAGCCATGCCGGTACCAGCTGCAGGACTGGACCGGGGATGGGAGCCCCGGGGCATCTCAGAACCACAGCTGCCCCGGTGTCGCAACTAACCTCACGACAGCCCAGCCCCCCGGGCGGCAACCGAGAGGAGAGCGGGTTCCCGCGTGGAGGGCTGGAGGCGTCCAGAAGACCAGTGGGTGAAGTGGAAACACTAGCTGCCCTTGGCTTCACTGACCCTGACCTCTCCCAGTTCTCCTTCAAGCTCCCTGCCTGCTCCTTCGGAGTTACTTTCACAGGCTCCTCCCTGGGGGACAGGGGCTGTGTCCAACCCAATTATCTTGTATCTGCTCCAATACTTGATACAGTGCTTAACACAGAGTAACTGCTTAACCAATTCCACCATTATTAAATATCACCACCCTCTAACTGTGGGGGTCCCTCACAGTTCAGTTCTGGGTCCCTCTCTATTTCCCATCTATGCCCACTTCCTTGGAGAACTCATTCGCTCCCATGGCTTTAACTACCATCTCTGCATAGATGATTCCCAAATCTACCTCTCCAGTCCTAACCTCTCACCTCTGTCATCTTGCATTTATTTCCTCCTGCATTCAGGACAACTTAGATGTCCCAGTGACACCTCAAACTAAACCTGTCCAAAACAGAACTCCTCATCTTCCCACCCAAACCCCGTCCTACCCTTTCCCATCTCTGTAGACAAAGCCACTATTCTCCCTATCTCAAAAGCCCGTAACCTTGGCATTTTCCTCGCCTTGTCTCTCTCATTCAACTCACATTTTCAATCTGTCACCACATCCTGTCGGTTCTACCTGCACATCCCTAGGACCCACCCTTTCCTCTCCATCCAAACTACTACTCAGCTGATCCAGGCACTTATCCTATCCCGCCGTGACTATTGTATCTGCGTCCTCACTGCGCTCCCTGCCTTCTGTCTCCCCTCTTTCCAATCCACATTTTACTCTGTTGCCCGGACCATTTTTTCTAAAAATTATCCTGTGCATGAGTCCCTTTTTCCTCAAAACCCTCCAACAGCTGCCCGTCCACCTCTGCATCTGACGGAGACTCCCGGCCATTGGCTCTAAGGCTTGGTTTTCACTGGATCGCCATTCATTCGTGAGCCCGACTTGAGCCCCCAACCTCTTTCCTCTGTTCTTCTGCCCGCAAGGGACACGCTTTCTTCCCACTCTACACGCACGTCCCTCCGGCACCTCAGGCTCAAAATACCCCCAAACCAAACTCCTCCTCATCCCTTCCCAATACTCTCCTCCATCCAGCTCCCCCAATCACGTAGACGGCACCACCACCCTTCCTGTCTCTCATGCCCATAACCTCGGCATTATCTTTGATTCGTCTCCCTTCTTCAGCCCGCATATTCAGTCAGCCATCCAATCCCATTGGCTTTTTTCTTTACATCTCCAGGATCCGCTCTTCACACCCCGTCCAAACGGCCACCACACTGACCCCGGCACAGGTCCGCTATCGCACCGGCCTTCTCAGCGACCTCCCTGCCTCCAACCTCTCCAGTCAACACTCCACCTCGCTGTCCAGATCCCTTTTCTAAAACATTGCTCTGCACAAGTCTCTCCACGCCTCAAAGACCTCCAGTGGTTGCCCACCCGTCTCCACATCACGCAGAAACTCCTGGCCATTGACTTACCGAGACTCACAGAGACGGTCTGAGGCCAAACACGGCAAACATAACCCAGATCCAAACGGCAACGATGCCCAGGCCTGGCACCTACGAGTGACCACGGTGTTTCTTCAGGGCACGAGGGGCGCAGCTTCTGTTGCGGGTCTAATCGACATTACTGACTGAGCACCGACTGCATGCAGAGCACTAGGCTGGCTGTTTGGGAGCACGAACCCCGTGTGCTGAACATGGGGATTCCATTCAACTCGGCCGCGTTGACTGGGCGCTTACTGCGCTCAAAGCACTGGACTAGGCGCCTGGGAGAGCACACTATAACAATCAACAGATGCATTCCTTGCCCACCACGAGCTTACGGTCTGGAGGAGAGTTCGCTTGCATAGAGAAGCAGCGTGGCTCAGTGGAAAGAGCCCGGGCTTTGGAGTCAGAGTCATGGGTTCAAATCCTGGCTCCGCCACTTGTCAGCTTTGGGTAAGTCACTTCGCTTCTCTGGGCCTCAGTTCCCTCATCTGGAAAATGGGGATGAAGTCTGTGAGCCTCACGTGGGCCGACTTGATTACCTTGTACCTACCCCAGTGCTTAGGACAGTGCTTTGCACCTAGTAAGCGCTGAATAACCGTACCTCGTTCTTGCCTGTCCTGCCATCGACCCCCGGCCCACGTCATCCCCCGAGCCTGGAATGCCCCCAATCCCTCTGCCCATCCGCCAAGCTAGCTCTCTTCGTCCCTTCAAGGCCCTGCTGAGAGCTCCCCTCCTCCAGGAGGCCTTCCCAGACTGAGCCCCTTCTTTCCTCCCTCTCCCCCTCGTCCCCCTCTCCATCCCCCCGTCTTACCTCCTTCCCTTCCCCACAGCACCTGTATATATGTATATATGGTTGTACGTATTTATTACTCTATTTATTTATTTATTTATTTATTTTACTTGTACATTTCTATTTTGTTGGTATGTTTGGTTCTGTTCTCTGTCTCCCCCTTTTAGACTGTGAGCCCACTGTTGGGTAGGGACTGTATCTATGTGATGCCAATTTGTACTTCCCAAGCGCTTAGTACAGTGCTCTGCACATAGTAAGCGCTCAATAAATACGATTGATTGATTGATTGATTGATTGTACATATGTATTCTATTTTGTAGTATGTTTGGTTTTGTCTCCCCCTTTTAGACTGTGAGCCCACTGTTGGGTGGGGACTGCCTCTCTATGTTGCCGACTTGGACTTCCCAAGCGCTTAGCCCAGTGCTCTGCGCATAGTAAGCGCTCAATAAATACGATTGACGATGATGACTGTCTCTATAAGTTGCCAATTTGGACTTCCCAAGCGCTTAGTCCAGTGCTCTGCACACAGTGAGCGCTCAATAAATACGATTGATGATGATGATGATGATGACGGAGCCTCCGGGGGGGGGCGCTGCTGGGTCCCCAGGGTCCAAGGCGCAAAGCTTGACCGGCGCGCGCGCGCACGCGCACCCACACGTGCCCGCACCCAAGCAGGCACGTCTGCAGGCGCGCGCCCGCCCGCTCGTTCGCGCGCGCGCGCGCGCGCCCCCGCCGCCCCTCCAGCTGAGCGGGCTGCGGCAGGCGGCCCCCGGGAGGCTCCAGCAGCCGCGCGCGCCCGTCCCTCGCCCCGCCTCGCCTCGCCCCGCACTCACCGTCGGGCGGCGCGCTCCCGGCGGCGGCGGGCCCGGCCCCGGCCAGCATCCCGGCCGGCCGGCGGCCTCAACTTTCCCAGCCCCCCCCCCCCGCCACCCCTCCCCACGGCAACCGCCCCGCACGCGCGCAGCCTACCCTGCTGCTCCGCTCGGCGCCTCGCCCCGCCCCCCCGCGGCCCTGGCGGGGCGGCCGGCCAATCGGGCGCCGGACGGTCGGCGGCGGCAGCCAATGGGACGCCGGGAGGCGGCGGAGGGGCGCCGGGGGGGGGCGGGGAGCCAGACACCAGGGGGCGGAGCTAGAAAGTTGCGTTGACGAACACAGGAACTCTTCTCCGTCCTCGGTGAAGGGCAGAGACGACGGACCAATAGGAGGGCGCGGGGAGGCGGGCCCGCTCCCTCCTCCTCCTCCTCCTCCTCCTCATCAATCGTATTTAGTGAGCGCTTACGACGGGCAGAGCACTGTACTAAGCGCTTGGGAAGTCCAAGTTGGCAACACATAGAGACAGTCCCTACCCAACAGTGGGCTCACAGTCTAGAAGGGGGAGACAGAGAACAAAACCAAACATATTAACAAAATAAAATGAATAGATATGTACAGGTAAAATAAATAGAGTAATCATCATCATCAATCGTATTTATTGAGCGCTTACTACGTGCAGAGCACTGTACTAGGCGCTTGGGAAGTCCAAGTTGGCAACATCTAGAGACGGTCCCTACCCAACAGTGGGCTCACAGTCTAAAGGGGAGACAGAGAACAAAACCAAACATACTAACAAAATAAAATAAATAGAATAGATATGTACAGGTAAAATAGAGTAATCATCATCATCATCAATCGTATTTATTGAGCGCTTACTATGTGCAGAGCACTGTACTAAGCGCTTGGGAAGTCCAAGTTGGCAACACCTAGAGACGGTCCCTACCCAACAGTGGGCTCACAGTCTAGAAGGGGGAGACAGAGAACAAAGCCAAACATTATTAACAAAATAAAATAAATAGCATAGGTATGTACAGGTAAAATAAATAGAGTAATAAATATGTACAAACATATATACATATATACAGGTGCTATGGGGAAGGGAAGGAGGTAAGATGGGGGATGGGGAGGGGGAGGAGGGAGAGAGGAAGGAAGGGGCTCAGTCTGGGAAGGCCTCCTGGAGGCCTTACTGTGCAGAGCACTGGACTAAGCGCCTTGGAAGTCCAAGTTGGCAACATCTAGAGACAGTCCCTACCCAACAGTGGGCTCACAGTCTAGAAGGCGGAGACAGAGAACAAAACCAAACATATTAACAAAATAAAATAAATAGCATAGATATGTACAGGTAAAATAAATAAAGTAATAAATCTGTACAAACATATACATATATACAGGTGCTATGGGGAAGGGAAGGAGGTAAGATGGGGGAGGGGGAGAGGAAAGAGGGGGCTCAGTCTGGGAAGGCCTCCTGGAGGAGGTGAGCTCTCAGTAGGGCCCATCTTACCTCCTTCCCTTCCCCACAGCACCTGTGTTTATGTATATATGTTTGTACAGATTTATTGCTCTATTTATTTATTTTACTTGTACCTATCCATTCTATTTATTTTATTTTGGTAGTATGTTTGGTTTTGTTCTCTGTCTCCCCCTTTTAGACTGCGAGCCCGCTGTTGGGTAGGGACCGTCTCTAGATGTTGCCAACTTGGACTTCCCAAGCGCTTAGTCCAGTGCTCTGCACACAGTAAGCGCTCAATAAATACGATTGATTGATTGATTGATTAAAGGAGCCGTTCTCCCCCCGCCGCCCTCCAAGGCGGAAGAGGAGCAAGTTGGCTCCCAGCTCGCGGGGGGGGGGGGGGGGGGGGGGGTGTCGAGGTCGGCTGGGGTAGAAGGAGCGGCAGTGGCGGCCGGCGGCCGCCGGGGGGCGCTGTCGGCGCGGTCCGGCCCAGGTTCCCCGGAGCGCGAGGGACGAAAGCCCGAGACCTTTAGGACGTACGTATTTATTACCCTATTTATTTATTTAGTTATTTTTCTTGTACCTATCTATTCTATTTATTTTATTTTGTTAGTATGTTTGGTTTTGTTCTCTGTCTCCCCCTTCTAGACCGTGAGCCCGCTGTTGGGTAGGGACTGTCTCTAGATGTTGCCGACTTGTACTTCCCAAGCGCTTAGTACAGTGCTCTGCACACAGTAAGTGCTCAATAAATACGATTGATTGATTAATTGATTGATTTAGGACGTACATATTTATTACTCTATTTTACTTGTACATCTCTATTCTATTTATTTTATTTTGTTAGTATGTTTGGTTTTGTTCTCCGTCTCCCCCTTTTAGACTGTGAGCCCGCTGTTGGTAGGGACTGTCTCTATATGTTGCCGACTTGTACTTCCCAAGCGCTTAGTACAGTGCTCTGCACACAGTAAGCGCTCAGTAAATACAATTGATTGATTAATTGATTTAGGACGTACACATTTATTACTCTATTTTACTTGTACATATCTATTCTATTTATTTTGTTAGTGTGTTTGGTTTTGTTTTCTGTCTCCCCCTTTTAGACTGTGAGCCTGCTGTTGGGTAGGGACCGTCTCTGTGTTGCCGACTTGTACTTCCCAAGCGCTTAGTACAGTGCTCTGCACACAGTAAGCGCTCAATAAATACGATTGATTGATTTTGTTAGTATGTTTGGTTTTGTTCTCTGGGTCCCCCTTCTAGACTGTGAGCCCTCTATTGGGTAGGGACTGTCTCTATGTGTTGCCGACTTGTACTTCCTAAGCGCTTAGTATAGTGCTCTGCACACAGTAAGCGCTCAATAAATACGATTGATTGATTGGTTGATTCCGCACCCAAGGACTGTCACCTCTTTCTGGCACTATGCCATGAAGCAGCGTGGCTTAGCGGATAGAGCACGGGCCTGGGAGTCAGGAGGACCTGGGTTCTAGTCCCGGCTCTGCCACTTGCCTGCTGTGTGACCTTGGGCAAGTCACTTAACTTCTCTGTGCCTCAGTTACCTCATCTGTAAACTGGGGATTAAGACTGTGAGCCCCATGTGGGACATTATTACTCTATTTTACTTGTACATATCTATTCTATTTATTTTATTTTGTTAGTATGTTTGGTTTTGTTCTCTGTCTCCCCTTTTTAGACTGTGAGCCCGCTGTTGGGTAGGGACTGTCTCTATATGTTGCCAAGTTGTACTTCCCAAGCGCTTAGTACAGTGCTCTGCACACAGTAAGCACTCAATAAATACGATTGATTGATTTTGGACGTACATATTTATTACTCTATTTTACTTGTACATATCTATTCTATTTATTTTATTTTGTTAGTATGTTTGGTTTTGTTCTCTGTCTCCCCCTTCGACTGTGAGCCCGCTGTTGGGTAGCGACTGTCTCTATGTGTTGCCGACTTGTACTTCCCAAGCGATTAGTACAGTGCTCTGCACACAGTAAGCACTCAATAAATATGATTGATTGATTGACGCCGTCCCCAGCCCGGCTCTAGCCCCGCTCAATCGCCTTGATTGCGCGCGTACTCGGTGCACAACACTGTACAACGCCCTTGGGAGAGGACGATATAGTAATAGAGAAGAGGTGGTAGACATGTGCCCTGCCCTCAACGGGCTTGCTGTCTCAGGCAGGCAAAAATAAGCGACCCATTTGCCCCGCCCACACAGAGCCTCCGCTCCCATGGGCAATGGACAGAAGCATTTACAGTCATCCAAAGAAAGACTTCAATAATAATAATAATAATAATGATGGCATTTGTTAAGCGCTTACTATGTGCAAAGCACTGTTCTAAGCGCTGGGGGGGATACAGTGTGATCAAGTTGTCCCACGTGGGGCTCACAGTCTTAGTCCCCATTTTTACAGATGCGGTAACAGGCTCAGAGAAGTTAAGTGACTTGCTCAAGGTCACACAGCAGACTTGTGGTGGAGCTGGGATTCGAATCCATGACCTCTGACTCCAAAGCCCGTGTTCTTTCCACTGAGCCACGCTGCTTCTCTGCCCAGGGGGACTCAGCTCAGGGAGCAGGATGGCCTGGTGGAAAGTACAGTGCTCTGCACATAGTAAGCGCTCAATAAATACGATTGATTGATTGATTGATTGAAAGGCCAGGGGCTGGGGAGTCTAGTCCCTACCCCTGCACTTGCCTGCTGCATTCAATTCAATCGAACGTATTGAGTGCTTGCTGTGTGCAAAGCACTGCACTAAGCCCTTGGGAGAGTACAAGAGACACATTCCCTGCCCACAACGAGGTCACAGTCTAGAGGGGGGAGACTCTATACATGAGAAGCAGCAGTGGCTCAGTGGGAACAGCCCGGGCTTTGGAGTCAGAGGTCATGGGTTCAAATCCCCACTCCGCCAATTGTCAGCTGCGTGACTTTGGGCAAGTCACTTCACTTCTCCGTGCCTCAGTTACCTCATCTGTAAGATGAGGATTAAGACTGTGAGTCCCCTGTGGGACAACCTGATCACCTTGTAATCTCCCCAGCGCTTAGAACAGTGCTTTGCACGTAGTAAGCGCTTAACAAATACCATCATTATTATTATTAATATACATAAATAAAAAACAGATCTATACATGTGTGCTGTGGGGCTGAGAAGGAGGATGAACGAAGGGGACAAGTCAGGGCGACACAGAAGGGAGTGGGAGAAGAAGAGAGCTTAGTCAGGGAAGGCTTCTTGGAGGAGATGTGCCTTCAATAAGGCTTTGAAGTGGGGGACAGCAATTTTCTGTCCGATATCTGGGGGGGGAGGTGTGACCTCGGATAAGTCACTTCACTTCAGTGCCTCAGTTCCTTATCTGTAAATTGGGGATTCAGTACCTAGTCTCTCTCTTACTTAGACTATGATCTCCACCTGGGACAGGGAGCGCCTCTTTTGTGATTTTTGTTAAACCCTACCTATGTGTCAAACATTGTCCTAACCACTGGGGTATATACTAGTCAGTCAAGTTGGACACCATCCCTGTCCTACTTGGGGCTCATAGTCTAAGTAAGAGGGAGTAGGATTTGATCCCCATTTTACAGTAAACAGGCACAGAGAAGTTTGAGACTTGCCCAAGGTCATATAGCAAGCAGTTGGCAGAACGAGAATTAGAACCCAGGTCTTCTGACTCCCAGTCCCAGGCTCTTTCCACTAGGCCATGCTGCTTCTCGGCCTTCTGACTTATGTGCCAAGCACGTGATCATCAAGTGCTTAAAAAATACCACAATTGCATATACATACACACGGAGTGCAGAGGATGGGTGTAAGTGCTAGAGGTAGCTGAGGGGCATATCTGATGGGGGGCTGGGAATGAATCCAAGAAGTCCTGGAGAAGGTGGGCTTTCAGGAGAGCTCTGACTACCGAGAGGCCTGTGGCCGGTTGGATTTGGTGAGGAGCGAGTCCCAGGCTGGGCGGGTGGGGGAACAGCGGGAGGCTGGAGAGGGAGGTACAGGGAAGACGGCTGGCTTGGGAGAAATGGAGAGCTCAGCATAGAGCAGGGGGTGAGGCTAAGGGAGAGATGACTGGAGTGAGTTGAAGAGACTTGAAGGAAGCGGCCCCACAGATGATCCAGTTTTTGCTAGGGTTTGCATTTCCTCTCTGCCCCTGCACTGTTATGAGCTGGATTGTACCAGGAGATGGCAGAGGCAACAGCTGCCCTGAGCCTATGGGAGAGTCCTGTTGTCCTCAAAGGGGATCACAGCCCTTCTGAAGCCCCACGGGCTCACACGACTTCTTTCTCTTTGCTCCACCGCCTACCCCCTCCACTCCCACCTTGGAGCTCCCCTCCCGCCAGAGCTCCTGTACATAATAATAATGACATTTATTAAGTGCTTACTATGTGCAAAGCACTGTTCTAAGCACTGTGGAGGTTACAAGGTGATCAGGTTGTCCCACATGGGGCTTACAATCTTAATCCCCATTTTACAGATGAGGTAACAGGCACAGAGAAGTGAAGTGACTTGCCCAAAGTCACACAGCTGACAGTTGGCGGAGCCGGGATTTGAACCCATGACCTCTGACTCCAAAGCCCATGCCCTTTCCCACTGAGCCACGCTGTTATCTATCCCAAGGCACACTCTTCCATTCATGCACTTTAATGAAGCAGCACGGGATAGTGGAAAGAACACAGGCCAGGCAGTCGGAGGGGCCTAGGTCTTAATTCCAGCTCTGCCACTTTTCTGCTGTGTAAGCATGGGCAAGTCACTTAACCTTTCTGTGCCTCAGTTACCTCAGCTGTAAAATGGGCATTAAGACTGTGAGTCCTAAGTGGGACAGAGACTGTGTCCAACTTGATTATCTTGTATTTATCCCCTTAGTACAGAGTCGGACGCAGAGTAAGCACAAATCCATAAAGAAGAAAAAAGCTTTACCCATCCTCATCTTCTCCTGTCCAATCCCTTTCCTCCTCTCCATAATTGTTTTGTGCGTCTCCCGAGCTAGATCAGAAGGACAGGGGACATGCCTTCTGCTATGGGACTCTCACAAGTGTTTAGGGCAGTGATCTGCCCATAGCAGCTTAGTACTGTCATTGGTTGATTGACTGCACAGCCCATTGCAGGATGAAGTGGTGGGTGAGCAGCAGGCCGGCTGCCAGCACAGAATGCAGACAGGGGACGGTTCTGGGGTCTCGCCACCGACCGCTGGCGCTGATACCTAACTGTGGCCCAAGTTTTAAATCTGCCTTTGGGTTCAGAGGGCCCACCTGCCCAGGGCCTAGCCCCCAGATATCATCACCATAGGCACAAGCGAGATTGCCCAAGAGGTGAGGCTGGAGAGTTGAGAGGAATGGAAGGGGATCTCTTGCTCTTCTTGGCTAAATTGTAAGCTTAACTTCCCCCTGGATAGTCCCCCCACCCGCCAGCAGCTAGTAACCAAGGGCCAAGAAAACATTTTCCAAGTTTGAGGCCACAGGGATGAGCAGCGGGAGTCCCGGCTGTGGGCCTTGGGCCCTTTCTGGAAACAGCATCTGTTCCTCATCAGCCACAATGCCAGGCAGGCCCTCCCTGGGGTCAGGGTGGCCACCATGCCAATCCCCGCCTCAACTCACTCCAAGAGAAAACCGTAGGAAGAGAATGGTGAGCAACGATCCCTACAGGGAAGTCTCCCGGGAGTTGTTGCAGAAAAGGATTTCTCCCATCCTCACTGGCTCTAGAAACCCTGCTCCAGCCTGGCTGGGCCAATGTTTCAGATCAGGGCTGGATCGTTGGCAGAGGACATAGACACGGGTCCCATCCCCAAGGATCAGGTGTCCCAGCCCACCAATGCCCGGGCGTCACTTAGCTCCAAGCCCCCATTGCTTAGGAGGCTGGAGTATTTTTACCCCAGTGACAAGTGACCCTGGACTTTTAGTCCACCACAAATTCCTCACGCTCCTCGCTCATCACTCATAATATGGAACTGGGACATGGAGCACCTGCTGAAATTCTTTTATGAGGAAGGATCAGAATCAGGACTGCTTAGCTCTGCAGTGTTTCTGAAAGCCAAAAAACCCCCAAAAAACAAAAGACAAAAACCCACCCCGCTGAGGCAGTTGGCCCCTCCTCTACTCACCCAAGTTGTTCATCGTCTCTCCCTAGGGAGCTCTGCCAGCTGAGGCCAAGACCTGGATCCTCCCACTGCTCCCCACCCATGACTCCAAGGGTTCTGAGGCAGGACAGGCCCTAGGACCGCTCCGGCTCATTTGGTCAGTGGTCCAGTTCCAACATCACTCAGTGGAAGAATTCGGGCCGACCCGGTTGCTCCCCCGAGGGGTCACTCTGAAACCCAATCCTGCAAACTGTCAGCCAAGCCTGCCCACGGAACCAGCCCTGGAAATCGATCCACTGGTCAGTCGTGTGCACAGAGCACCGTGCTAAGCCCTTGGGAGAGTACAATATAGCAGACATGTTCCCTGCCTACAACGAGCTTACAGTCTAGAGAGAGAGAGAGACAGACAGACATTAATCTCCCCATAGCAGGCAGGGACGACGGAGGGAAAAGTCAAATTAGCTTTCTCGTCCCCCAGTCTACCTCATGCCTCCCCTGGACAACACAGATCCACCCTGAGTAATGTACCACTGAGGGTGGGCCAAGCTGCAGGCTGGTTTTCCAACGCTACTGTTACCGGTTCGTCTGGCCAGAACTGAAAACAGCATGCTCAGGTTCACAACTCCGTGGTACGTACTTGGCTTGAGGCGTCTGGCCTCGTAACTGGGGGTGCCAAGCACGGGCGGTCTGGGACTGACTTCCCGGCTGAAACCGCTGTAGGCCCGGCAGGGCCACTTCAATCACGGAGGCCTCTGTGGACCACAGCCCGGCGACGGTCTAGAGCCCGGGCTGCTGGCCTCCAGAGCAGGGAGACAGGAAGCTGTGGGAGGGCCCTATCCAGGTCCAGACAGAGGGAATCGTCCCCACAAGTGGAGGGTTCCACTTGGATGCAGAGATTGAGTGTCCATTGTATACCATCTTGCAGAAAGTCACAAGCCCAGTCAACTTGGTGGGGAGGAAACGTCAGTGTGCTTTTGGACCCCATGCTCGAGATGCTACTTTATTGAATTTGTCACCACTGGGCTGTGATCTGCTCACCCACCCGCCCCCCTACCCGGACCCTCCAGAGCCAGTCGTTGACTTCCAGGGACGGGTGGTAAATGAGTCCAAACCCCGGGGGCTGACACTCCTGGTTTCCACCCCGGCCACCACCTGTTTTCAGCGACAGAATCCTCCTGGCTCTGGAGCAGCCACTGCCCGCTACTGGAGTTTAGGGGCTAGGGCCCCTGCCATTTTCTCTTCCTCTGTGGGAGAAGGAAGGAAGAGGGAGGAGCAGGCACAGGAGGAAGGGAGAGGATAAGGGTTGTGATATCAACAGCCCAAACCAATAGCCTAGTTTGGCCACATCACGCCTACGTCACACGCCTGGGCCACCCACCTTACACGTATCAGACAGATCAGGGCAGTCCCGGAACAAAACAGCACACGTTTATTTCACACAGAACAGCAATGGCAGCAAAAAATCAACAGCAAGTTAAACCCAGCTTCTGAAGCATTTTTTAAAAAGTTCTTCCCTCTCCAAAAACGAGGGAGCTCTGGGTCCCTCCTCCCCGGTTCCTTGGTCTGGGCGGATCCTTCACATACACAGCCTACACCCGGGGTCCAAGTATTAGTTGCATAGATTTTCCTCGTATGCTCTCACGCCCAAGACTGAAGGGGCAACGACTGCCCCATGAAACCTCCTGCCCCAGTGGGGATGATGTGGCGGGGGCTGCTCTCGGGCACAAGAGTTAGGGGGAGGAGTAGGAGGGTCTCAAGCCAAAGGGTTACTACTGTTCAACACCCCGGATACAGGACCCCACCCCAAAACTGTTTCAGGCTGCCAACCTTACAGCCCACCAAACCCCTGGCTTCCGCCTACTCTGCCCAAGGGTAGACCGGGTTCTAATTCCACAGCCATGGCCTTTCTCCAGCACTCACCAGGCCGGGAGCACTCACACTTTCATCTTCTGGAGCCAGAGGCGGCTCTCTGATCCCCACCTTGGGCACGCTCTGACCAGAATGGGCCAGCTGAGAGAGGGGGCCTCGTGGCCTGACCAGACCCCACCACAGGTAGCTACAGAAAATAGGTGGATGGGGGAGCTCAGAGAAGCCACGTTCACCCCGAAATCCCCCAGAAGCGGGGGGAAAGTGGACGGAAAAATCACCAATGAAAGTGTCAGCTTCTGGAAGCCTTTAAAGGAATCCTGAATAGCTTCTTCTAGCCCTGTCTCTGAACTTGCTAGTCTTTGGGCCAAGTCTCAGGAATCACCAACACCACCCAGGTATCACCCACCTACCTGAGAGGGGACTGGGGCCGGGGGGCCGGGAGTAGGAGAGAGGCCCAGTCTAGCCATTCGTTCTTCACACCTGTGGCTCCCAAAGCAGCCCTCCACCCAGCCCCGGATGGCCCGCAGCCTCTTCCTTCTAGGACAGAAAGCCCTCAGGGAGCATCCAGCCTCGGGATCCGCAAAACCAGCAGTCACCTCCCCACAGGCCTCTTCGAGAGAAAGGAAATGGAGGATGCCAAGCGTAGTCTTCCATGGCTGGGAGGGCTTAAAGCGGCCCCACACAGTCCAATGTGAGTGCTCCGTTTTCCAGTTCCCAGACTGAAAATTACCACTGAGAAGGGAACCACCAGGAGGCTACTACGCATATCATCACTGTCTGTGGATCTCTCTGACTCTCTCTCTCTCGTCCCCTCCCTACACAGGGAGCGGCACGCTGTGAGCCAGCCAACACATCCCTTCCTCGGAGCCTGTAGCTTTCTTCTCTGGTCACCCATCGGAGCTCAGCCTGCTCCGAGGAGCCCGCGGCCAAAGCAAAGCACATCCCTGCAGCCTGCTCCATATGCGCCAGTCCAACCGCTTCCTACTGGGCAGGGATTTCTTAACAAAAGGATGAACGGCTGCTCGACGGCAGAGAAGTATCTCAGATTGATTTCACAGAATCGCCCCGGCCGGGGAATCGCTGCTGGACAGCTTGACTAACTAGTTTTAGGGTTAACTTTATTCCAGGAGCAGACAAGGGATTTGCAGCAAAACAAACAAAAACAAAAACAGGGGGGTTGGGGGGGGGGGGAGAGGAAGGGAGGGAGGGAGAAAAGAGAAAAAAAAAAACACGAACCAGGAGCATATCAAACCTGTTTCTGGGCAAAGGCCGCAATGGGTGGGATGGGAGTGAGCACCGCACCCACCCCCCTGACCTCCAGAAACAACCTGTAGCAGGGAGAGCAAAACTGCCACTCACCAGTCAAAAGCGGAGAAGTCGAACTCAAACATTCAGAGACCAGAAGAGTACAGGACACAGACCGGGCTGCCATTCCTAAACCCGAACCCCCCACCCCACCCTGGGGGGAGTGAGAGGCAGGGGCAGTAGCGAGGAGAGAGGCCAGCTACCAAAGATTAGGCTGAAATTCACTCTAGGGTTCCCAACGCTCCCAGTCCCGAGAGCGGGCTCGGGAGGAATGGGAGGCAGAGTGCACGGCCATGGCTGCTGAGATGACTGCATCCCACAGATCGTAACTGGGGAAAAAAAAAAAGTCACCAAAAAAACCCCCAAAAACAACACAAAATCCAGAACGCCACAGACGCAAAAACCGGTCCGGGGCTCACAGAGGACAAAGTATTGCTTTTTCTTGTTTTGAAATACATGAAGATTTTCTACACTCTGCCCTTCAATGTGAAAGGAGATTAAAGAAAAAAAATACCACTCCAAAGGAAACCTGCCATTCTACTTACCACCCACATCTTTCAGGACCACCCGCCACCCCCTGCGCAACTGCACAACCCCTCCGTCCTTCCTCCCTCACCGAGACACAAAAGAACAACGAGAAAAAGCCACTCAATACGATCGGTCTCCCAGGTCCTCGGAAGGAACGTGAAAACCTGTGCAGGGGAGGCCAGAGGGGAGAGGAGGAGAGAGACGAGGGTGGGAGAACCAAGCGTTTCCGAGGCGGAGGGGACGGAGAGAGGAAAACCGGATCGTCGACAGGTCTCTCGTATTTGGCGACAAGCAAGTGCGAGGCGGCAGTCCGCCCGGGGCCCCTCCGCCCGGGCCCAGCTCAGTTGTCGAGCTTCTGCACGTCTGTGCTCTGACCGAGAGGCGGGGGGGTCTTAAGGTTCTTCTGCAGCACATGCGCGTCCGCGGGCTCTATCCTCTTATAGTAGTTTTTCTTCGTCTCGATGACCTCAAAGCCAAACTTCCGGTAGAAATCGATGGCGGACTCGTTGCTGATCTGGACATGCCTAAGGCAGGAGAAGGTACCGATGGTCAGAGTCAAAATTCCGCTGAGCGGAAGCCCAGACTCACTCCAGCCCTCCGGCCCGCCCCATTTCCACAGGCTCGGAAACCCTTCCAGCAAGGGAGCCATTAACTTACAGGTAGATGTTGTCAAAAGTGCCATCCTTTTCACAGATGTTTAAGACATGATTCAACATCTTTGTCCCTGCCAACAAACCGACGAGCAAATAAGTAACGCACAACCTGAGATCACACGTAGCCCCCCCCCCGAGCTGTGAAGCTGGGGTGTTCCAGACAGCAACTCCCGGAAGAGGAAAGGTCAATTCTTCCTGGTGGAAAGTGGAACCACGCATGGGAAGGGGGAGGGAGGAAAGGGGAAGAGGACCCAGGGGGCTTAACAGAAGGATGCTCCCCCAGCTCAGTGTCCCAGTTTGCCAGCAGCGGTCCCTAACAGGGAAACCAGCTTGCCAGGGTCTAGGGAAGGGGAAGGTCCGAGGCCAAGGCAGAGGACCGGGGCAGAGACCGAGGCTAGGTCTGCTAAGCATCTCCCAGGAGAGGGGCTGGAAGCGGCCGGGAATGAACTTACCGATCCCTAGCCTGCGGTAGGGGGCCAGGCAGCCCAGCGTCATGATGTAGAGCCTCTTCTGGCTCTGTGAGTGGTCCACCCTGCAGCATACGGCACCCACGGCTATGTCATTGAAGTAGGCTGCCTCGCCACGGGGAGGGCAAATGACAAGGCCTCAGGTTCCCGGCCACAGCTCCACCAAGCCCCCTTGGCTCCGGTGCCACATGAGACCCCCATGCACACCCTCAACCCCCCCACCCCATGCACAGGCCTGGGACAAGGCCATGTGGCCCGTGAGCAGACAGCCGGACTCAGAACACGAGTCTGGTGAGGGGGAACACGCAGCCCAGGTCAAGACCACGCTCGGTTTTCGGCGGGCATCCACAGCCGGCTGAGGAGGAAGGGGAGAGAAAGCGAGTCTGGGACCGTACCGAGTTTTGCCAGCTCGCCGACCTCCAGCACGTCTTTGTAAAACTTGTCGTTGTAGCTGACTGGAAAGATGACCTGGTTCAGTCTCTTCAGCTGCTTGATGTTGTGTGGCGTCACATCTCCAAGCTCGATCCGGCTACTGGAACAAACCAAAACATGCTCAAAACCCGCCTGGACCCCAGGAGGCTCCCTGCAGCGGACGCGGCTGCCCGGCAGAGGAGGGTCCCGGGACCCCGATGTCCTCGGTTCCCCACTTCACGGAGCTTCCAACTCGGCTGCCCACCCCGGCACCACAAAGCCTCCAGGTCACCGGGGCCAGGTGTTCCGAACTGGTCGAGGAGCCCGCAGACTCAATTTAGGGACTGGCTAGAAACCACCTGCTCCCACGTGGCCCCTATTCCCCGCCCTCGGGTATGGGGGATCAGACTGGTCTCCCCCTGCTTGCTTAGCAGTGGGGCCAGCCTTACCTCCACCCCGTATTTCCCATAGCCCTGGGACGGCGGACCCTCGGCAAACACCGATCGACCCCCGGTGAGTCAGCAGCAGAGGCTGGTCCCTTTAGAGCCAAGGGGACGCTGGGAGCCCGGCCTGCAGTCCTGGGCGCCGGCCAGGCCGGGGGTCGGGCGGCCGGTATTCCTTTCACGCGCCTTGCCCAAGGCCCCTAGAAGGGCCCGCCGGGCTCACTCCCTGGCCCAACGGGATGTTTGCTCCTCGAGCACCAGACCGCTCCCCCTAGACACACCAAGATGGCTGCGCTGCAGGGGGCACACGGAGCCACACACTACACCCCGCCAGCCAACTTGGGGCTCTAAGGGATTTGGGGGGGAGGACCAGGGGTCAACCCTGAGGCAACATGGGGACAACAGGCCGGAGAGCAGCTCGGCCAAACAACACCCGCCCAGCTGGTCCACACCCTGGGTTGGCGGAGGGTCCGTGGGGAGGCAGGGGATGCTCGGTGATGTTGTTGCACTGCTCAGCTATGTTCTCGGCAGCGGGAGGTTTCCAGGAACCCTGACTCACACCCCCAGCTCCCCCCGCACCACCACACACACGACACAAGCCGATGCGACTGGGCTAAATGGTCCAAGGCGGTGCTGGGATGTGGCCACTTTCCTTTCCCGAGGGGAGGTTGAGCGCAGGAGCTCGACCTGGTAGAGCAGGCTGCAGAGGAACGGGCCTCCCGCCCAAGGCTCCCCGAGGGTGGGGGGCCGTAAAACTCTGATCCGAGGAACCACAAGGGCCAGGTGCCCCGCGCGCACATGGTCTGGGGCTCAGGAAACCCCGCCCACCTGGCCCCCCGCTCGCCCAGCACAACGGGGAAAGTTTGAGGCAAGTCCAGAGGCCGGCTGGCCGCCGGGTGTGGAATTTCACGCTGCCCATCTCCAGCAGCCTCCTGGCCTAACCCCTCTTTAATTATAGCTCAGCTCCTTCCACAGCCTGCCCTCCGTGGCCGGCACGACCCCCTGCGACCTAACTGTCGGGCGCGGGCCTAGTTGAAGCGGTAGGTGGTCCGAGTAAAGCAGAGGGGCAGCTTGGGCCAGAGAGCTCGAGGCGGCCAGCGAGGGGCAGCATGGACCAGAGCCCGTGGCGGCCAAAAGAGGGGCAGCACAGGCTAGACAGCCCACGGCAGCCAGGCCCGGAGAACGGGAAAATGCTGTTGTGCAGCCCATCGGACCAACAGCTGGAAAGCTGACCCGGTGCTGCTCGCTGGAGACCCCGACTCACTGAGCCCCGGAGGTGGGCAACCGAGTTTCCCAGTGGGAATGCTGGACAAACCCCAGTCCCGCACGGAGTCTCGTGTGCAGCGAGCAGGTAGCACAGGGCTAAGGGCACGTGCGGCCTCTGCCCATGCAGCCAGCCATGATGGGAACCCAGGCCTCCTGGTTCCCAGTTCCCGGCTCTCCTCGGCAGGACCAATTGGGAAACCACTAGGATGGGGACACTGGTGTCCACCAGGCCACTAGCAGGGGATTGTGGTGAAGTTCTCACACTCAAGGATGAGATCGTCCCCGCTGCCCTCCCATGAGACAGTAAACTATTCTGGCCACCCTGTCAAGGCCTCGGCAGACCGCCCCCCCACACCCTCCCCCCAGCACCTCAAACACCCTGGCCCACTGCCAGCCAAGGACCCTGAGTGCACCACATGGTGACCGGGTACAGTAGAGAGAGCTCCAGGAGGCTCTCCCCTGGAGGGCAGCCAGATGACGTGGCAGAGAAACCAGTTAAGGTCATGAAGCCCAGAGAGACCTTTCTCTCCGGGAAGGGGACAGCTCTGCGGACCAGTCAGGCACCCTAGGATGACAATGCGAAGCATCAAGCCTGGGTCACAGGGGAGATACCCCGCCAGGCTCCGTGGGAAAGGACCCCGGTGCCAGGATCCAAGAGACCTGGGTTCTAGCCGTGGGCCAATGGGGGCATGGTTTCTGACCGAGGAACCACCAAGAGTGTTCAGCGAGGTGGCCAGGCCCCGCAGACAACCTAAAAACAAGGGTGCAAAGACCACAGTGGCTACCCAGGGAGCTGCCTACTGGGCCAAGCCTCCACAGCACAGCACCGTGCCGTGGTCACTTTTCCATGGAGGACCGTTGACACCTAAATGCCTCCAGGCACACCAGACCACGTCGCACTCTGCCCTCCTGCTGCCCTGCGGGCCCCAGCAGGGCCGTGGAGGGCAGGCGGCCACAGCCCTGACATCTCAGGCCTGAGGCTCATCCTGTTCTGGCCCATTTTTGGCAGGGTGTGATCTGGGACCCCACCTGTGCGGCCACATTCACTCCGGCAAACACCGAGGGAAAGGGCAGGGAGGAGCTGCCCCGGCACTCCCCATCCCAGGGCACTGCCTTGGGGCCACAGCCTGAGCTGCCCACTCAGCAGCCCGGACTCGGTCACCCACGTCTCGGGAGCCTCCCCCTACAACACTAGGGGAGCAAGGCACGGCAGGAGGAGCTCCCAGAGGGAGCTCTGGCCGGTCAGAGGGTGGGTGGAGAAAGCCGGAGATGGCCCCGGCGGCCACCACGCCACAGCCCACTCCGAGGGCCAGATTCCAGTGGCAACGTGGAGAAGGTAAGAGATGGCTGGGATGGGGAGGGTCAAAAAGAGAGCTTTAGAGGAAATATTAGAATCGGGGCCTGGCCTGGAGGAAGCTTTGGTAGCCAGCTAGATTAATTGACCCAACAAATGACATTGGGGGCAGAAGGAAGGAAGCAATCATGAAAGGCTCCCCCCCTTACCCTCTTTTCTCCATCCCACCCCAGGCCATACCATTCACTCCCCTCAAGCTAAGACTAACTGCACCTCATTCTCATTCACTGAGACACAGAGTGGCCTAGTGGATAGATACTGCACGGGCCTGGGAGTGAGAAGGACCTGGTTCTAATTCTGGCAACTTGTCTCCTGGGTAACCTTGGGCAAGTCACTTATCTGGCACAAGGTAAGTGCTTAACACACCAAAAAAAAAATCTCATCTCTCTCTCTCTAGCAACCTCTTGCTCATATCTGGCAGATTTCTATAATGCCCACCTGCAGGGCCCTTATGAGATGGCATCTCCTCCAGGAGTCCCCAACTCCCCCATCAGAACTCCTGTGCCACTTCAAAACACATGAGTACACTCCCCTCACCCCCAGCTTACATACAATCTCTCAAATGCTCTATTACTTCCTCCCACCTGTAATTTACATTACTGCCTGTTTTCCCTGCTAGACTCTCAGCTCCTCGAGGGCGGGGATCACGTCTTCCAAATCTACCGTACTCTGTCCAGCGCTCAGTACGGCACTCTGTACCCAGTACCTGCTCAGTGAAACCTACTGACTGAGCATGCGGGCCCGTCTTAGTGCTTGCTGCTGCCAACGGGCTCCGGCTAAGCGTGGCTTTGACTGCAGGGCCTGCAACGGTCTGCCCCGGGGACAGGGGAGCAACACGGGGAGTAACAACAAACACCAGCCCACTGGCAACAGACTGTGGAGGCATTGCCTTCCTCGAGGGAAGTGGCTTCGTCTAGAGCGGGCATGGTATAAAGGCTCTGCCCTCCGGGTCACCGACCTCCGCCCGAAACCACGCTGGCGCTTTCAGCAGACAGTCTCAACTTCCCCGGCCTCGACGGGTGACGCAGAGAAGTGGCCTCTCGACTGCCCTTCCCCTCACTGAGGACTGGACACTAAGACCAGCAGAAGGAAGACTGGGGTGAGGTCAGCGGTCATGGTGACTCTGGTGCCGTCCAGAGCGGGTCCTCACGGCCAGAGCCACGGGAGGGCTGCGTGACTGGAGGGGCGCCGGACTGAGCACCCGTAGGGAAAACCACCAGGCCCCCTGGAAGGACCAGGGATCTAATCCCAGTTCCGCCACTTGCTGTCTTATGGCCTTGGGTAAGTCGCTTCACTTCTCTGTGCCTCAGTTACTTCATCTGTAAAATGGGAATTAATGCTCTGACTGGGACATGGACTGTGTCCAACCTGATTAGCTTGTATTTACCTCTGCACTTGGCACAGTGCCTGGCACACAGTAAGTGCTTAACAAATATCATAAAAAAAAGTCAGAACTAGAGCAAGTCAATCAACTTTTCTGGGCATCACCTGGAAAATGGGGATTAAATATCCTTGTTCAGACCATGAGCCTTGTAAAGGGATGGGGTTATGTCCAATCTGATTATCCTGTATCTATCCCAGCGCTTAGTGGAATACTTGGCACACAGAGAATGCTGCATAAATACCATCATCCTTTTCTGCTCCTCCTCTATCTCTCGTTCCTAAATCGAAAGGTGGAGCTGAAACCAAACCCAGAGCTCTCTGCCCAAAGCCTCCCTCAATCCCCGAAACGCCAAACCTCCCTGGGATCGGCTCCTCCTCACCGCAGCCCCAGTCGCCTGAAGTGCTGGAGGCAAGGAAAGAAGGGAGTTTGTGCCCTTGGTTAAGGTCTGCCAGCCAAGACTGCCCGTGTCACATTTCTGAGGACTTGAGAGAAACCCAGACAGGCTCACCGGGAGAGGCAGAAGTGGGTCAAAAGTAGAAAAAAAAGGGGTGTGTGTCTGCTCTGCTAGTCACAACTCCAGGGTTTGAACAAGGACCTATCACAAGCATTTCTTCTTCCCACCCACCAATTCTGAGGGAATGAAGGATCTAGTGACAATTAGAAAGATTCATTTCATTTTGAAAAAAATAAAAACAAAAAACCGCTGTTTCTCCCACTGTCCCCAAGCTAAAAAACCAAACCAGTCCTTGGTCGAGGGACAGAGAAACCTCTACTCAGGGTTATCCATGTTTCCCATAAGGGATCTGAGATTGCTATGATTATATTAAGATGGGTCTCTGGGAAGAAGACCATACCAATCCACGAAGTTGTACGCTCCATGAGGGCAGAGACGGTGCCTCTGGTTTCTGCCGCACTCTCCCAAATGTTGAGTACGGGCCCCGTGTAACACAGGCTCCCAACAGGCATGATCAATAATTAAATGATGAAGTGGGTGTGCAGTATAACAACTTTCCCTTCCTGCAGTGGTTTTGCTTGGGCCTCGCTCCCTTGGACAGGACATCTGCCTGCACCTGCTCAGTCGGCCTCCTCCAAAGACAAAGTCCTCACATGGAAAAGCTCCCTGGGTCAGTCAGGCACCAGACGCGGGAGCCCAAGAGCAGGTCTAGGCTGTGGGCAAGCCGACGCCCCAAGGCTGGAACGGCGGGGAGGTGGAGGAGACTGTGGATAGTTAGGAGGTAACCAGAGTATGGGGCTCACATGGAGGGGGGAGAAGATACACTGCTTTTAAAAAAACAAACAAAACAAAAAACCACCACCACCACCACAAAAAACCACGCAAACTGATGGTTCCCTAGAGGGAAAAAGCGCCATTATGGTGAAAGCTGCTGTGCTTGCAGCTCACTACCTTACTAGTCAAAGGGAAAGGAAAGAAATCACGTGCATATGTGTGTGTACGCACCCTTACGTGAACTGTCAGCTCCTTGTGGGCAGAGCGTCTACCAACTCTGTTATTGTACTCTCCCAAATGCTTAGTACAGTGTTCTGCCTATGGTAAGCACTCATGTCACCAACTGACAGACTGTGGACGCCCTGGGGGTGGGAGGGGAAGCAAATCTGTGAAAACGAGGCTCCACGGCTGGGTGGGTTCTCACACCACCTGTGCGGATCCACACCACTGAATCTACTTTTTCAGATCCACAACCAACTCTCTCACCAACAGTGAGATGGGAGTCAGGGGATCTGGGTTCGAAGCCCGGCCCCAACACTTGTCTGCTATGGGTCCTCGGGCATGTCACTTGACTGCCCTGTGCCTCAGTCTCCTCATCTGAGGAATGGGGATGAAACGCCCACTCTCTCTCCCTCCCTCTTATGGTCTCCTGCCCTCGGCTCCGCCCAACCCAAAGGAAAGCAATACTAATGAGGTCCCCGTCTTTGGACCGGGTGGATGGGATGGACTTCTCCATTGCAGCGGTCCCGTTTGAACCCAGACAGGGAAAAGTTTTGGCCAACATCGATCCCGCCAAATCCCAGATGGGCATCTCCGAAAAGATGAGGGCTCGGTGGCCAGCGGGGACCTCAACTGTCCCTTCGCAGGCCCTGAATTACCTGGTAGGAGGGGCCCTTCCACGTCCCTAGGGCAGAGGCAGTCACGGCACTTTCCCGCCTCTTCGCCGGGGCCTAGGCTCCCCTGAGCTCCACAGCATTGCCGTTAGTTTTCTTAAGGACTTTAAGCCAAAAGTGCAAATACTATCAAAGCCTCAAGGTAGGCAGCACAATGCGCGAAAAGGATAAGTTCTCCCTCCCTTTGCTGAGGCCATTCATTCAATTTCCATGGAAATTTGGCCAGCAAGGGTAGCCTGGCTTTGGGGGCCACAGGTAAATGGAGCTCTCAGGGCTTAGAGAGAAGGGCACCAAGAGAGCGGTGGGAGTGGCTAGAAGCGGGTTGCCGCCTGGGCATGCGAATTTCTGCCAGCTGAAAGATTTCTCTGGGCCGCCTGTTTGTAAGGCTAATTTTAAAGTGTGCAATCAGTCAGTAGTGTGACACGTACAAAATGTACATATAATAACAATAACAGTGGTATTTGTTAAGCGCTTGCTACGTGCCAAGCATTGAACTAAGGGCCGGGATAGATGCAGTTATGTCCCACAAGGGGCTTACGGTCTGAACAGGAGGGAGAAGAGGTACTGAATCCCCATTTTACCAATGAGGGAACTGAGCCTCCGAGAAGTGAAATGACTTGCCCAAGGTCACAGCAGGTAAGTGGCAGAGCGAGGATTAGAACTCAGGTCCTCTGCCTCCCAGGCTTGCGCTCTTTGCTCTTTCCACTAGACCACGCTGCTCCTACATTAAAAGCAGGGCAGAAAGACAAAAACGTGTTAAGCACAAGAAAAGCACCCACCTGGGGACACCCACTTCCCACAAAGTTGAGTCAACGTAAAATAGGCAGCTCATTTCACCACCGTTTGAAAAGAAAATCCACCGTCACATTCAGTCTTCTACAAAAGGGCTATGACAAGCAGGTTTACAGACTTTACTCTTTGAGATACTTCTTCCCTCCATCCCCCCCCCGTCTTACCTCCTTCCCTTCCCCACAGCACCTGTATATATGCATATGTGTTTGTACAAATTTATTACTCTATTTATTTATTTTACTTGTACATATCTATTCTATTTACTTTATTTTGTTAATATGTTTGGTTTTGTTCTCTGTCTCCCCCTTCTAGACTGTGAGCCCAATGTTGGGTAGGGACCGTCTCTATATGTTGCCAACTTGTACTTCCCAAGCGCTTAGTACAGTGCTCAGCACACAGTAAGCGCTCAATAAATACGATTGATTGATTGATTTATAATCAATTTTAACGCCCTTCTCCCCAGCTAGATTGTAAATTGCTGGGGGGGGCGGAGAACGTGCCTACCCACTCTACTGCACCTGAGTGCCAGAAACAATGCTGATTAACTGAGCTAGTGCTCATTAAATAATCCTGATCGATGTGAACTCTTTTTTGAAAGCCACGAGCATCCTAGAATGACACCGCATTATACGTCTACTAATGTCACTTGATGTTCTGTTGGTTTTGCTCTCTCCTCCCTCTAGACTGTAAGCTTGTTGAGGGCGGGGAACGAACCTCCCAACTCTGTTATACTGTACTCTCCGTTCAGTGCTCTACACATACTAATAAGTGCTCAATAAAGATGATTGATCAGTTTAGGGGGTGGAGAGAAGGAAAAGATTTAGTTCGGATTGCAAGTGTTGAGGGTGAAGACTTGACCTTGGGCAAGTCGCTTCGCTTCTCTGTGCCTCCAGTTACCTCATCTGTAAAATGGGGATTGAGACTGAGTCCCACGTGGCACCGGGACTCTGCCCAACCCGATGTGCTTGTATCCACCCCAGCGCTTAGAACAGTACATGGCACGCAGTAAGTGTAAAATAAATACCATCATTATCCAATCTGACCCCCTCTGGGTGCTAGGCAAGCATATAGCTCAGAAGCGATTTTGCCTCTAATAACAATAATAACTGTGAGATTTGCCAAGTGCTTGGTACGTGCCAAGCGCAGTACTAAGCGCTAAGACAGAGAAAAGATCATCAGGTCCCACATGGGGCTCGCAGTCTAAGTAGTAGGACGAACAAGTGGCCTAGTAGAATGAGCCGAGGACCTGGGGTCTAATCCCAGCCCCACCACATCTGCTGGGTGACCTTGGGCAAATCACTTATTTTCTCTGGGCCTCAACTTCCGTAAAATGTGGACTAAATCCTACTCCACCCTACCTAGACGTGAGCCCCACGGGGGACGGGAACTGAATGTTGCTAGAAGCAGCTTGGCTCAGTGGAAAGAGCACAGGCTTTGGAGTCAGAGGTCATGGGTTCGAATCCCGGCTCTGTCACGCCTGCTGTGTGACCTTGGGCAAGTCACTTAACTTCTCCGAGCCTCAGTTACCTCATCTGTAAAACGGGGATTAAGACTGGAAGCCCCACGTGGGACAACCTGATCACCTTGTAGCCCCCCCAGTGCTTTAGAACAGTGCTTTGTACATAGTAAGTGCTTAATAACTGCCACTGTTCTTATTCATAGTACAGTTGGACAACCTGATCACCTTGTAACCTCCCCAGCATTATTATTATTATTATTATAGAACGCCTAGAATGGTGTTCGGCAGATAGTACGCGCCCAACGAATACCGTAATTATAATCACGACTGTTATTACTACTAGCAGATATTGAATCCGCGTTTTGCAGATGAGAGAAACGAAGCGATTCGCCCAAGCCCACGGGGCAGACAAGTTGCAGAGCTGGGGCGGGAAGCCGGGTCCTCGGCGCTCCAGGCCCGGGCTCTTCCCACTACCATCATCAGCGCTTAGTCCAGTGCTCTGCACACAGTAAGCGCTCATTAAATACGATTGATTGATTGACTGATTGAATGCCCTCCCTCCGCCCATCCGCCAAGCTAGCTCTCTTCCTCCCTTCAAGGCCCTACTGAGAGCTCACCTCCTCCAGGAGGCCTTCCCACACTGAGCCCCTTCCTTCCTCTCCCCCTCGCCCCCCCTCCATCCCCCCATCTTACCTCCTTCCCTTCCCCACAGCACCTGCATATATGTTTATACATATTTATTACTCTATTTACCGATTTATTTTACTTGTACATATCTATTCTATTTATTTTATTTTGTTAGTATGTTTGGTTTTGTTCTCCGTCTCCCCCTTTTAGACTGTGAGCCCGCTGTTGGGTAGGGACTGTCTCTCTATGTTGCCAGCTTGGACTTCCCAAGCGCTTAGTGCAGTGCTCTGCACACAGTAAGCGCTCAATAAATACGATTGATTGATTATCATCAATCGTATTTATTGAGCGCTTACTGTGTGCAGAGCACTGCACTAAGCGCTTGGGAGGTACAAGTTGGGAACACTAGGCCGCGCTGCTTCTCCAGCATGACCACGACGGTTCGCTCGAGAAAAGAGGGCGGCAGCTGGTGTCGGGCCCCATTATATAAGAGCCCGGTTCTACAAGCGGGAGAAGAATTGGATGTCGGCGAGGTTGCCGCGGCCCAGCGCGGGGGGGAAAGTGCCAGCCGCGGGTGAGAAACGTAAATGGCCATGGCCCGGGACGGGGGTCCGCGGATCGGCGGGGACAAAGCGGGCCCGGCGCGCGGGAGGAGACGGTCAGGGCCGGTCCGGGCGGGCGGGCGGGAAGGAGGGAGAGAGGGAGGCCGCACCGGGCGGGCTCCACCTCCTCAGTGGCCGCCGCCGCTTCCTGACGGTTTCGGTGTCCCCGCTGCCCCCTCCCCCAACCGTCTCACTACTACCACCACCACCACCGCCGGCCGCCCTCCCTCCCTCCTCGCCCCGGGCCTGCGTGAGGGAAGGGCCGGCCGCATCGCGCCCCCGGGGCCGCTCCCCCGCCTCACCCCTTCATCTTCCGCCGCCGCCGCCCGAGGCCTTCGTCGCCCGCGAACGGCGCTTCCCACAGCGGCTGCCGCCCCGGGACCGAGACGGGTCCTGGTCGCCGCCGCCGCCGCCGCCTTATGGCGCTCTCGAACCGCCGCCGCCGCCGCCTAACGTCGCGAGCCTCTACCCGCTCCTCGTCCACACGTGCACGGGGCTCGGCCCCGCCGCGCGCCGCTCCCTCCCGCCACGGCCGCCGCCGCCGCCGCCGCCGCCGCCGTGACCTTTCACCCCTGCCTGCGCTCGCGCGCCGACACGCCCCCCTGCCCGCCGCGCGCAGGCGCGCCGCGCACCCCAGGCCCGTCATCATCATCATCAATCGTATTTATTGAGCGCTTACTCTGTGCAGAGCGCTGTACTAAGCGCTTGGGAAGTCCAAGTCGGCAACATATAGAGACAGTCCCTACCCAACAGTGGGGGCCCCCTTCCACCGGGCTCTTTGGTCTCCATCAATCAATCGTATTTATTGAGCGCTTACTGCGTGCAGAGCGCTGTACTAAGCGTTTGGGAAGTACAAGTTGGCAACATATAGAGACAGTTCCTGCCCAACAGTGCGGGCCCCCTTCCACCGGGCTCTTTGGTCTCCATCAATCAATCGTATTTATTGAGCGCTTACTGCCTGCAGAGCGCTGCACTAAGCGCTTGGGAAGTACAAGTTGGCAACATATAGAGACAGTCCCTGCCCAAAAGTGGGGGCCCCCTTCCACCGGGCTCTTTGGTCTCAATCAATCAATCGTATTTATTGAGCGCTTACTGCGTGCAGAGCACTGTACTAACAAACAAACAAATGCCATCATTATTACTAAGCGCTTGGGAAGTACAAGTTGGCAACAAATGATCCTCCCCTCCCGCGGCCACCGGGAGCCCTCTCAGTAGGAACATCGCTCCCTCCCCCGATTTCGGCCGGCGGACCGGCCCAGCCCGCTCTCCTGTTTGACCTTCGACCTTTCCCGCCTCCTGAGCGGATTTCCCCACAGTGCACTGCCTTTACGCCCAGGCCCCTTGGGGCGACGTGAAAGAAGCCGACTTTAGTTTTTCCAAGCTCATGTCATCGATAGGGCTCCCCCTCGCCGCGATTCGAGATCACGTGGTCCGCGCAGCCCCCCCCCCCCCCCGCTCCCAACCGGTCAGAGTTTCTTACAACGCCCCAACCCAAGTCCCCGCCAGGGGATCGCGTCTTACTAGGAGGTTGCATTAACATTTCCGGGCCTGGAGCGCCCGGACGTCACTTCCTCGGCAATACCCTCTGCCCTACTTCTTCCTGTGCCACAGGAGAGCATGTTTGCCACCCAACCCGGGAGGTTTTTATCAACGGATTAGCGGGGGCTCCTCCCCCGCCCCTTCCCGTGACACGCACACTCCCAACGGAATCCCCCCCACCGTCCCCTCCAGAAGTCGTTTCGAAACGCGGAGCTCCCCCCGCGATGCCGCGCACGCGGCCGGGAGGCGGGAGGGGGGCGGGGCGCGGTCACGTGACCCGAGACTCCGCCCCCGGCGCCGAGCCGCGGCCGGTGCAGTGTCACAGCCCGGGGGGCCCAATCCGCGGCGACCGGTGCAGTGTCAGAGCCCCGGGGACCCAATCCGCGGCGGCCGGTGCAGTGTCAGAGCCCCGGGGACCCAATCCGCGGCGGCCGGTGCAGTGTCAGAGCCCCGGGGACCCAATCCGCGGCGGCCGGTGCAGTGTCAGAGCCCGGGGGGCGCAATCCGCAGCGGCCGGTGCAGTGTCAGAGCCCGGGGGACCCAATCCGCAGCGGCCGGTGCGGTGTCAAAGGCCGGGGGACCCAGTCCGCAGCGATCGGTGCAGTGTCAGAGAGCCCGGGGGGCCCAGTCCGCAGCAGCAGCAGCGGCGGCAGGTGAGCGGGGACCCTGAGAGCTCACCTCCTCTAGGAGGCCTTCCCAGACTGAGCCCCTTCCTTCCTCTCCCCCTCGTCCCCCTCTCCATCATCATCATCAATCGTATTTATTGAGCGCTTACTGTGTGCAGAGCACTGTACTAAGCGCTTGGGAAGTACAAGTTGGCAACATATAGAGACAGTCCCTACCCAACAGTGGGCTCACCATCAACATCAATCGTATTTATTGAGCGCGTACTGTGTGCAGAGCACTGTACTAAGTGCTTAGTACAGCGCTCTCCATCCCCCCATCCTACCTCCTTCCCTTCCCCACAGCACCTGTATATATGTTTGTACATATTTATTACTCTATTTATTTTACCTGTACATATCTATTCTATTTATTTTATTTAGTTAATATGTTTGGTTTTGTTCTCCGTCTCCCCCTTTTAGACTGTGAGCCCACTGTTGGGTAGGGACTATCTCTATATGTTGCCAACTTGTACTTCCCAAGCGCTTAGTGCAGTGCCCTGCACACAGTAAGCGCTCAATAAATACGATTGATTGAATGATTGATTGGGCGGGCCCGGGAGGGAGGGCTCGACCTCTGTCTCCGGGTCTCCGCGATCTGGATCGAGGCCAGGGACCCCTCCATCGGCCGGGGGACGGCAGCTCTGGCCGCGCGGAGCCGCTCAGGCCCGAGTGGGAGGGAAGAGAAGAGACCCCCATCCCCAGCCCCGTCCTATTTCCTCCTCCTCCTCCTCCGGGTGGATCTGGGAAGGGACGGGATAGGTAGAGGGCAGGCCCCACCGAGCCTCAAAGTCCTTCCCAATCCTGTGGTGAGCGAGGCTGGGAGTGCAGCCCCCCAACCGCAATCCCCGCACGCAGCCCCGCGAGTGGGCACCTAGGCCTGGGGCAGAAGAGGGAGGGGTGCTCTGCGCTTGAAAGCCCATTGTAACCGTAATAATTATAATCCGGCTTTTTTTATGATGCATTTACCAAGTGCCAAACATTATGCCAGGCGCTGGAGTAGATAGAGGATAATCAGATGGGACACTGTCCCCGCCTCACACGGGGCTCACCTTCTCAGGAATTATTGGAGTTTATTGAGTGCTTACTGTGTGCAGAGCACCGTACTAAGCACTAGGGAGAGCACAATAAGATAGACTCCGTCCCTGCCCTCCTGCAGTCTAGTAAATGTTGGCTGTAAACCAGACCCACTCACCCCCAAACACACACACACTCCCATGACAAGGGAGTCCAGATAATCAGACCCCTCACCCTTCTGGTCCCTGACCAACTCTGCCTCAGATCTCTGCTTTGGTTTTCCAGATCTGCCTGGCCCTGGCCGACCAGGGCAGATTGTGGCCGATGATATTTACTAAAGCATTTTGAGCTTCTCAAATTGAAAGTGCTACAGAAATGCAACTTTCTAGCCTGGTTACTAAACAAACGCAGCCAGCATTCTTGCTTCGCTTGGAGCTTTCTCCCAGCCCTGGAACTCCCATCCCAACTGTGTGTCCCCCAAACAGGGGCTAGTTAGAAGTAGGTATGCATCTTTGTTGGGTAAACTGTGTACATGTTGGGTAAACTGTATCTTATAGGTACTGTAAACTTAACAAGAACGTGGCCTACCCTAGTAATGAAGGGTACTGTGGAAGCTTACTGTTCCCCCAAACTGGTCAAAATCAAATTCGTATCTGAATTTTAAAAACGTAACATACAGTCTACCGACAGAGTTGTAGATATCGTCAGTTCATTCATTTAGCTGTATTTATTGAGTGCGAAGCACTTGGGAGAGTACAATACAACAATAAGCAGACACATTCCCTGCTCACACAGAGTTTACAGTCTGAGGGGGCGGGGGACAGACATGAATAAATATACATATCCGTTTACTTATATTAATTGAATCGTATGTATTGTATGCAAAGCACTGTACTAAGCACCTGGGAGAGTGCAGTATAACAACAGACACATTCCTGCCCACAACGAACTCAAGTGCCATGGGGCTGGGAGGAGGGAAGAACAAAGAGAGCAAGTCAGGGCAATGCAGAAGGGAGTGGGAGAAGAGGAAAGGAGGGTGCTTAGTCAGGGAAGGCCTCTTGGAGGAGATGTGCCTTCAATGAGGCTTTGAAGGGGGAAGGATCATTTTCAGTCGGATTTGAGGAGGGAGGGCGTGCCAGGCCAGAGGCAGGTCGCTGGCGAGAGATCGGCCGCAAGATAGGCGAGATCGAGGCCCAGTGGGAAGTTGGCATTCGAGGAGCAAAATGTGCGGGCTGGGTTGTGGTGGGAGAGTAGCAAGGGGATGGGGCGCTGACTTCGGTTCTGACTTAAGCACCAAGTTTGGGTAAAATATTAATCCACCAAATGCACAAAAAAGACGAAAGGATTGCCGAGTCGAGGACTTGCATACAGAGAGGCTCTAAGCTCCAGAAGAGAAAGCTCAGGCACAGGTCAGGACTCTGCCAAGGACACATTACTTGAAGAGCGGTTACCCCCATCTTGTGGCTGTGAAGAGGCCTACCAGTTTTTGTAGGTTTTCATAGGATTCTCCCAGGCTTGCTGAGAGCTCAAACTTTCTTCCGTAGTGCTGTTTTTCTCCCTCAGGGGCTTCCCTGTTCCCGGCCCTCCAATTTCTATAATCCTTTGCTATCACCCAAATCTAGATGGGTTTTCTGACCCCCCTGCCCTTGTCACAGCCAGTCAAGACTGGCCGAGTCTTCCCCGAGCCAGGGGGAGCTGTGCCCTTATCTGTTGGGGTTTTTCCTGGGCTGGGGGGAAACATTATTTAGTGGGTGTGGTGGCGGAAGGGAAGGGATTTTTCTTTTCTTTCTCCGGTGGTCAGAGAAATCCAGCCTCTCCCCAACACTTAGGGAAGGGAGACTTCTGGGCTTGGGGACTAAAGAGACTCGAGGGGAGCAAAGGAGCAGGCCGGTCTGTTGGTCGGCATTCAGACGTCTCCTCCTTCCTCTTCCCCTGAGATAACTGAGGATTTTGGTGCCGATCCATTTCCGAGAAGGTCAGGTATGTGTTGCTCCTTTCTGCCGTTCCTGCTCGGAGGTCTGGACAGCCCGCAGGTTTTTTCATCTAACGTACCCGGCTCTTTGTGTTTCAGATCCAGTTGTTTATCGATAATCCCCAGATAATAATAATAATAATAATGATGGTATTTGTTATGCGCTTACTATGTGCAAAGCACTGTTCTAAGTGCTGGGGAGGTTACAAGGTGATCAGTTTGTCCCACGTGGGGCTCACAGTCTTAATCCCCATTTTACAGATGAGGTAACTGGGGCACAGAGAAGTTTAAGTGACTTGCCCAAAGTCACGCAGCTGACAATTGGCGGAGTCAGGATTTGAACCCATGACCTCTGACTCCAAGGCCCAGGCTCTTTCCACTGAGCAATGCAGCTTCTCGGATGTGCTCTCTGCTGGTTGGGCAGGTCCGTCAGTGACCGTATTAATCATTTTAAAGTGCAGATTTGGTGGCCTGTACATGCAGATGCCTGGGGAATTTCTTTTGCTGCAGATACCCGGGACATTTAGTACCCAGTCACCATTTGAGAGCATTTACTTTTCAAGAGAAATATGCCCAAAGTCGAGTTCTTTTGAGGGTCAAAATCAGTTGGAAAAAGAGAATTCTTTCTGTCATCTAAAAGTGATATAAGATTTGTCACAGTCTACAACCTGAAGACCATTTGTGCTCTCCTCTTTCTCCCAGAAAGTGTGTTAGCCCTGAAGGGAAATGGAGACGAAAAGAGTCATGAAGCGGTTTTAAATGCAGGTTTTGAATCTTGGTGCTCTAAGAAGTAGGGAAGCAGAGTGGCCCAGTGGAAAGAGTACGGGCCCTGGAGTCAGAGGATCTGGGTTCTAATCCTGGCTCGGCCCTTTGTCTGCTGTTTGACTTTGGGCAAGTCAATTTGCTTCTCTGTGCCTCAGTTATTTAATCTGTAAAATGGGGATTAAGGCTGTGAGTCCCTTGTGGGACATGAGCTGGGTCCAGTCTGATTAGCTTGTACGTACCCCAGCTCTTAGTAATAATAGCAATAATAATTCAGGTATTTGTTAAGGACTTACTGTGTGCCAGGCACTATACTAAGCTCTGGGGTGGATACAAGCCCCCTGTCCCACATGGGGCTCACAGTCTTAATCCCCATTTTACAGATGAGGAAACTGAGGCAAAGGGAAGTGAAGTGATGTGTCCAAGGTCACACAGACAGGTGACAGAGCCGGAATTAGAACCCATAACCTTCTGACTCCCAGGTTGTATCCACTACACCATGCTGCTTCCCGTATAGTTTGTCTACTTTCTGTGATCAGACTAATAATAGTAGTACAGTGCCTGCCACATATTAGGTGCATGACAGATACCATTTTTTTAATTTTTAAAAAAATGGTAATGGAGTAGCTGGTTTCCAGCCCATGCCCACCAGTAATGCAAGAGAAAAAGTGCTTCCAGGATGAGAAGACCGACTGTACCTCTCCGCTCTTTCCACTTTGTTCCAGGGACTTTTCACTGACCACTTCCCCTGAGCCATTGGCCCCAGCCCATCAGCCTCCCACCTGTCACTGAGATAGACATTTTAGGTGAGCCTTCCATTTTTAATTTAAATTGCACTCTGGCACAAGGGGGGCAATTGACTCCATTTCCTAGCCCATTTTCCCCCTCCATTTGTAGTTAGTGGGCTTTTCAACATCACCCCTGATTAGCTTAGGATAGGGTTCATGTCTCCCAACTCCACTGTGCTCTGCACCCAGCAGACACTCAGTAGTAGTCATAAGCATTCACTGTGTGCTGAGCACTATACTAAATGCTGAGAAAAAGCGTATCTAGGTGAGAATTTGATAGGGACCTTGTCCCTCCAGGGCCTCACAATTTATGCTCAGTAAATAGTATCGGTGGATTGTTGTTTTTATAATGGTAGTTGTTAAGCGCTTACTATGTGTAGTATTTAGGCCCTGGGTTGGGTACAAGTCAATCAAGTCAGATACAATGTCTGTCCCACGTGGGGCTCACAGTCTAACTCGGAAGGAGTAAGATTTAATCCCCATTTTATAGTTGAGGAAAATGAGGCTCAGAGAAGTGAAGTGACTTTCCCGAGTTCACACAGCAGGCAAGTGGCAGAGCCAGGATTAGTACTTAGGTCCTCTAACTCTCAGGGCCAGGTTCTTTTCACTAGGCCATGCTATTTCTCAGAGCTTGTCCAATCTTATTCAGTCCTCCAAAACTCTGACTATTAAGCACCACAGTCCCTCATTTCTGTGCGCTCTCCTAGTTTGTGGAGTCTCTGCCTCACGCCATTCCCCCCCTACCCCAACCTCATCATTGGTACCTTTTGAGTGCTTACTCTGTGCAGAGCCCTGAACTAAGCTCTTGGGAAAGTACAAAACAGTAGAGTAGGTAGACATGATCCTTGCTTACAGGCCTCAGGGAGAAACAGACATTAAAATACATCACAGATAAAGGAAATATTGAAGTAGAAGGATATTTACTTAATTACTTTGGGGTTGGGGTGAGTATCCCCCTTCTAGACTGTGAGCCTGTTGTTGGATAGGGACCGTCTCTATATGTTGCCGATTTGCATTTCCCAAGTGCTTAGTACAGTGCTCTGCACAGAGTAAGTGCTCAATAGATATGATTGAATCAATCAATCAATCAAAGGGCTTCAGGGTTGCGCAGCCAAGTTCATAGATGAAGCAGAGGGGTAGGTGGATTGGGGGAATGAGGACTTAGGGAAGGCCTCTTGAAGAAGAAGGAATTTTAGGAGGGTTCTGAAAGTGGGGAAAGCAGCAGTCTGTCCACTGTGAAGGAGGAGGGACTTGTAGGCCAGCGGGAGGTCGTGAGCAAGGAGTCAGTGGCGAGTTAGACAAGCTTGAGATACTGTGAGCTGTTTGGCATTAGGGGAGCGGAGTGTGTGGGCTGAGTTGTAGGAGATCAGTAACTAGTTGAGTGAGTGGGACACAAGTGAAGGTGGGCTCCTCAAGGCTGAGATGGACCAGGCTGTCACCGCTAGAGTCCAGCTCAGAACACCCACCCCGCCCTCCCCTACTCACCACCGCTCTGACTTGGAGGGAGACCCTGAAGCATAAGTTCAGGAGTTTTAAATCCCCTCGATTAGCTCGAGAGAGGTGTCTGGAGGCTTTTAAAAGAGAGGGCGCCCACAGAGTTGCCTCTTGCTGGCGGGTGGTGGGGTTGGGGAGACCGGGCTGGACCCAGTGAGACTGGGGAGGGGGCTGATGCATTAGTAGCTCAGTGAGGGTGCTGGGTGGTGAGGCTGCAGTGAGTCCCATGCCCGCTTTCCTGCTGTGCCCACCTGATCTCACGAGGGATACAAACCGGGGAGGCCGCGAGAGGGATGGACTGGACGGAAAGCCGGAGAAGAGGCAACTTGTGCTTATGTGTGTTTCCTCTCTGAGCTGTGAGTCAAAAATGACTAGTTCGCTGGCTAGGAAACATCCCTATGTTTAGAACCGACGTTGGCTTAGGGTTGATTGCCATGTGTCTGAGTCTCACCTGATCCCAAGAACATCAGTGATTTGTCCCGGTCCCAGGATTCCTTGGCTAAATGAGGAGGGGCTCCAGAACCCGTGGAGGGGGGCAGGGCCAGCGGGTGGGAGCTCTCCCCATGTTTGGGACATCGCTTGGGTTGTGGTGGCAGGTACGGGGGCGGTGTCTGGTTGTGGTGAGGGTTCCAAGGACCGGTCACCCCCTGTGGTGTGAGCTGAGGGTGCCCCATCAGTTCCCTTTCCTCCTCACTGTCTCCCCTCCTGCCCCTCTTGGGTCAGAGTCTTCCAGGGGCCAGGGAGAAAGTTCAAATTAAGGCCTCTTCTCCAGCCCTCGGTGCCCAGAGAGCTGCCCAAAGTGACTGCCAAAGGACATCAATATTAGCAACGTGCACAATAGTAGCAGCTGAAATAGCATATATTAAGCACCTGGAAAGCAAGCACAACTGAGAATTAGCCCCAGTCCCTGCCCTCAAGGGGCTTGTGGCCGAAGAACAGAGGTGGGAGAGGGGACTGGCAACTGGCCTGGCTGAGGCTGCTGCCAGAGTCTTCCTTCCCCCAAGATCTGATGTTGCCAGTGTTGGGGCGGGGGGAAAGCAGAGAGGTACAGAAGCCAGTGGCAGGACCCCCATCTCCTGTCCACTGTGCTTCCATCTTCTCCCCAAAGAGCCTTTAGGGAGCCCCTGTGGGGCCCCATGTCAGCTTCCGCTGGAAGGTGTTGTCAACTCAGGGCATTTTTTAATAAAGGAAGTGGATCTGGAGCCCATTGAGCAAATTTTGTTTAGTTTGCTTTTTTATTGCATTTGGATGAGAACTGAAATCTAATGTGGGGAAATGTAGACAACATTTTTTTCTAATGATACTTGTCAAGCACTTACTATGTGCCAAGCACTGTACTAAGCACTGGAGTAGATACAAATTAATCAGATTAGACACAGTCCCTGTCCCCCATGGGGCATGCACTCCAAGTAGGAGGGAGAACAGATATTGAACCCCCACTTTATAGATGATGAGATTGAGGCCTAGAGAAGGTAATTGATTTGCCTGAGATGACAGAACCCAAGTCCCCTGCCCCCCAGGCCCAAGCTCTCTCCACTGGGCCACGCTTCTTTCCCCCTGACAATCTCGTATCTATCCCGGCAGTTGGTGGTGGCATCAGGAGCAGCAGCAGCAGCAGCACTGGTGTTCAGGGCTCACTTTGTGCAGTCCTGAGAAAACTCACAGCTGAGCTTTGGAACTCTCACGTGGCTCCCCAGGGGAAGAGTTTGGTGACAGACACGGTGGGAAAGATGAAATGATCGATTAATGGACTAATGATAGAACTATAGAAACAGCATAGAGACCAAGTTTAGAGTCCAGCAAGTCGGGTGGGAAAGGGGGCCATAGGGGCAGCAGGTCGCCCAGAGGCCAGTAACATCTAAAAGCTTCCCCAAATCTGTGAAGGCCTCACTCCCCAGCTGCTTAACTCCCCCTCAGCCCTGTGTGCACGAGGCGTGTCCTAGTGCTGTGGGAAGGCCCTAGGGGCCTGGTGGCTTTGCTGGGAAATGGGCTACCATTAGATAAGGTCAAGGTGGCGGTTGGAGTTGTGACACCAGTGAGCCATGGTGCCTGGCCTGGCCCCACCCCGCCGGGCCTGAGGGCAGAGAAGCTGTTGCACAAGCAAGGAGTCAGTCAGCTGACTAGTCAACTGACAGGATCAGGAAGCCCCTTCCAACCAAATCACTGTTTCCGTTCCCCTCTGCCATAGGGGCCAGCCCACACTGAATCATTTTAGAGAATGCCTAAGGAAGCGTTAAAATCTTTTATAATCCGTATTATCATTGCTGTTATGGTATTTGTTAGACATGTACTATGCGCTAAGCACTGTACTAAGCGGTGAGGTAGCTATAAGATAATCTGGTCCCATGTGAGACTCACAGTCTAAGTAGGAGAGATATCAGGCATTGAATCCCCATTGCAGATGGGATAATAATAATAATAATAGTGGTACTTAATAATAATAATAATGGCATTTGTTAAGCGCTTACTATGTACAAAGCACTGTTCTAAGCGCTGGGGAGGATACAGGGTCATCAGGTTGTCCCACGTGGGGCTCACAGTCTTAATCCCTGTTTTACAGATGTGATAACTGAGGCATAAAGAAGTTAAGTGACTTGCCCAAAGTCACACAGCTGGTAAGTGGTGGAGCAGGAATTAGAACCCACAACCTCTGACTCCTAAGCCTGTGCTCTTTCCACTAAGCCATGCTGCTTCTCAGAGACTGAGGAAACTGGCGCATAGGGAAGTCAAGTAATTTGCCCAAGGTCACACAGCAGGCAGTGGGCACTGGTGACTTTCGAAAGCAGTCCAGAGGAGTGTGGGGGAGACATTAAGTGGATTTGATTAAAGAGGTCTCCTGGGCCTTTGTGATAGCCACCATGATTGGCTAGAGACAGTGCACTCCACCCTTCTGCATCACCACCTTCACCAGTGTGAAGTCTGGCTGCCTGGGCCTTGAAACTGGTAAAATTCCTTGGTGAAACCCACGTGAAAGGTGGGTTTTTTCCTTACTGGGGAAGGATGGAATTTATTGACTCATTCTCCAAAGTAGGTTTTTGCTGTAGAACTGAGAGCTCCTCGAGGACAGGGATGGTGGCTACTAACTCTATTGCATCTCCCTAGAGCTTAATACAGTGCTGCATACACAGTAGACTGGAAACTCCTTGAGGTCAGGGATCCCCAAAGCTCAGTACAGTCCTGCACACAGTAGACTGGAAGCCCACCGAGGGCAAGGATAATGTCTACTATCATCCTTTCCCCAGCGCTCTGCACCCTGGAAGCAATTGATAAATACTATTGATCGGTGGATTTTTTTTTAACCTCATGGTTCAGTGTCAGAGTGAATGCCCTCCAGTTGATAATTTCCCCACCTTTACACTCCTAAAGACAGGAATCGAAAAAACTGGGACAGTTCAATTAAAGGGGATACTTTTAAATTTTAATTTCTGAATTGGGCCTAGCAGTTTTTCACCTCGAGTTGTGGCCCAACGGAGTGGGTGCATATCCGTGTCTTAGAAGCAAGTGGTCCTGCCAAGGGGCTTCATTGTCCACAGAAGCTCATGGGAACGCTCTTAGGAAACCGCTCTGGGCTTTGGGATCTGCTGTCAATTTTGTGCTCACAGCAGTCAAGGTTTTTCTCAAAGACAGCCCTAAGTCATGCCCTTTTAATAATAATGATGGGATTTGTTAAGCACTTACTATGTGTGAAGCACTGTTCTAAGTGCTGAGGGGGATACAAGGTGATCAGGTTGTCCCATACGGGACTCACAGTCTTAATCTCCATTTTACAGATGAGGTAACTGAGGCACAGAGAAGTTAAGTGGCTTGCCTAACGTCATACAGCTGACAAGTGGCTGAGCTGGGATTCGAACCCATGACCTCTGACTCCCAAGCCCGCAGTCTTTCCACTGAGCCAAGCTGCTTCTCACCCTTTTCTCAGTAAGCTACTGACCCCGGTCCTTTAGGTTGGGAAATGGTTGGTTTTCTAGTTCTGGTGTTCCCCAGTCTGGCTCCATAACCACCTCAAAGCCGGTAACTCAATCTCTCGGCCCCAGAGAGTAAGTGAGTGAGACAGCATGCCAATCCAGCTGGTCTCCGGGGCCGGGGCAGGGGGGCGGCAATGGTGGAGGCCACGCCCTCTGGCCCTGCTCGCCGAGCTTTGCTTTCCCACCCCACGTCTGTTTCTGAACGTTGGACCACAGTACTTATGAAAACATGGTACACTACTGTAATTTCCCCTAACCATAATTTATTTTAATGTCTATCTCCCTCGTAGTCTGTAACCTCCTTTTGAGCACGAATCACATCTTCCAACTCTGTTATATCGACCTCTCCCACACGCTTAGTCCAACGCGCTGAACCCAATAAGCTCTCAATCAATACTGTTGATTGCCTGATAGCAGCAAGAGCAAGGGGCTTGGCGGCAGGAGACTGGGCTTTGATCCTGGTTCTGCCGGCTGGATCTGGACCGTCAGAGGGTGGCGGTTTCAGACTTCCCCTAGTCCCCAGGGTATTCAGTGAGTAGAATGGAGCCAGAAAATGTCCCAAGAGGTAGCCGGCCGATGTGGGCAGCTAAGATCGGGATGGCTACTGAGGCCACAGCCTGCATGGTCACGGCCCTGAGCGGTCACTGTGCTGCGGGGTCACGACACGTTAAAAAAAAAACAAAACCTTTGCCTTGTGCCGCCCCACCTACCCACCCGCTCATTTGACCCCATGACCCAGCGGGAAAACGCCAGGCCCGGCTCCGCCACATGTCTGCTGTGTGACCTTGGGCAAGTCACTTAGCTTCTCTGAGCCTCAGTTCCCTCGTCTGTAAAACGGGGATTAAGACTGTGAGCCCCACGTGGGACAACCTGATCACCTTGTATCCCCCCAGCGCTTAGAACAGTGCTTTGCACATAGTAAGCGCTTAACAAATGCCATCATTATTATTAGAGGGCATGAAAGGCCCAATACAGGCCACCAACACTCTGACCAGTGCTCCCGCATGGGGTTTCGTCTCCAGGTCCTGGCTCCAAGGCTCATTGCCGCTAAATTCCGAATCGGGGCCTGAGGGCGACCCCCTCGCCTGGCCCCTTGCTTCTTCCATTCCACCCACAGGGTGAAACAGAGGGCTGGTGAGCCGGAGCAGGCTTCAAGCCTAGGTGGTGGGGCTGGGCTTGCTGGGCTGCTAGAGTCTCCGGGCCAGTGCTGTTCCCAGGGGCAGCTGGTTGAGAAAAATGGAGTAAGGAATCCATCCTTCCTTCCCTTCTCTCCCCTCCTCTCCTTCCCCTTCCTCCCTTTCTCTTTCCCTTCTCTTCCCACCCTCCCTTCCTTCTCCTTCCACCGTCCCATTGCACCCCAAGCTCCCTGTCTGCAGAGCTCTCCCTGGCAGGCCCAGCGCTCACTTGCCCCTCAGCCAGTCCAGGGGTAGCTTTGGCAGAGCCCAGACCACTGGTCTGAGAGCGGGGAAGAGTCCCATAGAGTTAGTAGACACAATCCCCACCGTTAAGCAGCTGACAGTCTACTATGTGCTCTGTACCGAGCGCTGGGGAGAGGACAATAGAGTTAGTAAACACTATCCCTAACCTCAGGGAGATGATAGCTTACTGTGTGCAGTGCACTGTACTGAGGGCTTGGGAGAGGACTGAATTCATTCATTCAATCGTATTGTATGCTTACTGTGTGCAGAGCACTGTACTAAGCACTTGGAAAGTACAAATCGGTAACAGAGACAGTCCAAAATGTAATTTCAATGTAGGCATTACAAGAATCAAAGATAGAAAGTCTGGACAGTTTTATCCTCTCCTGGTCAGTGTTAGATGCACAATGGGGCCACCGTAACCCTGGGGACACTTGTCTTAGTTGTCCCGCTGGCCTTGTGTCTCTCCATGATTGTGGCTGACTTGGGTCCCTTCACTTGAGGGGCTTCACCGTGGCTTCCAGAATGCTCGACCACCAAGGCCTCTTGGTGCTTTGACGCTGGATTCTGTAGATTTTGATATTCTTGGTGTGGAATAGCCACGGCCCAGATTAGCCTGGCCCTTAACTCCTGTTCCCACCTGTTTGGTTTTGGCCATCTCTGGGAGGAGTGGGGGAAGCGAAGGGAATGCTCCCCGTTCCCCCGGATCATTGAGGCTAGAAATTATATAGAAACCAGCTATTTTAAAGCAGATAAGTGGCATCAAGATGCTTGGCCCTCTTACCTGCTGCACAGCACCTTGCAGCTCTGTAGAGCCCTGGCTCACTAGCCCAGGCCCAGTCAATATTTTCTTGTTCTGGTTTTGTCCGGTGCCTCCTGGGTTGCCCGCCGTGGCCCACACCCCAGGGACCATCTCTGGGTCAGGCCTCTCTTGCTGTGAGATTGGGCAGCTCAAACCAGGAAAACTCCTGCCTGACCTTTTGTGTGCTTCTGTATTCCGACGAGGGTTCCACTCTGTCATTGGTGAGCCCTTTTACTCTGCCCGTGAGCCATGCAGGATTTTGGTCTGGTCTCTGTTTTTCTCTGTTCCTGGGCACCCGGTTTCCTTAGGCCTCCACTCTGGTGGTTTAAATCGGGTCCCAGCTTCCAGTAAGGCTCTTGTCCCTTCTCTGGGTTTCTCTAGCTACTCCTGTCAGCATTTTCCTAGCCGCAGTTCACGTTATTTCACTGCCGCCGTTTCTCCAAGGGACCATTCTTGGGTCAGCGTCTCTCAGCCTCTCTCTCTCCTCGCCTGAGGGAACATAGCCTTTGTCAGAGCTGTGGCTGCTCCTGCGGAGCCCCAGGCCCATCCACCCCAGGCTCTTGCTAGGTGAAGCCGCCATCCTCTCACTGCTCAGCAGTTGCGGGGTGCTCCGTTGCTGTTGGAGGGGAGGGAGCGGGGAGGAGAGACTGGTGTGACTCATTGGATCAGGTGACTGTGCTCTGAGCCAGACTGAAATTGCTTTCCCTCTGCAGCAGTCTCTTCTCGCCTCTCTGTCAGCCGGGGGAAGGGGCCGCAGCAGAGCTGTTGTTCTGAGCTCCTCGGCGTTGAGCCCTAGGACTGCTAGGCTTCTCCCCCTGAACCCAGGTAGGACACCACCTGCAGCCTCTGCCGGGAATTAAACAGGGCATCACTGCTGTTCTGTTGCTTCCCACGGAGACAAAATGTTTTCCTCCACCTTTGGTTTCTGAGCAGGAGATTTTGGTCCATTTTGTGACCAACCAGCAGGGATCCAGTTAGACGCAGATCGGCAGCTTTCAACATCATCTCTGAGTTGCTTCGCCCTTTCGGGTGGTTCACTGGAGGGTTTGTGGGTTGCACCAAAGGAAGCCTCCAGAAGAGATATGAAGGCTTGAGGACCCTGACTGAAGGCCTCAGGCCCTGCCTCCTGCCACTTTGATCGCCAGGGGCCATGGGAGCCGTTTGCCAGAAGACTACCCCTTCCCAGCACTGTGGTGAAAGGAGGGGGCTACTCTGGCAGTGGAAGGAAGCCGGCTGATCCTCATCGGCTTCCTGGCTGTCAGGGAGCGTAGGATCCAAGGGAAGAAGACAGTTGCCTGGGAGGATGTTGGCGGTTGGGGCTGCGGGGCAGAGGGTGGCGTGAGGGTCCCGAGGTTGTGAGTGAGACTCCCGGCCCCGCTCGTGGAGTACACCAGCTTGTCTCCCGGCCGTCCCCCTAGCTGCTCTCTGACCCAAGGAGGGGTCCTGAGCCGAGGCTTGGACTTGGTAGCGGCTTTCCCTTATCCTAGGCCCAGGCCCTTTCCTTTGGTCACTGAACTGAGCCTGGCGGTGCAGAGGCTGGTCTGGGTCCCTGGGGAGCACCCCCATGATCAGGCCCATTGGAGAATGGTTAGAGAGATCTGGGTAGGGAAGCCTGGCAAGCTCCAGCTGTGGGCCCGTCTGCCTGCCCACCTGCCCAGGGACCTACCTGCCCTGGACGCTTGCTCTGCACACAGTAAGCGCTCAATAAATACGGTTGAATGAATGAATGCGGGCTCCAGGCAAGACTGGCTTGAGCCGGCTATTGGCCACACCAAAATCCAAAGGGTTCTATTTCCCCAGCAGATGGCATAACTCAGACCACCACCTGTCCAGCCCCCTGCCTCCACCTTCTCCTCTGGCTCTCACCTCTCCCTAACCCCTCTGCTGCTTCCCTGACAGGTGTGTGGACAAGATGGATTTCTCCAAACTCCCCAAGATCGGCGATGAGGACCATGAGAGCGCCTTTGGTTTTGTTCATGGAGTCTCAGGCCCCGGTAGGCACTAGTCTGTCCCTCTCCGCAATGAAACGCTGGGATCAAAAAACGGGTCAGCTCCGTCCGGTCTAGAGGCCCCCAAAGGTGGTGGGGTAGCGGGGCTGTGTTGTCTAGGTAGCCCGATGCTGGAACCCCTGGCTGCCATGTGCTCCCCATGTGGGCTTGGAGGTAGGTGGCCACCAGCATTGCTGACCATTCTGCCTCCCAAGGGCCTCCACTGCTGGGGGAGAGAGCGGGAGTCAAGTCCCACTCAGATTAAGACCCCGCCCCATGTGAACGGAGGGTTCGGTAAGTGGGGCCGTGGTCCTGAGGGCCACAAGGCTTTTTTAAAATTTGGTATTAAGCATTTACTATGTGCCAGACACTGTTCTAGGTGCTAAGGTACATGCAAAGCAGTCAGATTGGACACAGTCCAGGTCCCACATGGGGCTCACAGTTTTATTTCCCATTTTATAGATGAGGGAACTGAGATCCAGAGAAGTGAAGGGATTTGCCCAAGGTCACACAGCAGACAAGTGGCAGAGCTGGCATTAGAACCCAGGACCTTCTTACTCCCAGACCTGTGCTCTATCCTCTAGACTGTGCTGCTTGACCCTCGCTCTCAGCCACAGTGGGCTAGCGGGGGCAGGGCGAGAGGGGGCATCAAATATCCTTCCCCGGGCCTGGCTGACAGGTGCCCCGCCCTGGACCGGCACCGGGGCCTGGCAGCTCCAGCTCATCCTGGGGAAAGTGAGGTGTCAGCGGGGCTGTGGCTTATCCTGAGAGGAGAAGCATCCCCACAGCCGTCTAGCTGGAGACTCCATCCCCCCTCTTCAGAGCGCGCGAGAGGCTGACCGCTGCTGCTGCTGCCCTATTCCGGGAGGTTCGGTCCCTCATGGGACCGGATTGGCAGGCCCGGCAGTAACCAGTCTCAGCCAGACTTGTCACTACAGTCCTAGCCGCCCCCGGAGTCCTCTGTCCTCCTGGCAACGGTTTAACGTGTCCAGCTCAGAGACGTGTTGAAGTCCCGACCGCATTTGCTTTTGCTTTCTTGTGGGCTTCTCCCTACAGTGGTGACGGCTTGCAACATGGCCGGAGCGGCCATGTATGAACTTGTGCGCGTTGGCCACAGCGAGCTGGTCGGAGAGATTATCCGGCTGGAGGGTGACATGGCCACCATCCAAGTGTACGAAGAGACCTGTATCTTTCTTGTCAGAGCAGTAGTAGTAGTAGTAATTGTGTTTTTTGTGCGCCTACCTTGTGCCAAGTGCTTTACTAAGGACTGGGAAAGAAGTACAAGGGTGAGATCTAGACCCAGCCCTTGGCCGCCAAGAGGCTCACGGTTTAAGAATAAGGTGGGGAGGGAGCCATATGGGAAAAGATGAAATAGAAATGGAAAAGTACAGTGTTCTGCACACAGTAAGCACTCAATAAATATGATTGAATGAATGACGACAACAATAAATACCCCAGGAGTAGCTGGGTTTTGGGCTCTTGGTGACTCAGACAGTTCCAGAAGTCTCAGCTGCAGCCTTGGAGGTAAGAAGGCCTTGGACTGTTGTGGGCTGGATCCTTCACCCAGGCTGGCTCAGGTGCTGCTGGGCATCCCAGGGCCCAGGAGGCATCTTCCCTCCCACATGAGTGGGTCCTGGAGGACGGGAGCACAGGGGAGGGGTCCCCCGCCCATGTCCACAGTAGAGGCATTCAATGGGAAGGGATCGGGAATATGTGAGCCCTAGCTCTCATCTCCCCTCATTCACCCCAAAGCCTTTGTCGTCTCGTGGGCCATACAATTGAAACACAAAATTAAAGTCTTATTCCCGAGAACGGGGTGGTTGGCCCCTTCTGGAATTCGTGCCGGGGGAGCATTTCCTGTGAGATTTTTCCTGAGCCGCTGCGTGCAGCCGGCGTATCTGTGGGCGACCCAGTCCTGCGAACGGGGAAGCCCCTGTCGGTGGAGCTCGGCCCCGGCATCATGGGAGCCATCTTCGACGGGATCCAGAGACCGCTGTCAGACATCAGCAATCAGACCCAGAGCATCTACATCCCCAGGGGCGTCAACGTGTCCGCCCTCAGCCGCGACCTCAAGTGGGACTTCACGCCTTGCAAGAACCTTCGGGTAGGTGGGGAGGAGAGACCTTGGAGCAACCGAAGCCCCCGGGGACCGGCGGGTTGGTGGGTGGGTGCGCGAAGAGGCGACGGCAGCCTCAGAGGCCCTGAGGCTGCCATCCCCTGGGGCCACACTCTTGGCATTTCATTTTACCCTGGCAGAGAGACCCCGGGACTGGGAGTCAGAGGACCAAGGTTCTGATTCCAGCTCTGGTACTTGCCTGCTGGGGTGACTTTTGGAGAGTCACTTTACTTCTCTGGGCCTCAGTTTTCTCATCTGTAAAATAGAGATTCATTGCCCGGTCTCCGTCCTACTTAGACTGCGTGGCCGTATAGGACAGGGACAGTGTCTGGCCTGATTATCTTGTCTGTATCCCAACCCCTTGTACATTGCTTGGCACGGAACAAGTGCTTTGCAAATACCATAATGATTATCACTAGAAATTGTTCTATCCCAGACCAAAAGATGAAGGGAGCTGCCCAGGACAGGCAGAGGGACGCATTTCTAGATAATAATAATAATGTTGGTATTTGTTAAGCGCTCACTATGTGCCAAGCACCGTTCTAAGCATCATCATCATCATCAATCGTATTTATTGAGCGCTTACTATGTGCAGAGCACTGTACTAAGCGCTTGGGAAGTACAAATTGGCAACATATAGAGACAGTCCCTACCCAACAGTGGGCTCACAGTCTAAGCACTGGGGGGGATACAAGGTAATCAAGGTTGTGCCACGTGGGGCTCACGGTCTTCATCCCCATTTTACAGATGAGGTAACTGAAGCACAGAGAAGTTAAGTGACTTGCCCAAAGTCACACAGCTGACAAGTGGCGGAGCCGGGATTAGAACCCACGACCTCTGACTCCCAAGCCTGTGCTCTTTCCAGTGAGCCACGCTGCTTCTCTTTTAAGATGTTTGCTTATTCAGTTCCTCATTGAGAAATCTCAGCCTGATCTCTCCTCACCGCTGTTTTTTGGATCCCCACTCTCCGCCTGTCCGCCTACCTACCCCGCTGCCCCCCTACTCCCAGATCAGACTGCCGGTTTCTGGAGGTTGGGGAACCTGTGTTTGGTTCCACGAGCAAACCTCACAGCGCACTCTGCGGGGCCGTGCACCTTCTCGGGAAACCCCTCGGACAGATTGACCAGCCCCATGCTGGATCGGCATTCTAACTGGGATGACCCCTTTCCTGCACCCCCCCACCCCCCAAATCTGGTGCGTTTCTTAGGTGGGCAGTCACATCACAGGCGGCGACATCTATGGGCTTGTCAACGAGAACTCGCTCATCAGGCACAAAATCATGCTTCCCCCGCGCAGCAGAGGGACAGTGACCTACCTCGCTCCTGCCGGCCACTACGACGCTTCGGTGAGGGTCCTTCCCAGAGGGGCCAGGGCAGTGAATGCCCGTGGGCTTTGGGCGGGCACCGGGAGGAAGAGGGGGTCTCCTCTGTGCGAGTCTTAGTTGTGACTTCGTGAGAGTGGACACGCCTCGTGGACAGGGAGCACAACTCAGGCTTCTGCTCTGTGCTCAAGAGAGCTCAGTACAGTACATTGCCTTCAGTAGGCTCTTGGTAAATACTAGTTCTGCTGCTGTTTCCATTGAGTGGGACTGTAGATTTGTATTTTGGGGGATATCTTATTTTAGCGGCCATGATGGGTGAGGGGTGGGAAGGAGGAGGGGAAATGCACTGTCGAATGGGTGGGAAGAAGGTAGGAGAAAGCATGGTTCTTTTTTTAAAAAAAAAATTTAACTTCTTCCCACCCTTTGGCAAAGCCTTAATTCTAACTCCACAACACAAATTTCTATTCCTTTGCGTGTCTGTCTGGTCACAAACTCCATAACTCCCTAACCCTGGCCCCTTCTGGCTGGATCTCCAGGCCCCTCAGTGAGGCTCACCAGTGCCTGGGGTTGTGAGGAGTGGTCAGTAAGCTGGATTCGTTGGTCCCATTGTCTATGCAGGACGTGGTGCTGGAGCTGGAGTTTGAGGGGATCAAAGAGAAGTTCACCATGGTTCAGGTGTGGCCTGTCCGCCAGGTCCGCCCCGTCACGGAGAAGCTGCCGGCCAACCACCCTCTGTTGACCGGCCAGCGGGTCCTGGATGCCCTTTTTCCGTAAGCATCACCAGGGGGCAGGGGCAGAGTGGAGGAGAAGACAGCGAGTCCTGTTTCAGCTGCGCACTTCCACCTGGTTCTTTGCTTTCTTTCACCCACCCGGAGGATTGGCCAGCAATTGGCCTGCGGTTTTCGAGGCCGCTTGTCTCCTGGAAAGCTCCCGGAAGGAGGCTGCTTTCATTTCCTCCTGGTGAGGGAAATGCAGATCGGCCCATTCAGGGGTGTTGCCCTAGGCCAGGTCTCGGGGCTCCTGGAAGAAACCACAGAAACAGCAGTGCTTGGCACATTCATTGCCCAGAATTCAGGCCATCTCACGCTGTTTTCTCCCACGTGGAGTTCTCTGTTCTGCTTTGGTTGCCAAACTGTTGTTGAAGCTAACGGATGGTTGGTCAGAGGGACCATGCCTACTTTCCCTGGCTCCTCCTAAGCACACCTTCTAGGAGACAAGCCTCAGCCTCTTAAAAACAGAGTACTCTCCCCAGCTTCCCCACACTTTGGTAGGAATTCCACTTTGGGGGAGCCCCACAAATTCAGAGGGAAGCTTTGATTTCATCTCTCGGCTGGTGCATGGCATGATCCCAAGTGCATTTCTACATCCAGTTGTGTTCAGGGCGGGACCACGGCCATCCCCGGGGCCTTCGGCTGTGGGAAGACTGTCATCTCCCAGTCTCTCTCCAAGTACTCCAACAGTGACGTGATCATCTACGTGGGCTGTGGCGAGCGAGGAAATGAGATGTCTGAAGTGCTGAGGGACTTCCCAGAGGTCAGTGCAGCCGGCCTGTGGATCTTCCAACAGGCTCACACCGGTCACTCTTGAAGTCACATCAGTTCCGATGTGCCTTGAGGGTTGAGCCCGGCCTCGTTGGGTTTTCCTTGCCCAGCCTCCATGCGTTCAGGACTGAATCTGGGCCTTGGCACAGAGACGTCCTTGTTCTGGAGTCAGGGGTAAAGGAGAAAACCCTGCCAACTTTTTGTTACCTGTAAGCACAAACATGAAGGATCCTGTGGCCTGATTGGGCAATTGGGATTCCTACAGTTAGCTTAAAATTCTTCAGATTAAATATGTTAAGCTAGGCTCTTCCTCCTATCCAAGCGGGGAGAAAGCTCTTGCCCCTCTCTCATGGGAACCCCGTCAGGAAAAGTGTAAGGTAGCTGCTTGGAGAGTGTTTTCTGGGATTCCTTGTCCTTAAGGAAAGATGGGTATGTGGATATGATTCAGAGTGGAGAGCAGACACGGTGCAGGAAGTTCATATGGGAGAGTTACTCTGTTGATGATGTCAACAACTGGATAACACTTGCAACAATCTTGCTGGTGAGGGAGGGTCCAAAAGAAAAAGAAACAAAACACCGAAATAAGAATACTCTAGGAAAGGGGTTTATAGAAAACAGTGTGGACTCTGTAGAAAAGACTGAGCATAGTTAGTGTGAGGGGGAGGAGTATAATGATCATGAAACTTTCAAAAAGAACCAGTCTCTGTAGAAGCCCAGGTCAGAGGTGTGTTACAGATCAGAAAATGCTCAGGGACTGAACAGAAGTCTTGCGTGGCCCACTGGCCTGGTAAAAGAGGTCAGTGGAGGAGAAAGGTCCCTGAGGGAGGGGACCAAGAAAGACCAGAAAGAGAGTGAAGTTCAGGGGCAAACAGGAAACCAGGCAGGCCCAAAAGAAGTTTGAAGCACTGTTGACAAGCAGTGGACACCAGAGCTCCCATTAAAAAATACTTCATAATCTGTGAGACCAGAGAGAGGGGAAGTGATCGAAGCCTGTCGAAACAGAGAGGGTGTGGTGTGGGCAGGGTGAACACTGAATGGCTGCACCCCAAATCCCACTCTCCTAGTTGAGAGTGCTTCTTTTACCTAGGAATGCGTTGGGAGGAGAAACAATTGATTTTTCTGCCTTAAAGTAAATTGTCCTTTTTAAATCTGGTGGTGATCATGATGATGGTGTTTGTTAAGCTCTTACTATGTGCCAAGCACTGTTCTAAGTGCTGTTCTCTGGGGAGGTGGAAAAAAATACAAAAAAGCCCCCCACAAAACAAACCAGTGAACTTTTCAAGTGCTTTGCATCAGTTAGGTGGTAGTGACATATTTTTGTAGTTGAAATAGAATAATTTCCTTGCCAAATGCCAGCTGTGTGACTTTGGGCAAGTCAGTTAACTTCTCTGTGCCTCAGTTCCCTCATCTGGGGATTAAGGCTGTGAGCCCCCTGCGGGACAACCTGATGACCTTGTAACCTCCCCAGCGCTTAGAACAGTGCTTTGCGCATAGTAAGCGCTTAATAAATGCTATCATTATTATTATTATTATTGTGAATTGTATTTGGGGACCATTCATTCGTTCAATCTTATTTATACATTCATTCAATCAGTCGTATTTATGGAGTGCAGAACACTGTACTAAGTGCTTGGAAAGTACGATACAGCAATAAAGAGAGACAATCCCTGCCCACAACGGGTTTACAGTCTAGACGGGGGGGACACAGACATAAAAACAGACCAGAAATTAGAACAGTGTGGTAGGCGCTCATGTACACTTTACCTGAGTTGGGATTACCAAACAGGAATTCCCAGAGGGTCCTCACTCATCTCCTTTTCCCATGTAGCTTACGATGGAAGTGGATGGTAAAGTGGAGTCTATAATGAAGAGGACGGCTTTGGTTGCCAATACCTCCAACATGCCGGTGGCTGCTAGAGAAGCCTCTATCTACACCGGTGAGTGGCGTGGGCAAAGTGGGTGAGGGTTGGGGGACAGCTGGACTGTCTTAATGGGTCTAGGGCAGTGAGACCGTCCAGGAAATAGCCCCACCTCAGCAGATCTCCTGTTCCCACGTAATGAACAGCACTCGATAGTCTGGGCAAACAAGGAAGCAGACAGGTCGCACTGTTGCTTCCAAGGAAAGAAATGTATCGGGTGAGGCGGTCAAGCCCAGCGATGGAAGGGTTTGGGTCTTTGACTAGGTTGGCTTCCCCCCGGTGTGGGAATTACAGCTGCAGTCAATGATCGTTTTCTCCCCCCAACCTAGGGATTACCCTCTCCGAGTATTTCCGAGACATGGGCTATCACGTCAGCATGATGGCAGATTCCACCTCCCGCTGGGCTGAGGCCCTCAGAGAGATCTCGGGGCGCCTAGCTGAAATGCCTGCCGGTGAGTCACCGTCTCGGTTGTGCGGACCACGTTCATTGCTATGTGACACTCTCCCAAGTGCTTAGTAAAGTGCTTGGCACACAGATAGTGCTCAGTAAATACGAATGAGTGATTGACGGACGGTCACAGCCTCGGACACACCTCCCTGCCGCCGTTTCTGGCCAACGGCCACAGTCTCCACTGCACAAACCCTGTTTGGAGCTCTTTGAGATGGACCGAAACCCCGCCTCTCTTGTTTCCTGCAGACAGTGGTTATCCTGCCTACCTGGGGGCCCGGCTGGCCTCTTTCTACGAGCGGGCTGGCCGTGTCAAGTGTCTCGGAAACCCAGAGCGGGAAGGGAGCGTCAGCATTGTGGGAGCGTAAGAGCCTTTCCACCCCCACCGCCCCCTGCCCCCCCTTGTCACCTTGGGCTTTGGGAAGAAAGCGATGTAGCTCTGCTGTGTGGACAGAAACTTGAGGACTCTGGGAAGACCTTGGGCAGTCCAGTGGTGGCGAGGGACGGGGTTTGCCAGGGCTCACTGTAGACTGGGTGTGGCTGGCCAGTGCTCTTCTTTGTCTGTTGGCCACAAAGTCAGACTGACCCAGTGGATGGAGCCAGTGACCCTGCTCGGCGGCGGGCGCCCAGGCATGGTGCCAGGGCAGGTGGCGGCACTAAGCCTTTCTGTGCCCCGTCTGGATCGGCCTTCAAGTTGGGCCCTCTCCGGCCCATGGGACATCTCTGAGCTTTCCTTCTCTTGTCCATTCAGGGTTTCCCCACCTGGTGGTGACTTCTCCGATCCAGTCACTTCGGCGACCCTGGGCATCGTTCAGGTACACTGTCGGCGGGGGATGACAGGAGGGATGGTAGGGAGGAGCGGGAGAAGGAGCAGCTCTGTTCATCTTGAAGGGAAAGTCTGTTAACCATTTTGCCCTTGGCTGTTGGGAAAGGGTGAAGTATCCTGTGGTCCCCTCGGCCCTGCTGACGACAAACGTGCGGGGGTGGGGGAAGTGTGTGTGTGTATGTGCGCGCGCACGTGCGCTAAACCACAGTCCATGGGGCCCTGGAAGCTGAAAGTGAGGGGTCACCCACCGGGTGTCTGGCTTGGGCAGGTGTTCTGGGGCTTGGACAAGAAGCTGGCCCAGCGCAAGCACTTCCCCTCAGTCAACTGGCTCATCAGCTATAGCAAGTATATGCGGGCCTTGGACGAGTACTACGACAAGCATTTCACCGAGTTCGTCCCCTTGCGAACCAAGGCCAAGGAGATCCTGCAGGAGGAGGAGGACCTGGCCGAGATTGTGCAGCTGGTGGGCAAGGTGAGCGCTGTCCCCAACCTCTGGACAAGTTGTGCCACGTGACTGGGTACTGGGGAGCCCCAGGCCTACCCGGTGGCACTTTCTCTTACAGGCCTCCTTGGCGGAAACGGATAAGATCACCCTGGAGGTTGCAAAGCTGATCAAAGATGACTTCCTTCAGCAGAATGGTTACACTCCTTACGACAGGTGAGGCCGCGCTGGCAACCCATAATTCTTTTTGTTCTGGCGATTTTGACACCTGTCTACATGTTTTATTTTGTTATCTGTCTCCCCCTTCTAGACTGTGAGCCCGTTGTTGGGTAGGGGCTGTCTCTATATGTTGCCGACTTGTACCTCCCAAGCGCTTAGTACAGTGCTCAGTAAGTGCTCAATAAATACGATTGAATGAATAAATGAATGAACCTATGCCCGGTTCCAGTGGCCAGTCCTCCCACGGAAGCCATTCTGGCCACCCTTCTTTTCCCACCTCCCGCGCTACTACAGGGCCCTGAAAAAAACTCTCGCTAAGGTGGCTCCTGCTCCCCAAGGCCCAGGCAGATCTCTCACAGGCAGACAAGATAGTATTTTTTATTTTATTTTTTTACCTTGGATGAAAAGCTTTAGCTGAAGATTATCGTGAAACCTCGCCCTCTGCCCCGGACATGCCACGGCTGCAGGACCTGCTCTGATTATGGTTTCAGGGTGTTGGACGAATGATGTGGGAAGGAGTTGGGCCTCCTGTCATTCCCAAAACCTGCCAGCCTCTCTCAAGCTACAGCCAATCCGGGAGGCCTGTCCGTTCACTGGCGACCAGCTAGATGGGGCTTTCTCTTGGGTCCGACCTCATCAATTCCTTCCCCCTCCCTCAGGTTCTGCCCCTTCTACAAGACCGTCGGGATGCTTTCCAACATGATATCTTTTTATGACATGGCCCGCCGAGCGGTCGAGACCACTGCCCAGAGCGACAACAAGATCACTTGGTCTGTCATCCGCGAGCACATGGGCGAGATTCTCTATAAACTTACCTCCATGAAGTTCAAGGTAGGTAGGCTTCAGCCTCGAGTGGGCCAGGGGACTGGGGGCGGAGAGCAGCACCTGCATTTCTAGACCTTTCCCTGGCCGAGTGGGTCGGAAATCCCTGAGGAGGCGTGCTGACTGGTGGGGGCATTTATTAAGTGCTTACAATGTGCTGAGCACTGTGCTCAGCACCAGTAGCTACAAATCATCCTCACCAGCTCAGTCCTGAGGAACAAAGTCGTGCTTTATCAAATAAAAAAGACTCCAGCAAAGGATGTTTTTTGATTCACAGTCCATTAAAATTGGGTCTGTCATGGCCCTTTGCAGTCCTGTGGGCAGCACTAGCTGGAACAGCTATTCCCCTTTCTGCAAGTTCTCCTACTCTTCCCCTCGGCTGAGGAGGGGAAGTTTGAAGTCTCAAAGGAATTAAAATAACCTGTCAATTTGTCAAAGCTCAAAGCTGAAACCCACCTGGGTCTTCATTGTAGGATCCAGAGAAGGATGGTGAGGCTAAGATCAAGGCTGACTACGCCCAGCTCTTCGAGGATATGCAGAATGCGTTCCGCAGCCTTGAAGACTAGAAGCAAGACTGTCCTCCTCCTCCTCCTCCTCTCCCCACGCCCTCAGCTTCTACGGGTTCTCTTCTCTTTCAGTTCCTCATCTGCCTCCTCCTCCTCCTCTCAGCTCCTGGCTTCTCTGTTGTGCAGAACTGTGGGTGTGTGGGTGTGTGTGTGTGTGTGTGTGCGTGCGTGCACGTGTGCATGCGTGTCCTTGTTAACTTGGATTGTCTAGAAAACAAACATTCCTTGGTGTTGCATGGAGGAGGGCCTCTGACTGTCGGGAACTGGGGGATGAGTGAGTGGGCATATCTCTGCAGTTACCATCCCACACTGTGACTTGAGAGAGGCCAAGCTCTCCCTCTCTCCCAATTTGAACTCATTTTCCCCTTTTTGGTCCCCCTCCTCACCTCCAAATTCTAAGCTATGTGGGCACTGTAGGCACAGTGTTTGTTGAGAGGGTCTGGCCTGTGCCCCTTGGCCAGGGAGTGGTCCCAGCAAGCTGTTTAGCCAGCTCTTAGTGTTGCCCGGGGGCTGCGGTGCCCCAATGGGCCTCTCTGTCTTAACTATGGGACCGGTCCGTGTGACGCCCCCAATGTGCTGTGGCTTCCCTAACCAGGGGTTTTTAGCCAACTTGGGCAGGCGCCAAGCCCCACCTCCAGTGGCGCCAGAAACCAGACCCCTCACTGATTGATTCCTGCCGGAGAAGAGGACGGACTCATCTTCACACTTTTAGCAGTTTAGCAAACTCCTAAATCCCTGATGGGGTAGTTGAGGCCAGGAGTGTGCCACTTGTATGCCACAGTAAGCCATTGTTGAGCCAGACAATGCCTTCCTGTCCGCCTGGAGAGGGCGGGAGCGATTGGCATCACTGCAGGGGTGGGGTCCGGAATAAAGGGTAGGAACTGTTTGAAATGGCACTGCCCTGCCCAAGTAGGAGCTGCTCATGAAATGTGTTCTGCCCGGGACTCTCCTGGGTGGGTGTGGGTGTGTCTGTCTGTCTGTCTCTCTCTCCTCCCTCTCCTCCCCCCCACTCCTCCTCCTCACCCCCCACTCTGTTTCTGTCCAACTGCCAACCAGCAGCCCTGACCCAGACTCCCTGGCTGCCCATCCTCCAAGGCTGGCTCCTCACGATGCCCATTCTCACGGGGAGGGCGAGGAGGCATCACCAAGGAAACAGCTCAGAAACTCCACTCCAGGGTCCTCAGCCATTCCCACACCGTGGGTTGGAGAGCTTCAAGTTTTAGGGGGCCAATTTTGTTTCTTCACTGCAGGATATGTTGAAGTATTTACCGTTAGTAAAATGATGCAGGTCTATATTTATTGTGCTGGGCTCGGTCCCAAATAGAGCCAGTTCAAACCATTTCCATGTGGTTTTCCCTTGGTTTCTTTCACATTTGTTGTGCCTGTTGCAAGTGTCCCTCCCCTCAAGAGGAAGGAAAAGGAAGATGCAGGCAACAACTACTGCTTGCTCTTCCTGGAGATTTCCCTATCTTTATGTTGCTAAAAGTTGTGTATAGTCGTTCAAGTCTGAAAGAATAAAAAGTGGATTTAAAGTAAGAGCTGATTTGTCTCCTGGACTCGCCTCTTTCTCCACCCTTAATAACAATAATTGGGGTATTTGTTAAGCACATTCTATATGCCAAGCACTGAAATAAGCACTGGGGTAAATACAATGTAATCAGATCCCACATGAGGTTCACAGAGTAAGTAGGATGGAGAACAGGTATTGAAGCCACAGTTAGAAGATGAGGGAACTGAGGTACAAAGAAGTTAAGTGACTTGCCCAAGATCACACAGCAGGTGCGTGGCGGAACAGGATTAGAACCCGGGGCCTCTGACTCTCAGGCCCGTGTTCTTTCCGCTAGGCCATTCTGCTTTCCATTTATATCCAGTTCTGCGTCCCTCTGCGCCCTAACTAGAAATAGGACGGACTGACTGGTGTGGAAGATTAGAAATGCCAAATGAAGTCAATGGAAAAAAAAAAAAAACACCATCCTTGGAGGAAATGTAATCTTTAGACATCCACCTTTCACAGCCATCCGCTCCCCCGACCCGATTTCTAGAAGGTGTGGTTTGCTGCAAGCTTCGCCATCTAGGCAAGACCCCCAGTCCTAATGTAATGAGAAGCTTACCCCCTACTCCCACGGCCAAGAGTAAGAGAGCATCCAGCAATGAGCCTGAGAGATCAGATAAACTGGAAGAGGGACCGGGCCGTTGGCTCAGAATTACAAAAGGAGGAAAGAAGAATCGGGGTGCTGTCACTCCATCTGTCAGTCAAGCCCTTAGTGAGTGCCCGGCACCAAACTATGTGGCTGAGAAAATGATCACGGCAAGGGAATTTCCCATCTGGAATGTGGACGAGTCTTGGGCCTGTGACTCCTTCAGGCCCGAGAACCCAGATGGGGGAATTGATTCTTCACCTGAAGCCGCTCACTCCCCCTCATCCCCACCCGTTGCATCCCTGGCAGGAAAGCAAAACTCACAAATGATTTTTAAAGGAAAGACGGTTATTTGGGTGACTGTAAACCCATTGGATTAAACCGTTCTTTAGCCCTGAGGCCTGTTTTGGGCGATGTTTGTATGGGAGGTTGTTTTGGGGGCTGGCTTGGTAATTGGCCAACACCAGCCGGACACCATGTTAGGTAATGTGCACTGCACAGTGTGATATTCAGCTGCTGAAACAAAACTGCCAGACAATAGTGCAGCTGAGGCTTTCCTGCTCCATCAATTAAGAATCAGGGAAGCCATTTTAATCCTAACAAATTTCCCAGAAGTCAGGGGGAAGGCAGTTGGTGTCTTCAGTTACTAGGTATTTTGAATTTATTTAATTGTTAAATAATTAATTTATTTATTCATTAAAGCACCTACTCTGGGCAAAACCCTGATCTAAGCACTGGGGAGAGGCACATGGAGGAGAAATGCTTCTCCCCAAGCTCTTAGTACAGTGCTCTGCACACAGTAAGCGCTTAATAAATACGATTAATGAACAAGCAGATGGAGAAGAAGAACACAATCACTTTCGGTTCATTCAGTCAGCTAGTAGCACCTTCTTGGATAAATTCAAATCGAGGCCTAGACATCAATCAATTGTATTAGTGAGTGCTTACTGTGTGCAGAGTGCTGTATTAAGCACTTGAGAGAGTACAAAATAACAGTTTTTAGGCACATTCCCTGCCCACAACATGCTTGCAGTCTAGAGGTGGAGGCAGTCATTAATATAAATAAATTACAGATAAGTACATAAGTGCTGTGGGGCTGAGGACAGGGTGAATAAAGGGAGAAAGGGTGATGCAGAAAGGAATGGGAGCAGAGGAAATGAGGTCTTAGGGAAGGCCTCCTGGAGGAGATGTGCCTTCAATAAGGCTTTGGAGGTGGGGAGAGGTGGGCATTCAGGCCAGAAGCAAGATGGGGGCAAGAGGTCAGTGGTGAGATAGTTGAGAGTGAGGTACAGTGAGTAGGTTGGTATTCCAAGAGCGAAGTGTGTGGGCTGAACACGTACTGAAAGAATGCAACCTGATAATACAGTGGCTATGAAGACGAAGAGGCCATCTTACCAAAAAGTAGCCTGCCAAACAGTTTTATTAAGAAGCTCACAAAAATTTGTTCCCTGTGTCATGAACTGAACAATCCTCCTGTTTGAGTGCAAAAAATTGAATTGAAATGAATAATAATAATAATAATAATGGTATTTGTTAAGTGCTTACTATATGCCAAGCACTGTTCTAAGTCCTGGGGTAGATGCAAGGTAATCAGGTTGTCCCACATGGGGCTCACGGTCTTAATTCCCATTTTACAGATGAGGTAACTGAGGCACAGAGAAGCTAAGTCACTTGCCCAAAGTCACACAGCTGATAAGTGGCCCATGGCCTCCTGAAACTGATGGGAGTGTTTACTGGCAGCATTTCATCACACCGAGGCAAAATGAGTTTCCTGTCAAATATTTGAAAAGAGTTCAGAGTCACCTTTAGATCAGGCCTTCCTGGCCTCCTTCTGTTGCACCATTTCCTTGATTTCCTGGCTTGAAGCAGACAGATTTTGTTATTAAAGAACAGCACGTATTCATAATGCATCAATAGGAGCAGAGTCTGTATTTGGTTGCTTGAGAAGTGTGGTAAAATAACAGAGCTGCATTGCTAATTCCCATCTACTTGGGTATTTTTGGCATTGTGGTGGTATGTATTGAGCACTTACTGTGTGCAAAGCACTGTGCCAAGCACTAAGAATACACAGGTGAGAATAGACATGGTCCCTCGCCCTCAAGGGGCTCATGGTCTAAAGATAAAGGAGAGGAGGGGAGATAGGTAACAGTGTCATTAGGTGATGAAACCATAAAAAACAAATGACAAACAAATGAAGGCAAAGATAAATAATGAAGCATTTGTTAAGCACTTACTATGTGCAAAGCACTGTTCTAAGCGCTGGGGGGGATACAAGGTGATCAGGTTGTCCCACGTAGGGCTTACAGTCAATCCCCATTTTACAGATGAGGTAACTGAGGCACGGAGAAGTTAAGTGACTTGCCCAAGTCACACAGCAGACATGTGGCAGAGCTGGATTGGAACCCATGACCTCTGACTCCCAAGCCCGTGCTCTTTCCACTGAGCCATGCTGCTAATAAAACAAAGAAAGCAGGAGAAGCAGTGTGCCCTCATGGATAGAGAACTGGCCTGGGTGTCAGAAGGACCTGGGTTCTAATTCCAGCTCTGCCACTTATCTGCGAAATTCCAGTGACCCAGCATGGACCAGCCAACACCCCTGACTATCTCTCCAGTCCTCCATCTAGTCTTTCATTGACCGTGACTCAATCTCAGCCATTCTTAAATCTTCTACCTCAAAAATCTTCCCTCTAGTACAGAGACTGGACAGCATAGGACTGTAAATGAGATTCCAGACCTAAACGAGTGACAGAAACACCCAAGAAAGACTGACAGCAGTCCTAAAAGATGCCATATCTAAGGGCCATTGCCAAGAATGAAACAGTCCCAGTATGTCCAGAGTTGATGAGGGAGAGGCATAATATAAATATTCAAATTACAGAAATATACCTAAGTGCAGTGGGACAGAGGGAGTGGTGAATAAAGGAAGCAAATCGGGGGTGATGCAGGAGGGAGTCAGAAGAAATGAGGGCTTAGATAGGGAAAGGTACTTTCAATAAGGCTTTGAAGGTGGGGAGAGTGATCATTCGTTGGATATGAAGAGGGAAGGAGTTCCAGGCCTTAGGCAAGACGTGGGTGAGAGGTTAAAGGTGAGAGGGAGGAGATCGAGATACAGGGAGTAGGTTGACATTAGAGGAGTGAAGTGCGCATACACTTCAGTGAGGTGAGGTAGGAGGGGGCGAGGTGATTGAATGCTTCAAAGCCGATGGTGAAGGATTTCTGCTTGATGAGAAGGTGGATGGGCAACCACAGGAGGTTCTTGAAGAGTGATGATCTTGCCCATACCCCAACTCAGCACAATGTTTGGCTCATAGTAAATGCCCAACCTCCCTCCCACCCCGAATTATTACCTTATATCTGATCTTAATAATAGCGATATTTATTGTGCGCTATGTGTCAAGCACTGTGCTAAGAGCTGGGGTGGAGGCAAGCGACTGAAATCGGGTATAATTAATTATGGTACTTGTTAGGCACTCACTATGTGCCAGGCACTGTACTAAGCCCAGGATGGATACAACCAAATTGAGTTGGACACAGTTGCTGTCCCACTTGGGGCTCACAGTTTCAATTCCCATTTTACAGATGAGGTAACTGAGGCATAGAGAAGTAAAGTCACTTGCCCAAGGTCACACGGCAGACAAGTGGCAGAACCGTGATTAGAATCCATGACCCATCCAAACCCTGTACCACGGTTGCATTTACTATGAGCCAAACAGTGTGCTGAGTTGGGGTATGGGCAAGATCATCACTCTTCAAGAACCTCCAGTGGTTGCCCATCCACCTTCTGATCTGTCGGTTGGTCTGTCTGCGTGTCCCGCAGGGGCATGCAGGCCCCTCGAAGGCCTTGATGGTGCGCCTCGCCGCTGCGAGGCCTCATTCATTCAATCGTATTTATTGAGCGCTTACTGTGTGCAGAGCACTGTACTAAGCGCTTGGGAAGTACAAGTTGGCAACACAGAGAGACGGTCCCTACCCAACAGTGGGCTCACAGTCTAGAAGGGGGAGACAGACAATCAATCAATCAATCAATCGTATTTATTGAGCGCTTACTGTGTGCAGAGCACTGTACTAAGCGCTTGGGAAGTACAAGTTGGCAACATATAGAGACAGTCCCTACCCAACAGTGGGCTCACAGTCTAAAAGGGGGAGACGGAGAACAAAACCAAACATACTAACAAAATAAAATAAATAGAATAGATAGGTACAAGTAAAATAAATAAATAGAGTAATAAATATGTACAAACATATATACATATATATAGGTGCTGTGGGGAAGGGAAGGAGATAAGATGGGGGGGATGGAGAGGGGGACGAGGGGGAGAGGAAGGAAGGGGCTGAGTGTGGGAAGGCCTCCTGGAGGAGGTGAGCTCTCAGTAGGGCCTTGAAGGGAGGAAGAGAGCTAGCTTGGCGGATGGGCAGAGGGAGGGCTATTCCAGGCCCAGGCGTCGATGGCGGGACAGGAGAGAACGAGGCCTAACGGTGAGGAGATTATCGGCGGAGGAGCGGAGGGTGCGGGCTGGGCTGGAGAAGGACAGAAGGGAGGTGAGGGAGGAGGGGGCCAGGGGATGGACAGCCTTGAAGCCCAGGGTGAGGAGTTTCTGCCTGATGCGCAGATTGATTGGTAGCCACTGGAGATTTTGGAGGAGGGGAGCAACATGCCCAGAGCGTTTCTGGACAAAGACAATCCGGGCAACAGACAACAAAACATATTAACAAAATAAAATAAATCGAATAGTAAATATGTACAAACATATATACATATATAGCTCCTCGCGACGGGGGTGGGGGGGGTGGCTCCCGGCCGGGGGAGCGGGACGCCGAGACGGCCACCAGAGGGCGCGCGGGGGGCCGAGGGGAAGGGGGAGCGGCGGGGGCGCGGGCGCGGGCACGGACGGGGGGGCGCGCGCGGGCGCCGGGGGCGCGCTCGGCCGCCGCAGACCCCTTCGTGGCGGGGCGGGGCGGGGCGGGGGCGCGCGCGCGATGGAGGGCGCTGAAGGAGCCCAGCAGGTAAGGGGGTCTTGGGGGGGGGGGGGCGGGGGCGGGGGCGCGCGAGGGGCCCCGCCAGGCCCGGAGGCCGAGTCCGCCGTCAATCAATCAATCAATCGTATTTATCGAGCGCTTCCTGTGTGCAGAGCACTGGGCCAAGCGCTTGGGAAGTCCAAGTCGGCAACATCGAGAGACGGTCCCTACCCAACAGTGGGCTCCCGGTCTAGAAGGGGGAGACAGAGAACCAAACCAAACGTGCTAACAAAATAAAATAAATAGAATGGATATGTACGAATAAAATAGAGTAATAAATCTGTACAAACATATGTACATATATCCAGGTGCTGTGGGGAAGGGAAGGAGGGATATGGGGGGGATGGAGAGGGGGACGAGCCCGCCCCCGTTGCGCGACCAAGTTGTGCCCGGGCACCGGGCCCTCGCGGGGCCTGGTCCCCCGCCTCCGTCGCATCCCCCGCCCCGTCCTCCTGGTGCCCTGGCCGGATCCCGGCCCGGTCCTCGGCCCTCCGCCCTGCCCGTGGCCCCGGGCCGGCCCCCGCCCAGCCCCCGCCCAGCCCCGACAGCCCAATTCGCATCCCGCCGCGGCGCTCGGGACCCCGGAACTGCTACCCTCCATCAATCAATCAATCAATCAATCAATCGTATTTATGGAGCGCTTACTGTGTGCAGCGCACTGTACTAAGCGCTTGGGAAGTCCAAGTTGGCAACGTATAGAGACGGTCCCTACCCAACATCATCATCATCAATCGTATTTATTGAGCGCTTACTATGTGCAGAGAGCACTGTACTAAGCGCTTGGGAAGTCCAAGTTGGCAACATATAGAGACAGTCCCTACCCAACGGCGGGCTCTCAGTCTAAAAGGGGGAGACAGAGAACAAAGCCAAACATACTAACAAAATAAAATAAATAGAATAGATATGTACAGGTAAAATAGAGTAATAAATATGTACAAACATATATACAGGTGCTGTGGGGAAGGGAAGGAGGTAGGATGGGGGGATGGAGAGGGGGACGAGGGGGAGAGGAAGGAAGGGGCTCAGTGTGGGAAGGCCTCCTGGAGGAGGTGAGCTTTCAGCAGGGCCTTGAAGGGAGGAAGAGAGCTAGCTGGGCGGATGGGCGGAGGGAGGGCATTCCAGGCCCGGGGGATGACGTGGGCCGGGGGTCGATGGCGGGACAGGCGACAACGAGGTACGGTGAGGCCCTGCAAAAAAGCCCTGCAAAAAGCAACGGGTGATTTTAGCACCTCCTTCTAAGGTTCTTGGGCCAGCAGCCTAGTGTCCTCCCGGGCGAGCGGGGGCCCGTTTTCCCCGCAGGCCTTCTCTCCTCCTCCCCCGGCCCGGCGGCCCAAAGCCGCAGCCCGTCTCTTGGCCCGGACTCCGGCCCCAACAGCCCCCTCTTCGTCCCTCCTCCTCTTCCTCCGGCTTCCTCATCTTCCTCCCGCGGCACTTCGGCCTGTCCAATCAATCAATCAATCGTATTTACTGAGCGCTTACTGTGTGCAGAGCACAGTACTAAGCACTGTCCAGCCGTGGGTCCCTTCCGGGGTGGGGGCCGGAGGCCCGAGTGCCGGTGGAGCCGTGGGAGGCCGCGGGGAGGGCGGTTAGCCCAGCCTGCATCGCTCTCCCTCCGGGCACCGGGCACCACCACCCGCCCGTGGCACCCAAAAACGGTTTTCCTGCCGAAGGATGAGATTTGAAAGCTGGTTTTCCATGAGCAATGTCAGTCGCCTGGCCTGACTGTCACTGTCCAGGTTTTAATCAATCAATCAATCAATCGTATTTATTGAGCGCTTACTGTGTGCAGAGCACTGTACTAAGCGCTTGGGAAGTACAAGTTGGCAACATATAGAGACAGGCCCTACCCAACAGTGGGTTCACAGTCTAGAAGGCAGAGCACTGTACTAAGCGCTTGGGAAGTCCAAGTTGGCAACATATAGAGACAGTCCCTACCCAACAGTGGGCTCACAGTCTAGAAGGGGGAGGCAGAGAACAAAACCAAACATACTAACAAAATAAAATAGAATAGATATGTACAAGTAAAATAAATAGAGTAATAAATATGTACAAACATATATACATATATACAGGTGCTGTGGGGAAGGGAGAGCTGCCTGGATGTACCCCAGGGGAGAGTGCACAGAGAGACGGCCCAGACCCCGCCTTTGGGGAGGCATAACGGTGCCCTTTGAAGTGACAGGTGGGGGTGTATTCGGGACATTTTATTATTTCGGGCCCGGCTGCTCCAGCCAATTCCCCAGACCCTTCAGATCCGATGCCAAGGAGTGAGAGAGATCTAGAAAACGTGGCTCAGCCGGGCATCAACTGCCCGAAACTGCAGATTGGGATTAGGGGCAATAGTGGTAGTAGAACTACCACTACTAACAACTGCAGTATTTGTTTCACTGCACCAAGCACTGAGGTAGTTACAAAATAGGCCAAGCGCGGTTTGGGAGAACAGGTATTGAATCCCCATTTTACAGATGGGGAAACCGAGGCTCAGAGAAGTGAATTGACTTGCCCAAGACCACAGAGCAGGCAAGCCAATCCGGAATTAGAACCCAAGTACTCTGACCCTCAGGCTCTTTCCACTAGGCCATGCTGCTTCTTGAAGTGAAAGGCCATTTTTTTAAATACTTAAGTCAAAAATCGAGGTGAGTTTTACTTTTCACGAAAGCTGCCGACAAAAAATCATTGACCCAAATGGGGATGCAGCAGCTCCTGAAATGCCACAACATTCTGGGTCAGCAGTGGTTGGGCAAGCCGATCGTAGAGTCTTATTCTGAAAAACATCACTTGTATACCTGGTGGCAGGGAAAATTCCTCACTATCGGCTTCAAAGCTCTGCATCACCTTGCCCCCTTGTACCTCACCTCCTTTATCTCTTTCTACAGCCCAGCCCTCACACTCTGCTCCCCTGGTGCTAACCTTGTCACTGTGCCTCGTTCTCGCCTGTCTCGCCATTGACCCTTGGCCTACGTCCTATCTGGCCTGGAATGCCATCCCTCCTCAAATTAGCCAAAAAAATCACACTTTCCCCCTTCAAAGTCCAACTGAAGGCTCACCTCTTCTGAGAGGCCTTCCCAGACTAAGCCCCACTTTTCCTCAGCTCCCCCCACCCATCACCCTGACTCGCTCCCTTTGTTCTACCCACCCTCGCCGTCCCACAGCATTGTGTAAATATGTACGGATCTATAATTCTATTTACATTAATACCTGTTTAATTGCTTTGATGTGTATATATTTATAATTCTGTTCATTTGTATTGATGCTATTGATAATGCCGGTTTTCTTGTTTTGATGTCTGTCTCCCTCCTTCTAGACTGTAAGCCCATTATCAGCAGATTGCCTCTATTGCCGAATTGTACTTTCCAAGTGCTTAGTACAGTACTCTGTCTAAAAGTACTCCTTTTAGACTGTGAGCCCACTGTTGGGTAGGGACTGTCTCCATATGTTGCCAACTTGTACTTCCCAAGTGCTTAGTACAGTGCTCTGCACACAGTAAGTGCTCAATAAATACGATTGATTGATTACTCTGCACACAATAAGCGCTCAATAATTCAGCAGCAAATAGAGACAATCGCTACCCAACAATGGGCTCACAGTCTAGAAGGGAGGGAGCTAATTAATATATTAATAATTATAATATGGATAGTATATTACCCGTTAACTCTTGACAATTTACCTTGAGGCCTATTATTGTTATTATTATTGTTATTGTATCTGTTAAGTGCTTGCTATGTCAAGCACTGTTCCAAGAGGTCCCATGTGCTCACAGCCCAAGTCGGAGGGTAAATAGGTAATGCATCCTCATTTTACAGAGGAAGGAATCTGAGTCACAGAGAGGTGAAATGACTTGCCCTAGGTCATACAGCAGGCAAGTAGCAGAGCTGAGATTAATCAATCAGTGGCATTTGTTGAGTGCTTACTTGTGTGCAGAGCACTGTGCTAAGCGCATGGGAGAACACAGTACAACATAGCAGAAATGTTCCCTGCCCACAAGGAACCTCCAGTCTAGAGGGGGATACTCTGACTTCCAGTCTCAGGCTCTTTACATGAGACCATGCTCTCCTCAGCATTCTGTTAAATACCTTCATTATTATTATTAAATCACTGACACCATTTCCCTAGCTTTTCTTTGTCGTTGGTGCCTTCCTTAAGATTGGAAGCTCTTGTTTGTAGTTATTTGTAGATTGGCTAGATAATCAAAGTTGCCCCCAAATGACCGTACCTACCTTGGGCTGATATAGAGCCATTTTCAGCTATCTCAGCGTTTGCTATCTTGTCCTTTAACACTAGAAACCAAGCCTGCATGTGACAGACATGAGTGGACGGATTAGTGGTGGTAGTAGTAGTAATAGTATTTAGGGTTTCTGTGTGCAACTCACTGTACTAAGCAGTGGGAAAGAATGCGTGGGTGGGATTTGGACGTGGTCCCCAGCCCTCAAGAGGCTCACAACCCAAGAAGGGGTACTGGCGACAGACATGTGAGGAGAGAGGTAATAAGATAGAAGTGGCCCACAGCCACAAACATGACAGAGAGAAGCTGAGTCGGAAGAGCTTGGAGGAGCAGGAGGAGGAGGAGAAACAGCATTTGTTGAGCATCCAACTGTGCTAGGCCCTTGGGAAGTTCAAGATAAAGAAGCGACCTGTTCCTGCCATAAGAGCGTCCAATCTAATGGGGGAGACAAACATAAAAATATGAAAACTCTGAGAAGAAAATCACCTGATGAACGGTCCTTTATGTGTGAGCGCCAGGGATGGTGTTAGGAGAGTTGAAAACTCGCAAAGGAACACAGCTTAGCCATGGCCTGAGCCCCTCAGACCCAACCACAGAAGCTCACCGCCTGGGCAGCCTCCGCAGCAGGACGCAAGCAGCCTGTGGTGCCCGGCTCTGGCCTGGAGGGTCAAGGGTTTGGGGCAGCCCGGGGCCCCCAGCCACTGACCAGCTGGCTAATACGCACTTGGTTTCTTCACGTCCAGGGCAAGGTCCGTAGGTGACTGATCTATCCCCTGAGCCTGGCGGCCTGGAGGGGCCCCCAGATGGCTCTGGGGTTCAGGCTCAGGGCAGAGGGAGCTCGGCGAAGCCCCAGCCGAGGGAGGTGCCTGGGAGTTGGGGCAGGCTCTGGTCCTCCCTGCCACTACCGGCCTAACAGCTGTCAGAAGCCGCCCCTCCCCAGGTGGCTTGTCTTAGAACAGTGCTTTGCACATAGTAAGCGCTTAATAAATGCCATTATTATTATTATTATTATTATTATTATTCTTTGACCTCGAGGGGCCTCAGCCTGCCCGAACCTCGTCTGAGCGGCTGGCACGGCCCTCAGGGGCCTTGAAGCAGTTCCAGGGCCCAGGCAGGAGGACCCAAAACTTCCCAACGACCGCAGCCCCCGATCACGCAACCATACAGTTAATGGCTGGGAATGGACGTGCTGGGTGGAAGGAAGGGAGCCTCTGTGGGTGCTCTGCGGATTACATGGTGGAGATTGCCTTTGGCAGATTGATTATTGTGTAGGTTTCAGGGAGAATCGCCTCACTTCTTCCTGAGCTGAAGAAAGAAGCATCCTCCTGCCACACTGATACACACACACTCCTGTCTCTCCCCCCTCCCTCGTTCCGCCTTTGTCTCGCTCAGGGTAATGCCTCCATCAGGAAGTGGACCAGCCAGGTCCGGCGCAGGTAGGAAGAGAAGCTCTTGCTGCTGTCCCAATCGCTCGGGGCTGAAAACGGCAGGAGTGGCCCAGACCACCCACCCTCAGACCCTTTGCCCTTCCTCCAGGGGTCTGCTCTGGGGGCCGCAGTGAAGCCAGTGGCTGCAGTGGTGACAGTGGCTGCGATGGCAGTTGCAGTAGTGGCGGTGGCATTGGTGGCTGCAGTAGTGGTGGTGGCAACGGTGGCTGCAGTAGTGGCAGTGGCTGCGGCAGCTCCAGGCTTATGTTCCCTGCTTCGATGGGGGCTGGTCTGCTGCTTTTCCAAAGGCAGATCGATTGAGGGGGTGGCGAGTGGCCCTAGGAAAATGAAGCGCTCTTGCTTCCTCCCTGGGAAAGTCAGCATACTTTCTTTTTTTGCCTTCAGAAGGTTGTGGTCAGCTCCATTTTGGCTCTTGGAAGTTCAGACGGGAATTTTGAGCACAATTAAAGCAAATTCCCCTCTGTGATGCTTATTCTCAGGTACTAGATGAAGAAGAACCTGTTCTGATCACCCAGTTCCTGGCAGACCTGGAGGACACCCTCAGCCCCATCACAGAGGAGAACAGCGCGGCTTCAGTTAAAAAACCAGGACCCAGCCCCCACAACTGGAGTGCTGAGTGGAGCTTTTGGGTAACTTGGCTTTTTTTGATGATCACTCCCCCCTTCCTTGACTTTTACTTAGCAGGCTTCTCCCATTGATCTCAAGGCACTCTCCAAGCCATCTGTGGGTCTTCTGGGAGCTGGGCTCCTCCTCCGTGGGGGAGCTGACAGGGATCATGTCCCCCTTCTAGACTGTGAGCCCACTGTTGGGTAGGGACTGTATCTATATGTTGCCAACTTGTACTTCCCAAGCACTTAGTACAGTGCTCTGCCCACAGTAAGCGCTCAATAAATACGATTGAATGAATGAACGAATGAATCATGTCTAACTCTGTTGTCCCGGATTCTCCCAAGCGCCTAGTACGAGAAGCAGCGTGGCTCAATGGGAAGAGCACGGGCTTTGGAGTCAGAGGTCGTGGGTTCGAATCCCACTCCCCCACGTCTGCTGTGTGACCTTGGGCAAGTCACTTAATTTCTCTGAGCCTCAGTTACCGCATCTGTAAAATGGGGATTAAGACTGTGCGCCCCTCAGGGGACAAACTGATCACCTTGTATCCCCCCCAGCACTTAGAACAGTGGTTTGCACATAGTAAGCGCTTAACAAATGCCATTATTATTATTATTTTTATAGTATAGTGCCCTGGACACAGTAAACGCTCAGTAAATACCATTGATTGACTAGTAGGGAGGGGGTTGCCGCTGGCCTGGCCCGGTTCTGGACAGAGAGGAGTCAGTCACCCCTAAGCAGGCAGCCCAAATTTGGGCCTCCCTTAGCCAGCGGCTAGGTGCAGTGGTTGTCCTCCCTCAACCGGCCACTAGGCGGAGCTGTTGCCTGCCCTCAGCCGGCCGCTAGGAGGTGCTGTGGTCCTCACTTAAGCGGCCGCTAATGTGAGCTGATCTCTGCCCTTGAGCAAACCTGTTCAATCAATCAGTCAATCAATCGTATTTATTGAGCGCTTACTGTGTGCAGAGCACTGTACTAAGCGCTTGGGAAGTACAAGTTGGCAACATATAGAGACAGTCCCTACCCAACAGCGGGCTCACAGTCTAAAAGGGGGAGACAGAGAACAAAACCAAACATACTAACAAAATAAAATAAATAGAACAGATATGTACAAGTAAAATAAACAGAGTAATAAATATGTACAAACATATATACATATATACAGGTGCTGTGGGGAAGGGAAGGAGGTAAGATGGGGGGATGGAGAGGGGGACGAGGGGGAGAGGAAGGAAGGGGCTCAGACTGGGAAGGCCTCCTGGAGGAGGTGAGCTCTCAGTAGGGCCATGAAGGGAGGAAGAGAGCTAGCTTGGCGGATGGGCGGAGGGAGGGCATTCAATCAATCAATCAATCAATCAATCATATTTATTGAGCGCTTACTGTGTGCACAGCACTGTACTAAGCACTTGGGAAGTACAAGTTGGCAACATATAGAGACAGACATATAGAGCGCAACAGCGGGCTCACAGTCTAAAAGGGGGAGACAGAGAACAAAACCAAACACACTAACAAAATAAATAGAATAGATAGGTACAGGTAAAATAAATAAATAAATAAATAGAGTGTTCGAAGGTTCTCCGGCTCTGGAGTGCAGTAGGCCCAGCCCAGGGAGATTCTGCTCATTTTCTTTTCACTCACTCACTCACTCAGTTGTATTTGTTGAGCGCTTACTGTGTGCAGAGCACTGTACTGAGCGCTTGGGAAGTACAAGTTGACAACATACAGAGACGGTCCCTACCCAACAGGGGACTCACAGTCTAGAAGGGGGAGACAGACGACAAAACAAAACATATTAACAAAATAAAATAAATAGAATAAATATGTACAAGTAAAATAAATAAATAGAGTAATAAATATGTACAAACATATATACATGTATGCAGGGGCTGTGGGGAAGGGAAGGAGGTAAGGTGGGGGGATAATATGTAATAAATATGTACATATATATATATATATATACACACACAGGTGCTGTGGGGAGGGGAAGGAGGTAAGGCAGAGGGGATGTCTTTTTCCCCAGCCCCACTGGCCCACTCCGACCCGCTCGCCCCAATTGCCCCGCTCGCCCTGCTCACCCCACTCGCCCCTTACCAGCCACTCCTTTTCTGCCGCCGCGAAGGCAGCGCTTATTTGTTAAGCGCTTACTATGTGCAAAGCACTGTTCTAAGCACTGGGGGGATACAAGGTGATCAGGTTGTCCTACGTGGGGCTCACAATCTTCATCCCCATTTTACAGATGAGGTAACTGAGGCCCAGAGAAGTGAAGTGACTCGCCCAAAGTCACACAGCTGACAATTGGCGGAGCTGGGATTTGAACCCATGACCTCTGACTCCAAAGCCCGGGCTCCTTCCACTGAGCCACGCTGCTTCTCTAATTATTACAATTATTACAATTACAATTATTTTTCCTATTCTTATCCTTATTGTCCGCTGTGCGACCGTTTCACTTCATTTCACATCATTTCGAACCATTTCACTTCTCTGTGCCTTCTTGTAAACCATGTTGACGAGAAGAAGGCTGAATTCATGCATTAGTTTGGAGTCTAAGCAGCGTGGGAGTCTCTTTGTGCTGCCGTTTTCCCTTTGGTTTTGAAAGGTAGAGCCTGATCAGCGAGGGCTAATGGTTACCTCTGAGGTTTTGAAAACAGGAGCTGGAAATTGTATCCCCGGTTCCCTGCCTCAATTCCAGAATGGGAGGCAGCGAGGCCTGGAAGGAAGGGCTTGGCTCCGGCAGTGGGAGGGCCGGGTTCAAGTCCCAGCTCTTTCACTGGCCTGTTGTGTGGCCCTAGACAAGTCATTTAACCTCTCTGGGCCAGCTCTCCCTGACTCCCTCCCATGTGGGGCCAAGACTGTGTCTCATATAATGATCCTGTAAATATTCCAGCACTCAGTGCAGGGCTTGGGACTTAATAAGCACTCAACAAATACCTTTGCCCACATGATCATGCCTTGAGTAAAAGGTTACTTCTTTTTTAAATGCATTAAAACTGCCCCACAACAAGCTATTACTATTATGTTATAATAATGATGATGGTGATGATAGGGGGCTTATTCTGTGCCGATCTGAGCCCTGGGGAAGCTACATATAAGCGGATTGAACACCCTCCCTGTCCCGCTCGGGGCATTGGGTGGGGGGGGGGTGACTCACTGTCCAAGAGGGAGGGAAGGAGAGCAGGGATTCCATCCCCATTTTACAGAAGAGGAAACTGAGGCCCCAAGAGGGGAAATGACTTTCCCGCGGCTTCACAGTATTTTGTCACAGCAGCATCAGTGATGGCAGTGGCCCATTAGTAGCAATCCCATTCTACCTGTTTGCCACTTTGAGCTATATATGCATTTTCTTTGATTGGTCATGTAGTTGGTCGGAGAAGCAGCATGGCTTAGTGGAAGGAGCACGGGCTTGGGAGTCAGGGGTTGTGGGTTCTAATCCCGGCTCTGCCACTTATCAGCTGTGTGATTTTGGGCAAGTCACTTAACTTCTCTGTGCCTGTTACCTCATCTGTAAAATGGGGATTAAAACTGTGAGCCCCATGTGGGACAACCTGATTACCTTCTATCTACCCCAGGGTTTAGAACAGTGCTCGGCACATAGTAAGTGCTTAACAAATACTATAATAATTATTATTATTATTAGTTGGAGAGAGCCTCATCTCCTAGAGAACGTAGGCACATTGGGGCAGATTTTCATTTTTCTCACTTTGTGATTGGTGGACAGTGTGGAAACCCGCAATCTAATCCCAGAGGAGGAGGAGGAGGAGGAGGTGGCCGAGAAACCAGGAAAGAAAATGAACAAACTAAAGAATTAAGCATCTGATTATGGTGATGGGCGGGCATTTACTGATCCCTCAGTTGGAAGGATGGGTTGCTGTTTTCTGTGAGAGATCCAGTGTTCGAGTAGCTGGAGAGGCCAACATGGGACTTGGGTGTCCGGCCCTGCCTCCTCGTTCATCCACACGACCGGCCCTCGTCCCATTTGTGGTGCTCAGCCCCGTTTTTACTTTTGCCACCTGGTCACTGCATCCTTGTGATGTTTCTACTGGAGAAGAGCCGCTCCTGGCCAATCCCAGCTCTCGTTCCGAAACCCCCTGCCACACAGCAGTTCTGCTTCAGAATTTCAGCCAAAAAGTTTTCAGCTACCCGTATTTGATTTTTGAAGATAAGTATGTGTGGTTGCCCCCACGGAGGACGGGTGTGTGAGTGAGTGGCTGCAAGCATATCTGCCTTCCAGGGAAGGTATGCTGAAGGCAGGTCCCAGGAAGACCCCTGAAACCGAATAGATCCCCCCGGGAAAGCCCCTGGGAACAGCTGGGGAAGCCCTCCCTAGCCAGTCTGGAGTGCTGGGAAGAGCAGCAGGGCCCCCCTGGGGGCAGGGAGCCCCTCCTCAGGAACTCTGGCCCAGATCTGTTTACCTCCAGGAGTAGAGATGTCTAGAGTACTTAAGGAGTTGACAGAGGGCCAAGGAGGCGCTAAGCCTGAAGCCCTTGAGCCCCTCCCTGCACAGGGAATCAATCAATCATGCACTCGATTATATTTATTTAGCGCTTACTGTTTGTAGAGCACTGTACCAAGTGCTTGGAAGAGTACAGTAGAACAATAAAGAGACATATGCTCTGTCCACAACGAGTTTACAGTTTAAGGGGAGAGACAGACATTAATATAAATAAATTATTCATTCATTCATTGTGATATTTACCGAGTGCTTACTGTGTGCAGAGCACTGTACTAAGGGCTTGGGAGAGTACAGAGAAGCAGCGTGGCTCAGTGGAAAGAGCACAGGCTTTGGAGTCAGAGGTCATGGGTTCAAATCCCGGCTCTGCCAGTTGTCATCATCATCATCATCAATCATATTTATTGAGCACTTACTATGTGCAGAGCACTGTACTAAGCGCTTGGGAAGTACAAATTGGCAAGATATAGAGACAGTCCCTACCCAACAGTGGGCTCACAGTCTAAAAGGCGGAGACAGAGAACAAAACCAAACATACTAACGAGATAAAATAAATAGAATAGATATGTACAAGCAAAATAAATAAATAAATAAATAGAGTCATAAATATGTACAAACATATATACATATATACAGGTGCTGTGGGGAAGGGAAGGAGGTAAGATGGGGGGGATGGAGAGGGGGACGAGGGGGAGAGGAAGGAAGGGGCTCAGTCTGGGAAGGCCTCCTGGAGGAGGTGAGCTCTCAGCAGGGCCTTGAAGGGAGGAAGAGAGCTAGCTTGGCGGATGGGCAGAGGGAGGGCATTCCAGGCCCGGGGGATGACGTGGGCCAGGGGTCGATGGCGGGACAGGCGAGAACAAGGTACGGTGAGGAGATTAGCAGCAGAGGAGCAGAGGGTGCGGGCTGGGCTGTAGAAGGAGAGAAGGGAGGTGAGATAGGAGGGGGCGAGGTGATGGACAACCTTGAAGCCCAGGGTGAGGAGCTTCTGCCTGATGCGCAGATTGATTGGTAGCCACTGGAGATTTTTGAGGAGGGGAGTAATATGCCCAGAGCGTTTCTGGACAAAGATAATCCGGGCAGCAGCATGAAATATGGATTGAAGTGGAGAGAGACACGAGGATGGGAGATCAGAGAGAAGGCTGATGCAGTAGTCCAAACGGGATAGGATGAGAGCTTGAATGAGCAGGGTAGCGGTATGGATGGAGAGGAAAGGGCGGATCTTGGCAATGTTGCGGAGCTGAGACCGGCAGGTTTTGGTGACGGCTCGGATGTGAGGGGTGAATGAGAGAGCGGAGTCGAGGATGACACCAAGGTTGCGGGCAAGTCACTTAACTTCTCTGTACCTCAGCTCCCTCATCTGTAAAATGGGGATTAAGATTGTGAGCCCCCCTGTGGAACAACCTGATCACTTTGTAACCCCCCAGTGCTTAGAACAGTGCTTTGCACATAGTAAGTGCTTAATAAATGCCATTATTATTATTATTATAGTACAACAATAAACACATTCCATGCCCACAGTGAGCTTACGGTCTAGGGGCGGGGGAGGTAAACATTAATATAAATAAATAAATTACAGATGTGCACATAAGTGCTGTGGGGCTGGGAGGGGGGAAGAATCAGGGAGCAGAGGGGAGAAGAGGAAAGGGGGGCATAGTCAGGGAAGGCCTCTTGGAGGAGATGTGCCTTCAATAAGGCTCTGAAGGAGGGGTGTCTGTCAGATTTAAGGAGGGAGGATGTTCCAGGCCAGAGGCAGGATGTGGGCGAGGGATCAGTGGTGAGATAGATGAGTGTGAGTGATATAGTGAAGTAGGAGGGGGCGAGGTGATTGAGTGCTTTAAAGCCAATGGTGAGGAGTTTTTGTTTGATACAGAGGTGGATGGATAACCACTGGAGTTTTTTGAGGAGTGGGGAAACATGTCCTGAACATTTTTGTAGAAAAATGACCCAGGCAGCAGAGTGAAGTATGGACTGGAATGGGGAGAGACAGGAGGCTAGCAGGTCAGCAGCTGGGCTGATGCAGTAATCCAGGCAGGATAGGATGAGTGATTGTATTAACTTGGTAGCGGTTTGGATGGGGATATGTAAGTAATAATAATAATAATGATAGCATTTATTAAGTGCTTACTATGTGTGAAGCACTGTTCTTAGCACTGGGGAGGTTACAAGGTGATCAGGTTGCCCCACGGGGGGCTCACAGTCTTAATCCCCATTTTACAGATAAGGTAACTGAAGCCCAGAGAAGTGAAGTGACGTGCCCAAAGTCACACAGCTGGCAATTGGTGGAGTCGGGATTTGAACCCATGACCTCTGACTCCATCATCAATCATCATCAATCGTATTTATTGAGCGCTTACTATGTGCAGAGCACTGTACTAAGCGCTTGGGAAGTACAAATTGGCAACATACAGAGACAGTCCCTACCCAACAGTGGGCTCCAAAGCCCGTGTTCTTTCCACTGAGCCACGCTGCTCCTCTAAATGATGTGGGACTAGGTAGGGGGATGAATAAAGGGAGCAAGGATGACGCATAAGGGAGCGGGAGAAGAGAAATGGAGGGCATAGTCAGGGAAGGCCTCTTGAAGGAGATGTGCCTTCAATAAGGCTTTAAAGTGGGGAAGAGTAATTTTCAGATTTGATTAGGGAGGGCATTCAGGGAAGACCCGAGGCCGCTGAAGGGTGGAGCCCCAAGGTGTGAATGTGAAGTGGGCTGGCCTGACCAAGGAGCCCCTGGATAAAAGGGGCTAAAGTGCCCTGCTGGTTCTCCGGCTCTCGGTCAGACTCCTTAGCCCCTTGGCTCTCCAGCTCCACACCTCCTGCCGGTCCTGCCCCTGCCTGCCTGCGGTGGCCACGGCTCTGTCCGCCAACCGAGGGAGGACACACGGGTCCTGTCCATGGTCCACATGGTAAGCCCACTTCTCTAACCCCCAAAACCACTAAGTGGCAAAGCAATCTTCCTGGAGCCCGTCCCGGACAAAACTGCCTATCGAGTTCCAGGGCTGGGGATCAGTCAATCAATTGTATTTATTGAGTGCTCACTGTGTACAATGTAATAGTGTTGGTAGACATGTTCCCTGCCCGCAAGGAGCTTACAGTCTAGAGGATCAATCAGTCAATCAGTGGAATGTCCCGAGCGCTTACTGGGTGCAGAGGACTATCCTAAACCATTTGGAAGAGGACAACAGAGTTGATAGACACGATCCCTGCCCATAAAGGAGCTAACAGTCTACTATGTGCAGAGCATTGTACTGAGTGCTAGGAAGAGGACAATAGTGTTAATAATAATGGTGGTATTTAAGTGGTTACTGTGTGCCAAGCACTGTTCTAAACATTGGAGTAGCATTGAGAAGCAGCGTAGCTCAGTGGAAAGAGCATGGGCTTGGGAGCCAGAGGTCATGTGTTCTAATCCTGGCTTTGCCACTTGTCAGCCCTGTGACTTTGGGAAAGTCACTTAACTTCTCTGTGCCTCAGTTACCTCATCTGTAAAATAGGTACTAAGACCGTGAGCTTCGCGTGGGACAACCTGATCACCTTGTATCCTTCCAGTGCTTAGAACAGTGTTTAGCACATAGTAGGCGCTTAATAAATGCCATAATTATTATTATTATACAAGCTAATCAGATTGGACACAGTCCCTATCCCACATGAGGGCTCACAGTCTTAATCCCCGTTTTACAGATGAGGAAACTGAGGCCCAGAGAAGTGAAATAACTTGCCCACAGTCACACAATAGACAAGTGGCAGAGCCGGAATTAGAACCCAGGTCCCTCTGAATCCCAGGCCCATGCTCTATCCACTAGGCTTAAAAGATACCATAATTATTATTAATTACTATTATTATTAGGCCATGCAGCTTCCCAATAGAGTTCGTAGGAAGACAGACATTAAAATAAATGACAGAGGGGAAGTGACCGGTATAAGGGACTGTGTTATGGGGCCACTAGCAGAGGGTCTTTACAGACTGTTTGTTAGAAGCTTTTAAAACAATCTTCCTTGATTAGTCTGAGCACTGGTTTACTCACAACCCCAGGGAGCACTTATGAATCGATCAATCATTCAAGGGTTTTTATGGAGTGCTTACTGTTTCCAGAGCCTTGGATTAAGCACTTGGGAGAGTACAATACGGTAGAGTAGGTAGGCACAATCCCTGCCCCCAGAGATTTTACAGTCTAGAGGGTATTCCTCATTAGTACCCTGTTCCTGAAACATTAACCCTTGAACATAATCCCCTTTTCCTTCTGTCAGTAAATTATTTCAGGGTCTGTCTCTCCCAGCTGGATTGTTAACTCCTTGAGGGCAGGGATCAATCGACCAGCCTACTCTCCCAAGCGCGTAGAACCAATCAGTAAGTTCAACAGATGGAAATAAACTAATGCTTTTTCTTAATTCGTATTTCTATTTATGCTTTTCCCAAATTTGAGCGCCCCAGTGTTTTTCCTTGGATTCCAGCTACTGCCGCGAGTTGCACCATTTGTAAAGTGAAATCAGAATATGTTGTAGGGGAACCAGTTCTCCGTTGTTGTTTGAAAGCTTTGTGGTCTGGTAGGGAAAGAGGGGGAGGCTAGAGAAGCAGCATGGTGTAGTGGGGAGAGCATGGGTCTGGGAATCAGAAGGATCCGGGTTCTAATCCCAGCTCTACCACTTGTCTGCTTTGTGACCTTGGGCAAGTCACTTCACTTCTGTACCTTAGTTACCTCATCTGTGAAATGGGGATAAGACCATGGACTGCATCCTTCCAGATTACCTTGTGGGAATCCCAGCTCTTGGAACAGTAGTAAGCACTTAAGAAATGCCATTAAAAAAACAATCATCCCCCCAGCCAGCTAGATAACCAGCTCTCGGCTTTCAGCCTCCAGCCTGGATTAGGGCAAGGAAGAAAATGGGTCAAGCATGTAAGGGTTGGCTTAATTTTGTTCTGTTTTCATTTGCAAGCCCCCATTTTTCTCTCTCTTTATGGTTTATGAGCAGGAGCATCTAGAAGGAGATGGGATTTTAGGAGGGCTCTGAGGTGAGGAAAGCATGGTCTGTCAAAAACTAAAGGGAAGGGACTTCCTGGCCAGACAGGCAAGAGGTTGGTGGTGAGATAGATGCAACTGAGTGACAGCATGCAGTAGCCAGAGATGGGTTTCATTAAGTTCACAAGGGCGAGATTCATGTTCCATTTGTAAAAACTGTTCTGGATGCAAGTTGTCCTGGGTAACCGATAGCTCAGAGTTCTAGGGAGGCATGGGAAAGATTGAGCTTAAATTTCTCATCCTCTTTGTGAGAAATCTAGGGCTGTTTCTTATAGAAGTTCACAAAAACACAGTGACTAGTTTGTTTCATCCAAATTTAAGAGCAAATTTAACTTCCATTGGTCAAAAAATTTTCTGTAGTAACAGATTTGGTAAGAACAGTAACATCCAGTGAAGTTTTTAGAAAGTTTTTAGAAAGTGATTGTCTTAATAGTAATGGTAATTTTGGAATTTGTGTTTGCTCTATGCAAAGTACTGTACAGAGCGCTGGGGTGTAAGCAGAGTGGACACAGTCCCTGCCCCCACAAGGGTCTCAAACTCTAAGCGGGAAAGGGGAAAGGGTATAATATGGCCATTTTTACAGATGATGAAATGGAGGCACAGAGTAGTGAAGTAAGTTGCCCATGGTCACACAGCTGGAAATTGGTGGAGCCGGAATTAGAGCCCAGGTCTTCTGGCTCACAGGACCATGTTCCTTCCACTAGGCCATTCTTCTGAATTTGTAGTTCTCTGATTTGGCATTAGTTGGGCTAAACATCAAAATTCTTTCTTCCACTGAATGTGGAGTAAAGGAGTATATTGTTTTAGAGAGAAATATATCCTTGAATTCCAGATTTCCATAGAAATACATTTTCTTAGCAGATTGTAAGACTCTGTTAAGGTGGTAAGTTTGAAACTGTCAGAAATCTTTCTCTAGATTTTACTGTCCAGTGTAGGCAATCAGTGAATGGTGATGGTGGTGTAGGTGGCTATGATGGAGAAGATGAGGAAAAATATTTTGTTCATCTATTTAAACACAAAAAGACCTTGTGCAATAAAAGAGTTTTCTCTGCAGGCCGAGAGAATTAAAGTTTGTATATTAATGAGCAGTCTAAGGACCCTAAGCGCTCGACTGGGCAGGGAGGACCCTGAGTTAGTTGGGAGGGGTCTTGGATTCTGGCCTCTGCTTTCCCTGACCTCAGCTTTCTCAGAGGTAAGATGGGGATTGTCATTTCCCTATCAAGATAAATGAGCCGTGGTTGAAAGGGCATCCAGCTATCCTTCAGAGTAGAAGGGCTTTGGACCATTAGCTAATCAGCCCGGACTCCTCTCTTTGGTCTCTGTGGACAGATAATGTGTCACATTCCCCAGCTCTAGATAGGTAATCTTTTCAATCACCTTTCTGCCTGCCTGGCTGCCTGCCTGATCTTCATGCCTCTTGACTCTTGCTCCCACAACTGCACCCTGAACCCCAAGTCACAGAGGAATGGAATGACTCTTGTCTTCATCCTCCTGCTCCTCTTCATCCAAACCCCTTTTGGAGATCCTTAGGTGAAGGGCACTGAGACTTCCTGGGTTCATAGGTAATGCACCAAGAGCAACTAGTCAGGGACTCCCTTTCCCTCCGGGGAGCTCACCACGCTTCCAGTCGGGGATGGGGCAGACCAACCTTGCACGGATGCACGATGGGTCTGGTCCAGTCCCTTCCCTGCCACACAGTCGTAAGCGCGGTGACGTCTAAGCATCGTTTGCAGAATTTTCTGTTTTCTTTCATCCTGGCAGGTTTCCAAGAATTGGCCCATGGTCTTCACCGGGGGCGGGTGTCCATTGGTCCTCTGGGGTGGAAGATTTTTCACTTTTTAGTAGCAAGCAAGATGATCAAGTTGCCTTGAGTTGCCTTAGATGGGCAGAGCTAGCCCTCTGAGTGCAGAGGGCTGTACCGAGAGCTTGGGGGTGTACAGTAAAATTAGTAGATACAATACCTGCACCTGTGGAGTTACAGTCTACTGTGTCCAGAGCCCCGTATTGAACTCTGGGTAGAGGACAGTAGAGTCCGCAGGTGTGATAATAACAAGTATGGTACTTGTTAAGTGCTTACTGTGTTCCAAGCACTGTTCTAAGCTCTGGGGTAGCTACAAGTTAATCAGGTTGGACACAGTGTCTGTCCCATAAGGGGCTCACACTCTTAATCCCCATTTTACAGATGAGGTAACTGAGGCTCAAAGAAGTGAAGTGACTTGCCCAGGGTCACACAGCAGACAAGTGGCGGAGCTGGGATTGGAACCCATGCCCGTCTGACCTCAGGCCCGTGCTCTATCTGCTAAACCATGCTGCTTCCCTGTCCTTACCAGCCTACTATGTGCAGAGGGCTGTACTGAGTGCTGGGGAGAGGACAACAAAGTTAGTAGATATTGTTCCTGCCCTTAAGGGGCGTTCAGTCTACTGTGTGCAAAGCCCTGAACTTAGTGCTGTGCTGGCGAGAGCACTTAACAATATAGAGTTAGTAGACACCATCCCTGCCATCAAGGAGCTTTCAATCCAGCCCGGGAGGCAGACACAAAACATGTTAGAGAATGGAAGGAGGGTTAGGTGGATTAATAAGTGCTAAAATACTGGTGGAAAATTCCATCGCTACTTCCAGAAATGTGGCAGTCAGCAACTGTGCCTGCATGGTTCTGCATGGTTTGGAGGTGGCCAGCAAAGCCTCTCTTCAGGCCCTAGTGACTTCCTGGGGGAACTCTTTTCCACCTCCTCCCCTTTTACAATGCAGCCTTCAAGTCAGGGAGCCAACCTCCCTGTGGAGAAAGCGGCCATCCAAAACTCATGGAAGGATGGAGAGAAGCAGACTGCTTCTTGGCCACACAGCTTAATCATTAATTCATTCCCTGTGAAAAGAAACTAGCAGCCAGCTACTGACTGAACTTAGAACAGTGGATGGCTACTTCCTGATAAGGGAACCCTGAGCAAGAAGACAACTGATTAAAGGTCTCCCAAGGAACTTTCCAAGTGACACGCATACCTGCTATGTTCTCTGTAGAAGAGGAGTCAGGATGCAGTTATTATAATGATAGTAATGGTGGGGTTAAGCGATTACTGTGAGCCAAACACTCTACGAAGCACTGGCATAGATACAAGGTAATCATGTCAGACACAGTCCAACCTGTCCCACATGGGGCTCATCGTTTTAGTAACAGAGAGACCAGGTATTCGAATCCTCATCTTAGAGAGGAGAAAATCACGACACAGTGAAGTTAAATAATAATGATGATGATAATGGTGGTGTTTGTTAAGCGCTTACTATGTGCAAAGTGCTGTTCTAAGCGCTGGGGGTGATCCAGGGTAATCAAGTTGTCCCATGTGGTGTTCACCGCCTTAGTCCCCACTTTACAGATGAGGTAACTGTGGCACAGAGAAGTGAAGTGACTTGCCCAATGTCACAGCTGACAGGTGGTGGAGCCGGGATTAGAACTCACGACCTCTGACTCCCAAGCCCGTGCTCTTTCCATTGAGCCTTGCTGCTTCTCCCGGTGACTTGCCCAAAGTCACACTACTGGCAAGTGGCGGAGCCCGGACTAAAATGCAGATCCTCTGACTCCTGGGCCCAGGCTCTTTCCACTAAGCCAATACTGCTTGATTGGAAGTTTGTAAACTCCACTAGATTGTAAGCAACTTGATTGCTGGGATCATGTCTACCAAAGTCTACCGTAGTGTACTCTCCCAAGTGCTTAGTACAGTGCTCTGCACACAGTAAAGTCTCTTGGAGGAAAGGGATCATATCTACTAATTCTATTGTACTCAGCATTACGGTAGGGTGCTGTGCACACAGTGAGTACTCAGTAACTACGGCTGATAGATTATTTGCTTCTCAAGAGTTATAAAATCAAAAAGCGTAACATTTGAATCTGACTAAAAAGGAAAATGAGTAAGAGTTTGAGCAGTGAGAAGAGAGTTTTCCAAAGTTTCTTGATTGGAGGTCAGCACAGTAGTAATGGTTCTTTGTTTTTTTAATTCCATGCTGAAGGCACTGTGGAAGCTGAGACTTGACTGTAGTGGTTTGGGCACAATATGCCAGGAAACCTGGGTCCCTGGAGGGCAGTGATTTGCATTGTAAACACAGATCTGAGGAGACAACAAAAACCTAAACAGATTTCAGTTTCAATCTGAAAACAGCAACCTTTGTTTAAAAGCAGTCCTACCCATATAACTCCCCCTCTCACCACCTCCCCTTCCGTTTTTCATTTTTTTATGGTATTTGCTAAGCGCTTATTCTGTACTAAGCACTGGGGTAGATACAAACTAATCAAGTTGAACACAGGCCATGTCGTTCGTGGGGCTCATAGTCTTCATTCTCATTTTACAGGTGAGACACGGAGAAGTGAAGTGACTTACCCAAGGTCACACAGACATGTGGCGGAGCCAGGATTAGAACCCAGGTCCTTCTGACTACCAGGCCCGAGCTCTTTCCACTAAGCCGCGCTGCTTCTCGGACAGTTTCCTAGAAAGGAACAGAAAGCATAATGGGATAAGATGAGACCAGACCCAGAAGTTCAAGCTCACCCTCCCATCAGGCAGGCAAACAGCAGAGAGTGTGTTCCTGGTCAAATTAGGTGGATGCTTTCTGTGGCAATGGGGTATAGAGACCCGTTGGAAGAATTGGGTAAGGAGGAGGAGAACTCTAGACTGGAAGCTCATTGTGGGCAGGGAATGTGTCTGTTGTTTTGTTGTACTCTCCCAAGTGCTGAATATAGTGCCCTGCACACTGTAAACATTCAATAAATATGATTTGATTGAGTGATTGAGGAAGAGGAGGAGGAGGAACAGGAATACCTCTCTGGAGTTCCCAAAAGCCTTAACGTCAGAAGGTCCAATACTCTCCCTCGAGTCCACAGCTCTCGATCAGGCAATCAGTCACCCCAACCCTCACCCCAGTGTATTATAGGAATACAACAAAAGTCTCCCCCAAGTCCAAATACTGCTCCTTTGATGAAGTCAGTGGAAAGATTCAGTGAAGGCCCAGTTTCCATTTAACTCTGAGTGAAGGACAGTGTAGCGAGCTCCCCAGTACCATGACATTTGAAGGGAGGAAATGTTGTATCTCTCTGCTGATGTTTGATTGGCTGGAGAATGTAAGCATCTGGAGTGACTGACTACTACCCTCAGGGAAATAAAACAACAAAAAACTTCCCGTTCATTAGATCAGCCCAGGACAAACTCAAGGGTTGTTTGTGCCCACTCGGCAGCTGCGGTCACCAAGGGATGCATGAGCGGACGCCCTCCTGGAGGGCTTCAGAGTCTCCACTCCTGTTTCCGAGAAAGGAGAGACTCGGGGAAAAGCAGGTTTTAGCCATTCTGCCACAGTTTGCCCTAATCATGCCATTTCATGCTTCGTCCAGGTCAGCCTTAGGAATGTGTATTTTTGGAATCATTCAGTGATCCTTATTGAGCACTACTGTGTGTATTTTTTGAATCAGTCAACCAATGGTATTTATAGAGCACTTACTGTGTGCCTAGCCCTGTCTTAAGTGCTTGGGAGAGACCAATACAACAGCATTGGTGGACATGTTCACTGCATACAACGAGCCTTACAGTCTAAAGGGGAAAACAGACATTAAACATAGATAAATAAATTATGCAATGTACACATAAGCTTTGGGGAGGAGCAAGAGGTGAATACCAAATACTTAGAGGACAGATCTGAACAGATCTGCACCGTCGGAGAGAAACAAATGCCACTATCTCTACTTCGATGTCTCTCTGACACCTCAGGCTAAACGTGTCTAAAACAGAACTCCTTATCTTTGCACTCAAATCCTGTCCTCCCCCTGACTTTCCCATCACTGTAGGCAGCACCACCATCCTCCCTGTCTCACAACCTTGGCATTATCCTCAAATCATCTTCCTTATTCTGACAGATTCAGTCTGTCCCCAAATCCTGTCAGTTTTTCCTTCATAACATCACTAAAATCCTCCCTTTCTTCACCCAAACTGCTATAATGCTGATTAAGGTGCCTAGCCTGTGCTGCCTTGACTGTGGCATCAGCCTCCTCACTGACCTCTTTGCCTCCCATCTCTACCCACTGTAGTCCCTACTACTTCACTCAGATGCCCAGATCATTTTTCTGCAAAACTCTTCAGTCCATATTTCTCCACTCCTCAAGAGCCTCCAGTAGTTGCCCATTCACTTCCCCATCAAACAGAAACTCCTCATTGTCGGCTTTAAAGCACTCAGTCAACTTGCCCCGTCCTATCTTACCTTGTTGATTTCCTATTACAACCAAGCATACTCACTTTGCTCCTGTAACACCAACCTTGATATCTTGAGAAGCAGCGTGGCTCAGTGGAAAGAGCCTGGGCTTTGGAGTCAGAGGTCATGGGTTCAAATCCCCACTCTGCCAGCTGTGTGACTTTGGGCAAGTCACTTCACTTCTCTGGACCTCAGTTCCCTCATCTGTAAAATGGGGATTAAGACTGTGAGCCCCCTGTGGGACAACCTGATCACCTTGTAACCTCCCCAGTGCTTAGAACAGTGCTTTGCACATAGTAAGCGCTTAATAAATGCCATTATTATTATCATTATTATCTATTTTACTGACGACCCCTCTCTTCTTGCCTCTGGCCTGGAGCTCCCTTCTCCTTCATATCTGATAGACCGTTTGTCTCCCCATCTTCAAAGCCTTTTTAAAATTACATTTCCTCCAGGAGGCCTGCCCCGACAGTGCTCTCATTTCCCTTACTCCCTCTCCCTTCTTCATCACCCTGGCACTTAGATCTGAGCCTTCTAAGCACTTGATATTCACCCCACCCTCAGCCCCAGAGCACTTATGTCCATATCCCTCATTTATTTTAATGTCTGTCCACACTTCCAGACTCTAAGCTCCTTGTGAGCAGGGACCAAGTCCACCAATTCTGTTGTATTTTACTCTCCCAAGTGCTTAGACAATGCTCTGCATATAGTGAGCTCTCAATAAATGCAATTAACTGATTAAAATCCAGAGTAAGTAGCGAGATTGGTGTTCCTTTAAAGAAATTCTCATTTTCAATGGCAGGAAGCTGACATCATCTCAAGATCCCATCCCAGGGCCATCCCTCATCTAGCAAGCAGTCTGTGGTCTCTCTTCTGTCCCCTCCCTTTGTTCCCCTAAACTCCCATTCCATTCTCCATCCAGAATGTGTGTAGGTGCTCATCTCTATGTGACGCACACTATCACATCTCTTCCCCTCTTTTGCCAATGAAGCACGTTGGTTTTTTAGTTCATGTTCTTGCGTTTCTTCATGTGCGTGTATACAGTCTAGGTGACGAGATCCTTGCTGATCTAGAGAAAAGTGGTTTGAGTGAGCTCAGGAGCCTCTTTAATTCTACCAACAAAATATGCCCACGTTCCGCCCTTTTCCTCCCCATGACTGTTGTTGGAGCAAATATGGCTCATTTTTTGGTGACTGTGGGAACCACACCATAGTAATGCGGAATATTCCTGCAGCCTTTTCTCAGTGCCCTCTGGCAGTTTGAAACACAGTTTGGGATTGATGAGGCCAAGGCTTTGGTAAGCTCATTTCTAATAATAATGATAATAGTATTTGTTAAGCACTTATTATGTGTCAGACACCGTACTAAGCGCTCAGGTGGATAAAAGCAAATTGGGTTGGACACAGTCCCTGTCTTATGTAGGGCTCACAGTTCACTCCCCATTTTACAGATGAGGTAACTGAGGCACAGAGAAGGTAAGTGACTTGCCCAAGGTCACAGCAGAAAAGTGGCAGAGCTGGGACCAGAACCCATGACCTTCTGACTCCGAGGCCCGTTCTCTATCTACTATACCATGCTGCTTTCCTAAGCCATGTCTAGACTGAAAGCCCGCTATGGGCAGGGAACATGTCTACCAACCCTGTTGTACTCTCTCAGGTGCTTAATACAGTGGTCGGCACATGGTAAGCGTTCAATAAATAACAATGATGATGACGACGGAATGTTACCTGGAAAATGCTGACGTAACCTTCTGGTTTTGACTTTTGCAGGTTTCCAGTTCCACTTACAAGTACAGGAGTGAGGAGTTCAAGAGACAGTTCACACATCTCCCTGATTCCGAGAGGCTGGTGGTTGGTAAGAAGACACAACAATGAAAACTCCATCGCCCCAGTGGTGTTGTTGAAACAGAAAGGCTGGGGACGGTTTTAGCCTTTGCCCGTCCCAGCCAACATTTTTAAGGATAAGCTGCAACTGCACCTTTTGAAACGTCATAAAGTTTCACAAGATTGTGGGGAGGGGCGGTTGCTGGATTTTCAAAATTTCCAGTAGTAGCTGGGAAAATAGGCTGGAGGTAAAAAGTGGTCAGAATTCATGCCCGGAAATTTTTCCTGAGGACAATTCAGATGTGGCTTTCACAATCCAGTGTCATGTTTCTGAAAGCAGTAATAACAGGTTAAGGGTCGGCAGCCCTTTTATGTGTAGAAGAGCCAAGAAAATGAAACCCTTGAGCAAGTTGGTACAAGAAGAGTCAATCGTACAATTTAAACACACAAGAACAGTTTTCTTCCCCATGAATCTAAATGGCTCTCCTCTTCTCCCTTGCACCCTCTCCCACCACAGCTCAGGAGCCCACTGGGGTACAAGAAGAGTTGGGGGCAGCTCCAGGCCCCACGGGCATCGGTGGTCTTTGCTGAGCGCCCACTGGGTGTGCGAAACCCAGTCCTAAGTGCTGGGAGAGAATATGGTATACTGTCCCTGGCCCTCATGGGGTCCCCAGTCCAAAAGAAGGACCAGAAAGTGGGTGGGACAGATGAGGAAAAACCAGGCACCAGGACAAGGAAGCCCGGCTCCAGGACTCCGGGGCTCTGGGATGTTGCAGTTGATGGAGCTGGTGGCAGTCTCCACCTCCAGTGACCCAAGCAGGGCTCAGAGGAAGAAAGGCATATCATCTGATAGATCAGTCAGTCCATCGGTCACTGATGTTTGTCGAGCGCTTGGCTTGCTGAGTGCAGAGCCCGGTGCTAAGGTTTTGGGAGAGGGCCCAACAAGGGCCAGTCCATCTTCTTCCTCACTAGAGAGGTAATCCCATAGCTCTGCCAGCCCTCTGTAAAAGAAAAGTTAGTGTAGCACAAACTGCCAGTCAGAAAACATGTCCGTTTGTCATTTTAGTTGGTTTTGACTCAGAATCACATGATTTCTAGTTAGAACTCCCACAAAAATCTATCTGTCGAACTGACAGTAACCAGCAAGTAGAACATTTTAGTTGGCTTTTGTTTTATTTCTTATGATTAAAAATATGATAAATCTGAATGATTTTTAATGAAAAACAGTCCCCAAAGTGGACGGAACTCAGAATTAAAGGCTGCATTAGTTTACATTTGTGTCCAGGGTCACTTGGGCTGTTGGGTCTGTAGTCAGCTGCCCTGCTTATGTACATATCTGTAATGTATTTACTTGTATTAATGTCTGTCTCCCCCCTCTAGACTGTAAGCTCGTTGTGGTCAGGGAATGTGTCCATTTATTGTTGTATTGTACTTTCCCAAGCACTTAGTACAGAGCTCTGCACACAGTAAGCTCTCAATAAACACAACTGAATGAATGAATGAATGGGCTTTCCGAGGCCATAGAGGCAATGCTGTAGCCCTCTCCAAAACCTCACTCCATTTCCCCCCGGCTCATTCCTCCACACCCCCACATCCGATTCTTCCACACCCCACACTCCCACACTCCCACACTCCCACACCTCAGTCCTCCCTTCCTCCATGGAACCATTGAGGGTGACCAAGGGACTGAGGATGGCCCCCGGGGAACCTGGACAAGGAGCTTGCCCTTTGCCTTGGGAGTCCCTTCCTCTGCTCTTGCCCCCACCAGTCCCTTGTCCCCTGCACCCCTGCTCCGCCCCTTCCCATACCCCAGTCAGTCAACCATATTTATTGAGCGCTTACTGTATGCAGAGCACTATACTAAGCTCTTGGGAGAGTACAATATCACAGATAGATTTCCTGCCCAAAACGAGCGTACAGTTTAGAGGGCTTGAGTACAGCAATGCTTTAGAGGCTCCAGGTACCTTATGTCTGCAGTCAGTCAATCAATGGTTTTTATTGAGCCCTTATTGTGCACAGAGCACTGTACTAAGCACTTCGGAGAGTACAAAGCAACAGAATTAGCAGACACATTACCTGTGCATAACGAGTTTACAGTCTAGAGAGAGCCTTTCTGCAGAGACCCTTTCCACATCCCCTAGATGAGCCAGGTCTGAAAACAGCCATGGGTGAGCTCCAACACTGGTATTTAAGTGTTGGGTTTGAGGCTGTCGATGGGCAGCTGGGAGGGAAAGAATTCGGGGGCAGGATTTGGGGCCTGGGCGGGGGCTGGGCTCTGGACAGGTCTAGGGGTAGGATCTGGATACCTACTATTTGCAGCTGTTAAGATGAGAGACCCTTCTGCTTCTTTATAGAGATCCCCTGTAAAGTCCTGCCCATTTACAGATCTATTTTTTCATTTTGTCTGGAAGCTGTTTTAAAGCAGCTGAAGAACCCAGAATGACAATCTGTGAGGAAAAGGTCACCATCTGAAATATTCTGTTGGGAGCTGACATAAAATTGACATAATTTGGTTTATTCTGAAACTCTTAATGAAAGATGGGTCCCTGAATGCTATGGAAGTTTTTATCCACAGGGATGCAGTAATTTCCCCAGTCACTTCCCAGACAGAATCAAAGCACGGTTTAAGAAAGTAGAAGAGTTGCTGTGGGGAGTAGTTCTATAGGTCTCCCTCCCCTGGTGAAGATCAGGTCCACACCAAGGAATTGCTCCATTCCTATTAACTCATGTCATTTTCGCTTCTTTCGGCCTGGGGGAGTTGGTTTTTATTTGTAAAGGGTATCGATTATTTTGAAGTTACTCATTTCCTCTATTTGATCTTTCCTGTTCTTTTGTTTCTAGATTATGCCTGTGCTCTTCAGAAAGATATTCTGCTTCAAGGGCGTCTGTACCTCTCCGAAAACTGGCTGTGTTTCTATAGCAACATCTTCAGATGGGAAACGACGGTAAGCTATCTTCTCTTTTCCCTTCGTCGTAAGCGCTCCAGGCTCTCTTCCATTCTCTGAGTTCAAGGGGTCACCATGGTTGTTGGCTCTGGGTGTCCAGTGTCTTTGGGGGGTCCAGTGTTCGCTAGGTCAGACTCGGGGCCAAGCTCAGAGTTGGGCCCAGAATCAACTGGCTTCACGGTTGGCCTGTAGATTGTCTCCCGCCCCTTCCCTCCTCCCTCCCCAGAATCCACCCTCCTGTTCTCTACCGAATCACCTCACTGCCTCCAAAATGATTTCATTTTCCTAGGGTTTCACCAGCCAAGAAATGTATCTTCATAGTAAATGTTTCTGGTCAAACAGGCTAACAGGTGGTCTCGTAGGGCCAAACTTTGCAGCAGGTTGGAACGGTGCCATGCAGTCCTACCATCAGTGGTGCCCGTTATAGTCAGACAGCTAAAATGGAGAGGATTTGCAGGTCCGGTGGTCAGCTCCAGTCCCTACGGTTTAACCAAAGAGCTGTGTTAACGATGTCAATTGTCTGCTCTCAGTTTCCGCTCCCACTGGTCCACTTATAATCTGATGGGTATTAAGAACCTTAGGGAGATGATGGAAGAGACTGGGGAAAAGTCATCTACTTGTCTGCCAGGATTTGTCTCCATGAACATTGAAGTAATCATCCCCTGGCCATCCTGATGGTGAACTGTGAATTTCTAGGCCTCGGAGCTTTTTCCAACTACTTTAAATCTGTTTTTGTGTCCAGATTTCCATCGCCTTGAAGGACATCACCTTTATGACAAAGGAAAAAAACTGCTTGGCTCATTCCAAATGCCATCCAGATCGGCACGGAGGGTGAAAAGGTGCAGAAACCATCCCAATTTGGGTGCCTCTCCCCCCATCACCGTTCCTATCTTTTGGGATCCCCACACCATTGCCCTCTCAGCTCCCATATGAGACCAGGGGGAGGATGGAGTTGGATGAGTTGTTGGAACAGGGGTGAGGGTGGGGCTGGTGCAACTAAGGAAGCAGCATGTATCATGCCCCTAGTGCTCTCTGCCTTCTGGGAATCCCGGCCCCACTTTGGGACCAAAATGCATGATGCAAAATGCTGAACCTAGGCCACTCCTTCCTTCTGCAGTTCTTTTTTACATCATTCGGGGCTCGGGACAGGAGCTACCTCAGCATCTTCAGACTCTGGCAGAACGTGCTCCTAGACAAGGTAAGCCCTGTTACTGCCAGCGGACATCAGTAGGTGTGCCCGGGGTGCCTGGGAGCTGACAAGCTGGGCCCGGCTTCTGATCCAATCCTTGATCCCTCTTCAGGCTGGGAATGGCAGCAAAGTGATACCAGACCAGCAGATGATGTTGGTCAGAAAGGTCCTGTGCGGGGGGTCAAGTAAGTGCTCTCCACACGCACATGCGCGTGCGCACACACACACACACACACACACGCACGCACGCACTCACCCTCTCACACACACACATGCCTCTGTCTATTCCAAGACAACCTGCAACCAAAGAAACTTAGAGTAATTTCACCAGGTAGGTGTTTCAATGAAAAGAAATGAAAAGGCATGCTAGGGGCCACCAGCTGTGTGTTTTTATTAAAGTAAAAACTGGTGGCATTTGAACAATGTATTTTTACCAGATTTTTGTCTAACAAAGAGGATCAGAAGTGGCGGCAACCCTTTCAGGAGAGCTAGATGAGAGGGTGGGTCTCCTTGTAGGGCTCAGGGCACATGGAATCTGTGCTTAAAACCAACCATCACACTGATCTTATGGTTGTTCCAGAACGAGTGACTTCTGAAGTAATGCTTCATTCCCTAAGGCTGCTCAAATGCCTTTGAGAGTTGGCCAGTAGGAGCTTTGGCGCCGAGAAAAGTAGTGACCATTGGTCCATGGCTCACCCTGCATCCACGGCCCCTGGACTGGACAATGAGAGTGCCCCATCCAGCCTTTCTGTGACCATCCACACTTCAAGCCTCCGTTGGAGTCATTTCCGGCGTTTCTTGGCTGCCTTCCCATCACGCTTGACGCACTTCCCCCGCAAGCATGATGTTATGTTGAGCTGGGTACTGATTTGCTGAAACACCCAGTCCTGGGGTCCACAGATCACGGCCAAATGAGAAAGCAGCTCAGTGAGGTTGAAGCGCTTCCTGGCAGAAGGGGCAGCATGGTGTAGCAGAAGGAGCGTGGGGCTGGGGGTCAGGAGATCCAGTTCTTTCTACACCAGTTCTGTCCCTGGCCTGCTGGGCCACTTTAGATAAGTCACTGGCCCACTCTAGACAGGGCCTGTAGAATGGAGATGAGAACGCCTACATCTCCCCTATTCCTCCCAGGGGTGGGGTAAGGTTCAGATAAGATCACTGATATGGAAGCACTTTGGAAAGCAGAAAACGTGCTGTGGAAATTCAAGGACTTTTTTCTTGAGAGTTTTGAAAGAGTAATAAGGAATACCTCCAAACTCGTTGGTTTCTTGAGCACCGGTTTCAGCATGTGGATTTGCAGGAGCTAAAAGAAGTCAAGCTTTGGGTAAGCCAGAATTTTAGGAAAACTTGAGACCGTGCCTACACCGTACACCCACCCCCACCAGTCTTGCCCCAGCCCAGTGCCTTTTGGGACTACAGGAAGCAAGGGGATGACTGGGGAAGAGTCTGCAGGTTAACAAATTTTGAGAAGCAGTGTGGCCTAATGGATAGAGTGTGGGCCCGGGAGTCACAAGACCCGTGTTTTAATCCAAGCTCCGCCATTTGTCTTCTTCTGTGTGACCTTGGGTAAGTCATTTCACTTCTCTGTGCCTCAATTACCTTATCTGTAAAATGGGGATTACGACTGTGGGACATGGACTTTGTCCAACCCAGTTAGCTTATATCTACCCCAGCGCTTAGTGCAGGGTCTGGCAGATAGTAAATGCTTAACAAATACCATTAAAGGAAAAATGAAAAAAAAAAGCAAACATGTTTTTGGTGAGGGACTCCTGGTGGCCATCTGAAGATTGCCCTGGTGGCACCCGGGGTCTGGCATAGATCTCTGATTCTCAGCGAGTTTGTGATCCGAGAGCTCTGCCCCCAACGGAATCCAGCGGAACCCAGTGGGGCTTCGGCTTGCTCCATGTGGCCAAGCCTGGCCTGGCCCAGAACAGGTGGAAGAAGAGTGCGTCAGCCAGGCAGAGAGACAGATTTGGGAGTGAGCCCCAAGGAGGTGGTGGTGAGCAGAAACTGGTCAAGGGGCTCAGGGTCGGACCGGTGCCGCCAGGTCCAGGCGCTGGCCTTTTCCTCCCCTTCGTAAGGACTGAATTAGCAGTTGAGCCAAGTTGCTGTTGGGGGTAGGGGGATGTTCCTGACCAGTGAATGCTTTTGGGCAGGAAGCTGGACAAGGAGAACAGACAGATGCCAGGCCCTTGCACCCAGTGGCCCAACAAGCCTGGACCCGATGTTCCAAGCTCACCAGACTGGCGATCTCCCTGGCGGCATGGAAGGAGTGAAAAGAAGAATGAAGCAGGGAACCCCAGCCAGCTTGGAGGGAGGAAGCCTTCCAAAAAGAATTCCATCATTGCAAAGGCACCCTCCCTGCTGCTGAAATAGCCAGATCAGAGTAGAGGTGAGCTCAATAGAGATGAGCTAAACCTCCCTTGACCTCCTCTCCAAGACCAAAAACTTCCTTCCGGCTTGATCTCGAGTCTTCATTGCCAACCTCAGGGCGGTTGCCCCGGCAGCCCAGCTTGGGCCAGACATGCTGCGTCTTCGACTAGTGAGGCCCATTGAAGGCCCCTTGCAGAAAATGGGAGCTGTGCCTTTAACCAGAACCTGTTTACCTGTCATCCTCCCAGAGGAGTGGCTTAGAAACCAGTCCAGCAAGGTGGAGCTTTGCACTCGCCTGTCGGTGGGACCTGCAACCTTGAGAATTGTGCTGATGCCACCGTAGAGTAGGAGCGGGGCCAGAGAGAGGCCAGGGAGCCCTTGGAAGGTCGGGCTGTAGGAACAGCTTCACCTGGCAGAACCGGAAGCCCTAGAAGAGTGGTGGTGGACCCCCGCATGGGAGCATTTGGAGTCTGCCCTGGGGTCCCCAAGGAACTCTGTGAGGGCCGGAAGGAGCGCAGAGGGGGACAACACGCCAAGCTGCTTGGGCCACAAAGTGATCCGGCCAGTTCGAGCCTTCTCCAGCAGGTGCAGGATTCTCCTTCGTCTCCTCCCAAAGGGCACGGGGGCTGCCTGCCCTCTTACCCACCTGCCATTCCCAGGTAGATGTACTCTTTGTTTCTAGAGCCTTAGCAGTCTGGGACAGAACTAAAGCCGGCTGATCCCAAGGGAAAGACCCCTCCCGGCTCTGATTATCTGTTGATGGAGTTGGGAGGCTAGGCCGGGGCTGCCGTCCAAAGGGAAATTTGCCAAGAGGTGGTAAGCAGCCACAAATGGGCCAACTGGCCAGCATGGCATCTGGACTCACATCCCAGAGGAACATCAGGGCCAAAGGGAGCGTTTTAAACAAACCCACATCCCCAATCCCTGTACGTTTTTCTGTAAGCGCAATCAGAAAGGCCATTTGGCCCTGTCCAACCAAATTGCCAATTTGGCAATTTGGCAACTCAGGCCCTGTTCCCATGTCCAGGCCATCCGGCATCCCTATGGGATGGCTGGGGCCCTGGGGAATCCGAGCCCTCATCCCCAGTTTCGTGTCAGCAGGGGCCATTTCCAGCTGCACACCCACTCCCCTGACCCACCAACCCCAACCTGTCCCAGGGCCCAGTCTGATTTTTGTTCATTTGGAGCCTCAGCATCTCGGGCCACACCAAACCACTCAACTTTCTGTCCAAATGCAGCCACATTTATTCATGGCCCAGCAACTCACTGAACTCTGGTCCAAGGTCTTGTTCCCCCGCTGATTTCAGGACAGTTTGAGTGGGAACCATCTTTTGGCCACTCCTCTTGCATTGGGGGTGGACCCTAGATCCCGACTCTCTCCTGCTCTGTGAGCCGCTACCGTGGAAAAGCAGAGCAGGCCGAAGAGATTTCATGGAGGGGAAGAGTCGGAAAGAGGAAGGGTGGTTGGCTCCAGCACACATGGAAGCTCTGCAGAGGTCCTAAGTGCTGAAACCCTTGCTTGTCACTCTCCAGAGAGGGATTCCCTAGGCAAAGTTCCAGGTTCTGTAGCATCTAGGCCCCAGATCGGCCACAGGCTGGTGTTCTCAGAGAGGGAAGGATATTGCCTCTGAGCATGTGTGCACATCTGGAAATATGTCCAGGATTGAGTTCATCTGCAACCAGAGCCATAGAGAATGGGATATATCGTGATCTCTTGGTGCCTTGGGCAAGTGGGTCGTGCTTTGCCAACCACTAGCCTTTGCATTTACTGGGTGACAGAGTTCCCTGAGCTCTAATGACAGTAATGATGGCACTTATTCAGTCACCCCTTACTCTGTGCTAAGCGCTGAGGTAGATACAAGATTTTTAAGTGAGACCCAGGCCCCACTCCCACACACAGTATAAGAGGGAGGAAGGGCCTAGCTCTTACCCCATTTTTTGAGTGAGGAAACTGGGGTTCTGAGAAGTCAGGTGACTTGTCCGGGGTCCTACAGCAGGCTGGGGAAGGGGTGGGATTAGAACCCAGGTCTCCGGACCCCGGTCTCAGGCTCTGCCCCCAGGCCGCCTCCGGTTTAAGCAAGATTGCTTGGCCACATTCCTATTTCCCAAGTCAGTCAGTCAATCGTATTTTTTGAGTGCTTACTATGTGCAGAGCACTGAAATAAGCACTTGGGAGAATACAGCATGACAGTATAACAGACAGATTCCCTGCCCACAATGACCTTTCAGTCTAGAGGGGGAAACAGACGTTAATATAAATAAATAAAATACTTGCATGCATACAAGTGCTGTGGGGCTGGGAAGGGGGAATGAGTGAAGGGAGCAAGTCAGGGTGATGCAGAAGGGGGTTGAAGTAAAGGAAAAGAGGGTTTAATCAGGGAAGACCTCATGGAAAAGATGTGCCTTCAATAAGGCTTTGAAGCAGGGGAGGGTAAATGCGCTCAGGGAGGCAGCCGAGTGTGGGTGGAGCAATGGGGGCAGGGCCCAGGGCAACATTGCCTGGCCCGAGGTGCTCACCCTGAGCAGTTGGTGGGTAGGCTGCTGCCATTTGCAGTGCTTTCAGACTACCTGCCATCCTGGACCAAAAAAGTTGCAGGTTGACTTTGGCCCAAGCTCAGGTGCCAGCACCAGAATAATATATGTAGTTTTCGGCTTTCAGGTCTGCGTCAGAGGTAGTTGGTGGGTGGTGGTTGCCCCAAGAGGGGAGGGAGGGTGCCGTTCTCTGGACTGAAACGAGAGAAGTGAAGCCCCTGCCTCCACATTGGCTCACGCGATGATGGACTTTCTGCTGTTCTTTCAGAACCTGACCAAGCAGGAGTTCTGGCAGCTGGTTCAGCAGAGCTATGGCACTGAGCTGGGCTTAAATGCAGAAGAGATGGATAACCTGTCCTTGGCCTCAGAGGAGAGCTGGCAGACCAGGTATGGCTGAAACAAGAGGAAAGGGTTGCCGATGTCCATCTCTGGGCCTGGGCTTCAGAATGGATTTCCCGCTGAGTGTCTGCAGCTCCTGGTCCCATCGTTCTGCCTGCCCTGGGGCGGAGATGGACTCCCCTTCCACGCAGGGCAGGGAGGTTCGTAAACAGGATGCGTGGAAGGTGCTTGCTCCGAGTCCGGAGAGACCAAGCACCAGTCCGGATGGGGCCAGGCTGAACCAGGAAAGGATGAGGGGCTGCTCCAGGGGCCGACCAGACAAGCTACCACTTACTGCCCCCGTCCCTTGCAGGACGTCCGAGGAGTGGCTAAAGGATGGAGGGGGTGCTGTGCGGCTCCTCTTGGGACTCTAGGGGGATGCTTGGAGCTGGGGCATTCCTGGGTCTCCCAATATGCTGCCCCTGCCTCACCCCTTTTCCTCTCAGCCCTGCTGGTCTGGGGAGTGGGCACACAGCCTTAGGATTTGGCCCTCAGCAAAAAGTAATTTGGGAGAGGCTTGGAGGTGCCAGGCTCCTGGGGCAGGGAGAGATTTTGGGGTGCCAGGCTCTTGAGGCACAGGGCTCCTTGGGGTGAGGGGAGGCTTGAGGTGCTATGCTCCTGGGATGGGAGAAGGCTCAGGGCACTAGTTTCGTAGAGCAGGGGGAGGCCTCGGAGTACCGGGCTGCTGTGGTGGGAGGAGGCTCAGGACACCGGACTCATTCATTCATTCAATCGTATTTATTGAGTGCTTACTGTGTGCAGAGCACTGTACTAAGCACTTGGGAAGTACAAGTTGGCAACATATAGAGACGGTCCCTACCCAACAGCTGGAGTTAGGGAACTGGCAGAGGCTCAGCATTTCTCACCCCTTCCCTCTGGTTGGATTCCTGAGCAGCGTGGCTCAGTGGAAAGAGCACAGGCTTTGGAGTCAGAGGTCATGGGTTCAAATCCTGGCTCCGCCACTTATCCGCTGTGTGACTTTGGGCAAGTCACTTAACTTCTCTGTGCCTCAGTTACCCCATCTGTAAAATGGGGATTAAGACTGTGAGCCCCACGTGGGACAACCTGATCACCCTGTAACCTCCCCAGCTCTTAGAACAGTGCTTTGCACATAGTCAGCACTTAATAAATGCCATTATTATTATCATTATTATTATTATTATTATTAAAGATGCCCCTTTGGCGTCTGTCCTGCTGTGACCTTTCCCTCAGTAACTGGGAAGTTGACATCCACTCAGAAGGTACTTGGCAAACAAGCTTTGGGATGTTCTGATCGAGCTTCCCCTATAGATAGCAATCAGGGATTGTTCCGTTGCCCCTTATCATAGCAATCCAGGATTGTTTTGGTGCTCACACCTGTGCAGGTGTGTGTGAAGAAACTCTGATTCAAATCTCGATTGGAGCCTGGCCAGAGCTGCCCCTCCCACGGGCCTGATGCCATTAGGGGCTTCGTCTGCTGTCTCCTGTGGGAGGGGCCGAGCACCTGCTCTTCCGCCCTGATATCGTGGCATTCCGATGTAGGACTCCGGGGCGGAGCAGCTTTGACGAATCCGGGGAAAGAGAGGAGAAGCTGTCCAAGTCCGTCAGTTTTTCCCGAGAGCCTAGTCTGCGGTTCCCAGAGACCGAGTCACCCAATGGTGGCTCCCCAAGTGGGGTGAGTATTGGGGAGATGCTTCAAGGGCGGGTTCCTTGCAGCCAGCGCAATTTATAGAGTCCACACTGTCCATGCCCAGACCCAGACACTGGCACACATACGTGCACACGCAGAATTCCAGCATATTCTGATCCTATCACTCACATGGTTGGAGAAATATCAGGTGCAGAGATTCTGGATTATTTGCAGAAGTGGATATAAACTGCCTTTGAAGGATAATGGGGTTCCTTCCTCTGGCACAGCAGGGTTTCCCCATGTAATGTCCTTGTTGGCCAGAGCAATCAGTCAACCAGCCAACACCCCACCTGCCTGCATGTTCCAGGCCTGGGATCTGAGTAGGTCGCCTCCCCAGCCTGGTTGCAGGGAGCAAGGTGCCCTGAAGCTCCAGCACTATTGCCGGGAGTGGGCGGTGAAGTGGTAGGAGCCTGCGGGTTGGCCATAGGTACCCCAGAAAGTCTCTCAGTGCAGGAGTCCCCTCCGGAATGACCCTCACTACCTCTCCCCAGCTTGGATCCGCCCGCTGTCCGGGGAGCTGTAAGATGGGCCAGCGGCTCTATTTTCCAGCTGTCTCACAATGGGTATCAAGTTCCCCACTGGGTGTCAATTTCGCCAGGCCATGAGACAGGCTGAGCAAAGTGCTGCCTCCAGTCTCAACTCTCTCTGCCTGTCTCCTACCGCCCGCGTGCGGCCCACCACCCAGGGAGTCCTCGAGGGCAAGTCACCACTGGGCGCGTCCAGGGGGTCCATCCTGATCTGTGGCCGCAGCAGCAGGAGGGCAGTTGGAGCAAGGCCTGGCACTTGGCCAATGCTTTATTTCTAAGAATGGTCTTGGGATTCACCTCCTTTTCCAAGGTGGCTTGCGTTCTTGAGGGAGCCTGACTGAAGCAGGAGGAGGCGTATAAACTGAGTCCCGAACCCCAGTGGGATTGGGTCAAGCCACTTCAGGCTCTGAGGTGGGTCACAGGGTTGCTCTGGCTCCATTCCCTGAGCCGAGGGCCTTGCTTGCCATCGGACCAGCTCGAGCACAGCGGCGTCTGGGCAACCAGGATGGCTTGAGGCCAGAGGCGAGTGGGGCTTCCTAGTCCAGAGAGCGAACGCTAGTGTGTGCCCAGGTGGCAGTCGGGGCGGAGCTTCAGAATTTGGTCAGGTTACGTTGTTCCGTCCTATCAGGCCTGCCCAGGTGGCTTCCGGGGACCAGGCAGCATGGGGAAGTGGTAGGCAACAAGGCCATCTCCCCCACTCCCCGAAGGAGATGGAAGAGCCCCGGATTGGGACCTTGGATACTGAGGGCAGAAGACAACGACTTCGTGACCACTGGCCCCAGCCTAGTCCCCAACTCGCTGACCAGCCAGTTGGTGGCTGAAGCCCCTGGGCCCCTTCAGCTCCGTCTGGAGGATGGTGGAAGTCAGAGGGCAGAGAGTTTTTCCTCAGAAGGCAGCTAATGATTTTTCTCAAGCCCCTGCCCTCCCAAAGAGGGGTTGGCATTTTTGTTATGAGTGTTGTGGTTGTTGCCAGCCAGGTCCCACGTTGTCAAACAGCTCTCACGAGTTAACAGCCGTTTGGGGCCCGCAGACCATAGGAGAGTTCGAGTAGCCACCTGATCTTTGAATGCTGACAGCATGTGACATAGCCCAGCGAGGCGATGCACGTCAGAACCTTAGAAACACTCAACTGGGCCCGGCCAATTCTCCTAGCAAACTCTGTCTCTGCCAGTGGCCTCGTAAGACACTCAGGGGTCCAAGGTGAAAGTTCCCTTCCCTCCTTGGCTTCAGTCAACCTGGTAAATGACATGCTGCCAGAAATCCCAAATATTCCTTCTAACACCCAACTGGGAGCCTTTAAGCCAACAGCCAAATCTGGCTCCAAGTGACCAATATCTTCTACCTGCCTGCGGTCCCCAGCCCATACACACCCTCTCGACTATTAAGAAGATTTCCCAAGAGCTGATTAACTGGGTTTGGAGGTCATGCTGTGAAAGATTGCCCTGTAGTGTAAATATTGAATCAGTCACCAGTGTTGTTGAGCTCTTCAGTCTCTGTGGAGCCCTTTGTTAGCCATTGAGCTAGTTAGAGGAAGTAGAGGATATGGCCCCTGTCCTCAAAGGCCCTACAATCTAGGGAGGCAAATAACCGAGGTGTCAATAAATACCCAGGAGCAGTCACATCCTCCAGTTCATAGAGGCCCCCTGACATTGAGTTGAGGCTGAGCATGGTGTAGTGGACAGAGCACGGGCCTGGGACTCAGAAGGTCATGGGTTCTAATCCCGGCCCTGCCACTCGTCTGCTGTGTGACCTTGGGCAAGTCTCTTCACTTCTCTGGGCCTTACTTCTCATCTGTAAAAAGGGGATTGAGACTGTGAGCCCCACGTGGGCCAGGGACTGTGTCCAACCCAATTTGCTTGTATCCACCCCAGCGCTTAGTACAGTGCCTGGCACTTAGTAAGTGCTTAACAAATACCATCATTATTATTATTATGGAGAGAGAAGGCCTTGTGTGCTCACCTTCCATACCCACCAACACCCATCTGGGCCCCCCTTTCCTACCCCTGCCTTCTGGGTGAGGTGAAGAGGTGGGTGGGGTGTGTGCTGGAGTGGGGACGGTCAGCACCGAGCCATCCACGCTCTCCAGCCCAGGCGCCATGGCTCCAGTGGCCCACCAAGGGAGGCAGCCAGAGGGAGAGTGGACGTGGCCTGCAACCACAGAACAGAATGTGTCTAGGAGCTGAAGGGGGGCAGGAACACGGGTGTGCCCCACAACCAATACGCAGGGCGGCTTGGAGGAGCAGGAGGTTGGAGATGGGATGCCGGCCTGGCAAGGCGGGGAGGGGATGTGTTGTCCACACTCACGGTTACCTTGGGGCTGTCTGGCTCTTCCCACAGAGCTTCGGGAAGGAGTCGCTGCCCTGCGAGAAGCCGGACAAGAAGAGCCCATTGCTGACGTCAGAAAGGAGGCCAAGCGGGGCTGCGAGGGGTCCGGCTCCACTTCGATCCCTGGATCTGAACAAGAACGAGTATCTCTCTCTGGAAAAAAGTAGCTCTTCAGAGTCGGCCGGAGAAGGTGAACCATTTCCTCAGTTTCCCCAGGGACCGTAGGTGGGAGGTGGGGGTTCCCCTGGAGGCAGTCCTGAGCTTCCTCTGCTTGGGCAGGCAAGACCAAATCTTCCTGTGGGGCACCCTCGGCCTTTGTGCCATTCTGTTCTGGGCTGGACCAGTCACCAGTCTGCAGGTGTCAGTCTGCACACTGTCTGTGGCAGCCATTGGTCTGTAGGTGCAGAGAGACCATTGCAATGGCCCCTCCAGGAGCTGAGAAATTGACCAAGAGGAGAGAAAGCAGCTGGATGGAGGTTGTGTCTACCAACTCTGTTGGACTCCCTCAAGTGTTTAATACAGTGTTGTTCACACAATAAGCACTCAATAAATACCAATGATTGATTGAGAGACTGCCTCGCTCCAGAGGTTCGTCCTCCGCCGGACCTGAGCTTTCACAATCACTGATCTCTTGTCCATCCGTCAGGAGGTTGGATGAGCCAGGGCCTGAATAATCGGATGGTCCATCAAGAGGCTGGACCAGGCACCTGCTGGGGGCCAAATGCTGCTGCAGAGAGTTCAGTTGGAGAACTGGCCAGTTGGCTTCAGCACTGCCGGCTGTGCCAAAGTTCAGACTCCAGATAGAGCTAGCAGGACCCCAGGGGGCAGAGAGGTTCCTGGCCCCAAGGGGAGGTTTTTCTTCTTTTGGGGGGGCTTTTCCCCGAACTGCTCTTTGCAGAAGTGGCCCCCTGAGAGGCATCTCACCAGTGTGAGGCCTCACATGCTAAGGTGGGTGAAGGCCAGGGCCAGTAGAGTAAGGCTCCCCTGGGGAGCAGGTGGAAAGTTTCCCTGGATTTTGGACCTCCATTGTCAGCCACCCGTACATTGGGGCTGGGATCCCTATTGGGCACCGGGCACTGTCCTGAGTCCTGGGGGAGAAAGCAGGGAAGGACAAATAAGACTCATTCTGGACCCTCCCAACCAGAAAGTGTGAGGTGAGCCGGCCACTGGGTCACCGAGCATGGAGTCCCTGTCACTGCTTCCCAGTGCACCCTTTCGAGCCTCTCCCCAGAAACCTGCACTTTTTTTGCCTTGAACTTGGAACTTCCCAGCAGCCCCTCCCAAACCTCTCCCCAGGAACCTCCTCTTCCTGCCTCGCATGTATAGACCATGCCTGGGGACAGGTTTGCTGACCAACCTGCCCAAGAGGCTCAGTTACGGCCCCACCGACACCCTCCTCTTGGGTTTGTGGTGTCTCCCCTCTGTTGGCAGGGAACAGCGGTGGAGGGAGTGGTAATTGTCAGGATACAAGGTCATCAGCTCGAAGAACACTGCCACCAAAATAGTGATGATAAAGATCATTAGGCGGGAGCCTTTTCCTGGCAATCGTCAACCATCTCTTTCAGTCCTGGCTCCTATTGATTGATTGATCAATCAGTGGTATTTATTGAGGGCTTACTGTGTGCAGAGCACTATACTGAGTACAACAGAATTGGAAGGCACATTCCCTGCCGCAAAGGAGCCTGCAGGCTAGAGGGGGAGACAGACATTGAATTATGAATATGGATATTAGTGCTGTGGGGCCAAAGGTGGGGTGAATATCAAGTGCTTCAGGGGTACAGATCCAAATGCATAGGTGATGCAAAAAGAAGAGGGCACAGGGGAAATGAGGGCTTAGTTAGAGAGAGATGTGATTTTAATAAGGGTTTGAGGGTGGGGAGAGTGGTGGTCTGTCATGTAGAAAGGGGGAGGGAGTTCCAGCCCTGAGGGGGCAAGTGGTCAGCAGTGAGATAGGTGAGATTGAGGTACGGTGAGTAGGTTGGTGTTAGAGAAATGAAGTGTGCGGGCTGGGTTGTAGGAGATCAGTGAGGTAAGGTAGAAGGGGGAGAGCTGATGGTAAACCGATGGTAAGGAGTTTCTGTTTGAGGAGGAGATAGATGGGCAACCACTGGAGCTTCTCGAGGTGTGGGGAGATGAGGGCTAAGCAGTTTTTTTAGAAAAATGATTCGGGAAGCAGAGTGAACTGTGGACTGGAGTGGAGAGAGACAGGAGGTGGGGAGGTCAACGAGGAGGTTGATGCAGTAGTCAAGTGCTTGGATTAGTGTGGAGGCAGTTTAGATGGAGAAGAAAGGGTGGATTTTAGTGATGTTGTGAAGGTAGAACCAACAGGATTTGGTTGGTGTGGGGACAGTGATTTGATTTGGGGATTTGGGTGATCCAGTGATTTGGGGACAGTAGGACTATATGGATTGAATGAGAGATGGGTCTAGAATAACGCCTAGGTTATGGGCTCGTGAGACAGGAAAGATAATGTCTATGATGGGAAAGACGGGGAGGACAGGATTTGGAAGGGAAGATGAGGACTTTCTTTTTCCAATTTGTTAGGTTTGAGGTATTAGCCGCAAATCCAAGAAGAGAGGAAATCTGAGGTGGTAGAGAAAGGAGATAGGTCAGGGCTGGAAATGTAGATTTGGTAATCATCTGTGTAGAGGTGGTAGTTAAAGCCATGGGAGTGAATGAGTTCTCCCAGGGAGTGGAAATGGAAAATATGCAGATGGAAAATAGAAGGGGACCCAGAATTGAGCCTTGAGAGACTCCCAAAGTTAGAAGCAGAGGAGGAGCTCACGAAAGACTAAGAAGAAACGGCCAGAGAGATAGGAGGAGAACCAGGAGAGGACTGTATCGGGGAATTCAAGCACACAGAAATACAACAAGGACACCCTTCTTTTACTGATTGCTTGAAAACCCTGCCTGTGTAGCAGGCACTTCTCCTTCATACTACCCCTCATCTAGTAATTCAAAGATGTGGGAAAGAGTGTTTCATTGTGAAACCCAAGAAAGAAGGGAAACTGGTTTTTCTAAGGCAGTCTTTTTAAAATTTCCTTCTATAAATAGGACCTCCAGTGATGGTAGTGGCAATAGTGGTAGTCGGAATCGTATTTTTTTTTTTTAATGGTTTTTGTTAAATGTGCCAAACGCCGGAATAGATACACGTTAATCCGATTGGACACAATCCCTGTCCGTCATGGGACTCCCAGTCTTAATCTCCGTTTTACAGATGAAGTAACTGAGACACAGGAGAAGTTAAGTGCCCAAGGTCATTCAGCAGACAAGTGGCAGAGCTAGGATTAGAAACCAGGTCCTTCTGACTCCCAGATCTATGCTCTATCCACTAGGCCATACTGCTTCTCTGTTTACTGAGGATTCACTGAGTAGTAACAGCACTGTTCCAAGGGCTTGGGAGAGTATAACCCTAACCAGAATGTGAGACTCATTCCATACCCACAAGGAGTTTACACTCTGGTTGGGGGTGGGAGGGTGGGGGGCCGGTGTGGATATCAAAGTGTTTCCAAATAGTGTAATCTGAGCAAAGCATTGAATATTCCATTTGAAAGAAGTAACCGAATTTCTCCCTCCACTGACTTTCCCTTCCGTGGGACCCTGCTGTGGCTGCCTTTCTCTGCTGCGGCCTTTTCTCCAAAATGTCAAGATAATAATTATCATAGTAATAATAATAATAATAATGGTATTTGTTAAGTGCTATGTGCCAGGCACTGTATTACACTCTGGGGCGGGTATGAGTGAATCGAGTGGGACAAAAGCACCCTCGACTCCACTCCCTGATGTGTCCAGGTCCCCGGCCCTCCCCCTCTCCTGCTCCTAGCGCCACCACTTATATAGCTAAATGAGCTTGCGGCCAGCCCTTCCCATCACACTTCATTGTCCCCGGCGACAGTGTTCCCAACTGCATTTGTCCCTGAGAGGCTAGGATTCAGCCAACATGAATGATTGACAGGGTGAATGCCAGGCCAGAGATTTGGCCATGTGGACATTGAAAAGGTTTTTAAGCTAAGACCATTAATAAACCACATTAAAAAAAATCTTCATGTGCACCTGTATAGGACAGAACTGTAGAGAAAGCACATTTGTGGGGGACGTTTGGTGGTGTCCATGGGATTGTAACCAAAGATGAGGTTCACATCTACTAACACTACTGTATTCTCACAGGGGCCTGGTACAGAGCTCTGCACACAGTAGTTGCTCAATCAGTACTGTTGTTTGGTTTGATTGGACTGACTGAGAAAATTCTGGATCCAGCTTGAAGAGTATTTGAGTCATCCCAAATTTTTTCAGAAGGAAAAGATGATTTTTATAGACAACTTGATTTAGCTCCCTCCCTTATAGTTCCTTTTTCTGTTGCTTTTTCCTCTCACAGTGGAAGAAAATGTTCCTAGGAAGGACCTCAGCGGAAGACTGTATATAAACCGGGTTTTTCATATCAGTGTGGACCGAATGTTTGAATTGCTTTTCACAAGCTCCGGCTTCATGCAGAAGTTCACCAGCTCCAGGAATATTATAGGTTTGTCCATTTGAGCTGAGGGAATGGGACAACTAGACGAACATCATTGGCCTCCTGGAACCTCTCTGGGCGGGCCAAACTTAAATAACTCATCCAGTCTCGCTCCTGCTGTGGGGATTGGGTGACCAATAACCAGACAAATGCTCCATTAGCCAATCTTTCTGGTAAATGTGTCTCTGGGTGGGAGTCTGGCAACCTGGTCAGCTAGGGACTGCTTCTCTCACTTAGTCAGGGAAGCCTCTGCCTTTGTGGGTCCACTGCTGCCCAGCCCCTTCAAACCGGAGACACACCTCTCAAGGAACTGGTTGGATTGGGAAACACTGCCTTGGTGCTTCAATCCTCCCATCCTCGTGTCTCTCTCCACTTCAATCCATACTTCATGCTGCTGCCTGGATTATCTTTGTCCAGAAACGCTTTGGACATATCACTCCCCTCCTCAAAAACCTCCAATGGCTACCGATCAATCTGCGCATCAGGCAGAAACTCCTCACCCTGGGCTTCAAGGCTCTCCATCACCTCGCCCCCTCCTACCTCACCTCCCTTCTCTCCTTCTACTGCCCAGCCCGCATCCTCCGCTCCTCCACCACTAATCTCCTCACTGTACCTCGCTCTCGCCTGTCCCGCCATCGACCCCCGGCCCACGTCCTCCCCCGGGCCTGGAATGCCCTCCCTCTGCCCATCCGCCAAGCTAGCTCTCTTCCTCCCTTCAAGGCCCTGCTGAGAGCTCACCTCCTCCAGGAGGCCTTCCCAGACTGAGCCCCTTCTTTCCTCTCCCCCTCGTCCCCCTCTCCATCCCCCCGTCTTACCTCCTTCCCTTCCCAACAGCACCTGTATATATGTATATATGGTTGTACATATTTATTACTCTATTTATTTATTTATTTTACTTGTACATTTCTATCCTACTTATTTTATTTTGTTGGTATGTTTGGTTCTGTTCTCTGTCTCCCCCTTTTAGACTGTGAGCCCACTGTTGGGTAGGGACTGTCTCTATGTGATGCCAATTTGTACTTCCCAAGCACTTAGTACAGTGCTCTGCACATAGTAAGCGCTCAATAAATACGATTGATTGATTCAAGTAATGTGGCCTTATTAGGAGCAGGATACGCTGGATTATGGGCTTTGCTGACCCAGAGTTTCACTGGAGCCGGTATCCGGATCAAACAAATGGTCCACCCGGCCCAGGACTCCATCTCCAAGCAGAAATCTTGGAGGCCAGTTGCCCACCTGGACACCGGCTCTCCTGGAGTGGCAGACCAGCCCACGCCTCTGGACCATTTGTGAGCAGTTGTGGGCCAACCTTCAACACATAGGAAGATGGAACTGACTCCATCTTTTCACTCCTTCTTCCCTGTTGTCCCTCCCTCCGTCCCTCCTAGTCGGAAAGCCTTCTAGCTCAAGGGGGTGTCTGAAGGAGGAAGCAGAGAATCAACTTTGTATTCTATTTTTTATAAGAATAAAGTGCCAAAAAACATAGGAGGCAAAATAATTCACCAGGGAATCCATAGAGAGGAAAAAGCGTCTTCCAAGAATCACTGGGCTTTCCACCCATTTATCTGTAGTCAGGCAGTTTGCACCTGGTGAATATTTCTGCAGTTTACTAACAAATGCCTTTGTTCAGTTGGATCGGCAAATTTGGGCCTCTACATGTCTAGCACTTCCTCACAAGCCATTTTTTGTTATTGTTGTGTCCAGATGTGGTGTCCACTCCCTGGAATGTGGAGGCTGGGGGTGACCAGCTGAGGACCATGACCTACACTATCATTCTGAACAACCCTCTTACCGGAAAGTCCACGGCTGCCACGGAAAAGCAGGTGTGTGTGTTGGGAGGGGTTCCCTTGGTTTGAAGGAAGAGTGGGCAGATGGGAAGCAAGCAACCTGGGAACTTTCCGGCAAGGCTGGAAATCAGAAGCAGCGTGGCTCAGTGGAAAGAGCCCGGGCTTTGGAGTCAGAGGTCATGGGTTCAAATCCTGACTCCACCAATTGTCAGCTGTGTGACTTTGGGCAAGTCACTTAACTTCTCTGTGCCTCAGTTCCCTCATCTGTAAAATGGGGATTAAGACTGTGAGCCCCCCATGGGACAACCTGATCACCTTGTAACCTCCCCAGCGCTTAGAACAGTGCTTTGCACATAGTAAGCGCTTAATAAATGCCATTTTAAAAAAAATCTAGAGTGTCCCCTGAGTTCTGGGTCACACAGACCCAGAGAGACCAGTGTTTCTTAGAGGACTGTAGAGGCCAGGCTGCCACCTCACTGGAATCCTGTTTCCCAAGGCCCTTCACATGAGGGCCTCGGGGCGACCAGAGCAATTCAGGCTGCAGCTGCAGTGGGCAGGTGGGAGAGGGGTGGGGCCAGGTGAGTGGATGTTTTGATTTTCCCATGAGGCCTAGGGGATTGACATAGCCCCATTCAGCAGGAGGGGAGTGGAACTACAGATCTTACTATTATTATCAAATGCCGATGAGTCATTTCCAATTCGTAGTGACTCTATGGATATATTTTCTCCAGAACGTCTTATCTTCTGGTATGAACCGTAACCTTGCTAATGGTCCTTCCCTTATCATTGTTATGGTTTTTATCCATCTAGCTGCTGGCCTGCCTCTTCTACATTTTCCCTGGACTTTTCCTGGCATTAGTGTCTTTTCCATCATCATCAATCGTATTTATTGAACACTTACTGTGTGCAGAGCACTGTACTAAGCGCTTGGGAAGTACAAATTGGCAACATATAGAGACAGTCCCTGCCCAACAGTGGGCTCACAGTCTAAAAGGGGGAGACGGAGAACAAAACCAAACATACTAACAAAATAAAATGAATAGAATAGATATGTACAAGTAAAATAAATAAATAAATAGAGTAATAAATATGTACAAACATATATACAAATATACAGGTGCTGTGGGGAAGGGAAGGAGGTAAGATGGGGGGATGGAGAAGGGGGAGAGGGGGAGAGGAGGGAAGGGGCTCAGTCTGGGAAGGCCTCCTGGAGGAGGAGGTGAGCTCTCAGTAGGGCCTTGAAGGGAGGAAGAGGGCTAGCTTGGCGGATGGGCAAAGGGAGGGCATCCAGGCCCGGGGGATGACATGGGCCGGGGGTCGATGGCGGTACAGGCGAGAACGAGGTACGGTAAGGAGATTAGCAGCAGAGGAGCGGAGGGTGCGGGCTGGGCTATAGAAGGAGAGAAGGGAGGTGAGGTAGGAGGGGGCAAGGTGATGGAGAGCCTTGAAGCCGAGGGTGAGGAGTTTCTGCCTGATGCGCAGATTGATTGGTAGCCACTGGAGATTTTTGAGGAGGGGAGTAATATGCCCAGAGCGTTTCTGGACAAAGATAATCCGGGCAGCAGCATGAAGTATGGATTGAAGTTGGGAGAGTCACGAGGATGGGAGATCAGAGAGAAGGCTGATGTAATAGTCCAGACGGGATAGGATGAGAGCTTGAATGAGCAGGGTAGCGGTATGGATGGAGAGGAAAGGGCGGATCTTGGCAATGTTGCAGAGCTGAGACCGGCAGGTTTTGGTCACGGCTTGGATGTGAGGGGTGAATGAGAGAGTGGAGTCGAGGATGACACCAAGGTTGCGGGCTTGTGAGACGGGAAGGGTGGTAGTGCCGTCAACAGAGATGGGAAAGTCAGGGAGAGGGCAAGGTTTGGGAGGGAAGACAAGGAGTTCAGTCTTCGACATTTTGAGCTTTAGGTGGCGGGCAGACATCCAGATGGAGATGTCCTGAAGGCAGGAGGAGATGCGAGCCTGGAGAGAGGGGGAGAGAGCAGGGGCAGAGATGTAGATCTGGGTGTCATCAGCGTAGAGATGATAGTTGAAGCCGTGGGAGCGAATGAGGTCACCAAGGGAGTGCGTGTAGATCGAGAACAGAAGGGGACCAAGCACTGAACCTTGGGGAACCCCCACAGTAAGAGGATGGGAGGGGGAGGAGGAGCCTGCAAAAGAGACTGAGAATGAACGACTGGAGAGATAAGAGGAGAACCAGGAGAGGACGGAGTCTGTGAAGCCAAGGTCAGATAGCGTGTTGAGGAGAAGGGGGTGGTCCACAGTGTCGAAGGCAGCTGAGAGGTCGAGGAGGATTAGGACAGAGTATGAGCCGTTGGATTTGGCAAGCAGGAGGTCATTGGTGACCTTTGAGAGGGCAGTTTCCGTGGAATGTAGAGGACGGAAGCCAGACTGGAGGGGGTCGAGGAGAGAGTTGTTGTTGAGGAATTCTAGGCAGCGAGTGTAGACAGCTCGTTCAAGGAGTTTGGAAAGGAATGGTAGGAGGGATATGGGGCGATAACTAGAAGGTGAGGTGGGGTCAAGAGAGGGTTTTTTTAGGATGGGAGAGACATGGGCATGTTCCAGAGAATTAGTCCTCCTGATGATGTGTCCAAAATATGCTAATATTAGAAATCTTGGAAATCTTCATATCCCGTGTCTGTGATTCTGTGATCCTTTGTCATGAATTATCATGAATGACATGAATGATCAGTCTAATGGCGGAGGGCTGAGAGCTCGGTGGTCTACCTTAACTGATGACTTGACACCTGTCCACTTGTTTTGTTTTGTTGTCTGTCTCCCCCTTCTAGACTGTGAGCCCGTTGTTGGGTAGGGACCGTCTCTATAAGTTGCCAACTTGTACTTCCCAAGCGCTTAGTACAGTGCTCTGCACACAATAAGCACTCAATAAATACGAATGAATGAATGAACAAATGAAAGACTCTTTCATTTTGTTTTGGCAGACTCTCTATAAAGAAAGTCAGGAAGCACGGTTCTATTTGGTGGACTCGGAGGTGCTGACCCACGACGTGCCCTACCACGATTACTTCTACACCCTCAACAGATACTGCATCACCCGGTCCTCAAAACACACATGCAGGTTACGGTGAGCCATGGAAGGCCAGGACCGGTTGGGGGCTGCAGCCAGATTTCAGAGCTCCTTGGGCAATTGTCTTGAGTTACCACAGGAAGCTGTGTGGGCTGAACACATCGGCATGTTTCAGTGGGTTTACATAAATTCCTTGTCCTAGAGAGCAAGTTTGGGATGAAAAGGGCCAAGTTAAGGATGTCATATCATTCTGCTCCTAAACACCAAACTGGATGTACCCAAAATGGGCATCCATCACACGGTTCCTCCAAGCATCCCGAGGCCACCGATGAAGGCAGGAAACTGGACTGGACAGACCAGTGATCTGACCCAGGAATGGGATTTCTTACATTTTTGTCTGCTCAGACGGGGCTGCTAAGTGCTTTGCCTCCCAAAACAGCTGTTCCTGCAGAAGAGGGGGAAGGAAAGTGAACAGAGAGTCTTTACTAGATTCCTGGTCCTCGGCCCCAGATTCCTTAGCCCATGAAAAGAGGGCGTGAGAGCCAATAGGGCCTCACTGTCTGTGGCATCGCCTTTGACTGTGAAGGAGGTGAGGAGACTGGTGCTCGCCACTGTACTTGGCCCCAAAGATAGACCTGAATGGACCCTAGAGGACCACCCTGTTTTCCCTCTGCCAAACTAGTGACTTGGGCAGCGTTGTGCCTTCTGGATGTGGCCCCTCCCCTTCCTCCCCCATGGCCATGAGTTCTGCTTCCAGAGACTCCCCACAGCCGGGCAGTCCACTGGGCCCAGTCTGGCCCATTGTGGGCTTGGGGTGGGAATTGGACCGTCCCCCTTCTCTTCCTTACCCCTTTCTGGCCACCTGCAGAGTTTCCACGGATCTGAAGTACCGAAAACAACCATGGGGCCTGATCAAGACTCTGATTGAGAAGAACTCCTGGGGATCTCTGGAAAGTTATTTTAAACACCTAGGTCAGTACACATTTAGTTAAGGGGTTGGCCCATAGAAATATCTCTGTTGTTATTATTGTTTCGTTGCTTTGGGCTCACTCCCTAAAGTGGTCAGTTAGGGCTTAGGGCTCCCCTTGGCTTCTCTTGGGCCTCCCTTCCAGACCTGAGCTGGGGCTTCGGGCTCAGTCACCAGAGCTTCCAAACGAGCCCAAGCAGCAGCCTCTGAGCGACTTGACTTACGGTGTTCCAGAAGTGGCGGTGGTCCCCAGGCCCGTGGACCATTGATTGGTGCTACGGGGCGACATTAGTGTCTGGGGGCTTTGTGGCTGTGGCCTGATGATGCGCTGTGCTGCTGATCCGCTGTCCTGCTTGTGCGGAAGGGCAGAGTTTTAGAGGCTTGGAGGATCTCATCCCACAGGGCCAGTTCTCCTGGGGCTTAGGGGTGAAAGGGCCTTTTCCTTCATTAGGGATATTCAGCGGTATTTTATGAGCATCCACTGGGGACGTGGCCCAGTGGTAGGGGCGATGGTAGGGGGGAGCCGGAGTTATGAGTGGCCATTGGACACCCCCATCCCAGTGCTCTGGAGAAGGAAGAGACATCAGAGTGCCACTGCAGGGGGACGAAAGGGTTGGTCCAGCAGGGAAAACCCATTCAAATCGATCACTTGGCTTCTTGCCACTCAGGGCCCGAAGGCCCTGGTGGGAAGGAGCACTTTTTCCCAAGCTCCCTGGAACATGGTGGTATTTCTCTCCCAGCAACCAGGTGTTCTTTTCCCCTGGGCCTCCCACTGCTAGAAAGGGCTTCCCCCCTCCAGGCTTCGTCTCCTGTAGAATGGATTGCGTGGGCCCAAGTGTCATCCCTTTCCAAGAGCACTTCGGGTTTGCTCAGTGACTGGAATCTGGGGGCTGCTCCATCTGTTCTGGGACTCCATGGAGCTCAGAAAGTCAGAGTCCTGTCACCATGGATTGTGTGCGGCGGCCCGTTCCCGGAGTGACGGGGCCACCTGTGGGCCCCCCGCACCCCCTAGCACAGCTGGGCATCCTCCCTGACCTTTACCCCTGAAACAGTACAGGGACTTTGGGGCTTCCGATCCAGCTTGGGAGTGATTCCAACCCCCTTGTCAGGAAGCCTTGCCTCCCACCTTGCTGCTTCCTTCGGAGTGTGGCCTGGTGGGATGGGGAGAAGAGGCAGAACAAATCCATCGGTTTTGAAGGATGGCAGGTCCCAGTAGAAGAGGAGGGTCTCCAGGAGGGCTGCCATCATCTCATCTTCTGGGCCTCTGAGACTTCCAGCCATCCCGAGGCCGGGCCCCTCCCTTCCCATCTGCACCCCTGAGGGATAACTGACTGAACTCTCTTGTACGGCCTAGAGTCCGAGCTTTTAATGGAGGAATCCACACTTAACCAGTCCACTGAGGATCCCGGTCAGCTGAGCACCTTGCGGAGGAGGAGAAGAACATTCACCCGCAGCGTGACAGAACTGCTTCCTCAGCGGTCTTCCCGGCGGACACTGGGGGGCCCAGGCCTGGACCCCCAGGGTACAGGTAGCCCAGGTAGGGATTCTATGGGTGGGTTTGGGCATTGTATCGGGCAGCAGGTCATAATTGCCACATCACCACCTCTACTGGACCTCTGACCAGATCCTCCATCTCCCCACTCTCTCCACCCCGCCTCCCCTTTTTCCCTTCCCAAATGAAGAGACTGTTTTTCCTCACACCTCCCTCCATGGTCTTCTCTCTTCCCACACTCGCTCTTCTGTGGGCCGTGGCAGTCCACTTCCAATTTTCTGGACCGGGATTCTCCCATCTGCACAGTGGAGTTAACACTTCCTGCTGGTATCTTAGGAGAGTCATAAGAGGGTGTTTCTTCAGATCTCAGCCCATCTCGGAGACCCATGTACTGAAGTTACACAATGCGATTGTTTTTCGGATACAAACCACTAATCAAAAACCCCTACTGGGCTGAAGGTGATAGAATACCCCCGCTCCATAGGCCCACCCCCACAACATGCATGCAGAGACAGCATGGATAAATCCAGGCAGTGGCACATGAGTACAGAGTGATCCAGACAGTCACAGGTACACAGGCATACAGAGTGTACCCTCATGCAGAGTTCAGGAGGAGAGGCAAAAAGGCAGCAAGGCAAAGAGTATTTGAAGGTGGGAGGATTGGAGGGGGAGAGGGTTGACTGAGGAGGGAAAAAGGGAACTTAAGAGAGGAGAATAGGTGGGGAAGGGGAACCCAGAGCACAGAGGGAGGGACATGGAGTGTGGGAGTTTAGGGGTAGCCATGGCAACAGGGAACTGGCGATGTACCTCCCCAAATCCACCAATGTCCTAGTCCCTCCAGAGCTACTCTTGGGCCGCTTCCCGGGGGGGCCAGGCCTGTGGCTTTTTCCTTAATTGTCTGGGATGGGGGCTGTTACAAGGGAGGAGCTGCCCATGGTGGGCACCCTGGGAGAGTGCTGGCTTTGCACCTCTCCCTGCCTAGCCCTCGCCCACGGAGGCAGGGAGGGGTACTCCTCGGCCTGTAGTGAGCCAGCATTCCGTGGCCAAAAGCCATAAGCTGCTGGGGAAACCATCACGGCCGAGGGGCCAGCTGTGCCAACAGTCTTTAATGCCCCTGCATCCACAGTCTGCAGTCTCCGGCAACTGTTGCTGATATTCAGCTGGTCCAGGGTGGCTAGGGTGGTCGCTGCAAAGAGGCCTGCCTGCAGTGATCGTGGCTGGATAAACGAGGCAGGAGCAGCCTGGGGGAGTGTGGTCGAGGTCGCGGCAGGTGTCCTCCCAGTCCTACGCACACCAACCACCTGTGACTCGCTTCCTGGCTGTTCCATAGGGCCAAGCTGTGGCCCTTGCCCTGTCAGCCTCAAGGTTATTTTTGGGAATCTACATTCAGCCCCAGTGAGGGTTAGCTCCTCCAAGGTTGGGAATGAGCATCTTGACCTTACCTGCATTCCCAAGGGCTCAGAAGGGCGCTAGACACTCTGCAGGTGCTTGGACCATTGCCCTCTCAGAAAGTCCCCGGCCCTGCCCTTCGGCCCGCGTTTCTGGTTAGCGGGTTTTCCGAGGCGTGCTCACGGTCTTACCTTCTGGAAAAGCAGAGTAAACCTGTCCACGTCGAGCTGAGTCGGCTAAAGGGCTCCTTCTGCGTTCTGTAGGAAGAAAGAGGGAAGCAGAAACCCGGAACACTACCATGATTGTGGTGATGAGCATCTTGTGAGTAACTATGACCTTTCCCCGGGGGCAGGGTGGGGCAGGGTGGTGGGCCGGGGGCAGGGCAGTGGGCCGGGGGCAGTCAGGGGCCATCACCGGCAGCGAGTGGTGGGTTGCCGGGGCTGAGCCGGGTTGCCGGAGTTATTCTCGCTGCCTTTCCCATTTGGGTCCACTCAAGGTATTGTTCTGCTCATGAGTCCCCTGGGTGCAAGATTAGGACCTGGGAATCTGAGGGAGTTGGGAAGGGCCTCCTGGCTCATGGACCAAACCTCCTCACTGCTCTGCAGTGAGTGGGTGACCGGGGTGGCAGTGGGAGCCCCGACTCGCAGTTGTTGGATGGGTGATGATCCTGCTTGTGCCTGTCATACTGTGGCCTAGAGCTCCAGACTGTTTGTTGTCCTAAATGTATTCCATATCCATGCTCTTTCACACCTTCGTATTGCTGAGATCGATGCGGTGGCTTCTAGACTCTACCCAGACTAGCTGAGGGGAATGAGGGGAATGGCGTGTCCTCGCCGCCAGCGGGCCCTTAGGCCAGAGCAGTTTTCGAGGCATCAAGCCATCCACATTCTCTGGCCTGACTCTCCCAGGCCAGAGGCCAGCAAAGCCAGAAGGCCTGTAGGTAGACCAGGCCCAGCCTGCGGTCAAGAAACAGGACATCTCTGAGACCTCGGCAGCAACAGACACCACCTTGCCTGGGCAAGACAATTCTAATACTCAGAATTCGCTCGACCAGACAATATTTAGACTGCTGTCGTGTCCATTGTTTCATTTTTAAGTAACATGATCTTCCCTCAGTCTTCCCTCAGTAAGCATTTAACAAGTACCCAAATAATAATAATAATAATACTACAGTGCTCGGCACATAGTAAGCGCTTAACAAGTACCATAATAATAATAAGTATATTAATAATAAGTACATAAGTATTACTATTATTATGGTGCTTGTTAAGTGCTATGTGCCAAGCACTGTTCTAAGTGCTAAGGTAGATACAAGTTAATCAGGTTGGACACAGTCCCTGTCCCACATGGGGCTCACAGTCTTAATCCCCAGTTTACAGATGAGGTAACTGAGGCACAGAGAAGTTAAGTGACTTGCCCAAGGTCACACAGCAGGCAAGTGGCAGAGCCGGGACTAGAACCCAGGTCCTCCTGACTCCCAGGCCCGTGCTCTATCCGCTAAGCCACGCTGCTTCATAGCATAGTGTCAGAAAGAGGTGACAGTCCTTGGGTGCGGAATCAATTAATCAGTCAATCGTATTTATTGAGCGCTTACTGTGTGCAGAGCACTGTACTAAGCGCTTGGGAAGTACAAGTTGGCAAGATATAGAGACAGTCCCTACCCAACAGTGGGCTCACAGTCTAGAAGGGGGAGACAGAGAACAAAACCAAACATATTAACAAAATAAAATAAATAGAATAGATATGTACAAGTAAAATAAATAGAGTAATAAATATGTACAAACGTATATACATATATACAGGTGCTGTGGGGAAGGGAAGGAGGTAAGATGGGGGGATAGAGGGGGATGAGGGGGAGAGGAAGGAAGGGGCTCAGTCTGGGAACGCCTCCTGGAGGAGGTGAGCTCTCAGTAGGGCTTTGAAGGGAGGAAGAGAGCTAGCTTGGCGGATGGGCAGAGGGAGGGCATTCCAGGCCTGGGGGATGACGTAGGCCGGGGGTCGATGGCGGGACAGGCGAGAACGAGGCACGGTGAGGAGATTAGCGGCAGAGGAGCGGAGGGTGCGGGGTGGGCTGTAGAAGGAGAGAAGGGAGGTGAGGTAGGAGGGGGCAAGGTGATGGACAGCCTTGAAGCCGAGGGTGAGGAGTTTCTGCCTGATGCACAGATTGATTGGTAGCCACTGGAGATTTTTGAGGAAGATGACACTACTGATTGTGAGCTGTCTCTTGAAGGGTGAGGATGGGGTGAGTGAGACCATCTCCCCACACATCATGGACAATCCCTGGGGCAACCATCACTGGGTGTGCCACTGGAGAGGTGGCCCTCTGGTACTTCATTACATCGGTTGCCCTCTGTGACTGGCACCATTTTCATTTCTCCCTCTGGGTGTCCCCCGCCCTCTCCTAAAGTCTGTGCTGCCACAGCGTTGGAGGTTTGGCTCTGTTGCGTCTTCAGAGTGTTGTCCGGTCCTTCCCTGATTGCTGCCGCCCTGTCTCCGCTGTCGCTTGGGCAGCTGTCAGGGCCCCCTGCGGTCGTCCATCTCCCATGAGCATACCTGCAACTCAGAGGTCAGACGGTGCTCCAGGGCCTGGATGGCTGGGATTCGGCCCGGCTACCTGGGGTTACGTGGACCACCCGAGTGGCATGGGGGGACTGCACTTACAGTCAGATGTGACACTTGCTTGGGGAAGTCTGGGTGGATTGGCCCACCCATTCTTCTTGGTTAACGTTATCTGCCAGGCTCTGCAGAGGTCAGAAAGCCCTCAGCAGGTGGATGGCTGCCCAGCAGGTTGATGCCACCTCACCTAGCTGGAGCCAGGTGGGTGTCCATGGGCCTTCACATCTGCCTTGGGCCAGTCAGAGGTGGCTCGCACAGTGGAGGGAGCCACTAGGCCTGGGCGGTTCTGGGGCCTGACTCTCAGGGTCATCAGTAACAGCTCCTGCCACCTCTCTGGCCTTAGCGGTCCGTGGGGTCGGGGGGCGCAGCGAGGGGCCTTGTGCTAACCCTCACCTGGGCCACTTTGTGCCTAGCTTGCTCCTGCTTGTCCTCTTGAACGTGACACTCTTCCTCAAGCTGTCCAAGATTGAACTCGCAGCTCAGTCTTTCTACCGGCTGCATCTGCAGGACGAGAAAACCCTCAGGTGAGTGAGTCATCTTCCACAGCCGCAGCCTGCTGACGGTCCCCAGTTTGCTGCAGGCCGTCCAGCAGAAGGGCTCCATCCCTGCAGGCCCAGGCTCTTGGGCCTGGGCAGTGGGTTTGTTTCTCACCCCCGTGGGCGAGGTGAGGGGCTGTAAGGGCCTGCGGCTGCAGTTCCCACTTGTTCAGCATTCTCGTTCTCTCAGCATGGCCTCCGAGGTTGTGTCAAGAGAGAGTCCCCCTCAGCAGAACAAGGATCAGGCCCACCGTCTCAGAAGCGTCCTGCAGGACTCCATAGCGGTGCTGGAGCAGGTAGGGGATCTGCTTGGGATCCAGTTCAATCCCCGTCCGCGGTGTGCCCCGTGCCCCACCACCCCGTCCCGTTGTGCCCTTCCGGTGTGGGGGAGCGCTCAGATCCAGTCTGTTCTGGGGCTCAGAAATTGCTTGGGACAGGCATCTCAGAGGAGATCAACAGATTCAAATCCTTGAAACCCAGTGGCCGATGAGAATGACAAGCTACTTGATATGAAGTCTTCCCCACCTGGAGAGTTTACTTCCCACTGCATTCACACTGAATTCTCCCCTTCTAGTCAGACTTGGCCCACAGCCTCCCTCCTTCCCTCCCTGGGGCCCCTCCTGCTCTGAGCTTACCCTCAGTGCGACTTACTAGCTCTTAACAATAATAATAGCAATAGTGATAATAATGATAGTACTTGTTAAGCACCTGCTATGTGCCAAGCACTGTCCTAAGCGCTGGGGTAGATGCAAGTTAATAATAATTATGGTATTTATTAAGTGCTTACTATTCATTCATCATCATCATCATCATCATCAGTCGTATTTATTGAGCGCTTACTATGTGCAGAGCACTGTACTAAGCGCTTGGGAAGTACAAATTGGCAACATATAGAGACAGTCCCTACCCAACAGTGGGCTCACAGTCTAAAATCGTATTTACTGAGCGCTTACTGTGTGCTGAGCACTGTACTAAGCGCTTGGGAAGTACAAGTCGGCAACAAATCCCCCTCATCCCCCTCTCCATCCCCCCCATCTTACCTCCTTCCCTTCCCCACAGCACCTGTATATAAGTATATATGTTTGTACATATTTATTACTCTATTTATTTTACTTGTACATATCTATTCTATTTATTTTATTTTGTTAGTATGTTTGGTTTTGTTCTCTGTCTCCCCCTTCTCGACTGTGAGCCCACTGTTGGGTAGGGACTGTCTCTATATGTTGCCAACTTGTACTTCCCAAGCACTTAGTACAGTGCTTTGCACACAGTAAGTGCTCAATAAATACGATTGATTGATATAGAGACGGTTCCTCCCCAACAACGGGCTCACAGTCTAGAAGGGAGAGACAGACAACAAAACATGTGGACAGGTGTCAGTCATTTGTCAGGCACTGTACTAAGCACTGGGGTGGATACAAGCAAATCAATTTGGATACAGTCCCTGTCTCACATGGGGCTCACAGTCTCAGTCCCCGTTTTACAGATGAGGTAACTCAGGCACAGAGGAAGTGAAGTGACTTGCCCAGGGTCACATGGTAGAAATGTGGCAGAGCTGGGATTAGAACCCAGGTCCTTCAGACTCCCAGGCCCATTCTATATCCACTAAACAACGCTGCTTCCTTAGCACCCCCACCTCCCACCGCCCCAGGTTATGTCAGGGCCCAGCCAGGAGGCACAGTGTAGCTGATCAAATGGCCCTTCTGGAATTCCAGCCACCTCCCCGCCATCTGAAATCGGGACGAGGGGTCCCCAGGAGGTCCTGCTTCTGGGCCGCAGGGAGTGGTGGGCGCATCCGCAGCAAGGAGTATCAGGGGTCGGCAGTTCAGAGCGACAGCAACTGCCGGGGTGGGAAATCATCCAGAGTGTAGGACTGCCTCCCCAGGGCTCTGCCTCCTCAGGGTCCACCCTGCCATCTTTTCAGCTGCTGGCCTCGAGCTCCAGCCTCCAGGGAGCCCCCAGGGATCCAGTGGAAGTGACCGCAGAGGCTGAAAGTCGGGAGCGGAGGGTATGGTTGCTTTAGGGGCAACAGGCATAGCGTCAGTCCCTGTCAGTTGCATCAATCAAAAGCATTTACTGAGTGGCCCAAGGACTGAATCCAGAGCACTGTACTAAGTGTTTGGGAGAGAACAATAGAATTAGTAGATGGGATCCCTGCCCTGGAGGAGCTTACAGTCTATCATGTGCAGAGTACTATATTGAGCCCAAGAGAGGAATACAATAGAGTTAGTAGATGCAATCCCTGCCCTTGGTGAAGTTACAATCTGCTGTGTGCAGAGCACTGTTGGGAGCACTGAGAAGAGTAAAATAGATTTAGTACATATGATCCACACTCTCAGGGGATTTACAGTTTACTATGTGCAGAGTGCTGTTCTGAGCTCTGGGAAGAGGACAGTAGAGTTACTAGACACGATCCCTACCTTCAGGGAGCTGACAGTAGCAGGCACAAAAATAAACTTCAGGTAGGAGGGAGCAATGTTGGAATGTGAAGATACGGATATAAGCGCTTTTGGGGTGCGTGTATGTGTGTATGCGTGTGTGTGTGTGTGAGATAGAGAGATTACCTCCAAGATTTTAGAGGTTTTTTTAGGGTATTTAAGCGCTTATTATGAACAAGGCACTGTACTAAGTTCTGGAATAGATACAAGCCTATCAAGTTGGACCCCAGTCCATATCCCACATGAGGCTCACAGTTTTAATCCCCATTTTACAGATGAGGCAACTGAGGCACAGAGAAGTCAAGTGACTTGCCCAAGATTACATAGCAGACAGGTGGCAGAGCCAGGATTCGATCCCAGGGCCTCAGACTCCCAGCCCGCACTCTTTCCACCAGGCCATGCTCCTTCTCTTAGGTGGCCCGGAAGAGTTGAAACAACACTTAGGGGACATAAATTGGAGAGACAGGAGATTCATCTAGGCAGACCTCCTGCGGCAGGGCTTCAGAGAGGGGAGAAGGGAGATCTGTGGACTGCTTTTTCCCCATCCTCTCCCTGCCTCCCTCCCCCTGTCCTCCTTCCACCTCCTTATCAGGAGAGGCCTGGAACAAAGACTTGCCAGCTCATTTGAAGCAGTTTCACAGAAGGAAAACAGTATCAATTGATCAGTCAGTCAATCAATGGTATTGAGTGCTTACTGAGTGCAGAGCACTGTACTACATACTTGGGAGTGTACAATGTAACTATAACAGAGTTGGTAGACACGATCCCTGCCCACAATGAGCTTACCGTCTAGAGGAGGAGACAGACATTAATATAAAGAAATAAATTACGGATACGAACATAAATGCTGTGGGTTAGGCCCTTCCCTGGAACCAGAGAGTTCCGGCCCTAATAGCTGGGAGAGTCACCAGATCAAGGAAAAGTGGTCTGGTGTTCGCAGCTGAACCTAAAAAGTGAATTTTATATTGGGGATTGTATGTTTGCAGTTGAAGAGCTCCCTCGTTATGCTCCAGAGAAGTTTCGAACTTCTGAACAAGACAAGCAACACGGTTGAGAGCTAGCAACCTGGACTTCTAAGACTGCCGCCCCCGAGAGGGTGAAAGGAGGATGAAGGAAGACACGTGGAAGGAAGCCGAAGGAGGAGAACTGCAGGTTGTCATAGGAACGTCTGCATTTCTTTCCACCTCCCGGTACATCTAATAAAAGATCATATCGAGTAATACTAGATCATTTCCATCACTACGGCTCTGAGAAATTCACCCCACTCCTCCTGGCGTGTCATCGGAACTGTGGATTCCTAGCGGAAGCCTGAGGTGAGCAGGTGCACCGTGGGCCCAGTGGAAAAGCCCTTTCGATGAGGCGCCATGGACCACTCTTGTTCACTGGGGGCTGAGGTTTCGGATCCGGTTCTGCCGCCAGCTTGGAACGAATTCCTTGGAAAGGGGAACCCGGCTAGTATGTATTTACAGCTGAAAGGTTCTCGGCCTCATGATCATACAGTGCCCATCCTTCGCATACACTCTTTCGTTTCCCAGGTTTACTCACTGTACGGATTTCACCGTGTGGATTTTAGGACGCATCCTCTCGGCAGCTCCGCTGTCACTGGGGGTTTGCAGGCGGGTGGCTGCGATCCTGCAGCTGCCCCATCCAGCTTGTTGGGTGGCGTGGTCTCCGAAGAGAGAGGTTTTCTCCGCAAGATGTCCATCAGAGGGGACGTTGCTGCTGGCTGGGCAGACCATCTGTTGCTCCAGGGAGATTAGATGAACAAGACCCAAAACAAGGCATGCGGCCCTTTCCCACTGAGAACCCAGGCTTTTCAAGATGGATGAGTTGCTGCACTGTCTCGTGCTCGGCTTGGGCCGAGCCCCCACGACACTGGAAAGGGGAGCTTGTGGGGGGTGGGCTCCCGGTCCTCTGGGCCCCGGAGCTCCACCGTTCCCGTCCCAGAGGGGTGGCAGGTGTTTCTGTCGGTCAGACCAAGCCAGGCCCAGGCCTCGGCCCAACAAGAAAGCCCTGCGGCCGGCTGTTCCACAGCGTGAGCATGGGCCAGCCCCGTGGACGTAATCAAAGCCAGGGTTTGCTGGGATGGGATCTTGGCTGGGCGTGGTTGTTTCCAGGATCTTTTCTCGTGTTGAAAGGGAGTCTTCTTCACTGCTTCCTTCTCAGCATTCCCCTCTTACCAGTTTGAGGTCTCCACGGGCTTCCGGCCCCCTGAGGAGGCCAGTTTGCCCCCTCCATTTCTGTGGAGACCATCTAGCCCAAGGGAGAACCACGGTCCCCGCGTTTGCTCCTGGCTGCGCGCCTGCTGGTCCGCAGACCGGAGGCCCCCAGGTCCCCGGCTTTGGGCACAGGATGTGGAATTTTTAACTAAGTGGGGGGTGGAGGTGGGGTGTTTTGTCAAAATGTTAACGAGCCAAAAGAGGGTAGGGAGCAGTTTCTCTGGCTGTTCTTATACCAGAGTGAGATGTATCGGCAATGACCTAAGTAGTTTTGTATAAATCGAGAGGTATTTGTGTATGCAAAATGAAGGCTACTCAATCGTCGGGCCATTTCTGTAAAGTCCGCGTCAATAAACGCACTGAAGTTGTGAGTGGAGTTTCGGAGTCACGCGTGGTCTCTGGGTGCCCCGCACCCCCCGAGCTCCGGGGTTGGGGGGTGGGGGTGGGGGCAGGGGGTAGCTCCCGTGCAGGCCCGCCCGCCGCCGCGCGTCCTCGGGGCGGTGGAGTCGGCCGGGCCCCGCCCCTGCTGGGGCCCCGGAGGAGGCGGGGCCGGCGGCGGGCCGCGGGGAGGAGGGGCGGACCGCGGAAGTCCCGCACCTGCTCCTCGCCGGGGAGGGCCGGGCGGGGCGGGCCCGGCCCGGAGACACGGAAGTGCGGGCAGCCTGGGCTGGCTCGGCCGGTGCCCGGCCCGACCTTCCCGGGCAGCAAGAAGCCCCTCTCCCCCTGGGGTCCCCCTCTCCGCCCGGGAGCGGCGCAGGCTAAGGGGAGGCAGCGGGAGCTTTCCGGAGGGAATCCCCCAAGGGACCGCCCCGACACCCCCGCTTCATTCTCTCTCGCCCTCGCCCCGCCACAGACCGGCCGCCCTCCAACGCCCCCAAACTCCCCGCCCCAGTTACTCTCCAACTTCCTCCAACCACCCCGACTCCTCCTCACCCACCCTCCAACTGCCCCGTCCCGCCCCCTTCAAGCCCCTTTATCACCCGGTTCGTTGCCCCTCCTCCCCGTCCCCGCCCCCCGCCCCTCCCCGAGGTGTGTGGGCCCGGGAGGGGAGGGGAGGGGAGGGGAGGGGGGTGGGCGGGGCCGGTGTCAGGTTAGCGGGCGCTCCTAGGAGGCTGCGGTCCCGGCCCCCCACCCCCCCCCGCCGGCCCCGGCCCTCCCGGCGGCGGGACTTGGCGGGCCATGGCCCAGAAGGGGGGGCGGCGGCGGCGGCGGCGGCGGCGAGCGGAGGATCCGGCCCTGGAGCCGCTGTGCTGCTGCGAGTACATCGGCCGGGACGGGGCAAGGAGCCACGTGGCCGCCTGCATCTGCGACTGCCAGGAGCTGGACGACGGCTGCGACAGGTAGCGCGGCCCGGGGCAGGACCCCTTAGCCGGGGCCTTTCCCCGCCCCGGACCGGCCGGCCGGCCGGACTCCCGTTCGGACGGCCGGAGCCCTACCCGGGACGGGGAGGATTTGCCCCCACTGACCTATCCAAGTTGACCCCGAGCCCAGCTCTCCGGGGGCATCCCTGGCCACCATCACTTCCCTGCTCCGGAGCCGTCCGTCCCAGAGGAAACCGGGCAAGGAGCCTCCGGGAGGGAGACCCCGGGCCCTGCTGCCGTCCTTGCCGGGCCGGCCTCAGAGAGGCTGCCTGCCCCCGGACCCCCTGCCCCCTATCCGCCTCCTCAACCGCTCAGCTCCCGCCAACGGGAGAGTAGGGCGGGGGAGAGCCCGGCCCGGGGCCGCTGCCCGCCAGCGAGGGCGGGAGGCGGACAGACAGACAGGCAGGCAGGCAGGTACAGCCTGGCCATCCTTCCACAAAGACAGGCCAGCCAGAACTCGGGGACCCGAGCGGCTGTGGACCGGAGCGGAGTGAGGGGCGCCCCCCACTTTCCCGCCGCGGCCCACCCTTCCTCCCTCCTAGGGGAGGTGGTGAGCTGCACCCGTCGCCTCGCTGCCAACCGAGTGGGTTTTCCTGGTGTTGGTGGTGTGCCCACGGTTGGCTGAGAGCAGGTGGTTGCAGAGCACAGGCATCCACCCCACCTGCTCCCAGGAACAAGGCCGTGGCCCCGGGGGGGAGCGGGGGACTTTGCCCTCTGTCCACAACGTGGCCCGAGTTTGGGCTCCAGAGGGGGAAAAGGGGGCGCAGGGGGTTGATGGAAGGGACATGGGTAGCGGCGGGTTGGGAAGCAGCAACCCGAGGGACGACTTGCCCTTCCCCTCCCCTGACCCTCTGGGGCTCTGGAGGGGCTGCCCCCAGAGGCGACTGGCTAGCTAGCGTTTTGAGTGCTTGGTGTGGGGTCTCAGGAGCTGGCTGACTTGGGCTCCCGGAGACGGTGCGACCCCCGAGGAGCCTGGCGTGGGGCAGAAGCAGTAGCCTGGGGCAACCCCTTGGCCTGGTGCTCAGGTCCTGCCCCGAAGCGAGGCAGGGATGTGGTCAGACCACAGGCTTAGGGCCCAAGCGTGGGGTCACACTGTCTGGGGGACTTGCTGGCCAGGCACCCCAGACCGGCGCAGCCGCTGTGACTGCGCTGTCCTGTGTGCGTTCAATCTCAACAGGTGGATTTCGGGCAAACCCTTGGCTCCTGGGGCGTTTGAGAGAATTCTGGACACCATCTCTGACCGCTGTCGCATCCCCTGGCTTAGAGGGGCCCGAAAGGTGGACATCAGCATCCTCCCTCCCCTCGTCCTTCTGCCCGCCCTCCTCCACGTGGCAGCATGGCACCTGCTGCTGGGGGTCGTGATTCTGGCCTCGCTGCCCGCGCTGACTCTGTGGTACTACTACCTCACTCACAGGAGGGGAGACCAGACCCTCTTCTTCCTCAGCCTAGGCCTCTTCTCTTTGGGCTACATGTACTATACATTCCTCCGCGAAGTGGCCCCCAGGGGCCGTGTGGGGCCGGCCCAGCTGGCCACGCTCACCTGTGGGCTGGGCCTGACCCTGTTGGCCCTCCGCCGGGCCAAGGAGGATCCCGGTTACCTCAGGCGGCCGGGGGACGGGGCTGCAGGGCCGGAGTCCCCCAACGGCCGGCTGGTGCTGGCCAGGCTGGAGTCACGAGAGGACTGGTGCACCCAGTGCCGACTGGTCAGGCCGGCCCGGGCCGGGCACTGTCGCCTGTGTCAGCTGTGTGTGCGGAGGATGGACCATCACTGTGTCTGGTAGGTGTCGGCCGGGGGCTACCGCTGAACCGCGAGGGGGCCACAGGAGGGCACGGTCTTCCCCAGCTTGGGCCGTGGTCTTCCCCCTTCAGATAGTTGCAACCCCAGTGCTCCTTCCAGAGGGTCATATCTAGCTCCCCAGCCAGCCCTGATGCTCCTTGGACTGAGTCTGCCCCTGCTACTGCCTCGCTCTGGATGACCCCTGGGACTTGCTGTTGGGGCTGAGGGGAGAGACTCTGGCTGTCTTGGTCTCCCCCCAACCCCCTCCACGGCTGCCCCTTTAACCGCCAACTCCCAGTATCTCGCGACGTGGCCGGTGGACAGAAGTCTCCGGTGGTGACGATTCTTCCCCACGCCACATTCCCTGCGATCTGCCTGCTTGCATCTGAGTGGCACCTGGGAAAGGGGAGAGATGCGATTCCAAGTGGTCTGTGCCTTCCCTGTCCAGAACCGTGACCGCAGGAGCCGGGTCCACCTGTGCTGATGCAGGCTCCCACCCTGTGAGGAGGTCTGACACTTAGGGTGTCAGCCATTTAGAGCCCTGGACTTACCCTTTTGCTTTCCTTTTGAGGATCAACAACTGCGTGGGAGAATCCAATCACCGGGCCTTCCTCCTCGCCCTCTCGCTCTTCCTGCTCACCTCCGGCTATGGGATAGCCCTGACTCTGGGCACCATCTGTCCTGAGAGGAGCATCTTCACGGCTCTGTTCTACTGCCCTGGTGTCTACGCAACCTCCAGGTAAGAGCTCAGTGTGGGTCGGTGGCGGGCAGGGAGTTGCGGGGGCATGGATGGCTGACAGCAGTGACTCCGAGATTAGCTGTTCCTGTCATCCGAGCCTGAGGAGACAGTAAGCTTCTTTCTGTCCGCTGACTTCTCCCTTGCTGAGGGAGCTGGCCCAGGCCCTGCTGTCTGCCTTTGGCCATGAATCGTGAATCCTTGGCTTTTCCCCACTCGGCAGTAGCTGAATGGTCGAGTTGGGCCTGGCCCTTCCCGCCTGGGTCTGTGCCTGCTCCAGGGGAGGTAAGTCTCCTGAACCAGGCCCCAAGAGCCCCGTGCTGGACAAGGACAGGTTTTGCTCAGCCGAGCAAATTTTCCAAAATGGAGGAGATTATTGCAGTTTACTCTGTGATCTGGGTCAGCTCTTGGAACATAATATCAGGCAAAGCAAAATTCTAGTTGAGTTTTCAGTGTTGGGACCGCCCCCTCTCCCCCCCTACCCCCCACTATCCTTTAGTGTTCCGATTAAGTAATGGTCCCAGGATCCCCCACTGGCCAAGTGTCAATCCTTCCGCCGCGCCGAAGGAGGCCACGATATCCCGGGCCCTCTTCTTTCCTGTCAAACTCATCCTCGCCTGCTGCTGTAACTCTGTCTCCTCCTTGACTCAGCAACGTTATTTCTCCTTCCTTGCTGACTCCTGTGCGCACTCCTGGCCTTCTCTCTTCCAGGCTTTTCACGCCCTTCTGAAGCCCCCCAAACGAAAACAACCCCCTTCTCTAATCCCCAATTTAAGGCCAAGCAGAAATCAACAGACACAAACTCTTTTGTTGACAAAATTGAAACCGTCAGAGGTGACCTCCCAGAAATCTCCCACTAACATCCCCAGCTTCCACCTACCTCCTCACCCCTGCTCTCGGGCTGCACAGAATGGCCTAATGGCTAGAGCTTAGGCTCGGAAGTCCGAGGATATGCGTTCTAATCGTGGCTCCACCTCTTGTCTGCTGGGTGATCTTGGGTAAGTCACTTAAATTCTCTGTGCCTTAGTTACCTCATCTGTAAAATGAGGATTAAAACTGTGAGCCCCACGAGGGACAACCTGATTACCTTGTATCTACCCCAGCGCTTAGAACAGTGCTTGGAACATAGTAAGCGCTTAACAAGTGCCATCATTATTCATTATTATTATTACTTTTAGCACACAATAAGCACTTAATACCATAATTATTATTACTAGATCTCCTGCCTGCCGCACTTCACTCTGCTGCTCAGATTACTTTTCCGAAAAACTGTGCTGCACATGTCTCCCCAGTCTTTGAAAACTTCCAGTGGTTGCCCAGCCCCTTCTACCTCCAACAGAAACTCTTGTCTGTCGGCTTTAAGACGCTCCATCAGCTTTCTCCCCCCTATTTATCCTCACTCTTCTCCTGCCACACCCCAGCTCACACTTTGCCCCTCTCAAGCCAACCTACTCGCTGCCTCGTTCTTATCTTTCTGGCTGCCAGTCTCTTGCTCGTGACTGCCCTCCTGCCTGGAACCCCTTCCCCTCTCACGTCTGGCAGGCCTTCACAGCCCCCTGGAGATCACCTCCTCCAGGAGGCCTTCCCTGACTAATCCCTCATCTCCCCACCCAGTTACCACACCAGCCCTCCAGCACCCATCACCTGAGCGCTCAAGTCCTTCCCTCACCCCTACCCCTCCCGCCACAGTCATGTACTCATCTTCATCCTGGATTGCTGTCTTCTCCCTGTGATTTATTTTTGTGTCTGCCTCCCCCACTAGGCTGCCCGCTCCTTGAGGGCAGGGATGGTATCTACTAACTGTCCCGTCCTTTCCCCAGCGTTCAGTGCAGCACCATGCTCCCCGCAGGCGCTCGGGGGCTTCCGTTGATTGACGGACTGATTCCCTGTGTCTCCGTCAGCTCGGCCCTATCCTTCACATGCTCGTGGTACTGTGCGATCATCACGGCAGGCATGGGCTACATCTTCCTGATCCAGCTGATCAACATCAGCTGCAACGTGACCGAGAGGGAAGCTGGGCGGGCCCTGCGAGGCCAAACCGGCCGCCGGCTGCTCTGCGGGCTTGGCGTGGACCCCGGCCAGTACAACAGGGGATTCCTGAGCAACTGGCGCCACTTCTGCACTCTGGGTGCCCCCCCACGTCCCCTGCCCTCCGAGGACGTGGTCTGAAGGGAGCACCATTTCTTCCCCCTGCTTTGGGGCCTCGCTTTGGGCCCAGGAGCTGGAGGGAAGGTTGAGGCAGAGATACGACTCTGGGCCTGGCGGCGGGGAAAGCGGGGCGGATCCTGGGCCAGGTGCCCCCCCTCCCCACTACAAAGGACCAGGACCAGACGAAGTCACCGTCCTTCAGCAGATGAGATGCCTGCGGAGCCTCGGCTCCCGGATCCAAAACAGGAGTCTGGGCTTGACTGTGTCAGGGTCGAAAGCGGTAGCCAGTGGATGTACTGGGCCTGTTGTGGGCCTGCCTCACTACACTGGGGGAATTTTCTTCTCTCTACGCCCTGGGTGTGAACCTGCTGAGCAGCAGGGTCAGGGACTAGCTGGACTAGTCTGTGACCTCAAACTCCCGGCCCCTGGGAGGCGGATGGGATGGGGGTAGGAGCCTCTGGGGACAATCAGAAGATCCCTGGCCAGGTAAATATTGTTCTGGTCAGTTAGCGGGAATGTGTTAATTGGCCTTTCGGGAGTAGCTATAAGTCAGGATGTGTGCACAGGGAATATTGTTGTTGTTTTTACTTAATAGTACTGTTACGCGTGTACTGTGTGCCAGGCACTGTACTAAGTGCTAGGGTAGATACAAGCTAATCAGGTTGGACACGCGGTCCGGTTTCCACGTGGGCTCTCAGTCTTAATTCCCATTTTACAGATGAGGTAACTGAGGCCCAGAGATGTGAAGTGACTTGTCCAAGGTTACATAGCAGACAAGTGGTGGAGCTGGGATTAGAACCTGGTCCTTCTGACTCCCAGACTTGTGCTCTTTCCACTAGGCCATGCTGCTTATCTGTTTACTAGTTCCTGCCTGTCTATTTCAGTGCCTTTGTTGTTGGCCCCGTTGGGGCTCTTAGGGTCCTTTCCTCTCCTCATAGTTGTCAAGCTGCAGTGCTGGCACTCCACTTGGATGTTGAGGTTGTGGGGGTGGACGGTCATCATTTGTGCCCCATTGGACCATCGGGGGGGGAGGTGTGTGTGTGTGTGTGTGTGTGTGAGAGAGAGAGAGAAAGAGAGAGAGAGAGACACCACTATTGCCACAGAAACCCCTTGGGACAATCAGTTTTCTCATATTCCCCAGGCTGTGCCAGAGGGAAGAGGGGCCTAGTTGGTCCATCACCGCCAGGGCTTTCCACTGTCCCATGGTCCAGTGACCTTTCGCACCACCCGTATGTCCCAATGGGAGTTTCTTCAGCTGCTCTGCTGGGAGTGCTCAGGGAGGTTCAAACCCTGTGGCGCCTCACTACTGGGCCCATCTATGTTCTCAACTCTGGAGTTCACATATGGCTCAAGGGGTTCTCCTTGTTCAGAGTCCCTGGAGGAAAGGGCCCGTGTGTTGATGAGTCCTCTAACTGACCAGCCAGTAGGAACCTGGGGGCCATGGAGTGACTGGTCTGTGTAGCTCCACTGGTCAGTGGGCGGTCAGAGTCCCAGAGCCTCCTTTTAACCTACTGTTCCCACCTCATGTAGTGCCAGAGCTCCCAGGAAGTGGCACCCCCCCTGCATCCCCCGGCCCTTCCCCCATCTCTCCCTGACTGTGGGAGTGAGAATGGGTGGGGTTAGGGGTGTGTGTTAGATTTTACTCTCCCGAGTGCTTAGTACAGTGCTTTGCACACAGTAAGCACTAAATAAATACGATTGGATGAATGAATGTGTTGATCCTGCAGGGGAGGGCTAGAGCTGGCTGGGGTGCAGGAGAAAGGTGGTGGGGGTGCCTGCTGGGTTGCTTGTAAGGTAGGAGTATGTGACCAGCCTCCTCTCCCTGAGCCACCTCACTCCTCTGTCCTGTCCTGTGGACATTCAGGGCTGGTGGGCGTCCAGTGACTCCAGATGATGATGATGGTATTTGTTAAGCGCTTACTATGTGCAAAGCACTGTTCTAAGTGCTGGGGAGGTTACAAGGTGATCATTTCAGGGAAAGCAGAAAACCCACTAGCACCAGGGCCTGGGGGTTGGGCCAGAGGTCCCCAGTGGACACAAGCATGGCTGATGCTTCCGGAGGGGCAGCATGCCACCAGAGGCGTGACCCCATGGCCTGGGTGGCCTAACCAGCCCCATTGCCGGCCCATTGGGCTAACTTGAGGAGCCCTACCACCCCCACTGCCACCCGCTTTCTCTCTCAAGTCTGACTGGACTCCACCTTGGCCCTGGCCCAGGAGAGAGAGTTCCTTCTTCCCCACAAGGCCTGGACCGGCTCGGGGAGCGGTGTCGCCCCCGCCGGGAAGCTTCTCTCCCACACTGGGCCATCTGCTCACATCCGCAGCTCACTGGGAGCTGACATCTCTCCAGCAGCTCTGCTCTGTGGCAGAGGAGTGTGGGGTCCAGAAACAGGCTGTTTCTTTAAGGTTCACAGGGGGTTTTGGCAGGGTTGAGGGCTGGGAGAACAAACAACCTCAAGGGCTAGCCACCAAACCGGCTGCTGGCTTAGGGCACGGTGGGCCAGGGGACCTGGTGAAGGCGGAAGGCTGGTGCAGTAGTTGTAGGTGGTGCCTTTGTTTTGTGGCGCCAGTTGCTGTAGGTGAGAGCAGGGGTAGGGGGTGTGGGGCTGGGGAGTGAAACCTCAAGGATGCTAAGTGCTCTGCTGAGGTTGGTGAGGGGCGGTTGCTGTGCTGTCTCAGTTAAAAGGCCTAGGGCTCTGGAGTCTTGGTGTGAAAAGGGGGTATTTTTCTGGGCCCCTCCCTCCCTCCCTGCCCCTGGAACCTTGACTTCAACAGTTGGGTGGGACAGCCCATACCTCTCCACCCCACCCAACCCCAAGTATGTACGTACTTACACACACAGTCTCTCTCTATCTCTCTGTCTCCTGCCCTCTATCCACACAGATGGCCAAGGCCCTGGGCTTAGCCTCCCCTTACTCTCCCTGTACGGACTGTGCCTCATTTGCTTCCTTCAGGGTTAACACCCTTTGCTTGATTTTCTGTAAAGTGAATGTGATGTTATGATAAGAGTTTAAATGGAAAATAAAGCCTCCCATAAAGACATCACCTTAGATTTTCTTGGCCAAGGACGGGTATTAAATGCTAATACCCAAGCGCGCACGCGTGTGTGTGTTCGTGTTCCCTGCTGCCTTTGATAGAAGAAACAAACAGGGGAGACGCAGGGTGTGTGTGTTGTGGAGGTGGCAGGGAGAAAGCCAAGCATGTTGGGAAGAAAGAGGGCGTGGGGCCTCACAGATGCCTGACAACTCTAGCCCACCAGAGGATGTCTCGTGGGCACTGCAGCCTCTGCCATCGGGGCGATGGTGTCTTTGGCTGGTTTGAGACCCCCACCCCCACCCCGCACCTCTCATGGGGCTGAGGGCCTCCCCTCCTGGACACTGGTGTTTCTTACGAGCTGCAACAAGGATGGGGGCACTGCAAGCTTTCCATCCCAGTCCCGGGGCGGGATCCAACATCGACCTTGAGTCTCCCTCCCACCCCGAGCTGTTCCGAGCACTGTCAGAGGCTGTTAGGGAGGAGGGTGGACAGACAGGCAGAACTCCAGGTGGTGTGGCCAGCCCAGCCCAGAAAAGAGAGAGTGCCTGCCTCTGCTCAGGAAACAGTAACAGGTGCTTTGCAAAGCCCCTTCTTCCCCACCATCTCTGGGAGGGCACCAAGTCCCGCTGTGGGGCACGGGCTCTTCCCATCCCTGGACAGTGGCTGCCTGACGGCTTCTCGCCCCTTTTCCCTTGCAGATCTCCGGTAGAGGTGGCAGCTTCACTGCCTTGTGCTTATGTCTGCTTTCCTTTGGTCCAGGGAGGGAAGAAGTGCAAGAAATCGTGTGGTCCCATAGAAAGAGCACAGGCCTGGGAGTCAGAGGACCTGGCTTCTCATCTGGGCTCTGCCCCTTGCCTGGTGTGTGACCTGAGGCAAATCACTTCACTTTTCTGGGCTCCAGTTTGCTCATCTGTAAAATAGGAATTCAGTACCTGCTCTCCCTCCTATTTTATCTGTGAGCCCCATGTGGGGCAGGGACCCTGTCTGACCTGACAGTCTTGTAACCACCCTAGTGCTTAGAACAGTGCTTGGCACACAGTAAATGCATCAATACCACCCTTGTTAATAATAATCGTGGTATTAAGTGCTTACTATGTTGTTATTATGAGAGAGGGGGCTAGGAAGCTCACCAGCTCCACCAGGGCCAGGCACTGTACTAAATGCTGGGTTAAATACAAGATGATTGGGTTGAACACAGTCCCTGTTCCACACAGGGCTCAGTCTTAATCCCCATTTACAAATGAGGTAACTGAGGCACAGAGAAGTGAGTTGACTTGCCTCTGGTCACACGAAGACAAGTGGCAGAGCCGGCAGTAAAACCCTGGTCCTCTGACTCCGTGCTCTTTCCACTAGGCCAGGCTCCCTCCCTGCTCCCGCCTGCCTCTTCCAACATCTTTAACTCCTCTTCAAGTTCCCAGTGTCCTCCCTACCTCCTCCCCATCCCACAATGTTGGTAAAGCTGAAGCCTCTCCACTTGGCTGTTCCACTCTCTGACCACCCCACCTCCTCCAAGGGGCCTTGTCCAAAGAACTCTCACAAGCCACTGGGGACAACTTAGGTTTATCATTATTTATTCTGCGGGCTCCGCCTGGTGTCAGAGGTCCCTGTGGCTTGGGAGCGTGCACTCAGGCCACCCCAAGCTAGGCAGCAGCCCGCAGATAAAAGCTTGATGTTTGTATTATACCTGCCCTCCCCCACCCCTGAAACTACAGCTTGGACCGTGGGCCGGCAGCCATCCCTCAGTAGCTCGGGTGCCCCAGGTGAATAGCTGAGAGTCAGGGACCGTCATCATCCTGCAGGGTTCCCTGTCGGGATCCCCAGGGCTGCACACCTCTCCAGCTTCACCAGCAGAAAGTACAGAAGGCTGTTCCACATCCCCGGCCCAGACTCTGCCCATCAGGCTCTGAAGTCGGGAAGGATTTCTGCCACTCTCCTACGGAGCTGCTCCCGCCTCTCCTCTCGTAACCTCTCCTCCTGCATGGACTCTGGGAGCCGCCTCCATTGCCGGAAAGCATTCCGAAGCATCCTCCTTAATGAGAGAGAAACCCGTAGCGAGCGTGTCTGCATGCATGGGCTCCCTGGCTTGAGTTGCCAGAGCAGGCCCCACCCAGCCGACATTCTGGAAGGTGGGATGAGGCTGGCCACAACGTGAGGGTGGCTGATTCTGGCGAGACTCACTGACTGAGGAAAAACCACTTCACCACCCAGCCCCTTCCCTCACCTCACCCAAGCACTGCCTCCTCCGGCATGCTCGGACCACATAGCCGCGATGGTCCCAGCAGGAGGAAATAAAGCCTGCTTTGTGAGCATGGGGAAGGCGGGTCATGGTGAAAGCCAGTGGCTCCGTGGCTGACTGTGCCTGCCACTTCAAGATCAGTCCGGGCCCAGGCCGAAAGCATCCTCTTTCTCCTCCTCCCCAGCCCTACGGCCGAGGGTCGGACCCTGGTTCTGCCTCATCCTTGACCCACTCAGACTGGGATTCCCATTGTTCTGTTCATTTTCAGTGTCACGTCCCCACCCCTCACAGAATCGTCCAGACCGAGTGTCTAGATGCCTGGAGGTGCTTTCTCTGTGACAAGAAGGCTCCTCTTTACCGGGCAGTGGGTCAGTGCTGAACGTTGGTGACACTGCTGTGAGCTCTGGCAGCAGGGAGTCGTACCCCAGGGTTCCCAACCCTGCCCCCGGCCAGCCGAGCACCCCGGACCTCACCAGTCACTGTGCAGGACTGCAGCCTGGTGCTTGTCCCGGACCAGCACCGACCAGGCCCCAAGGACCTTCTTCTTCAGGAAGGCTGCCCGCAGCTGGCTGGCTGTGGCGGCCAGGGCAGCGCGGTCCCGCTGGTACTGCACAAACGAGGAGGATCGGGGGGCAGAAACACACAACGAGCGTGGCACCCACGGGGGTGGGGGCACCCGGAAACAATTATCAAGGGAGTTTGCAGAAGCCCAAACTGGCCATGCCACCACCCTCTTGGATTCTGCCCTCTCTTTCAACGTGCCCCCCAGCTACACACACACATGCATGTCCCGTCTCTTACTGGATCCCGTCAGTTCTTCCTCCTCAACCCGCCCTTCTCTTTTCCCAGCCTCACTCTGCTATCCAGATTACTTTCTAAAACTTCTCACAATGACCCATTCCTCTCTGCAGCAAGCAGACTGCCTCCCACCCTCTTTGTTCACACCCCTGGCTAGGACACCGACCCCTTCACAGCTCTATCAGGGGCCTCGCCTGAGACTGACGGGTCCCGGCCCTGGTGAATTCCCTGGTGAGGCCTGGTGGGTTCCATTGTCTGTGGGCACCTCACCTGGACCCAGATGCTGAAAGTCTTCCTGAGCAGCACCTGGGAATGGAAGTCATCTGCCTGGGCTGTCAGCTGGGCTCTGCTGAGCTGAACGTGTCTGTGCCAGGTATTCAAGCAGCTCCGCTGGCAGGCCCTGCGCCAATGTGTCTGGGCGGCCTGGTAGGGGTGGAAAGAGCAAGATGCAGGCAGTGTGAACATCATGGGTAGGAGGTGTGAGTTCATCAAGAGGCCCAGCGGAAGGGCAAGGTAGGAAAGAGCAGTAGTGAGCTTAGGTGCTCTGTCGGGGCACTGGGCAAGAGGCCTGGGGAGGGGTTGGAGAAAACTGCTCTGCTTGTTTTTGGTGACATTTCCAAAATATTGTTACTGAGGGTGTGTGAAAGTGGGGAGAAAGAGAGAAGCTGGTGGCACCCCCGTGGGGTGGCTATTTCAGTTATCTGACTTGGCTTTTCTCTTCTTCCGGCCTCCTCCTCCTCTTCCTGAGAGAGAAGCAGGTGGCTGGGGGAGCACTCTGAACAGTGAGAAAGAGGAGCATTAACATCGCGAGAGAAGCGGGGGCACAGATAAGCAGTGTCACCGGGTGTGTATACGTGTGTGCATACTAAGCACTTACTTCACTGCCCTGCATGCAGGAAGGGCTTAATAAATACCATTGAGTGAGTGAGTGTGTGTGTGTGCACGCGTGCGTGTGCAAGCATGCTCTACCCCAGTCAAGTCTACTGATCATATTGTACTCTCCTTGAAGGCAGGGATCGTGTAATTTATTTTAATGTCTGTCTCCTCCTTTAGACCATAAGCTCGTTGTGGGCAGGCAATGTATTTGTTATACTGTACTCTCCCAAGTGCTTAGTACAGTGCTCTGCACATAGCACTCAGTAAATATGGTTGAATGAAGTGTCTGCTGACTACGGTATTGTTATTGTTACTATTATTATATTTGTTAAGCGCATATTAATTTTTAAGCAGTGTTCTAAGAGCTAGGGTAGATACAAGTTAGGCGGGACACAGTCCATGTCCCACTTGGGGTTCACAGTCTAAGTAGGAGGAAGAACAGGCTTTGAGTCCCCACTTTATAGATAAGAAAAACGAGGCACCCAGAAGTGAAGTGATTCATGCACCTGGCAAGTGACACAGCTGAGATTAGAACCCAGATCCTCTGACTCCCAAACCTGTGTTTTATCACTAGGCCACAGCTCTCCACAAGCCATGCTTGTTCTCTCCCAAGCAATCAGTATAGTGCTCTGCATACCCTAAGCACTCAATAAATTTCACTGATTGGTTTGCATGCAAACTCCTGAATCTGGTGTGTTTCTCTCTTTCTCTTTCTCCTCTGTCTCTCTCTACCTTTCCTGGGGCTCAGTCCCCCCGGCCCTGCCCTTTACCTCCATGTTCTCCTTGCTCTTCAACATCAGGGCCTTCCACGGATCCAGCCCCCGTGTCCGCAGCAGGGTCTTGTCGTAATGTTCCTTGGCCTTCGCCTGGAGCCGCTGATACTGCTGCAGCCTGCGCTGCTTCTCCAGTTCCTTCTGGAGATGGTGAAGGCAGAAATGTTCAGTCCATAAGATCACTCTCTCTCTGTCCCCTGCACCTTTCCCAACAGTTTCATGGGCCCGGTTCTGCCTGGGGACTCTAAGCCGACCTTCGGATAGATCCCCGGGCAGCCTCTACCAGGACTAAAGAAAGTGACTCGGGGGACGTGCCAGCTGAGCGGCTGGCCAGATCCTCCCAGTCCCCCTGGCGAGCAGGGAGCAGCGTATTCTGCTGGAGGTGGTCCCCGGATTCCTCGCCAGTGTGGGCACTAGGAGCTGTGGGTCCCTGCTCTGACTGGTCCAGGAGGTCCAGAACACCTGCCAGCACCCTCTCCCCCCTCAAGCAGCCCTTTCTCTCTTCTTTGATGAATGCTCTGAGCTGGATCACCTTCTAATACAGGGGAACCATAGAGCCCCTGAACCACAATTCTCAGCAGACACCACCTCCCTCCCTACTGTCCTCCTCAGCACATGCCCCATCCCCCTGGGCTGCCATCCCATCATGACAATGTGAGTGCAGTAGGCGTGACTCCTTACTCTCGGCTTCAAGGCTCTCCATCACCTCACCCCCTAATGCCTCACCTCCCTTCTCTCCTACAGCCCAGCCTGCACCCTCCGCTCCTCCGCCGCTAATCTCCTCACTGTACCTCATTCTCGCCTGTCCCGCCGTTGACCCCCCAGCCCATGTCCTTCCCCTGGCCTGGAATGTCCTCTCTCTCTGCACATCCGCCAAGTTAGCTCTCTTCCTTCCTTCAAAGCCCTACTGAGAGCTCACCTCCTCAAGGAGGTCTTCTCAGACTGAGCCCCTTTTTTCCTCTCCTCCACCCCATCCCCCCCACCCTACCTCCTTCCCCTCCCCACAGCACTTGTAGATATATTTGTACAGATTTATTACTCTATTTTACTTGTACATATTTACTATTTGTTTTGTTAATGATGTGCATATGGCTTTAATTCTATTTGTTCTGACGATTTTGACACCTATCTACATGTTTTGTTTTGTTGTCTGTCTCCCCCCTTCTAGACTGTGAGCCCACTGTGGGGTAGGGAACGTTTCTCTATGTTGCCGACTTGTACTTCCCAAGTGCTTAGTACAGTACTCAGCACACAGTAAGTGCTCAATAAATACAATTGAATGAATGAATGAATGAATGACCTGGGGTGCGGGTTGCTGGAGGAAATCCGTTCCCAGGTCTGGGAGCTCACTCGGGAGGAGAGGAAGAGCGGGGTGCCATGCTAACGGCTGCCGCTAATCTCCTCACCGTGCCTTGTTCCCCCTTGTCCCGCCATCGACCCCCGGCCCACGTCATCCCCCTGGCCTGGAATGCCCTCCCTCTGCCCATCTGCCAAGCTAGCTCTCTTCCTCCCTTCAAGGCCCTACTGAGAGCTCACCTCCTCCAGGAGGCCTTCCCAGACTGAGCCCCCAGACTGAGCCCCTTCCTTCCTCTCCCCTTCGTCCCCCTCTCCATCCCCCCGTCTTACCTCCTTCCCTTCCCCACAGCGCCTGTATATATGTATATGTTTGTACATATTTATTGCTCTATTTATTTATCTTACTTGTACATATCTATTCTATTTATTTTATTTTGTTAATATGTTTGGTTTTGTTCTCTGTCTTCCCCTTTTAGACCGTGAGCCCACTGTTGGGTAGGGACTGTCTCTATATGTTGCCAATTTGTACTTCCCAAGCGCTTAGTACAGTGCTCTGCACACAGTAAGCGCTCAATAAATACACTTGATTGATTGAGTTGGGGAAGTTAGCAGCTACTGAGCATTAAAGCCAGGTTCCACCACCTGGGGTCAGCGGGCAGGGAGCAGAGGCGGGACAGGCCGTCCTCACTCACCAGTTTCAGCAATCTCTTCTCTGCCCTCTGGATCCGCTTCGCTTCTACTTCCTGCCGCTGCCGCTCTTCCTCCCGGGCCTTTGCAAGGGCCTGGTCAACGCGAGCAGAGAGGTTCGGCCGCCTCCCCCGGCCGGGGAAATATTCTCACTGCCGCCGCCGTCCCCACCGTCCCCCGGTGTCTGCATGGCCTCGCGGAAGGCCCGTGTGCCATCCGGGGTCAGGGGAAAGGGCTTCTTGCCCTCCCGTTCGCCCCTGCTATCAGTCTGCCTCATGTACAGAGCCTACCACCCCACCCCCGCTGCCCGTACATTTCACATACCGTGCCCTCGGCCCCCACTGTCCGTACACCTCACGAACAGTGCTTGCTCCCTCACTCCCACTGTCTGTATGTATATTCCACATATGGGGCCTTCCCGGCCCCCACTGTCAGTACATCTTACAAAAATCAACCCCCATCACCCCTGTCCATATGCCTTACATACAGCTTCCCCCCGCTACCACCTCCACTGTTCGTATGCCTCATGTCAAGCCCCCCCTCGCTCTCCGCCCACCGTCTGGATGCCTAGTGTACAGAGTTTCCACCTCCCCCGCTGTCTGTACTCCTCACGTAAAGTGCCCCTACCGTCTGATCACCTCGCATACCGCATGCCCCCCGGCTCCTGCTGCCAGGGTGCCTCCCATACAGCACCCCCACCCTGGCTGCACCCACCACCCATCTCAACCCTTGCAACGTCCGAGACCTCCACCCCCGAGTTTTCCTTACCAAGTTCTCCTCTTCCTGCTTCTTCTTCCGGTCTTCCAGCTCCCTTCTCCGTTCTGCCCGCCGAACTGCTCTCTCCTCCATAGCTGGGAAACAGTACCCGGAAGCCTCAGCACCTAACAGCCATCGGCTTGGCCACTGTTTGAGCGCCAGGACCCCTCCCAGGCAATTGCAGGCTTCCTCCCATAGGAAATGTGTTCCTTCCACCGGGCAGCACTCTACCTTTGAGGATGGGGTGGGAGCAAGCAAGCTGCTTCGGACTGCCTCTGGACCTGGCAAAACAGCTGTGGGGGTCTTGCCTCAGGCCTTCTCTCTCCAAAGAAGGGGCCCTGGGAGTGGAAGGCAAAAAGTGCCAACAAGTAGAAGGCTGGCCTCTCCTCTGAGGAGTCTGAGGCTTCTGGCCAACCGAAATCATCCCCACTCCCTCTCTTCCCTGCAACACCACCAATAACTAAGGGCTTCTAGACCCTCTTATAAACCAGAGGTGCGATCTCCAGAGGGCTGGAGGGAGGGAAGGGTGGGCAGACAGAGTAGTAATTGCGGTATCTGTAAAGTGCTTATTATGTGTCAAGCCCTATACTAAGCACCGTGGTACATTCAGGATAATCAGGTCAGACGTAATAATAATGATGGCATTTATTAAGCGCTTACTATGTGCAAAGCACTGTTCTAAGCGCTGGGGAGGTTACAAGGTGAACAGGTTGTCCCACATGGGGCTCACAGTCTTCATCCCCATTTTACAGATGAGGGAACTGAGGCCCAGAGAGGTGAAGTGACTTGCCCAAAGTGACACAGCTGACAAGTGGCAGAGCCAGGATTTGAACCCACGACCTCTGACTCCGAAGCCCAGGCTCTTCCCCCTGAGCCACGCTGCTTCCCCTGACCCACATCATCCCTGACCCACAAAGGGCTCACGGTCTAAGACATGGGACTCACAGAAAGGAAGAAAAGAGGGAAGGAGGGAGGACAGGAAGAAGGTAGCTACCACAGAGGGAGGCTCAACCCCGGTGGCCTTGGGTCTGCAGGCCACGACAAACCCTCCGGCTGACCTCAGTGAGTTGGCGTGTTCAGTCATCTGCTGGGACCCTCTCCTTGGCCTGCCTGCCCCAGGGTTTGGCCCGGGACGCTTCGGGGCCACCAGAACTGCAGTGGCCCACAGCCTGGCCTTCTCCCGGGTTTCAGGATGGCACCCGGGCCCAGGATCGGGGCTTGGATGCCTGAGCTGACCAGTAGGGTGGCCATGATCACCGTGGCTGGCAGCCAGCCGTGGGGCCTCCTCCTGGCTTTGGACTGGAATGAGGCCTGGGGAGCACAGGGGAGTGGCCAGAGGGGAGGCTGGCCAGGTTCGTGTGGGGCCTCGGTGGAGCGCGGGACTGTGGATCTGGCCTTCAGAGCCCCAGTCCGGACCGTCCAGGCAGGCTCCTGCGGCTTTGGGCTCGTGTGTGGGGAGGGGTCCATCAGTGCCCTGCAAGAAAAAGTCTGGGTCAGCATTTCCACCCTTGCTGGCAGTCCTCGGAGCACCGTCAGGTGGGTTGCTCCGAAACCCCCCGTGTTTCTGGGGATCCTGGGAGGTCCGTTTCCAGTTCTACAGTGATCCTGTCTGCACCCCAACTCTGGGCTCTGCCATAGATGGCCATCTATGTACCCCCAAATCCCTGAAAAGCAAGGACTCTACTCAATTAAGTCCAATTCCGGGGCTCTCCATTGCTCTCTTGTGTCCTTGAGCACCCATCAGTTGGTCTTACAGAGGGGTGACCTTCCTGGGAGAAAAAGGGTCTGGGATTCCAGGATCTGAGCTGCGACCCACCCCCAGTCATATAAAACTCAGGACAAGGTGGTCAATCAATCAATCGTATTTATTGAGCGCTTACTGTGTGCAGAGCACTGTACTAAGCGCTTGGGAAGTACAAGTTGGCAACATATAGAGACAGTCCCTACCCAACAGTGGGCTCACAGTCTAAAAGGGGGAGACAGAGAAGAACAAAACCAAACATACTAACAAAATAAAATAAATAGAATAGATATGTACAAGTAAAATAAATAGAGTAATAAATATGTACAAACATATATACTTATATACAGGTACTGTGGGGAAGGGAAGGAGGTAAGATGGGGGGGATGGAGAGGGGGACGAGGGGGAGAGGAAGGGGCTCAGTCTGAGAAGGCCTCCCCTAAGGTTGATGGACAGACCTAATAACACCATCCGCCCACAATGCGCCCACCCACCTCTGGCCCTGCCAGCAGGACCTTATGACACTGCCCAATTCTAACCCTGTCGGCCACCCTGAACCCCACCGGTGCCCCTCAACAGGGCCGGCCAGCCCTAACACCCATTTTCAGCCCATTGTGACCGGTAGAGACCAGTGTCCGGGGTTGACTGCGCCACAAATAGCAGAAGTCACCAAAGAGAGAAAGAGGCCTCACTTGTTCTGGCCTCGCGTGTAGGTCCCGGGGATCCGTGCCCTTGCAGGCTCCACTGACGCCCCGCGACCCACTGGAGCTGAGCAGCCCAAGTGACAGCGCTTCCAGAAACGCCGCCATCTTCCTTTTGGTCTCTTCCTTCCTCAGCTCCAGCTCCCGTTTCCCCGCCTCCGCCCGACTCCAGCACTGCCACGCGGTGAAGCAGCGGCGAAGGATGCTGTTGCGGTGATTGGCGACGGCGAGCTGCTGCTTCCTGGAGGATGAGGTGTGGCTTGAACGGCCCCCGGTTCCTCCTCCCCCACACCTGGAATTTACCCTTTGTCTCTTTCTCCCCTGCAGACTGGTAGCTTCTCCAGAATGCATATCCTAATTCTACTGTCCTCTCCCTGACGCTTAGTATATAGCACTCTACACACAGAAGACTGTCAGCTCCTCAAGCCAGAGGTGGGAGGAGCGGGGAATCATGTCTACTAATTCTACTGTCCTCTCCCCAGTGCTCAGTACAGCACTCTGCACACAGCAGACTAAACTCCTTGAAGGCAGGAATCTAGTTTACTCACTCTACTGTCTTCTCCCAAAGCGTTCGGTACAGTGGTCTGAGCACAGAAAATGCTGACTGACTGCCAGAAACTGTAGACCAGGCAGGAGCAGGGCCCAGAGCAGGGGCAGGGTTACCATGGACCAGGCCAGCCCTGCAGGTATCACAGGAGAGGGGGTGCTCTGCTCCTCTGCTCCATCAGGAGACAGTCAGCCCCTCCAAAAGAAGACAGATGGAAGCAGATTCTGGTCTCCTGCAATTTAGTTTAAAAGGGAGCAGATTGCTCCCGGCCCTCCCTACATTACCTACCCCTCTTATCCCATAAGGCAGTGTGATGGATGGGGCTCCTCCTATAATACTACTATTATTACTATTATCACTATGGTACAAGTTAAAGTCTTACTATGTGTCAAGCACTGGACTAGCTACACAATAATCAGAGGAGCTGTCTTCAGGGGGTTCACAGTCTAAGTAGGTGGGAGGAGGATTTAATCCCTTTTTTACAGATGAGGAAGTTGAGGCACAGAGAAGTGACTTGTCCAAGGTCACACAACAGACAAGTGGCGGAGCCGGGATTAGAACCAAGATCATCTGGCTCCCAGGACTGGGTTCCTCCCACTAGACCATGCAGCTTCCCTGCTGCATGTCCCCTAACTCTGTGGGCGTCACCTGAGACGAGGGCCTGCCAGATGTATGTACTAGGTGCCCCAGGGGACACCAAGCCTCGAAAGGGAGTCCAAGCCTCATGGGAAGCAATATGGCTTAGTGGAACGAGCCTACCTGGGAGTCAGAGGACCTGGGTTCTAATCCCAACTCCACCACTTGTCTGCTCTGTGACCTTAGGCAAGTCACACAACTTCTCCAGGCCCCAAGTTTCCCCCTCTGTACAATGGGGGTTCCATACCTGTTCTCCTTCCCCCTTAGTCTGTGAATCCCTTATGGGGCAGAGACTCTGTCCACCCTAATTACCTTGAATTTCGCCTAGCACCTAGTACAGGGCTTGACACATTGTAAGCACTTCCCCAATACCAAAATTCTGATCAGGATTTTTCATAGTGTCAGAGTGCTGGAGCCGCGGGAAGCCCAGGCCTGTGCCCCACACCTGTTCTGTTCTCGAAGGAGAGTCTCCAAGTTGTGTATCTCCCTCTGCAGCCTCTGGGCCCAGGCGTAGTCTCTCCAGGCCCGCAGGGCCCGCAGCCGACACTGCCAATCCGCCAGAGCCCCAGCTTTGCCCATCTGGATCCTGCGATCCCGGACCAGCTGGAACCAGGCGGAGAAATGCTGCCGCAGGGTCTGCGGTGGAAACGGTGCAACACCAGTGGGTCAGGGACTGGGGGCGGGGGAGCGAGGGTGGGAGGCGGCAGGAGGGGGCAAGAGGGGTCAGGCGGGGGAGAGGCAGGCTTCTACAGGGAGGGGTATACACCCTGGGTGGGATGGAGGAGTAGTGAGGGATACACGCCCTGGGTGGGGTGGGGGAGGGGGATGGAATTTCATTGCAAAGCTACTTTAAAAAATCATCCACCAAACTCCAAAATTCAAGAACTCAGAGAGCTATTTAAAAACCTTTCTGTCCGCATTTGTTGACCATCCCGGGCCCTGAGGCCTTCTAGACTCTCGCGGATCTTCGAGATCTTCTAGCTCTATTCTGGGTGCGCCTGACTGATGCTGAGAGGAAATTTCCTGCATGGATCGAAAACTAGTGGGGATGAGTTTGGGTGTGGCAAACACAAAGCCTGCAATAATCCTTGGGATTTATCCCGGCCCATCCTCTGAGAAGTTGCAAACACAGTATCCCTGTGCAGGTATTCTTTGGCTTATTTCTCAGAGAAGGAATACGAGAACCTTTGCAAAGTCATCCCTGGTTTAGACCCACTGCCAGCCAGATCAGGACTGTCTCCAAAGGAGGTTAAATCCCACCAGATGCTTGGAGGAACTGACTCAGCAAGGATCATCCACCACCCTGACTCTTCCCCCCTCTGTCCCCAACTCCCCAGTGATCCAGCACAGACTATCCACCACCCCTGACTCTCCCCTCTGTCCCTGAGTCTCCCCCAGTGCCCCAACGCAGATCATCAAACACCCCTGACTCTCCCTCCCCCAGTGCCCCAGCCTGATCCCTCCATTGCCATGTGCTCACTCACCTGGTGATCCCTGACACCCTGTGCCATCAGTGGGTCCAGCGTTTCTCCCCCACTCTCTTTGTCTCGCTCTTCTTCTGGCTGTCGTAGAGCAGCTGGCACATTTTGGTCCAGGGGCTTTTCGGCCGCCACCTGCTCTTTCTCCCTCTGGAGCCTCTCTCTCTCCCTGAAAAGAACACCAATTCCAAAAGCTAATCACAGACTTCTCGGATGCTAATTCAGGGGTTGACAATATACCAAGGCAGATGACCTCCCCTCATTTGGGGGCACTGGTGACCCCGGTTCAGGGGAATGCTCGTGAGCCAGGGAGTAGTGCCAGCAGTTTCTGGCACAGACCCATGTTGTTGCTGTTACTCCCCCTCCCGCCCCCCGTCCTCCTTCCGGATAAAGAAAAACAACTCAGGACAACAAAGGGACCAAAACCTGGTCCAGAGACATCGTACACGGTTTGGCGGTGGGGTGGGGGTGGGGAGGGAAGAAGCATGCTAACAAGGAAAAAATAGATGGCAGAACAGAGAAGGGTTCTAGAGTGGCTGAACAATTGCCCAGAGAGCAAAAACTGGAACTCACTGAGACAGCATAAGGAGAAGAGACTTTGGCAATGAAGAAATAGTCCAGATCTTATAAGAGGCACTTTGGTAAAGAGCGGGTAATGGAGGCTGGGACCCCCAGAACAAACCCACTGATCAGAGGACGGGACTGGAGGGAGCTTGGACCTCAGTGATGCCGGCCCACACCGGCTACTTCTTACTACACTCCCGGGGGCAAGCCTGGCATTGTCCCAGGCCCGGGGCGAGATGCTCTACCCGACACGAGCTCAACATGGAGCTCAGCTCTGAGTCTGGTGGGGTACAGACAGATGGTCAGGACAGAGCAAGAGGCCCAGACAGTCCATGTAGGGCACAAGGGGACGAGGAGGGGCACAGCGGGAGGGGTGGGATGCACCGCTCCAGAGACACTGGTGGAAAAACCCCTAGAGCAAGGAGCGGAAGGAACCTCAGAACGCAGGCGTCCTCACCATGATTTCCGGTGTTCCCATGCTCCTGCCTGCAGCTCACCTGGGCTGACTCTGGCAGCTGCCCTGGCCCACTGCTTGTGGCCCACCTTCCCCCTTCCCCACAAAGCATTCCCTGAAGCCGGACCCATGGCCCATCCGCAGCCCTTGTCCCTGGCCGCCCACAGTGAACGGCGCAGCTAGAACCCCGGGGCCTGGAAATGGAAAGGTTCTGGGGGAAGGGAGGGTCCCTGCCCACCCAAGCCTCTCCCCGCCTCACGCACACTTTCCATGCCTCCTCCACGGTGTGCCTCTGGGCGGCCAGCTCTCTCCTGAGCTTGACCATCTCCCGCTGGACCTCCTCCTCCTCCTGCTTGGCCGCCAGGGCCCGCCTCCTCTGCTCTGCCCGTACCAGGGCCTGGGCCTCGGCCAGGGCCGCCTTCCTCAGGGCCGCCTCGGCTCTCTGTCGCTCGAGCTCCTTTTGATGCCTGAGACGATTTTCTCTCACCTGAAAGTGGGGGACCTGTGAAACGTGGAAGCGAGGACCTGGCCCGTTTTGGGGCAAACCCCTGGAGACAGAGCCAACTACGGTGGAAAGGCAAAGCCGGCTCACCACCCCACACCCCACCCAACACCACAACTCCCAAAGGTGGGGAAGTGGGGCCATTCACTCTAAGTGGCAATTCTTCCCCAGAGAAGTCCGCCGGGCATCTGGGGTCCAGAGCTCCACTTCTCACTGGCTAGGGCTCACAGCTCTCCCTCCACCTCAGCCGAATGGTGCCTGAAGGAATCATGATTTCCTTGCTAGAGAGTACCCATTTACCTCAGCACACGTGCCCTTGCTGAATAACAAATGATATCACAGCGAAGGTCCACCAAAACACGCTCTCCATCCCCCTGGAATGCTTCCTGTTCTACCCCACCGACCTGAGAAAGGCCAAAGGAGTATCTCCCTCTCCCTCTCTCTCTCGTTCTCTGTGGCCTGCCTTCCCCCTTCCCCACGAACCCTGCTCCGCCGCTGTGCGGGCACCCCAAGTGCAGACCTTGCCCACTAGTGGACAGCGAGAAGGGTGGTTGGTCCCTGCCCAAAGGTTAAGAATCTTTCTCCTTTCTGACACTCTCTCAGCTCACTTTCCTTGGTTCTCACAAAACCACCCCTGGGACTCTTTGTCCTACCATCATCTACATCATCATCATCATCAATCGTATTTATTGAGCGCTTACTATGTGCAGAGCACTGTACTAAGCACTTGGGAAGTACAAATTGGCACATCTGGAGGAATGCTCGCTAGGTGAACTCAGAGCATGACCTATCTGAATCCGCTGTTTTCCTCTCACCTGCTGATGCCTTAACTCCATGCTGAGGCGAGGGTCCTTCTGCTTTTTTTGGTGGTCAGTCAAATCGAGATCTCCCAATATTCCAGAATTTACCACTTCTTTGTGCAAGAGGTGCTGAATGAACTGTGGAACTGTGGTACTTTCTTCTCCGTTCTCCAAATAATCATAAGACTCTGAAAGAGATGCAGTCCATCCTGATACAATTCCCTTAGAAGCCTCTTTAGTGGACCAGACCTGTGGTCCCCCAGCTCAGAATCCTGATTCGGTCCCCCAGCTCAGAATCCTCAGTCAGGCAGGTGCACCAGGAATCTTTGGAATTCCAAGTCATCCTGGCTCTCGCACCCCTCCATACCTTGTCCATGGATTGACCCAAACCCTCCAGGCCCACAGAAACCCATTGATGTTTTTGCCATCTTAACTTCCTGGAGGTGCCAATTCCAGGCATTTACATCTGTTGGGTACAGAAGGCATTTCCTCTCCTTTATTCTGAACAAACTGGCCTCTGGCAGGGGCCCCTGGTTTCAGGCTAGGACAGGTCCATTTGGTAGCTCAGATACCCAATCCAGAGGGCAAGCCAGGGGGAGGCGGGGGCGGGAAAGGGAGGAGCATGCCTCAGTGGTATTACCTGGGCTCCAGATGGCTTCTCTCCTCTCTGACTGTACCCCAGGGTTTTCCAACAAGGTACCTTTTTGGCCTGTTGGCTCCTGGAAGCCAACCCTCTCCCAGTCCTCAGACCCACTAAGATCCTGCCCCCCGCACTCCCACTGAAACATGGTGGCTGCCTCCTCTGACTGACAGGAAACCAGTGCTATTCCAGGGAGGGGCAGGACAGGGCAAGGTCAGGCAGGAGCCCAAGCGTAGAGTCATCAGGGCACATTACGGTTGCTACTTAAAGGACATCATCAGCTTAACTGGGGAACCCAAATGGAAAACCCAGTCTAGCTGGAAAGTAGCATGGAGAATCAATGAGCAATTTTCCCCTGAAAGCAGGAGGGAGGAAGGGGAGTAAAAGCCACCTATTTCAACCCAGCTGGGGGCCCCCTGCGGGGACCAGCCCCGGGGACAGAGTCAGCTGAGTGCTACAGCTGGACCCAAAGAGATGCCAGCTCACCTTCTAACGTGTTGAACTGGAGCAAGCTGGTAGTCTCGGGAAGACGACCTGGACAGAGCACCGGGTCCCCAGTGGCCTCAGAGTCCCTCATCAGTTCTGGGGTCAGCTTGGAATCCAGCCAATCATGAAGCAGCTCCTGGGCTGGGTGGAAAGTGCAGATATGTACCCAGTAGACTTATTTCAGGGGTTCACAACCACTTACCTCAGCCCCGTCCTTCTGAAGGCGGGCACCCCCACTTTTCGAATGCTGATTTCCCAGCTGTGGGGGTTGGAAAAAAATTGCTCTGACTTCATTTCTAGTAACCTGTCTCTGCACCACCGAGTCTACAGGGCTCAATGTCATCTATCCATCCCTCCCTCCCCACCTCCCTCCATCCAACCCAATCCTCCTCTGCCTCCCTCCTCCAAACACCCCGAGGCCTCAGTTTGGGCCACACAACACTAACTCAGGTCTCCTCCTCTTCTTGTGACGACTCCTTGATTCTTCTTCTCTCTCTAAATCTGACCAAGGGTGTCCCCCGAGGTGCTGTTCCAAGTCCCCGACTCTTCTTGCTTACAACTCACTCTCTCGGGGAGTTCAATCGCTCCCTCAGCTTTAGCTCCTTCCTCCCTCCTCCCTGCAGATGACTCCCAAGTCTCTCTCTCTGTAGCCCCAGCTTCTCCCTTGACCTGGGATCCCAATTCCTCTTGCCCCCAAGATGTCTCAACTTGGGTGTCCCACTGGCCCCTCAAAATGAACATGTATCGGACAAAACTCCTCGTCTTGCCCCCTACTCACTCCTCCGCCTCACTTTCCCATCCCAGTCAATGCCACCACTATCCTCCCCGTCCTAAAACCCCACACCCTCGGGAGTGGCCTTGCCTCCTCGCTATCGTTCCACTCTCGAGAAGCAGTGTGACCTAGTGGATGGAGCCCAGGCCTGGGAGTCAGAAGGACCTGGGTTCTAGTCCTGGCTCTGCCACTTGTCTGCTGGGTGACCTTGGGAAAGTCACCTAACTTCTCTGCCTCAATTATCTCATCAGTAAAATGGGAATTAGGACTGTGAGCCCCAAGGGGAACACGGACTGTTTCCAACCTGATTACTTTGTATCTACTCCAGTGCTTAGAACAGTGCCTGGCACATAGTAAGCCATTAACAATACCATAAAAAAAAAAAACCCTCTCACATTCAGTCTATGGCCAACTGCTGTACCTTCTTCCTACACGACATCTCCTGGTTCCTCCCCTTCCTCTCACCCAAACTGCTATCACCCTGTCATATGCGCTGGTCTTTAATGAGCCTAGTCATTGGTCTCCCAGCCTTCAGGATATAAATGGAGTTGTCCTTCACATTCGAAGATGACTGGCAGACTGTTAAATTCAACTATGAGTGTGTGTGCAGTTGAAAAGGCCAATGTGGGATCCACAGTCCCAGCCCCACTGTCCCCCATTCTGTGGTGCTTAATGTTGGCCAATGAAGCTTTTGCTCAAAGAGAACCAAGCTCTTCAATAAAGACTCCATGCTCCTGCTCTACGGATCATCTTCCTGAAGCATTACTAACCCCACATCGCTCTTCTCCTCAAAACCCTCCGTCAGCTCCCCCGGCCTCTCCACATGGAACCAAAGCTCCTCACTATCAGCTGCAAGGTTCTCCCCCATCTGCCCTCAACCCTAGCCTATCTCCTCGCTTTTGCCGCTAATCCCCAACTCTCAGTTGACAAATCTGGTCGTGACTATCTTTATGTCTGCCTCCCCTGTGGGAGGGAAAGCTCTTTGTGGGCAGGGGATGTGTCGCCCCTGTTTCCCAAGCATCTGGTGCAGTACACTGCACCAAGTAGGTGCTCAATAAATACTACTACCACCACCACCTGTCAGCCTCTTCTCTCTCTCCAACCAATCAATCAGTTGTATTTACTGAGCACTTATTGTGTGCAGAATTTACTGAGCACTTACTGTGTGCAGAACACTATACTAAGCTGTTGGGAGAGTACAATGTAACAGAGTTGGTAGACACATTCCCTGCCCACAACGAGCTTATAGGAATTGGCAGTCTCCACCAAGTTGGTACCCTCCAAGGTCCCCGATGATCTCCTCAGAGCCAAGTCAAAACTAATTAGGGTGAGGGTTAGGAGGTAATAGTGGTAATAGTATTTATTAGCACTGCCACTCCCACTTACTACATAGCCCCAGAGCAGTTGTAGAGAGAGAGAGGGAGAGGGAGAGGGAGAGAGAGAGAGACAGAGAGAGAGAGAGAGAGAGAGAGAGAGAGAGAGAGAGAGAACCCAGCTTTATGAGAAGAGTAGAAGAGTAACACAAACAGCCAGGCCCTTGTCACCGATCTGTCCCCTGGCCTGCTTGCCTGTCTTTCTGCCCGCCGGCCCTCCCGCCCATCCACCCGCTGGCTGCTAGGGCTGATGCTCTCTCCTGAGCCAGCAGGGGCACCCGCTCAGGGCCCAGGAGACTGGCCCACCTTCGGCATAGGTGCCATCGTGGTCCTGCAATTGCTCTGACGTTTCCAGGTCTGCCACGAAGCTCGGGGGTTTCTGGGGAAACCTGGAGTCTTTCAGAGCAAAGGCTTCTGAAACAGCAAACTCTGAGGCCTGCTCCACTTTCTAATTTAAAAGAAGAAAATGAACCGTTTCAGAGCAGCTCCTGTTGTCCCGGCTCCCGCTGCCCCGTGGCCTCAGGCGAGAAACTCCTAAAGGATGGGGAAAGAGGTTTTCACTTCTCCTTCGGGTCCCTCGGGGCCCAACACTCCATTCCGTCCCCAGGAAGGCGGGTGCTCCTATCGGCCAGCCGCGTACTGGGCGATGGTGAGGGTGATGAACATGATCACAGCCATGAGAGGGCCCTGCTGCCCTCCACCTGCATCGCTCATGGTGACTTACGGTCTGAAGGTTCCCCTTCAAATCGGTCCTCAGACACTTCCACTCTTCTGGAGACGGGGGCCCGGACCTCAAACGGTTCCCTCAGCACAGACTGCTCCCCGCCGTCCTCTAGTCCTCAGACACTTCCACTCTTCCAGAGAGTAGGGGCCCAGGCCCCAAAAGGCTCCCCCAGCACAGACATCCCTCCACCTCCCACCCCACTCTGGCTCTCAGCAGGATGTGCCCAGAGGGCTGGATGCTTTCCACCAGGTTTCCCATGTGGCAAGGCCTGCTCCCTTGCTACCCTCATCTGCTCTCATGCCCGTGCCACCCAAACCAGATACCCACTGTCCCCACTGTCCCCATCACCCCCATCCGCACCCAGACCCCCACCCCCAAGGAACGCGCCAACCACCTTCAGGCTTCAGGCAAGCGGTGATGGGTTCTTACCTTGACCCAATGAGCCACAGTGTCGTTCTCAAACCTGGGCTGGAAAGAAGAGCAGAGACTACGTCATCCCCGGGCACCACCCGGCCCCACTCCGAAAGCCAACTCGCCACTCTTCCCACTGGTTCTCCGCTCTGCCTGCTCTGCCCCCTCCTTCCTCCGAGCTCACTTTCTATCAGGAGGGTCTAAAGGAAGCCATGGTGGCAACATGACAGAATCCACCAGACCCCAGCCCTCCCTGCCTTCCAGGCCTGGTGCCTGGAACCCCTCCTCCTCTTCTTCCTCCTTCTCCTACTGGTCTTCCCCGAGTCATAGCCAACCCCAGACACCTTGAGCTGTGCTGCCATAGTTGTTCAAGCCCATTCCCAGGCCTGGGATCTACAGCAGCACCCGGTCCGGCCCGCCCTGGCCCAATGGGCAGAGATTGACTTTGATCCCTCCAGTTGTGTGCACCTTTCCATCTGTCACCCCGAGAGAGCAGAAGCCTCTTGGGGGCAGGGGACCCATGGCTTCTTCGAGCTGCACTTTCCCGGTATGGCATCCGGCACCCAGTGGGACTCAATCGATCCCAGTTGCTCCCGCCAGTCTTGACTTTTCTAAAGATCCATGGGTCTGAATCCATGACCCACAAATGGGGAGATTCAGGCCAGCAAATTAACGTAAGGAGAGGGAAGAATGACCAACGCGCTGTGCGCCAAGCTCTGTGCTGCTTGCTGGGGCGGATACAGGATCATCAGATCGGACACCGCCCCTTTCCCCTGTGAGGTTTACAATCCTGGAGGGAGGACAAGGTCAGAAGCCAGAAGTGGGGGTGGTTCTCTGGGCCAGGGGGTGGGAGAGGGGTGTTTAACAAGTCAGTTTTGACCACCACCTGCACAGCGGCGACTCCCAAATCTCCCTCTCTGACCCCAACCCCTCTCCTGCCCTGCCGCCTCACATCTCTTCCTGCCTCCAGGATGGCCCGGCCTCGTTGTCCCGCTGGCCTCTCAAGCTCAACATATCAATCCATGGTATTTACTGAGCACTTACTGAACACTTATTCACTAAGCAATTGGACAAACACAACAGAGTCAGCAGACACATTCCCTAGCCTAAACGGATCTTCTCATCTTCCCTCCCAAACCCTCTCCTCCTCTCAAGCTCAACATATCAATCCATGGTATTTACTGAGCACTTACTGAACACTTATTCACTAAGCAATTGGACAAACACAACAGAGTCAGCAGACACATTCCCTAGCCTAAACGGATCTTCTCATCTTCCCTCCCAAACCCTCTCCTCCTTCGTTTCCGCCCCCACCCTCAGCCGTGGTATTTGTTAAGCGCTTTACTATGTGCCAGGCACTGTACTAAGTGCCGGGGCATATACAAGTTAATCAAGTTGGACACAGCCCCTGTCCCACATGGGGCTCTCAGTCTTAATTCCCATTTTACAGATGACGGAACTGAGGGCAGAGAGAATAATAATAATAATAGTAATAATAATAGTACTTGTTAAGTCTTACTATGTGCCAAGCATTTTTCTAAGCACTGGGGCAGATACAAATTAATCAGGTTGGACATAGTCCCTGCCCACATGGGGCTCACACTCTTAATCCCCATTTTACAGATGAGGTAACTGAGGCTCAGAGAAGTGAAGTGATTTGCCCATGGTGGAGCCAGGATTAGAACCTTGGTCCTTCTGACTTCCAGGCCCTGTGCTCTATTCACGAGGCTGAGCTACTGCCTACTGTATTTTGGAACCGTGGACACCACTCTTTCCTGTCTCCAGGGTCCACAAGCCAAGCATCATCCAACAACTTGCTCTTTCAACTCGCGTATCCAGTCTGTCACCAAACGCTCTCGGATTTTCCTCCACACTTCCAGGCTCTGCCTCTTCGTGTCCTCACGGGCGCTGGTCAGACCCGGACTCCGTCACTGGATCGCTGCTCTCCCTGCCTCCAGCCTTACCTTCAAAACCCTCCTAAAATCTCACCTCCTGCACTAGACCTCCCTAAACACATCACTGGCACCCCCAGATTCCGCTCCCTACCTTGCACCTATGGATCTCTAGGCTGTAAGCTTGTCCTCTAGACTGTAAGCTCATTGTGGGCAGGAAATGTGTATTGTACTTTCCCAAGCGTTTAGCACAGTGCTCTGCACACAGTAAGTATTCAATAAATACCACTGATTGATTGATTGATCTACTTATGGCCAACCTCAGCACTCAGAATCTCTATGCATATTTGCTTGATCACCAGTTTTATTTATTCTAATTCCACTGCATGTAAAGATCTCTGGCGCCTCCTGCCCCACTAAAGAGTGAGTTCCCTTGGTCTTGTGCATCTGCTGTATGCCCCAAGGAGTGAGTACAGAGCACCACAGTTGATCAGTACATATTTATTACTCTATTTATTTATTTATTTATTTTACTTGTACATATCTATTCTATTTATTTTATTTTGTTAATGTTTGGTTTTGTTCTCTGTCTCCCCCTTCTAGACTGTGAGCCCACTGTTGGGTAGGGACTGTCTCTATATGTCGCCAACTTGTACTTCCCAAGTGCTTAGTATAGTGCTCTGTACACAGTAAGCGCTCAATAAATATGATTGATTGATTGATTGATCAGTGTTCAGCATATACCATCACTACTACTGCTGCTGCTGCTCCTACTTTTCTTTCCTCTCCATTCCATATTTGACCCTTCTGTCAGGGTCATTATCCTAAAACATCCTCTCTCACCCACCTCCCCATCCCTCAAACACCTCTGGTGGCTGCCCATTCCTCTTTGCATCGGGCAGAAACTCCTCACCAACGGCTTTAAGGCACTGCTTCAGCTCTCTCTCCCCCATGCTTATCTTCATCCCCCTCCCATCCGACCCTGCCCTCTCAAGCAAACCATATTGGACGTCATTCTTGACCCTCCCACCTGGGGCCTCTTGTTCACACTTTCACACCCATCCTCCTGCACTGAGCTCCCCCTTTTCCCCCCACCATAAAATTTGCCAGATCATGACTCTCCCCATTTTCAAAGCCCTTCAGAAATCACACCTCCACCAGAAGTACTATTACAAGTAGTGATAGTAGTTTGAGAGGCAGTGTGGACCAGTGAAAAGAGCAGGGTCCTGGATTCTAATCCCAGATCTGCCACTTGCCTGCTGTGTGGCTTTAGGAAAGTTACTTTACTTTTCTGTACCACAGTTTCTTCATCTGTAAAATGGAAATTAAATGCCTGTTCTCCCTCCTACTTTTAGATTATGAGCACCCCCCGGCCCCGCATGGGAAGAGGCTGTGTCCAATCTGATTTTCTTGTACCTACCTCAGTAATTACAATAGTGCTTGGCACATACTGTTTAACAAATACCACTATTATCAGTAGTATTTTATTGAGCACTTACTGCAGTACACTGTACACCATACTAGATGCTTGGGAAGTACTAAATAAGGAAGTGGCATATTCCCTGCCCACAAGAAGTTTACACTCTAATGGAAGGGCCAGACAAAAGAATATTTACAGGTAATCAAAATGGACAGCTGAATGAACATAAACCCATGAGTGCTGACATTGGGAGTAAACAAGTTCCTCAGCTCTAGACTCGGCTGAAGAGATGAGAGAGCTGTTGCAGAGGTAATAGTATATATTAAGTGCTTACTGTGTGCAGAGCACCTTACTAAGTGTTTCGGGCACGGAATGTCTGTTATGTTGTTGCGGTGCACTTCCCCAAGTGCTTAGTACAGTGGCCTGTATACAGAAAGTGCTCAATAAATGTGAATCATTAATTGAATTAGATAGTGACCCTGAACCTTGAGGGGGCTTACAATTTACGAATACAGAAAGTGGAGGAGGGTAATAAGGGGTGGAGACAGACACAGAGAGAGCAATGAAAGGGAAGACTTGTTGGTCGAGGTGGGATTTTAGGTGGGCTTGGAGGCAGGAGAAGGCTGTGGCCTGTCATTTTCTTCTTCCAGCTACTACGTGAAGCACTTATGCACATGCTGTTCCTAGTGGCACTTTGCACACATCCGTTTTCACACTCTTATTAATGCACTTGCTCTTCGGCATGCTCTACCCCTCCATCTCCTCCTATCTATAATTCATTCTGTGTCTATCCCTTGGGTTGGGTTGCAGCTCCGTGAAGGCAGCGATCTTGACTAACTCTACCGTCCTCTCCCTAGCGCTTAGCACAGCACTCTGCACACAGTTTACTCTCAGCTCACTGTAGCCAGGGATCCCATCTACCGAAGTTATCGTCACCCCGAGCTCGGTCAATAATAATAATTCTGGTATTTGTTAAGTGCTTACTAATGTGGCAGGTGCTGTCCCAAAGGCTGGGGTGGATACAAGCAGATCGGGTTGGACATGGTTCCTGTCCCATGTTGGGCTCACCCCCAACCTCTCAACCCCCATTTTGCAGCTGAGGAAACTGAGGCACAGAGAAGTGAAGTGACTTGCCCAAGGTCACAGAGCAGACAAGTGATCCCCCTCCAGGCATTCTCTTTTTCTTCTAGACTGTGAGCCCGTTGTTGCGTAGGGACCGGCTCTCTATGTTGCCGACCTGTACTTCCCGAGTGCTTAGTACCGTGCTCTGCACACAGTAAGCGCTCATTAAATATGATTGAATGAAGTGGGGGAGGCAGCATTAGAACATGACTCCCAGGCCCCTGCTCTAATAATAATAATAATAATGGTATCTGTTAAGCGCTTCCTATGTGCAAAGCACTGTTCTAAGCGCTGGGGAGGTTACAATCAATCAGTCGTATTTATTGAGCACTTACTGTGTGCAGAGCACTGTACTAAGTGCTTGGGAAGTACAAGTTGGCAACATATAGAGACAGTCCCTACCCAACAGTGGGCTCACAGTCTAGAAGGGGAAGACAGACAACAAAACAAGACGTATTAACAAAAGAAAATAAATAGAATAAATATGTACAAATAAAATAGAGTAATAAATACGTACAAACATATATACATACATACAGGTGCTGACTAAGCCCTCTTTTCCTTTTTCCCCACTCCCTTAATAATAATAATAATAATAATTGTGGCACTTGAGCCTGTTGTTGGGCAGGGACCATCTCTATATGTTGCCAACTTGTACTTCCCAAGCGCTTAGTACAGTGCTCTGCACACAGTAAGCGCTCAATAAATACGATTGATGATGATGATGAAGACGTATTAACAAAATAAAAGAAATAGAATAAATATGTACAAATAAAATAAATAAAGAGTAATAAATACGTACAAACATATATACATATATACAGATGCTGACTAAGCCCTCCTTTCCTTTTTCCCCACTCCCTTAATAATAATAATAATTGTGGCATTTGAGCCTGCTGTTGGGCAGGGACCGTCTCTATATGTTGCCAACTTGTACTTCCCAAGCGCTTGGTACAGTGCTCTGCACACAGTAAGCGCTCAATAAATATGACTGAATGAATGAATTTGTTAAGCACTTACTACGTGCCAGGCACTGTACTAAGCGCTGGGGTGGATATAAGCAAATTGGGTTGGACACAATCCCGGTCCCACATGGGGCTCACAGTCTTAATCCCCATCTGACAAATGAGGTAACTGAGGACAGTGAAGTTAAATGACTTGCCCAAGGCCACACAGCAAAGTGGTGGAGTCACCCTGACTTGCTCCCTTTATTCATCCCAGCTCCACCAATTGTCAGCTGTGTGATTTTGGGCAAGTCACTTAACTTCTCTGTGCCTCAGTGACCTCATCTGTAAAATGGGGATTAAGACTGTGAGCCCCCAGTAGGACAACCTGATCACCTTGTAACCTCCCCAGCACTTAGAACAGTGCTTTGCACCTAGTAAGCGCTCAATAAATGCCATCATTATTATTATTATTATTATTCCCCCTCCCAGCCCCAAAGCACTTCTGTGCATATCTGTCATGGGTTCAAATCCCAGCTCTGCCGACTGTCAGCTGTGTGACTTTGGGCAAGACACTTAACCTCTCTGGGCCTCAGTTACCTCATGTGCAAAATGGGGACTAAGATTGTGAGCCACACGTGGGACAACCTGATCACCTTGTATCCTCTCCAGAGCTTAGAACGGTGCTTGGCACATAGTAAACGCTTAACAAATGCCATCATTATTTATTACTTATTTATCTGGCATTTATTTATTTGGGTTAATGTCCATCTCCTCCTTCTTGACTGTAAACTCATTGTGGGCAGGGAATGGGCCTGTTGATTGTTATATTGTACTCTCCCAGGTGCTTAGTACAGTGCTCTCCACACAGTAAGCGCTCAATAAATATATGTATATGTATACATATGTATATATGTTTGTACATATTAATTACTCTATTTATTTTACTTGTACATATTTATTCTATTTATTTTATTTTGTTAATATGTTTTGTTTTGTTGCCTGTCTCCCGCTTCTAGCCTGTGCGCCTGTTGTTGGGTAGGGAGGATCAGGTTGCCCCACGGGGGGCTCACAGTTTTAATCCCCATTTTACAGATGAGGCAACTGAGGCCAAGAGAAGTTAAGTGACTTGCCCGAAGTCACACAGCTGGCAATTGGTGGAGCCGGGATTTGAACCCATGACCTCTGACGTCAAAGCTCGGGCCACGCTGCTTCACAAGGGCCCTATCCACTAGGACGTGCTGCTTCCTAGTCCTGCCCGGTCCGCGGTGGGGTGGAGATTATGTGTGTGTGTCAGTCCATCTCGGGTGGCACTTGCGTCCACAATAGCTCTCAATCAATCAATCGTATTTATTGAGTGCTTACTGTGTGCAGAGCACTGTACTAAGCGTTTGGGAAGTACAAGTTGGCAACATATGGAGACAGTCCCTACCCAGCAGTGGGCTCACGGTCTAAAAGGGGGAAGACAGGGAACAAAACCAAACATACTAACAAAATAAAATAAATAGAACAGATATGTACAAGTAAAATAGAGTAATAAATATGTACAAACATATATACACATATACAGGTGCTGTGGGGAAGGGAAGGAGGTAAGATGCGGGGGATGGAGAGGGGAACGAGGGGGACAGGAAGGAAGGGGCTCAGTGTGGGAAGGCCTCCTGGAGGAGGTGAGCTCTCAGTAGGGCCTTGAAGGGAGGAAGAGAGCTAGCTGGGCGGATGGGCGGAGGGAGGGCATTCAATCAATCAATCAATCAATCGTATTTAATGAGCGCTTACTGTGTGCAGAGCACTGTACTACGTGCTTGGGAAGTACAAGTTCATTATCATCATCAACCGTATTTATTGAGCGCTTCCTGTGTGCAGAGCACTATACTAAGCGTTTGGGAAGTCCAAGTTGGCAACATATAGAGACAGTCCCTACCCAACAGTGGGCTCACAGTCTAAAAGAGGGAGACAGAGAACAAAACCAAACATACTAACACAATAAAATAAATAGAATAGATATGTACAAGTAAAATAAATAAATAAATAGAGTAATAAATATGTACAAACATATATACACATATACAGGTGCTGTGGGGAAGGGAAGGAGGTAAGATGGGGGGGATGGAGAGGGGGACGAGGGGGGGAGGAAGGAAGGGGCTCAGTGTGGGAAGGCCTCCTGGAGGAGGTGAGCTCTCAGTAGGGCCTTGAAGGGAGGAAGAGAGCTAGCTGGGCGGATGGGCGGAGGGAGGGCATTCATTCAATCAACCAATCAATCAATCGTATTTAATGAGCGCTTACTGTGTGCAGAGCACTGTACTAAGCGCTTGGGAAGTCCAAGTTGGCAACATCTAGAGACGGTCCCTACCCAACAGTGGGCTCACAGTCGAAAAGAGGGAGACAGAGAACAAAACCAAACATACTAACACAATAAAATAGATAGAATAGATATGTACAAGTAAAATAGAGTAATAAATATGTATAAACATATATACACATATACAGGTGCTGTGGGGAAGGGAAGGAGGTAAGATGGGGGGATGGAGAGGGGGACGAGGGGGAGAGGAAGGAAGGGGCTCAGTGTGGGAAGGCCTCCTGGAGGAGGGGAGCTCTCAGTAGGGCCCTGAAGGGAGGAAGAGAGCTAGCTTGGCGGATGGACGGAGGGAGGGCATTCAATCAATCAATCGTATTTAATGAGCGCTTACTATGTGCACAGCACTGTACTACGCACTTGGGAAGTACAAGTTCATTATCGTCATCAATCGTATTTATTGAGCGCTTCCTGTGTGCAGAGCACTGTACTAAGCGCTTCCCAAGCGCTTAGTACAGTGCTCTGCACACAGGAAGCGCTCGGGAAGTCCAAGTTGGCAACATCTAGAGACAGTCCCTACCCAACAGCGGGCTCACAGTCTAAAAGGGGGAGACCGAGAACAAAACCAAACACACTAACAAAATAAAATCAATAGAATAGATATGTACAGGTAAAATAAATAAATAAATAAATACACAGTGTAAAAGGGGGAGACAGAGAACAAAACCAGACACACTAACAGAATAAAATCAATAGAATAGATATGTACAGGTAAAATAAATAAATAAATAGAGTGTTTCCAGGCCCGGGGGTCGACGGCGGGACAGGCGAGAAGGAGGCCCGGTGAGGAGATTAGCGGCAGAGGAGCGGAGGGTGCGCGGAGGCCCGGGGACACGTTGCCACGGAAAGCCGACCCTTAGGGACGGGCGGAGGGGGGGTGGCCCGGGGTGTCCCGGCCCTCGGGCCCCCAGAGCTCCCTCATCACCTTGGCGTCCGCCGTCTTCGCCCGCCGCTTCCAGCGGTACAGCTCCGGCCTGCTGCCCCGGAAGGCCATGCCACGGTCCCGCAGGGTCCCGCAGGGCCCCGCGCCCCGGTGGTTGCCGCTAGCAACGCCGGCCCCTTCGACGACACAGTAGACGCCTCTTCCGTGGGCCTCGGCTCTTCCGCCGGCGCCCGCCGATGACGGGCCGCGGCCTCTTGATTGGCTCGTCGCTGAGGAGGTCGGCGGCGGAGGGGGGCCTGCGGCTGAGCCGGTAAGATGATGATGATGATAGAATTTATTAATCAATCGATCGTATTTATTGAGCGCTTACTGTGTGCAGAGCACTGGACTAAGCGCTTGGGAAGTACAAGTTGGCAGCATACAGAGACAGTCCCTACCCAACAGTGGGCTCACAGTCTAAAAGGGGGAGACAGAGAACAAAACCAAACGTGCTAACAAAATAAAATAAATAGAATAGATAGGTACAAGTAAAATAGAGTAGTAAATATGTACAAACATATATACAGGTGCTGTGGGGAAGGGAAGGAGGTTAGATGGGGGGGATGGAGAGGGGGGCGAGGGGGAGAGGAAGGAAGGGGCTCAGTCCGGGAAGGAGGTGAGCTCTCAGCAGGGCCTTGAAGGGAGGAAGTTAGCTAGCTTGTTGTGCAGAGCACTGTTCCAAGCGCTGGGGAGGTAACGAGGTGATCAGGGTGTCCCACGGGGGGCTCACAGTCTTCATCCCCCATTTTACAGATGAGGGAATTGAGGCACAGAGAAGGGAAGTGACTTGCTCCAAGTCACACAGATGACAGTTTGGGGGAGCCTGGATTTCAACCCGTGACCTCGGACTCCGAAGCCCGGGCTCTTTCCACCGAGCCACGTGGGGAGAGGGGGCACGTGGAGGAAAGAGCTGACCCGAAGGGACAAAGGGGGAGGGTCAGGGGCTGTGGTGTGGCCCGTGCCGGGTTAGTGGGGGAGGCAGGCGGAGATGCAGAGGGGATAGCCCGGGGCACTGGGGGACAGTCGTCAGGGCTGGTGGATGGTCCGTGCTGGAGTGGGGAGAGTCAGGGGCTGCAGACGGTCCCTGCTGGGTCACTGGGGGAGAGTGTCAGGGGTGATGGATTCCCCATCGCTAACTGTGAGGGGGGTTGTCCAGGACGGTGACCACAAGGTTCCTCCAAGTGTCCCACTGCCCCTCCTGGAGACGGAATCTGGGCTGATGGACCGTGAGCCCGTCCTAGGACTCTGCCACGCAGCAGCCGACATTTGCAAGATACCATTCTTTTCCTGGTTTTGCGTTTTCTCTCAAGCCGCTCGAATTTGCTGGCCATACTTAGGAACTTGTTGGCGGGCGACAGCAGGGCCAGGATGAAGTTGAGCCTATCCAAAGTGGTTAACGGTTGTCGCCTGGGGGTCCTGACCAGCCTGGGCAAGAAGGGAGACCAGATGATGGAGTTTCCCGGCTGCCTGCTCTACACCAAGACTGGCTCTGCCCCTCACCTGACGCATGACACGCTGCAGGCCGTCCATGGCGTCCCGGCTGTGGTCCAGCTCACTCTACCCACGCTGTAAGCTCTTGGTGGCGGGGACGCTGGGGCTCTCTGTCTGCCCTGTTGACTGGCAGTGGGCCAAGCTGCTGGCCCCTCAGCCCGGGAAACCTGGTGCCGGCCCCGTACGTGCATGCATGTGTGTACACACACCACGATCAGTTCGTAGCCTTGAAGCATCTCACTATGGCCAACACACACTGTCCTGAGGGGGTGGGGGTGGTCCAGTGGTCAAAGCAATGGGCTGGGAGTCTGGAGAAACAGGGCCTGTTCCCAGCTCTGCTCCTAGCCTGCTGTATCACCTCGGGCAACTCCCTGAGCCTCTCTGGGCCTCAGTTTCCTTCTCGGTCCAAAACAGGGAAAGATCCCTGCACTTCCTCATGGGGATGCTGGGAGGACAAAGAGGTAGAGGAATAGTATGAAAGTACCAGACAAAGGAATTAAAAGAAAATTTTAAAAATAAGTCCAACGCCAGGCAAATTAAAGGCATCGTATCAACTCCCACCCGGCGGACGGGGGAGTCTCTGCCCGCCCTCGCCGGCTGGCTGAGGGCCAACCCTGCCCTCTGAGGCATCCGGTATGGCCCGCGGGCAGCTTCCTGCCCAACAGACCGCTGCTGGTGAGGTTTGGTCCAGCGCGCGTCAGCCTTCCGCCTCTTGGCCCCACTCGGACGTCTCTGTTTGGTTGCAGGGCAGAGTACCACGAGATCTTGGAGGAGTATAAGGAAGGGATCGGGAACTTCATAGGTAAAAGCAGGCCCAGCGGGGTCTTACTGGAGGTCACGCGGCAGGCGGTGAGCGCTTACTGACGGCTGCACAACTCATTTCTGACGCTGGGGTCCCGGGGAGCAAGGCGTGGCAGTGTAGTGCTTTCCCCTTCTGGGGAATGGAGCTGGTCTTCTCCTGCCCCTCTCCGGGCAGGCCATTCCAGTCGGCCCTCTGGCCTCGCAAGGCTGCAGGCCACTGGCGGCCGGGGCCGCGTCTCCTCCCTCCGTCCAGTTCCCCCAGTCCCCATGGCTCCCTCTTGCCTTGCGGAAACAGGTATGCCAGAGGCGGTGCACTACTGTTCTCTCCACGATCCCGCCCACCCCTGTCCCGCCGGGTACATCAGCAACAAGGTCGGTTCCCTCGGCGGCGCCTGGCTAGACCTCTCACACCCGGGGTGAATGACCTCTGGTTTGGGCACGTTTCCTGTTTAGGGGCCCTCACTAGGTGCCCGGTGGCTCATGACTCTCCTCCTTCTACCTGGCTCTCCTTCCCTTTCCCCCGTCTCTCCACAGACAGTGTCGGTGTGGGGTGTCGGCGGGCGCTTGGAGATGACTCCCACCAGGTTCATGGACATCCAGAGGGTCCTACAGCCAGACTGGTTCCAGTGCCTCTCAGATGGGGAGGCCCTGCAGGGGGACGTGTCCTCAGAAAAGAGAGCCCGGAAGTCGGTGGACCGCTCCCTGGCCTTCCTGGATGAATGCTTGCAGCTCAGGGAAAAGTCAGCGGTGAGAGATCTGGCCCATGGTTGTGGGGGTGGGCTCTGCAAGGTCGCTGAGGCAGGAACTGGTATAGGGTGGGAGGGGCAGGGATCTGGCAGGGTGTTCTCTCTGAGGGGGGCCGGAATCCAGGACCCAAAGCCAGCCTGGGGTCTTCCCAGTTCACTCGGCCACCTGCTCTTCTGCGCAGTTCAGCATGGCTGTGTGGCTGGCCGATAACCAGTCGTGGCCCAGCACCTCGGGGCTGGGGCTGAGCAGAGGTGGGGGTGGCCCACAGGGGTGGGACCGGCAGCTGCCTAGATGTCAACTTTCCGTTCTCAGGTCCTCAGGCAGAGCGTGCCCATCGGCGTGATCGAAGGCGGGGACGTGCTGGAGGAGCGGCTGCGCTCGGCTCGTGAGACGGCCAAGCGTCCCGTTGGCGGCTTCCTCCTGGACGGGTTCCAGGGCTCGGCCATGACCCCGGAGACGAGGCGGCAGCTGGTCCGCTCCGTCACCGCCCAGCTGCCGGACGACAAGCCCAGGCCTGTCTCTGTCTACAGCGGGGCTCCCCCGGGGGCGGGTTGGTGGGTGGGCATCTCGGGGGAGGGCCGCGGGCTCGGGCACCTTGCGTGGGGAGCCGAGTGCATCTGAAACTGCGGTCACCGACCTGGGCCTGATTCCCACTGCGTCTTCAGACCCAGGGCAGTCGACTCTGTGACTGGCGACGCGGGCTCGGACTCGAGCTGAGTCTGTGATCTCTTGTGCTCTGAACACCCTCTCTGCTGGTCCCCGATTAGGTCTGCCATTGGGGAGGGGTCAAGGGCCGCCTCGCTGGGGCAGGATGAATACGTTGAGCCCGTGGGGTAAGGGGCTGCGGTCCCGGTTCCATCCAGGAGTCCCAGATCTTGGCATGGCCCTGGGCTGGGTCTGACTCCCCCCTCCCCCCCGACGATTCTCTCTGTCTATCTCCCACAGGCTCATCTGCGGGGTCGGCCGTCCGGATGAAGTGCTGGAGTGTGTGGAGGCTGGGGTGGACTTGTTTGAGAGCTTTTTCCCCTACCAGGTAACGGAGCGTGGCTGTGCCTTGTCCTTCTGCTTCGAGTGCCGGCCGGACCCTGAGGAGGCAGGTGGGTCTCTCCCGCCAGAGCTGAGTTGGGGAGGGGCGGGGGGAAGTGGGGAGAGGCCTGCAGTTTATTCTTGGCAAGGCCCAGCTTTGGGGGGCAGGGGTGGTGCAGAAAGAGCGGCTTTGCATGATCCACGCCCCCCCCCCCCCCCACCTGCCACCATCTAGTCCCGTCCTCCCTCCCCCGCCACTTTGTTATCCCCCGCCATGGCTGGTCCCCACTATTCCCTCCACAAGTCCAGTGCCTTCTCCAGGAGATGATCAGTATGGGGAGAGCTGGCACTCCACCCCATGGGACCAATGATCTCGGAGAACACTCCCTAGGCCCCTCCCAGACGTGGCGGGGCAGGGTGGGGTGGGCAGAGTGGGCAGGGGCTGGACTGATGACAGCTGAGTCCCGTTCTCCAGGGGTGGGCCCCAATGGGGTCCAGGCCGAGGGAAGGAAGTGGGACCCGTCGGAGGAGAGGAACGACTCTGCCTGTCACAAAGATATCACATCGTTCGAGATTCACCTGAAGGATAAGAGGTGGGTGCCCACCCGCCTACCACCCCCTGCCGCCCCTCGCTCTGGTTTCTGTCGGTAGGGTGGGGGCTGGCTCACTCAGTCTGTTCCCGATTATCTGCACTTCTGGAGGGGGGTTAGGGCAGCAGTCGCTGAAATTGCGGGTAATCCACATGTGTGCTCCCACCTCCCTTCCCCATCCTCCCTCTCTCCCCCTCTTTTCCCCTCTCTGTCTCCTCCTTCCCAACCCCTCTCTGCTCCCTCCTTCCCTGTCCCCTGCCTCCTTGCCCAGTCTTCATACCGTGGGGTAAGGCCAGCCGATCAGCCCTGGGGGAGCCTCTAGGTGGTGAGCCTGGTGAGACAAGGCAAGGAAGTCTCAGATCTCAGCGGGAGGGTGTGTGGGCAGGGGCAGGGCTTCGAGGCCCGCCCTGCCAGCCCCATCGCCGTCCCCAGGTACCAGGATGATTTTGGCCCCTTGGTGCCAGGCTGTGCCTGCTACTGCTGCCAGAATCACAGCCGCGCCTACGTCCACCACCTCCTGGTGACCAACGAGCTGCTGGCCGGGGTCCTGCTAATGATCCACAACTTCCAGCATTACTTCGGCTTCTTCCGCTCCATACGCGAGGCCCTGAGGGATGAGAAGCTGGGCCGGCTGCAGGACCTCATCCGCCGGCAGGCGGCCTGACCCCCGCGGAGGGGCCCCCGACCCCGGACAGGAGCAGACGCAGGGGAGTGGCAGCCTGGAGCCGGGCGGGGAGAAGTCGGGGAAATGCGGGGCCCTCAGCCACAGTGGAGCGTGACCCGGGAGGCCAGGCCAGCTCCTGCTCGGCCTCTGTCGGGCCTCCCCTCCATCCGTGCACGGTTCCATCAGAGCCAATCCTCTCGCTCACGGAGTGGGGGGTGTCTGGCCCCTTCCCCCCAGCAGAGGCCGTTTCCCCAGCTGGCCAGCCCAGAACCGGGTAGTGGGACTCCTGGAGGTGTAGCCACTGAAATCCGGTCCCTCACTATTAAAGCAGCAGTTGGTGTCTCTGTTAAGTTTCCACGCGGCCGCGACCTTGTCTCTGTGCAGGTGGGGCCGGGGCACTGCTGAGGGGCCCGGTGCCAGGGAGCGGGGCAGGTTTGCAGGGGCACAGGCAGCCGAGTGGGACGCCTCATCCACATCCCCTGTTGATTCCTTCTCGTCTCTGCGCTCGACAAGCCGGTATGCCTCAGTGCTTGGAGCAGGGCTTGGCATAAGGGCAGAGACCTCCTGTGGCCAGAGATTTGTCATTGGCACCCATGTGCTGGTAGGGGCATCGCGGGGCAGGACAGAACTTGGAGAAAGGCCAGACAGATGGTACCCTTGGATGGGGTGGCAGGTCACTTGCCGTTTGGTGTACCCTCCAAACTCTCAAACCTTAGGGGTCACCCTCCAACCTGTGTAACCCTGGGGCTCACCCTCCCAACCTTTGAACCCTGAGGTTCACCCTTTTAGCCCTCACCCCAAAGGCTCACCCTCCAAACCTTTAAGCCACAGGGTTACCCACCCAACACTCAAGGCTCAGAGCTCACCCTCCCAACCCTCCTCCATGGGTGGAGGCTCAATCAGCACCCCCCTGCTGGTGTCCCTGTGGGGCCATTGATTTGGCCTTGCACGATGGCTGATTTTAAGATGGTCAGATCAGTTAATCAGTCCATCAACCAATGGTATTTGTTGAATGCTTACTGTGTGCAGAGCACTGTACTAAGTCCTGGGGAAAGCACAATCCAACAGAGTTGGTAGGAACATTCCAACCCCATGTGCTTGGCTCACGACCACCAGAACAGTCGGGCAATTGTATTTATTGAGCACTTACTATGTGCAGAGCAGTGTACTAAGCACTTGAGAGTATAATGTGACAATGAATGGACACGTTCCCTGCCCACAATGAGCTTACAGTGTAGACCATGATCACGGACCCAACTGGCAGCCAGCCGGCACCCACTCTGCATATGACGTGCACACACCCTGTATAGCCAGTGACCACCCAGTATACCCCGCCAGTCCCCACAGCCCCAGGAAGATGAGTCTGCCCCTGCCTTTCTGCTGGCCATCCAGGTCCGGGCTGGACCCCCGGACCTGCTGAACCAGGAGGGTCTGGCCTCCACCTTGGGAAAGTTTGAGCTTCAGAAATGCGTAGGAAAGGAACTGCTGGCTTTACGGGACCCTTATGGGGCTGTGTCCTAGGCGGTGAGGTGGATTCATTCTTTCAATCGTATTTATTGAGTGCTTACTGTGTGCAGAGAACTGTACTAAGCATGTGGGAAGTACAAATCAGCAACATATATAGAAACAGTCCCTACCCAACAACGGGCTCACAGACTAGAAGGGGGAGACAGACAACAAAACAAGTAGACTGGTATCAATACCATCAGAATAAAACACATCATTAATAAAATATAGTAAATATGTACAAATAAATACAAGTACTGTGGGGAGGGGAAGGGGGTAGGGCCGGGTGGGGGGGGGGGGCGATGGGGAGGAGGAGGAGGATAAATAACGACGGTATTTGTTAAGTGCTTACTATGAGCTAAGCACTGGGGGAAATAGAAGGTAATCAGGTTGTCCCACGTGGGGCTCAATGTCTTAATCCCCATTTTACAGTTGAGGTAACTGAGGCACAGAGAAGTTAGCTGACTTGCCCAAAGTCACACAGCTGATAAGTGGCAGAGTTGGTATTAGAACCCACAATCTGTTACTCTCAAGCCCAGGCTCTTTCCACTAGGCCACGCTGCTTCTCTGTGGATGCCCGTTGTTGGGTAGGGACCGTCTCTATATGTTGCTGACTTGTACTTCCCAAGCACTCAGTACAGTGCTCTGCACACAGTAAGCACTCAGTAACTACAATTGAATGAATGGATGAGTGCTGGGATCCCAGCAGACACCCCTCCGGCCTTCCCGGGCCTGGGAGCAGGGGCAATCGCTCCACAGGCTCGGCCCGGGTCTTCCAGGGAGGGCCCCGGGAGAAGCCCTTTGTTTCTGTCCTGGGGCCACGGGTTTGGCGACCCCCTTTCTTGGGCTTGCCCGGGCTGCTGTCCCGGCTGGCTGAGGGGCGTTCTGTGAGACATGTCTACCGAACCCTCCCTAGGGCATAGTGCGGTGCTCTGCATTCATTCATTCATTCAATTGTATTTATTGAGCGCTTACTGTGTGCAAAGCACTGTACTAAGCGCTTGGGAAGTCCAAGTTGGCAACATCTAGGGACGGTCCCTACCCAACAGTGGGCTCACAGTCTAGAAGGGGGAGACAGGGAACAAAACAAAACATATTAACCAAATAAAATAAATAGAACAAATATGTACAAATAGAGTAATAAATACGTACAAACATATATACAGGAGCTGTGGGGAGGGGGAAGGAGGTAAGGTGGGGAGGGGGGATGGCATTAATAAATTCATTCATCCATTCAATCATATTTATTGAGCGCTTACTGTGTGCAGAGCACTGCACTAAGAGCTTGGGAAGTCCAAGTTGGCAACATACAGAGATGGTCCCTACCCAACAGTGGGCTCACAGTCTAGAAATGCCATCATCATTATTATTATTATTAAATAAGCTGGACTAAAGCCCCCCTCCCCCTCATCGAAAGACCCTCTCCCCTCAAATCCCAGCTCCTTTTGGGGGTCGTTGGGTGGGAACGGGGGGAAGGGGTCAGGGTGAGCAGGGGAAGTGGGAAATCATTCATTCATTCAATTGTATGTATTGAGCGCTTACTGTGTGCAGAGCACTGTACTAAGCGCTTGGGAAGTCCAAGTTGGCAACATCTAGGGACGGTCCCTATCCAACAGTGGGCTCACAGTCTAGAAATGCCATCATCATTATTATTATTATTAAATAAGAGGAAGGGCTCAATAATAATCATAATTATGGTATTTGTTAAGCATTTACTATGTGCCACGCACTGTTCTGAGCGTTGGGGTGGACACAAGGTAATCGGGTTGTCCCACGTGGGGCGCAAAGTCTTAATTCCCATCTTACAGAGGAGGTTACTGCAGCACAGAGCAGTTAAGTGGCTTTCCCGAGCTAGCTCGGCTTTCCCATGGCCAGGACCGGCCTCCTCGCACGGCCGGGACGGGAGGCACAGCTGGGCGGGCGGGCGGCAGACAGAGGCCCCCTCCCCCCGGCCGCCCACCCACCCGCCCGTAAATACCTTGCCAGGCGGCGGTGACGGTGGCGGCGGCAGCAGGTGGAGGGGGATGAGTGACAGGTGGGGGCCGGCGAGCTGACACCTGCTGTCCCGGCAGATGGCGGCGAGGCTGGGCCACCTGCGTCCTGCCAGCGCTTGGCTGGCTCCCCAAGCAGATGCAGAGAGGAGCAGAGCGGGCTTCGGCCCGAGCCCCCGAGGCATCCGGCAGCGGCTCCAGCCAGAGCGGACCCAGCTCGACGCCCAGGGCGGCAGGAAGCCATCACCCCCTGTCACCGTGGGGACGGGGGCAAGGCTCCCCCAGCGACGCCATCCCGGGCGCCCCCAGGCCTCTTCGGCCCAGGCCTCTTGCCTGCGACCGCCAGGCCAGGACGCCGGGAGGAAACGTGTGCCGGTCGCCCTCCTGGATGGCCCGATTCTCCCCCAGGGACCCAACACCCACTGTCCAATCAATCGGTCAATCAACCAAGAAGCAGCGTGGCTTAGTGGAAAGAGTACAGGCTTGGGACTTAGAGGACGTGGGTTCTAACCCCGGCTCCGCCACTTGTCTGCTGTGTGACCTCGGGCAAGCCACTTAACTGCTCTGTGCTGCAGTAACCTCCTCTGTAAGATGGGAATTAAGACTGTGCGCCCCACGTGGGACAACCTGATTACCTTGTATCCACCCCAACGCTCAGAACAGTGCATGGCACATAGTAAATGCTTAACAAATGCCATAATTATGATTATTATTGAGCCCTTACTGTGTGCAGAGCACCGCACTATGCCCTAGGGAGGGTTCGGTAGACATGTCTCACAGGACACATTTGAGATGACAGCTCAGTCCAGCTGCATGTGGGAAGCAGCCGCAGCAAAAGATGGTTTTGGTTTGCGGCTTCTGGCCGGACACCCAGAACTTTCCATCTCACCTTCCCCAAGCCGTGGCCACTCCCAGCCCCAACTCCGAGACTCCACCCCCGGACTCAGTCTCCTTGCCTGGACGCCAGGCATGCCACCCGGTCCTGGGGCCTCCCTGCCTCCAGCACGGGCCCAGACGAGCTAGCGGGGATCTGTCACGGACCTGGCGCGCCTTCGGAGAGCCCCAAAGACCACGGGGGAGGTCTGTCAGTTTCTCCCGGCAGAGGAACGATAAAAACAAACCTCGGAGCGTGGGGAACGAGGTTGAAGAATGACGGCATTGACCCTCACCCTGGTGGGGCAGGGATTCGAGGAGACTGCCAGGAAGGTGGGTCGGGAGCTGGCTGAGGCGTCTGCCCGAAAGGGAGGTTGAGGGGTGGTTCGGTCTAGACCCCGGCGAGACCCAGAAACCATGGCAGAGTTGCCTTCTACACATAGAGATTTAAGTGGATGCTGCTAATTTTAGGGGTAACCCCTGGTGAAGCTAAAGATCTGTACCCAACTAAAGTCAGTTCATACTTGTCAGAATTTTCTTTTAAAAGCCTCTACTGCCTAATCTTTGTGGATTTATTTCCTCTACCTGTCTGGGGTTGGGGGGTGGAGGGGGCTGAAGGTACTGTCCGAGGAATGACTATCTGTAGAGTTCTGCACTATCTGTATAGCTCTTTGAGGGGTGTGGTGGGGGGAGGGCAGGGGGGCTTGATCTGCCCATCCAAGCGGTCTCACAAGCTCCAGGGAAACCCAACTACTGGGGGGGAGAGGAGGCTGAGGCTTTGGCCTAGTTTCCCCACCAGATGCTGAGCCCGCGCGCGTCAGCGGCAAAATCCTCCCGCAATGCTCCCCGAACCCTAGCAGGGTCTGGGGGTAAGAGTTACCTGAAGCACTCGGGAGACCCACAGGGTGTGTGTGTCACTACTTGTGAACAGGCCACCAAGGAAAGGTCATCCAGCATTTTCCTCTTCTCTGGGGCAGTGCCAGTTGTTGGGGTGGGCACCATCCCACACACCGCCAGTGTGGTACAGGGCAGGTGGGGGATGCGAACCCCTAAGCGGGGTCTGGACCTGTCAACCCCGACGGGTAAGGGAGCTGGGGGCAGTTTGGTCCCTGGACTCAACTGTGGCCCCTGCAGTGGCCCGGTGTCCATCCTGGGGCAAAATCTCTTCTGGAGGCTGCGTCCCCTTAGGTGCTGGGTGCATTCCTGGTGGTCCTCCAGTCATCTCACCTCCTCCAGAAAGCCTTCCCCCACTGACCACAGCACCCTGATCACCTCCCCCCTTTCAGGAAAACACCCTGATCACATGAGTCCAGCCCCCCTGGCAATCCCCAACCACTTTAGCACTCAACATTTCATTCTTCTTTTCTCATGTGCCTTTACATATCATAGCATTTATCAATCACATATTGTGTGTGGAAATTCTGTATTGTAAATTAATGTCCGCCCCGCTACCCCAGAATGTAAGCTTGTTGTGAGGAGGGAACATGTCTGCTGTTTTATAGTACTCTCCCAAGAGGTTAGTGCAGTGCTCTGCAAATAGCAAGTGCTTAATAAATAAGGATTGATTGATTAATTGACTAAGCAGTTGGGAGAGTGCAATAGAGTTTGTGATGTCTGACCCCAAGGGGCCTTCAGTCTAGCCGGGCCTACAGAAGCTCAGCCCACTTACAGAGAGGAGGAAGAACATGGAATTGTGGTCACATGGAGGAGCCAGGGCCAAGACAGTAGAGTCCGGAAGATTCCAGGGGGTTGGGAGCTCACAAGTGCTGCAGAAGAGTTGGGAGGGTGTGACTAGAGGAGATACCCCCACCCCCCCCGGCCATTAACTGACCGGGGTGGGGGTGGGAGGCGATTTTGGGAGGGCCTTGAAGCTAGGGAGAGTTGAGCTGAGGACTGGTCGATTAGGGAGGGGGGTAGGGGAGAAGGACATCAGCAAATGTCAGTCAGGAACGAGGCCTGATGGAAAGGGGAGCTCGGGAGGAACAGAGAGCATGAGCTGGGATGGAATGGGAGAAGAGAGTGTAGAGGTGAGTGGAAAGGAGCCGACGGACCTTCTTTCCGCTTGATGCAGAGAGGACTGGGCGACTGCTGGAGGCCTTGGAGGAGTGGGGCGATGGGGTCAGACTGCTGCTGTGAAACCATATCCTTCAGAAGAGCAGAGTGAAACCTGGGCCCGTGTCCGTTCAGTCATCGATTCAGCTCCTTCATTCATCCTGCCAGATCTGTCCGACTTTTTGTCCGTTCAATCGATTGATCGATCCATGTGTGTGGAGCACTGAACTGAGCGCTTGGGAGAGTCTAGGAACCCCAGAGCAGCAGGCACGATCCCTCTCCTGAAGATGTGGTTCTTACGACTGTGGCTGCTGCATCTGTGCCTGCCTTTCACCTGCAATAGAGTGGGAGCTGCCTGATGGCAGGGAACCATGGGCACCCCGCTCTGATGTGCTCCGATGCGCTCTTCTCAGTGCCGGCACAGCGGGTGGTGCCCAGCATGCGGTGGAGACAAAGCACAGACTGAGGGGGACCTGGCTCCCTTCCAAATATCCAGATTTGAGGTGCGGGGTGGAAGGATGAGGGCCGTCCAGTCAGCTGACCCCTCCGACCCCTTGGCCTGTCTTTGGGAATGCCCCTTGGGGGGCGGAGCTCAGGCCGGAGGTTGCCCGGAAAAGGGGCTGGACCCGTGGGGAGCCCAAAGACGGTGACACACCAGGAACCCAGAGGAGAGGTTTTTTTTCTTTTTTTTTTTAATTATTCCTTCATATTCAAACTTCACAAACAGTGTGAACTTGTACAATACCTCGGAAAGTGAAACTTACAAAAAAAGTGCTGGTAACATTTAAAAAAAAAACAACGAAAAACCCAAAAAACAAACATCATTCTTAGCAACATCAATTACTCTTCCACACAAAACAGAAACCTTGTAAAATTTATTTCCGTATTTTTAAGGCGTAATACTTCCGTATAAAGTATATGCAAGAGATAAAACTTCACAGTATTCCAAAATGTCACAATAATAATAATAATAATATAGTATAATGAAGCGCTACAGTTAATTTTCTTTTTTTTAATTTTTTTCCTGTTTAAATAACAAATACAAGTCACAGGTAAATATACGTGAGAAAAATACGAGGCTAATATTAAATGGCAGGTAAGGATACTGTCACTGTAAGAAAAAACTGGCAGGATGTGTGTATTTATTCTATATTTTAAAGCACTTGATAGAAAAGGCGTATGCAAGGTTTTTAAAACAATTTTCTGTTTTTGTTTGTTGGTTTTGTTTGATAGCTGACAACCGTTTGGGAATACGATGAGAGAAAAATTAGGAATCTCTCAAAACCACTGGCCTGCTCATCCCCAACCAGCACGTGACTATGAATGGATGGATAGATATTTGGGCAGGGGCGTGTGCATGCGTGCGCATGTGCATGTGCATGTGTGAGTGCCCTTGCTGGCCCCTGCCCCACCCAGAGGGCAGGCTCAGCCTTCTCTCTCTCTTTCAGGTGGAGCCAGCCTGCCCGCCCACCCGGTCCGGCCTGGCCTGCCTGGGTCTTGCACATGGCCGCGTCCCGGGGCCAGGACGCGGTGCGGCCGGCGGGAGAGACGGTGTGTGTGTGTGTGTGTGTGTGTGTGTGTGTGTGTGTGTGTGTGTGTGTGTGTGTGTGTGCAGTGCATATGTGTGTACGCACACACACACACAGAGGCCCCGCCCGAGAAGGGAACCGCTTTCCTGTCCCCGCTAAGACCCACCATTCTAAGGAACGAGTCCGGGCCGGGCCCTCACCGGGCCGCAGGGTTCAAGAAGCCGGTTCCCTTATGGGCAACGGCCCCGGGAGGCTGAATCCTGCACACACACCCAGGGCCCCTCGCCCTCGCCCCTGCCTGCGTGCCCAGCCAGCCCTCCGGGCCGTGGGGAACGGAAAGGCAGACAGCAGATAGTGTAACATGTCGATAAGGTGCTCAAAGAAAAATGTGGCCCCCTTCCCAGAGGGGTGGCCACGTTAAGGTGCTTCATAAAGTATTTTTTTTCCCTCCACTTTTCGTCTCCAACATCGAGAGAGAGTATTGATTGGTTGGTGTGGGTGGGCCAAGTCAGGCCCTGCTTGTTGAGATTTCTGGCATCTCCCTTAGACAAGGGCTGCACAGTGGTGGGCTGTGTGCTGTGCTGGGTCTGTTGTGGGTCACTCTAGCCTTCCGATCTTATCCCAAGTAACCACAGAAGGAAATGACTCAAAGTAGAACGTGGTGTGCCGGGCGGCCCGAGCTCCAGCCCGTCCTCCCCTTGGACCACCGCGCAATGACCGAGTCACTTGCCGACGGCTGTTTGGATGTTTTGTGATCTGTTCCGAGAGCCTGACCTCGTTTCCTCTGCTGCTGTGTGTCTGTGTGGTGCCGGGGGCCGTCGCCCGCAGACACGTGCCCGGCCTGGCGGACACGTGCCTGGGGCCGGCCTGTGGCCGTGAACGCTGGGGTGGGAATGGTGAGGACTGGAGATTGCAACTGGGGTCGGGAGACTGTATCCGCTCACCTTCCCCAGGGGCTGCAAAGGGTTTGGACCTTGGATTTCTTGACTTTAAAGTGCATTTGATGCAAAATAACCGGTCCTCCCCCTGCCCACCCTAGGAACCCAGTGAAACATTTGGGATGGGGGGGTCAATGCTTTGGCCCTTGGGGTCCACAGAGCCAGGGGCTGGGGGTGGCAGGGCCGGGTAGCCCCCCTGCAGCGAGACCCCGGGGTGGATCTGGATTCCTAACACCTGGCCGAGACTTTGGAGGAAGGTGGCCAAAGGAAGAGAAGACGGGGAGGGGAAGGGAAAGAAAGGGGTGGGAGGGGTGAGAGAGAGGAATACAAGAAGACTGAGGGGGGAAAAGAAGAAGAGGAGAAGGAATGAGAGTTCAGAGGAGGGAAGGGAGATCTTTATGTGTTGGCAAATGGCAAAAACATAGCTTTCCATCAAAGTAACTGTGCATTCCCCTCCTGCTTCAGCTGGGAAACCTCATCCTCCCCAGGGCCCCAGCCCGGGATCCCCTTTCTTGGGGTGGCAGTGTGCACCAGGGTTCTTGTGTTTTGGGAAGTGCCAGAGTCTACGGGAATAAGGCACCAGAGAAATCACAATATAACAAAAGATGAACACCCTCCTCCCCAGGCCCATCGCCGGCTAGCCTCATCCACAGCCCAGAGGGCCAGCTCTCCTCTTGGGCCAGCGGGGTTCCGGGGAGCCAGCGGCGGTCACCTATCTGTTCAAGGATGAACCGCTTGGTACCTCTCCCCCAGAGCCCCCACTGCCCAGAACTTCCCACCCAGGGTCCCGCAGCAGAGACTCTGGGCTTAGAAGAGCAGAAGGAAAGTGGAGGAAAGCAGAGGAAAGCCTTGCTTGGGGCCCAGACAGGGTGGGAGGAGGCACCGAGGCACTGGGGGGGCCCATTTGAAGGACCCAAGCCCTGGCTGGTAGGAGGTAAGATGCCAGTAGGTATGGCCCCTCCCTGCCCTGTTGCCACTGGGCTGCCACCTGTCCCGACTAACTGCCATCCTAGGAGAGGGAGGGAGGGAGGGAGGAAGGGAGAGAGAGAGAGAGAGAGAGAGAGAGGAGAGAGAGAGAGAGAGGAGAGAGAGAGAGAGAGAGAGTGTGTGTGTGTGTGTGTGTGTGTGTGTGTGTGTGTGTGTGTGTGTGTGTGTGTTGGGGGGGGTGGAGGCTGGCTGGCAGGCAGCAAGAGAGGCTCTCATCCCCAGCCCTGCATGCCATCAGTCCGCAGGCCCCCGGCCCAGAGAACGTTATTGCAGCCCCGCCGGCAATGGCCCGGCCCCTGAACGTGCTGTCCAGGGGTGGAGGGGGTTGCGGGGGAGAGGCTGGGAGGGGAGGAAAGAGGGGAAAGCAGAGGCCCTTCCCGGGGGGGAAGAGCCGGGAAGGAGCCGGGCTGGCCCAGGGCCACCACACTCTGGATAAGGCCACGATTTTGGGGGGCGTCACCTGCCCCAGGGTGCAACCTTGGAATGATGAGGGCGAGGGTTGGGGGGGGTCTCTGGGAATGGGGGGAGAGAGTTCGGGCCTGGACCCTGGGAAAGAGGGATGGGGGGGAAGCCAGGAGCCCCCCACAGTGTCCCCTCAGCTGAGGGAAGGGGTCGGTTCAACTTGACAAAGAAATCAGAAGGCACATGGCTTTACTCAGACCCTAAAAGCCCCGCCACAGGTACAATGCTCAGGGTCATTCTCTTGGAGTTGGGGTTGGGGACAGGGAGGAATAGGACGGTGGTATGTTTGTGTTTGCGGGGCATGTGTGTGTGTATGTGTGTGTGTGTGCCTATATGTTTGTGCAAGGGCGTCTGTACAGTGCTCTTTGGAGCAGTTCCCAAGGGTGGGCCTGGGCCCAGGAGCAGAGGAGAGGGAAGCTGAAGGGATGGAGAGGAAAGTGGAAGCAGAAAGGAAAAAAGGAAGGCCCCACTTCAGCTCCCAGTCAGGCCGTGGTTGTCAGGGCCCAGATCTAGCTGTGCCAAGGACAGAGGGGTTTGGTTTGTCTTGGCCTCAGCAGCTCCCAGTTAAGTATCTCCAGTCTCTTGTGTGTGAGTGTGTGTGTGTGTGTTTGTGTATGATGTGTGTGCATGCGTGCGTGTGTGCGTGCGTCAGCGCCACGGGCTCCCTCTGCCCTGTCCTCCAGCTTGGTCTCTGAAACACCCCGTAAGTGCTTGGAAAGAGGTTGGGGAAGCTGCCGCCTCACCGCGGGCCTACAGATCCAGAGGAGGAGAGATGCCCCCCCCTCGGCCCTGCCCCACCCCGTGCACCCAAACCCCCGCACCTCCGCTGGGTGGGCTCCTGAGCGCGGCTGGGCCTGCAGCTGCTGGGGTCCCATTTCCAAGGACCTCATGAGACCCCAGAGGCCCGGCCCAGCCCCTGCCCCGCCCCCACAGCCCCACCCCTGCCCCTGGAGCCTGGCAGGGGGCAGAAACTCAGGATCCCCTGGGCTTATGGACTCGCGACTCTTTCCAACCACAAATGAGAAAGCCCCCCCCCCACCCCGCCGTCCATCCCCAGCTCGGCCGGGGGACACTGAGGACCCCTGGGAGCCGGGAGGAGGGCAGGGAGGACGAAGGGAGAGGGGGCCCGCGGCTGACTGAAGACACAGGTGGTAAAAACGCTTCCACACTTAAACTCACGGTCCAGTGTTTTTGACATTTCATAAATAGCTTTTTTTCAAAGAATAAAACAAGAACAATCCCTTACTTACTTACTCATCTGAAACAAAATAAACAGCAGTGGGTACAAACTTCTTCTTGTAACAATTACAAAAAACAACAATATAATCCCAACTTCAACACGCATCTTGAATCGGTTTTTTTTTTTTTTAAACCTCAAAACTGCAGCATATCCTTAAGGGCAAACTTTTCGATTCGTTTTTTTCTTTTTTTTTTTTAAATAATGTCTTCACCAAAAAAACAGTCTTGTACCAATAAAATGCATTCAAAAATAGAAAATATTACACAACAAAAATATGTATCCTTCCTTTCCAAAAAAGATTCTTCACAAAAAAATGTAGAAAAAATCCCAACAACTTTTCCTTTCCTAAACATTAACTTTCAGTCTAGGGCACAATTGTTTACTGATTTAATGTCTGTTTTTGCATAAAACATATGGATGATGCAAAACAAGCAAGCTATTAGAGTTGTGAAGTAACCCTCCCCTCTGACTCCCGCCCAGCTCCCAGCAAGCGGTAAACAAGGGGAGTCTGCAGCAGACAGGCTGGGGAAAGTCTTGGTGTGGGGGGAGGCTGGGCATGGGTGTCCCATCCCCCTACCCCGCAGCAGGGATCACTGTCTCCCAGTTGCGCCCACGATGGGTTGGGATGGGACAGGATGGGACCAAGGGTCCCAAGAGTGGGGATGGCTGGGGGCTGGGAGCTGGGCAGCACCCAAATCCCCCGAACCTCCAGGGCCCCGTGGGCACTGAGTGTCAAGGGAGGCCCAGACCAGGGGCCTGGGGTGGCGGGAGGGTGGAAGTAGGAGGAGGGACCGCGGGCCCCAGCAGCTCTTGGGAAGAGGCTCGTCAGATCGACCCTCTTGGCTGGGGAAGCCGGGCCCCCAGGCATGACTCAAGGCAGAGCCAAGGTCCCCAACCTGTTCCTGGCAGAGCAGGAGACCCCCGGCCCCTCACCCGAGGGCCCCCGGACCCCATCCCTAACCCACGGCCGGGGACACTCGGGTACTGCTGACTATGCAGAGCTCCACCCCAACGCACCACGGTGTCCCCACAATCTGAAAGAGGGAAGGGGCTGTCCTTCCCAGCCTGCTATTTTGCTCATGTGCTTGCCAGGGATTTTCATGTGTGTTTTGTTTTGTGTGTTTTTCCAACAGTGAAATGTGTCCAATCTGACTTCCAGTGCATTTAAAAAGTTCTAAATAAAATATAAAGGAAATGTATTTTTTTCCCATCCTTCCAAAGGAAATGGCTGGTGAAAGCACAATCTAACAAAACTGGGCCTTGCCAAAGACTACACAACGCGCGACGGCGAGAACCTCAGGGAAAACCAAAGGAACAGAGCAAAGGACGATGGGGCAGAAGTGTGGACGGGGTCGGGAGAGCGCCGGCTGGTAGGAAAGGCCAGCCTGGGCCCCCTGGCTCCCACCACCCCATGGCTGCGGCCCAGCCGCCCACCACCTCGCCGTCTTGGCACACGGTGGGCCGCGGCTTTCACCTCAAAAAAATTTATCGTTTTGTCATATTTTTTTTTTTTGGTCTACAGTAGAATTACTAGTTTGTAACAAAAATAAAATCCAAGCCACCTCCGTGCCAGAGTGGGCTGACTCCATGCCCGGCAGGGACAGATCCCCACCCTCACAGAGACACAACCACCGGACTCGGCTCTGAGGAGGAGGAGTGGGGGGGATGAGCAAGAGGAAGGAGGTGCTGGAGCGTGCGATCAATAGGGGCCTGGCAGGGGTGGGCGAGAAGGTGAGTGGGGCAGGAGGCTGCGGCCTGAGGCTGGGTCCAGTGCCGTCTGGCCACCCCCAGAGTCCCTCCCACTTCACAGGAAGCAGACCCTTGAGGCCGAGGGGGGCGGGAAGCGGGCAGGACCAGCTCCACCTCTGGGGGTCAAAACACTGGGCGGCTGTGGCCAGACCAGGGGGCGGTAGGATTGGGAACAGATGGCACCGGGACCCAGTGGGGGGGGATCTCTGAAGCCCAGGACTGGAGTTCTGGGGGGCCCGCCCAGCCGCCCGGGGAGCGAACGATTCTGCCCGTGGTTGGGAGCGGGGGGACGGGCAGCTGTCTGGCTCAGGGCAGGGAGAGCCCAAGGGCCAGTTCAAAGCACCCAGGCCATCACCAGCCACTCCAACTGGAGGAGAGGGGGAGCCCAGGGGAGCCATGGGAACGAGCCCACCCTCTGGGGAAGGTGAGGGGCACCAGTCAACAGGGCTGCTTTTGGCTCCTTCCAACCCCGGGGGTCCCAGGCTCGTTGGCAGCCTGGGACTCTAGTGCAAATATCACCCGGTCCACCCTTCCTCCTTGCCCAGCCGGACGCTCCCCTTCCGGCCAACCTCAGGAAGGCTGGGGGGGTGGAGCGGGGGGTCCGCGATCCCGAGCGGCAGGCTCTAGCCTGGACTACGAGTGGAAAGGCACTATCTGTCCGTTGGCCGGCAGGGAGCCGGGTGGCGGACCGCGGGCCCAGGGAGGGCAGAGGCGGCGCTTCGAGATGCTCCCCGGAGAAACTGATGCCAAGGCCTGCAGAAGTGTCCCCTCCTTCCAGACCCATCAACCACTGCGCTGCCGGTCCCTCTGCGGGCTCTCACCCCCTCCCAGCCCCCGGCCGCCAGTTCGGCAAAAGGGGAGTGCGTTCCCTCAGGGTGACTGCCAGGGCCTGTTGGCTGGGCCCTGGCCAGGGGGAAGATCACTGCTGGGACAACTTGCGCCCAAACGTCCCTCCCTTCCATGGCACTGGGCCCAGAGCACTCAGATCACCTGTGGGCCCTGGGCACGGCTGCTGCACCACGGAGTTTTTTGGCTCAGGCTTCAGAGAATCAGATACTAGGTGGCGGACAGTTCTGTGTGGCAGAACTGGGGCTGCCGACACCACTCCCAGCAAGGGGGGCCGGGGCTGGCCACCAGCCACCAGCCTCCAGCAAGCCACCACTCGGCTCCCCTCCCCACACCCCCGGGCCCAATACCTCTGGCACCTGACTTGAGCTGAGCCCTCCACTGGACCTCTCCTGCATGGGGGCCGAGGAGGCACTCAGCAGGGGCTTTCTAGCCGCAGGGAGGAGTGGAAGACCCGGAGTTGGTAGAGGGGACTGGGGAGAGGCCTGTGAGGGGCTACGGCTGGTACCTCTGTTCTGGGGATGGATTGTGGGGGGGTGGGGTATCCAAACTGGTGAAAGGCATTGCTTGGCACAGCCCCACTTGTTCAGACGTTGGGCTGTTGGCCACCACACCCATCCCCGACAGCCCCCTGGGCTCCTCATGGTCACCCTGCTGGGGCCTTGTCTCCCGGCTGTTCCCAGCCTCAATGGCGGCAACCCAGGCTTTCTGAGAGGAATTCACTGAGGGGCGGTGAGACCAGGACCAGGGCTGCCTCACAGATTTGGAAAGAAAAGGAGAAGCCAAAAACCAGGGAAGTTCAACTTTCCAGACCTGACCCTCCCTCCTGGCTGTCCCCAGCCTCCCTCGGGCCAGTCCATGCTGTGGGCAGCCATGGGGCTTCCGCTCTCTCCCCTGCTCCTTCCCGCCTGCCACTCCGCCATGTCTCATGCCCTGCCATTTGCAATGCTAACTGCCCATCCCAACCCTTGTTCCAGTGTTTATTGCACCGAACCCTCAGCGCCTCCCGGGGAGCACTCCGCCCCAGACACATATGCACACACGCACACGTGCAAACGCCCGTGTACACGCACACAAGCGCACACACACACATGTGCAAACACACACACACACACACACACACACACATGCACGCACGCCCACCTTCTTCTTTGGTTCACCTGGCCTAGGGCTGTGCCCCAGAGCTGGGAGTGACTCTGCCCCGCCGGGGGGCGGTGAGAGGATGAGGCAGCAGGCCCAGGGCCGCTGTCTTGGGGCCAGCCTCGCAATGGCAGCTTCCTTTCCCCTCCATTCGTCTCAATGGGGGCTGCCTCCAGATCTCAGGGGAACCTCAAGCCACCTGCCAGCAGACTGTTCTCCTCCCCCACCCTGGGCTCACTCCCCCATGCGGAGTGTGGGGCCAGGTGGGGCGGATGGCGGGGCGGACCCAGGCTGGGCAAGAGAAAATGATGACGTTCCAGGGGCAGACCTGTGGCCGGCAAGAGTGCTCAGACCCACCACCCCACCCGCCGGGGACAGACTCCGGGCTAACAGTCCACGGTGGGGTGCCCCTCGTGGCCTCAGGCCCCTGCCAGGCCTGACCCCCGCCCCCTCCACGTGTCAGTAGTGCAATGCAGTGCAGTCATTCGTAGTGCAAAATAAACAGCCCAGGTCCAGCCAAACCCACCGCCCGGGGAGGAAGCCCGAAAGTTCACCTCATTGGCTACGGGAAATTGGCCGCGGGGGCCAGCGACAGAGGAAGTCAGCGGGTGGTCATGTGGAGGAACGTCTCAGACTGAGAAACCAGCATCGAATGCAAAGGTCAGTCAGTAGTGGTTTTACTTGCTGGTTTTCATCATGACAGATGGCTCTAGAGAGGCAGCCCCGGGCCTCCCCCTACATGCCCAGGAGCCTCCCTAGGCTCCCAACGTCTTCTCCCATGCCCCCTTCCCCCCCTCCCCCACCCCCGGCCCGGCCCTGGATGTGATAGCGCCCGGTCTTGGGCCCTCATAGTGCAATCAATCCGTTTTCTCAATTGAGACTGAGCATCAAGAGCAGCGCCATCCACCTGCAACTGGGGGTGCCCCTCCCACCCCTCACTCCCCATCTTTACTTTCTGCTCCTGCACGCGTGTGTACACATACACACACACACACACACACACACACACACATATGCACATGCATACGCTGTCTCTCAGGCCCCATCTCAGGCCACCAGGACCAAGATGGGCACAAACGGAAACACTTCATCATTCCCAGAAGGTCGGGAGCACTGGCAGAGCACCAGGCTCAGACAGGGGAGCAGGAAGCCCTCTCCAGTCCTCAACACGGCCATCCCAGAGCCATGTTGGACAGCCCTCATGCAGAGTCAGCCCAGCCGGCCTCAGAGAAAGGGCCCCACACACGTGGCTGGACCGGCGGGGATTGGATTCGGTGACTCCAGAGGTGCCTTTCATGTTTGATAGTCTTCGCGGGTCTCCTCCTGCTTACCCTTGCTACTCTCACCACCGCCCACACCTGCATGCATGGAGTACACGGCTGGGTGCACATGTGTACAAGAAGAAGCACCTTCCCCTCCCCCTTCTCCCTATCCCCAGCCCTGGCCCACAGGATCCAGAAGGCAATTGGGAAGTGGCCTGGATTCTGGAAGCAGAGCGGAACACATCGACACACCCAAGCCCCAGCACACTTGGGCTTCCCCTGGCCCGGTCCTCTGCCCGACACTCTCTTGCCATGGCGGCAGGTGGGTGGAGGGGGCAAGGGGGTGTGGTGGCCCCTGCTCCCTTGTCAATAGTGCAAAATGGACAAGAAATCAAGGCCTCTGACCCACTCCCTCTGCTCTAGGAGCCCCACAATGAGTCAGGGCACAGTGGGCACCCAGGAGGAGGAAGAAGACTGGCCGAGAGGGCCTCCAAAACCCCGGGGAATGCAGCACCTCGAGAGGCTGGGTTGTAGATGCTGGCCTGGCTCTCACAGCTCGGCCTCCGGTCCGGAGGCTCGGACAAGATGGGGTCGTCCCGTTCAGCCAGACCACAGACTGAACAAGGCACGGGCTTCCCTCAGGACAGCAAAACCCTGGTGGGACAGCACCCCTGACAGTCAGAAGCCCCCTAGAGCACTTGGCACAGTGCTCTGCACACAGCCAGCATTCAATAAACCCTACTGACCTACTGAGTGGAAGGTCTCTGGGGGCCCGGAGGTGGTCAGGCTCGTGGAAGCGGACATGGGGTAAAGGCAGGCAGCCCCGGAGGCCCAAGAAAACACACCTTCCTGCAGCCTCTGCCTCTAAGAACCGGGGGGGGGGGGGGGGCGGGGGGCGGGGGGCCGCGGGCAGAAAGGGAAGCACACGAGAGATTCTGCAGGTGGCCGGGGGCTGACCGCTGAGCGGAGGGACGGAAGCTGTCGCCCACTACCTGCTTGCGGGTCGCATGGAACAGCTGTCCGTGGGCAGCTCTCCATGGGTGCGGGAATTGATCAGGCTGGGGACCCATCCCGCCCACTTTTAGGCCTCACGCTGCCCCTCAAAAACTGCCCGGGGGGACGGCTGAGCCTGGGAAATCTGCACACAGGTACTCCCTCCCTATTCCCCGGAAAAGAAGCAGTGACACTGAACGGTGGCAGGCATTTTTCTTTCCAAGACACACTGTGGCTACAGTTAAGGCCATCAACACCACCACCCAGCACCAGCCCAGGAGGAGGGGGCTTGGGGCAGTCCCCAGAAATCCACCATTCAGACGGGTGGCTGGGAAGAGCTCCCGGGGAGCTTGTCGGGTGGACTCTGGGGACCCCACAGAACAGGTCTGAGCTTGTTGGGACCACAACCTGCTTTGCCCTAGCCTGCCCTACTGGGGAGGCGCCTAGACTCGGGGACCCAGATCCCCACCTCGAAGAGATGAACAGATGGATAGTTTGGGTCTGATGAAGCCTTGCTCTGGAGTCCATGGGCCCAGTCTGCTAAGAGGGGCAGGGCTGGAACAATAGGGCTGGATCGGGAGGCCTGGAGCAGGGCTCAGCAGGTGGAGTTCCAGGCCAGCTTTATGAAGGACAAGGAGAAGAGAAGGAGGAGGAGAGGGAGGAGGAGGAGGAAAAGAAGGAGGAGAAGGAGGAAAAGAAGGAGGAGAAGGAGGAGGAGGAGGAGGAGAAGGGGAGGAGAAGGGGAGGAGGAGGAGGAAGGGGAGGAAGAGGAGGAGGTGGAGGAGGAGGAGGAGGAGGAAGACCCTTCTGCAGGAAACCCTGAGGTTTCGCCCCCTAAGAACCTGCTGGTTCCCAGAGACCTGGCGCCATGCTCATCATCAAAGAAATGGCGGGGCGGGGGGCGAGGGCATCAGACTCTTGGGGCCAGAAGGCCCGGACCAAATTCGCTGGGATGAAAATGGGGGCCAAGGACCAGGACCCCCCCGCCCCCTTTGGACTGCCACGGAAGACCTGGTGAAGATCGGTTTACTTGCTGCCCTGGCCTACTCCCTCTGGCCCTTGTTAGCGCGAGGCTGTTAAACGGGAACCCTGGCAGCGAGGGAAGGTGGACAGGTGAGGGAGTACGGGATTCCCATCCCCCCGTCCGTAAAACCAGGGAATGGAGCCTAAAGTACCCATGAAAAGGGAGGCGGTCAGGGGGATGCCTGGCAAAGAGAAGAGAGGCTACCGCAGGGGGCCTGAACAACAAGGCTACTAACCCGAAACCAGAAGGAACCCAACAGCCATGCCACGACCCCGGAGAAGGCCCCCAAAGCTCACCCTATGAGCCCCTCCCCAGGGAGGCCGCGGGGAACAGAGCAGTAGAACTCCCTTGGGGTCCAGCACAGCCAGAAGGCCGTGTGGGGAGCCGGGGCCAGACACATGCAGCTCTAGAGTCAGATGTGAGGATGGAGGCCCTGGCCAGCAAGGTTACCGAGAAGGGGCAAAAGAAACTGGGGCTCTTCCCCCTGAAGGAGAGAGATTTCACAAAAAATGGTCTTCGGGCCTGGGAGGAGTCTCGCTCAGCGGAAGTAACCAGCTGCCACCCCCAGGCACACACTAAGTGGGGGTGGGCTTCTCTGGCAGCAGGGGGGATTTAGGGGAGGTAAAATGAAGATATTCTTAGCCTAGAGAGTTGCTAAATACAGGAATAGGTCGCAGGAAGGGCAGGTGGGTCACCTGGGTGGGGTGACCTGGGTGGGGTGGCCGGGGGGGGGGGGGCGGACCCAGGGATCTCGGAAGCTCCCTCCAGTCTGAGGGAGGGCCTCGTCCTCACCGGCAAACCAACGGTGGATTTCGAGGCCAGGTTTGGCCTGGGCAGGGTCACTCGGAGCTCCGAGTTCCAATTCTGCCTCAGCCCCGACCCTCGCCCCTGCCACCCTGGGCTGCGGACACCACCTTGGGGAGAGTGCCGGGCACCTGGATGGTGCAGCTGCCAAGCCCAGGATCCAGGCGGAAGAGAGCCAGAGGGCTCAGGAGGGCTCAGGAGGCCGGTCCTGCCGGCTCTGGGGACCGGGCAGCCGCTTCTGGGGAGTGAGCAGGGTGGATGGTGGGTGGGAGAGGCAGGGGGGAGGGGGGAGGGACGAGGCCACGGACAAGCTCTTTGGCTCAGCTCAACAAGGTCTCACCACATTGCTCTATCACTAACACTATTTCAGTAAAAAGTTTTCACTTTCCTGCTTGGCAAAAATATATCTGATGAAATAACCCCACCCCACCCCTCCCTTCCAAAAAAAACCCCCAAAACAGATTCTAAAAACCTGTAAAGACACTACTGAAGCCGATAATATGAAAAGCAAACTAGAGTCAGGAGAGTCATCAGCACACGCACCGAGTTTTAACTGTAGCAGGCAGGCAGTAGATGATAAATGCATGAAATCATGATCCTAGGCAGATTCAAAAGTTCAAATGAATATACTGTAATAGATATATATTTCGATATAGAGTTGTTATATATAATGTGTGTATGGTCTAGGTTTCAGAAATACTGCAATGTAGTGTACTGTACTTAAGTAAGCATAGCTAAATAGTAACTCATCTTCCACAAAGTCACTAGTACTGTTAATAAAAAAAAAAACCTCTGTGATATTTTTTTCCAGTAAAAAGAAATCGCTATGGTTAATAACAGTCACAGACTCCTTTTGGATACAGAAAGACAACACATGCTTCAACAGCAACCAGAAAGAGGTGCGGTTGTCGCCTTAGTCAGAGGGCCGGTGGGAGGGAGGGGAGGGGAGGGGAGAGGAGGGAGGGATGGAGACAACCCCTCCACCCCCACCCAGGTCGGTGGGGTTTGGAGAAAGGCCCAGAGCCGCAGAAGTGTCCATGGGAGCAAGAAGTCAGGCCAGGGGCCCCCAGAGTTGGGGGTTTAGGAGTCAGCTGGGTCCGTACCCTCCCCGCACCTGCCAGCTCTCCTGCCCCATAAGATGAGTCACTGCTGCGAAGATTAGGGCAAAGGCCACCGTGGCATTGTGGTGTTGGGGACAGGATTCAGAAGGCGTGAACTCTGTGCCTTGGAGGGGCCTGCATTCTGGGGGTGGACCGAGGGGCAGGGGGCCGTGGCGAACAGTGGAGCTGCAGGCCAAGGGGGCTGGGGGAGGAGGCAACCCCAGAGCCTCAGCGTTGACAGCCCAGGGGCGCTCGGGCTGCGGGCTGGGTCCCTTGGCGGGTGGGCACACGGGAAGATGGAGGCCTGATCTCAGTGAGGGGGACAGAGAGCCGTCCGTGGTGGTCTGAGGCTCCTCGGACGATGGCAGAGGGGTGGGGAGGTGTTCTGAGGAGAGCCGGTAATGCAGCTCTCTGACGGGACTGCGGAAATCCAGGCCGATCGCAGCCTGGACTGATCCACTGACTGGTCTCTGCCCCCGCTCTAGGGCCCAGGCGGCTCAAACCCCAGGAGGCTCCTAGAGTGGCTGGGGGCGGGGATGTGGGCGCCCCTGGAATGGGAGAGGCCAAGGGGGAGGGGAAGGGGGGGGTCCTTAGGCTCCCTGCAGGCTGAAAAGGCATCCCTGTGGGGTGTGGGCTCTTTGGAGGCAACAGGGTGGTTAGGGCTGGGATGCCCAAGGGTGGGGCACCGTCCAAGGGGCAGATGGGTGATGGCTAAGCTTCCCTCACCATATGGCCCAGGAGGCAGTCAGGCCGTGGAAGGAGCCCCCGGGTCCGGCCCGGACCCCAGCGCCGAGGCCCCAGCTTTGGTAAACAGGCAGCATGGCGTCTGTGTGAGTTCCTGCAGTCAGCCTTGGTCCCTTCCCCTGGGGAGGGGCAAGAGGGAGGCACGAGCCAAGGTCCGCCCCTGGCCCTTGCCAACCTCCTGCTCCAGTGGGGTGGGGGGAGGTGGCAGATAGAGAGGCGGACAGAGTTTTGCTTTGGTTCAAATGGGGGCAAACTCACCTGGCCCCTTTCCCACAGACCCCTCCTCAGCCAAGGGAGTGTCCTTTCACTGGTCGGGGGCGAGGGGCTGAGCTAGCAGGCTGGGGGCCATGGGGAGACCCTAAACATTTTGATGACAACAAGGCTGGAGAAATCAGAAGGGTCGGCCACTTCCGGACAGCCTGGGAAAGCAGTCTCTGGGGTCCAAGAGAAATGCGGGTCCAGAGCTCCCCGGGCTATTTCTTAGGAGTGGACTCCAGGAGGGAGCGGGCAGGGAATCTGCTCCTTTGGGAGAAAGCACTCAGCCTCCCAACCTCCCTGCTCCTTTCACCAAGTGGTCCGATGTGTCCTGGGGGCAGACGGGGCCCGACAGGCTGGAATACACTGTCTAATTGCCACCCACCCACCCAACCATCCAACCATCCATCCACCCATTTCTCCATCCAACTGTCCGTCCGTCCGTCCGTCCGTCTGTCCATCCACGGTTCACCCTGGAGGGGCATGGGGGAGGGTTTACAGCTAGAAGGGGAGGGAGGAAGAGGAGAAATGGAGAGAGAGTGTAGTGGTAATAATAGTAGTAGTTGTAGTAGTAGTAGTAGTAGTAGTAGTAGTAATAGTAGTAGTAGTAGTAGTAGTAGTAGTAGTAGTAGTAGTAGTAACGATATTTACTGAGTACCCACTGGGTGCGGAGCACTGCACTGAGCGTCTGGGAAAGTGCAACAGAAGCACCAGAGGCGTTCCCTGCCTGTGAGGAGCTAGGAGAACCCTGGATAGGAGTGGAAAGGAGGGGAGAGGGGAAAAGAAGGAGGGAAGGAGGAAGAAGGGAAAAGGGAGGGGACTATCACTCACATCTCTGTTAGAAACCATGGCCAAACCACCGGCCTCTCCGCCACCAGTCCAACAGCCCGGTGGAAACTATCCAACTGTCCTGGGGGCAGCCGTTTCTGGCCCCCCCACCTTACCTCCACCCCCACCCCGACCCCGGCACACAGGCAGTGTTGTTCCGCCGCAGGGAAATGGCCCGGCTCGTGGCTTCCCAGCTGCTTAAACTCCCCCGTCGGGGCCGGCTGACCAGAAGAGGGCCCCCGGCCCCATCCACCAACCGCCGCCACCCTGGGATGTGGGCTCTGAGAAGGTCGGAATACCGAAACAGTGCAGGGGGAGGGGTGGCCCCTCTCCCCCACCTCACAGGCCAATGGTGAGGATCCCATCCCCCGCACTCTGTGTGCGCCGCTAGCCCTCTGCCCCTCCGCCCCACTGCACCCAAATGAATTTGCTCAATCAAAGCGGTTGGCCCGAGTCGGATGGCAAGGACTGACGGCGGACGGATGGAGAGGAAGGCCCGCCCCTGCCCCAGAGAAGGCTGTTTTGAACCAAAGCCAGGGAAGGTGTGCAGGGGATGATGCTCAGATGCTGGAAAGAATGGCCAAGACTCCCTCCCCAGTAAGCACTGTCATGGTCTGAGCTGGCTGTCCACGAGCCGGGCTTCTTCCTGTGCTCTGAAGGCCACCGGCCCCTCCCCGACTTCCTTGTCCTCCTGCCCGCCCCGGGCCCCAAGAACCCTCTGACCAGCCGGGGAAGAGACCGGGCCGGGGTCGTGTGTGTGTTGGGGGTTGGAGGGGGGCGGAGCACAAGTGTGGCATCCAGGACCTCCTCAGGTCCCGAGACTCCCAGGCACCCCTGGGGCACAGGCAACAGGCATCGGTTCCTGACAGAATCCACCAGAATCTGCCTCCTTCCCAGACCCAAGTGGTCTCTTAAACCCAAAGTGAACTTCCCACCCAGGGCCTGTGGCCTTGCAGAGGGGCCTGGCGCACAGTTGGCTCGATGCCCTGCCAGGGGGGTGGGGGAGGGGTGCGGGCGGTGAGAGAGAGGTAGGGCGGGGAAGCTCCTTCCCCACGCTCTGGGCCCAGCGGGAGGAGGGGAACCCCCCTTCCTACTGCAAGGAGCCCAACTCCTGCCCGTGAGACGCTCTGGGAACCAGGTGTACGGTCACCCAGACTTGAAGCTTTCTAGTTGGCCAACTCCCAGCTTTCCCTTCTGGTTCCCGGTCGGCACGCGGGGCTTCCGAGCGGCTCCTGGAACACGCCGGAGATGGGGCAGTTGGGACGGCGTGGCGGAGGTGACCGAGCCCGGTGAAGCGCTCCAAACCGGTCCCCGCGGCGGTCACAGCCCCACTCCACCCCTACCCAGCCAGGACCCGGGCAGGGTCCCACTCTGGAGCTTGGCTTCCCAGTGCCAGGCAGGAGCTGCCCAGGAAAAGGCTCACCAGCCGGACCAGAAGAGGCCACAGAGGCATCTCCCGGCCCAGCGGCCCCCAAAGGCGGGACCCTCCCTGTGCCGATCCCCGTCCCCAGGTTTCAGTTGGTTCCGCGAGAACTCCCACGCCTTCCCTACCTGCCCGTTGGCCCGGTGGGCCCTGCACCGGCCAGGCAACCTGGTACAGAGCGGCAGCAGCCTCTACGTCAGGGGGTTGGGTTGTTAGCAAGGCTGGAGGGGAGAGAAAGGGAGAGGCCGGGGGCCGCGTTGCCTGGCCGCGTTGCCCTGCCGTGTTGCCCTCTCAGACTGTAGGGAAGGCGGAGCCCCTCAGAGGGCACAGCCTCCAACCCCGGAGTGAGGTCAGTCACCTCCTCCCCCTCACGGTCACCACCGCCTGGGGAAGCACAGCTTGAGGGGAGACCCTGGGATGGGGATGGGGGCGGGAGGGAAGAGGGCGGGAAGGGTTTGCGGGAGGGTGACCTGCCCCTACCGAGACGTCAAGCAGCAACTTACAATGCCTGGGAGGTCACTGCCCCCCGCCCATCCAAGCAATACCAAAAACAATAAAAATGAAGAGAAATGTCAACAAAGGATGAAGAGAACGTCCTTCCTCTCTTTCTGATAAATGTCTAGTCGCCAAGTTATCTTTCTACCTGGAAGCAGTTTAGCTAACCTCAACAGTCTCAATTTACAAAATATACATATATATATCTATACATTTTCTAGATATAGATATATATATATATATATATATAAAACAAAACAAGAGAGAAGGGATTAGTGGCAGTGTATGCAAAACGAAAGGAAACAAAGAAAATTACTCTTAAAAATCTCAATTTTTTTACACAAATACTGTTGTAAATATATTAAAAAAATCAGCGTTCTGTCTGGTAAACGTCACTTTTGCCCTCTATAAAATTTTGAATTAAAAAAGTCTCAAGACCACCATTTTTTATTTCCCCCTACCTCCTTCTCTTCCTTCTTCCACAAGAATAAATCCTGACGCAACTTTTTTTCTTTTTCTTTTTTTTTTTTTGCTTTCGCAACTACTACGGGAAGTCTCCCCTCTCCTGTACCTGGAACCCTCGACGCAAACCTCCCATCGTGCACTTCCCAGATTCCTGCCGGGACCGGACGGGCGGCCTTCCCGGTGGCACTGACCCCAGACAAGCCCAGGGGCTGCGGGGGGGAGAGGGGGGCCCTGCCCTCCCCCGCCCCCGCCAACCACCATCCCCGCTCCCTCCGGGCCGCATCAGAGAGATGGGCTGGAGGCAATCGGTGCGGGACCCAGGCTGGCCGGCAAACTCCCATTTTTCCCGGCCCTCTGGGGGCCCCGGACGGTCGTGGAGTCCGAACGGGTGGAGGCATGAGGCGGGTCCAGCGGAACAAAGACGAGCGCTGGGCTCGGATGCCGCAGGCCTTCCAACTCGGTTCCGTCTAAGGACGTAGTGCTTCTTCGCAAGTGAAAAAGAACTTTTTTTTGAAGCTTTTTTTTTGGAAACTTTTTTTGTAAAGAAGGGTTGCATTTAGAGGCCAGTAGCCAGAGGCCCAGCCAGGGACCTTCTGGAGTGTTACTAGCTTAAGGCCACCATCCGCGGGAGGCCAGGAAAACCGGCGTTCTCCCGGCCTCCGGAAATGTAATGTACCAGCAGGCAAAAAACAGTTCTTCATGTAGTACAAAACGGAACTAAACCAAAATGAAAATGAAATCAAGGAAACCAAAACGCAAAAAGGAAACAAAACAAAACAAAAAAAATCGGAAATTCTAGTGCCGTAAGCTTTTTTTTCATTTGTTTGTTTCTTTTTTTGTTTTGTTTTGTTCGTAAGAAATGGAGGTGGGGGTAGGGGGGAGGGATGGCTGGGGGGAGGGAGGGAGGGAGGGAGGAAGGGAGAGAGGGAGAAGATGTACTTATCCGTCTGACACGTGCATCCGCATGTGGTCGTTGAACTGCTCGATTTGGTCAAACTTGGCGGGGCAGACGGAGCAGACGTAGGTGGTGCCCTCCGTGCAGGCTGGCGGGCCAGGGGGACCGGCGCGGGCCGGGCCGCCGTTGCTGGAGCCGTGCAGGGCCACGTGGCGCTCCAGCAGGGTCTTGTGAGAGAACTTCTTCTTGCAGATGTAGCACTCGTAGGACTTCTCTCCGCGGTGCAGGCGCATGTGCACGTTCAGAGAGCTCTTCTGGGTGAAGCGTTTGTTGCAGATGCTGCACTGGTAGGCCCTGACGCCCGTGTGGGTCACCATGTGTTTGATCAGGTAGTCCTTCAGGGAGAAGGAGCGCCAGCAGATGCTGCACTGGTGCGGCTTCTCGCCTGCCCGGAGGCCCGGAGTGCGTGTGGGTGAGGGGCCCGGCCGGTGGCCAAGGGGACCCAGGGAGGAGGAGGAGAGGAGGTGGGGCGACAGAGAGAGAGAGGGAGAGAAGGGGGGGACGGACAGAGCAGGAGTGAGAGTATGGGGACAGAGACAAAAAAACAAATACAAATCATCTATGTTAAAAAAGAAGCCTAACGTAGCTGGTTTCTGTCCTCCCTGGTGATTCAGCCTCAGAGGCTGCTCTGTCCTCCCTCCACCCGGAGGACGGCAGATGCTCCTTCCTCCCGCTCTCCCCGCCCTTCACTGGCGGGCTCAGAGGCATCTCAGGCCAACATGCCCTGGGCCAAGAGGAAGACCACTTTCAACGGGGATGATTTAACCATGAGATGAGCATAGTGGTATGTGTTAACCACTCGCTACGGGGCCAAGGACTGTACTGAGCGCTGGGGTAATGATGATGCTACTGAATTCAAATCCCAGCTCCGCCACGTGTCTGCGGTGTGACCTCGGGCAAGCCCCTTCACTTCTCTGGGCCTCAGTTCCCTCATCTGTAAAATGGGAATTGGGACTGTGAGTCCCCATGGGACAGGGACCCCCGATTTGCCTGTATCCATCCCAGCGTTTACTACAGTGCCTGGCACATAGTAAGCACTCAACAAATGCCATAAGTACTATTATTACTGGTTAAGCAGTTAAGCTTAGGTACAATGCGATCAGAACGGTTAGACTGGAGGTGGGGAGTGGGGGACTTGTCGAAGCAGGGGTCAAGTACAGAGCTGAACCACGAGCCAAGCGCATCGGACTGTGAATAGGGACGTTAGTGATGATGATGATGATGATTACGGTATTGAGCGCTTACTATGTGCAAAGCGTATGTATAGTGGCTGGCCGCCCCTCCCGGGCCCCTGCTTGTCAGCCCAGACCCAGCCCTCGCGGCTGCTGCCACCTCCTTCCGGGGCCCGGCCTGGCCCTCGGCTTCCCGCACCGCCAGGAGAGGCCCCGGCGGCCACGGACCGGCCCCAGACTGGTCCGTCTGTGCGGGGGGCGCTGGCGGCCAGCCGACAGAAAATGCCAGGACATCCACTGGTGAGCCAAGATCCTTCCGTGCCCCAGGGTGTGTGGCCCGAGTGGAGGGAGGGCGAGGGGCAGCGGCAGGGGCAGGGGCGGCCCCAGCCAGCTGGCTCGGCTCCTGCCGGCAGCCCTCCCTCCCCCAACCCGAGCCCCGCGCTCTGGATGCTGGCGGGACGGGACGGGACGGGACGGGACGTGGGGTCCCTGGCCAGGAGCGCAGCGCAGCCCCCTCCCACGGGCCTGCTGGGCCGCAGGCGCCCCAGAGGCGGCGCGTGGCCTCTTCCAATCCTCCCCTGCCCCTCCGCACCCCACGGGGCCCTAGTCAGCAGGGGCACGGTCAGCCCGAGACATAGCCCGGTGGCTGGAAAGGGGCCGATCCGGGCACTGCCCGTCTGGGCTGGCCAGAGAATGGAGGGCCCACCGCCCGCGAGGGCCTGGCCATGGCAGGAGCCGCTCCGGTCGCCCCTGGCAGCCCCCCTCATCGCGGCCAAACACACACACACACACACACACACACACACACACACACAGAGTCAGGCAGACAGACTGACCGCCACCCCCCGGCACTCACCCGTGTGGACGAACATGTGCTTGACGTAGTTCTGTTTGGCGGTGAAAGTCTTGTTGCAGAGCGTGCACTCGTAAGGCTTCTTCTCGGCGGGGCCCCCAGCGGCGCCGTGGCCGGCCGGCGGGGCCAGGGGCTGGGGCGCCGGCAGCTGGGCCGTGAAAGTGGACAGGCCCGGCTGGGACACGGTGACAAACTGTGCCTGCTGCCCGGCCAGGGGCTGTGGCAGGCTGAACAGGAACGGCTTGGGGCCGCCGCCGGCCGTCTGCGTGGTGAACAGGGCGGGCAGGTAGGTGTTGCCGGCCGTGCCGATGACCTGGGTGTTGCTGGTCAGGGTCAGGGGCATCCGCAGGTTGCTGGTGAGGGTCTCTGTCTGGCGCAGGTAGAGCTGGGCGCCGGGCAGGGGCTGGGCCGCGGGCTGCGGGGCGCCCTTGTCGGGCCCGCTGGGGCCCAGGGCAAGCAGGACGCCGTCCGCGTCATCCTCGCCGGCCCGCTCTCCTCCTCCTCCTCCTCCTCCTGCTCCAGCCCGCTCCGGGGATGGGGCGGGCTCCGGGCAGGGCGCGGGGGCTGGGGCCGGCGGGTCGGGGCGCTCGGCTGGGGCGGGCTCGGCCGGGGCCTCGCGGGCGGCGGCGGGTGGCTGCTCGGCGGAGTCCGGCTCCGTGCCGACGGACGAGCTGACCCCGGAGTCGAAGCTCTCGCCCTTGGGCTCGCTGTCGGCGCCCTCGGCCGGCTCGGGGTCGTCGGGCCTGTCGGCCGCCTCTCCGCGCCGCTCGGGCGGGCCCCGGGGCCCACGTCCGCAGCAGCCCCCGGCGCCCTCGGGGGTCCCGCCGGCCGCTCCCCCGGGGTCGGCATCGTCCCTGGCGGCGGTGGCGCCCGCGGCCCCACCCTCCTCCTCGTCGCCACCGCCGTCCCCGCCGTCGCCGCCACCACCACCGCCTTCGTCGTCGTCGTCGTCGTCCAGCTCCTGCTTGATGCGGATGTTGCCCACGAGGGTCTGGATGCGCACGGGCCGGGGCTGCTTGCGGCAGTGCGTGGTCTCGGGCGCGGCGGCGGCGGCGGCCAGGTAGCGCTCTACCTGCTGCGAGCGCTCGTGGATGCGCGCGATCCAGCCGGGCTCCTCCAGGGCTGCGGCCGTGGCCCTGGGCAGCCCCAACGCCGTCTCGTGGTGGCTGACCAGCGCCCCGCTGTAGAAGGACCGCTCGCCGCTGCCGTTCTGCAGGGAGCAGGCGTACAGCGCCGAGTAGATGCGGTCCACGCTGTGCGGGCCCGGGCCCGCCGCCAGGTAGCCCGACTCCGTGTCGCTGCTCTGGCCCGACGTGCCCGACTCGGGGGTGCCCCGCGGCGTGTCGCGGCCCGAGTCCGTGGGCGCGCCCGGGTAGGCGTCGCCCGCGTGCTGCGAGACGATGCGCGTGCACTCGTCGATGACCGTCTTGATCTGCAGGATGCTGGCCGCCGTGAGCACCTGCAGCGCCTCCGACTGCGACACGCGCAGCACGCCGCTGTACATGAAGTCGATGAGCTTCTGCACCGACTGCACCGACACCACCGACGGGATCTCGATGTCGCTGTAGCCCAGCAGCAGCTTGTCCTGGAAGAAGGGGCTGCCGGCCGCCAGCACGCAGCGGTGGGCCCGCAGCATGCTCCCGTGGATCCGCACCGTCACGTCACAGAAGTGGCCACGGTTGCGCTGCTCGTTGAGGGTCTCGAGCACGGAATTGCTGAAGTTGTGGAGGTTGATGCTGTGGACACGCTCGCTCATCCCCTTGCAACTGCTGTCCCCTGCAGACCGGACACACAGACGGACGGACGGACACAGAGACAGGCAGGCGAGTTGAGCGCAGGGGTCCAGCGGGGCCGGCCCTCTCCCGGGAGCCACGGGCCCCACCGGAGCCCCCGCCCCCCTCGACACACACCGGGGTGGTCTGAGCCCACGAGCCCAGGAGCCCTCCGCGCCACCTCCCCCGCCCTATCCCTCGACTCCACGATGAAAGGAAGGCCAATCGCAGCCCCGGGATCCCTCCCACGCTGGTTCCCGCGAGGGCCCCCACGATTCGCAGACCACCGGTGAGGCGCTCTCGACGAGCTGGAGGAAAGCGAGTAGAGTGTGGGTGGGTGGGTGGGTGAAAGGCACTTGGGCTGTGCCCGGGGGAGCCAGCTGCCTTGCCAGGTCATTCATTCATTCAATCGTATTTATTGAGCGCTTACTGTGTGTAGAGCACCGTACGAAGCCCTTAGTCATGGCCAGGCTATCTCGGCAGATCCCCATGGGGTGGGAGGGTGGGAAGGGAAGCGGAGGGACAGAGGCCCGCACAAACAACCACCTGGACCCCTCGGAGGCCGGAACCGGGTCTGGACCTGCAGTTCCCCTGGCCTCTGCCATGGGGTGGAAAGTTTGCCACCTGCCATTGGGCCCGGGGTGACACCCGAGGCGACCCAACACACCCACCGAGGGTCTCGTGAAGATCCGGCCATGAGCGGATCCCAGCCCCACATCTTCTCGCCTCATTCAGGAAGCCAGCAGACGCCCACCCCCACCCCAGTGGCTTTGCTCTGAGCCCCACCTCCAGCAGAGCCGGTGGGCGGGGGGAATGACGTGAGAGTTCTGCCCTGGGAGAGTTCATCCCTCCCCTTGCCTCGTGCCCCCTGAGCCTCCAGCCTGGTCCGTATATGGGCCCGGGCCCAGTCCGCCGGAGCAGCGGGGAGGCTGGGCAAGATGGGGGCGGCCGGCCGGCGGGCACCGTGACATGGGCATGGGCATGGATGGGCACACCCCGAGGGTGGCATGGGGTGGGCATGCAGGCGGGCAGAGAGTGGGCCGGTCCCGAGGCCATTCAGCGCCCGAGCAGACCGACCCTCTCCGCGCCGCTCGGCTTGGATGCCAGGGGTCGGAGGGCCGGACCCCGGGGCCTGGGAGGGACGGCAGAGGAGGGCACTCGGGGAGTGGCCCGCCGCTGGCCCCGAAGGCTTCGCTGTGACCAGAGTTAAACACATCTCGGACTGGTGCCAGTCAGGGGAAAATGAGAGTCTCTTGGGGAGGGGTGTCGGGGACGCTGACAGTGGGGCTGAGGGGATGGGAGGTTTTGTGGCAGGGAAGGCCCATAAGGTTGGCTCGGCGCGATGGATGGCGATGGAATTTAGCAGGAGACCGGCTCGCAGATAGGCGCAAGGTTGAGGCAGCGAGAAGGGAGGCCGTGGCTACAGTGCCCGGTCATCCTGCATGAGGGGGAAGGCCAGCTGGGACTAGGTGCTGGGGGTGGGAGCAGGTGGGGGGCTGGGGGAAGGGGGCAATCCGGTGGGAAACGGATCTGAAAAAGCCCCCAGCAGAGCCCAACTGAGGGGCTGCACCGCCAGATCGGTCGGTGAATGGGCCTTTCCCAGTGGCTCTCCGAGGCAGACAAAACACCCAGATTTCCATGCAGGCAAACCACAGACGTGCCCCCCCCCCCCTTTTTTTTTTGGCTGAGATTGGTGCTATGGCAGGGAGAACACAGTCCCTCCCACGGCCCAGAGCTGCCAGGCCGTCCTGCCCAGGGCCCTGAGATATCAGACCTATGCCCTGAATCAAAGGACCATGAATCCTCAAAATCCTGTTTTCAGAATCCTCTTTTTTCAGAATAGTCTTTCTTCCCCAAACCACCCCCGCAACTAGGCCTTCTCGACTCAGTGGCACCCTGGTTGAGGAGGGTCTTCAGGCACCCTCCATTGGGTCACCCCAACCCTCAGAGCCCTAACTGGGTGAAGCCCAGGAGACCTGGAATTAGGTGGGCCAGAAGCCCCCTGGGGCGGGTGAGGCCCATGCCACTGGAATACCCAGGGAGGGGAGTGGCAATAACGGCTCCTGGCCTGTCTGGGGAGGGTTGGGGAAGGGTATCCCGGCCCGGTAGAAGAGAGGAGGATGGGTCAGAGAGACGGTTCAAGGAGCGCTTGGTAGAGTGCAAGTGCTTAGTACAGTGCTCTGCGCACAGTAAGCGCTCAATAAATACGACTGAATGAATGAATGAGGCGCAGTGGGCAAGACGCCCCCTCCGGGCCGCAGGTGAGATATTTCCCGGCCGTGGCCACCAGGGGGCCTCGTTCCCATAGCAAAATGCAGCGAATCGCGGCTGCTCTGGAGCCGGGTTTTCTCCGGAGCACGACTCCTCCATGCAGGGCCCCGGACCCCACCATGCTTCCCCTGACAAAGTCCCGTGGGGAGAAGCCAATGGACCAACCACACCTACCCCGGGGACTTGCAGTGACCTGAGCCTTCCTGTATCCTCCCTGGCAAGGGCCTTCCCGGAGACAGGCCCGCTATCAGGGTCGGTAACATCCACACCTACAGGGCCACAGACGCCCCTGGGAACGGGCGCTGGTCTTGACCCCACAATATATGTGAAAGTACCAAGGGGCCAAGGTGGCCCTTGTTCATATCCTCGTTGGTCCTCCTGACCCCGTCAGGGGTGCCCGACCCACACTGTCCTGCCTAATGCCCGTTTTACATCTGGACCAAGGCCAATCTGGGTCTTGGCTGTGGATGCCCTCCCCTGGGCGTCTGGCTCTGTCTGGCAGAGCCCGGAGGAAGGCCTAAGGCACAGGGGTCCACTCGGCAGCTGGAGCCGGGCTACAACTACCCCGGGGGGCCGTGGAAACAGGCGGACGGATGGACAGAGACAGGCAGACAGGTTCTCCTCTGAGAGGAACTGGGGGGTTGGGGGGTGGGGGGCTGAAAGCTCACACCTCAGTGAGGTACACAGGGACATCTAGTGAAACTCTGAATTTGTGAGATCTCAAAGGCATACTCACATGGTCTTCCCCACGGCTACTCTTTGACCACCCTCCCATTGCAGTGAAACAGCTCCGGCCCCCCGGGGGGCATGGCAAATCATTGAATAGAGAACCAAAGTGCCATGGCTCTGAGCAGCCTGAGTTTCCCAGGCTCAATGTCGGTGGTTAGGGCAGTGCCACTCGCAATATCTCATTCTTGCCTGCTGATGTCCCCCAGGGCTTAGACTGAAACGGGTAAGCAGGAGACCAGGAGCAGCCATATTGTAAGCTCAGGTGGAGGTGTTTCCCTGCAGGCCCCATTGCCGACTGTATTGACCACAGAACAGAGTTGATGCTGGGCTGCAGTGGCGTGACTCTTAGGCAGTGGCCTTGGCAGCCGCTGTGGTCTCCACCACCCACGTCAGCCAGGACACCTGCTGGAGCTGCCTTCACATCCGAGGTGGTCCTTGGGTAGAATAACTTCTCCCCGGATGGCCTGGTCCCCGCAGGCAGAGCCAGGTCTGAAACCCTGGTCTCCTGGATCCCAGAGGCCGCATATGGGGCGAGGTGGCAGTCGTCCTGCATGGTACGGAGGCACTCGGTTCCAGAAGGGCTGTTTGTGTCCTAATGGGGGTCTAAAAACCACTGTCTGAGCCAGCCAAGGTGGAGCGGGAGACAGTTCAGCCGGGCCTTGGGGACTCTGGGCAGCAGTCTCTGTGGCTTTGGTTCCGTCTTCCATTTGGAAGTTTTTGGTTCTTCTAGCCAAAATCTTTTCAGGTTCTGGATGTCCACTTTGTCGTCTATTCACTCCTGGTGAGCAGGTGTCGGTCAGCCGGGACCCCAAGGGGCTGGAAGCTAGTGACCTTCACTCTCCAACCCTTTCTTTTAGGAGGCTGTCGGGAGGCCATTCCCCTGGGCTGAAGCATCCTTCTGGCCTTTGACATTCTGGCAACTTTCTGAGTGGCCACAATAGTTGGGGTCTTCGGGAAGGTGAAAAGTCCTCGCACGGCACGCAACAGGTTTCAAGAATCTCCAGGGATATATCTTGGGGGCGCTGGGCACTCCTGGACCACCGCTCTTTACCTGCGGAAATGGGTTCCCCCGGGGCAGGGATTCAGGCCCACTTCTTCTTCCCAGCTTGTTTCCCGGGCCATGACCCTATGGTTCCAGGTGGGCATCAAAGACGGCAGGCTCAGAGATTCCACATGTGTGTCTTTGGGCCACCTTTCGGAAAGGGGGCTGCTGGGGATGTACGCAGTTTTATGCAGGCCCAGCTATTGTGATGCCAGTCTTCCTTTCCACCGTGTGGGGTGGGATGGAGGCAGAGTCTGTCAGGGAAGTGGGCCCCATGGCGCGGGAGAATCGAGCAAGTTTATCCCCACACTCTTTTTCTTCAAAAACCAGCTGTCCGCTGATCAGACACACTGGCCTTCCCAATGCCAATGCTGCCTCTTCAGGACCCTGAGACTGGAACTGGGGGGGGGGTTCTACCACCTCAACCCTTCTGAACTGGTGGGGGTGAAGGCGAGGGGAGGAACCGACATGCTTGGTTGGCTCTCAAGGGCCCCAGGACAGACAGAAACTTTCCCCTTATACCTCTGCAACCCATAGAGAAGCAGCACGGAGTAGTGGATAGAGCACAGACCTGGGAGTCAGAGGGTCATAGGTTCTAATCCTGGTTCTGCCACTTGTCTGCTGTGTGACCCTGGGCAAGTCACTTCACTTCTCTGTGCCTCAGTTCCCTCATCTGGAAAATGGGGATTCAGATTGTGAGCCCCTCATGGGATGGGGACTATGTCCAACCTGATTAGTTTGTAACCGGTCCAGCGCTTAGTACAGTGCCTGGCACCTAATAAGCGCTTAACAAATACCACAATTTATTTATTTTTATTTATTTATTTATTTCCTGGCTCTGGGGCAGAAGTCAACTAGCCTTTACCTTACTGCCCAGCATGTCCATCCTCCTGCCGGGGCTTCTCCCTACCACTCCCTGGGCTCCTTCCCACCACATCCTCCCCCTCCCCACCCCATTTTCTCTCACTTTTCTGGGGACAGCCATGATCTGGCGGAGGCCCAGGGTGCCGCCTTCTGGACCTGGTGGAGGTGAGTGATTCAGCACAGGGCACCGCCCCCAGGGGGCGCTTGGCAAAGCCCACTGCCACTGTCACGGTGGCTGCTGTCGGATGCGGGGAGACCTTGCAACGTGGTTACAATCACAGAGTCGCTCTTTATGAGACAACCTGGCCCGCGTGCTGTCTCTCTCTGCCGGCAGACTTGAAATATGCATTTCTTGTGAGCCCAGACCTGACAACACGATGGCTTCCACGGGGCTGGCCCAAGAGGCCGGAAACCAGCATCAACGTTCCCACGGCAACGCGGATTCCATACGCACGTCCGCGGATCGGACGGCCCCCGTGCCGGGGCGGGGTGGTACCAGGGGGGCGGGACCCGGGCCCTCGGTTCCCCAAAAAGCATCGGCGTGAGCTGCACCCTTCACCCAGAGCTGCGGAATCCCACCCCGGATGGCTCGGCTGGGATGCAGACACAAAGGGGATGGTCGTGGTTGCTGTGGGAACCTGAACTTTGCGTTTCCTGATTTGTGTGTAATTAAAATGTCAGCCTTAATGGGCATTAATGGAGTTCACCATAAAAATCTTCTTTGTTGTGTTCTCAGAAAAGATGGCTCTAAAAGTTGGAATTGGACAAAGTGCACCGACATCGTCTAGGGGCAGGAGAAAGGACCCAGGGGGGAGGGTGGCGAGGAGGGAGGTTGAGGGGAGGCACAGCACCAAAGAGCCAACCTCCATTCCCCTCCTCCAGGGCCCTGACAGAGCCCCAATCCCCCCGAAGCCCCAGCAGAACCCCATTCCCCCAGGGTCCCGGTGGAACCTCATTCCCCCAGAGCCCCAGCAGCAGAACCCCACATCCCCAGGCCTCCAGCAGAACCCCACTCTGCCCAGAGCCCCAGGTGAACCCTACTCCCCCAGGGCCCAACGGAACCCTGCTCTCCCAGAGCCCAGCTGAACCCCATTCCCACAGAGCCCTGATAGAACCCTACTGCCTCAGAACTCCAGTGGGACCCCAATCCCTGAAGTTCTGGAAGAATCCCACTCCCCCGAGCCCCGGCGGAATGCCACTCATCCAAGGTCCCAGCAGAACCCCAATCCCCAGAGTCCTGGCAGAACCACACTGCTCCAGGGCCTGGTGGAACCCCACTCTCCCAGGGCCCTGATAGAACCCCAATTCCTAGAGTCTTGGTCAAACCCCAGGACCCCAGGGTCCTGGTAGAACCCACTTATGCAGGTTTGGGAATAGGCAGATCCTCCATTAAGAAAAACACCTGCTGGTACACACTGCATTTAATGAAAGCCCGGAAATGGGAAAGTGAGACAAGGACTGTGGGAATGCCGGATGGGCACTGTGCTGCAGTGGGCTCCACATTCGCTGGCGGGGGAGGCACTGAGCCACACTAGAATAGGCGCTGTGCTGAGTGGGCTTGCATTGGGCACTGGGCTGCAGCAGAGCGGGCACTGTGCTGCAGCGGGCATGCACTGGGGTGGGGTGGGGGGGGCCACTGGGCTACATCTGAGTAAGCACTGTGCTGAAGCAGGCAATGCACAGGGGTTTTGCAGGGTGTCAGGGAACTGGTGGTTCCCTGCACAGCTGCATCCATCCTCACTGGCTCTGGGAGTCCAGACAAGCAGTGGGGTCCGCCTTCACCTCTACCCAGCTTCTCCGGCTAACTCAATGGCAACGGAGCTCTGCGTCCACCCACCCCTGCATGATCCAGGCTCCAGCATCCTCACCCACACTATAGCCATTGTGTACTGGCTCTTCCTCCAAGGTGAGAGGCAGGGGAGCCTCCTGGGGGTGGGAGCTGACAGGGGGAGTCTCTTCTTCTGACTCAGGAGCGAGTAGGCCGGCAGATCTGGACCAAGACAGTGGCCAGGCTGGCCTCCACCTGCCTGGCTGAGAGACGGCTGCCTGGCTGAGAAAATGGCGCTGGGAGAAGTGCAGTGGCACTTCTCTGCACACTCTGTGGCAGGATAACCGGGTGCTTGTCTCCTCCGGGACTTTTGTAGGGGGCCTTTGGCTGGACTGGACAATGTGTGTGAGGGCCGTGCCAGGACACAGGGCTTTCACGGCTGAAACAATCTTCCTCGGGTTTGGACCCTGAAGGCAGTTCATTCTGCCTTCTCCTCAACTGGTTTCTGCCTTCCCAATGAGGCTAGACAAGGGGCAGGGAACATCTCCTCAATGGGCCTGGTTGACCTTCTCAGATCAGCCCAGGGGGAGACTCCTTTCAGTCCACTTTCTCAGACCTGCCCCGGTGGGGAGACAGGAGTCTCCCCGTATGACACCCTCAGACCAGCCCCGAGGGGGGAGACATCTCCTTGGTCCAGCTCTTCAGACCAGCCCAGGAAGATCAGGGCAGAGGCAGCCAACACCAACAGCCAAGCAGGGATGCCGCCACAGTGACCGCCCTCCCAGCCCCCTCCCAAATCTAAGCTTCTGGGCAGAAGTTTTCTTTTCATTGAAAAATATTTTTAACCCAAATCCTCATTGGCTTAAATGGAAGCTGGGAGAAATCAATCTGCTTCCTTCCGGTAAAGGAACTCCACCCTTCATCCACTTCCCAAACTGGATCGGAACCAGAAAACAGAAATCCTGCCTGCCACTCCCCATGAGATTCCAAACCCAAAGCCCATGGGCAGTCCAGCCCTGTGGGATCAGGGGTTTGCCGAGCGGGTTTCCGGCAACGGGTGACGGCGCATTTTGTCCTGATCCCGACGGCAGGAATCTCGAGCAGGCAGGGCCACTGCCAGCTTCCTGCCTGAGCTGAACCGATGGGAACCAGGGCGGTCCGCAGTCACGACCCGCGGACTGCCCAACTGGCTCATAGACTATCCCCAGCACATAATGCAGTGGGAAAAACTGGTGCCACGCCGGCCAAGCCCAAACCAAAATGGCGGGCAGCTCCCCTCAGGGCCCTGGGGTAGGGGGTCCCATGAGACTGACGGAGGGAGGAAGGGAGTGAAAAAGGGCTCGGCCTAGGACGCTGGGTTGGTGTACTCACAATCAGGTGAGCCGGTGCGAGCCCGCAGTTCGTCAGTGAATGTGTCGGGGGGCTGGGGGCGGGGCCGAGTGGGGGCTTGGCGGCCGTCCGGCTTCAGAGTTCAGGCAGGGTAAGCCTGGCGGGGCACTGCAGCCACTTGGCTGGGGAATCGCATCTCCTCAGACGCCTTCTGGTGCTCAGCTGTCTTGGGTTTCTTCCTGAAAATAAACAAAGGGCCCTTTGAAGGACTGGGTTGCATATTTGCGAAAAGGCATTTTTAGACTCGGTTAAAGATAACTTGATTTTTTTCCCCCTTTCTTTGAGCGGAGGAAGAAAAACCCATCCTGCGTGGCCCTTGTTTTGAAACAAGCTGGCCCTTGTTTCCCCGCAGCAGAGGGAGGCCAGACCGGGGCCAGGCCGAGGCCGCTCGGCCCTCTTTCTCCACCCCTGGGCCGGGCTCTGCGACTACACCCAGAGCCGTTCCCGACCCGCCGGTCGCTCGAGCCCCGCCTGGCTAACGGGAGCCGAGAAGGCAGCTTTCCCTTAGAGGTTCTCCTGTGGTCTGGAGCATCCCGGGTGGGGGACTGGGGTTTGGTACTGGCCCCTGGCTTCCACCACACCAGGCTCACAAGCTCTGAGCTCTGGGCAAGGCGGTCATCCCCAGAGCTCGGGCGATTGCTGCAGCTCAACCCCAGACTGGCAGGACCGAGAGAGGCGAGGTCCAGGGAAGAAGCGAAACCCCAGCCTCCAGCTCCCGCATCAGGCCTGGCCCCTCTCCGTTGGACATTTCTGGAACGGGCTGCGAATCTGCAGAGTGAGACACAACGCTTCCCAACCTTTTCTTCATCCCAAAATCAAACAAGCTCTCCGGCTCTACACGAATGCCCTGGCTGGCTGCTCTGGATACCACCCTGCCACTCGTCAACCTGCTTCGATCTCTGGATCCCACTCTGCCGCTCTGGATCTCACCTTGCCACTGTCCATCTCGCTCTACCACTCCAGATCCTCCTCCCACCCAACTCGAGAGCCTGCTTCCCCCTTTGAAATCGGGAATATTTCTCTTCTCACTGCTGCTGGAAGGGGTTTGGACAGTATCACACAGTCCAGGGGCATCAGGGCCCACATAACTGCTAAAATTGAATGCACAACTGAATTAACACAAATACACAAGGATGGGTGGAAATAAATCCGTATGTACTAGGGGTGGCCAGTGGGTTGCTCTGACTCTGGGTGACGGGGAGATAACCGGGAAAGACTTGTTGGAGGACGTGGGGTTTGAACATGGGGAGTCTGGGGCAGGGATGGAGGTGTAAGAGTCAGGAGGGAGGGGCAGCTGGATGGCTGACCTCGGCAGGTTGACTGTGTAGTGGAAGCGGGCAGGCCAGGAAGTAGTAATAATAATAATAATAATAATAATAATAGCATTTGTTAAGCACTTAGTGTCAAGCACTGTTCTAAGTGCTGGGGTAGATACAAGCTAATCAGGTTGGACAGAATCCCTGTCGCACATGGGACTCACAGTCTTCATACCCATTTTACAGATGAGGTAAGTGAAGCACATAGAAGTTAAGTGATTTGCCCGAGGTCACCCAGCAGACAAGTGATGGAGGCGGGATCAGAACCCAAATCCTTCTAACTCCCCGGCCTGTGCTCTATCCATTAGGCCACGCCGGAGTAGCGGATGAAGAGAGTGAAGAGGGCACGTAAGTACGGTGGGGTCAAGCGGGGGAGAGCCTTGAAGCCACACAGGGGTCCGGGGAGGGTTGAAAGGAGAGGGGAGATTTGGGCCCAGATGTGAGCACGGAAAGGTCGGGGGTGCAGAGACAGAAAGGGGCGGGGTTGCGGGCTGGTCTTGGGGGCGGGGTGGAGATGGTGGGCGGGATCGGGAGCAAAGCTTTCGGGGAGGCTGTCGGCGGGCTCGGGAGCAAGGTTTAGGGGAGGCTGGTCTGGGGGCAGGGCTGAGGCCGGGGCGGGCTCGGGAGCAAGGCTTAGGGGGAGGCTGGGCAGGGGCCGGGGCTGTGGGCGGGCTTGGGAGCAAGGCTCCGGGTGAGGCCGGTCAGGGGGCGGGGCTGGGGACTTGGCGACGTTTGGGGCCGGGGGGTTTCCCTCTTGACCAGGTCCGTCCTGCACCTGTCCAGCCCCGCCAACCGGCTTCTCGGGGGCCCGGGGCGGTGGGCCCGGGCTCGGGCTGCCGCTGGCCGGGGGCCCGGGAGGGCCCGGGAGGGGCCGGGCCTGGCTGCGTCCGCGGTTCCGGCCCCTCATCGGCCGAGGGCGACCCGACGGCTTCCCCGCGCCGGCAGGACCCTCGTGCCTGGGTGGCGGGACCCCCACCGGCCCTCCCGCCCCGCCCGAGGCCCGGGGTCACACACCGCCGCCAACGGATGGCCCCGAAGTGGGGCACGGGATGCCACCCGGGTGCCCCCCTCTCCCGCCCGCTGGCCCCGGGGTCCCGGCCAACGTGCGGGCGGGCGGGCTGGGCCAGGGCCAAGCGGACCCCACGGCCAGCGGGCCCTGAGCGGGGCGCCGGCAACCGGGAGGGCCGGGGGCGGCGGGGGGCCCCGGGGGCGGGAAGAAGGGGCACGGGCCGGTTCAGCCCCCCTGGCGCTGGCACCTCCGGGGAGATGCGCGCCCGCTAATACCCGGAAGGCCCGTAGCCGCGCTCTCCTTCTAGGCAGGATGCACGCGAGACGAAAGCACGTTAAATGGCTCCAAAAGGTACCGGGATCTGGCTGCGTGAATCGGTGTGGAAATCAGCCAGGTTGGTGACATTTTCAGTGTACATTTCATATGCATTTGCACATATTGTATACATACAGCAACGGCAATGTTTTTGCAAACATATGGAAAATAAATATTTTATCTGTGAGAACTCACATCTCTCCAGAGTCTGTTGAGAAATGTAAGCCACGCACAACTTCTATCTATGCTTTGGTCTCTCTTCTCTCTCCCTCTCTCTGTCACTCTCTCTTTCTGCCACTTTTTTTTTCTTTCCCCATTTCCCAGTCACCAGACAGCATTTCCTTGGCCTCCAGAAAATGTGACATTGTCAGCTGGAAAGAAGGCTAAAGGGCAGGCTTTTCCATTAGAGGGTAAACTTTTGGATGGCAAGGTATGTCCATCTTTCTCCTTTCCTCTCCCAGACACTCAGAACAACTCTCCGCAATCAGGAGATGCTCAATAAATACCACTGACTGACTGGCTGGCTTGTTACCTGCACCTGCCTTCCCAGACTAAGCCCCACTTTTCCTCATCTCCCACTCCCTTCTGCGTTGCCCTGACTTGCTCCCCTTGCTCTGCTCCACTCCCAGCCCCACAGCACTATGTACATATCTGTAATTTTATTTATTTATATTGAGGTCTGTCCCCCCACACCATCGTGTAGGCTCACTGTGGGGAGGGAATGTGACTGTTTATTGTTGTACTCTCTCCCAAGTGCTTAGTACACTGATTTGCACACAGTAAGCACTAAATAAATATGATTGAATGAGTGAATGAATGCCATTGTCCAGATCTGACTCTGGGGAGAATGAGAGACTGGGGCAATTAACCATGCTCTACTACTACTATTACTACAACACGCTTACATTGTGTACTAAGAGCCTTGGCAGAGACCATACAATCAGATCAGACACAAACCTTGTCCCATATGGGGCTCACAGTCTACGGTAGAAAGGAGAATGGGTACTGAATCCCCACTTTGCAGATTCATTCAATCGTATTTATTGAGCACTTACTGTGTGCAGAGCACTGTACCAAGCGCTTGGGAAATACAAGTCAGCAACATATAGACATGGTCCTTACCCAACAACGGGCTCACAGTCAAGAAGGGGGAGACAGACAACAGATGAGATGAGGAAACAGATGAGGAAACTAAGGTGTAGAGATATGGTGACTTGCCCAAGGTCATCCAGCAGGCAAGTGCCAGATCCGGGACTGGGGGCCCAGGTGCTCAGACTCCTAGGCCCGGGCTCTTTCCATTAAGTCACACTGCTCTCCCCATCTCTTTAATTCTGCCCAGCTGCCTACCCTCACTCCAACCTGGATCTGGTTCATTCCGGTGGCAGAGCCGCTGGCACTGGAGCAAATCTCGGGACATGAAGCATTCGGGCCCTTGATTGGGGGCCCACGCATGCACGGTGCCGGAAGGCTGGACTTCCGAAAGCCTTCCCCACCCTATTGCCTTACCACTCTCCAGAACTTCCAGGGGGCACACAACAACAGGATGGGACCACCATCCCCATCCGGTCCTCCATGCAGGAGGCTGGCAATGATGACGGCAACAAGAATGTGCCAACATCCTTTGGCAGATCTCCTGAGGAGGAGAGGGGAAAGGCCGGTTGGGAGGAGGCCAACCTCCCGGAGGCTTCGGAGTACACAACCACCACGACTGGTCGGGGGGACTACTCCCAAATAGACCTCTCTCCATCTTGGCAATGCCCCTCCAGGACATCTCTATTTGGATGTCCTGAAGCTGACACCTCATGCTCAAAATTTCCCAAACCGAATTCCTCATCTCCCCCACACCATCCTCTCCTCCCCCATCTTCCCCATCACAGATGAAAACGCCACCATTCACCCCATCTCTCAAATCCACACAACCTTCGCATTATCCATGACTCCTCTCTTTCTTCCAACGGACATTCAGTATGTCACTCAATCCTGTTGGTGTTTCCTCACCACTGTCTCTCACATCCATCCCTTCCTCATCATCCAAATGGCCACCACCCTGGACTGGGTCTTCATCTTATAATTGCAATAGTATTAGTAATGGCATTTACTGAGCACCTATGAGTGGAGTGCACTGTACGAAGCACTTGAGGGGACGCAACAGACACACAAGTCACATTCCCAGCCTACAAGGAACTGAACACTCAAACCCAGGGAGGCAGACAAGGAAGTGTTGAATATGCAGAAATACATAAGTGCTGAGGTTAAGCAAAAGAAGAGACAACCCAAGTGCAAAAGGTGGTAGAGGAACTGGTGCTCTTTCCATTCATTCATTCATTCAATCAATCATATTTATTAAGCACTTTGTGCAAGAGCACTGTACTAAGCGCTTGGAAAGTACAATACAGCAAATAAAGAGAGACAATCCCTGCCCACAATGGGTTCACAGTCTCGGGGGGGGCGGGGCGGGGAGACAGACATCAATACAAGTAAATAGGCATCAATATAAATAGAAATATAGATATATACATATATCCATAAGTGTTGTGGGGTGGGGGGAAAGAGCAAAGGGAGCGAGTCAGGGTGATGTGGAAGGGTGGAGCTGATGAAAAGTGGAGCTTAGTCTGTGATTTAGTTAGAGGAGATGGGTGGAAAGGGCTGATGTCTGGTGCATTTGGAGTGGGGACAGGAGAGCTGTCGTCTGGTGGAGTTCCAGGTCTGTGGGAACACAGGAGCACGGGGGCAGGGATGGACAAGCCAAGCATGGGGGGTACAGTTAGGTGGGAGATTTGGGTGGAGCAGAGGGGACCAGTGGGTGGTGGGGGGTGGAGAAGAGCTAATGAGGAAGGTAGAGAGAACCTTAAACCCAACGGTAAAGAGTCTTTGCTTGATGAGAAGAGGAGATGGGCAACCACTGGAGAGTTTTGAGGAAAGGAAAGAGGAGATAATATCAGCCTCCTCACTGGCCTCCCTGCCTCTGGCACTTTCCCCTTCCAGTCCACACTGCATTCTACTATCCAGGTCCGTTTTGAGAACCAGTATGGCCTAATGGAAAGAGCAGGGACCTAGGAATCAGAGGATCTGGGTTCTAATCCTGACTCTGCCAGTTGCCTGCCATGTACACTAGAATGTAAGCTTGTTTTGAGCAGGTAATAGGTCTGCTAATTCTGTTATACTGTGCTCTCCCAAACACATAGTACAGTGTTTTGCCCATTGTAAGCGCTTAATAAATACGACTGACTGATAGATATGACCTTAGGCATGTCACTTAACTACTCCATACCTAAGTTTCCTCACCTTTAAAATGGGAGTTAAATATCGTGCTCTCTCCCACTTAAACTATGAGCCATATGTGGGACAATGATTGTGTCCTACCTGATTATCTTGTATTTAGCCCAGTGCTTAATAATAATAATAATAATAATAATAATAATAATAATAATAATAATAATGTTGGTATTTGTTAAGAGCTCACTATGTGCCAGCACTGTTCTAAGAGCTGGGGTAGATACAAGGGCATCAGGTTGTCCCACGTGGGGCTCACAGTCAATCCTCATTTTACAGATAAGGTAACTGAGGCACAGAAGTTAAGTGACTTGCCCAAGGTCATACAGCTGACAAGCGGCAGAGCCAGGGTTAGAACTCATGACCTCTGACTCCCAAGCCCGTGCTCTTTCCACTAAGCCATGATGAGTCTCTTATAAGTACTGTACTGTGTACTTAGTACAGTACTTGGCACATAGTGAGCGCTTAACAAGTAGTACGTTTGTTTAGTGGAATTTGTTAAGTTCTTCTTTTGTGCCCAGCACAGTACTAAGCACTGGGGTACATAACAAGATAATCAGGTTGGACCCAATCCCTGTCTAAATAGAGCTTCCGGCCTTAATCCCCGTTTTATAGATGAGGAAATGGAGGCGCTGAGAAGTTAAGTGACTTGCCCAAGGTCAAAAAGCAGACAAGTGGCAGAGCTAGGATTAGAACGCAGGCCCTCTGATTTCCAGGCCCGTGTTCTTCCCGTCAGACCATGCTGCTTCTGCTACTAAAAACTCTTTCTGTGTGTCTCCCAGCACCTCATAAAACTTCAGTGATTGCCCATTCCTCTCCACATCAAGCAGAAATTCCTGACCGTAAGCTTTAAGGCCCTCAATAAAGTCTCTTCCTGCTCCTTATTCTCGCTCTTCTCCCACTATGCCTGAGCTCTTCCATTTCTCTTAAACCACTCTGCTCATCATACCTCGTTCCCCATTCGACCATTTCTGACTCCTGCCTGGCTTATACCCTTCTCCTGTCTGGAATTCTCTCCCTTTTAAAATCCACCAGATCTCCCCTCTGCCCCCTCCTTTAAAGCCCATCTGAAATCACACCTCTACCAGGAAGCCTTCCCTGATTATGCTCTATCTTCTCAGGTTGCATCCAACCACAGCTGCCATCTGCATTTATGTTGTGTACCTCTACCCTCGGCACTTATGCACAGACTTGACTTAGATTAATCAGTCCATCCATGGTATTTTTTGAGTGTTGGCTATATGCGGAGCACTGTACTAAGATTAACTTATACTAATTTTTCTATTTCTCCGGCCATAGTTTGGCTATCAACAGCCATAGTGTTTTGTGAATGGCTTGTGCCTGTCCACCTTCCCACTAGACTGTAAGCTCCTCTCCCCAGCGCTCAATACAGTGCTCTGCACACAGTAGGCCAACAGCTTCTTGGAAGCAGGGATCCTGTCCTCTGCCAGGTGCCCAGTTCAGTGCTCCACCCACAGTAAGCACTCAATAAGGACTACTGATTGAGATGAGGTAGCAGTAGCAGTAGTGGTTCTTACTGAACACCCACTGGTGCTCAGCGCTTGGGAGGACACCCCAAAGTCAGATTTCCTGCCCACTGAGGGGTTGACCATCTAATAGGGAGTCCTGGGGGAGATGTGTTTGCAGACAGGGTGGTCACAAGTGGGCGAGCGCTAGACAGACAAAGTGGGAGGCTGGACCGCCCTTCTTTGGCTTGGGCTCGGAGCCGTCTGAGAGGGGCGGCTCTCCTCCACCCAGGGTGGGGTAGTGTCCAGACGTCCCCCCGGGCCAGTTTGTCTGTCTCCGCCCGATCCCAGGAGCCCCGGAGCTTCGGCCCACGCTGTCATCTCCTCTTCCCTGAGTGGGCCGGGGTGGAGGTGGGGGGTCCCTCCTCACTCTCAGCCAAGCTAGGGGCTCCAATCCTAGCTCCATCACTTGCCTTCTAATGCACAGTCGTAGTGCTCTGTGCTAACAGCCAGGTTTTAAAAAATTGCTAATGAAGTTAGTTCACACGTACAGCCCCTAAATAATTCAAGCTTCTGGCTTTTCTAGTAGAAAAATAACAGATATTCGTCTGCTATTTTTAGCATTATTTAATGAATACTTTATACCTATCTTTCCCAGATGGGCTGTGCAGGTACTGAGTACCCGCCCGGGTCTCGTCCTGGGCCCATACCCCTGTCCGACCCCGCTGCAAGGCGGGGTGGATGAACTGGGCCCCCCGGGAAGTAGCTTGGCCTAGTGGAAAGAGCACGGGCCCGGGAGTCAGAGGACCTGGGTTCTAATCCCTGCTTGACCACATTCCTACTGTGTGACTTTGGGCAAGTCACTTCACTTTCCCTTGTCTCAGTTCTCTCATCTGCAAAATGGGGATTCAACATCTGTTCTCCCTCCTTAGACTGTGAGCCCCATGCGGGACCTGACTATCTTGTATCTCCTGCAGTACCTACTACAGTGCTTGGCATATAGTAAGTGCTTAACAAATGCCACAGTTATTATTGTTATTATCCAGCCTGCCTGGATCCCGAGAAGCAGGTAAGTTGGGGGAGCCTGCCCGGAGCAAACCAGAGGGGCGAGAGGAGCGGGGCCCCAGCTGAGCAGCACAGAGCCATCCCTGCAGGGTGGTAACCTGGAGACCTTTATCCCCGGGCAGACCCAAGATTTGCTGGGCAGGGTTGGGGGCAGAGGGAGGCATCTTCTTCAGAACCCCAGAACCCTGTGGCCCAGGTGGCAAGTACCACTGAGGAAGGGGAGAGACCCTGGCTCTTGCTAAGTCCCTCTCAGCAGTATACAGAATGGGTGGGCCTGGTGGGTGTGCTGCCATCACGGCTCCCGGAGACATTTCGTTCCACAGGCTCAGGCCACACCCATTCTCCCACCAGCCACCACGCTGTGTGGGCCACTAGACCCAGGGGGACTGAGCTGGGGAGTGCAGACAGTTCGGTGCTGAATGTCCCCACTCTGGCACACACCTCCCCAGCGTGGGTTCTGGTGAGGGGCCAAAGAGGACATACACCCCTCTTCCCTCTTCGCCACTGGCACCCAGGACACGTTTACTTGGAGAGCAGGACGAGGGCCGGGTGAGGTGTCCCTAGGCAAGGTGAGCACTCACATGAGGGGCTCGAGCTGAGGAGGCCACAGTGGGTTGCACGTTGAACTCTGATCCCGAGGGCTGACCCCACCTCCCTCCCAGCCCTCCCCAAACCCGGGCTCAGCAGCGAGAGGGAGTACAGGATGCAGCAGCCCGGCAAGCACTCTTACTCACAGTAGTTGTGCACAGGTCACTCCTCAGGCAAATCACTCCAGGCCTGGGGCCTAGTGCAGGTGTTCATTGGGGCCCGGGAGCAGGGGGAGCCACGTCTGCCCTGGACAGAGAAAGAAAGGGAACAATTACTGAGAGCCCAGGGGGGCGGCAGCCTGCGGCAGGGAGGACGAAGCGGTGGGGCCCAGAGACGCCGCCCTGAACTAGCAGCCCCCAACCTGCCTCGAACTTGAACTCATTCCCCCATGTCCCCTCCTTTGTGGTCCGGTGCTAACCAGGCCCTGCTGCCCCTCTTCCCTGTGACCGTGTACAGGCCTGAGGCTGGGCTGCTGGGGCAAGGCCATGCCCATGTTGTCTCCTCTCCACAGCCTGAAGCCCCCAGCCTGGCGCTGCTGCCCTGGTCAGCTGGGAGCAGACTCCAGCCCCAGGTCACCCCATAGACTGACCATCTCCTCCAACTAGTCCCCCACTCCCCGGAGGCAGGGGCAAGAGCCGGAGGGAATGTGTACCCCAGGCAGTGGGCTTATGGGAAAGGTTGAGGCAGAACCAGGGGCTAAGACCCCAGGGACCCTCTGTCCCCAAGCCGGGCGGAACTCCGAAGCAGGTTCTGAACTCCGAAGCAGGTTCCCTTCTAGTGTGTGGCCTGGGCCCCCGGCCAGACACTGCACATGATGGACCGCTCAGTCAGGGCAAAGGTAGAAGCGTCGGGCCAGAGCCGTGCCAGGCACCATACCAGGAGAAGGAGCTCGCGGTGCCTGCCCTCCAGCTGCTTCTGGCCCTCCAGCCCCACCCCAAGCATGGCTGCCTCCCTCAAGGACCTGCTAGAGCAGATGCTTCTTGGGACCAGGGCACCTGCATCTTGCTCAGCAGTACTCCCCGCACACCTAGTACAGAGTCCCGTGCCCACTGAAGGCTCAATAAATAGCACATCTCCTTTACCATTTGAAGGGCAGGTGCCTCGCAGAGACAAGTGGTCCAGGCCAGACGGCCGGGCAGGTTCTGGTGATCTGCTGCTTTGTGGGCTCTCTGGCCGCACCCTCCCCGAACCCAGCCCAAGTCACTCTTCCCCTCCACGCGAACTGACTTCGTGTTATTCATTTACTCAATTTCACATGGAACGACACAAAAAAATCAATTCCCGTTTCCTCGTTCCCTGCCAGGATTGGTCCATTAATCACTTAGCCTGGCCCTTCGCTCCCCAGTTCCCCGAGGAGGTGCATTTGCAGGGGAGGGCTGGGGCCAGGGAGGGAGGGAGGGAGAGACGCTCCTGGGGCCCGGGTTGCAGGCTCTCTTCTGGCCCGAAGCATCTACCTGCGGGGCAAACTCAGCTCTTCTAGCAGGGGGCTGCGTCCATATTCCCCTTCCTTGGTGGCGGGAGGGGGAGTCACAGGGCCCAGTGGATGGCACACAGGACTGGAAGCTGGCAGGAATAATAATAACGATGGCATTTGTTAAGCGCTTACTATGTGCCAAGCACTGTTCTAAGCACTGGGGTGGGGGGGGACAAGATAATCGGGTTGCCCCACATGGGGCTCACAGTCTTAATCCCCATTTTACAGACGAGGTAACTGAGGCACAGAGAAGTGAAGTGACTTGCCCAAGGTCACACAGCTGACAAGTGGTGGAGTTGGGATTCAAACCCATGACCTCTGACTCCCAAGCCCGTGCTCTTTCCACTGAGCCACGCTGCTTCTCAGTAATCCCAGGTCCTGATCCCAGTTCTGCCCCGGTCCGCTGTGTGACCTCCAACAATTCACTAAACCTCTGGGCTGCCTGAGACAGAGAGCTGGGGAGATAAAAAATTGCTACCCATGGAGTCAAGGTGGTGACATCAGCCCAAGGTGGCAACATTGGCGCATGGCAGCAACATTGGCCTAGTGCATTGGAGGGGTGCAAGAAGCTTCTTTGGCACCAGGGTGTCCACTCCATCACCTAAATCCACCTAGGACTCATGGCACTGGCCCGACCCGTGCCAGCCCTGCAACTGGACCGGAAACTAGCCATACATCCCGGAGCTGGGGGCCGCCCCCACCGATGCTGAAAACAGAAAACCCTGCCCTCTGGGAGAAAGCACCTGACCCCTGGGGGGAATGACTTCATCACACCATTCCTGCGACCCCAACTTCCCTGCCCAAATGGACCCTCCTGATCCCCTGTGTCCAGAGGGCTCCCGCCCCCTAGCTGTGTGAGTCCCTCGAGGCTCAGTTTTGGGTCCCCTTCTAGCCTCCATCTACATCCACTCTCTTGGAAAGCTCATTTGTTCCCATGGCATCAACTACCATCACCTATGTGGATGATTCTGTAATCTTCCCCTGCAGCCTTGACCTCTCTTCACCTCGGAAGTCTTGTATTTCCTCCGGCCTTCAGCACATAGAGACTTGGATGTCCCACCAACACCTCAAATTTAACACGTCCAAAACAGAACTCCTCATCTTCCCACCCAAACCCTGTCCTCCCCATGTCTTTCCGATCACCATAAACAATACTACTATCCTCCCTAATAATAATAATAAATAATAATAATAATAATAATGGTATTTGTTATCTATCTCACCGCTGACCCTTTTCCCACATCCTTTGGCCTGGCACTCTCTTCCCCTTCATATCCTTCCCCTGGACTATGAATCCCATGTGACACAGGTACTGTGTCCAAACTGAATATATTGTATCTACCCCAGTGCTTAGTAGAATGCTTGGCACACAGTAAGCACTTAACAAATACCACAATTATATATACAACAGTCTACCACTCATCCCATCTTCAAAGCCTTATTAAAATCACATCTCCTCCACAAAGGCTTGCCCAAGTCACCCCCATGCATTCGGAGCTGTACACTTTATGCACTTGACATTCATCCCACCTTCAGTCCCACAGCATTTATATAAATTTCCATAATTTATTTTAATATCTTTCTTCCCCTCTAGACCGTAAGGTCCTGTTGGTCAGGGAACATGTTTGTTGAATTGTACTCTCCTAAATACTTAGTGCAGTGCTCTGCACACAGGAAGCACTCAATAAATAACATTGATTGATTGACTGTTTGAACAATATTTATTAAGTGCTTACTACAGGCAGAGTCCTGCTGGGTATAATATGACCCCTGAGTGCCCAGAGAGGGCCCTGGAAGCAGTGCGGCCTGAGGGGAAGAGCCTGGGTTGGGAGTCAGAGGACCTGGGTTCTAATCCTGGCTCCAGCACCTGCCTGATATGTGACTTTAGACAAGTCCATTTATTTCTCTGGGCCTCCATTTCCTCATGTGTTAAACATGAAATTGATACTTGTTCTCTCTCCCACTTAGACTTTGAGCCCCATGTAGATATGTCCGATCTACATAGGCTGTATTTTTTCTTCACTATTTGTTAAGTGCTTACTTCATGCCAAGCACTGAACTAAGCACTGGGGTAGATACAAGCTAATTGGGTTGGACAGAGTCCATGTCCCACATGGAGCTCAGACTCTAAATTCTCATTTTAAGAATGAGGTAACTGCGGCCCAGAGAAGTGAAGTGATTTGCCCAATGTCACACAGCAGACAAGTGGTGGAAAGTGGTGGAACTGGGATTACAACTCCAGTCACTTTGATTCCCAAACCTGTGCTTTATCCATTAGGCCATGCTGCTTCTTGTCTGTCTACCTATCTCTCTCTCTCTTTCTCTCTCATCTTGGGGAGGCAGCGTGGCTCAGTGGAAAGAGCCCGGTCTTGGGAGTAAGAGGTCATGGGTTCTAATCCCGCTTCTGCCACTTGTCAGTTGTGTGACTTTGGGCAAGTCACTTAACTTCTCTGTGCCTCAGTTACCTCATCTGTAAAATGGGGATTAAGACTGTGAGCCCCACATGTGACAACCTGATCACCTTGTATGCTCCCCAGCGCTTAGAACAGTGCTTTGCACATAGTAAGCACTTAACAAGTGCCATCATCATTATTACCTATCTTTTTGTGTACCTGCCCCAGCACTCAGCACACAGTAAGCATTCATTCATTCATTCATTCATTCAATCGTATTTATTGAGTGCTTACTGTGTGAAGAGCACTGTACTAAGCGCTTGGGAAGTACAAGTTGGCAACATATAGAGATGGTCCCTACCCAACAGCGGGCTCACAGTCTAGAAGGCCCACTTAACACATAATATTGTGATTATTATCATTAGGGGCCAGGACGATGTGCCCTGGCTGAAATCATGAGTTCTGCCCTATTCCAGCCAAGCAGAGAAATCCTTCACTCAGCAGGAGAGCTGCACGGTGTAATCCGACGAGGGCCCCCAGCCCTGTGCCTGACTGGCGCCTTGCTCTGCATAGGCCCAGTGGGAGGTTGGAGGGCAGTTTGCTAAACTGTAAAACTGTAGACCTTCTCCTAACCGCTCCCACACTGGCTGCAGAGGAAGGGAGCGGCACTGGTTAAGCTCCCAGCTGACAACCGGCCAGCTTGGTGGGCCAATGGGGAGCAGGGCTGGGGGGCAAGTTCTCACTGATTCCCTCTGCCTGATCTCTCCCTGAGGCTTCTCCTCACTCCCTCCTGCTCATTCCCCCACCACGGGAAGTCATAGAAAGATGGGCTCTGACAATGACAACTTACAGGGAGAAAGGAAGCAGACAGAGCCTCTGTCAGGTGGGAAAAGGTCAATGTGGCACTCCCCGGGAAGTTTGGCTGTGAGAGAGCTGCTTCTTTCTCAAGGGCAGCACAGCTGGCAGGTCTGTTCTCCGCAGTAACCTCCCAGGGCTTGGTAGGGACATGGCACAGTCCATGGCTCTACTCTACCAGGGCCTTCGGATGCCTGCTCCATCCTCCCGGCTTCCAGTTCTCCAACCTTGGCTTTCCGCCCAGGTCTCCTGCTGCTGTATGCTCTCCTCCCATGTCCCACTCAGCATAGCGGGATGGAGGTGAGCATGGCGCCAATGCTGGGAGGCTGACACCGGCCGTAACTTGACCGTCTGTGGTCCTGAAAAGTGGTTCGATAGCCAGTCCGGCCTGTCAGGGAGGCTGGTGGTGCCACTCGGGGAGCCAGATGTGGTGCCATAGGGGGTCCAGGCCTCGCAGCCATCAAGCAGGCCAGGCAGCCCTCCATTCAGGTCTGGAGCTGGAGACCCCGGCGCCACCCACTTTGGTTTGACAGTCACCTCGAGGACATGCCGGCTTTCTTGATTCGGATTTCTGTTTCCTTCTCTCTTGTGGTATCACTGGCTGCTGAGGTAACAGAATTCTGTTCCAGTGTCTGGCTCCATGCTGCCACTCTGCATGTTTGGGTGCATGTGCTTGGATTCCCTGGTGCTGGTCAATTCATCTCCTCGGTTTTGCTTAGGCTTTAATTAGATCCCAGCAACTGAGTGCTTTGGTGAAATACTTTACAATAATTGGCACATGCTCTCAGTATGGGCTTCTCAGGCGCAGTCATTTCTGCTCACGACGGTCCGTGAAGGGCTGTCTGCGAGACCGAGGGTGATGCTCGATACCTGTTGAGGTGGAATAGTTTCCCAGAGGAGCGGCCGGGTGGTCTAACCCCCAGTAGGGTCGTGTACCCTGAATCGAAAAGGCCCAGTCCCACTTGGCGACCCCTCTCTACTCCAGTGGCATTGTGGAACCGGATCAGATGGGATGTCCTTAGCCCTGGCCCAGCCGGCCATGCCACTGTGAGGTAGGAGGGCCCAGACCCAGAGGGCCTCTTTGGGGCGGCTGTTTTGCTTAGTAACTTCCAGGGTCCAGATGGACTGATGCTTTTGTAAAGTCTTGTAAACAGTGTAGGGGTCTCAGTGCTGTTCCCTGCGCTTCTCCTGGATCTGACACACAGATAAGAGCAATGCCCCCGGGGCCCAGCTTGGTGGTCTGAAGCCCCATCACGACTCCAGGACCATTTGGTTGCCGGCACCCCTTGGTGGCCAATCTGGGAGGACTCTGGCTAGGATCTCACCAGTGATGAGCATGCCACTCTCCACCGACCTCTCACTTTTTGCCTTGAGGACAGCAATGATGGGCGGCATCTCCAAAGACCCGTGAAGTTTTTCATGAAGGCAGAGAGGGTTTCATCGTGGTAGGCCCTCACGTGTAACAGCCTCATGTAACTGCCTCCATGTATCAGCTCCTATATAACTGACTCCAATTCAATTCAATCATATTTTTTAAGCACTTAACTGTTTGCAGAGCACTGTACTAAGACTCCATTTCTCGTGGCCTCTATGTAACAGTCTCCATGAATCGGCCTCTAGGTTTTGGCCTCAGTGTAATGCTCCATCATTTGATCGAAACCCCAAACCAGATCCATGGAGGCTGAGCTCCGCCAGCTATGGCTAGTGTGGAGTGGTTTTCAATATTTCTTTCCTTTTTTCTGAGTTTATGTGGTAGAAAATTCCAGCCTGTCCTTGTATCAATCAATTGATCGAGTGATCAATCAGTCCATGGTATTTATGGAGCACCTACTGGGTGCAGAGCACAGTCCTGAGTGCTTGGGAGACCTCAAGAGAGCCCAGACTCGGTCGCTGTTCCTCCGGTGGCCTGGCACTCTAATGGGAGAGCAGGGAACCTGGTAATGCTTCTCCGGAGACACTGAGGCCCACACTGTCCTGCTCACAAACACTCCAATCGCAGAGCCTCTCGGGGCCCTCACCCGGGAGGGATGCTCCGGCCCGGGGGTCCCACCGCCCACGGCCAACTGCCCTTCCTAGGCTGGAGGAGCAGCAAGGTGGGCCCGGGACCCGGCGGGCTCCCGCTTCCCAGGGGAATTCCAGTGGCGCTCAAGCTGGCGGTGATTCGGGGCTATTTTGGGAAGCTTTAAAAACACACTTGCATTTTCATTCAGACCCAGCAGCTCCACTCCGAACCCTCAGAGGGAATTTTCGTGGGGAGGTGTTTCGGGAACCCTGCCCGGATCCATTAGCATCTTGGTTCCTATGGAGGTTCAGGGGGTGAGGAATGGGGTTGGGGAGGCTGTCCCTGATTTTGGCAGTTGCCTGCCTGGATCAGGCTCCCTGGCTCCAAAGCCTGAGCTGAGCCCCCTCTCTCTACCCCAGTGGGGAAGCAGTATGGCCTAGTGATCTACTGGGTAGGGCACGGACTTGGGAGTCAGAAGGACCTGGTTCTAATCCCAGTTTTGCCACTTGTCTGTTGCTTGACATTGGGCAAGTCACTTTACTTCTTTGGGCCTCAGTTTCCTCATCTGTAAAATGGGGATAAGAAACTGTGAGCCCTATGTGGGCCAGGGATTGTTTCCAACCTGATTTGTTTATATCCATCCCAGCACTTAGTACAGTGCCTGGCACATAGTAAGCACTTAACAAATATCACAATTACAATTCTCCTTCTTCTCCTTCTTATTGATAATAAGAATGGGGGAGGCTGGATGACCCCAACTGTGGCTGCCACCTGCTTGGATCAGGTTTCCTGGCTCCGTAGCCTGAGCTGAGCCCCTGCAAGGTCATGTGGTGGTCCCACTCTCTACTTCGGCAGGGGTGTGAGCAGCAGGGGTCACCGGGTCCTGAGCGCACATTGCGTTTGGGGCACTGAGCTGAGAGCTCGGGGAGGAACGCCAAAAGGCTGAGACAAGGTCCCTGCTCTCAGGAAGCTTTTTCTCTAATGGGAATGGGATGGCACCCAGGACAGGATGGGGTGGGTTGGGATGTTCCTCTGATGAGCAGTGAGAGGTGGAAGATCGGGGGGAGGGGGTCAGCCCAGGCCAGAGCAGCGTTTACCCATCCACAACCAAACCCGCCACAGGAAGACGCGAAACGTCAAGGCATCTGGAGACGGCAACTCGCCACTGACTGCTCGCAACCATCTGCTCCTGAGAACATTTTCTGCTCAGGACTCATACAGGCGACGAGAAAGCACACAAACAACTTCCTGGACCACGTTTTTGGTCACGTGGAGTCACACATCACAGACGGAGCCAACTGAGACCATGTGGACGTTGCCCGTCGTCGGGAGAATGGACCTATGGGGGAACTGGACCTGTGGGGTGGCGCCTCCGGGGAAAGAGAGACTAGCATGCCCCATCTGCTCTACCCACCTCCTGCCAGAGTCTCGGGTCCAAGCTAGGTCGGGGGAGGGGGGGTGGCCTCCTGCTCTTCCAGAGCAAAACTGACTCTCATTTGACCCTCCTACCTCACCTCCCTTCTCTCCTTCTACAGCCCAGCCCGCACCCTCCGCTCCTCTGCCACTAATCTCCTCACCGTGCCTCGTTTTCGCCTGTCCCGCCGTCGACCCCCGGCCCACGTCATCCCCCTGGCCTGGAATGCCCTCCCTCCCCACATCCGCCAAGCTAGCTCTTTTCCTCCCTTCAAGGCCCTACTGAGAGCTCACCTCCTCCAGGAGGCCTTCCCAGGCTGAGCCCCCTCCTTCCTCTCCCCCTCCTCCCCCTCTCCATCCCTCCGCCTTACCTCCTTCCCTTCCCCTCAGCACCTGTATATATGTATATATGTTTGTATGTATTTGTTACTCTATTTATTTATTTATTTTACTTGTACATATCTACTCTATTTATTTTATTTTGTTAATATGTTTTGTTTTGTTCTCTGTCTCCCCCTTCTAGACTGTGAGCCTACTGTTGGGTAGGGACTGTCTCTATATGTTGCCAACTTGTACTTCCCAAGCGCTTAGTACAGTGCTCTGCACACAGTAAGCGCTCAATAAATACAATTGATTGATTGATTGATTTGAACAAACAGTAAGGGCACTGCTCCTAGGCAGAACTTCAACAGGGAAATGGGAGGAGAACCCACATTCCATCCAACCCTTTCACATTAATCTGATTGAGAAGTTCACCTTAAATGGGCTGTTGCCCAAAACCAATGCTTCATCAGCTTGCTTAGGAAAGCTCTATTGATTTGCCTGTTTAGAGAGAGAGAGAGTGTGTGTGTGTCTCTGGGTGTCTGTCTATCTAGGGTGTGTGTGTGTGTATGTGTGTGTGTGTGTGTGTGTCTTTATGTGGGTCTCTGTTGAGAAGGGGAGAGACATGCACGCAAACACACACGCACACATGCTGACTCAATACTCTGCCGCTACTGCCGTCGTCGTGGCATTTCTCAGAGTGAGGCAGAAAGCCAAACGCCTCCAGGAGATGCTGGGGACCTTCAGGCCGCAGACCTCCAGGCCTGGGTTTGTGAAGCCCTGGGTGCCCCTGCCCCTGTCCTGGCTCTGCAGCCCCCAGCCCAAGGGATCCTGCACTCCACCTGGCCAGGGGAGTGGTGCCTAAGCCTAGGCCCAAGCCGCCGGGCCAAGAATAAACTGGAGGACCTAATCAGTGGGTGCGTGAGTGGGTGGGCTGAGCTGGGCCCCCTATATGGTGGTAAGAAGCGGTCAGCACTGCAGCCACACTCGGGCTTGCACTGGACACCTGCAGGACACAGGTTTCTGGTAAAATGATGCCCTCTTGGCTGGGAAATGGGACTTTCAGAGCTGCTGAGGCAACCAGACCCCAGCACTGACTGGCCCTCTCCTGGGTGCTGGGTTACACCTGGGTGCCTGGCTCTCCTGGACTCTGCCCGGGCCCCTGGGCCCGCTGCCCTCAGAGGCACCCTGTCAGGGGAAGAGCGGATCCCCCCAGGCCCTGGCATGATCCTGGCTCTGTGGCCGGTGTCTCCATTGCAGCCAGAGGATGACGTTCGCTCCCTAGCAGGGGAAAGAATGATCGAACGGTTTCGTCTCCATTGCCTTTTTTTCAGTCTGCTCCCATCGATTGGTGTCTCAGGAGCAGACACTTTCCTAGCCCATTCCAGATCAAAGCTGGAAATCGAGGCTGAGCCCTCTCAGGCCAGGCACCAAGGATTGCTGCGCGTCCTCCTAAAAAGATTCTCCTTTCCATTCATTCATTCATTCAATTCAATCGCATCTATTGAGCTCTTACTGTGTGCAGGGCACTGTACTAAGCGCTTGGGAAGTACAAATTGGCAACATATAGAGACGGTCCCTATCCAACAGGGGTTCACAGTCTAGAAGGGGGAGAACGGGGACAGGGCTTTCCACTTCACCTCCCAGCGGAGAAGGGGACACGCCGACAAACAAACCCTCCCCTGGCTGGGTACCCTGGCCAGCTGATCCCATGGCCTGAGCCCAGTAGATCTCTCTGTGGGAAAAGCAGCTGTATGCACGAGTTCTCTCTCCCTCCCTCCAGGCTCGCATCTCTTCCTGCCTTCAGGACATCTCCATCTGGATGTCTGCCCGCCACCTAAAACTCAACATATCCAAGACTGAACTCCTTGTTTTCCCTCCCAAACCCTGCCCTCTCCCTGACTACCATCCTTCCCGTCTCACGAGCCCGCAACCTTGGTGTCATCCTCGACTCCGCTCTCTAATTCACCCCTCACATCCAAGCTGTCACCGAAACCTGCTGGTCTCACCTCTGCAACACTGCCAAGATCTGGCCTTTCCTTTCCATCCAAACCGCTACCCTGCTTGTTCAAGCTCTCATCCTATCCCGTCTGGACTATTGTATCAGCCTCCTCTCCAATCTCCCATCCTCGTGTCTCTCTCCACTTCAATCCATACTTCACGCCGCTGCCCGGATTGTCTTTGTCCAGAAACGCTCTGGGCATGTTACTCCCCTCCTCAAAAATCTCCAGTGGCTACCAATCAACCTACGCATCAGGCAGAAACTCCTCACCCTCGGCTTCAAGGCTCTCCATCACTTCGCCTCTTCCTACCTCACCTCCCTTCTCTCCTTCTACAGCCCAGCCCACACCCTCTGCTCCTCTGCCGCTAATCTCCTCACTGTGCCTCGTTCTCGCCTGTCCCACCGTCGACCCCCGGCCCACGTCATTCCCCTGGCCTGGAATGCCCTCCCTCCGCACATCCGCCAAGCTAGCTCTCTTCGTCCCTTCAAGGCGCTACTGAGAACTCACCTCCTCCAGGAGGCCTTCCCAGACTGAGTCCCCTCCTTCCTCTCCCCCTCTCCATCCCCTCTGCCTTACCTCCTTCCCCTCCCCACAGCACCTGTATATATGTATATATGTTTGTATGTATTTATTACTCTATTTATTTATTTATTTTATATGTACATATTTATTCTATTTATTTTATTTTGTTAATATGTTTTGTTTTGTTCTCTGTCTCCCCCTTCTAGCCTGTGAGCCCACTGTTGGGTAGGGCCCATCTCTATATGTTGCCAATTTGTACTTCCCAAGCGCTTAGTAGAGTGCTCTGCACACAGTAAGCGCTCAATAAATACAGCTGAATGAATGAATTAATGAGGAAAAGACAAGACACCTCTTGCCTGATGGTGGAACTGAGCTGGGAGGAGAGCCCCAGTTTTCCCCAGGACCGGGTCCTGTGGGGAGCAGAGAGAAGACCCTTCTCTGACAGACCAGTGGCAGCTGTCCCCAGGATGCGGGGGGTGGGGAGGAACGGGGACAGGACTGGGTCTGCCCAGATGAGAAGGGCCTCTTTCCCCCCACTCCTTGTGCCTTGCACCAGGGTGGATCCGGACAATCAGATTGGACATGGCCTTGGCCTGCCTGGGGCTCCCCATCCAATGAGACCGGGGCACACACAGGTTGGAGGCTCAGCCCAAGAGTGGTAGAAGCTTTTGGGATAATAATAATAACAATAATTATGGTGTTTGTTAAGCACTTACTATGGGGAGAGGATGAGGGCACGATGGCCAGTGCTGGGAGGATGCCAGCCAGGGTGGCAGGCAGCTGGTGGCTGGGGAACAGCCTGTCTCTGCACGCCCTTCCAGCCCCAGCCCTAGCCCTAGCCTCAGCCAGGACTGAGGAGGGATAAGGCAATCCCTTCTGCTCTGAGGGCTGGGGCCTTCCCTGACGGTGCCCAGGCACCAGGGATCCTCACCCTGTCATACTCTCCCATCAATCAATCCTATTTATTGAGCGCTTATTGTGTGCAGAACATTGTATTACAGGCCAAGGTGGGTGGGTGGGAAAAGTTTTGGGACAGCAACGGTGAAAGGCCACACCCTTAACCCTTTGTCCATCCCCACGTCCTTGTCCAAGAGTAAGACCAGAGGTGAGGCAGCCACTGGCCAACCTAAGACTCCACCTTGGCCCCGGAGACAAACCAAACCAAGCCCTGGGACCTCGGGGGTCAACTTCAGAACCCGACCCTCTGGCCTGACCCTCCATCCCGATTCTTCAGCCTCCATGGAAGCCAGAGCTCTAGCCAGAGAAAGATTCAGCTGCAAGAGGTGGCTGGAAGGAGGAAAAACAGTGTGTGTGTGTGTGTGTGTGTGTGCGCGCGCGCGCGCACATGCACACACGTGTACATGCCTGTGCATGAGTGTGTACAAGTATGTGACTGTGTGTGTGTGTGTTTCTGGGTCTGTGTGTGTGGTTGTGCGGAAATAAAAGGAAAAACCCACGTCCTCGTTGAAAGTTTTAAATTACAGGCTCAGTAAAAATCTGGCACCCCACCACATCCGGTCTAGTTACCAAATGGAAAAATAGGGTCATTAGCATGTTTATTTGAATTGCATTAGTTCTTCTCTTTTCTATTTAATTTATTCTGTGGAAAATGAAAAAAACACCCTACATCCTGGTGAGATGGAGGAGGGAGGAGCGATCAGGGGGCCGGGTCCTCGGTTGGGGGGACAGGGTGTATACAGGGCAAGCAGTGGGGGCCCCCGACTCCTTGCCAGGTAAAGGCCAGAAGCAGTGCCATCATCCCCCGCAGCAGTGCTTGGCCACCAGTGCCGGGCCACCAGGCTGGGAAAGCGCCGGGGGCCTGGGCCAGGCCAGGCCGAGGCCCATTTGTAGGGGGTCCGCAGGCTCATCCAGTCTCCAGCCTGGGAGGTGGGGCCTCTCCGGCTGGTGGCTGCCTGGAGGACTGGCTCAAGGGCTGGTGGGGTCCAGTGGAAGGTGGAGGAGGTCCTAGGGCTGGGCTGGTTGCTTCCCTTCATCAGGAGCCCACTGGACAATCTGGGGACGGACCCAAGGGAGACATCAACCCCTCATGGACCCGGAACGAGGTTGGGGCCAGCCTGGTGGCCAACAGTAACACCGCCCAGTACAACACCTTCTATGTTTACTGGGTGCAGAATGCTGGCTTCAGAGCCTCCTTTATGGAGGGCACTGGACTGACAGCTTCCTCTGTGGTGAGCACTGGACTGAGAGCTTCCTCGGTAGTAAGCACAGAACTGAGAACCTTTTGTGTGGAGAGTACTGTACCGAAAGTTTTCCTCTGTGCACTGGATGGAGAGCCTCCTCTGTGGCAAGCACTGGACTGAGAGGCTTCTATGTGGAGAGCACTGGACAGGACATTTGAAAACACAAGGTGGCTTACTTTCATTTTGGGGATGGATGGATGGGGGCTGCAACCCTGGGGGAACTGGCCCATCGTCCCCACCCTCAGCTGGCTCCCATGGATGGGACCAACCACTGGAAGCCACAGCCATGGGCCCTGCCCTCAGGGAACTGGCAGGCTAATGGGGGAGGAAGGAGGCAAGCACTGAACACTTCACTGACCCCTTACCTGCTTCTCTCACCTGAGACCCAGGTGCAGATCAAGGGGAGGAAAACACTAATACCACCATGACTACAAAAGGGATGTTAAACTCCTGCTCTGTGCCAAGCACTGTGCTAAGAATTGAGCTAGACACAAAGCAGTCCGACTGGATGCAGTGGGGCTGAGCAGAGCCCCTGGGGCCAGCTATGGGACAGGCTGGACTGGGTCAGCGCTGACTTCCTTGCAGTCGGCCACAGGAGCTCAGTGGGGACAGGTCCGGGCCTGGCACAGCTGGTCCCTCCTTCCACTCCAACCTCACAATAGCATCACTGGGTGGTGGGGGGGGGGGGGGGGGGGCAAATCTCAAACCCAGGACAACTGGAAGGAGCGGGAGGATATGACTGCCTGCCCGAGCCTCAGTACGTGTTCCCAGCTCAGCCACCAGCTCCCCCAGTCTTCCCCATTCATGGCTCACACAGGGGCTGGGGGGAGAGTCTGAGATTTTTCATTCTGGCCAATCTCAACTGGGTAATTCAGCCAAGATAGGGTGCCACCACCCCCGGTCTCCGGAAAGAGATGAAGCCAAGACAACCTTTGCTGCACACACAGGCCTGAAATTCCGGCCACTAGATGGTCTTTGGTGCTGCCTGGGCTCCCAACCAAGCCTAATGGGGAAGCCCATGGCAGCCAGCAGGGGTGGGTTTCTGGGCAAGGGGCTGGGGCCTTCCTGCCCAGGCTTGGAGGAGATGAGGTTGGGAGGACCTTGTTGACTCCCCTAAACTTCGGGGAGGAAGCCCATTCCCTCATACTGGGCACTTCCAGTGGACAGCTAGGAGAAGCAATGGCCCTGGGCAGGGAGCATGGGTGGCTTCCCTGGGTAGATGCTGCAGCCTCCATTTGCTCCCGTGCCCGATCAGACATGGCTTCTGTTTCCAAAGTGTGGGGTATGCATGAAAGTCCAATGGGCAGCAGGGTGAGCTCTGGGGACCCTCCAATACTCTGGGGATGGTGGTCCTCAGTCCTCACGAGGGGCTTTACGTGAAACGCCTTCTTTCCTTCCGGAGAGCTACAGCTATTCGGGAGCCTTCTGGCCACTCTTCCAATTTACCCTTGATGCTGCCGATGACCAGTTTCTATTTGGGCGAGAAAGGGAGTGACTGGCCTGGAAGGACCGATATGTGGCTGGCCCTCTTCTTCTCGCCGGGGGCCTGCACGCATGGCCCTGTCCATGCAGACACGACCTTCTTTTGCCACTCTTGTCACCTGTCTCAGTTCCACATCTTGGTCACCCAATTTCCAGAGTGCTGACCACCAGGCAGTTCCTTCCATTGCCACCGTGTCTCCCAGCTGTCTAGTTCAGGAGGGAAGCCTCTCTCCACTCATCGGGCTGGTCCAGACACTGCCATGGTGTTTCCCTGCCATCCATTCCAGGAGAGTGGCTCCTCTCTGCCCGGCACACGTTAGGCTAGTCCATTCACCGCTGCAGTGTCTCCTGGCCTTCTGTTGTAGGAGAACAGTCCGCTGTGCCTCACAGCCCACAGGGCTGGTCCATCTGCTGCTGCAGTGTCTCCTGGCCATCATCTTTGGTGTGAGTTTGGGTGTCACTGGGTCTTTAAAGCATTTCAGCTAGGATGTGCCCCTTCTAGCTCACCCCACAGCAGCTTCTTGGGTGTTCTGCTGGTGTCCATTCCCAGCAGTGCCATGTGGCTGGGCGTGCTAGCCCAGCACTGGTGGAATGACCATGCCCTGGGACCCACAGCAGCGACCCTGCCCTGCCCTGGGGGTGGTGGTGGTGGGGCCCTGGAACTGCTGGGGAAACTGCTGGGTAGTTTCAAGCCTCGAAGTCACAGGGGAGAGTTGCCACTACAACGGTTGTACAGATCTTCAGGTTGGCCTGAAATGTGATGTTGCCATTGTCACCACCTCAGCAGTGTCCCGGAAGGCATTCTGGGCTTTGGGCTTTGAGTTTTTTGCTTCTTTTCCTCCCCTTTCATGGCTGGAGAGCGGGCTGCCATGATAGCATAATCTTGTCACAGTACTAAACTATGTGCCATTCAGACTCTGCAGTGAGTTCCTCTGTGTGTGTGTGTGTGTGTGTGTGCGCGCGCGCACAAGCGCATGCACACCATGATAGCCAGGACACATAGAGTGGCTTGGCATGGGCACTCCAGACTTTCCAAGCTGCCCTGGACTGCAGAACCAGCAGCATGGCCTAGTGGATAGAGTATGGGCCTGAGAGTTAGAAGGATATGGGTTCTAATCCTGGCTGTTGCTGGGTGACCTTGGGCAAGTCACTTCACTTCTCTGTGCCTCAGTTTCCTCATCTGTAAAATGGAGATTAAGACTATGAGTCCCATGTGGGACATGGACTGGATCCAAACCTGTAGTTTATCTACTCCAGTGCTTAGTACAGTGCCTGGCACATAATAAGTACTTAACAAATACTTTAAAAAAAAACCCAGACTGGAAGAACTCCCCAGGGGATCAGGGCCAAATTTGGACCCCAGTTTCCAAATTCTCTGTTGTACTGTCAAGCCTGGAGATTTGGAGCTATTGGACTTCCTCAATTCCGCTTAGACCCAGAGATGATGGGAAAAAAGCTGGGCAGAGCAGCTTTGGGGTTGGTGGGGCCGCCACACTAGCCAGCCGTCCCACTCAAGGTCAGTGAGAGACTGAGCCCTCGCTGTCTTCCAGGAGCTGAAGCCACACAAAGAGAAGTCACTCCCCACTGAGGCGAGGGGAAGCTAGTCCCCATTGAGGCAAGGGGAAGCCAATCCCCATTGAGACGAGGAGGAGCCGGTTCCCAAAGAGGCAACGGGATGCCTCTCTGATTTAACCTAGTCTGAACCACTGCCAATACAGTCCAGCATTGTCCGGCTGGTGGCACTCCCAGTCTTGAGGAGCATGGGTGTGTGTGTGTGTGTGTGTGTGTGTGTGTGTGTGTGTGTGTGTGTGTGTGTGTGTGAGAGAGAGAATGTGGGGATAGAGGAGGCACATGGTCAGGTGGGAAGGGCAGCACATATCCCCATCCTGTAATGGGGTCGGATGTCTTGGCACATCGCTCCTCCAGGCAGGTTTCCTCAGTCAGACCCAAACTCTAATGGACAATGATTGATTCAAACTTTCCACTGAACATGGAGCTGTAAACAGCTCCTCCAGCCTGCGGCCCCAAGCCACCACTGCCACAGTCGCCACTGCCACTGCTGTCGCCGTTTCGTAAAGAAGGCAGAGATTCAGGAAACTTTGGGGCCAGATTGGGCTGGAAATGACCACCCCAGCAACAAGGGAAGAAATAGGCCGTCCTCTCACACAGAGTGACATCATGGCCCGGCGGCCCCCCGGCCTGGCGTAAGCTTGAGCTGGACACTCTGGCCCGACCCTTCGCTCACGGGGCTGTTGGCTGCTCCTTCTCCTGCCGCCCTTCCCACTGGGATCTCCCCACCTAATTCCAGCAGTGTTGGGGGCAGGGAACTGTCCTCGTCTTCCCTCCTAAACCCACACCACATTCAACCATTTCCTTCTCGGTGGGCAGCCCCACCAGCCCCACCACCCCCATGGCCATCCCAGCCTCAGAATCCTGTGACCTAACTGTAGCCCTCGGCTTCCCACTGTCCTGTCAATCTCCTGAGAAATCCTGCCTGCTGGCCAACCACCCCACCTTCTTACTTGGCATATCTCAGGCTCGCTCTTCCCTTTGCATTCTCTGCCCTCACGGCCCCAACCCTGGTTCCAGTCCTGGCATTCATCAGCTGATCTTCACACTTAAATCCATCTTCTCCTTTGCCTCCTGGCCTTCAGAATCTCCTCCACTGTGGCCCACCCTCTACACAGACTCCCCCGGCAGCCCCACCAGACCCCACTTATCCCCACTCCTCAAATACCTCCAATGGCTGCCCATCTCCCTGCTCATTAATCAAATGAAAGTATTTATTGAGCTTTCACTCTGTTCTGAGCACTATACTGAGCACTTGGAAGAGGATGACAGTTGGTAGACATGAGCCCTGTGCTCGAGGAGCTTACAGTCTCTCTTGGGTGCAGAGTTCTGTGCTGAATGTTTGAGAGAGGACAACAGAGTTAGTAGGCATGATCCCTGTCCTCGAGGAGCTGACAGGCTACTGTGGGCTGACTGCTGTACTGAGCACTGGAGAGAGTATAACAGAGTTAGTGGACAAACTCCCTACCTCTGAGAAGTTTGCAAGGCTCAGTTCTGGGTCCCCGTCTATTCTCCATCTACACCCACTCCTTTGGGGAACTCATCTGCCCTCACGGCTTCAATGATCTCTACCTATATGATTCCCAAATCTCCCTCTCCAGCCCTGATCTCTCTCTTTCTCGGCCGTCCCCCGTGTCCTCCTGCCTTCATCTCTACTCGGACATCCTGTCAACACCTCAAACTTAACATGTCCAAAACCGAACTCCCTGCCTTCCCTCCCAAATTCTTGCCACCACCCAACTTTATGATGATCATGATAATAATAATGATAGAAAGTGTAGGATTTTTTAAGCACTTGCTATATGCCAAGTACTGTCATTAAGTGCTAGGGTTCATCAACGATAAACAGATCAGACACAGTCCATGTACCTCACGTGTATCCTAGTCTAAGGAGATGGGAAAACAGGTATCTTTCTGCCATTTTTATAGGTGAAGAAACTGAAGCACAGAGAAATTGTGACTTGCCCTAGGTCACAAACAGGAAAAGTGGTAGAGCTGGGACTAAAACCCAGGTCTCCAGACTCCCAGGTCCATGCTTTTTCCACTAGGTCATGCTGCTTCTCCCAACTTTCCCATCACTGTTGACAACACCACTATCCTCCCTGTCTCTCAATAATAATAATGTAATAACTGTAACCATGGTATTTTCCTTGATTCTTCTCTTTCTTTCAACCACCACAGTCAGTCTTTCACCAAATCCTGTCAGTTCTTCCTCCTCAACATCTCCGGAATCCACCCCTTCCTCTCCATCCAAACTGCTACCACTTGGACCAAGCGCTTATCCTGTCCTGCTTCGACTACTGCATCCGCCTCCTCCCTGACCTCCTTGCCTCCTGTCTCTATCCATTCCAGTCCCAACTTCACTCTGCTGCCCGGATCATTTTTCTAAAAAGCCATTTGGTCCACTTCTCCCCACTCCTCAAGTGGCTGCCCATCCACCTCACGTCAAACAGAAACTCCTTACCATTGGCTTTAAAGCACTCAATCGGCTTCTCCTACTTCACCTTGCTGATCTCCTACTCCAACCCAGCCCACACAATCTGCTCCTGTAACACCAACCTATTCGCTGTACCTCGATCTTGTCTATCTTGCCTCCAACCCTTCAGCCACATCTTCTCTCTGGCTTGGAACTCCCTCCTCCTCCTTATCTGACAGACCAGCACTCTCCCTAACATCAGAGCCCTCCTAAAATCCCAACTCCTCTAAGAGGACTTCCCTGACTAAGGCCACATCTGCCCAACTTGTTTCCCCTCCTTCTGCACCCTTCATGCTCCCGAGTCTGAACGCTCGATGAGGTAGAGACAAGTGGGAATGGAAGGGTGGGAGCCTGGTGTGGAACGACCATTTCCTCTGGGCCACCCGCTCCCTGGCCAAAAGCCAGCTCGGGGAGGAATGGGGACAAGAAGGTCATTTGGCCGAGGCCACCTCGGCCGCATCCACCCTGACTCTGACCCTGGGCACGGTTGGGCCCCATGGCAGCAGGTGGAGCTGGCCGGGGAGCAGGGGGAAGGAACCCTTGTGTCTGGCTAATGGAGAATCCCAGTGGAGACGTTAGCACTCAAAGACATTAATGTGGATTTGGGACACTCCCTGAAGGATTTTGATTCCATTAGAAACAAAAAAAAAGACAGCGACAGATCTAATCCTGTTTGGATCTGTTCGCTGCCATTTAAAGGGAAACGGCTCCATTCCCCAAATCCCAGACAAACGGTGTGGGCAGTCTGCAGGGTCACGAAACGGGCACACAGCATGGACACGTGGCATGGGCAGACCTGCAGGCACATAGAATGGACGCATGTTGCAGGCAGATCCTCAAGCACTCGGAGAGGGCACACGATGCGTGTGAGGAACTTCGAGACGCCACAGGCCAGGGTCCCCAGCCCTGAGGTGTGCCGGCCATGGCTGTGGGCAGGGGAGAGCCCAGCGGGCATGGCTGCTCCCCTGGGTCAGAAGCTCATGGCCCCAGGCAGGGATGGCTTCACCAGAACAGGCATGCCCAGAGTCAGAGGCCGACACACGGCAGCTTCCCCATCAAAGGGTGATTTCTACCTCCTGCGGGGAGGGGGTGGGGTGGCAGCTGCTGACTCGGTGGGGGAGAGGGGCCAAAGGGGGTCAGGAAGGACAAAAGGAGAGGAATGCAGTCTGGGATCTGCGGCATGCTGACATCAATGGGTACGGTGCCGGGACTGCCCCCCGACAATCCCAGCTGGATGCGGGGAGCGAGAGGTTGGCCCCCTGGGCTTAGAATGCTGGAGACCAGGCCAGTGGACTCCAGGGGAGCGGCTTGCACCTCTCTCTGCCCACGGTCCTCCCCTTCTGAGACCTTGGCCCCGGCCCCACTGCCCTCTGGGTCCGGCATGCTCCACTGCCCCTGGCTCCAAGGTGGTGGTCGCTCCCCTTTCCCTCCTCTAGGGTGCCCCCCCTTCTCTCCAGCCCTCCTTGCCCACAGCTGCCCAGTTGACCCCTGCTGCACCTCCTGGGCTTCACCTTCTCACCCGGTGCCAAGTTCTTCACATCTCCCAATGCCAACCCTACACTCACTTTGACCCCCCAGGCTGGAACTGGACCATGGGTTCTAATCCCAGCTCTGCCACTTATCTGCTTTGTGGTCTTGGGCAAGTCACTTCACTTCTCTGTGTCTCAGTTCCCTCATCTGTAAAATGGGAATTGAGACCGTGAGCCTCACATGGGATAGGGACTGTGTCCAGCCCGATTTGCTTGTATCTACCCCAGCGTTTAGTACACTGTCAGGCACAAAGTAAGTGCTTAACGAATACCACAATTGTTTTTATTATTATTATTCATAATTCCCTCACCACAGAGCTCCTCAAAACGTCGGGTACCAGCTCTCCCCTCTCTTCAGCCTCCTGAAATTTCACCCACCTCCCCCAGGAAATCTTCCCCAGTCAATTTCCCCTGCTCCTAGCCATGCCTTATTCCAATGGCCACCAGAAGCACAGCACTTAGGTACATGGTGACCCATTCAGTCCATCCATCCCCCCAGTTACCCACCCAACCATCCAACCATCTTTTCACTCCATCCACCAACCCACCTATCCATCCATCCACCCACGCACTCACCCACCCATCCATCCCCCCTTCCATCCAGTCATTCATTCATCTGGTCATTCGATTTCCCCATCTCAAACTTCTATCAACTATACCTACATTTTCCCTCTGTTCTCACGGTATGCCCACAATACACGTCAGCCTATAGCTCCCATTAGTCTATAAAGTTCGACGAGTGTATAGTCTGCACATTTTAACTCAACTCTGCACACACCACTTCCCAGCTAGGGTTTCCCGCACATAGCAGATGCCCAGCACAGCGACCTGTGCACAGCTGATGCCCAGGGTAACACTCATCACACAGCCAACAACCCATGACAGCACCCAGCTGATGTCCAGGGTAACACTCATCACACAGCCAACAACCCATGACAGCACCCAGCTGATGTCCAGGGCAGCACCCAGCATATAGCCGACACCCGGGGTGGCACCTGGCACCGGGCTGACATCCAGGTGGCACCCAGCACATGGCTGACACCCAGGGCAGCACCCAGCCATCACCCAGGACAGCACTCAGCTGATTTCCAGGGCAGCACCCAGCACCCAGAGCAGTGACCTGCACACAGTCACATCCAGTAAGCACTCCAGAAAGGATGGATGAGGCTCAAGCATTGTGGCTGCATCCTAGGACAGGTTCCAGATAGGCCTGGCCCAGTGCTTCAGGCCTGGGGCACCCACCAGATAGGCCTTGTTCCCTTGTGTCCAGACATGGCGGAGGGGGCTGGGGTCCTCAGCGGGATGAGTACCTATCCCTTGGGTAGCCCACAGGGGAGCTTGGGTTTGACCTGCAACTGCATGTGGGACGCTGGAGCAGAGGAGTCCCCAAAGCCGGGGTCCTACCCGGCGCCCCATTGGGCAGAGGGCTCACCTTTGCTTGTCTGCAAAAACCCACGTAGCGGGGGAGGGACGCATTCAGTATCAATTTTGGGGTTACGTTGCCCAGCACCGGCCAACACAGGGCAACTGCTGCCAGAGCCGAAGGACTGGCGATATCTGTGCTCTTGGGTATGCTGACAATGCCACGCTGGACAAAGCCCCGCACCAGGATGCAAGTGATCAGACCGGGTGGCCTCAGCCCATTCAGACATGGTGGGGATGCCAGTCTCTCAGCGCCCACTCCAACCCTTGCAGGTGTGAGCTGCCAGCACCACCACTGCCTCTTCAATCACCCATTCACTGATTCACCCTAGGAGTCTAAGCTCATTCAGGTGTCAATGCTCAGGCTGGGCCTACCATTCTCTCCTTGCTCCTCTTCCCACTTCCACTCCTTGGAAAGCAGCCACCAACCCCACCAGGCCCACCGCAGCCCAGAGGGGCCTGGATACCCATGCTCACACCCATGCCAGTGGGGAGGCAGGACAGAAAACACCTAGGGCCCTGGCTGGCAGAGCCCCCAAGAATGCAGGGGTGGCACTTTCACATGTGCACACTCTCACAAATGTGCATACGGGCACATATGCACACACACATATGAGAAGCAGTGTGGCTTGGTGGATGGAGCACAGAGCAGGGAGTCAGAAGGACCTGGCTTCAAATTCCAGCTCTGCCACTTGACTGATGTCTGGCCTTGGGCAAGTCACTTTAATTCTCTGTGCCTCAGTTACCTCAACTGTGAAATAGGGATTAATATTGTGAGCTTCATGTGGGACATGGACTGTATCAATCCTGGTTAACTTGTATCTACTCCAGTGCTTAACAAAGACCATTAAAACACACACACACACACTCTCACACACACACACACACACTCACACTCACACACACACTCACACACATCCCGGCCAAACTTTCTGTTGGCCCTCTGCCACCCCCAGAGCAAATCAAGGCCCATCATGATAGGCAAACCTGCTCCTGTTCCTCGCTCCCCAACTCCACTGGAACCAGTGCTAAGAAACTTTCCTCCTGCCCCAGTGTACAAGATGTCTAGCAACACCATCCCACAAACCAATGCTCTGGGGACCCCTCCCCGACCCTCTGGGGACCCCATTCTTGACCTTCTGGGGACCCCCCCCCCCCGACTCTATAAGCAAGCAAGCAAACCCACTTGCCTCCTTCCAGGTTTGCCACCCCTCATGGCATGGGCTGCATGAGCATTCTGCCCTCGGCTGGCTCACTGACCACTCCTGGTTTGGCTGGACATGGCCAACACTACCATGGCCATCCCGTGCCCGGCTACAGCCGATCGGCCCACCCTGTGGCCCCTGCCCCTGCTGCCTCCCTGGTTGTGGCTGACCAGTCAGCAGGCCCACCTGCCCGTGGGTGGGGCCAGCTCCTGCCACAGTGCCAGAGGTCAGTGAGTGTGAGGCCCACACAGCCCTTAGCCTAGCAAGACCCCAGCTTCAGGTGAGCATTCTCCACTGCCTGGCGCCAGGACTACTGGGACCGAGGCCAAGGCGGTGTCTTCTCCCTTCTCCTCTGTCCTCCTCTGTCTTCCTCCTCCTTCCTTCACTCCTCCTCCCTGGCCCCTCTGCTCGTGCTCAACCAAAGCCCGAACATTCCTCCTGACCGGCTGGCCTGATTGGTCCAGATTGGCAGCATTTCAAGGTTTGGCCTATGGTGTCACGGCTGCTGTTTGAGAATAATTTAGTTACGGCCTCTGGATTTTCCTGGACCTGGCTGGGCTCAGACATGTGGTGTACACAGAAATCCGAGTCCTTTATAGAAGCTATTTCTCTCCAATTTACAGCCAGTTCCACCCTGTCCAGTTGATCTAATCGAGCATTACCAGGAGATGGTCAATAACAGAATCACCAAACCGGGGGTGGAGAGAGGGACACCCTCCAGCCTCTCCTCCCCCCTAATCTGAAGGAGGAGAAGATGAGGACACTCTCACTCTGGGGTGGGGAGACACACTAGAGAAGTTTCCCATGGAAGTTACCCTAGTTGTCTGCCCAGCCAGGAATTTGGGCTCCTGTGACCAGCCCTGTCGGCAGGCGACTGGAAGCCTAGTGCATGGCGGGGTGGGAGGAGTGTGGTTCCCATCCCTGTCTCCTCCCAGAGAGCAGTGGGAGTAACCAAAAGCCACCATGGCCCAGTCAGGGCCAGAGCGCCCGGCTTCAGTCCCAGACCACCGGGCAGTTGGGTTAGGGGTCAGGGACTGGAACGTCCCTTTACCCAGAACAGCTGACTCTGCAGCCACCCTCCTGGTGTAAAGCCCCCTAACCCTCCTGGCTCAGACCAAAAGGCAAGGGGTGGGAGCCCTGGAACGAGGGCCAGTGGTGGGCAGGGCCAAAGGTAAGCCAACAGATATAGGGTGTGTTGGCAGGGACGGGGGCAGCAGTGCCCTGGCAAGCTGAGGGGAATGGGCAGCATAGGGGGCAGCAGTGCAGGCCCAGCAACAGTTAAGAACCAGAAGACCCACAGCCCACCAGACCCAGCGCCCAGGTTCACAGGGACCTGGCCAGCAGGGACAACGGTTCTACAGCAGTGGGGTATTGGCTGCCCTGCCGTGGGCACAATCTAGGTTTGGGGGTTCAAAAGGGCTTCTGTGTGACATCAGGGAGAAAGGCTGTGAGAGCCCCAGGGGGAGTGCCATGACATCGTATGGAACTCGGCCGGTGCACACAGCTTTTCTCCCTGATGTCACAGAAGCCCGGGGTGGCCAACTGTCTGTCTGTCATCTGTCACTGGTGGTAATCATGATAATGATAATAATAATAATACCCCTTAAGTACTTTAATATGTAACAAGCACTGTACGAAATGCTGGGGTAGATACTAGATCATCAGTTTCCACATGGGATTCACAGTCTAAGCAGGAGGGAGAAGAGGTACTGGATCCCTATTTTGCAAATGAGGAAATGGAGACACAGAGAAGTGGAGTGATTTGCCCAAGGTTACACAGCAGACAAATGGCAAAGGTTGGATTAGAACCTGGGTCCTCTAATTCCCAGGCTCGGGCTCTTCCCACTGGGCCACACTTTTATCAGCCCAGTCCCTATCCGTCAGCCCAGTCCTCGGCCATGGCACTCCCCGTCCTTCAGCCCAGTTCCCAGCCACACTCCCCGTCCATCAGCCCGGTCCTCGGCTGCACTCTCCACTGGCCTGTCCTCTTGGAGGTGGTCAGTCAGGCTCCCCGACTCCCACCAGCCACATCCCCTGGGGATGGCTCGACTCTGGGGGTGGTGCCAGGGGCTTGGAGGTGGGGGGCGGTCCCGGTGGTCCAGCCCGACAGATCACACAGGGCACCACAACCATCCTCCCCTGCCCAGAGGGTTGCATATAAAAGCCAACAAGAGCCAAGGGGACAAGCACAGCTGAGGTTCCCCGAGGAACCAGCCCTCATCTCGTGCCAACCTAAGCCAGGCCTCAGAGGGTCCCTGGACACTGCTGGCTGGGGACAGGGTGGCCTCAGGGGGGAGGGGGTATAGTGAGTGCCGAAGCCATTTATCCCCTGGTTGGGCGTAGGTCCAGGGGGCCTGAGCACGGCATCAAGTTCTTTGTCCTGAGTACTGAAAGCGGGTTGAATAGAGCCAGGAACAATCTGGTGTGAGAATCTGTCTGCCTCACTGAGAGATCGGACAGCAAGGGTGAAGCCCACGGAGCCCAGCCACACAGCAATCAGGTCGACTAACAACGTTAGCAGCGAGGCCTCCAGCGGCCTGGTCACCCTCGCGCAGTCGAGTGAACATGGCCCCGGGAGCTCTGTCCTGGCCAAGGAGCAGACGGACGGCCGCAGGGACAGGCCGGTGACGGCCGCAGTGAATGGGGTGCCAAGGAGGCCTGGGGGGGGAACAGCCTGGGGTTGACATTTTCATCCAAAGAAAGCAAGAAGATGTGAAGTTGGGCAGCAACTGTCACCTCTGTTCCTTTTTCAAAGATTCCACCCGATTCCCTGTTGTTGATGCAGATAACACATACCTGCATTCATGAATTGTGGGTAAGGTGGTGGTGTCATGGTTGCTATAGAAATCACAACTTTGAGTTCTGGACTATTGTGTGGATTCAAGTTTCAGCTTCAACCTAGCAGCTCTGCATTTCTTTGGCTTAATTTTCTTGTTTTGTTTCAAAGCAGTGAAAAAAATTGAAACAAATAAAAAAACACCAGTTTGCACTTCAAGAAGTATTTTGCTACCAAATCCATTTGCACCTATTAGAAGCATTGGTTTTCCTCTTCCCTCTCCTCTTTCTCTTCCCTCTCTTCTTTCTCTTCCCTCTCCTCCTGCTCCTCTTCCTCCTCCCAAAAGGCAGATTACAATTCTCCAGCTCCCCCAGACAGCCTCACCCTGGGACCGAGCCCCAGCCCGAGAAATTTCAGCACAGAAGAAGCTCCATTTGGAAAGTTGGAAGGCGAGATGGGGGATTCTGTGGGAACCAGGAGCATGCACTCCCTCTGTGGGATGCCGAGAGGGCAGGGTACAGAGCCACTAACCTGGTCCCGAAAACAAAGCTTGTGTCTCCGGGCAGCTGGGGCTGCCCTGGGAAGACGGGACAGGACAGGGAGCAGCTCTGGGGAGGAAAGGGTGTGCACCCCAAGGGGTCTCACCAGGGGCCAGTGGAGGGTGGGGTTGGGGGTGTGGGGAGTCAGTAGGCGTTTCCGTCTATGGATCCGCCGAGCCCCGGGGTCGCCAGGCAGCACTTGCCAGTTGTAGCCAGAGCCCACAGAACCAGCCTCAGGGTGTGGGGGGCTCCCAGACACTGACACCCCAAAGACAACCCTGATAGGAAGGGGGTGCTCTCCACTCAGTGCTTACTATGTGCCGACCACTGCCCGCTAACCGTCCTCACCCCAACACTGATCCTCAAAAGACAGCCAAAAAATTCAGCCCTAGGAGCTTCCTGGAGCCACCACCCCTCTCAGAGATTGGAAAGGGGACTGGGCTGAGCTGGCTGAGCTGAACTGTGGTAGGCGGATGGAGGGAGTGGCCGGGTACAGTCTGGGGTTTATGAATGGGCACACTCTCTCCCCCCCCCCACTCTCTCTCTCTCTCTCTCTCTCTCTCCCTCCCTCCCTCCCTCAGAGTAGCACTGCATGGGCCCCATCGGGGAGGACTGGGCAGGCCCTCGGCCATCTGGGACATGACCTGTTGTGTGAGGAGAATTAGGAACAGAGCCACGGTCAGCAGCGGCCCCAGGCCAGGGAATGGACATTCCCAGTAGATATTCCGAGGGGTTGGGCCCGATGGTTGCTGTTCCTCATCTATGCTCCCACTTCCCTGCCCGGCCCCGCTCCGGCCCAGCCCCAGGCTGCAGAACAAGACCTCCTCTGCATCCACGATCTTTGAGGTAAACAAATATTTTTCCTGCCCTCTGTCCACTCCCATTTGTCCCTTCTCCTCAGCTCCCCACAGTTCCCGTTGGCCTCACATGAGGTGCAAAAATTTCCATCGGCCACAAGGACTTTGGGGAAAAATGTGAAGTTTGAAACATGATGGTGGAGGGGGTGGGCAGAGCTCAGAGCTGGCTTAGGGAGGATGGGCCACCTCAAATTTTACACCAGTCTTGCAGCTTTTTGTTGGTGCACGCACCCAGGTGTGCACATCTATACACATGCACAGGAATTCACATATTCATGCACACACACTTGCTCATACTCTGTACATACCCATACGTGTGCATACACACTACTGGAAAGATCGAGTTCCTGGGTTTTCAGCTGCTGAACATGCAGTCACGTTTATCTTTTCTGACCTGAAGAGTTTCTGAGCTGGCTCTTACTGCCTCATTGGTCCAACTCCCTCCCTCTCTTCTCCTGACCAGCAGAAGTCCAGGAGGAGGAGACCCCTGGGCCCATGATTTCTGGCAGGTTGTGGAAAGGGAGGGCTTCTCTGGAGCGAAAGATTCTGCAGGCCTGCTCAGAATGGGGGAACCTGTACCACGAGGCTTCCGGCTCTTCCTCCACACCCCCATCAGGGCCAGCCCCGCCCCTACCACTGTGGACCCCCTGAGGGATCAAGACCTCCTGGGAGGATTCCTCACTGAACCTCAGGAGCTCAGCCCCCATCCTAGGGAAGCAGCATGGCTCAGTGGAAAGAGCACGGGCTTTCGAGTCAGAGGTCATGGGTTCAAATCCCGACTCCGCCAGTTGTCAGCTATGTGACTTTGGGCAAGTCACTTAACTTCTCTGGGCCTCAGTTCCCTCATCTGGAAAATGGGGATTAAGACTGTGAGCCCCATGTGGGACAACCTGATCACCTTGTATCCCCCAGTGCTTGGAACAGTGCTTTGCACATAGTAAGTGCTTAACAAATACCATCATTATTATTATTATTACTGCTATCCTGGCCTTAACTCCGACCCAGTAAACCCCCATAACAGAAGTAACGAAAATCCAGCCAGGGCAGTCCCATCCACACAGCACTATCCCCGGGCCAGCCCCGTCCCCACCACCTGCACGCCGTTTCGCCACTGCCCCCCCTTCCTCCCCAGGGCTGGTCCAGTGGCCCTGGGCACCCCAGCCAGGTGGTGGGGGGAGAGAGAGATGGGCGGGGGGTGGGGGACCGATGAGGCCTGGGAAAGCAGTCCCGATGGGCTGTGGGTTTAAAAGCAGATCCCCAAATCTAGAATGGAGTTTCTTACTGGCAGGTGATAAAACAGAATCTGGAAAGAATTGAAGCTTTGTGTCCTCCAGCATTGGCCCCAAAACAGAAGTGAGACACACACACACACACACACACACACACACTGGGTGAGTGGGGCGTGGAGGGGGGGAGAGGAAATTACAGAAAAGGAAACAAACAGAACTCTACCAAGCCATTCTCTTAGAGAGAGTCCAGACAGAGAGTGCTGTGCTCGGTTCTGGCCTGGCCCCAGGACCAGAGAAAGAGCCTGTCAGGGTTAGTGCCCCCTGCTCAGAGGGCTTTTCTTTCCCAGTTCCCCAGCTCTCTCCCTCTAACTCTGTGCTTTCCCTCCTCCACTGGAACCGTTATCGGTTCGGGAAGAATCTGGAAGGGTTGCTCTCACCACTCTGGGCTCTGGCTGCCGGCGGGAACCAGCTCGCCCCCAGCTCACCTCTGCCCCGGAATTTGAGAGCCGCTGCTCCCCTCACTACGGCGAGCTGGCCTTCTCTTTTCTGGCTGAATGACCACCCAGAAAATGCCCTACGGGCCTTGGGGGCCTCGAGGAGCCAGGAGAAAATAGTGTCTCCCTGGGAAACCACAGGACTACAGCTGGCATTTGCCCCAAGTTCCCGCACCCTAACCTCTCCAGCGAAATGAATGGACAGGCCCCTTCCCCTGCCTCTGCCCACAGTTGGGGGTTGGGGAGGGCCGAGGGCGAGCGGCACCACAAATCCGGCCTCACACAGAGTCAGTCACATCAACAGACAGTTAGACACACACTCAATCCCTTCTCCACGCACAGTCACACAGAGTCACCAAATACACAGCACCAAGCACACAGTCACACAGTCACCCACATACGCCGTAAACAGTCACAGGCAGTCACACTCTTCACCTCAAGTCACCCACACGCACCAAAAATGAGTACACACTGAGGTATATGAATACACGCACGCGCATGCACGCGCGCGCACACACACACACACACACACACACACACACAGCGCCACAGGTTGCCCTCAAAGACCAGGGTTGTTAAGTTCCCTCTCTGTAAGGCACTCCCCCTCTCCCAACCCAGTGACCCCGAGGACATCCACTGCACATTGCTGTCAGAAACTTAGACCTTGGGAGGCAGGGATCGATCGATACGTGTGCCTTCACATACGCACACATGGCGTGCACACACACACGCACGCAGGCAGGATATACACATACATACGGCTATTCCAGGCCGGCACCCGCAGAGAGCTGAGTGCAGTTTCGCTGAACGGGAAGGGAGCAGGATCCAGGAAATAAGAGTCGGGGTTTCAGGCTTCCGGGCTCTGCCCAAGTTCTGCTCACTCACCGGCCGCACGGCCTGGTGGTGCCTCGGGAATTTGGGAGGGCTTCCCGTTGGAGGCCTGATTGCTGACATCTCTTGTCACAGCTACAGGACGGTCCGACAAAAGCATGTTGAAACCCTGGGGGAATGGGAGGCTGGAGGTTGGGGGTTCTCCTCCTTGGGCCAGCTGCAGGGTCATGGACAGTCAGGGCTGCCAGGGACACCTCTCCCCAGGTTCGGGCCCCCACCCCAGTGGTGGGCCCGATTCTGCTTCCCGCCCCATCTGCATCGAGTCAGGACATCTGGGAGCTGGCCTGGGAGATCCTGGGTGTATGAAGCCTGGGTGGACACAGCCTGGGTGGATGCCGGAGGGGAGTGTGTGGACATCAAGTGGACAGCAGCACAAATATACGAGGGGAGAGGTCTGGGTTCAGGTCACTCGGAACTGAGGGTCACAGCCGTCTCCGGGGACCCTTCCTTCGAAACCACTAGGTGAGCCAAAGTAAAAGCCAAATCCTCCTTCCCTCTTTCCCTCTCCCCACTTCGCCCCCAACCCCTTCTCTAAACAGAGGGTGCACGGAGCATCTTAGGAGGCTGCCCTCCCCAGCGGAGGGGCCCAGGCCATTCTCCTGGGGGTTCCTGGGGCCCGGATGTGTTTAGGGAAGGGTTTCCTTTTTCTCCATCCCCTGGACACCACAGAGGCAGAGGGCTAATGGGAGCTCCCTAGGGAGACCCCGGCCCCCTCTACCCCGCTGCTCCATTTTGGGGAAGGGGAGGCGCCATGCCCTGTACAACTTTTACCGGGGGAAGAAATATCGCGGCAAAGTCAACATGGGGCGGCTGGAAATGGGAAAAAAGAGCAACGCGGCCAACTCACCCTGTCCCCTTCCCTGGATGTATTTCCCATAAACATACATGTCAACAGCTACAGATCCATCTTGGGGGAGGCGGTGGCAGGGGAGATGGCATTTCTTTGGGGGTTCTTTGAGCCCCCGCGGAACCAGGGCCTGAATTTGGACTCTTTCTCTAAAGTGGCTGGTGGGGGGGCATGGTGGAAACTAAATAAAAATAGGAAAACACAAACCCGACACGAGGCTGCTGTCTCCCCCCTTCCCTTTGTAAAGAACTCTTTGTTCTCCAGTGAAAATGCTGAAAATCCTGGGGCTGAGACTCCCTGAACAAGTGCAAAACACTTAGAGGCTTTGAGGCTGGCAGGGAGCCAAGGTCCCTCCCGCTGTCTGGTGAGGAGGAGAGCAAGGGGGGAGACGGGAGAGAGCGAGAGAGTGAGAGAGAGAAAGAAAAACTGGAGCTTCCTTTAATAGACATAGGAAACAGCGGGCTTTTTTTTTTTTTTTTCAAAACTGGCGGTCAAGCATTGAGTAACTCGAGAGTCTAAATCCACCTGCTGGAATTGAACTTGGCCAGGCCCTGGGGGCCCCAGGCTGGGAAGGCCAAGGCCGCCCCCGCCACCCTCGCTCACTCCATCCTCGCCACCCCCACCCTTCCCGCTCCCCTTCCACCGAGGTCCCCCATGGCCTCCTCCCACCCCACAGCGCCGGGGACCCCGCTCACCGGCCCCCGCTCCCCTTCCGCCTCGGCGGCAACGCGGTGACGATGAGTGATAGAGGGGACATGCCATACCTGGTGTGAACGCCAAACAGTCACGAGTTCTCCTTCCCCAAGGCGAAGGACTCTTCCCTTCCCAATTTATTAGCCCCTTCTCCACTGCCTCTCTGAAAAACCTTCTTTGTCACCCTCTCCCAAGTCCCGGTACTTCTTTAAAAAAAAATGGCTTCGGAGCGTTTCTATTCTTGATATTGATTCTCTCTCACTCTCTCTCTCTCTCTCTCTCTCTCTCTCTCTCTCCCTCTCTCTCTCCCTCTCCCTCTCTCCCCCCCACCCCCACCCCTCCTCCTTTCTCCTGTCTCTGTCTCTTCTGAGTGGTCTATTGATAAGTCCCTGGAGGCACTAGGTCAGCCTGCCCGAAGGAAACCAGACACAATGCACAAATCTCCAAGTAGCATATTCTGCCATCAGCAAGCAGACCACGTTTAGGAGAGAGAAAAAAAACAGAGAGAGAGACAGAGAGAGAGGGGGGGAAGAGAGAGGGAGAGGGAGAGAGAGAGAGGGAGAGAGAGAGAGACGGAGAGAGAGAGATGGAGAGAGAGAGTGTGAGAAAAAGACTGATTGGAACAGGAGGGAGGGAGGGAGGGAGGGAGAGAGAGAGAGAGAGCCAGCGAGAGGCAGAAAGACACTGCCAGTCAGGTTAATCAACCCTGCTTTAATTAGCTGTTCGGCTTAGACATAAAACAATTGAATTTGAATGATCTGTCAGCAGGCTCGGCTGAACCAAAGGGGGAAAGCGACGAGTACAAAAAGACTGTTGGTGTGTTCTGATAAGCCGGACCACTGGTGAACCCTCGGAGGGGGGAACTGCTGAAACTTACCACCAAATCAAAAGTGTACAGGGAAACGCACCCCACGAAGGAGGCCCCGGATGGGAGTGGGAGGGAGTCTTCCCCTACCTCCCATCCTGCCATGGAGCTGGGGCGGGGAGGGTTGAGGGGAACAGGGGGATAGGGGCTGCAGAGCCACGAGGCTAGGGGCCATGGAGCTGGGGGGTGGGAGGCCAGAGGACCAGGGGCCGTGAACCCAAGGAGCAAGGGGCCAGGGGCCACAGGCCCGGGGCCAGACACAGAGGCAAAAAGGGCAAGTTAACTGACAACAGTGTGGTGGAAGTCAGTGTGAGGGGGTGGATAGTGCAGGGAAACCAGGCAGGGGTACACGGGCCCCACCTCCCACCACCACCACCACCACACAACAGACAGCCCATGTCAGCCCCAGACACCGTCTTTGGGTCCCGAGAGGCCCAGGCATTCGTTCACCAAGCTCTCCTTACCCTGCATCTCTGGGGCCCTGACCCACCCCGAGGCTGTGCCAAGATGCGATCATCCTCACCCACAGACTGGCCCAGGCCAGGACAGGGCCAGGCGGCTCAGGAGCCTCAGGTGACAAGGCCTGTCTCAGAGAAACAGGTACGACAGGAAATGGAAGAGGCAGTGGGAAATGGTGAGAAATGTTGGGAAATGGCAGGAAATCGTGGGGGGGAATGGTGGGAAATGGCAGGAAAAGGTGGCAAATGGCAGGCGGACTGTGGGAAACAGCAGGGGAGACTGTGGGAAATGGAGGGGAGATGATGGGAAATGGTGAGAAATGGTAGAGGAACAGGGGGAAATGGCAGGGACCAATGGAAAATGCTGGAAATGGTGGGGCCCCTTCTTCCTTGACCTGGGCATCAAGGAGAGGGAGAGGTTGGCTTGGGTGGGGTGAGGGGGACCAGTCACTGGGGGTACTGCTGGAAGAGTTGAGGGGGGATCTCTGTTCCAGGACCAGACCTCTTCTGTGGACAGACTGTCCCAGGCCAACTAGCTCCAGACCCCCAGTTCGCTTTTGAAACTCCAGAGCAGAGCAGGCCGAGAGAGAGAGAGAGAGAGAGAGAGAGAGAGAGAGAGAGAGAGAGAGAAAGAGAGAGACAGAGACAGAGAGAATCAATTAGGGCTGGAAGTCCAGGGCAGCTCCCCTGGAAGACTAGGGTCTGGAGTGGGGGGAGGAGCAGGGGTTAACTTTTCTGGAATTTTGTAAGTGCTAATGAGGAAGCAGCATGACCTAGTGTAAAGAGTCTGAGCCTAGGAGTCAGAGGATCTGGGTTCTCAGCCCGACTCTGCCATTCACCTGCCTTGGGCAAGTCATTTCTCTGGGTTTCAGTTTCCTCATCTGTAAAATAGGGGATTCAATACCTGTTCTCCCTCCTACTTAGACTGTGAGCCCCAAGGGGGAAAGGGACCGAGTCGGACCCAATGATTTCGTATCCATCACAGTGTTTAATACTGCACTTGGCACCTAGTAAGCGCTTAACAAATGCCACAATTATTATTATTATCTTTACTAATGAGTTCCTGGAGGAGCAAGAAAAGGAATGCTGTCATCCACATGGCAAACATTCCCGCCAGGACTCCCTCCTGGTCCACCTCTTTGATTGTCAGCCCCTTGAGGGCCAGGACAGAGTCTAATCCCCCCCCCACCACGTACTGTTTCCCAGAACTTGGCACAGTGCTTTGCACACAGGAAACACTTACCATTACTGCTCCCGGCAGTGTCCAAGGATCCCACTTGGGGAGGAAGCAAGGATCAGCAGGACTGCCTGGCTCTAGGAAGACATGCTTCTTTCATTCATTCATTCGATCGTATTTATTGGGCATTTACTGTGTACAGGGAACTGTACTAAGCACTTGGGAGAGTACAATATAACAGTAAACAGACACATTCCCTGCCCACAACGAGCTTACAGTCTAGAGGGAGAGACAGACATTAATATAAATATAAATAAATTATGGATATGTACATAAGTGCGTGGGACTGGGAGGGGGGAATCAATAAAGGGAGCGAGTCAGGGTGAGGCAGACCAGAATTGCTCTACCTGGGATGGGGGAAGGCCAGGGGGCTTAGAATGCTCACGCCCCTGCCCCCTGCCCTCGAGGGTGTTCAGTTCATGCCTTCACACTCGATTAGGACAACTATGACTATTACGGTTACGGCTGCAGAAGCCAAGTCGGTTCTTGGGCATGCATGGAGGAGGGGGCGATGCCGACTTGGAGCCCAGGCCTCGAGCCCTGTCCAGTCCGGTCTGGCCCATCAGATGGAAGGAGGAGAAAACCATGCCTACAGCAGCCCAGATGGCAGAACCCTTCCATGTGGTGGGCGGTAGTTGAGAGCCCAGAGAGGGAAGTCTCGAGATGTTCAACTGGGAGCAACTGAGAGCCCCAGTGACTACAGGTGGAAGAACTATGAGGGCTGTGGAGGGAGGTGAGGTGGCCTGGTGGACGGAGTGCGGGGCTGGGAGTAAGGGCCCCTGGTTTCAGGTCCCAGCTCTGCCTTGGACCTGCGAGGTGACCTTACACACTCATTCAATCAATCAATCATTCAATCAACCAACCCACAGTCTTCACCAAACAATTCCTCTGGGCAGAGCACTGTATACCAAGCCCTTGGGAGGGTCTCAGGCCTCAGTTTCCTAACTCCCTCTTTAGGCAGAGAGCCCTGACAGGGACTGTGGCCAATCAGATTCTCCTGTATTGTCCCCAGTGCTTAGCGCAGTCTGGGTCTGAGATTTGCAACCTCGACTCCTCACTCTTCTTTGACTCTTACCTCCAGTCTACCACCAAATCCCACTCATTCTTCCTGCCTAACCCCCACTGGCTCCACTACTTTTCCACCTAGACCGCCACTACCCTGGTCCAAGCTCTGCTCTCCCCTTGACTAGACCCTGGGATCAGCCTCCTTGCCAGTTTCCCTGCCTCCAGCCTCTCCCTGCCCCAATCCAGACTCCATGCCGCTGCTGCACAGACAGTCCTCCTGAAGCGTCACTCAGCCTGCATCACTCCACTCCTCAAAACCCTCCGCCGGCTCCCCACGTTGAACAAAAACTCCTCACAATCAGCTCCAAGGCTGTCCATCACCCAGCCCCACCTGGCCAATCTGCTCTCTTCTCCCAGCTCCCGGGGGTGCCAATGGAGTGCACTCACACACTGGCAGGTGCAACTGGCACTTATACCCTCCTGCTGGGTTCATGCTATCACTTCAATCAATCAATCAATGGTATTTATTGAGCAATTTCTATGTGCAGAGCACTGTACTAAGAGCTTGGGAGAGGAAAGCAGAATTAGCAGACATGTTCCCTGCCCATAACAAGCTTAAAGTCTGGAGAGGGAGAGAATATGAGTATGAGTAAATAAGTAATTTATAATTTAAAGACATGCACATAAGTGCTGTGGGGTTGGAGGTGGGGTGAATATCAAATGTCCAAAGGTCACAGATCCAAGTGCATAGATGACACAGGAGGGAGAGTGAGACGGGGAAAAGAGGGCTTAATCAGGGAAGGCCTCTTGGAAGAGATGTATCACTTCCACCCTATCTGGTGTTCTGGAAACCTCTGCCTTCACCAAGAGCACCAAAATGGTCTCCTTGACACCATCATCAATCAATCAGTCAATCAACCAATGAAACTGGCTGAGCATCAACTGTGTGTGTGTAGCACTATTCTGAGCATTGCAGAGAGTTCAACGGGGAAGATAGACTCAAAATGTAAGCTTGTCTTGTAGATTTAAGCTTGCTGTGGGCACGGAATTTATCTACCAACTCTGTTGCATTGTACTCTCCCAAGAGCTTAGTACCGTTCTCTTCCCACAGTAAGGGCTCTCAATACGTACCACTGAGGATAATGATATATACGTATGTTATTATATAAATAATAAGTAAATGCTTATTTATTTGTCCTTTGTATTCAAAGACTGCACTGACAGTGAAGTTCACCTGTGAGTGTACAGGGGGCTGGAAAGGCCAGTGCGGGATCCACAGTCACACACACACACACACACACACACACACACACACACACACACACACACACACACACACACACACACACACACACACACACACACACACACACACACACACACACACACACACACACACACACACACACACACACACCCCCCCCGCCCAGGCTGTCCCTTGTTGTGTGTAGCTGTATGGCTTGGTGGAAAGAGCACGGGCTTGGGAGTCACAGGATGCGGGTTCTAATCCCGTCTCTGCCACTTGCCTGATTTGTGACTTTGGGCAAGCCACTTAATTTCTCTGTGCCTCAGTTACCTCATCTGTAAAATGGGGATTAAGACTATGAGCCTACATGGGACAACCTGATTACCTTGTATCTACTCCAGTGCTTAGAACAGTGCTTGGCACATAGTAAGAATTTAACAAATACCATAATAATAATAATAATAATAATAATAATAATGTCTGTAACACTTTGTGCTAATGATTTACAGATAGGAAGCAGTGCTTAAATATCAGAGTCTGCCAGTGGTTACAGGGTGGTTGTGAGTGCAAAAATCCTGAGAAGATAGTGGGGAGGAGGAGGCTAGAACCTGGGGGGATGTTAGTCAAGGCCTCCTGGAGGAAGTCTGATCTCAGAAGAGCTGTGCAGGGGGCTCCTGCCAGAGTTGAAGGGGGAGGGAGTTCCAGGCAGGAAGAAGGGCATGAGCAAGGGGGTTCACGGTGAGAGAGGTGAGAACTCGGTCCAGTGAGTAGGTTGGTCCTGGAGGAACAAAAGGTACCAGCTGGGGTGTGGTATGAGAGGAGTGAGTCTAGGTAGGAAGGGAAGAGCTCACTTAAGGCCTCAAAGTCGATGGGTAAGGAATTCCTGTTGGATGTGGACATGGATGGGCAGCCACTGGAGGCATCTGAGGAGTGGGGAGACAGATACAGATGGATATGGGCAGGGAACATGTCTGTGTATTGTTGTATTGTACTCTCCCAAGCACTTAGTACAGTGCTCTGCATACAATAAGCGCTCAGTAAATACGATTGAATGAATGAATAAATATTTTAGGGGAATGGGATGGGTGGCAGAGTGAAGCATGGACTGGAAAGGGGAGAGGCCGGAGGCAGGGAGGTCAGTGAGGAGGTTGATGTGCCTAGACCAGGGGCGGATTCTGAGATGTTCTGACCAGGTGCAATGGCGACAGACTGCATGTGGGGGCTGAAAGAGAGTGAGGGGGGACGGAGGGCAAAGCCCTGTACAGACTGGTAGGCAAGGAGACCAGGAGGATGGTGGGGTTGGCAACTGGGCCACCAGGATTCCTCAAGCCAGCTCCCAGTTGTCCCAGAGGTGGTAACTGAACGGGGGTGGGAATCCCAACTCCCAGTGAGGATTCGGGATCCACTGCAACCTGGATCTGGGCAGAGGGATTGGGGGAAGGGGCCCGACTAGATAATAACAATAATCATGGAGGTACTGGTATTGGTTCACTGCTTATTATGTGCTAAGCATTGTACTGAGTGCTGGGGTGATATTGGACAGAGGGTCAGAGATGGGTGGGGTGGCCCTGCTGTTGCTGGGGCAATCAGTGAGGACAACCATCATCTACACCCTGCCTGACATGCACAATCCATACCAAGCATTTACACACAACCCCACACATATCCCCACAAGCATACACATCCACCCATATGAACCCTGCAACCCTACATTTATGCACATACAACTCCCCGCCAATACAATGCACACACCCACACACACCCATTCCCCCCACAAAATACAGCACATTCATGAGCCAGGTTTTCCAGGGAAAAGGATGGCTTGGTGAGCTTGGAATCTCATCCAATCTCCCTGAAAGTCCAGCACCTGGCCAGAAAAGCCCAGGACAAACTTTCTCCAGGCACCTGTCTCCCAATTCCGACATCTGATGACATCTCTGGCTGCCAGGTGGATCCACGGCCGACAGCCAGGGCTTAATGTGTCCCTGGTACCACTGTCCCTGTGGTGGGTGGATGGGAGGATGAGGAAGGAGGTGGAAGAGGTGGTTGGGAGAGAGGGCAAATGGGTGGGAGAGGAGGAATGGGAGAAGGGAGGGAGGGGAAAGGGGTGTGAAGAGCCGGCAGTGCTGGGACATATATACTCTTCCCTCTGCTGATCTTTTCTGAGCAGGATTGCCTTCTGCTGGGCCACTTCAATCAATCAACCAATCAATGGTATTTACTAAATGCATATTGTGTACAGAGCACTGTACTAAGCACTTGGGAAAGCACAATATAACAGAGTTGGTAGAGAGACATGTTCCCTGACCACAACTAGCTTACAGTCTAGTGGGGCAAACAGACATTTGTATAAACAAATAAATTATGGATGTGGGGCTGAGGAAAGGGTGAAGAAAGGGAGCAAATCCAAGTGCTTGGGAGAGTACAATGTAACAGAGTTAGTAGGTACATTCCCTGCCCACAGCGAGCTTACAAGTCTGAGCCCTGAGGTGGATCCAGAGGTGCTCAAAAAGAAGCCTCCCAGACCCACCACTGCAGCATGGTGACAAGAAAGAGGTTAAGTATGCAAGCCAATGTCTGAGGGGCAGCAGATCACCTGGGGGGTTGAGGGGAATTCAAGGGAGACCGCTCACAAAGACCAAACAGGTTCCCTGGACAGGTCAGGAGGGGACATCACTCCATCAGCTCTCTCCTTGCTAGGTAGCTTCACTCCTGTCTCACCACAACCCAGCTCACATGGTTGGCTCTTTTCAGTGCACTCACTATGACTCGCACTCACTTCTCCCTTTTCCAATCCTAAGTCCACGCCTGAAACTCCCTCCCCGGTCTCATCTGGCAGCCTGCTACTTTCCCCATCTTCAAGGCCCTTCTGAAAGCACACCTACTCCATAAAGCCTTCCTCGATTCATTTCTCATCTCCCCACCCTAGTTCCCCACTGTGTGCCGCTTGAACACATCTCTGTGCCTTAATAATAATGATGGCATTTGTTAAGCACTTACTATGTGCAAAGCACTGTTCTAAGCACTGGGGAGGATACCAGGTGATCAGGTTGTCCCACGTGGGGCTCACAGTCTTAAACCCCATTTTACAGATGAGGGAACTGAGGCCCAGAGAAGTTAAGTGATTTGCCCAAAGTCACACAGCTGACAAGTGGCAGAGCTGGGATTAGAACCCATGACCTCTGACTCCCAAGCCCAGGCTCTTTCCACTGAGCCATGCTGCTTCTCTAAGCATGGTGTACTCCCACTGTCAGTTGTCTCATGCACTCATCTTTTCACTTTATCACTGCATTGCTTCCTCTTAAAGGGAATTTGTTTTTATGTCTGTCTCCCCTGGTAGACTGGAGTTCTAATCCCAGAACTTTAAGGATGGAAGCTTCTGGATGCTAGACTGGAATGAGACCCAGGCTTAGTTTATACACAAAAGAGAGAGAGACAGAAAGACACAGAGAGAGAGAGAGAGAGAGAGAGAGAGAGAGAGAGAGAGAGAGAGAGAGAGAGAGAGAGAGAGAGAAACCGACCTTGACTTCCAACCCGCTAGATGTCAATCCCTGGATACCAGGGAGAGGACAACAGAGTTGGTAGGCACAATCTCTGTCCTCAGGGAACATACAGTTTACTGTGTGCAGAGCACTGTATTGAGCACTGGAGAGAGGACAATAGAGTGGCTGTGCTCCAATGGCTGTGTTCTGGGTCTGAGTCACAAGGAATCAGCCCAAGCCCAGGGCATCTGGGATCTGGTGCCTTGACAGATTTCAGTTTTGCAATTGGAAGAACTCCGTGTTTCGCTAGGCCCCATGTGAGCTGGCCGCAGTCTCAGATGTCTCAGCTCCAAATCTTTCGCCAGTGGCATTTTCGCTGAAGTCTCAGCACACCCTGAACTGGCACAGGATGGTGTCCCCAGCTGCATCGGCACCCCCAAGGACCAAGAGCCCCCAGTGGGATGGGATTCAGGTCCCCTCTGACCCTCTTGAATCTGACCCAGTGCTTGCCATGCTGCTTGGCACAAAGTAAGCGCTTCATGACCCACTTCCCACTCCCACCCCCCACGCCACCTTGCCATGCCTTTTCTTCCTCTGGGGCTTCGTGACATGCCCTCTCACCCTCCTGAATAGGCTACATGACAACTCTGAGGCTGGAGGTCTGGTTCTTGCACTGCTGCTGAACCCTGGGAAAGCAGGGTGCCTTCTAGGGAATGGGGAAGGGAAGGGGGTGTCTTCCCGGGAGGGAAGAAGGAGAGGAGTGGAAGAGGGAACCCCAAGGGGGAGATGAGGTTCAGTTCAGCAACACTGGTTAAGCCCTGGGATGGTGTTCTGGGGAATCAGACAACATTAAATGCTAAAATGTCTTTGGCTCCGACCAAGGGCGAGGGGGCATCTCGGGGAGAGGTCTGAAAAGGATCCCGAAATGACTCCTTTGTCCGCCCAGGCCTGGCCGCATCTGCCCCTGACCCCCCTGAGACGCTCACCCGCCAGCCGGGCGGGGGTCCAGAGACTGTTCCGGGCCGACCGGGCCCACGTATTACTTTCACAAAGCTGGAGTCTCCGCTGGCACCCAAATCCTGGAGTCTGGGGTGGCCCGGTCTGGTCCCCAATGCTCTCTGCTCTGTCACCTTAGCCCTCTGGTTGGGGTGTTCCCAAAGGAGAGTACCCTGAGGGGAGGGGGACTCTTTGTGACTCCAAACAGGCGTGATGCTTTGCAGAGTAATTTCCTGAGAAGACTACAAATCATCAACAATAAAACTGATTTTCCCATGCCCCCCCATCCTTCCCCTCCCTCTCCCATTCCAGATGAGCCATCATTTTGGTGGGGAGGGGGCTCTGACTCGCTTCTCATCCGCTGACTCACAGGTGTGTCTCAAGTTCAGGAAGAGGGAGAGAGAAACAGACCTGTGAGGGCGGGGGCAGGGAGCAGGAGAGGGCCAGCATGCTGCATTTGGAAATCTCACGGGGCGCAGGCTGTGCCAGACCCCAGGCTGATGACGGAGCTCTAAGTTCTGAGCCCTCCCAAGCGTCAGTTCTGAACAGTGCCCAGGATCCAAGCGATGGAGAGCTAGACGGGTCCTGCACATTCCCTCTCCAGCAGACCAACTCCCGGAGGAGTGCCAGAGGCTCAGAGTGTGTTCAGCCACTCTCCAGGCCTCTGACCTCTGGGATCGTGCCCAGGGGACAACAGGAGGCCCTTCTGGGAGCCAGGGAGTGTGGGGAAGCACCTGCCCGTCCCCTCATTCTTTCCAGCGTCACCTCCTTCTTAATGAAATCCAAGATTCCCAGAACAGGACCCCAACTCCTTCTCCCCGACTTCTGCCCTTCACACCTGCCTCTTCTAAAGCAGAGAGTCAGAGGATTGATGGAGGGAAGGAGGGTGGCAAGGAGGGCCCTGATGCAGGTTCTAGAGAGCCTGCTGAAATGTCTGGGTTCTGAGGGTATTCCGGGGCCATGGGGCTGGTCGCCGGGTTGGTCTCCAGTGTTCCCGGGTGCGGTGGCGGGCGGCCCAGCCTATGAGCCGAAGGCCACCCCTTGAACCCGACAGCCCAGGCCTGAATACCGTCAGCACAGCCGACCTCCCCAGGGGAGCCCGTGGCTGGCCAGACAAACCGCGTCCTCGGAACGGGGCCCCGTAAAACTGCACCTGCTCACGTTCTGGCAGCTCAGCGGACACTAAATGAGTTCTGGTCGACTCTGGCAGGCCATTGAGCACAGCGGTGTAATAAAAGTGAGTTTGGAATCACACAGACAAGCCTTCCCATCCACACCGTGTGCTCTGTGGGGCGGAGCGGCCAGGCGGCTGATAAACCAGAGGAGATGAGCAGACAAGCACTCCGGAGCCACCGGCTGGGGCCAGGTACACGCCACTGCCGCTGCGGCCGCCACAATACACAAAGGACTTTGCGGGGGAAGAACCAGCGAGCGTCCGCGGACAATGACGCCGCTTTCTTAATTAAGATTTTCATTACTGATACATACATTAGGGCTCCGCCGGGGCGGGAGCTGAGCGCTCTCAGCACCGGTGGGGGGTCCCGGCTCCACCTTCCTGTGGCCCCATGCCACAGGCCACACCACAGGCTACACCATGGCCCACGCCATGGCTCAAACCATGGCCCACATCCTGCCCAGGGCAGTTTAGGCCCGGGGACACCCATGACATCCACCAGGCCTGGTGTGGCCCTGTTGCAAGCACTTTGGAACTGGGAGAACAGGGGCTGGAGGAGGCTGGGGAGAAGAGGGAGGGAGAGGGAAAAGGGAGGAAGAGAGGGAGGGAGGAGAGGATGAGGAATGTTGGGAGAAGGGGAAGAGGAAATGGGATGGGGTGGAAAGGGGAGATGAAGAGGGGCTGTGGGGGAGCAGAAGAGAAAGAGAAAGGACGATGGGGGGGTGGGGGGGCAAGGGAGGGGACAGAGGAGAAAACAGGCACTTGGGGAGGGGGAGTTTGGCTCCAGCTTTCCAGGTTCTCAACGGGATGATGGGTGGGCACTGGTGAAGGGCACTGGCACCGGGCACTGGCCCTGGTCTCTTGCCTCTGCAGACAGTGAACAGGGCAACAACCTGTCTGACTCATCTGGAATGCAGAGTTGCTGCTCCCCAAACCCCAAGGCCCCACTGGACTGGGAGGTGGGGTCAGATCCCCGGCCCTGTCGGGCTGAGGGGGAGGGAACCCCACGTGGGGAGCCGGCCAAAGGCAGGTGATGACAAGGCAAATGGTGGGGCCTTTCCTCTGGGCACGTCCAGCGCCCTAGACCCCCACTCCAAGGCCAAGGTGTAACTGTCCCATCAGCTCACACAATGGGGCCAGACCCGCCCTGCAGATTTGCTGGGAGAAGCAGAGACCCGCCCTGAGCCAGAGACACTGGGCAGCGCCTGTGGCCTGCTCCGACAACCTCCCTCTCACAGCCGACTCCGACAACCTCCCCCATGGCCCACCCTACCCCCACTTCCAAAGCCCACCACAACCCGCCTTCCACTGCCTACGGTGCCACCACCACTTGGCCAACCCCAGGTGTGCAGGGGAATGGGGTGGGTGGGTTAGAAGCATGGAGGAAGGGGTAGCAGAAGCACCTTCCCCCACTCCCCCACCCAACCTGGCTCCAACGGGCCCTGGAGAAGACCCTTGTGGTCCCCGGTCTCAGCTACCATCCCTCTGCATTCCTGTCGGGGACACTGGGGCCCACGACACTATGACAAGTGAACAGTGTGCCACCTGGCCTCCCCCGACCTGGTAGCCCCACCCCCTACCTCTTCCACCAGGGCCTCGGATGAGAAGCTACTCACCAGAGCTGAGGCGCTGCCCCTCGCTGAGGAATCCGTAGCGTGATTGATCGCCCGGGAGCTGAAAAACACACAGCAGGAAGAGCAGTCAAAAGCCAGCCGGTGCCCAGGTGCCCGGCCGTCCCAACATGCAGCGGGGGCAGGGGCTTTTCCCTGAGGGCTCTGGACTCCCCAGGGAGGAGTGGCAGGGGCTCGGAGCCCTGGAGAGAAGCTCCTGAAAGTCCTGACCCACTGTGTCAATCCATGGTACTTATCGAGCATTTCCTCTGTGTACAGCTGTACAGTGTACTGGGGAGAGGACAGAAGAGTTAGTAAGCACAGTCTCTACCCTCCAGGAGCTGATAGTCTACTGTATACAGAGTGCAGTATCGAGCACCAGTGAGAGGACAACAGAGTCGGTAGAGATTATCCCTACCCTCAAGGAGCTGGCAGTCTAGTGGGAGAGACAGGCATAAAAATAAAGTACAGGTATGGGAAGCAACCAAGTACAAAGATATAAATATAATGTTACAGTGGTGGGAGGATGGGAGTGGGCTGATGACCCAAAGGACATAGGTGATGTGGGAGTGATAAGTGGCATTTTGGGGGTGAAACAGGGTGGGGAGACAAGAGATTAACCAAGGAAGGCTTCCTGAAGGAGTTTTTTTTTTTTAAAGGGTATGTTAAGCCCTGAGGTAGATACAAAATAATCAGGTTGGACACAGTCCCTGTCCCACATAGGGCTCACAGTATTAATCCCCATTTAACAGATGAGGTAACTGAGGCACAGAGAAACTAAGTGACTTGCCCAAGGTTACACAGCAGACAATTGGCGGGGCTGGGATTAGAACCCAGGTCCTCTGACTCTTTCCCATGCTCTTTCCACTAGGCCATGATGCTTCTCTTAAGATGTGATTTCAAAAGGGCACTGAAGGTGGGAGAGTTAGCATCTATCCTCTATGAAAGGGGAGGGAATTCTAGGGAGGAGGAGGATAAATAAATAAACAACGTATTCACATTAATGTCTGCCCCTCTCCCTAGACTGTAAACTCATTACAGGCAGGGAACATGTCCGCCAATTCTGTTATATTGTACTCTGTACTAAGTGCTTGGGAGAGTATAGTACAGAGTGAAGAGTGGGCTACAGAAGGGAGAGACTGGAGGAATGGAGGTCAGTGAGGAGGCTGATGCAGTAGTTGAAGAGGGATAGGATAAGTGGTTGAATCAGCATGGTGACCACTTGGAAGGGGAGAAAAGAGTGGATTCTAGATCTGTTGTGAAGATAGAACTGACAGGATTTGATGATAGACTGAATATGTGGGTTGAATGAGAGAGATGAGTTGAGGAAAATGCCAAGGCTATGGTCTTGTGAGGCAAGGAGGAGAGCGGTGTGGTATTTGGGATGGAAAAGATAGGTGGAGGACAGTGTTTGGGTGGGAAGATGAGGAGTTCTGTTTTGGATGTGCTAAATTTGAGGTGTCAGCAGGGCTTCCAAGTTGAGATGTCCTGAAGGCAGGAGGAAATGTAAAACTGCACTCCACCAATCACCTCGCCCCTCCTACCTCACCTCACTGCTCTCCTACTACAACCCAGCCCGCATACTTTGCTCTTCTGGTGACAACCTACTCACTGTCCCTAGATCTCATCTATCTCGCTGCCGACCCCTGCCCACATCTTGTCTCTGGCCTGGAACCCCCTCCCCCTTCATATCAGACAATTGCTCTCCCCCACTTCAAAGTCTTATTGAAGGCACACCCCCACCAAGAGGCCTTCCCTGACTGAGCCCTCACTTCCTCTTCTTCCACTCCCTTCTGCGATGTCCAGGAATCTGGATTTGCTCCCTTTATTCACCCCTCCCTCTGCCCCACAGCACTTATGCACCAATCTGTAATTTATTTATTTATATTAATGTCTGTCTCCCCCTGTAGATTGTAAGCCTGGAGCAGGGAACGTGTCTACCAACTCTGCTATATTGTACTATCCCAAGCATTTAGTACAGTACCCTGCACACAGTAAGTGCTGAATAAACATGATTGATGGATTGATTGATTAACTGCAGAGAAGGAAAGGGGTCAGGGCTGGAGTGGTAGATTAGGGAATCATCCAGACAGAGATGGTAGTTGAAGCTGTGGCAGTGAATAAGTTCTCCCAGGGAGTGGGTGTAGGTGGAGAATAGAAGGGGACCCAGAACTGAACCCTGAAGGACTCCCACAGTTAGGGAAAGGGAGGCAGGAGGAGGAGCCTGTAAGAGGGACTGAGAAGGAAAGGCCAGAGAGATAGGAGGAGAACCAGGGGAGGACAGGGCCAGGAAAATCACTTATGGGGCCTGGGAGCTCTGGGGCTGAGTCATGGCTGTTTTCTGGTGAGATCTGTGCAGGAGCACTCAAAGAGAAAGCAACTTCCTTCGGCCTGACCCCAGCTGCCCCTTGGGTCCTGGCCCCCCTTCTACGGCCCGATCGTGGGTGGGCCAAGAGAAGCAATGCGGAGTCCAGCCAGGAGATGATGAGCATGGCCTGCCGGGCCAGAGATGCATACTGGGGAGCTCAGTGGGGGTCCCTGGGATCCGGCACTGGCCCAACTGCAGGACTGCCCCTGTACTCTCGACCCCAGGTACCAACCCAACCATCCATCTCTGCACAACCTGGGGGCCCTAGGCCTACTGCTCAGCCAGCCAGGCACTGGCCCAGTCAGGTGAGGGCTCTCAGCTCCCTGATCCACCTCCACCCCTGGCCCCAAGACTCCTGCTCAAATGAAATCCGACACATGGAAAATGTCCTGCCCTCTGGCAATCCACGTCAAACACACAACAGGAATCAAACCAACACAAGGAAACACTTCTTCCCCCAACGGAGCGGGGGCGAAGGGAGCATATGGATTCCATCCCCGCAGGGAGCTATCTGTGCAGCTGGAACCACCAGAAGCATCCAGAAAACTTGGGACAGATCCTTGGGTGAGCATCTGTGCTACGTCACTGGGGGAGAGTCAGGGATGGAGAGGAGAGAGTCAGGGGTGTTGGCTAGTCCATCACTAACCATGAGGGCAGGTGTACAGGACAGTGAGGAGCACATGGTTCCTCCTGCCCCCTGAGCGCCAGTCAGCAGGACTATTTCAGGCAGGTTTGCTATTGTCTAAACCATCTGTGATCCCTGGGCAGTGGAGAGGCCACTGCCCCATCTTCCCACCCAGAGTTCTCACCCAGATCCTAAAGAGAATCCAATGCCTGACCAGCAAAGCAGGATTCCTGGCCAAATGTGACCAAGCCCGAGGGGTGGCACCAAGTCTGCCTTCCACCAGATGACTGGAGCCAAGCTTGTGGATGCTGTGGGGGCCCATACACAAAGCATGTCCGGGCCTGCCTAGTGAACAAGGCTTGCTGTGTGGAACGCAGCCATGGAAGGAGTCCGGGGCCGTAGGAGGAGAGCAAGTAGAAAGTGAGAACATAGGGTTGAAGTGCCTTGGGGTTATGAGGGTGTTGGCTTCACCACCTGTGGTGCCCCAAATCACTAGCCACATCACCCTCTCTCATCCGCCCTGGGACTGGGTCACCCATCTGCCCTTGTGTCCCAGCTTGGGATCCTATGACCCAGAAGGGCTCCCTGCTGGCTGCTCTCTGAGCCCCAGGCCAGCCTCCAGCACTGTTCCACTGTCTCCCCCAGGGCAGAGCTGGGGGAGTGGTCTTCCCCTGGGGGCTGGCCCCTGGAAGGGGCTCTCCATCTTCTGGCAGGGGGTGGCTGAGCCTGTGGTGCCCAAATGGCTCCCACACCTCCTGGGCACTCCTCCCTATCATGGCTCTGGGTAACTCGGGTGCTCCCCCCTGCATCACCGCTGCCCCTGCTCCCCTGGGCACTCCTCCCCTGATCATAGCCCTGGGCATTCTCAGTTTCCCAGGGGTTGGCAGTGGTGCCCTGTGCTGAGGTGAAACCTCTTGACATTCCTATCCTCTGAAACAACTGGCCGTTTGTTACCCTAAACACAAGCAAGCAAACACGTGCAGGCAAGCACACACGCGCACACACACACACACACACACATATGCACGCTCTTAGTCAAGATAGCTCAACATACCTGAAAAGCTGTAAAGTTTGGGGGGTCTTGAGAGAAGAACCAACGGTTGTAATTTGGCCTCTCAGAAAAGCCAAAAGCACAAAATCACACATCCAGCCACCCCCTCACCCAACCATTGACCCATCCACACATGCACTCCATCCAACCATCCATCCATCTATTCATCCATACATCCATTCACCCACCCACACAACCCTCCATCCATGAGAAACAGTGTAGCCTAATGGAAAGAGCACAAGCCTGGGAGTCAGAGGACATGGGTTCTAATCCCAGCTCCACCACTTAATAATAATAATACTAATAATGGCATTTATTAAGCGCTTACTATGTGCAAAGCGCTTTTCTAAGCGCTGGGAGGGATACAAGGTGATCAAGTTGTCCCACGTGGGGCTCACAGTCTTCATCCCCATTTTATAGGTGAGGTAACTGAGGCTCAGAGAAGTTAAGTGACTTGCCCAAGGTCACACAGCAGACATGTTGCAGAGTCGGAATTCGAACCCATGACCTCTGACTCCAAAGCCCGTGCTCTTTCCACTGGGCCACGCTGCTTCTCGATACTAAATACTAAATCTTGATACTAGATACTAAAATAAATTCCAGATGGGGGAAGGAGAAGGGGACATGTACACTTGTCTGCGGTGTGACCTTTGGCAAGTCACTTTACCTCTCTGTGCCTCAGTTCCCTCGTGCAAAATGAGGATTCAATACCTGTTCTCCCTCTACTTATGTTTTGAACCCCAAGTTGGACCTGATTATCTTGTATCTACCCAGCACTCAGTACAATGCTTGGCACAAAGTAAGTGCTTAACAAATGCCACTATCATAATTATCCAAATATGGCACATACTGAGAGCCTACAGAGGGTTCGACACTGTACTACATGCTAGGGAGATTTCAATAATAGCCAAAGATGGATTCCCAGCTCTCAAAATCCTGCATCTTCAAAGTTCTTCTGAGATCAGAAGTCCTCCAGTAGGCCTTCCCTGATTAATCTCCAATTTCCCCAACTCCCCCATCAGTATTTCAGGGCCACCTACGCACTTAAGAACTTGATCACCCTCAGCACTTGTGTACCAAGCTTACACAACCCAATACTTAAGCACTAACCAGGTACATGTTCCCTTCTCCTTCCCCCATCTGGAATTTTAGTATCTAGTATCGAGATTTAGTATTTAGTATCGAGAAGCAGTGTGGATCAGTGGAAAGAGCTTGGGCTTGGGAGTCAGAAGTCATGGGTTCAAATCCTGGCTCTGCCGCTTGTCAACTGTGTGACTTTGGGCAAGTCACTTAACTTCTCTATGCCTCAGTTACCTCATCTGTAAAATGGGAATTCATTCATTCATTTCGTTCAATCATATTTATTGAGCACTTACTGTGTGCTGAGCACTGTATTAAGTGCTTGAAAAGTACAAGTCGGCAACATATAGAGATGGTCCCTACCCAAAAACGGGCTCACAGTCTAGAAGGGGGAGACAGACAACAAAACAAAACATAATAATAATAATAATAATAATAATAAATTATGGTATTTACTATGTGCCTTGGGACATAGTACTGTTCTAAGCACTGGGGTAGATACAAGGTAATCAAGTTGCCCCACATGGGGCTCAAAGTCTTAATCCCCATTTCACTGATGAGGTAACTGTGGCATAGAAATGTTAAGTGACTTGCCCAAGGTCACAAAGCAGACAAAAGCGGAGCTGGGATTAGAACCCACAACCTTGGACTCCCAAGCCCGTGCTCTTGCCACTAGGCCATGCTGCTTCTTTATTAATAATAATAATACCCGTGTTTCTAGGTGGTGCTTTTATTACCAAAGCCCTTACATCATTTAGTTATTTACTCCTCACAATACGACTGAATGAATGAAAAGTATTATTATCCCCAATTTACAGATTAAGACTGTGAGCCCCACGTGGGGACAACCTGATCATCTTGTATCCTCCCAGGCCCTTAGAACAGTGCTTTGCACATAGTAAGCGCTTAACAAATGTCATTTATTTTATTTTATTATTATCTGCCTCCCCTGCTAGATGATAAGCTTCTTGGGGGCAGGGATCATGTCCACTAACTCTACTGTCTTTTCCCCAGCACTCAGTACAACACTCTGCACACAGTAAATTGTCAGCTCCCCGATGGCAAGGATCATATTACTAAACTCTACAGTCCTCTCTCCAGCACTCTGTACAGCACTCTGCATAGAGTGTAAGCTCCTGAATGGCAGGGATCATGTCTACTAACTTTATTGTCCTCTCCCCGGTATTCAGACAGGGCTCTGCGCAGGGTAGACTGTCAGCTCCTTAAGGGCAAGGATTGTGTCGACTAACACTTCTGTCTGCTCCTCAGTGCTCAGTTTAGCGTTTGGCACACAGTGGGTGCTCAATGTGTATGATTAATTGAATGACTGACTCGAGGAGCTTGCAGTCCTCCTTTTGGTATACTGATTGATCACTCCATTACCCAGACGGGAAACAGACACAGCATACCTGCACACAGACAACAGAGTATAATTTACATGTGGAATGCTCAAAAAAAACTATGCCCTGTATTTGTAGAATGGTGCAGTGTATTTTTTTTAAAGATATTTTCCAGGAAGCCCATTTAACTTAATTACATCAGACAGGATTATATAGGATGTAAAATAAATACCATTTCCCATTAAGAATGTTCCATTACATTTCTTCTTACCTTTCTACGTTGTAATACTTAAAGATAAAAATAGTATTTTGTGGGTCGGGGACCCGAACGCTCCTGCCTCTTTTCATTTATAATAGGAACACTGGCTGCCCATTCAGGGCTCGCTGCTGGTCTGGGAGGTGGGGGCAAGGGGGCAGCGTACAGTTCCATCTCGAAAACAGCTCAATGCACAGAGCAATCCCCACAGATCTCCTCACCTGAGCCACCTCGTCACACAGAGATCTCTGCATCCGAGCCTCCTCGTCACATAGAGATCTCCTCACATGAGACTCTTTGCCACCCAGAGATCTCCTCACACAAGGTTCCTCATCACACAGAGATCTCCTCACATGAGCCTCTCTGTCACATAGAGATCTCTTCACATGAGATTCCTCATCACACAGAGCTCTCCTCACACAGAGATCTCCTCGCCTAAGCCTCCTAGTCACACACCATTCCCCTCTCCCGAGCTTTCTTGTCACACAGAGATCTCTTCACATGAGCCTCCTTGTCACACAGAGATCTCTACACATGAGCCACCTCATCATGCAGAGATCTCCTAACCTGAGTCTCCTTGTCCTTACATAAATCTCATCGTCACACAGAGAACTCCTCACATGAGTCACCTTGTCACACAGAGATCTCATCACACAGATCCCCAGGCCCACTGGCCCATGCCCAGCTTTATGATGATCCAAACCCGAGTAGTAGTGATAGTAGTCACTGAGTGTTTACTATGTGCCAGGACTGCACTGACCACCAGGAGAAAGCCCCTGGGTGGAAAGCATGAGTTCCCAGCACACACACTGCAGGGTAAGACAAAGTTCGGCAAAATTCAATTGAGGATTTTCTTGGACAGAATTGTCTTTATATATATATATATATATATATGTATATATATACACACATACAAATATATACAAATTAATAACAATAACACCCAGTCCCAAATTGAATATCGAGGCTAAAATTTAATCCCGGAATCCTTAAACTATTCATAAATGTTCATAAACGTCAGAAGACCCCCACTCCTTGACTGAATTACAATGCAGGCTGCAATTTGGGAAACATGTATTAATCTATGTGAATTTATATTTCTGCAGATCCAATAGTTATTCCATTGATATGGGTGCTTCTTTGCTGATGTGGGGGAGGCTGCCGGGCCCACTCCTCCTTGCCCCTGGGAATCCAGTCCTGCCCTCCCGGCCGGCCATCCCCGCCCTCCTCCAGAGTCAGAGGGAGAGTCAGGGGGTGGGGGGAGCTGCCTCCAGGCAGGAAGGGAAGCCTGGGTGGGGGATGAGGAGGAGCTGGTCCCTCCACCTTAGGGCTAGAAGCAGGGTTGAGTGAGCAGTTATAACCCCGGCCAGGGCAACACTGAGTTTTACACAAGACATCTTGCAACTCTTCCCCAGGTGTTCAGAACATGGCTCCATCCACCCACGTATCCATCCATCCACCCATCCACCCATCTACCCACCCTTCCATCCATCCCTCTCTCCCTCCCTCCCTCCCTCCCTCCATCCATCCATCCATCCATCCATCCATCCATCCAAGTTATTGGCTTGCAGCTCTCTGGCTGGTAATCTGCCAGTGCGCCCTTTTCACAGATGAAGGGACAAGGTGACTTACTTAAGGCTGTGTGGTAGTGGAGGGGGGAGGCAGACTTGAAAGAGATTGTTGCTCGGATCACCCATCACAGACAGGTCCGCTTGAGAGACTGAGCTGTGCTCAAGTCTCCCTCTGCCCCAGTAGCCACAGTATACCCTCCCCGGGGCAGCTGGGGCTGAAGGGGAGCGAGGACCAGCCGTCTGGCCACACACAGAGTGGGAGGAAGGAAGTAAGACCTCAACGACCATCTCCACCCGCTGACTGGAAAGCGAGGCCCCTCCAGACCTCAAGACTTTGGATAGTGAGTCGGGTACAGCTGAGAGTGGGGCAGTGGCAGAGGGAGCTAGGATCCCTTTCCTACCCTGTCTCGGTGGGGACCCCGAGGTCTGAACATGATGCCTTGCCCCAGGGCTGTGGGCTGGACTGGGAAGGACCAAGAGGGACAGCAGACGTATAGAGGGATTGGCCGACCTGAGACCACAGGCCACCTGGTGTTGGCACACATCAAACCAAACAAACCGGCAGGTTGCTCTGCCTCAGGAAGCTCTTCCCAAGTGGGCCGCCCCCACCTACGGACCCCAGAGGGGGCCATCGTCTTCTATCTGTAGATGAACAGGAACAGGAGCTCTAACTGCTGATTTCTTCATTGCCGCCTTGTTCCTGGGTGTTGTTCCAGCCTCCCTGACGGCTCCTTGAGGTGGTTATTACTGTGAATCAGGAGGCACTGGGAGGAGGGAGGGCTGAGACCTTTCGAAGGAAACATTTTGTTTAGAGCCGCTCGAGAAAAAATAAAGCCAGCAGCCGGCTTGTCCTGCCCCCAGACACACTCAGAGCGTGCTCTCCAAGGGCGCGGCAGAAACGGTCTCAAGGCTGGCCCACCTTGGGACCAGGGGGCTGCCTGTTAGGCTGGGGCTGAGGCTCGGACCAGAGAAAAGCCATTTCTGGCTGTCACCAAAGGAAAGAAAACTCTTCCGCCAGGCTCTTCTGGCCATCACTGCTGAGATCTGCGATCCCCGGGATAGATGCTGGGAGGCCGAGACCAACGTCCGGAGTGAGCTGACTTGGACGCCCTGGCACCAAGGCCCCCAGCTCCTTTGGCAAGAATGGGGCTGGGGTGCAAGCCTTCTGCACTCAGCCTTTATTAGCATTTTTCTCATTATCACATCCTTTTATAATTGACCTTTTTTGGTCTCAGACTTTATTAGCAAGTGCGTAAGAATTCTCTTCCCTTAAATATCACATTGAGGATTTTGATTCCCCAACCTGCGTACACTTGGGTGCTCACACTCTCACACACAAACACACACACACACACACACACACACACACAAAACACAAGTGCGCACACATATATGCGGTTTCTCTGCAAACACCCATGTCATCTATACGGGGGGCCAAGTCCAGTATATCGGGCCGTTTCTCCAGGGGATGTTGGAGCAGGCAAACTTCCAGATGGAAAGTGGAGAACTGAGGTTTGCTGCTGGATTCCAGGGGGTCTCCTTCCCAGATTGTGAGGGGCAGGGGGCATAGAGGGAAGGAGGGGGCACAGAGGGAGGGAGGGGGTACAGAGGAGGGTGGGTATGGAAGAAGAAAATAGGGAATTAGTGTGGTCTAGTGGAAAGAGCCCAGTGCCTGGGTGTCAGAGGGCAAGTGTTCTAATCTTGGCTCCACCACTTAACTTCTCTGGGCCTTAGTTTCCTTAACTGTAAAATGGGGATTCATCACCTGTTCTCTCTCCTACTTAGACTGTGAGCCCTATGTGGGACAGGGACTTTGTCTGAACTGACTGACATGTCTCTATTCCAGCACTTAGAACAGTGCTTGATACATAGTAAGTAGTTAGCAAATACCAATAAAAAAACAAACCTTAAAACACACAGAAGAGGGAAGTGCGAGGACGGGGCAAAGAAGAGGGGGCAGATACTGAGGACACAGAGGATCGAGTCACAGCGCCAGGACTGGGAAATGTCATTCTGGAGGAGAAAATGACTTCTGGAAAGGCAGGGAGGTAGTCCAGCCCCCCCAACCAGCAAGACACTCGAAGCCCATCCTGGTCAGAGGAAGGTAGGGGCAGGGGCCTGGGGTCTGGCATTTTGACTATGCCAGAGACCCTGGGGGCACTTGCCAGCTGCAGGCTCACCTCCACCCTGGGTGAGACCCAAGGCCAGACCAAACCCTACAGGGAAGACCAGATGACAGGCACCACGAGTGTGGAAACTGGCAAGGTGCCCCATGTCCCGCACCCCCTCACTTGTGTCCAGACACCCAGGCCCTGTCATGTGCCTCTCGCTTCCTTGGGTTGTGCCTCGCCAGGTACCCTCAGGCTCCAGTCCAGCTCAAGAGCAGCTCCCATGGTCCTTGTCCCAAATGCTAACTGGTCCTTGGAGGGTGCTCTCCAGCCTCTGTGGCGTCTCCTCAACTCGCCAAATGAACGATCTGCTCTCCCATCGCCCTAAGGCAGAGGTCACCTCTACCCCTCGCTGCAGCTGGAGGATGGTGGGGATGAGGAGGGGGTGCTGTGAGTCATCTATGACCTGGCTGCAGACACATCCAAACATAGTTGTTGGAGAGTCAGGTGCATCAGACAGTCCATGCAGGGTCACTGGGGGATAGTCAGGGCAGAGAGGGGAAAGTCAGGGGCATCAGATGGTCCATGTGGGGCCACTGGGGGAAAGTCAGGGACAGAGAGGGAAGAGTCAGGGACCAGATGATCTGTATGGGGTCACTTGGGGAGCGTCAAGGATGGAGAGGGGAGAGTCAGGGGTGTGGGATGGTCTGTGCTGGATCACTGGGAAGAAGCAGGGATGGAGTGGGGAGAGTTAGAGATGTGGGGTGATCCAGGCTGTGTTGCTAGGGGAGAGTCATGGAAGGAGAGCGGAGAGTCAGAGGTCCCTACCCAAACTTCCCCTCTCAGCCCTGACTGAGATCCAACGCTTAACAACCACGGAGGCACACATTGCTGTGAACGTGTTTGGGATTTCAGACCCTCCAACCTGAGGCTCCTGTAACCCTCCACCTGGCCCCCCTGGGCCTCACCCCCCCAGCATCCCCCGGGAACCCGTATACCCAAAGGGCACCCAATCCTGGGATGCTCCTACATGCCCACCACCCATCAGAGGGGAGGTATGTCCTCACCCAGAACTCCACCGGCCGTTCCAGCAGATTCATCCTCCGCAAACAGCGACGGTGGAATTCTAAACACCATTATTCCCCTCCATGTTAACACTCTCCGTTATCTCACAGAAACAGAACTGAGTGAATGTGTACACAACACCAATCCATCCCCCTTTAAAAAGCAGTTTTTATCTTTTCTACTCAGTGGAGGGAGGACAGAATGAATTCCGAACCAAGTTTTCTTTCCCGTTTGTGTTTCGTGCAAAAGGAAGGATGATTTCACAGCAGGGGCTTCCACACCACACAGATCTGCCCAGCTCCACAACTCCCCACCACCCTGGCCCCCGATCTCGGGTTCCCCACCCCCTTGAGATCCTCACCCTGTCTCTCCACCCCTCAAGACTCCCATTCCCATCCTTAGCCCCCAGACCATCCTGGGAATCTTGGGGAGGGGGCGGCCCACATGGACCCTATTATTCTCCACCTGCCCACTGCGTAGACAGAGCCCCATTGTCAACACTGCCTCCATCCACCCCTCGCTATAATCCCCTCCTGCTGGCCAAGCTCTGGTGGGGCGGCTGGGCTGGGGCCATCCACCTTCCTTGAGGAAACCCTTCAGAGAGTTAAATGTACCCCAAAGAAGGCCAGTGTCCCCCTGCCAGGCTCACCCTTCCACACAGGGACAAATCAAGTGGAGGAAATGGGAAAAGAAGTGGAGGAGGGAAGGAAAGGATAAGAAGAACGGGGAATGGAGGAGAAAGCAGGCCAGGAGAAAGGGAAGAGGAGAGAGAGGTGAGCTAGTTGGAAGTGGAAGAGCAAAGGGGTAAATCCAGGAGGGAGAGGAGAAGGTAGGGGAGGAGGGCAGAGGCCTGGCAGGGTGGGGGTGCCCAGCCACCCACACATGGTGCCCCTCACTGTTCAGGTGGAACCACGGTGGGCAGACAACGAGGCCCCAACAACATGGATGCTACGTTTGGTCCCGCCTGTTACTGGAACCGGCTGGCAGTCAGCCGGGCTGCCAGCTCACTGGGCACTTACCCCCAGAACGAGCAACAAGAGGCCTTGAGCGAAACATCAAGTTGAAAACCCTCACCTTTGACATATGAAATGGAGCAGGAGGAGGGGGAAGAGGAGGAGGAAGAGGAGAAGACTGTGGCAGCGGAATACCAACTGGTTAAATCTTTCTCTTGAGCCAAAACAAATGCCTGCAATGTGTTCCAAAAACCACAGGTACCAAAGTGGAGGCACAAGCAGACACACACACACACACACACACACACACTCTCTCTCTCTCTCTCTCTCTCTCTCTCTCTCTCTCTCTCTCTCACACACACACACACTCTCATACTCACCCTTCCACCTTTCTCCCTTTCTTGGTCAAGCCCTCTCATCACCCCCTCATGGGAGTCAGAAGGTCATGGGCTCTAATTTCGGCTCCACCACTTGTCTGCTGTGTGACCTTCGTCAAGTCACTTCAACTCTCTGTGCCTCAGTTACCTCATCTGTAAAATGGGAATTGAGACTGTAAGTTCCACTGGGGGCAGGGACCGTGTCCTACCTGATTTGCTTGTACCTACCCCAGCACTCAGTACAGTTCCCAGCACATAGTAAGCACTTAACAAATACCATAATTATTATTATCATCATAACCAATCAATCAATGGTATTTATTGAGAGCTTACTATGTGGACAGCACTGTATTAAGCTAATCAATCAATCAATCAATCAATCAATCAATCAATCAATGGTATTTATTGAGTGCTTTCTTGGTCTTAGTGAAGCCCTCCCATCAACAATCAATCAGTTAATCAATGGTACTTATTGAGCATTTACTGTGTGCAGAGCACTGAATTAAGCTCTTCAGTCAGTCAATCACTGGCATTTATTGAGCACTTACTGTGTGCACAGCACTGAACTAAGTGCTTGGGAGAGTACAATATAACAAAGGTGGTAGACACATTCCCTGCCCATAAACAGCTTACAATCTAGAGGGGGAGACAGACATTACTATAAATAAATTACGGATATGTACACAAGAGCTTTGGGGCTGAGGAAGTGAATAAAGGGTACAAATCCAGGTGCAAGGGCAATGCAGATGGGTGAGGGAGAAGAAATAAAGTCTTATCTGGGGAATGCCTCTTGGAGGAGATGTGCTTTTTAAACCTCTTTGAAGGTGGGGAGAGTGATCATCTGTCAGATATGGAGATGGAAAGAATTCCAGGCCAGAAGCAGGACCTGGGCGAGAAGTCGATGGCGAGATAGATGAGATGGAGATACGGTGAGTAGGTTGGCATCAGAGGAGCTCAGTGTGCGGGCTGGGTGGTAGCAGAAAACCAGGGAGGTAAGGTAGCATGGGCCAAGGAGATTGAGTGCTTTAAAACCAACGGTAAGGAGTACCTGCAACTAATAGTGTAGTAGGAGTATGGTAGGGTAATAGTGTAATGGTAGTGTAGTTATGCAGTGGTAGTGTGGTAGTGTAAAGATAGCGGTAGTGATAGTGCAGTGGAAGTGTGGTAGTAGAGTGGTAGTGTAATGGTGAAGGTGGTGGCAGTGCTGTGGTGGAGATGGTGGCGGTAGTGCAGTGGTAGAAGTGATGGTAGTAACAGAATTGACGGAGAACCAGGTCTGCGGGGTGCAGTGCAGCCAGGCTGAGCTCTTGAGTGGTGCCTCCCAAGTGGGAGACTCGTTCCCTGGACTCAGGGAGCTTCCAAGCTAATGGAAGAGACCAATGCGGAACTGTCCCGGCAGATAAAGTCCCTGTCCCCCGTGGAATTCACAGGCTTAGAGGGAGGAAGGGAGAACAGGGATCAGCTCCATTTTACAGATGGGGAAACCAGGGACCAGAGATGGGAAGTGACAGCCAACTGGGGTCAGAGCTGGAACTCTAAGAGGGTCCAGAGAAGCGCCATGGCCTACAGGAAAGAGCCTGGGTCTGGGAGTAGGGACACCTGGGTTCTCATCCTGGCTCTACCTCCTGATTGCTGGGAGACTCTGGGCAAATCACTTCACTCCTCTGGGCCTCAGTTTCCTCACTGATAAAAGGGGGATCCAATCCCTGATTTCCCTCCCCTTAGACCATGAGCCCCATGTGGGACGGGGACTGCATCCCTATTATCTTGTAACCTTCTCACTGACCGTCGATCTCACCCATCTTGCCTCCGACCCCTAGCCCACTTATTGCCTCTGGCCTGGAACCGCCTCCCTCCTCAAATCTGACAGACAATTACTCTCCCCCACTTCAAAGCCTTATTAAAGGCACATCTCCTCCAAAAGGCATTTCCAGACTAAGCCCCACATTTCCTCATCTTTCACTCCCTTCTGCATCACCCTGATTTGCTCCCTTTGCTCTTCCCCACTCAGTCCCACAGCACTTATGAATAGATCTGTAATTTTATTTATTTGTTCTCATGTCTGTCTCCTCTGCTCTAGACTGTAAATTTGTTGTGTGCAGGAAATATGACTGTTTATTGTTGTTTTGTTCTCTCCCAACGCTTAATACAGTGCTGTGCACACAGTAAGCACTCAATAAATACAATTGAATGAATACCCCAATGCTTAGTACGGTGCACGGCACATAGTATGTGCTTAGCAAGGCCCAAAATCATAATTATTATTGTTGTCTCCCGGATCCCGGCCCTGCGCTCTGACTGCTGGGTCATGCTACCCACAGCCCCTTTCCAAGGGGGAGAGGCATGGGTCAGACACAGTTACATGGGGATTCGGTGGGGTTTGGGGCGTTCTGAGCCCCACCCTGAGAGCTGTGTCATGTGCTTCTTCCAGCAGGGGACGCGCGGTAGCCCTGGACGCTGTGGGGGAAAGGGGCCAAAAGTGGAAGACAACACCTCCCCCAATCTCACCGTTTGTTTAGGAAACACTAAAAATGATGAAAACACATTATAAACTAAAACATATGAGCTAATCATTTGCCAAGTTTCATTTTACAATCAGAGCCATTTTTGAGGTTCGGCAACGGGGCTGGGGAGACCTACCGGGTGCTTGGATCTCCCCCTGAACGTGGTCACTCCAGGGCGCCCGCTGCCGGCCCCCGCACCCAGGGTGTGGTTTGGGGGTGAGGGAGGGGCGAGACAAGAAGGGGCGGGGAACGTGTTGCCCACAAAGCTCGTCCGTCCCACAGCCACGGGAGGACACGGTCACGCCCAGGGGTGCGGTGCCGGTCGGCACATGATAAGGCTACGCTTCCCGGACACAGCCGGACTATACAGAACCAGACGTGATCATCGTCGTCGTCATCGTGATTGTGGAATTTGTTAAGTGCTTACTATGTGCTGAGCACTGAGCTAAATGCTGGGGTTGATACAATTTTATGGCACAGACACAGTCCCTAACGCACACGAGGCTCCGAGTCTAATTGGGAGGGAGAACAGGTATTGACTCTCAGTTTACAGATGAAGAAATTGAGGCACTGAGAAGTTAAGACACTTGTCCAAGGTCAGACAGCAGGCAAGTAGCAGAGTGGAATTAGAACTCAGGTCCTCTGACTCCCATGCCTGGGCTCTTTCAACTAGGCTGTACTGCTTCTCAGAATGGGCACGTGCAACATACTATATATGCCACAGATGGCATCGAGGGGCGAGGCGTGAGGGGCTGGGGCTAGGGTACTGACTTCCCTCTGGCCTGAGCCTCCTTTGGAGCTCCACCTCCTTCTCAGCCCTGGAAATCAGCTCCTTTCCCCAACATCCCATTTCCCTGCTCCTGCTTCCCCCTGCAGGGACCGCTCCAGACTCTCTCCAGTGCCCCGTCCCCATCTGTCCCCCCTGAGGACCACCACGCTGCCCCCCAGCTGCCCAGAAGGCACCACATGCTGCCCTGAATGCCCTGATCATCGATGCCATTAACACTGTAAATTCGGACATTTGGGGAAGACCCCTTGGACTTCCTCTCCACACAGACATTTCCCAAGTGCAAATGTCACCCGGGTTTCTCGGACAGTAGTGCCTCCCGGTCTGAAGGAAACCAATGGATTTCTGAGAAAGCCTGGGGTTCCCTGCTGTCCCCAACTCCCCACACTGCCCAGGCTGCAGGGCTGGGGAAAGGGATGATGAACAGGGGCTGGGGTCCGGGTGGGGATGGGGTGGCTAGTTGGAAGTCCTGGCCCCACACCCCTGGCAGAGGAGAGTCTTCTCTGTGCCGGGCCCCCTTTGCCCCCTAAGACTTCCCTTAACTTACGTTTCCATCCTGCCACATTTCTCTACTGCCACGTCATCCCGACAGCTGGCCCTCACATGATGGTTCCAATCCGCACCGAAACCCTACTCTGACGGTGCGGTCCCATGATTCCCTTCTCTGTTCTGACCCGGGCCCCATGGACTGGTGGACGTCTGGCCCACCCCCGGCTCCAGCCCAGACAGCCCGTGTCATCTCACGATCCCCTGCTCTGCCCTGACCCGGGCCCCACCCTTTCGGGAACCCAGGAGGAGCCTCCCTGCTCCCTGCTGGCCGATCGGCACGCTCCTCACATCCTTCCGCCGGCCGGCCGGATGGTTTGGAACACCCGCAGAACCCCGGGGGTGCAAGAACCCACCCAGCTAGGGAGCTCGGGGACTCCACAAGAGAGTGGATTTGCACAGACATGAGGATCAGACATTAGCAGATTTCATATTAATCTCTAGAGTCCCAAATTCATTTCCTGTTCAGGTTAATGTCCCTTTGATTATCATCGCAAACAATAACACAAAAAAGTCCTTCAATTACAGCCATTAGCAGAGACTTAAAATATTAACTTTTGCAGCTCCAGCCCAATATCTATAATTACATGCAAAGAGCCAAGTTAATGTGACGTTAAGGTTGGTGTCTAATTGCACCAGGCCAGGAAAAGCAAAGCTGGGGTTCACAGAGCCATTTCAACCCTGCCCCTGGGGGTGTCAATGCCACACAGTTGCCCTCCGGTGTGCCAGCATTAACCAATGGCCCAGGAAGTGCTGGCCTCACACTATTGCCTCTGGGTGTGTTAGGGTCACACAATGGCCCTCGGGTGTGCCAGGCTCCAGGGACACATTTTGGTGGTCCAAACCGATAACCTTGCTATCTACCCCAGTGCTCAGAACAGTTCTCGGCACATAGTAAGCACTTAACAAATACAAATACCATACAGTAGGCACCCGTGTTCCCATAATGCAGACCGTAGGGGTGGTGGGCAGCGGCAGGCGTCACTGGCGGGGCTGGGGTTACTGGGGCTCCATGAGGGTTGGAAGACCCGGGCAACTAGGGTCTAGAAACACTCATCAGTCCACTCTGTCCGTACCGTCACTACCACCACCGAGCTGAGAGGAGATGCAGCATTCCCAATCCCTCTGGTTCAGTGACTGGCCCAAGGTCGCAAAATACTGGGCTCTTGCCTTCTGACACTCCCCGAAAACCTGGCTGGCCTCGGTGAGGCTAACAGAGCTGAGATGCACCAGGCACATGCAGGAACTTGGGAACACAGGTCTTGGACCCAGTGGCATCCAGGGCTGGGGCTGGACAGGACAGGGAACAACCCGGTTGGAGACTGGATCATCACTGCGGTACCAAACCAAATAGAAACCTGACTGTCACTGCAGTGTGCATAATACTAATTAATAATTGTGGTATTTGTTAAGCACTTGCTGTGTGCCAGGCACTGTACTAAGCTTCGGGGTGGATATGAGCAAATTGGGTTGGACACAGTCCCTGTTCCACACTGAGCTCACAGTTTCGATCCCCATTTTACAGAGGAGGTAACTGAGACACAGAGAAGTGAAATGACTTGCCCAAGGTCACATAACAGACAAGTGGCAGAGCTGGGATTAGAACCCATGACCTTCTTACTCTCAAGCCCGTGCTCTACCCACTACGCCATGCTGCTTCTCTTAAAGTGAAAGTGGATGGTCCCCGCCTGACCCAGCATGATCCATCGGGGGTCCTTCCACCCCTGGTCTTCTTCATTCCAAGTGGGCACCATTGGCTTCTGGTGGGCCCAGGAACCCCATGCACACTACTGCCAACAACAACCCCACCGCCAATGTCTCCATCAACATCATCAGGGCAAACATCTCTACCACTATTGTCAATGCCGCCACCACCTCCAAGTCTACCCACACCGAAGTGATGGCCATCAACACTGTCACCACCTTCAACACCACCCTCACTACCACCAAAATCAAGGTCACAGGTGGTGTCACCACCAATTTCACATCAACACCAGTTTGGCTGCTGCCAATGCTGCCACCACCCGTGACTCCACCACCGATACCAAACCCATCCCCACTACCAACACCAATGCAGCCGCTGCCACCACCAACCCTGACTCCACCACTGCCGTCTCCATCCCAATCTTCCTCCGGGGGCTGGCATGACCCTGCCTACCACCACTGGAAGCCAAACTGGGGCGAAGAATCTGGGGGAGACCAATCCAGTCCCTCCTCCTCATCCCAGGGCAGCCCGAGGATGCCAGTTCTGTCCCCAGATACCACTGGGAAAGGCCAGAATCTCACTCCCCCCCGGAGCAGTTGGTCACTCCAACTGCCATTGCCATTGCCATTCCAACCCCTTCTGTCCCTCAATGGGGCCATGGAGTGGGCCGTGTCCCCCTCGCAGGGTTAAGCCACTCCTGGCCCACACTACAGAGCGTGGCACCTGTGCACCCCTGACCCAACCTCCCGCCAGCAGAGGACCCACGACCCTGTTGGGATGTTTCCCAGTGCCCTCCCACCGCCACCCCAGGGATCCGGGACAGACCGGACTGGGGCCCTGTGACATCCCATCCGAGGGCTGCTCCCAGCACGTGTCCAACCATCTGGCCTGTGCCCAGAGTCAGGGTACCCCCACGGGTCTGCCCGAATACCCGTGTCCCCAGCCACCTGCTCACTTGGCCTCGGCTACAAAGGCCTTCCCTGGGAAGCCCATCTCCCACCCCCTCAGGCCCACGGCCCTGGCGGGCGCCCCTCCACCCACTTCCCAGGTCAGTGGCACCGAACCACCTGGTTGTCCGGTGCCCAGGCCCGGCCCAGCCGGAACCTCATGGTGGCAACCCGGGGGCCATCCCGCCGCTGGTGACACCCAAATATAAAATAATGCCGACAGCTGTGGGGACAAATGGCTTTTAAAAATGCTGTTCATTCACTAAAATTCCTCTTGCTACTTTTGACATGAAACACGCAGTCTCTAATTATTCTGATCAAGACGGTGAAATACAAAAACAAACTTTAATTGTGTTTAACAGATATTTAATCAGGACTCGCTGAACTACAGATTAAAGCTGAAATTCATAAACCATAATTATCCGATCGTCGCAATCTTTCGGTCCACACATTCTACTTGCGTCTGGGCAGCTGGCGTCTTGCCCTGAATTTATTCGACTCTCTTCGTGGCTGGGATTTAGCACAGATTACAAAATTTCTGTTCCTGGCAACTTTCTGTGCTTGTTGGGTTTTCTCTCTCTTGCAGAAAGTTGACTTTCCCAGCAGAGGAGCTGGTGCTGGCACCCGGGGGGCTAATTCTAATTCTAGTTCAAATTGGAGCGCTATCAGGAGGCAGGTGGTGATGGGAACCAGCGAATAGAGCCCCTATCATGAAGGCACCCGGCCCCATGCTGGTTCGGCTCCTGGGCCACGCCACCACCGGGCTCTGCCATCATGGTCGGCGCTGGGCTCGCCTGCCAGGAGAAGCCGAGAAAGGGCTGAAGTGGCAGCAGTGGAGACAGGAGATTGGCTGGGAGAAACCGGGCCTGGGGCAAGGTGGCAGTGGCAGGCAGGGGAATCGGCCAGCTTCAGATCCCTGTCTGTGCCACTGCCCTCTTGCCCAGTTCCACCACCACACACCGGGCTGTGAGAGCCGTTTTTCTGGCATGGGTGGCAGAGGCTGAGCCACTTTCTCTCGCTGTCTCCAGCTTACAGAGTGCTGGGAACCAGGGGACCTGGGTGCGAATCCTTACTCTGCCCCATCCTGTGCAAGTCAACCACCCTATCTGGGCCTCCTTTTCCCCATCTGTTCAATGGGGATGCTCTGGAGGTGGTCCCTGAAGGAGCCTCAGGTCGGGGCGGGATGGGGGCTGTGCCCACCAGTGCTCAGCAGGTAGTAGCCCCGAAGAAACACCAGAATCATTACTAATGGTGGACTGAACGTCTCCAGAGCACTATAAAATACCACGGGTCGGGGAGACAGTACTCAGCTCAGCAGACAGCAGACAGTCAGGGAGAAAGCGTTTGGTAAGGGAGAGAGAAACCCTCAGGAAGAGAGCGGATGGTCAATCAATCAGTCAATCAATAAATGGTATTTACTGGGTACTTACTGTGTGCAGAGGAACACTGAACTAAGCACTTGGGAGAGTACAATATAAGAGTTGGTAGATATGTCCCCTGCCCCAAGGAGCTTACAGTCTAGTGGTCAGGGATGTAGCGGTGGTCCAGGAGTCAGAGGATCCAGGGAGAAAGTGGACGGTCAACCATGAACTCCAGGAAATACAACAGCTAGAATTGTTCAGCGGCAGACCCGGCCCATGCTCCTGAGAGCAGGAGCTGGCTCTACAGGCGGGCAGGCAGGAGGAAAAGCGGGGAGTGAGAGACCGGTCCCGCCAAGCCCTTGCACGGGGATGTATCCAGGCTCCCTGCCTGAGACCGCCCCATTACGACAGCAACCCAACAACTGCCCCAGCAGGGTGAACCCACACAAATGTCCCTCAGCACCTCTGCACCCAGGTATGTTCACTGGAACACACAATGGTACGTGCAATTATACATGAAATTGTACCTTCTACTTTAATCTGATATTTCAACCTAGTGTATTCATTCTACTCCCCATCTTCTCTGCTCTACTAGACTGGAAGCTCCTTGAAGGCTGGGATCATGTCCATTAACTGTATTGTTCTCTCCCCAGTGCTCAGTACAGCATTCTGCACACAGTAGGCTGTCAGCCCTTTGAGGGCAGGGATTGTGTCTACCAACTCCTCCAGGAGGCCTTCCCAGACTGAACCCTCCCTTCTTCCTCTGCTCCTCTTCCTCTCCTCTTCGTCCCTACTCCCTCCCTCTGCTCTACCCCCTTCCCCTCCCCACTTGTGTATATTTCTACTAATTTATTACTCTTTATTTTATTAATGGTGTGTATATATCTATAATTCTATTTATTCATATTGATGCTACTGATGCCAGTTTACTTGTTTTGATATCTGTCTCCCTCCTTCTAGACTGTGAGACTGTTGTGGGCAGGGATTGCCTCTATCTGTTGCCAAATTGTACTTTCCAAGTGCTCTACACACAGTAAGTGCTTAATAAATATGATCGAATGAGTGAATTAATAACTCTATTGTCCCCTCCCAAGTGCTCAGTAGTGCTCTGCACATAGTAGACTGTGAGCTCCTGGAGAGCAGGGATCATGTTATCAAACTCCACTTTCTTCTCCCTAGCGCACAGTGTGTGTGTGTGTGTGTGTGTGTGTGTGTGTGTGTGTGTGTGTGTGTGTGTGTGTGTGCGTGCGTCAGTCTCATCTCTGGACCATTGAGATCCCCTTCCCGCAAATTTCCACCATTTTCTGTTCATCCAGAGCCCTCCCCAACCACGCCATGCGTTAGCAAAATGAAGGTCGGTGAGCCCAACTGGGATCTCAAAGGGTTAACACACCTAGACTGGCCTGGCCTTCTTCCCACCTGCCCGGGCCCCTCTGGTTATCCACCTTTTGTGCCAATCGGCCTAGGCCGACCCTGGAAGCATGAGCTACCCAGCTGCCTGCCCGGACATCTGGATGCCGCAAGGAGCCGTTGGGGTCAGGATGGAGCAGAACAGGAGATGGTTCTGCGGGGCTGGGCCAGCCTGTGTGGGGTGGGCGCCGGGTGCCCCATTTCCACGCGGTGCCCAGGGCATCTGGGCCAGTTCCCGCTCCCTGCCTCCCTCCCTCTGACTTCTTGTTTTGTTTTCTGAATTTAGTCACAGTTGGTTGTGTTTTGAACTTTGCAAAAATTTAATGCTAAGGAAATTAAAAAAAGAAAAAGAAAATATTTTCAAAATGATGTCAAAAGGCAATCTCCCCACAGTAATCCCATTTGTAGGAAATGGAGAATAAAGCACGGCAAACAGAATGCTCTTAAATACCGCCTAATTACTTTCATGTGCACGAGTCCTGACAATCTGGACACGTGCTGGACAGTCAGTCTCGCCCCTCTACCCGGCCCCCAGACCCCGTGGGCCGCCCCCACTGCCCCTGAGCACCAGGCTCAGGGCCCCCACACCCATTTCCGGCCTAGTTGGCAAGGAAATTCATGGGGCCAAATTTGACGTCCCTTGGTCTGGGGCCAAGACCTCACAGCCCCCAGCTGGGGTCCCTGGCCTTCCTCTCCCCAAGGGATGAGATGCTCCTTGAGCACAGGGAACTTCTGTTCTTGCTCCTGCTGCACTCTCCCAAGTGCTCAGTATGGTGCCCCATCCACAGCAGGAGTCCAAGAAACGCCACTAGCAGATCCACTGACTGACTGATGGGTGAAGGGTCCAAGAGGGGTTTGTGCTTCCCCATCCAGCATCCGGGACAACCAGTACTTTTCACAACAACAACCACAACCATACCCACACCAGCAACCACGACCACAACCATAATAATTACCCAAAATAATAAGGATGGGATTAAGAGCTTCCTAAACCCTGGGTGGCCATGAGACAATAGAATGAGACAGTCCCTGTCCCCCATGGGGCTCGCAGTCTAAGGGGAAACTGAACATCAGAGAGGTTAGGTGACTTGTCCAAGGTCCCACAGCAGACCAGGGCCTGAGAAGGACCTAGGACTCGGGACGCCTTACTTTCAGTTTTGTGCTTTTTTATTGGTGTTTGTTAAGAGCTTACTATGTGCCAGGGACTTTACTAAGTGCTTTGCCCAATGGACCACATTGCCATCCCATGGCTGCCCATGCCTACTGCCCTCCTCCATACCCCAACAGACCAAGGTGCTGGGTGAGGCTGCAGGTCTGAAACACCGGAGCAGGGACTAGCAGTCTGCTCACAAACAACTATTTAAACAGAAGACTCGTTCAGAGAAACATTTTATTTTCTTTTTTAAAGAAAAAAGCCTCTCCAAACTGCTTCTTTGGCTAAGTTCCTAGAGTTTCCTTTCAAGGAAGCAGAGGCATTTACTAAGCCTGGGGGCAGCAGCCTGTACTGATCCTTGACTCTTCCCCCTTGCTTGACCTCTGTGTCAGTCACTGAATTCTGTCGGTCCTATCTTCACAACGTCACTAAAATCTGCCCTTTCCTCTCCATCCAAACTGCCACCATTCTGTACCAAGCAGTTCTCCTATTCCGCTGCATCAGCCTCATCTCTGACCTCCCCGCTTCCAGTCCCTCATTCATTCATTCATTTCAATTGTATTTATTTAGCACTTACTGTGTGCAGAACACTGTACTAACCACTTGGGAAATAATAATAACAATTTGTTAAGCGCTTACTATGTGCAAAGCACTGTTCTAAGCACTGGGGAGGTTACAAGGTGATCAGTTTGTCCCATGTGGGGATCACAGTCTTAATCCCCATTTTACAGCTGAGGCAACTGGGGCACAGAGAAGTGAAGTGACTTGCCCAAAGTCACACAGCTGACAATTGGCGGAGTTGGGATTTGAACCCATGACCTCTGACTCCAAAGCCTGTGTTCTTTCCACTGAGCCACACTGCTTCCAAGTACAATATAACAATAAACAAACACATTTCCCCACCCCAGTCCACATTTAACTCCTCTGCCCAAATCATTTTTCTAAGAAAAGTTCAGGTCACATCTCTTCACTCCTGAAGAAACTCCAGGTGTTGCCCATCCACTTCCACATCAAACAGAAACTACTCTCCATAGGCTTTAATAAATAATAATAATAATGGCATTTACTAAGCACTATGTGCAAAGCACTGTTCCAAGCACTGAGTACTGTTCTAAGCACTGGCACTTGTCCAGCTTGCCCCCTCCTGTCTTAACTCACTGCTCCCCTACTACAACTCAGCCTGCATGTTCCACTCCTCTAATGCCACCCTATTCACTGTACCTTGATCTCATCTTTCTAGCTGCAATCCTTTGCTCCTGTCCTCCCTCCTCCCTGGAATTCCCTCCCACTTCATGTATGGCAGACCATCACCTTCCAACCTTTAGTGCCCTCCTAAAAATCCCATCTCCTCCAGGAAGCCTTCTCTGGTTAATCTCGAATTTCCTCATTTTACATACTGAGGGGCAAAACTGCTCAGGGCTTTCTTGGAGGTGGCCAGCTGACAGGTTGATTAGTGGGAAGGCCGGCAGGCTGCTGGTCCGCAGGTGGGCAGATCAGTAAGTGGGCAGACCGGTGGTCAGTGCACCTCTCAGGGCTTGGAAAAGGAAGCTGCGGGGGAGCTTCAGAGAGCCGCACCTCAAGTGGACATCTCGGGGCCGTCACTGCTGCCGGGCCGCTCCGGGAGGCCACCTTTCACCGGCCACCACAGGTGGAAGTGAACAGAGAAATAAAGCCAGGGATAGACCAGGGGAGTTTTGCACAGAGGTTGAACGGGTCCAGAAGTGATGAAGCCGAATGATAAGGAAGAAAACTCAGTCATCCTCCAGCGGCATTCCCGACGGCCATGGTTCCCCAGGGGCCAGACGGCAGAGAACAGAAAGTAGGCAGCGAACCTCTGATCAGTGAAGGAGGCAGATGGGCCATGGAGAGCAGTCAACTGGGGAGACTGAAGGAAGAGCCCAGCAGGGAGTGAGCGGGGAGCCGGCGGGGAGTGGGCGACTCTCCTAGGACTGGCCAGCCTGGGTACAGGAAGGATCCCCCCATTGGGGTCAGCACGGAGGCTGCTCCATCCAGTGACAAGCCCTAATGGGGCCTCGCCACTGACAACTCACGCCTGGGGCTTCCAGTGGCTCCCCTGCCACGCCGACCGCCACCGCCGAGCCCACAGCCCCTCTGCCTGGAGCTGGGGCGTCAGGCCGGCACTACTACCCCACCGAGACCTGGGGCAGCCGGTAAGACGCTCTCCTCCTTCTGGTGGCCAGCCGCCCTGGGAGCACAGGCCACCGTGGGATCGGGAGCAGGAGAGGAGCCTGGACTGAGCCCTACTCCCTCCCTTGTGCTTGTGGGGTGTGGCAAGGCCTCCCTGCAGGGCTCACCATACTGCCTTCCCCTCTCCCCCTCCCCCCAACCACCACCTGGTCTCCCCACTGTGATGGATGTCTCTCTGTGGGGGCTCCCACCCCTGGAGGGGGGGGTTGGCTCCTTTGTCCCCCAAGGACCCAATGCACTTCCCACTGCTGCCCCACTCGCTTCCTCACAGAAGGGGCAGACCCAGGGAGGCAGGTGGGCCCAGCAGGGAGATGTTGGTAACGGCTCTTTGGAGCTGGGAAATGAAAAAAGCAAAACAAAAAAGCCACATGAAAAAGTTCTCTAACTAGGAGAGAGCATTCCTCTTTCAGGCACTGTGAGTGAAAAGCAGGCAATGGCATTTCCATCAACTTTTCCCCATGAAAATTTCTTCTCTGCAGGGAGCGGGTAGGAGGATTTCTCGGGCAAAGGGCTTTTGGGAGGGACCCTTCAGGGAGTGAAAAGGGAGGCCCAGAACAGACGGGGCCTTTCAAGCCTGCCCCTTTCTCTGCTCCACAATCCCCCTCTGCATGTCAATGGCCCCGTCACTCACTCCATAACCAGATCTCCATAGTAATGTGATGGGGCTTGGCACCACTGGGGCTGGGGTGGTGGTGGCGGGGGACTGGACGGGGGACAGACCTTAAAGGAGTTTTTCCAGGCTCTGCCTCTGGTAGGGCCCCCTCCTCCTCTCCTTCTTCTGACACCCCCGGTATGGGGGGGCCCAGCCTGGTCACCCCGCCCCCCCACCGCTGGGGGGAAAGGCGGGCCGAACGGACGGACGATGTCTCCCCTCACCCAGGGCCTGGGTGAGAGGCTCCTAACAAAGCTGGGGGAGGGACTGGGGTTACCCCTGGGTGAAGCCCCAATCTCACAAGCCTGACTGCAGTGGTACTGGTGGTAGGTACTGCAGGATGCCCACTCGGGGCAGGGCACCCTACTGAGCAATGCTCAATGGGAGAAACCACTGCATCAAGTGCTTGGGAGAGTTTGCTGGGAGCAAAAACGAGCTTTAATGTAAAGACAGTCCTCTTCAGGAGAGTCGTGTTCTCCTTGGCCAGACCATACCGCCCTATTGGAGGGTCCCAGGGTTGGCGCAGACGGACGTTGGCCGGGGGGCCAGGTTGGAAGAGCATTGGGCTGCTGGTGCCATCGGCCTGAAGGGAATCCAGGAGTTCAGATGGAAGGTATCAATTGGACAGTCTCCCCTTAAGCCCAGGAATTCCCACGGGACAATGAGGGGATTCTTCCAAAACACCAGAGGCAGTGTGGCCTAGTCAGAAAGAGTAAGGGACCTGGAGGCCCAGGTTCTAATACTGACTCTGCCCCCAGCTTGCTGAGTAACAGTGGACAAGTCATTTCACCTCTCTGGGACTCATTTGCTTCATCTGTGAAATGGGGAGAAGATCCCCACTCTCCCTCCCTCTCGGGCTGTGATCCCCTCATGGGACGGGAGCCATATATGAAGCAATGAACAGGGATCGGCCGCAGGGCTCAGCCTAGAACATGGCTCTTCCTGTGCCTGCTCTAACAAGAGCCCTCACAGCCCCCAGATTCCCCGGAAGGCTGCAGTGGGGGTCACTAGTTGCCCAAAGAGACCACCCACCAGCATATGAATTTTCATGAAGTAGGAGAGGGGACAGTGGGTTGGGGAGGGGGAAGAAAGAGGAGGGGAGAGAGGTGGAGCCCCTCGAGGGAAAGGGAGGAGACAAGAAAAGAATGAGTGAAAGCTCTGGTGGCTGCCCAGTGCTGGACCCAGATGCCCGGCAGCTACCGTCTACACAGGCTGGTCAGCTGTCTGCCCACCGCTGCCTTTGGCTGATGGGGAAGGAGAGAGCGGAAGGTGGGGTCCTGCACTCTAAATTGGTTGCTCTGTGTGGGCAGGAAACAGGGTCTACCAACTCTGTTGTACTTTTCCAAGCGCTTACTTAGTACAGTTATCTGCACAGAGGTTGCATTCAATAACTTTGACGGAGGGATTGATTAATAATTGTGGTATTTGTTAAGCGCTTACTATGTGCCAGACACTGTACTAAGTGCTGGCTGGGGGACAGGGGGAGTACAAGCAAATCAGGTTAGATACCCCACTGGGCTCACAGTCATAATCCCCATTTTACAGATGAGGGAACTGAGGCCTACAGAAGTGACGTGACTTACCCAAGGTCACACAGCAGATAAGTGGTGGAGCCAGGATTAGAACCCATGACCTTCTGACTCCCAGGCCTGTGCTCTACCCACTAGGCCACGCTGCTTCTCAGGGCTCTGTAATGGATGCCTATTGTGTGCAGAGCACTGTACTGGCTGCCGTGGAACACAATAGCCACGTGGACAATCCAACAGAGGGCAGCCCACAGGAAGGGCAGTAGGTGGAAAGAGGGATTCCCGACACAGCACGGGTGACCGAGACCCGTATGGGAGACAGAGTCCCCAGGGCAGGGTCCCCTGGGCTGCCAACCCCCAGCATGATTCATCGGCCCTCTGCCCCACTGCCCCACCCGACCTGAGGCCCCAGTCCCTCATCCTTTCAGAAAGAGATGTGGGAAGAGCAGGAGAGAAATCCACTCAGACTCTGTTTGGGCCTGGTGTTGGGACAGGGATGGTTCAGGGTCCTCAGGGGCGTGGGGAGGTTTTCAGCTCTCTAGTCCCCTAGCCGCCGCCCGGCACTCCTCAACCCCATAGCCCACCCCGATGTCTGAGTCCTTCATCCCTGGTCAGTGGCTGTTGACCCCACACTGGACAGCTGGGGGGCCACTGGGGTCACGTTGAATGAGGATGACCCTGGAGTGGCTCTGAAGGCCTTGAGCTTGGGCTCCACAGGCCCCAGCCTGACTCCAGCTCCTCGGTCCCCAGCCCCCGGGGGAGCTGGCACCCAACGTCTCCTCAATCTGAAGATGCAGGGCCGGAGAACAAGCTTCATTTCTGTTCATTCGATTGCTAGGTGACTACGGCAACATACTGAATTTTATAATCTGGGCTTGGCATGAACCAGAGCGCAGAACGGGTTGGGTCTCAACACGGATGTTTGCCATAGGACCCCAGCTCTCGGAGGGCGGGGACCATATCTACCAACTTTACTGTGCTCTCCCAAGTGTTCAGTACAGTGCTCTGCAGAGAGTATACTGTCAGTTTCTTGAGGGCAGAGATCATATCTACTAGCTTTTATTGTCCTCTCACTAGTGCCCAGTACAGCACTCCACACTCAGTAGTCTGGAAGCTCTTTGCGAACATCTGCTAACTCTATTGCCCACTCCCCAGGATCAGTAAAGTGCTCTGCACATAGGAAGCTCTTTGATAGTGGGGATCACGTCTACAGCTCTGTTGAACTCTCCTCAACACTCAGTACAGTGCTCTGCACATAGTAGACTACGTTCCTCGGTCACTTAATCAATGATATTTATTAATCACTTACTGTGTGCAGAGGACTGTACTAAGCACTTGGGAGAGTTCAATACAACAGAGTTGGGAGACATGTTCCCTGCCCACCAGAAGCTTCAATTTTAGATGGGGAGACAGCCATTTAAATTAATTATGGCTATGGACATAAGTGCCATGGGGCTAGGAGGGGTGAAGAGAGGGCACAAATCCAATTGCAGGGGAAATGCAGAGGGGAGAGGGAGAAGGTGAAATGAGGGCTTACAGGGGAAGGCCTTGAGTATAGGGAGTATTGTCCTCTCCCCAGTGTTCAATACAACGCTCTGCACACAGCACTGTCAGCTCTTTGAGTGCAGGGATCATGTCTACTAACTCCATTGTACTCTCCCTAGTGTTCAGTACAGTGTTCTACACACAGCAGACTGTCAGCTCCTCAAGGACAGGCTCAGTCGTTACTCGGTCAAAATTTTTGCTTGACTGACTGTTTGACCAGTCCAGTCTCCAGCCGGTCTGCTCCCTAGTTAGTACAGGCTCAACTCTGGACACTCACATTTCCAGAGTTTTCACTCTCAGGGTTCAGCCTCCCTCCCCAGAGGCTCGGGAGAGTCATGGGCATCCAGAGGCCCAGTACCTGCGGTGTCATAGCCGGCCCCCATGTGGTCAGCTTCCATCCTCCCTCAGAGAGAGGGCTGGAGCTGTGGCTGGAAAAGTCACAAAGGGGAGAGTGAGCACTCTCCAGACCCCTAGCTGCTGCCCAGCTCTCTCCACCCCCAGAGCCCACCCTGATGTTTGAGTCCTCCATCCCTGGTCAGCGGCTGTCGACCCCTCACTGGACAGCCCAGGGGCCACTGGGGCCACGATGGATGAGGATGACCCTGGAGTAGCTCTGGAGGCCTTGAGCTCAGGCCCTAGAGGCTCCGGCCTGCGCTGGATTAGATGGCCCCCAGATGATTCCCCGAAGGAGCCTGTCCCCCTGGGTTCGCTCTTTCCCCGGCCACCAGGGCCCAGCGCAGATGGACATCAGGACTCGGAATGCCCAGAAGCCAGAGAGACTCCTCCCTACCCCTCACTCTCCAATGGGGACAACCATCATCCTGATACTGGGTCAGCACCAACTCTGTGCCCAGAGCCAGAGCTAAGTGCTAGAGTCGACACAGGAGAACCAGCTTGGATACAGTCCTTGACTCCCCACTGGGCTCCGGGTCTAAGGAGGAGGGAGAGGAATGTACTTTATCTCCATTTTTTAAGGGATGAAACTGAGGCTCAGAAAGGATAAGTGACTTTCCTGAGGTTACAGAGCAGACCGGGGGCAGAGTTGGGATCCTAACCCACTGCCCTCGTGCCAGCCTGCTGCCTCTGGTTGCTCCCAGCCATGGCCACTCACCCTGCTCCATCGGAGGTGGTCAGGCCAGTGGCCAGCGGGGGTGGTGACTGGGACTATCCTCAATACAGCGCTGCAGGTCATGGGCCTGGCCAGGTGGCTGAATCCCTTTGGCCAGCCTGGACAATTCCTTATGAAAACCTGGACCACACTCATGAATCTGGTCCTTCTGCTGGCTGTGGAGGGCAGAGGGGCCCTGTGGCGGGTTCCTGCAGGTTGCCAATCACCGGGCAGCCTCTCCAAGTTGGAGGCATGAGGTTGGCCCCCGCGGCACCCCCGGGCTGGACTCTCGGGCTCCGGAGCCCCTGTGAGCGGGCTGGAGGCGGGACAGCTGCCGGCTCTGTGGTCTAGCGTCCGGTGGTGGCAGAGAGGAAATGTCCGCCAGACCAACAGCGGCAACAGCAGTGAGCCGCTAACCCATCCTGCCTCCACAGGGGAGCGTCTATTCCCGACTCTGGACGGAGAACTGCCCGGCACACCGGAACACAGCTCCTGGGAGGGACACGGACGGATGGGTGGACGGACACAGACCGACTCCCGGAGGGAAGGGGAAGGAAAGGCAAAGAGAAGGCTAAAATCAAACAGCTGTGTCTCTCTCCTTCTCTTTCTCTCTTCCACCCCACCCCCGGCCTTTCCCCGCCCCCAAGCCGCCCCCGCTCGAGGTCATCTGAGTTCTCCAACAAGCCAGCCTCTCCCGGCCTGACTGAGCCCGCCATGGCCCCGGCCTCTCGCAGGCCAGCCTACTACCCCAGGACCCAGACTGGGGGCAGGGGCCGGGTCCGACCAGCAGGATGACCCATCCACCCTCTGGTCCCTGTTGTGCCGGGGCTGCAGGACCACTGCTACTCACTCGGTCACTCGCCGAAAGGCTGGGAGAGCCAGCCGGTCTGCCTCTCGTGCCGGTTGGGCCGGGAGCAGCCAGCGGGAGGCCCAGGGGTGGCTGGGTGGGGGGAGCTCATTCCGGCCTCCCAGCTCCAGGGCACATCCTGACGAGAATGGCCGGCCCAGTCTGCGGAGTCAGTCTGTGGGAGAGTCTCCGGCCAGGGAGAGCAACCGGGGATCGAGGCCTCGGCCCTGCGGTGCTCCGGGGGGAGAGCAGGGAGGCGGCCAGAGCGAAAGGGAATTCCGGAGCAGCTGGCCTGGGAGGGGAGTGAGGGAGGGAGAGAGGGAGGGAGTAAGGGAGGGCCCTGGCCCTGGCTGGGCCGCGGGCTGGACAGGGTGTCCCGGGCTGCCCTGGGGGGCGGGGCTGCAGCAATGAGGGTGGAGGGGGCAGCCAGTCTCCCAGAATGAGGGCAGACCGGGCCTACGACGGGGTGGGGAGAGGCTGGTGTTCTCAGCTGGGGAGAAACACAAGAAGGAAGACAGCAGGGCAGACTGGGCATATTCTCTCTCCCCATCCCTACCTGCCACATGAACAACACTGTGCTGGTCGCCTGCCTCGTGCAGAATGCTGGACTGAGCCCTTGGAAGTCCTTGTCCACAAGGAGCTTACTGTGACCTCCATCACAGATGGACCGCATCCAATTGGATTCTCTCGGATCTACCCCGGTACTTAATACGGTGCTTGGTACTTAATACCTGAATGAATTAATTCATACAAATTCAGGCCTCTCTGAAGCAGCAACCTGGATGTAGCCTGCCAATGGGAGGAGGAAGGAGAGAGGAGGAGGAGGAAGAAGGGAGGAAGGAAGAGGGAGGAAAAGGGGAGGAAGAAGGATGGGTTTTAGGAACCTCCAGAGCGGTGATGTGTCAGGATGACATCAGTGTTGCACTGCCTGGCCAGGATTTGGGATCAAAGGGAAATGTGTTTCAATCGATCAGCCCAGCCTAATTGGTTAGTGACAGGCCGAGCCATCTGTCTGCCACAGGAGAACACATCACCATCAGTCCTGCGAAGGTGTCCCTGGTCACTCCGACACTCCAGTCCACCTGGTGGCCCCGATGCCCCCAGTCCAGAGTTGCCAGCCTGGACTGTGGGCTATGGATTGGGGATTGCAGGTGGTGGGAAGTGAGCTGGGGGCTGCAGACTGTGGACTGCAGGTGGTGGACTGAGGGATGAGGACTGAGAGCTGAGGGTTGCAGGCTGTGGATTGTGGACTGTGGCCTGTGGACTGTGGGGGGTGGGCAGTGGATTGTGGGCTGCAGGCCAAGGGTAGTGGGCTACCAGCTGACAATGCACAGAGCATTTCCTGAGCCTCTACCCATCCCTCTCCAGTCAAATCACACAGTCAGAAGCACCCGCCACCACCCTCAAGGGGCCTGGCAGGGTCAGGGGTCTCCAGGCATTGATCAGACCCATTCCCGCCCACACGAGGCTCATGGTACAACAGGGAGGGAGAACAGGGATCTCCCTGCTACACAGCAGGAGACTGAGGCCCAGAGAAGGTCAATGACACACCTGAAGTCACACAACAGGCCAGGGGCAGAGCCGAGACCAGGTCCCAGGACTAGGGGCTCCCGGCCCCATGCTCCGTCCACCAGCAGCCGTGAGAAGCCCATGGGGGACGGGGTCAGGCACAGGGCTAGGCACAGGGCTTGGCTCAGAGTCAGGGCTTCCTGCCATGACCCTGGGTCTGGTCAGCACCTCCCTCTCTTCCCTGGTCTGGATCGATCCGGCTCTTCTTGCCCATGTCCAGACACCACATCCAGGCCCAGCCAGAGACCCAACTCAAGTTGCCCAGGTTGGTCCCCACCGCCCAAGGGCTTCCTGGTGTCTGACCTCTCCCGAGTCCCACTCATCGGCTCTGGAGTCTGGCCGGGAGTCAAGGTTTGGCTGCGGTGGCGGCGGCGGCAGCGACTGCTAGGGTTTCCATTGGCGGTGGCAGCTTTGCTGTCTTGTACGTCAAGTCCTTGACCCTGTCCCGATGCTACTCCTGTGGGTTGTTCCCCCTTCTGGGGTGGCAGGGCAGGCATCAACATCTATGGAATGGACTGAGTGCCTCCTGGGCACAAAGCACCAGACTGAGTGTCTCTGAAAATGCACAGCACCATACTGAGTGCCTTCGGAGCATGGCACACCATGCTGGGTGCCTCCTGAATGCAGAAAACCATATTGAGTGCCTTCTGTGTGCAGTACACCATACTGAGCACCTCCTAAAAGCAGAGCACTGTGCTGAGCACTTCCTGAGAGCAGAGCACCTTACTGAAAGCCTCCTGAGCACAGAGCACTGTACTGAGCCCCAAGGAGTGCACACCAGCAGCAAGACACTCATTTCCTGGCCTCTGGGAGCTCACAGTCTGATGGGACCCACAGTCCAGAATGATTTACAAATGGTGGGAGCAGGAGGAAGAACAAAGATAAAACAGGAAGGCTACAATGGCCTTTTCACAGCCAACCTCCATCAGATAGGATTAGCTTTCCTTTCCTGCCTCCCAGGGGGCAAAGGGGCCACTTTCCCTCCTCTGGCCCAACGGGTTGGGCCAATTTTGCTCCCTTCTCTGGGCTGTCCTGCTGCCGCCTCTTTTCAGTTTGAGCTGTTCTGATCTTGCCTCAGCGTCATCAGGCTACTCCCCCAGGTTCACCTTTGAGGCCCCCAGCTCAGTGTTCAGGTTTTTCTTAACCTACCCACCTGCTCTTCACCCAACTGAGGAGTTCTAGGCTCCAACCAACTAGGGATTGTGTGTGTCCCACCTCCGCCTGCCCGCCCGTTGGTCCTGGGGTCCCCCAGCTGGCAGAAGGATCTTCAGCAGGAATGGCCAGCTTTCCGGGACGCCTTGGCCTCCAGCACACAAACACTTCCTTCCTGCAGCCGTTCTCCGGGTCTCCCTCCCTCCTTCCTTCCTGTCTCCTCTCCGTCCTCACTCACAGGCAACCCAGACTCTGCCTTCGGCAAGACTTCTGTCCACATGGAGACCCTTGGGAAGAAAGCCGTCATCCTGAATTGGCCCAGAGGGCCCATCCAACCAGGCTGGACCCCTTGTTCCCCAAGGGGCAGCAAGGGATGTTTGGAGGAGAGGGAAGCAGGAGGAGGAGGAGGAGGAGGTAGACTATCATTTTTTAATGGTATTTGTTAGGTGCTTACCATGGGGTGTATACAAGCAAATTGGATTGGACACAGTCTGTCTCACAGGGAACCCTGTAGTAACTGAGGCACAGAGAAGTGACATGACTTGTCCAAGGTCACTCAGCAGACAAGTGGCAGAGCTGGGATTAGAACCCAGGTCCTTTGGACTCTCAAGCCCATGCTCTATCCACCAGGCCACACTGTTTCTCTTCTACCCAACTCTGGATGCCATGACAACCCCTCGGTCTCTGCTTCAGAAGGAGGCAGAGAGGCAGACCGAAAGATGAAAACAGAGGGACTGAGATCAAGAAGCAGAGAATGCGAGGGACAGGGACTGAGAAAGACAGAAATAAAAACACAGAGAGATGGAGAGATAGGGAGCGAGAGACAGAGGGAGACAGAAAAAGGTACAGTGACAGAGAAGCAGGGAGGGAAGGAAGAAGAGAGGGAGAAAGAGAGACAGAGAGGCAAAAGAGAAGGGGAGGTGGAGAAGGGGGGAGGGGACACGTTCTGCAGGCATTTTGCAACACCAGGCCTTGTGGTCAAAATGATTCCTAAAAGGCCCACCAGCACAATGCATTTTTTAAACTTTGCTTTTTAAAATAAATCTGTCAGTCCGAGGCCAACGCAGCCCATCCAAATAGAGTACTCCTGGGCCCATCCTGGCTCTGCCCCCAATCCACAGCCGGGCCGACCAGCCAAAGCCCAGGGTATCTATCTCTCTGCTCTGTCCAGCTCTTTCAAGCCACTCCACGGGCCAGGCTGGTGCCCGCCACTGGGGGCCAGGGACTAAAATTTCCCCCACCATCCCCAGTCAGGAAAGAGAGAGCCAAACACAGAGAACCTGGCACGTAAAAGCTCCCTGGTGGTCAGCGGTGCCCACACTGGACTTCTGGCTCCGGCCTGGCAATGGCTAGATTGGCTAGGGTGGGGCAGGAGGAGTGGTAAGAACCCAGTGAGCACTCATCCCAGGGGTAAAAGGTCAAGGCTGCCCAGTTCTACATGTCCTCTCCTCTGATCCCCCGGGCCCCTAAGAGACATCATGGCACATCGATGTCCTCGGCCCCCACCGCCATCCACAGCGAGAAGCTGAGCGCACGCCGAGGTCACACCAGGCCAGTGGGAAGACTGCCCGCCTGCCCAGTGCTTGGTCTGAGAGGAAAAACACACAGAAAGACATAAACACACAGAGCAGTTTCCTTCATGACATTCCGCCCTACCTGCCCCGGGCTCTGAGCCACAATGGAATTTCCCGGCTGGCCGGCCGGGCCAGCTCAGCTCAGGACGGCCCAGCACCTATTTATAGCTGAAGCCGCTAAGGGTCTCTCGTGCACACGGTCGGGGCTCTGATCCGATCCCCGTGGTCTGGTCCCCGTGGTCCAATCTGACCCCCACGGCCCGAGACGGTTGGACTCTGGGTGTCGCAGGCCCCGGGGTCGGTGGGCAGGTTTCTGGGCACCCAGAGGGGACAGAGCCAGGGCTGGCGGCTCCCCCCTGACCACCCCAGGGGCAGGGCCCCCGCTCAGGCTGGCCCCAGCTGCCCCCACCCACACCAAGGATTCCCCAGGCCCCAGCCTTCCCCAACCAGGCTGGGCAGAGCCCCAACCCTCAGCACTCCTAGCATGACCCTGGTCCATCCACTGCCTGCCGGCTCTGGTCCTGCCCTCAGTGAGCCCAAGCTGCTGGGGGCTGGGAGTATGCCATCTGCCCACATTGTGGAGCTGTGCCCGGGCACACTCGGCACCCCCACCATCGCCAGCCTGCTGGACCCGCAGGACCCCCAAGCTGCTCGAGTCTCGGTGTTCCTTGCCAGGCATCCTGCCCCTGACCTCGGCCCTGATGTTTCATTTGGGAGGTGCCTGGGCTCGGGTCCCCAGAACCAGCACCGCGTGCAGAGGCTGCACCAAAGCCACTCTGACTGCCCAGACTCGCCGAGGTGTGGCGGGGGCAGGGAGGGGCCGGGGGCCAGGGGCCAGGGGGCCCAAAGGCCTCTCTTGGAGGAAATGGAAGAAAAGCAGAAAAGCAGTGCGGCCTAGCATTAAGAACCCAGTCCCGGGAGTCAGGAGACCAGGGCTTTAATCGCCGCCCTGCCACCCAGCTATGTCCAGCACTGTTCTGAGCACTGTGCCGAGCACTGCGATAGGAACGATCGGTAAACAGCTCAGGAGCGTCTCTGTCCCTCATGGGGCTCAGATGTATCCGAGACCGGAAGGCGGCTGTGGGCTGGGCCCTTGGCAGTAGGCGGTTCAGATGTGCTGGTGATGACGTAGGAAACGGTGCTTGGCAGGGGCTCGGGGTTATGACGTTTCTACCCCCGATTCCTTCCTCCATCCCTGTTCTTCCTCCTCCACAGACTGTGAGTCCTGTGTGGGGGTGTGGGGGGCAGGGGAGATGTGTCTGACCTGACCTGGTTATTGTGTATCTACCCCAGCACTTAGGACAGTGCTTGACACATAGTAAACCCATAACATATACCACAATAATAATGATTAATAATAATAATAATAATGGTATTTATTAAGCATTTACTATGTGCCAGACACTGTACTAAGCACTGGGGTGGGTACAGGCAAATCAGGTTGAACACAGTCTCTGTCCCACATAGGGCTCACAATCTCAATCCCCATTTTACAGATGAGGTAACTGAGGCCCAGAGAAGTGAAGTGACTTGCCCAAGGTCACACGGCAGACAAGTGGCAGAGCCGGGATTAGAACCTATGACCTTCTGACTCCAAGGCCCGGACCCTATCCACTACGCCATGGTGTACTACTTCCGATACCAGGACACACGGTCTCAGCTGAGGAGTAGGGTGGCCGGTGACCAGGGAACTTAAGAACCTGTGTTCAGTGTGAAGTTTCCTCCTGACCTGGTTCCCTCTACCTCTCCGCCCTCCCCTGCCCCCAACACTGGCCTCCCTGGACCCACCAGGCCCTCTCCTGGAGCTCCTGTCAAATTTGGCTCCAGCTAATAAAGGTCTGCCTGCCCTTCAATTTTCCCATCACTTTAGACAACACCACCATCCTCCTTGTTGCACAAGTCCATAACTTTGTCCTTGACACATCTCTCCTTCAACCCACAGATTCAGTCAATCATTAAATCTGGTCAATTCTATCTCCACCACATCTCCAGGATCCTCCCTTTCCTCACCACCACCACTAAGCTTGTCCAAGCACTTCCCAGATCCCACCTGGACTACTGCATCAGCCTCCTCACTGATTTCCCTGCCTCCAATATCTCTCCTCTCCAGTGCACACTTCACTCTGCTGCCTGGATCATTTTGCTCAAATGTGTATGCCTTCCATTACTCAAAAAAAATCCATCTCTCCATCAAGCAGTGTGGGGAGCACCGTGGTGGTCCAGTGGAAAAAGCTGGGTCCTGGGAGTCAGGGGACCTGGATTCTAATTCCTGCACTGCCGCTTGCCTGCTGGATGACTTTGTGAAGTGACTTCACTTCTCTGTGCCTCAGTTTCCTCATCTGAAAAATGGAGATTCAATACCTGTTCTGACTGTGAGCCCTGTGTGAGACAGGGACTGTGACCAGCCCTATTAATTTTATATCTACCCCAGCACTTAGAACGGTGCCTGACACATAGTAGGTGCTTAAGAAATTTAATAACAAAAAAAATAACAATAATAATGGTAATACTGTATTCTTCCCAGCACAGAAGGCAGTGTTCTGCACACAAATGCTCCATAAATACCACTGACTGATTGATGGTTAAGTCAGTGGGAGGGAGAGAGCCCAGACTTGCTTTCTAAGAGAAGACTGCAACTGGGGGTGACAGAGAAGAGGAGCAGGGGCTGAGCGCGGGCCCAGGAGCCCAGAGACAGTGGGGCCAAGGAAAGGTGCAGTAGATCCAGGTTGCGGAGGTTGGTGACGGTGGGGGGGGTGGCGGTGTTGGGTGTCGCTGCCTGGCCCGGGTGGCTGGGGCAGAAGTTGTGTAGCGGGGAGCACCCACATCACACCTCCAACTGAAGGGAACGAGACATGGGTGAAAACCAACCAGTCAGCCAGTGGCAGGGTCTGAGAGGAGCTTGCGGGGAGCAGGAGCTGGGCTGGGCAACCGGGTTGGGCACCAGGCTGGGTGCTGGGTCAGGTGCTGTGCAGGGCGCTGGGCACTGGGTGCTGTGTTGGGCGCTGTTCTGGGCTGGGCCCTGGGTTCTGGATGCTGGGCTGGGCCCTCAGGCGAGACCTCGGGGGCCCCCAGGCCAGGGCTGTCATTCCCCAGCACTTTTACGCAGCCCCACTCCCTGGCTGGAGCTGCCTCTGCATCTATCCGCTCCTGCTGGTTGGTCTGGGGTGGGCGGGAGCCCAGGAGAGTTCCAGTCCAGTCCAGTCCAACCCAGCCTCAGGACGGACCTGGAGGCCGTTACTTCGATAAACGGATAAAATGGTGAAGTGATTCACAGATTTTTCTTCACTTGTAACTGAACGGAGAGAATAATGAGTTGGCAGGAATCTCCCCAGGACTCCACCTCCAGCCTCGAGTCACGCCTGAGCTGTCGTCCTTCCCTCCCCCCTCGGCACCCCAGACCCTGCTCCCCAGGACTCAGACAGATAAGGGGGAGAAGAGAGAGGGAAGGAGAGAGGGAGGAAGAGGAAGGAAGTGAGAAGGAAGGAAACAGGAAATAAACAAATTGCTAAATGCTCAAACTTTCCAAAAATATTCACTTTGGGAAAAATTCTAATCTGAAATGTTGTTCTCTGTTTTAAGAAACGATGAATGAATGAAGCAGAGTGTAGGCTGGAGGAGGAAAGAGGACGAGGTCAAAGTGATGCACGTGTGTGTGTGTTTGTGTGTGTGTGTGTGTGTGTGTGTGAGAGAATTGTTGTAGAATCTTGCTCTGCTGTTACATAGCATTTTTATGTCAGGGAACTTGAAGCCCCTTCCCTTGAAGCTGGGGAGTACCTTCTTCCTTTTGGGCCCTTGGAGGGGAGAGGAGAGGAAGGGATGGAGAGAAGGGAGGGAGAAAAAAGAGGGAGAAAGGGAGGGAGGGAGGAGAAGGAGGAGGAGGAGGAGGAAAAGGAGGAGGAAAAGGAGGAGGAAGCAGGGCTCAGGAGTTGAATAACATGCCTCCCACCACCAACAACCACTAACAGTTTCCCTGGGGACTCTGCACTGGGAAGGGAGGAAGGAAGAGAGGGAGGGCCCTCAAGCAAGGCACTTGACCTCTCTGGGCCTCAGTTTCCACATCTGTGAAATGGGGATAAGTCCCTGCACTCTGTCCCTCTTAGACATGAGCCCCGTGTGGGTCAGGGATCGTGTCTGATCTGATTATCCTTGTGGCTCAGTGGAAAGAGCCCGGGCTTGGGAGCCAGAAGTCATGGGTTCTAATCCCAGCTCTGCCACATCTCTGCTGTGTGACCTTGGGCAAGGCACTTAACTTCTCTGAGCCTCAGTTACCTCATCTGTAAAATGGGGATTAAGACTGTGAGCCCCACGAGACAACCTGATCACCTTATATCCCCCCAGCGCTTAGAACAGTGCTTTGCACATAGTAATCGCTTAACAAATGCCACATTATTATTACACACTGCAGTGCTTAGCTCAGGGCTTGGCCCAAAGCAAGGGCTGAATTGCTACCACAAGGAACTGCAAACCTTTTTTTGGGCCATGGGTCTTGACCAGGAAGTTACTGAAGAAGAGAAAGGGCAGCCCCCGCCCTCACCCCTCATGGCCTCCCTCCCCCCAACGAGCCCCCCCGCCCAGCTTGCCCACCACCCCCCTCCAGTCCTCGTGGGGATTCACACAGCCTGCGGCCTGGGGGTCCGGAACTGCCACATTTCTGAATGGAAAGCGACTTGTAACAGGGAACTGGCCCAAGTTTGGAAGCTCCCTGGTCCCCACCGGTCCTTGCCCGCCCTCCTGCCAAAGATGCCTGATGTCCCGGCACTGGAGAGGAGGAGGGGAAGGGGGTTTTGGCGGGGCTCTCCTGGGTTCACTTGGATGATCCCTGTGACACGGTCAGAGAGGAGCGGGAGGAGGAGAAGGACAACTACGATGATGAGGTTCTGAGCGGAGCCTCCCTCTCCTTCCTGCCTTGACCTGGCTGGGAATTTACATGAGACGCCCCACCTTCCAGCCCGACACTAGCTGCCCCGACAGCCCCCATCCCCCCGCCCCCTGACCTCCCGGTCCCTCAGAGCCTGAAGGTAGGTCCACCCTGGCGGCCCCACCAAAGCCCCATCCCGGGGGCCCGAGTGAGCCTCCAAATCCTACCCGCACGCCGGGGTCCAGACCTCCCACCTCAGTAGCTCCCAGAGTCCTCCCAGCCTCTCAGAGTGTGAAGAGGTCTGGGCCCCCAAATTGCCCTGGAGGGATGGAGCCTGGCACAGGGCTGATCTCGGGGCCGCTGGGCGTGGCACCCGGGCATGGGACAGGAGAAGGCGGATAGGATGGGGCAGACGGATTGGGGTGAGATAGAGGGGGCAGGTAATCCGGACAGGAGGGTATGGGATGGGTTGGGGTGGGGCAGAATGGGCCAAGAAGGAGCAGGATGAGGCAGATGGGGTGGACAGGGCAGACGGGATGCGGGGGGGGGCGGGGGGCGGGGTGAGGTGGACGGGATGGGACGGGAAGAGCCAGGATAGGCCGGGAGGGTAGACGGGCAGGAGGGCAGGTGTCAGGTCTCTGGGAAGGGAGCAGGGGCCCACAAGGCTGGAAGCCAGGATCCTGGCTGCGGACTCCAGCAGCAGAAACATCTGGTGGTCTCAGATTCCTCCGGGATTCCCGACTTCAAAGGGAGCAGCGGAGAACAGCAAATCCCGGCCCTGGCGGGCCCTGGCGGGGGAGAAGCCGTGTCCTGACGTGACTGGGCGGGCCGCCCCCGCCCATCTGGAGCCGGGAACAGGGCAGCGGAATCAGCCCTGGTGGCGGCTGGTCCTGGGCCGGACTGCCGGAGGCTGGACAGGCTGGGGGCTGCGGGCTGCAGGACTGGCAGAGAGGGGTGGGGGCTGCAGGGCCGGGGGCGTGGAGAGGCCTGGATTTGGGGGTGCGTGTCCTGGAGGGTGGGGGTGTCCCCATCCCTGGCTCCGGGGAGTGGGGTGGGGGCTCATCAACCCGGGCCCCTGCTGTGCTTCAGCTCCCTGCCTCTGCAGACCGTCACCATCATCATCATTGTCATCAGGATCTACTGGGCACCAAGTGTGTGCAAAGCACTGGGCTGAGTAGCCAACTGTGTGCGCAGGGCACTGGAGGGGCATGGGAGGGGACTACGGAGGTAGAAGACCCAGATTACTACCCTTCCCAGAGGGTTGTCGGGGCCGCGGGGGCGTTCCCCTCCCCCAGGCTGGGGTGGGCGCCCTGTGGGCACGGGCGGGCGGTGAGGCCCGGGATTGCTTCCCCCGAGGGTTCACCGCTCGCTCGCCCCAGTCCTGGGAGAGACGAAGGCGTGGACAGACGGGCCGCTCCGGCCTCCGGGAAGGGACTCGGACCCACCGACCGGGGACTGGGGCGGGGGCTGGGCGGCAGAGCTGTTAAAAATCAGAATCCTTTGTGCTAAGTCCCAGAGTGACAAAACAACCCCAGGATTAGCATTTGAAAAGCTCCTTCCAGTACACTACCAGGGCCCCAGAAACAAGAGACCAACGACGCCGCTGACGACGCTCTGGAGAGCGGGGGGTCTCTCCGCTCCCACTTCCCCGCTCCCCTGCTCTGCTCCTCTCGGACGGACACGGGCCCCCAGCTTCCCAGGAGGGGTAGGCGGGGGCGGGGGGCGTTGGGGGACCCTCTCGGGACACTGAAGAGGGCTGGCGGGGGGGGCGGGGAAGGGGCTCCTGCTCATTGGGTCTTTGACCCCAGGGAGAGGGATCCCAGCGCAGGCCTGGAGATGTCCAGGCTGGCCTGAGGGGTGAAGTGGGCAGTGGGCGAGAGCGAAGAGACACGCTCACCGTGAGCTGCTGCCCGCCCAGAGACGGACACCCCACCTCGCCAAGGCCGGACGGGGCCGCACGTCCAGTTGGTTGGTTAGCACTGTCTCGGGCCAGGCTCCGGCCCATGCAGACACAGCACTGGGCGCCTATCGGGTGTTGGTCGTTCTCGGGGCCCGGTGTCGGTTCCGCCATGGCCCCTGCAACCAAGTGCCACGAGTGCCACTAGTGCCATGGCTCAGGGGCAGCGCCTGGGCTCACGTGGGCCCGGAGCGAGGGGAGGGGGGCCAGGAGACCAACGGAATCACGCTCTACCATCAGGAACCGTGCCATTCTCCACAAAGGAGCGTGTGACGTGCCACGTTATGCCACAGGCCTGGGGCCGCTCACGCAGGGTCATCAGTGTCTCTGTGTCCGGCACAGGTGAGGGTCTCAGTGGCTGCCATGCACCAAGGGAGCAGCAGGGAGAGCCAAGTTGCTTGATCAGGGCAGGGCAGGGCAGGGGCAGAAGCAGGGCAGCAGCGGGGGCAGGGGACTAAGATGACCTGTGGCCCGGGATTTTCAGTCTTGCCAGCAACCATGAGTGCTGAGCCACGCCCCCCTGCTGGACTCTCCCCCTGGCATAGGGCCAGGGGATGGGGCCCAGCACCAGCCGGGTCACAGCCGGCTGGGACGAGCCAGTGGCGGCACTGATTATATAACGGCATCTTACTGAAATGGACATCGGGATCTGTTTCGGGTGGAAAATCCCTCTCCCGCCAGCCTGCGCTCTGATCCTCTGATCACCGGCCCGCAGCCATCTCACTGCCTGCCGGCGAGCCCGGCGGTCAGAGGCTGTGTCGTGGCCGTGGGTCCCCGGGTGGGGGTGGGGGTTACCTCAGTCCCTGCTCCTCCGTCTGAGAAGAGGGGAAAACTCTGCCTTCCCCATCTGTTGTTTCCCCGCTTTTTGGCTGTCGGAAAGTGAAATTATGCAAGAGCTGTTGAATCCACCGAGGAGGAGGACGATGGTGAGAACTTCCACGCATGGGGCGGGAGCCGCCACCGCCGTGTACAGGGGCGGGGAGTGGGGGGGGGAGGGGGTGGCCGGCATTTACTACTCACTCATGCTTCTCCCTACGCCTGCCAATCTCAGTCCCAAACACTGTGCGGTGAGGGGGCAGGGGAGAAGGGGAGTACAGTGTCTACTGGGCCCCTACTGTGTATAGAGTGCAGGACTGTGTGAACAACCCTACTGTGTGCAGAGCACTGTGCTGGGCTCCTACTGTGTGCACTGCACTGTACTATGTGCAGAACACTGTACTGGGCCCCACCTGTGTGCAGAGTGCTGGATTGGGAGCCTGAGAGTCATGGAAGTCTCGTGTCCCCGTGTTAGTTTTTTAAGCAGTTGGTCACCTGCTCCCCAGCCCCACCCCCAGCCTAGGTCCACAAGGCCTAGCGGACTGGGAGAGGCCTCCTGGCTGCTGGCCCAGTGACAACCGCTCCAAGGCCCATGTGCGGAGGCCAGCAGGCCGTGGGCTCTGGGATTGGCCCATGGACCAGCACCTCTCCCTGGATTCTAGGACCCTGCTCCTTCCCCCCTCCCATCCCTGTGGAGCTCAGGGAGAAGGGGAGGAAAGAGGAGGAGAGGGAGGAGAGGGGAAAGGGGAAGGCAGGGGGAGGAGGAGAGAGAGGAGTGGGGAAGGAAGGAAGAGGAAGAGTGGAAGGGAGGAGGAGGAGGAGGAGGAGGAGAGGGAGGAGGGGCAGACAGGCCGCATGAGCCATGAAGGTTGGTTGGTTGGTTGGTCAGAGTCCTGAGCCAAACCAATTTGGGACAACTGGCAGAGGCTGAGAAAGCAAGGCTCGAACAAACTGAGTGGATCGTGGGAGCCTTGGGTGCAGCCGGGGTGCAGGGCAAGGGGAGGATCTGGGTGCAGGGGTGGGTGTGAGACTGGGTGTGGGGCTGGCCGGGGGCGGGGGGGTTAACACGGGGGGCGGTGAGGGTGGGGGGAGTTCAGAACCAAAGCTGTGTCCAAGTTTCTGCTTCAGGGCTGAATCCGTGGCCCAGAAGATCAGCCCAGACACCACTGCAACCACCACCCAGACACCGGGGCCAACACAGCGCAGACACCACTGCAACCACTGCACAGACAGTGCAGACAGAGCACAGACACCGCTGCCACTGCTGAGCAGACATAGCGCAGACGCGACCGCGGAGACCACACAGATATCACTGCCACCCACTGTGCAGGCACTGCAAGGAGGCCACGGCCACCACTGTTGAGGCACCGGTGCCGACACTGCACAGACACCACTGCCACCACTGAGTAGACACTGGTGGAGGAACAGCACAGCACCACTACCACTGTTGCACAGACACCGGTGCAGGTTCAGCCACATGGACCAGAGCAAACGCTGATGAACAACGGCACGGACTTCATCACAGGCATCAGCGCAGATTCTGCAGCAGACAGCAGGGATCCACCCTCTGCCACGGTGCCCGCCACTCCTCCCCTAGGCTGTTCTCTCCAGGAGGCACGTAGAGCCGGCAGGAAGAGGGCTTAGAACAGTGCTTTGCACATAGTAAGTGCTTAATAAATGCCATTAAAAAAAAAAAAAAGAGGGAAGGGGCAGCAGAGAGTCCTGGTCTGGGTCAGGCGGTCCCAGGTGGGCCAGACTCCAGGTTGTGACAGGGGGCAAAAATGCCATAGCCGTCTATCGGTGCTAAGGGCCGACATCCACAGGGCCGGGTGGTGGAGAGCAGAAACCGGACGTCCGGGCTCCTGCCCGATGACGTCACCCCAAAGGGCCGGCCAGGCTACCCGGGGGCGGGGAGGGGAGGGGGGAGCCACTGGTCTAAAACGTGGAGAGCAAGAAGCCCTGCCCTAGATGGGACAAGCCTGGACATTCAGGCTGCCCAGCTCTATATTTACTGCAGGGACACTTCCTGTTTCACTGTAAACAGGCTGACGGCCCACAACTCCAAGAGAGGTCTGGAAGCCCTATTGCTCGGGCCTCCAGACTGTTCCCAACTTCCTGGAGCACACTCCCTCAGAAGCCTCCTCTCCCTCCCCAAACTTGGGTTGACAAAATGGAAACGGGGTTTCATAACCCTCATACAAAAAACGACAGCAGACAAAACGTCTTCGCCGGGCTGCATTCTTTCACAACCTCTCCCCCGCCGGGTTGTCTGCCGGCTCCCGTTCCTCCAAGAATCCTCAGGGCTGGAGTGGAATAGTCCTGGCGAGAGGCGAGGTAGGTGTTGCAGACAGGTCGGGGGGAGGAGGTGGCTGGCCAGAACTCACTGCTTCTCCCAATCTGTCCTCGTGGCTGATCCCAACCCAAACAAGCACTTGAATCCAGGGCCCTTCAGGGTGAAAAATAGCTAAGACACCACTTTCCCGGGGCAGCAGGTGCATCACCTAACTGCCAGGATGCACCCGACCACATGCACAAGGACGGACACACAGACACACATGTCCACACATGGACATACGTGACCATACATGGACAGCCATGCCTGCGCAACTGCTGAGGCTGGTGCCCCCACCATGATGTGTCAGCTCAGGGAGGGGATTTCTGTCCATTCCCCAGATCACCTCTTAGATGCTTTCAGTGACTTTGGGAGAGGGGTTCAGCCAAAACTCAGCCTGCCCTTCCAGACGGCGTAAGACCTGCCCGCATGCTGCCCCTCCTGACCCCCCTACCAAGCCCCAGTGGACCTCCTCCCAGAGCCCATTCAATGGCCCACTCACTGGCCCAGCCCCACGGCCAGCCACTGTCCCCCCCCCCTCTCTCTCTCTCTCCCTCTCTCTCTCTCTACTCCCTCTCCAGGCGCCAAGTTTGATTTTGTTTCCCTTAAGTATTCTGAGGAAGGTGACACACATACTCACATACACACACACACATACACACACACATATCCTGCCATCTAAGAACTTTCATTAAGCAAATAATTAAAAGTCGTAAATCTTCCCGCTAATTGTTCCTCCAACTTGAAAGAAAGGTTATTTCCTTACCTCACTCTGTGTCTGCTGGAAGCTGACAGTGTCAGTCAGTGATTTCAACGTCAGCTTCTGATTTTCCACTCTTTTATGACACACAGAGAACACAAGGAATAATGGAGCACTCTGAGCTGTTGGCGTGCGCTCTATAGAGTCTATATTCGTTCGCTCCGGCTTCTATCTGAATCTATATTTATCAGCTTTATCTGCCTACAGTGCATCTGTTTCTCGTACACACAGACATATATTTATACACACACACACACACACACAGAGTATATATAGATGTGTCTGTGTGTGTCTGTGTGTGTGTGTGTGTGTGTGTGTGTGTCTACAATTCGTACACAAACAGTCACGCGTACACACAAGAGTATCTGGCCCAGAGGCCCAGGCCCAGGCCGCGGAGCTGGCCAGATGGGGGAATGGAGGGCTCCCAGGACAGGAGCGGTCTCTGCCAGATGGTGCCACAGGATGGGGAGGCCAGTATCCAGCCAGACTCTGACCTCAACCTCAATCGAGTGAAGGCCAGAACCCGGGCTAGCGGGGAATCCTGGAAAACAGCTTACAGGCCATCTCTCCCGGGCTGTCTGGCTTCTCAGATCTTGCCTCGACTACTGTATCTGCCTCCTCGTCACCCTCCCTGCTGCCTACCTCTCCCCTCTCCAATTCATACTTCACTTTGCTGCCCAGATCACTGTTCTGCAAAACTGGTCTCTCCATGTTTCCCCATTCTCAAGAACTTCCAACGGTTGCTCACCCATCTCTGCATCAAGCAGACACTCCTCACCATCACTCTCAGTCTCTTTCACGGGCTCCTCCTCTGCCTCCCACCCCCTTAATGTGGGAGTCACTCAAGGTTCAGTTCTGGGTCCCCTTCTATTCTCCATCTACGCCCACTCCCTCAGAGAACTCATTCGCTCCCATGGCTTCAACTACCATCTCTATGCAGATGATTCTCAAATCTACATCTCCAGCCCTGATCTCTCTCCTTCTCTGCAGTGTTTCATTTCCTCCTGCCTTCGGGACATCTCTACTTGGATGCCAACACCTCAAACTTAACATGTCCAAAACAGAACTCCTTTATTGGTTCTAATCCCTGCTCCATCCCTTGTCTTCTATGTGACCTTGGGAAACTCCTGGGCCTCAGTTACCTCATCTGTATAATGAGGGTTGAGACTGAGCCCCACATGGGACAGAGAATGTGTCCAACCCCATTTGCTTATACCTACCCCAGCGCTTAGTACAGTGCCTGGCACACTGTAAGCACCTAACAAATGCAACTATTACCATTATTATGATTCCCACCCAAGCCCTGTCCTTCCCCTGACTCTCCCATCACTGTAGACAGCTCCACTATCCTTCCTGTCTCACAGGCCAGGAACTTTGACGTTATCCTCGACTCATCTCTCTCATTCAACCCACATATTCAGTCTGTCACCAAATTCCGTCAGTTCAACCTTCACAACAGCTCTAGAATCTGCCCTTTTGTCTCCAACCAAACTGCTATCATGTTAATCCAGGCATTTATTCAATTCCATCTTGATTACTGCATCAACCTCCTTACTGAACTTCCTGCCTCCTGTCTTTCCACACTCCAATCCATACTTAACTCTGCTGCCCAGATCTATTTTCTACAAAACCAATCAGTCTGTGTTTCCCCACTCCTCAAGAAATTCCAGTGGTTCCCCATTCACTTCTGCACCAAGTGGAAACTCCTTACCATTGGCTTTAAAGCCCTCAGTCAGCTTGCTCCCTCCTACTTTACCTGCCTAATTTCCTAGTACAACCCAGCCTCACACTTGGCTCCTCCAGCCCCAACTTACTCACTGAACCTCGATCTCTTCCAGCTCGCCGCCAACACTTCACCCACATCTTGCCTCTGGCCCGGAACTCCCTCCCCCATCATATATGACAGTCCACCACTCTCCCCATTTTCAAAGCCTTAGTAAAAGCATACCTCCTCCAAGAGGCCATCCTGGGCTAAGCTTTCATTTCCTCTTCTCCCACTTTCTTCTGCAACACCCTTGCACTTGGATTTGCCCCCAGTATTCACCCCACCCTCACCTCACAGCACTTATGGGCACATTCATTCATTCATTCAATCGTATTTATTGAGTGCTTACTGTGTGCAGAGCACTGTATTAAGTGCTTGGGAAGTATAAGTTGGCAACATACAGAGATGGTCCCTACCCAACAGCGGGTTCACAGTCTAGAAGGCACAGAGAAGCAGGTTGGCCTAGTGGAAAGGGCACGGGCCTGGGAGTCTGAAGGACCTGAGTTCTAATTCCGGCTCTGCCACTTGTCTGCTGCGTGATTTTGGGCAAGTCCGTCACTTCTCTGTGCCTCAGTTCCCTCATCTGTACAACAGGGATGAAGATGGTGACCTCATTTGGTATGGGGACTGTGCCTAACCTGATTAGCTTGTATCTACCCCAGCAATTAGAATAGTGCTGGACGCACAGCGAGCACTTAATACCATCATTATCGTTATTTTTATTCATAATTTATTTCTATTAATGTCTGTCTCCGCCTCTAGACTGTAAGCTCATTGTGGGCACGGAATATGTCTACTGACTCTGTTATATTGTACTCTCTTAAGCGCTTAGTACTGTGCTCTGCACACAGCAAGTGCTCAACAGATATGACTGATCAACCGATTGAGTGATTTGAGGACCTCAATCAGCTCTCCCTCCTACCTGGACTCGCTCCTCTTGCCCCACACCCCAACCCACACACTCCTGTCCTGTCACACCAACCTCCTCACTGAGCCTCACTCTCTCATCTCTCTCGCCATTGCTCCCTTGCTCACGCCCTCTCTCCTGCCTGGAACTCCTTCCCACTTCACAGCCAGAAGACTGCCACTCTCCCCATCTTCACAGCCCCATTCTGAGATCACACCTCCATCAAGAGGCCTTCCCTGACTAATGGCTCATCTCCCCACTTATTTCCATCCCCAAATGCCACTCTGGCATTTCCTGCCATCTAAGCACTGACCCACTCCCACGCTCCAGTGGCCCTTTCGTTCCCATAATAATAATAATAATGATGGCATTTATTAAGCGCTTACTATGTGCAAAGCACTGTTCTAAGTGCTGGGGAGGTTACAAGGTGATCAGGTTGTCCCACGGGGGGGCTCACAGTCTTAATCCCTATTTTACAGATGTGGGAACTGAGGCCCAGAGAAGTTAAGTGACTTGCCCAAAGTCACACAGCTGACAGTTGGTAGAGCCGGGATTTCAGCCCTGCTACTCATCACCCTGGCACAAACTCATGGACGGATCCTTTCAGCCTCAGACCTGTGGTGTGGTTACTTCTGAATGTGGCAGATGCCCGAGCCAGCCACCCAAGGGCAGGATGAGGTCATCTGAGGGGGCCGGACCCCAACTGGCTCCATGTGACCGGAATTGAGGATGCGGATGGTCACCATGGAGACAGAACCTTGTTCTTGTGGCTGTCCGAGGGCTGGGAGGTTCTGGACCAGGCCCAACTTCGGCAAGGGTCAGGAGGGCGTCAACCTTCCAGCTGACCCTGCTGGCCACATGCCCCTCTGAAAGATGGAGCTGGACCCAGATGGGGGTGGAACTGATGTGAAACCAAAACCGTCAACTCAGAAACCCGGACAGCAATGTCGGCTGTCACTGGAGGTTGGGGGTGCGTGGTGGGTACGCGCGTGTCTGGGTGGGTGTGTGCGCGAGTGTGTGACTTTGAGTGTCTGCTTCCTTTGCTTCCCTGGACTCTGTCCTCTCATGGGCCACGAGCTTCTTGGCAAAAAACTGTTCAGCCTGGTTCTGACTTCTCCTGCTCCCTAGGCATTTGGCTGGCAGGTGCGGGTTCCACACCCTACAACCCACAGCCCCCCCCTCTGCCCCCATGCCCCCTGCCCTGCCCCAACCCTCTGTCCTGCAGCCCCCACCCCATGGCACTGAACCGTGGCTGTCTGTGGCTGGGGCCCATCTGGACACAGAGGAGAAAAAGATGGTTAGTGTACATGGCGAGGTGGAGGGCACTGTACAGAGTGCCTCTGGGCTGGAGGGCACCGTACTGAGAACCCAGGCCTCCTTACATTGAACTCAGCCAATTGGCTGGCCCCCACGTAACAGGGGAACCACAAATACTGCAAGCCAACCAATGAGTCCAGCTAGCCTGAGGGGGGTATGGGGCGGGGTTGGCTAGCCCCTTCCATCCAAGGGTGGGTCTTTGGCTCACCCCTCCCCTGTGTGGGTGGGGTTTTACTCCCCCCCTCCCCCCCCACCTCGTGGATGGGTTCTCCCCATAGAGGGGCCAGACTGGGACCTCTCCTCTCCCGCCGAGCCCAGTGGGACCCTTCTCGCTTTGTCCTTTGGGAGGTCCCAGCTCTGAGCTCCAATCCCTTCCTGTCCTGGCAGCGAGCAGGTGAGTAAGAGTCTCCGACTATAGCTACATTGAGACCCACTCCTGTTGCCCTTGTACCCCCAGTGCCGCTGCTCACTCCCACCAGGGTGGCAACGGGGTGCTGGGAATGGCCGTTGCTTGCACGTTGACATTTCATGGAGGGGGGGCTGAACCCCGCACCCTAAAAATATCAACTGCATTAGTCTCAAAATAATTAATGGCAGGCATTATGCAAATGACAACTTTTTCACTGCAAAATAATGACATTTCTTCATTTTGAGCAGAATAATGCAAAACAATGAATTTGGAGCGATAAATCACCCAGGAGCAGGAAGGGAGCCATAAAGCTCCCAGGCGGGCAGGCAGAGAGGTAGGCAGGTAGATAGCTCGATAACTCAGAAGACGCAGTGTGATCTCACACCACTGTGGAGAGTTCAAGAGTCCCCACCAGCAGGCCACTAGGGAGGAGGGAAGGGGGGGGGGCGGGGTGTGTGTGTGTGTGTGCGTGTGTGTGTGTGTGTGTGTGTGTGTGTGTAGGGTAGGGGGGTCCCTCTTTAGGCGGCAGGGTAGAAGGTGGTGTTAAATTCTAGCAATTGGATCATTACGAGTCACGAGCAAATTTTTCTTTATTAACCTTAATAAGTCATTCACTCACAGACTGGAGTCGACGGGCAAAGAGAAAGTGCAGCAAGCCATTCTGCTAGGCACTAATTCCTTATGCAAACATCACAACATATAGCAATTACTGCCGCTCAAAAACACAAAGTCATTTTCGATTTATTTTATGGCTTTTGGGTTTGGCCCCTTCCTGGAGCTCATTAGTGCCTCCCCCTCCATGGTCAGAAGCCATCTTGGGTGTGTGTCGGAACCAGGAAGGTGGGGCGACCATCCCTCCATGGTGAGCCTGCGGCCCCCTCCCCCTCAGACCCCAGCTTCCCTCACCAAGTGTGAGTCAGATGGGAGCCAGCCCTTGCACCGGGCCCATCCTGCAGATGGATAAACTGAGGCTGGGGGAGCCCACACCCTCCCAGAGTTGCCCACCGACACCGACCGGAGCCAACCACCCTACGCTCCCTCTCTGCTGCATCACCATCCCCGGGACCCCCAGGCCCCCTCTTCAGTCCCCTTCCCCAGCGCTCCGGGAACCCCTGGCTCCCGACTCTGGCTGGCCACCGCGGCCGGATCGATAAAAATGAGAGCCGCTTCCCTCGTGGCGGCCGATTGCCATTTGCTATTCAAATCAGACTAGATAAATGAGGGTACACGCCGGGGAACAGGGCACTGAATTAAGACAGGCCTCCAGAGGAGCGGAGATATTATTAATCTTTTAAGACGCTATCATATTTCTTCTTGACAGTCTGTGCAGTACCACAGACACACGGCCCCAGACTGAAATATCAGCGGCTCCAAAAATCAATGGCCCGCGACACGCCACGGCTTGGCTGGCAGGACAGGGACCCGGCTCCAGCTCTGGCCCAAGCCCTGGCCCCGGCCCCAGACACACCACCACCCAGAAGTACCAGGGAGAAGCGCGGGCATCTGCTCTCTGTCACCCGGACAGAGCGGATGCTCTCTGGGACAAACGCGGTTTGCCAGCCACGGATGTAGGGGATCCACCAGACCCCCACCACGCTCAGGAGAGGGGCCCTGATTGCCAGCTCCTTGAGAGTAGGGATCGTGTCTACTAACCTTATTGTCCCACCACCAAGGTTTGGCACAGTGCTCTGAACAGCAGACTGTAAGCTCTCTGAGGGCAGGGATTGGGTCTACTAATCCTATTGTACTCTCCCCAAGGCTCAGCACGGCACTCTGCCCATAGTAGACTGTAAGCTCTTTGAGGGCAAGGATCATGTCTACTAGCCCTACTGAACTCTCCCGAAGGCTCCATACTGTGCTCTGTACACAACAGACTGTAAGCTCCTGGAGGGCAAGGATTATAATGAAGGCATTTACTAAGCACTTACTATGTGCAAAGCACTGTTTACTAATTCTATTGTCCTTTTCCCATTACTCAGTGCAGTGCCCTGCACAGTAGACTGTAAGCTCCTGGAGGGCAGGAACTCTATTGTCTACTTCCTAGCACTCAGTCTGGATAGTGAAGGGTGGGGAAGAAGCACACTAGAGAAGGAAGTAGGCCAAACATGAGAGCAGGCAGCTGAACAATAACTGGATGGACAAATCCATGAATGAAACCACAGACAAGTAAGAATATATACATGTGCACAGGTGTTGGGGAGAGGGGAAAACCAGGTAGTGGCAGGGCTGGTGGCTGGAAGCTCACCAGGGAGGGCTTCCTGGAGGAGCAGGGTTAGGGTACAGGAAGGATCTGATGGTGGGGAGAGCTGTGCACTGGCGGGTTTGGGGGAGGGGGTATGGGGATGAGCAGGGGTGAGGGGGAAGAGGAGGGAGCTGGGGGAGACGGAACTAGGGAGAGGGAATTTGGGGGGAGGGAGCTGAAGGGGGGGAAGGTGGGAGAAGAGGCCCAGCGAAGTCTGGAAGAGGCAGAGGTGCCCACCGCGGGGTGTGTTTGCCACTGGGCAGGTGGGATCCTGCCGTTCTCCGGCCCAGGATCCCCACAGATTGGTAGACCAGGAGTCCAGCCACTGACTGGAGTGCGGGCCACACTTGCCCTTTCTGATTCCTGCTGTGAGTGCTGTGCCACGGAGTTAACCACTAATCTTATTAATCCAGAAAGAAACCCCATTATCAGAGGGCAGCTTTGTTGCCGAAGACTCCATGGTTACACGTTAACTCGACTGACACACCAGGGCACCAGTGAAGCGTGGTGCCTGCTGGGGTGGGGCTGGGGGTGGTGTGCTCCGGGCTATCACTGGCAGCTCCAGTCTCCAGTCACTGGACCCCAAGGCCACGCCTCCTGGGCTTGGGAAAGGGAATCTGTTAGGGCATTTCTAAGGACTTGGTGGGGGGGGGGGGGGGAGAATACACACACACACACACATACACACTCTCTCTCTTTCTGTCTCACTCACTCCTCAGCTCCATCTGGAACCAAAACTTAAGACTTGGCTAAGGCAGGGGCCTGGACTCTCCCACCCCAATTCATCAATCAATCAAACAATCAGGCAACCAATCATGCCACAGAAGTGGGGGGTGGCAGAGGGACATGGACAGCAGGTCTGGGCGGCATCCACTCTGGGCCGCCGGTAGCTTGGTCATCCTTTCATTTCTCCCAATCAAACAGTTTCTGGGACTCGGTCTTCCATGCCTTGGACGGGCCCAGCTGACCTTGTCCGCATGTGATCACACAGTCAGGCCAATGGGCCCCCTGGGTTCCCCTTCCCTCAGCCCTCTGCCCACCCTTCCCCTGTCCCTCTGAAAATGGAAGCTCCTTGGACCAATGCGAGAGGCTGAGTGGGGAAGAATGACCCAGGATTCCAGATCCAGAAAGCCTGTGTCAGGAACAGAGGGAGCACTGGGTGCCCCCTTGCCAATGCCCATCTTTGCCTCTGTGGCCCAGCCCTCTCCCACAGGCCTTAGGCACAGCAAGGTGGGTCTCTGACCCTGGCCCCTGGGTTCTGATGGGTAGAGGGCAGAATCTCTCCTAGGACAGGTCAGTACCATTGATTAATTGATTGACTGATTGACAGGACAGGACATTACACTCCATGCCCAGGACATAACTCTTTGCAGTGGGTCACTCTCATGGGCAAACATCTCCCCACTCAGCTGCTCTGCACCATTGTGATGTTGACCACTTTTCAGGGGAGTGGGCATGCCTGTAGTCTGCCACTGGCAGTGCCAGGCTGAGAGTTCTGGGTGAGCACTCTTTCCCTGCTCCTCCTGGACAATGGCCCCATGGGGGAGAGCCTAAACCCGCCTTCCTGGGCTCACAAGGCCCAACTCTAGGAGTCTGCACACATAAGCATAAGGAGTCTGCACACACATAACACATAAGTACAACTGATTGACTGACTGGCAGGGGAAGAGGGAGTGGTGAGGAGGAGGAAAGGAAGAAGAGGAGGGGGAGAGGAGAAGAGAAGGAGAAAGGGCAGGAAGTGAGGATGAGGAGATGGAGAAAATGGAGGAGGAAGGGAGGAAGAGGTGGAAGAGAGGGAGGAGGAGGAGGAGGAGGAAAGGCAGAAGAGGAAGGAAGGAGGAAGAGAAGGGGAGAGGGAGGGGGAAGGGAGGAGGGAGATGAAGAGGAAGAGTAAGCAAGGAAGAGGAGGAAGGATAAAGTGGCATCTCTGGGGCAAAGGGCTACTATATACACATGCGTACACAAACAAACCCAGAGTTTACTGTCCTTACCCAAGTGTGCGAATATACAGACAAAGACAGACAGATCCATTTCCCAGGGAGGGCAGATGTGATACGGCCACAGCCTCACCATCAAGGCTCTGGCAGGACCAGCTGACAGTGGGGAGGGGGAAAGGTGGGGGCCGGTGGGAATGGGAGTAGGGGGCAGAGTCGGGAGGAAGGACTGTGAGATGCAACCCACCTCTCCCAGCCCAACCCATCAGCTCACTTCCACCTAGAACAGAAATAGGGACAAAGGACCGAGATGAGGGTAGAGAGACAGAGATTGGGACTGTGACAGAGATAGAGCCAGGGCCTGGGTCAGGGTCAAAGTCAGGGTCAGCATCAGGGTCAGGGACCAAGACAGAATGAGGGACATGGTCGGGGCAGGGACAGGGTCGGGGTCAGGGGTGGGAACCAGGACAGGGACAAGGACAGGGCCAGAGACAGGGTCAGGGCCCAGGTCAAGGACAAGGCTAGGGGCAGGGTCAGCATTAGGGTTGAGAACATGGTCAGGGATGTGGTCAGGTGAGGAAGGCTGAGTAGGTTCCAGTGGGGCTGGGCAGCCTTGGACTTAGGTGGGGGACATCTGGGGGCAGGAGGCAAGACTTGGGGAAGGTTAAAGGCTCAAGGAGGGTCTGAGCAGCTCATGGAGGCAGCGCGACCCAGTACTCTCCCAAGCCCTTAGTACAGTGCTCTGCACACAGTAAGAGCTCAGAAAACACAGTTGATTGACTGACTGATTAACTGATAGGAGATGCCGATTTAAGGCCCAGATTTGTCCCCGGCTGGACCAGACCTCAGGCAAGTCCTCTAGACTGTGAACTTGTTGTGGGCAGGGATTGTCTCTCTTTATTGCTGCATTGTTCTTACCACAGCACTTAGTACAGTGCTAGGCACACAGTAAGTGCTCAATAAATATGATTGAATGAATGAATGAAATCCTGGGCCCCAGTTTCCCCATCTGTAAAATGGGGATTGGATCCCTGCTTTCCTTCCCCCCTAAACTGGGAGCCCCATGTGGCCTAAGGGCCACATCTGATCTCCGATCACCTCATCATCTCAACTCCAGTACTTGGCACGGAGTGGGCACTTAAAAAGTACCATCATAATTAAATCCAGCATGGGCTGGGAGCGGGGAATGTCAGTGTACCAGGCAGCTCATTTCTCTGCTAGGTGGGTGGGGCAAGGGGGAGTGGGGGGGCTTCGCTACACTGGGCAAATAGCCGGCAGCCAAGCTGCTCATACATGGCCCAAGCCCTCACATCCCCAGTCCCCAGACCCGCTCGCCCCATGCCCGGCTTTTCCCCGAGCCCTACAGTCCATGAGTCAGAAGCCTGCGGTGGGGCAGGACCTGGATATTTGAGCCGGGACAACCGGAGCCAAAGGCCCCACTCGGAGGAGTCTGGGCCAGTCAGTCTTCTGGGCCAAGATGCCCACCCTCTGCCTAGCAAGACAGAATGGGGCTGGAGGACTGATAAGGTTGTGGGGTGAAGCAGATCTTGTCTCCTTCCCAAAGGCTACTCCCACCGCAGACAGCGCAGTTCTCCAGGGGCCCAGGCCCCTACAAGCCCCTGTGAGGACAATGAGGGGCTGACAGTATAGTCTGCATTCCGCCTTCTGGCGTGGTTACTGCAACCATACAAGCGTCCCTCCCAGTCACGTGTTTCCACCACTGCACAGGCTGGGTCAGGCTGCGACGGAGGGTCGGAGAGCGTGTTCCCCATGACGCCCACCCGTGCCGCTACAGCACGAGTCCCTGGTTGGCCTGGGAGGACAGCGGGGCACATGGTCACCTCACTGCCCAACCTCAGCCTTGGCTGGATGGCGCCAAACAACACCGGGCATTTCTACAGCTTCACGAGTTTCAGATGGTTAACGGCAACCGGGTGCACGGGGGTCAGCGCCCCGGCCAAGATTGCCATTAGCCTCCTCTGATGAACTTACAACTCCCCCATCTCCTCAACCCACACCCGCCGGCATGACATGTGTTCTTCAGTTCTTATTTATTTGAATACGCAATTCTTGATTTGTCTCTCTGTTCTATGGCTTGCTATTTCCTAGGTCTCACTCCCGGTCCCACTAGTCCGACGCTGCTTCTACCCGTCCATTCGTCTCTGCCGTTAGACCGTCAGCTCCTCGAGGGAGGGGACATATCAGAGAAGCAGCGTGGCTCAGTGGAAAGAGCCTGGGCTTGGGAGTCAGATGTCATGGGTTCTAATCCTGGCTCCACCACTTGTCTGCTGTGTGCCTTTGAGCAGGTCACTTAACTTCTCTGTGCCTCAGTTACCTCATCTGTAAAATGGGGATGAAGACTGTAAGCCCCACGTGGGACAACCTGATTACCTTGTATCTACCCCAGTGCTTAGAACAGTGCTTGGCACATAGTAAGCACTGAACAAATACCAACATTATTATTACTATTACACGTGACTTCTTACATCTGAAGGCCTACCATGGGGCTCAATATATGGCCCTGATGGGTTGACCACCGGAAACAACACTGGCACAGGATCACAACACAGAAATGTCGGTCAAGGCCAACTCTCCAACCCAACTGCCCCTCTCACCTGGGAAATCCCACCCAGAGGACAGTGACTAGAAGGTTTTCCCACAGCGACCCCGGGTTCTTTGTGTGCTGGGCCGTCCAGGGAGGCTCCTGTCCCTGCTCCACCCAGAACACCCCGCCTGCTGGGAAGGTGGCCTTTGGATGCCTCGTTAGACGAAAGAAATGGTCCCAGAGGACCTGGGCGGTTGGGGGCGAGGGGGATGGTCTCATTCCCACCGAAGTCCCTCTAGGCTGATAGCATTTCATGTCAAGGGCTCCGTGCTCAACATTAATATGGTAATAATTCATATTTTCTCTCCCTCCTCTCACTTTGACAACTTTTATTTTTAAGCGGTGGGGCATGTGTGCCCAAATGGTTTCTGATTTATTTTGGATGGAACTGACACAGGGATGGAGAGAGAGTGTGTTTGTGTGTGTGTGGAGTTGGAGAGGGATTTTCATTTTGGGGGGCTGGGGGGGGTTTCACTCTCCTCTGGGACTTGGGGGGGCCTGGGCCCTGGGAGAGGTTGGGACCTCCCTACCTCATCTGATTGCAAACAACAACCTGTTATAGAAGGTGCTTCACTGGCTTTGGTTCATTCCCATTTGGCTTTGGCAGGGAATCAACTAGATGCAGACAAGGAGAGAGGGACGAGTCAGCTCCACCAACTGATCCATTGATCAGTAGTACAGACTGAGTATCTACTGTGTGTGGAGAGTGCTGAACTAAGCACTGGGGAGAGGCCAAGAGAGTTAGGTGACCTGATCTCTGACCTAAACGGAGCTTGCATTCTACTGTGTGCCTAGCATTGTACTGAGAACCGGGTAGAGGACAGTAGAGCGAGTAGACATGATCCCTGCCCTCAAGGAGATTTAAATCTACTGTGTGCAATCCATCAATCAGCGGAACTTATCGAGAGCTGTGTGCAGAGCACTGTCCTCAGTTTTGGGAAAGTACAATATAAAAGAGTCGGTGGACACAATCCCTGCCCACAAGGAGTTGACAGTATACCGAGTGCACAGTGCTGTACTAAGCATGGGGGAGAGGACAGTAGAATTAGCAGATATGACCCTTGCCCTTGAGAGGAGTTTACAATGTGGCAAGTTCCTGTGTCCACTGGGGATAGCATCTGATCCATCAGCCGCCCCAGGGCCCATGGCCCCAGACTAATGAGACTCGGGAGGACAGTCCAAGTACGGTCCATGGATCAGTCTCCAGAATAAGTATTCTCCGACTCCTTGCTCATGAGCTCTCCATCCCTCCCCATCTTCAGCCTCTCACTGGGCAGCTGTGGGCGAGGAGGAGGGCTGCCGGGGGTGGTGAGGAACAAATCCCACCATAGACAAATCACCCTGCTGGTCCCTAACGGCACAGTGCGGTGAGGGGAAGGAATTGCAACCTGGTTCTCACCTTGGGTGACCCCACTTTGCCACGTGGCCATAATAGGATGCATCAAAGGTACCGGTGGAGTGGTCAGGAACCCGGGTGGGTGGCGAGGTTGAGCGGGGCCAGATCTCGGGTCCAATGGGTACCGCCACCACGCAGTCTCAGCTCTTGGCGAGATGAGGTTGAGCAGGGCAAGGTCTCAGGTCCGATGGGCACCATTGCCGCTGGGCAGTCTCGGCTCTTGGCGGGATGAGATTGAGTGGGGCCGGATCACAGATCTGGGCCACTCCCATCCAGTGGTGAGAGGCCGCACTATGTTTGTGGCTGGCTCGTTGTGCCGCCAGGCACTGCCCGAGTACCTGCATTTCCCCAGCGAAAGCAAAAGCTTTGGCTTAGGCTCAGCCTATCTGGAGGGTAGCTCAATGGGGTAGTGTGCCTGGCCGGTGACTGCGCCCAAAAGCCCCCTGAACTAAGTGATTCAACTCGGCCCTGGATGTGAGGGACAGGGCGGTCACAATGGTGACCACGGCATGACCTCATGCCCGATCGCAGACTGGCAGTGAACCCTGGTGACGTGTCCAGAGACCCCCTGACAAGTCCGGGAGGAGGTGTTTCCACATCACTGCCGGGGGAGGAGGAGGAAGCAGGGGGTCCATCCCGACGAGGTCGTCGGGGGATGGGATGGCACTGGTTACTCTGCCCGACACAGTGGCCCCATCCTGGCCAGTCCACGGCGGTCCACGGCAGGGAGGGGGTGCCTGTCCGGGAGACTGAGGGCACTGAGTGCTCGGCATCTCAGGAGCTCAGCCCAGAATGAGACAAACTCCACAGTGTGGGGGTGGTGGGATTGCCTGGCTCCCTGGACCCCTTCTGCCCAAATGCACCTTGTTTCCCTAATTCCTGTGGTGACCTCCACCACAGAGCTGGGTAGAACCTCCGGGGGGGACCAACCTTCAAGTCTTCCTCACAAAACACAGCAAAAAGCTGAAGGGAAAAGCATTTCCACCCATCGCCGGGCCCGGCCCCCGCCTGCTGTCCGGATCGACAGACCTGCAGGCCATCAGCTCCAGGTCCCGGGGCTGGACTGGTGACCTAGTGCGAGAAAAAGCCCAACGTGGGCACGTGACCTCACTCCTGCGTGCTGACAGATGTGAGTCAAGGAGAATGCGGATGAGGCCATGGAACCAGCTGCTCTTCTTGCTGACCAATCCCTGCCCCTGTCTCTGAACAATCCCTGCTTCCTTCTCTTCTCTCTGGCCAATCCCTGCTCTCCCTTCTTCTCATGCCCTACTCAGTGCTCCAAGCCCTCAGTGAGGCGGTGGCACCGCTAGGCTGAAGAGACGTGTGACTGGGCAAATGGCCCAGTGATCCAACTGGAATCTGGTGCCTGGGGATCGGAAGAGCTGAGGGGAGGAGACCTGAAAGAGCAGGCTCAACCAAACTCTGCCAGTCACCCTACCTACCAAAGCTGCCACCTGCTGCCTGAGTCTGATGGCCCAACCCCTGTGGGAGGGTCTCTGGGGTCAGAGTTCAATTCAACTCTCGTCCTTTCTCCTCCTCCCTCTTGTGGGTGCAACTTCTCCCTGGCCCTAGGCCCCTCCTACTATGAAGCCCCCAGCCCTGGCTCCCCCAGCTCCACCTCCCAGGGAATGGGGAGGGGCTGGCTGGGTGCGCTAGACAGGATGGCTCCTGGCACAGCACCTGCCAGGGAATTCCTTAAGCCACTCAGATGGCACCGGAGGGCGCAGGGGCTGTCTGGGCCTGGTCCCTCACTCTAGCCAGAGGGCAGCAGTGGCATTGGGACCCTCACAGCCCCCACAACCAGTCCGCCCACTGTCCTCTGGCAGAGCTGGAGGCGCAGTGTTCAGGGGCTCTGCCCATGTTCCATTGGTTGGGCATGGGCACCGCGCCGGCACTGCTCTCCGACCCTTGGCGTTCAGGGGCTGTGCACCCTGGGACGCCCTGCCACCCTCTCCTCAGCAACCTGATGGAACAAGAGAGACCGAGGCCCGGCAGCAGGGCACACAGCTGCTGCCAAAGGTCATGTCGGGGGGTCTGGACCCCAGGAGCCTGGAACAAGCTCCACTGCCACACAACAAGGTGGAAGAAGCACCCCACGCCCTCCTCTGCCCACCCGATCGATGCCCCCATTCACTGCATCTCTAAGCACCAGAGGGAGTCAGAGCATTGACCGCTGCCCCAGCATTCTCGGTGAGCCTGGCATTTCCAGCAAGTCTGAAGAGCCTGATGTTCCCAGCGATCGCCACCCTGGATGGGCAGGGAATCAGAAGCAGCTCTGGGATTGCTCCTCTGAGACCCATCCCACAAAGACAAAAGTGCTTGGGGAGGCCTCACTCTCACCCCAGGCCCCACTGGACCCTGCCGCCATGTGGCCAAAGCCAGTCTGGTTCTCTCTGCCAACAGGGCCTCGAGTGGGCTGGCGCGGCCACCATAGCAAAGTGGACAGGTTCTCCCGAGGCGGTACCATCATCCGACCCCAGCCAGGACCACCTACTACCCATCAATGGCCACCTGTATTGCTGCTTCCATCACGCCTGGCACCATGGACAGCCAGGACCACTGCAGAGTGGCTCAGAGAGTTGGCAAGGGCCTAGGTGGCATAGGCATGACTTCTGACCTGAGCCCTAGGGTTTGCATGGTCCATGTGACTGGGACGTGGTCTGTAGGGGTTCCTGTAGTTATGTGGCTGTTAACCCTCTTCCCAGTTGAACTGAGGCTCCAGGGCTCCCCAACCCTGCCCAAACCCTTTCTCCCCAAAAGTGACCAAGGGCACAAGACTGAGCCAGACACGGGACGCGGGGATGGGGGAAGTAGAGATGAAGGGCTGGGGGTGGGGGATGGATTTGGGATTCAGGCCTTCCTTCCTTCCTTCGTCCACACATCCCACCATCCTGGGGAAGAAACAAAGCTGAGGATACTTTACGTTTCTCAAGTTCCCTTTGTGCCCCAATCCCGATGGCTTCCGTGGGGCTAGATGGGGCAGCAGGAGCTTCCAGGCCACCTCTCCCCTCTCCAAGCTGGGCACACGTTTACAGGGCCTGCGGGAATCTCAGCAGCGAGGTCAACTTGGACCTCGGATGGTGGGTGGCATCGCTCCTTCCTTCCCGTCCAGAGTTAACTATTAACCCCGGTGTCCCTCAGCCTGGTAGATGATCGAGCCCTGAGTAAAGGACACGCCAGTTCATCGGACGGTACCAGATGAGAGACACTGGTGGTCCCGCCCCCTCCCCCCGGCCTTCGCCCACAGCTCCTGCTCCCCACCCCTGGGCTCCCTTATCGGATCATCAGGGACAGTTTGGGACTCCTGCTTCTGGTGCCCACACGGCATTCTGCGGGGCCTCTCTTGCATTGCCTGTTCGCCCCTGGTTCTTCTGTACAATGGTTTACCAGCTGGACACCTCGTCCCCTCGGCACGGACGGCTGCCCACCACCATACGCTGGACTACAGACACAGGCCATGAGTAGGAAACCAGCCTCCCTGGGCTTCCAGGCCCTGTCGGGACCTGGAAAGCTTTCGGTTCACTAACTGACCGCCCAAGACCATTTCCAGCAGTCGCCAATCAGCCACTACTCACTCCCCACCGGACACACTGGGGCCAAACACCTGTTGCAAACACAGAAGTGGAAGGGGACTGGGGAGCCAGGAGGCGAGGCCACGGAGCTGCCACAGGGGTTATGATGGGAAATGCTGGGATCCGATCATGGGCAGGGAACAGCAAGGCCAGAACACAGCCCAGACCTCTGTCTGGATGGACCCTTGCCCCCACGGTCCCGGGAAAGTGGGCGCCTCTGTCCGGGGGATGTTTCCTTCTACCTCATGGTGGAAGCAGGTGCCCTGTCCTCCAGGGGAAGGGTGTGTTCTTGGGGGGCCCTGGAGGGCTGTGCATGTCGGGGGCTCTGGGCCATCCAGGTTGACCTGGGGACAGTATCTGAGAGGTCCCAGACCTAGGACTACCTTCCGGTTCCCCCAGATCAGCAGCCGGTCAGCACTGCGCTTGGGGCATGGAATCAGACACCCTCACAGGGGTTCCTCAATGACGCCAGCCCAGCCAAGATAAAGTGGACATGGGCTTTGGGGAACTCGGTCCCCCTGCCCCCGGTGGGCTTGGCTCATGGGAGACCTGCCTCTCCCTGGATGGGACCTGGAGTCCCAAAAGCTGGATCCACCCTGGCCTGATTGGGGGAGTCCCTCAGGCCTCACCGCCCTGCCGGTCCCGATCCCAGAATCTGGACCCACGCTGTCCAGGGCTGGCCTGGACTTCCATCTTCAGGATCGTCATTCCTGCTTCCCTTTGTTGTGTTTTGTGGTACTTGTTAAGCGTCGACTATGTCAAACACTGTACTAAGCACTGGGGTAAGTACAAGTCAAGTAGGTCGGGCACAGACCCCATTCTGCATGGGGCTCACGGTCTTAAGTAGGAAGAACAGGTATTGAAACCCCACTTTACAATTGAGGAAACTGAGGCACAGAAAAGTTCAGTGACTTGCCCAAGCTCCCACAGCAAGCAATTGGCAGGGCAATTGGCACAGCCAGGATTAAAACCCAGGTCCTCTGTCTTCCAGGTCCTCTGTCTTCCAGGCCCATGCACTTTCCACTAGGCCACGCTGCATCTCATGCTGCTTTGAGATGAGAGGTTGCTGTGACATAGTCTGGTCATGTCTGCAGAACCCAGGCCGCTCATCGCTGTTACCAGGCTCCCCATCCCAGCCACTTCCTTCAAACGGTCATCCTGTACCCCTTCCCATCTGCCTGGGAGCAGCCAGGTGGAATCCTAGCAGCAGTGCCATAGTCGTAGCGGCTGCTGAGTGCCTCCACGGGCAGAGCACAGTGCTAAGCGCTGGGGAAAAAATCACCCATGAGCCTGAGACATGGGTCCTGGGCCTCCTGTGGCTTCTCTGTATAATGATAATGATAATGGTAATAGTGATATTTGTTAAGCACTGACTATGTGCCACAAACTGTACTGACAGCTGGGGTAGATATGAGATGATCGGGCCAGAGTCCCAGTCCCCCAGGAGGCTCACTCTCTCAGCGGGAGGGAGAGAGCAGGCACTGAATCCACATTTTCAGGTGGCATTAGCAGGGAGAAGGCTAGGGGGCCGCGACAGGCACAAAACAGAACATTAAATGACTGAGACTCGAGAGCCACCCGAGAGAGCAGGGAAAGCGGCAACGACAGAGGCTGGAGGAGCAGGGTGGTGGGTTCCTCATGGCTCAGAGCCCCAGGCAGGCCAACCCGATGTCCTGCAGCCTGCATGGGGTTTGTCCAGGGGCCGTCTCTCCCATCCCTCTACCCCATCAGTGTTGGCCCTGACGTCCTATCCCATAGAACGGACAGTGGCTCTCAGCGATCGCGCAGGTCGAGTTTCCTCACGCCACGTCCACTTGGAGAACTCCCCAGTGGGAACCCATTGCTGCTCCCCACACCCTGAGCATGGGCAACTCGGCAAGGGGTGGGGAGCACTGCAGAGAAGTAGGATAACACTACGGGGGTTGGGGAGAGGGTGCAGCAGGGGGGTCCCAGCATAGGGGAGGTGATTTCCTAGAGCTGGGGGAAATGACATTTACACACCCATAGCTTGACACACATGCATGCACACACACGTGCGCGCACACACACACACATACACACACACACACACGAACGCGCGCCAGGTGCCACCACCGCCGGGGCCCAGGACTCAAAGCCGCTGAGCCTGGCTGAGAGCTCTGAAATAATTTCACCAGCACGTGTGATTGCATGTGCCCCAATGCCGCGGCTGAAAGTTCATGCGTGGTAGGGACCGGAGCAAAAGACGGTGACAAACACAGTCGCAGCTCACAGGGAGGCCTCCTCCTTCCTCCTCTTGCTCATCCTCCTCCTCACCTCCCCCACTCCCTTCCCCTTCCTCCCCCCTCTCCCTTCCCCTTCCTCCCCCCACCCACACTGTCTTCCCTCCCAAGCTCCCAACACAAACTGTTTTGAGTAGATTTCTAGTCCTCTTGGAACAGGGGCTACCTTGAACGAGCTATCATAAACACCACATAAAAATAAGTGCTGCATGTTTTCTGCCTCCCCTAGTCCCCTGCCCCGTCTCTTCCCTCCACTCCCCACCCAGCATCTCTGGCACTCTCCCCTCTCCCTCCGGCCCCTCACTCCCCACTCCCTGCTCCTACCCTCCGCTCCCTGCTCCTACCTGCTCCAGTTAGAAACCTGGGCCACTGTGGCAGTTGAGCAGAGCCGGCCCTGCCGCCTTTTTCTCTGTTAACTCTGGGGAATGCTAAGAATTTCAGAAAAGCGCCCCAGCTGGAGAGTGACTCTTTGCCAGTAAAAGCTCCATTTTCTTGTGCTGGGATTCTGGTGGCCACGGCCACGGCCCGGCTGGGCCCTCGCAGCCTGAGCTTCAGCCGAGACCCCGGGGAACCGCTCTAGATGCTTTGGGGCAAGCTCGGCAAAAATTCAGGACTCCTCATGCTGACCGCCATCACAACAGGCAGCTGCCCAGATGGAGGGTGCAGACGGGGAGAGCGGGGGCTGAGAGTTGGCCGTGCCAGACTAGGGCACGAGACCAGGAGTTGGGAGACACGAGTTTGGATTCCAGTCTGCTCCAGAGGGCCGGGTCACCCTGGGCCAGTCGCTTACCCCCTCTGGACCCCAGTCTCCTTCTCTGTGAAATGGGGAGAAGATCCCTGCTTGCCCTCGCTCTTGGGCCTCCAGCCCCGGGCAGGACAGGGAGTGTGTCTAACCACATTCTCCCACATCCACCCCAGTGCTAGGCATAGTGCTTGGCACAGAATAGGAAAGATGTCACTGTGGTTCTGGGGCACCTCTGCTGGTTGTGTCTTTGTGCTCTGCAGAGCAGTGTGGCTCACTGGAAAGAGCACGGGCTTGGGAGTCAGAGGTCATGGGTTCTAATCCGGACTCCGCCACTTATCGGCTGTGTGACACTGGACAAGTCACTTAACTTCTCTGTGCCTCAGTTACCTCATCTGTAAAATGGGAATTAAGAATGTGAGCCCCACTTGGGACAACCTGATTACCTTGTATCCCCCCAGCGCTTAGAACAGTGCTTTGCCCTTGTCTGAACATGGGCCGCTGCTGCTGCCGGCCCAAGTCCTGTCCTGTTTCTGTCCCCCGCTTCCAGTCAGTCTGGGCACCAGACTCCAGCTGGGCCAGTGTTACCCCCGTCTGTCCCCTTCCCCCTCCCCTGCCTTGGCCCACTTTCCCTTAGAGACAACTGAGTCCCTCCCTGGGCAGTGCCTGCCCTGAACTGCCCTGCACTATACCGGACTCGGGTGACTCTAACCTGAGCACCTCCTTTGTTCAGAGCACTGTGCTGAGCACTTGGGAGAGGACAACAGAGTTAGTAGACGTGATCCCTGCCCTCGAATAGCAAACAGTCTACTGTGTACGAAGCACTGCTCTGAGCGCTGGGGAGAAGATAATAGAGTTAGAAGGCATGATCCGCTGCCCTCAAGAAGCTTACAGTCTATTGTGTGCAAAGGCCTGTACCGAGCACTGGGGAGATGACAGCAGAATGAGTAGGCACAATCACTGCCCTCCAGGAGCTTGCATTCTACTGCGCAGAGCACAGTACTGAGTAGTGGGGAGACAACAACAGAGCTAATAGACGTGATCACTGCCATCAAGGAGCTTGCAGCCTACTGTATGCAGAACACTGTACTTAGCACAGGAGAGAGTACAGTGGAGTGAGACTACGAGATCCCTGCTCTCAGGAGTCTGTAATCATAGTAACCTGCCACAATCGGCTGGCAGTAGAAAAGAGTCCAAAACACTGGGATTCCTTTCAAACCACCTTCAGCCACAAACCCAACTGCGCCACGCCAATAATAATGATGATAAAAATAATAATTGTGGTATTTGTTAAGTCCTTATTATGTGCCAAGCAATGTGCTGAGAAGCCCTCTCCTAGTTCTCCCATCTCTCCGGCTGCTCCTTCTCAATTTCTTTCACAGGCTCCCTCTCTACCTCCCACCCCCAAATTGTGGGAGTCCCTCAGGGCTCAGTTCTGGGTCCCCTTCTATTCTCCATCTATGCCCACTCCCTAGGAGAACTCATTCACTCCCACAGCTTCAACAACCATCTCTTCGCAGATGATTCCCAAATCCACATCTCCAGCCTTGACCTCTCTCCTTCTCTGCAGTCTCGCATTTCCTCCTGCCTTCAGGACAAATGTACCTGGATGCCCCACCGACACCACAAACTTAACGTGTCCAAAACAGAACTCCTCATCATTCCACACAAACTCTGTCCTTCCCCTGTCTTTTCCCACCACTGTAGACAACGTAGACAACGCCACTATCCTCTCTGCCTCAGCAGCCTGTAACTTTAGCGCTATCTCGGCTCATCTCTCTCATTCAATCCACATATTCAGTCTGTTGCCAAATCATGTTGTTTCTACCTTCACAAGATCTCTAGAATCCATCCTTTCGTCTCCATCCAAATGGCTGCTATGCTGATTCAAGCACTTATCCTAATAATAATAATAATAATAATAATAAAAGTAATTATGGTATTTGTTAAGAGCTTACTATGTGAAAAGCACTGTTCTAAGTGCTGGGCTAGATACAAGGTAATCAGGTTGTCCCACATGGGCTCACAATCTTAATCCCCATTTAAAAGAGAAGTGAAGTGACTTGCCCAAGGTTGCATAGCAGACAAGTAGCGGAGCTGGGACTAGAACCCATGACCTCTGACTCCCAAGCCCAAGTTTTTGCCACTAGGCCATGCTGCTTCTACTCTGTCCTTCTTAGACAGGGAGGCCTATGTGGGACAGGAACTCTATCCTGACTATCTTGTATTCACCCCAGCCCTTACTAACACACAGTAACTTCTTAACAATTATTGTTATCATTATTATTATTAATAACTCACTTTGAATACTGCCTTAAGCTCCTCGCTGACCTCCCTGCCTCCCATCTCTCCCCACTCCAGTCTTTATTTCACTGTCCAGATTATTTTTCTAAAAAGCATTCAGTTCATGTCTCCCCCCTCTTCAAGAACCTCCAGGGGTTGCCCATCCACCTCTGCATCAAACAGAAACTCCTTACCAATGCCTTTAAAGCCCTCAATCTCCTTGCCCCCTCCTATCTTACCTTGCTGATTTCCTACTACAACCCAGCCTGCACACTCTGCTCCTCTAACGCCAACTTTCTCTTTATACCTCAATCTGGTCTGCCTCACTGCTGACCCTTTATCAACTCTGTTGCATTATTCTCTCTCAGGTGCCAGATACAGTGTTCAGCATGTAGTAAGTGCTCAGTAATACCACTGATTGATTGATATGAGATAAATAAATCGGAAAGACTTTGTCCCACACAGGGCTCATGGTCTAAGTTAAAGGTAGGAGGCTTTAAACCCCATTGCACAGATGAGGAAACTGAGTCCAAGAGAAGTTAAGTGACTTGCCTAGGTCACCCAGCAGGTGAGTAGTGGAGCCGGAATGAGAATGCTGGCCCTTTGCCTCTCAGGTCTGGGGCCTCTCAACTAGACCACGCTGCCTCCGACTCCATTACTACCTTTATGGGCTTCTGAGTTTTGGCTCAACCGGGAGGGCCAAAGCTCTGCAGGAATGTGCTACGTGGCATCCTGTAGTCCTGGTCCGGAAGCCGGACGTCCTCGCACCCCCTGCCCCGCAGCACCCTGGCCCGCAGGATGGGTCTCCCTGTGGGCTCATGCGGGACACAGTTGAGGGGAGGGAAGTGGGGAGGGAAGGGCAGTGGCAGAGCTCCGCCCCACACAAGGTCTCCACGGAAACCCGATCGCCCTGGGAAATCCTTGGAGGAAGAGGAGGCGGGAATCCTGGCCACAAGGATTGGAAATTGCCACAGAGGAAGCACAAACCATTCGGTTCAGGGCCCACAGGCACCCAATCAATCAACCAGTGGTATTTATTGAGCACTTACTAGGGGTAGAGCACTGAACTAAGAGCCTTAGCCTTAAGGAGCTTACAGCCAGCGGGACAGATAAAGGTAAAAATCAAGGACAGGTAAGGGAAGGGATCGAAATAGAAACATAGCCTAGGCAGAAGGCACTGATGGCCCCGGACATCTCCCTTCTGACCACCAACCTGCATGAGGCGGGGTGCAAATGCCATCATGGCAACTGAACAAGAAACTCCCAGGACTCAGAGCCCTAACCACCACCGCCTGGCCCTTCAAAAAAAAATAAATAAAATTCCACTACTCCAACCCTGGGCCCTCCTGCCCTTTCCTCCACCCCCCACCCCCACCCCACCTCGTCCTCCTCCTTCTCCTGCCCTCCTCCTCCTACTCTTCCTGCAGTCCTGGGCCCTCTTATCCTCCTCCTCCTCTTTCTCCTCCTCCTGCAGTCCTGGGCCCTCCCACCCCTTTTCTTTGGACCCCGAGGAATGGAGGAAAGGGAGCCCGGGGTCCCCAGTGTCGGGCACCAGTAAGCTTTACCCTCTCCCCTTGGAGATCTCCCAACTGCAGCCGCCCTGCTCTGAGCTCCCCCGCGGGGGTCCGACCCCGCCTCCCACTCCCCACCCCCGCACCAGAACCTGCCGACTGCAATCTCGCCCAACCATCACTCCTGTTCCGGGAACCTTCCCTCCTCTGCAAAAAAACACCCAAGAAAGACACGATGTTCTTTTTTTGTTAATTAATTCATTTTAGACAATTCCTTAAATTTTCATTTTAATAATTTTTTGTGTGGGTGCATTAATTACTTTCAAAGGCGCTTACAACTGTTACCTATTAAAAGTCTTTGTTAGTGAATAACCACTCCCCCCAGCCCCAGCGCCGCCCCCTCCCCCCAGTCCCCAGTCCCAGTGCCCCGCGGCCCCGGCACCCCACCACCATTAATGTTGCCCCCACAGCCCCAGCATCCCACGGCCATGATGCCTCCATTTGGGGCAGGTCTGTGCTCCCTGGCCCTCTGAAGGACGCTTCCTCTGCACCTACAGCTATCATTATCTGGCTTTAATTTTGCAGAACTTTTTGTTCCATCCCCATGAGACCTCCTGAGCCTGGTATTACATAGTGTTACTAGTGTATTCAGGTGGGACAAACTGCACCGTGGCAATGGTGGCAGTGATGATAGCGTCAGTGGTGACAGTGGTGCAGTGGCAGTGACAGCAATGGCAGTGACGACAGTCAAAGCAGAGGCAGTAAAGGTGGCGGCTGTGACAGCGGTCTAGTGGCAGTGATAGTGATGGCAGTGACAGCAGTAACGGTGGGGGCAGTGAGGGCAATGGCAGCAGTGATAGTGGCGGGAGTGACAGTGGTGCAGTGCCAGTGACAGTGATGGTAGGGGGGCAGTTACAGCAGACAGACAACCCCACTGAACAGCGGACAGACAGCAAGCCAGTGCCGGAAGTATTCCCCACTGGCCTTCGGAGAACAGGTTCACATCCCAGCCTCTCCTCCACCCCACCTCTTCAGCATCCCTGTCATCCAGGGCTCCCTGCCTCTTAAGTCTCCTTGCCCCCAACTCAGGGACCCCGTCTCCTCAGCCTCCCTGCTCCCCAGGTCTCTCTGCTCCCCTGTTGAGGGGAGGCACAATGGTGGCAGTGACGGTGGTGGTGGTGACAGCAATGCAGGGGCAGTGATGGCAACAACAGGGAGGGCAACAGCAGCAGTGACAGTGGTTCAGTGGCAAATGACTGGCAATGATGGCAGTAGTGGCAATGGGGGCAACAATGCAGTGACAGCAGTGGCGGTGATAGGGGTGCAGTGGTAGTGACAGAGGCAGCCACACGGGCACGTAGGGAACGTTCCCCCCAGCTGGCACCATTTTGGGACAGAGCATCGGGCTCTCACCACCAGCTGAGTTGGCCCCAGACACCGGGGTTCTGCCCAGGACAGTGTGACCTCTGAAGGGGCAGCATCTGGCTTGGTCAAAACTGGGGCATGGGCACACTGGAGTGTGGGAGCAACTGCCCCGGACCCCCAGGCGAGGACCCCAGGCCCACTGTAAGTATGGTGACTGGCCTCTCCAAGCTCCCTCCCACCCCCTGGGTCTGCCCCGCCCTGCAGAGTCTGGCTGTCCAGATCCCAGATGGAGGTGGGAACGTCGGGCCCGGCCGGGGCTCTCATCTGCGGTGGTTTGCCAGATCACCTCTGTGTCCAGGGATTGTCGCGGGCTTTGGGCCCAGACCTCAAAGCTCTCCACCGCAGTGGCTCCCCTCTGCCTTCAGCACCGAGACAGAGTTGCACCCAACATGGACTTGTGAGCATTAATTTGGGGCCCAGAGAGGTTCTACTGGAGATACTCTACAGTGCAGCCCACGGTGCCCAAAGGAAGACTGACAGGGGCTTTTTCTCCAAAGACCAGTCAGCTCAGCCCTTTGCTCTCAGCCCTCTGTCCAGAGGGATGGTGCTGGTCCCGGCCAGCCAAGCGCATGATGCCTCACTGGACAGCTTTATCACAGGCTCACCGACAAGCCAATACCAACACCCACCAATGACAAACTAATACCAAATCAACACCAACCAATGAGAAACCAACGCCAAATAAACATCAAACCAATACCAAAACAAAATGGCAAATGAACTCCCTCTCGGAGGCCGCCATCCCAGGTCTGCAGATTGCTCCCATCAGTGCGGCATCAGGCTCCGGCCCCCGGAAACCTCCGGCAGGCGGTCCCAGCACCTCGGGCCATGCTGGTGGGGTTCATCTGGCGGGGTTGAGGAAGGCCACCATTTTTGGCTTCCTTAGAGCTGAATACCAGTAAACCCTCCAACGTACAGACAACCCCACTGAGCAGCGGACAGACAGCAAGCCAGAACAGGAAGTATTCTCCATTGGCCTTCTGAGCACAGCCTCACATCCCAGTCTCTCCTCCATCCCACCTCTTCAGCGTCCCTTTCCTCCAGGGCTCCTTGCCTCTTAAGTCTCTTTCCCCCCAACTCAGGGCCCCCCATCTCTTCAAGCCTTCCTGCCCCCCCACCCAGGGCTCCCCGTCTCCTCAGCCTCCCTGCTCCCCAGGTCTCCCTGCCTCCTCAGCCTTCCCTCGACCTTCTCCCAGACCAGGGCAAGACAGGTGCTCAGACTGGTTGCTACAGACCACCGGACTCCATCCTGCATCAGAGGCGCCTGCCAGCACAAACCCAGAATAGATCATCAATGATGAGTCCAAGTGAGATGGGAGTTAGGATGCAGAACTTGGTTGGGCAGTGTAAATCCCCTGGGGGTAGGGTACCCCTTGCCTGAATATGAAATATTGGCCTAGTTGGCAGTGTTTTCCATTCCCAACTGTGCTATTTTGGACAAGGTTCACTCTAGTCCCAAACACCTTCCATCTCCCTTCCCCTTCAAAGTTCCCAGCTGCCCGGGAACAGCCGTGGAGGTGGCAACAGTGGCAGTGGCAGCGACGGCATAAGAGGGGGGAAAAGCCAAAATAAACCCAGGATTTATTTTCTTGTTGGTTCGATTGGAGCGGCTGACCAAGGGGAGCGGAATCTTGTTTGGATGGGAAATTGAGCAGACACGATCGGGCAGGAGCCAATGAGGAAGCTGCTGTCTGCTGCCAACCCTTCAGCTGTCCGGGGTGTGATGGGGTCTGGACCATGACTGGGGCTCCTGGGGCAGAGGGGTGGAGCTCTCTGGGATAGTGAGTGAGGTGCCCCTGGGGGATGAGCGGAGCTCCCGGGGCTATAGGTGGTGCTCTCTGGATTGGCGGGCAGAGATAGATGTGGACCAAATTCAGACACCTCAGCTTTGATGGTGCATGAAGCCCGTGACCCCTGGTTCTACTCCAGCATGAAAACCAGAGGCCATTTTGATTTTCTTGGCTGTTTTGGAAATTGCGTATGGCCAGGAACTTTTGGGACGGATGAAGAAGTTTTCAGTGGCCAAACCCTTCCTTTGCACCCTACTCCTATCCTGCATCTCAAAGACTCAAGGTCCCGATCCAACCCAGCTCACAGCAGACATCATCATGTCGGGCTGCGCGGGCCCTTGGCTTAGTCCAGACCTGTTCCCTGATCCCTGCTGCCCTGGCCCCAGTGCTGCCTGTGCTCCCCAAGCCTCAGGCCCAGGGTAAGATGACCTCTGACCCTGGTCAACCCAACCACCCAGTCCAACGGGGCAGGCTCAGCCAAGATTGAGCCATCAGAGGGGACAAAACTCCCCAGCCAACACCAGCCTGCCCAGCTGGAGGGGACCACGGGTGGGCTGGGGACCGTCCAGCCTGGACAAGTTAGCCACTTTAGCAACAACCAATCCCCGAGGTGTCAGGCAAAGCCACCCTGAGCCCACCAAGCCAGCAGAGCTCTGGGCTGACTGAGCCCCAGAGCCAAGATGTCACCATGTCGTGATGTTGCCGGGGAAGGGCCACGGGCTCCTGGGTTCAGCCCGTAACCCATGTGTTCGGCCCACAGATCAGAAGCCAGATTGCCTGCATCATTAGGAGCCCTTGCTGGGCCCCTTGGGACCGGAGACCCCTTTGGACCCCTAGGAATAGGACCTCCGTTCCATCCCACTCCATCTTCTCCTCTACCCAGATGTGACCCCCCAGTGATGTCAACAAAGACAGCAGCTGCTCCCAGATTCCTCCAGGATCTTTCTGTGCCCTCTGACTGTGGGTGTGACTGGGGGAAAGAGGGTGGAGTCTTGACAGGCAGGGAATGCAGCCCATGAGCTGCAGACTCATACCTACTGTAAAACCCCGGGTCGTCAACAGGGAAGAGGCTGAAAGGCTTGCGCTGGACCAGAACCCAGTGTGCCAGACGCTCACTTTGGGTAACAAACAACCCAGGAAACCCAATATGAAAGACTCAGGGGGCTCCTGGCCCACCCCCGCCCAGCGGCCCCGACTCCACGGCTCGCACCCCGTGGACCTGGGCCAGAAGCACAGAGGAAGGGCCAGGCGCTTTGACTTACAGGAACGCAGAGGAGGTCGGGCTCTTTGTTTGCAAGGTGCAGAGATTCCAGCCTCTAAACGTAACTTCAGGCAGTCTGAAAAGAAACAGGTTCGAAATCTCTTTCAGTTATAATTGGTATTTCAGATTTAATTAAAAATTAAACTTTCATAATGTTTCACCATCCAAAGCAATGCATTATCAGTCAAGCGTGGCTTTTTTTTTGGTTAAAAAAAATATCTTCCCTGAGTAGTTTTGTAATGAAAAAGCCCAGGATCCAGAGCAAAAGGCAATTCTGAATAACAAAGTATATCTCAGAGTTCAGGATGTCCTGGCGACATGAAGGCTCAGTTTCTCAAACTTCCACAATGTTCTATCCTAAGCAGAGGTGGGGAAACATGGAATGGAGGGGAAAAATCTTATCAATCAGTGACATTTGTTGAGCCCTTACTGTGTGCAGAGCATTGTACTAAGCACTAGGGAGAGTAGAGTACAACAGACTTGGTAGACCTGATCCTTGCCCTCAAAGAGCTTAGTCTACTGTGTGCAGAGCACTATACTGAGCTGGGAAGAAGAAATACCCTGTAAGCTCACTGGGCACTGGGAACGTGACAACCAACTCTACTGTACTGTACTCTCAAGCACTTAGTACAATGCTCTGCACATGGCAAGAGTTCAATAAATACAATTGATTGATTGCCCATAGAGTTAGTAAACACAATCCCTGCCCTGGAGGAGTTGACTGTCTACTGGGTGCTGAGCACTGGGGAGAGTTAGGAGACATGATCCTTGACCTTGAGGAGCTTACAACCTAGTGGGGGAGACAGACATTCAAATGAATTACAGCAAGGTAAAGTAACCGAGTTCTCCTAGAGGTGGCAAAGCCTTTTCTTTTAATGGTATTTGGTAAATGCTCACTATGTGCCAGGTACTGTACAAAGTGCTAGGGTAGATAGATGCTAATAGGGCTGGGCAGAGCCCATGTCGCACATGGAACTCTCAGCCTTAATCCCCATTTTACAGATCAATAACTGAGGCCCAGAGAAGTTAAATGACTTGCCCAAGGTCACACAACAGACAAGTGGAGGAACCGGGATTAAAACCCAGGTCCTTCTGACTCCCAGGCATGTGCTGTACGCATTAGACCACGCTGCTCCTGGGAACCAGCAGCCAGAGCAGGTGAAAACCAGAGGTGCAGGTGTCTCCCCCTTCTAGACTGTGAGCCCGCTGCTGGGTAGGGACCGTCTCTATATGTTGCCAACATGTACTTCCCAAGTGCTTAGTACAGTGCTCTGCACACAGTAAGTGCTCAATAAATACGATTGAATTAATGCAGCATTGCTGTTGCAGCTGCCATCCTGGACACCGGGTGAGATGCCAGCGGTGGGTCAGGGCCTGCTCTGCTGCCTTCCATGGGTGCCGCTGTGCCTGGGCGTGCGTGCATGTGTGCACATGTGCCCGCCGGGGGGCTAAGGTCATGGGGTGGACCCCTGCCTCCCTCAGTGCCCCGGGGTGTGCCTCTATTTCTCCCTCTCTCTCTCTCTCCACTTCCCCAGGAGAAGCACAGCTGACCTCTCTGGGCCAGGGTGTGTCTGGACCACACCACCCTTGGATGCAGCCAACCCCGGGGCCCCGGGAAAGCTCACTCACATTCATGCACTGAAGCCCATCTGTGAATGGAATTAGATTTTTTTCTTCAATCATCAACTCAAACTCAACTTTTCCCCTGCTTCGCATATGCCTGAATTAGACAGAAAACCCACCAGCGAAGAGGAGACAGGAATTATGGAGGCGTTTCCCGGGACATGAATGAGAAGAAGGGAATGCTCATATTTCCTTATAAGGCAACAGAACATTCATAAAAGAAACTGACGAGAATAACTGCGGCTGAGGAACGGTCGGATACCCCGGAGATCCCCGGATGGAGGTTGCGGGCCTTGCCACCTCGGGAAGCACCGAGGAAGAAGCCACACCGCTGGCTATACTAGCCAACTCCCAGCCAGACAACGGTGCTGAGTTGGGCTCAGCTGGTGTGGACCTTGGTGTTTTAGGTCTGGGCCTCTCTACCCTTCTCTCTCTTCTGCCCCACCACCAGCCCTCCTCACTCTCTCTGTGTCTCTCTCGGTGTGTCTGTCTGTCTCTGTCCCCTTTTTTTTCCCTAAATGCTTCTTTTCCAAAACTCCTTGAGAGAAATGTCTATTCCCACTGTCTCCACTTCCTCTCCAATTCTCTCCTTGACCCCTTGCAATCTGGCTTCAATTCCCTTCACTCCACAGAAAACTACCCTCTCTAAGATTCATTCAATCATATTTGTTGAGCACTTATTATGTGCAGAGCACTGTACCAAGCACTTGGGAGAGTACAATACAACAATAAACAGACACATTCCCTGGCCATAGTGAGCTTCCAGTCTAGAGGGTCACCAGTGATCTCCTACTTATCAATTGCAATGGCCCCTACTCCATCCTAATCCTCCTTGACCTCTTAGCTGTCTTCAACACTGTGGACCATCCCCCTCTCCTGCAAACCTTGGCTTCACTGAGGAATTTTTGTTCAATGTGGAGGTGGCTGGGCAACCACAAGAGGTTCTTGAGAAGTGGGGAGACTTGAACTTTTTTTTTCCAGAAAAATGATCAGGGCAGCAGAGTGAAATATGGACTGGACTGAGGAGACAGGAGGCAGGGAGGTCAGTGAGAAGACTGATGCAGTAGTCAACACAGGAAAGGATAAATGCTTGGATCAGCATGGATGGAGAGGATGGAGGCGGATTCTAGAAATGTCGTGAAGGTAGAATTGACAGCATTTGGTCACAGACTAAATATGAGAAGGAGCATGGCATAGTGGATAGAGCATGGAACTGGGAGTCAGATGGTCATGGGTTCTAATCCCAACTCTGCCACTTGTAAGCTGGTGACCTTGGGCAAGTCACTTAACTTCTCTGTGCTTCAGTTGCCTCATCTGTAAAATGGGGATTGAGACTGTGAGCCCCATGTGGGACAGGGACTGTGTCCCATATGATTTGCTTGTACCCACCCCAGCACTTAGTACAGTGCCTGGCACATAGTAAGTGCTTAACAAACACCACTATTATTATTATTATTATTACTATATGTGGATTGAATGAGTGAGATGAGCGGTGGTGTCTACAGTGATGGGAAGATGAGGCATTCTGTTTCAAACATGTTAAGTTTGTTGTGCTGCTGGGGCATCCTTCATATCCAACAGACCACCACTCTCCTCACCTTCAAATCTTCCTAAAATCACATCTCCAAGAGCCTTGCCCCAGCTAAGCCTTCATTTCCCTTACATCTCTTTCTTCAGTATCACCTAAGCAATTGGGTCTGAACCCCTTAAGCACTCACCCCTCCCCAAATCCCACATCACTTATATCCAAATGCATCTGTATTTTATTTTAATGTTTGTCTTGCCCTCTAGACTATAAGCTCCTTGTGGGCAGGGATGAGGTCCACTAGTTTTTTTTTAATGGTATTTGTTAAGCATTCACTATGTGCCAGGCACTGTACTAAGCGCTGGGGTAGTTACTAGATAATCAGGTTGGACATAGTACATGTCCCACATGGGGCACACATTCTTAATTCCCATTTTACAGATGAGGTAACTGAGGCACAGAAAAGCTGTGACTTACCCAAGATCACAAAACAGACAAGGGGCAGAAGTGGCATTGGAACCCAGGTCCTTCTGACTCCCAGGACTGTGATCTATCCACTAGGCTATGCTGCTTATCCAGTTCATTGTACTGTAGTCTCACAAACATTCAGTAGAGTACTCTAAACACATTAAGTACTTAATAGATACCACAGATTAATTGAATGATTGATTGAAGATAATCAGCTCAGACACGATCTCTAACCCACATGAGGTTCACAGCCTGGGGAGCGGGAGAACAGGTACTCAATCCCCATTTTACAGATAAGGAAACCCGGGGCCCAGAGATGTGAAGTGAGTTGCCCGAGGTCACACAGAAGGCAAGGGATGAAGTCAGGATTAGAACCCGGGTCCCCTGACTCCCAGTTCTGTGTTCTGCTTCTCTGGTCTGAATACTATTTCTACTTCATCAGATGACTCTTTCCCTTCTAATCTTGAAATTTCCTTCAGTCTCTCAGGTCTTCCTCACCCCTATGGCCGAGGAATGTAGCCATACTGCCGGTTTGACTCCTTCCCTTTATGGACTTATTCCTACAACATAACCTCCCTTAAAATCAATTTTACATACAGGAAGTTCCTTCTGACCCCTCTCTTCAAAATAGACATCCCGTTACTCAGGCAATTTGAACGTTCATCACTCACCCAAGTGCCAAACATTTAAAAAAAAACAACTTTGCCATAGTAGCTCCCTCAGAACTGAACAATTTCTTTCTTCTCGTTAATTGTTCTTATTCCCAGGGTTCGACCTGAGTACAGTATCATATGATGTAACCTTCATTTAATCGGAATGAATTTCTAATATGTTGCACATTGGTATGGTTAAATGGGCACTTGTGCGCCCTTATCGGGCAAAAATGGTTTCAGTGCCATTTAACAGTACACACCAATCTGGTCAGCTTCCATCCATTTTGATATTTCCTACTTCTATTGACACCCAATCAATCAATCAATCAATTAGTGGTATTTATCGAGTACTTACTATGTGCAGAGCATTGTACTAAGCTCTTGGGTGAGTACAATCTAACAGAATTAGCAGGCAGGACCCCTGCCCATGACAAGCTTACGTCTAGCAGTCTTCGTGGTTGTGTATGGCTGTGGTTTCTGAAAGCCTGTAGGGTTTCTATCTTCCTCTGGTTAGCCCCAACTAATGGAAAATGAGTGCCATCTGGGGCTGGAGATTTCTCTGGCTTTGTAGGACATGGGCATCCCGGATGCAGAGAGCAGTTGGGCTGTCACATTTAATAATATTAATAATAATAATAATAATAATGGTATTTGTTAAGCACTTATATGTGCCAGGCACCATGCTATGTGCTGTGGGGGATACAAGCAAATTGGGTAGGACACAGTCCCTGTCCCACATCAGCCTCACCATCTTAATCCCCACTTTGCAGATGCGGTAATGAGGCACAGAGAAGTGAAGTGACTTGCCCAAGGTCACACAGCAGATGAGTGGCACTTTTGCTCCAGTGTGGCCCAGAGCCACTTTGCTCAGCTCTGGATGCTTGGCTCCTGCGTGCTCATCCTTCTGATGATCTTAAATGATCTTTGGGAGCCTTGTGGACTTGACTAGTTTCACTGGAATCCAGCCCAACTGCCACCAGTTGTTTATCAGCATGACCTAATGGACAGAGCATGGGCCCGGGAGTCAGAAGGTCATGGGCTCTTATCCCGGCTCCACCACATGTCTGCTGTGTGGCCTTGGGCAAGTCACTTCACTTCTCTGTGCCTCAGTTACCTCATCTGCAAAATGGGGATGGAGACTGTGAGCCCCACGTGGGACAGGGGCTGTGTTCAACCTGATTTGCTTGTAACCACCTAGGCGCTTAGTACAGTGCTTGGCACTTAGTAAGCACTTAACAAATGCTCCAATTATTATTATTATCTGGGGGTCCTTGGTTCCGGTTCCAGACTCCAAACGAGGAATGTGTGAGAATGAGCAGATTTTGGCCTCCCCACACTCCCCAGTCTCATTAGACAGGAAGCTTCTTGAGGGCAGGGATCATGTCTACTAACTCTCAGCACAGTGCTCTGCACACAGTAGACTGGAAGCTCCTGGAGGGCAGGGATTGTGTCTACTAACTCTTTTTTCCTCTCATAAGTGGTCAGCCCAGTCCTCTGCACCCAGTAGACTGGAGGCTCCTGGAGGGCAGGGACTGTGTCTACTAACTCTATTGTCCTCTCCTCAAAGTGCTGAGCACAATACTCTGCACATAGCAGACTGTCAGCTCCTCAAGGGGCGGGACTGTGCCTGCTAATTCTACTGTGCTCTCTCCAGCAGTTGAGAGGGTTAGAACTGTGCTAAAGTAAGAAATATTCCCCTCTGGTTTTGCGCCTTCGCTGCACATTCCAAATGTAATTATTCCATCAGTTTCCCATCCTTTCACAGATGTCAGCATGGACCGGTGCTCGTAGCAGCTCTCTCTTCCGCCCAGTTCCGGGTTTTAGACAGTGGTTCAGAATGAACTGTACCCAAAAAGGCCTTTCAAAGACTGGGAGACTGAGCTTGGGAAGGGGTGGGAGCGGGCGGTCCAGGCCCTCATGTACCAAGGCTGCTCAGACCCAGCTCCTATCAGAGTTGGGTTTCTGGCAAGGCTTGAGGACGGCAGGCAGCCCCACCGTGCAGGGCCAGGAAGCGACCTCACCTCGGCTCCACCCACCCAGCCAGCGTGCACAAGGTATGGTCCCAGCTCCGGGCTGTCTGAGGACCCCCGACACTGAGCTCCACTGGGACCCCCGTGGTGCTCAGGCCCCCACATCCAGGGGGTCAGGGAGGTGGGGGGTTGTTGTTGGCTCCAAGTGTGTCACAGGGGTGGGAGGAGGTTGGGCACCTCTCTCTAGGCGGGTGGCGGGGGGCAGGTGAGATGAAGCCTGGGCTGACCTCTAAGGGCTCCAGGGTGGCCCACCGACACCAGAGTTCTATTTACTTAGTTACGGTATTTATTAAGCCCCTACCATGTGCCAGGAACTGTTCTAAGTGCTGGGTGGACAAAAGCAAATCAGGTTGGACAAAGTCCCTCTCCCACGTGGGACTCACAGTCTCAATCCCTATTTTACAGATGAGGTAACTGAGGTACAGAGAAGTGAAGTGTCTTGCCCAAGGTCACACGGCAGATTAGTGGTGAAGCTAGGATTAGAACCTATGACCTTCAGACTCCCAGGCCTGTGCTCTATCCACTACGCCATGCTACTTCTCGAGCTCTGCAGACATGGACGTTTGAGTGTGCTGGGGTTCCAGACCAAGGAGTCCGGCCCGACCGCTGCAGGAGTCAGAATCTGTGGGGGCAGGGCCGGACGGCATCGTGGCCACTGCCCGCCCAATCCAGGGGCCCGTCCCCAGGCCCCCACCAAGAGTAGCAAGGAGGACCAGAGATCAGCCCAAGGTCCCATGCCGGAATCTGCCTGCCAGCCCCTTTCCCAGGAGCCCATCCCCAGTCCCCACAAGAGGTGGGGAGGGTCAGAGGTCAGCGCAAGGTCCGGATGCTGGGGATGCACCTGCTGGCCCTTCCCTCAGTGGCACATCCCCAGACCTGACACGGGGCAGGGAGGCTGAGAGGACAGCCCAAGGTCCAGACACTGGGAATCCACCTGCCGGCCCTTCCCCCAGCAACAGGTCTCTGTTTCCGGCTCTGCTGCTGCGGTTCACTCCCCAACAGGGAGTCCCTGCTTATGCCCCTCCCTCTAGTCGCGCCCCTGCTCCACTGTGCCCCTGAACCCAATATTCATCTTCCAGAGCCCAGTGAGCCCTGGGGGGGAAAGCCCTTTCCTTCTGGCAGGAGCCGTGTGAAGAAGAGTAGAGGCCGAGGCCAGAAAGTTGGGCCTCCATGCAGGCAGGAAGCCCACTGGGATACGTAGAGCCTGCTGAGGCCCTGCAATGGTTCAGAGGCTACTTATTATGCTCCCTTCCATCCCACAGGGTTCTCCAGCACTAACGAAGCATTCCCGCTGATGTTTATGCTCACTCCTCCCAGAACGCAACTGCACCTCTGGTATCCGTTCTTACCGCCAAGAAGGGCGGCGCTGGAAGGGGACGAGGGAGGATGGGGGAGAGAGGGGAGGGAAAGTGGAGGGGGCAGGGGAAAGGGAGGGGGAGGAAGGGGAGGAGAAGCATGACTTAGGGGAAAGAGCCCAGGTTTGGGAGACAGGGGACCTGGGCTCTAATCCCAGCTCTGCCACTTGCATGCTGTGTTACCTTGGGCAAGTCACTTCACTTCCCTAGGCCTCAGTTTTCCCATCTGTAAAATGGGGATTCAATACTTGATTTCCCTTCCCCTCAAACACTGTGTGCTGTGTGGGATAGGGACTGTGTCCAACCTGATTAACTTGTCTCCAGCCCAGCGTTTAGCACACAGCCAGGCACAGAGTGTTTAACAACTACCACCATTATTACTATCATTATCATGATACTCATCCAGGCCCACAAAACTTTAGTACCATTACTACTATCATTATTATGATGCTTATCCCAGCCCCACAATACTTATGTAATTATTCTTACCCTCTGCCATTTTCCTTACCTGTAATCTCTTCTAATATCTGGCTCTCCCTGTACCCTGTCATCTCCTTGCAGTCCAGGAGTGTGTCTACCAACTCTGTTGCATTGTACTCCCCCAAGCGCTTAGTACAAAAAATGCCACTGATGGATTGATATTATTTTGGGGGGAGGCAAGGAGAAAGCAATGACTAACTAGCAGTGGGAGCAGGAGGAGGAAGGAGGTAACAACTGGAAGCAGTACAAAAACCAAAGGATGGAAGATGGACTAGGATGACCAGTGCAATAAATCCTGGAATAATCAAGCCAACAGCCCAGGGCATAGAAGGGTGACAGGACCAGTACTCAAAGCACAACCCCCTCACTGGCGACAGAGTCAGCACGGCCTAGTGGAAAGAGCACAGGCCTCACTGTCAGGAAGTCCTGGGTTCTAATACGGGTTCTAATCCCGGCTCTGCTATTTGTCTGCTGTGTGACCTTCGGCAAATCACTTCTCTGTGCCTCAGTTACTTCATCTGCGAAATAGGGATTAAGACTGTGAGTCCCATGTGGGATATGGACTGCATCCAATCTGATTAACTTGTATCTACCCTAGGGTTTAGTTCAGTGCCTGGCAGATAGTAAGTGCTGAACAAATACCGTAAAACAAAAACAAGAAGAGTTAGCCGCTCAGCTCGGGAACTGCCAGCACAGTTCTCTGAGTTAGCCACCTCTGAGTTTGCATTTTTAACAAAATCAGTTTCTTGAGTTTCTTCCTCGAGATCTGGACTATCGACCACATGGGCGCACATGTACACACACACACACACACACGCAGAACTTAAAATTTGGCTCTGGATATACTTTGCAAGAACAACAGAGTCATTTGCAAACCCTTGCCTCCATGCTGGGCTCCCACTTACATACTACAGCCCCCTCCCCTGGTCCAGCCCCACCGCCGCTCCACCCCCTAGTAGTCTCCAGACTATTTGACCTATCCCCTCTGCTTGGTCACCTGGGAGAAGGACATTACCTTCCCCCGGTGCCATGGTAGGGGTGACAGGCCGAGTGCTGCCTGGACTGGGCTGCTAGAACCCAGGCCGGGCTCATGGCCTCCTAAGGGCCTCTGGGAAAGCCCAGGGTTCCTAGAGACTGCTGCTTACTCCACATGTACTGGGGAAGAAGGGGGCATAGCAGCACCAAACAATCATCCCGAATGGTGCGGCTCCGTTGGTCCTGCCCACCACCACGACGAATCATCATCATCATCAATCGTATTTATTGAGCGCTTACTGTGTGCAGAGCACTGTACTAAGCACTTGGGAAGTACAAATTGGCAACATATAGAGACAGTCCCTACCCAACAGTGGGCTCACAGTCTAAAAGGGGGGAGACAGAGAACAAAACCAAACATACTAACAAAATAAAATAGAATAGATATGTACAAGTAAAATAAATAAATAAATAGAGTAATAAATATGTACAAACATATACACATATACACAGGTGCTGTGGGGAAGGGAAGGAGGTAAGATGGGGGGGATGGAGAGGGGGACGAGGGGGAGAGGAGGTAAGGGGCTCAGTCTGGGAAGGTCTCCTGGAGGAGGTGAGCTCTCAGTAGGGCCTTGAAGGGAGGAAGAGAGCGAGCTTGGCGGATGGGCAGAGGGAGGGCATTCCAGGCCCGGGGGATGACGTGGGCCGGGGGTCAATGGCGGGATGGGCGAGAACGAGGTACGGTGAGGAGACTAGCAGCAGAGGAGCGGAGGGTGCGGGCTGGGCTATAGAAGGAGAGAAGGGAGGTGAGGTAGGACGGGGCAAGGTGATGGAGAGCCTTGAAGCCCAGGGTGAGGAGTTTCTGCCTGATGCACAGATGGATTGGTAGCCACTGGAGATTTTTGAGGAGGGGAGTAATATGCCCAGAGCGTTTCTGGACAAAGATAATCCGGGCAGCAGCATGAAGTATGGATTGAAGTGGGGAGAGACACGAGGTTGGGAGATCAGAGAGAAGGCTGATGCAGTAGTCCAGACGGGATAGACGAATCCCACCCTGGGGGCCACCTGAAAGAGGCCCTACTGGTGCTCAGCGAACCGTTGCAAAAGCAATGTGGGTGCGGGGCCTCGGAGTACAAGGAGGAGGACTGGGCTCCCAGCGGGGGGCGGTCAGCGGCTCAGCCTCTGCGCCAGGCCCCCGGCCCCACACTGCTGCCGCAAGCACGGAAGCTTCTCCAGTCCATGAGAGGCCCACTCCGGGCCGGTGCTCGTGCTGGCCTGGGCTCTGTCCAGGCCTGGGTGGGCCTGGACCCTCCAGTCCTGTGGGACTCCGGGTGGCCCGGGCCCCACCTTCTCCAGGCCCAGGGCTCGCAGCTGCCATGGCCACCATAAACATTTCACGGACCGTCGCCTGCTGGGGGCTGGGGGCTGAGGGCTCTGACCTCGGCTCCAGGCCCCCCTGCTGCTGTCTCTATCGCCCCTCTGCCCCTCCCCCATGGAGGTGGCCTGTGGCCAGCGAGCGGCCAGAGCCCAGGCAGGACCAGCTGGAGTGGGCGGGCGGGCAGACCTGCCCCACCCCCACCGAGGGCCAACGCCTGCGCACAAAAAAGATTTGCACACGGCACAGCAAGTCGGGCGTCTGGCTACTTTGTGTTGCAACATATGGGACAATTCTGCCAAATTTATGCTCCTCCTCCCCAACCCTCCCCCTGTCCTGTCCTTCTCCAGGCTTCTCCCTTCCCATGCCCCACCCGCCCTGGGCTCCGGCCGCTCTTCTCCTCTCCTCTGCCCACAAGGAGGCCAGGCCACTTGCTCAGCCACATCAAGGGAAAACCACAGTGGGCCCGAACTCGGTGGTTGGGGAAGTTGGACCTAGGGGCTGGTGGACGGGTAAACGGATGGATGGACGGACAGGCAGCCACCTGTGGTCCCCGCTTCCCTGGGGCTCCTCGATTCTTACAGAAATAAATGTCTGCAGATGGTTGCACCCCCACCATCCCACCCAGAGCCTCCCAACACACGCACGCACGCACACACACACTGCCACAACGTTGCAAGGAGGAAGAAAGGTCAAATTTCCATCCCGGCCAGTGGGCTCCCTTCGCTCCCTTCTCTCCCTTCTCTCTTCTCTACTTCCCCACCCCACCCCGCTCCCACCTGTCCCCCACTCTCCCCTCCCTCACCTTCCTCCTCCTCTTTCTCTTCCTCCTTTCCTGGTCCCTTGAAATGACTGACCATAGCCACCCCCTGAAGCAACTCCACCCTCTCCCAGTGGTCTTCCATGAACAGCTTTTATGGATTGAGATTTTTTTGTCCTAAAGTATTCTATTTATTGCCCAGCAGCTGGTGTCAAAAAAGTTGTGGTGGGTTTTTTTTAATATTCCTTTTAAATAAATAAAATCTGTTTTCATATTGTGTAAAATTAGTTTTGCCTGCTGTGAGTTTGTGGCATTATGAAGTGATCATTTCTTCCCATGAATTATTTAAAGTGAGGGTATCAAACTCTGAGTGAACATATCACAACGTAAAACCAGGGTGATGGTGTGGCTCACCGTGAACAGCACAATTCACAGTACAACCACATGCCTACCAACTTGATTGTATCATACTCTCCCGTGCGCTTAGTACAGTGCTGTGCTCACAGTAAGCATTCAATACCAATGAACCAATGAGGAAATACAATTCCCTTAAGGAAATGCCAAACCCAAACTGTGATTTTTTTTAAAAAAGCTGAATTCAAGCAGGGAGTAAGGGGTTGTCCTGTTTTTCATATTTATTTACAGTCTTGATTATAATCCAGCAATGTGGTTTAGTAGAGAAGCAGGATGGCATAATGGATAGAAAATGGGCCTGGGAATCAGAAGGAACTAGATTCTAATCCCGGCTCTGCCACATGTCTGCTGTGTGATCTTGGGCAAGTCACTTCACTTCTCTAAGCCTCATTTATCTCATCTGTAAAATGGGGATTAAGAGTGTGAGTCCCATGTGGGACAGGGTTGTGTCCAATCTGATTAACTTGTATCTACCCCAGCGCTTAGAACAGGGCTTGGCTCACAGTAAGCACTTAACAAGTACCATAATTATTATTAATTACTATAATAAAAAATAGTCTACATTTGTCTGGTTTATATCTCTATGGATCCTGCTAACAGGTCAACATGGTTCTGCAAGGTTGTGGGTCTATGCTGTTCGCATCACCCTGCACCACAGAAGCTGAAAGGCTGAGGGTCTAACCTGGACAGGAGAATCTTGGTGGGACTACCCACAACCCACCATACTCTGCACTGGGAGCTGTATGTCTACTCTATCCACATCACCGCGCACCACAGTATCAGGGGGCAGAGAGGAGCTGCACATCTCCACTGCCCCTGCAGTATCCCCAACACTTCCCATGGAGACTCTTCCCAGGCATCACAGGCGGGCACTGTCCACATCACAGCTGTGGTAGGGTGGTCTACTGAGGACCCACTGGGGACTGTAGCCTGTGCTGAGCACCACCTGGAGGTCCTGCCTGCTGCCCGGGGTCCCACCCACCACCTGGGGCTGCCTCTCTTGGGGCTCAGGTACAGGAGGCTCCGGGAATCATGGGGATCCTCTGGGTTTGGGGCACGACGGTGGCTCCTGTCTGGTGCGGTGGGCCGCGGAAGCAGGTTTGTGTAGGCAAACCAGCGGGGGCACAGAGAACAGGCCCATGGAGGTTAGCATAGACAGGGCCCTGCCGCTCTGTTCCTCTGTCCCCTCCATGGATCCTGCCAAGGGGTGAGGGCTGGGGGGGATGGTCCTTTTTCTGGGGGCTCCGTCCTGATAATTTTGGACTGGGGCTCTTCCTGTGGCTGGGCTCGTGGGCCAGCATGTGGGATGGAGGACAGCCGGGTCCAGGGAACAGCAGAACATATCGTCACCTGCCTCTGCCGGCGCTCCCTCTCTTCTAGGCTGGCCACAGGGGCCCCTCCCCCATGAGCCGGGGCCCCCAACCCAGAGCTCCGCCAGGCCAGACCAGGGCCCAGCAGCCCAAAAGAAGGAGGATGGGACATCCACGCCAAATGGAGAAACATTCAAGATCTGGGATTTCGAGCAAGGCGGATGGAAAAACAGAGGACTCATAATAATAACAACACTGGGCTGAGCACTGGGATAGATACAGGGTAACTAGGTCAGATTCAGTCCCTGAACCTCATGGGGCTCAGAATCTAAGTAGGAGGGAGAACAGGTATTGAATCTTCGTTTTACTGATGAGGAAACTGAGACTCAGAGATGTGAAGTGATTCGCCCAAGATCCCATAGCAGGCAAGTGGTAGAGCCAGGATGAGAATCCAGGACACTGACTTCAGGTCCCCACTCTTTCCCCTAAGCCAAACTACTTCTCTTCCCAGCAGGAGAGGATGGAGCTGACACTGGGAGCACATTTCCGACTGAAATGTGTTCATGGGCGACCTGACCCCGCAAGTCACCGGCAGTATTTCCAGCAGAATCTGAAACTCCTTATTGAACCAAGTCTGGAACCCGCTTGGCCCAGAATCCAGCTTCTCACCCAGACCCTGCCCCTGCAGTTCCCTAGTTTCCAGTGGACATCAGGCAGACCTGGCCCCCAGCCCCCCACCCTCTCCAAAACAGAGCACCCCAGGACTCACTGCACCAATTGGAAACAAGCCTCAAGATGGAACTTAACCCTCAGTGACCCCCAAACCCTCACGGATAACTACGAGCCATTATTCTTCTTTCCAGATTAATTTCTCTAAGTAGGTCAATGCTCTTTATTTTACCAAAGAGCTGTCCCAGGCAACCCATGTCAGCCAACCCCATCCCATACCTCCTCTTAAACACAGTTAACAAAGCTCATAAATCTAAACCCGTCCACCCAAGGGCTGGTCCTTGGTCTCCTCCCGCACTGCCCGGGGCCGGAACCGAGGCCTAGTCTCTCCCCATGAACTGCCTGGGAACTGAGTCCTGTCTCCCCAGGACACTGACCAGGGAATGGAGAAATAGTGTGGCCTAAGCGAAAAGACCTAGTGGAGAGATCACGGGCTTGGGAGTCAGAAGGACCTGGATTCTAACCTCGGCTCTGCCACTTGCGTGCTGTGTGACCTTGGGCAAATCACTTAAATTCACTGGGCCTCAATTACCTCATTGGTAAAACCAGGGGCCCCGTTTGGGACATGGACTATGTCCAACCTGATTATCCTGTACCTACCCTGGGGCTTAGAACAGTGCTTGACACATAGTAAGTGCTTAACAAACATCATAAAAACCCAACCCTTAACCTAAATCCAAAAAAAATAAAATGAAATAAGGAACTCTGGTCTCTTCCCGAGCCTGCCCAGGGAGCCGAGGCCTAATCTCCCTCAACCCTGCATGGGGGTAGGAGAACCAAGACCTGACCAACAGAAACCTTTGGGGATCTGACAGAGATTCTCGTCAATCTGGGGTTCAAATGAGCAGGCGAAACAGCCTGGGATTGTCCTGAATGGACATGGTGGCTCTCTACAGCCTCCTCACACCCTCCCCCAACTCCTGCTTCCAGGGCTCCTCAGTCTCCACTCTTCTTTCAGATGCCAAATCCCCCAGGGAAGAGTCTGGGCCACACCTTGTGTTTCAGATAGAGTAGAACCATTACATTTACCTCTTCGGTCCCAACAGTGACTATCCCAGCAATTGGCAGGCCTATTGGTTTATTAGCTCAGCAGTTGGCTAGTCCAGCGGTTGGCTAGCCCAGTGATTGGTTAACCCAATGGCTAGCCCAGTGGTTCTAGGCCAGCAGTTGGTTCCTCCACTTAGAATACATTAGAGTCCACTTTTGCACCTCTGGAAAACTCTTCCAGCACAACAGAATTTGAGTGTCTCTCCAGGTCCTAGACACACACCTCCTGTGTGCAGACGACTGCATCCTAAACAAAACAGAGGACATGTACCAGCCTACACCAGGGAAGCCAGGTACACACATCCAAACATACAGAGTAGCAGCACAGAATCAGACACCGGAACAGAATTCTGTTACCTCGGCAGCCAGTGATACCACAAGAGAGAAGGATGCAGAAATCCGATTCAAGAAGGCCGGCATGTCCTCAGGGTGACCGTCAAACAGAGGGGACCCGCGGCGGAGTCTCCAGCTCCAGACCCGAATGGAGGACTGCCTGGCCTGCTCCATGGCTGTGAGGCCTGGACCCCCCGCTACGGGTGCCACATCCAGCTCCCCGAGCAGCGCCGCAGGCCTCCCTGTCTGGGCCAGGCTGGCTATCAAACCACAGGACGGGACCACAGATGGTCAGGTTCTGGGGCAATGTTGGCCACCTGGCATCGGCACCATGCTCAGCTCAACCCGGCTACACCGAGTGGAACACAGGAGGAGAGCACGCAGCCGCAGGAGACCCTGGCTGAGAGCCAAGGTTGGAGAAATGGAAGCCAGGAGGGCAGAGGAGGCATCTGAAGGCCCCAGTAGGGCAGAACCTCGTACCGTGCTGTGTCCCTGTTGGGCCCTGGGAGGCGACTGCGGAGGACAGACTTCCAGCCGTTCTGCCCTCGAGAAAGGAACAGCTCTCTTCCAGCCAAAACTTCCCGGGGAACGAGAGACAAGGAGGCCAAAGAGAAAACTGCACCGAGGACTGCAAACATCAAACACAACAACATAACCAGGGACGGCCTTTCTCTGTGTCCAAGGTGGCTGGGACTGTGGATGCTGCATAGGTCTCTTGAGCCACACATGCGCTTATAGATGAACTTCACCATTAGTGCTATCTTTAAGGATATGCCCTGCAATCCACTCTCTCATCCTTTCCTGAAATCTGATAGTGAACATGGTGTGTGTGTGTGTGTGTGTATGTGTGATGGTGTGTGACTGAGGGTGCGAGTGCACGTCTGTGTCTGTGTCTCTCCTGTGCTCTCTCTCCCACTCTCTCCCTGTGATCTGATATCCAGAGGCGTCAAGCCCAGAGGCAAAGCCAGCTCCGTGTTCCTGACAGAGAGTTCAGAAACCACAAAATGTCGGAGCTGCCGGTGCCCGGAGGCTCCTGGGGAATCACTCCCCCCACCCCAGCCCCCGCACCCTTCCCCCAAGACAGTGCCAGTGCGCCCCTCCCCCTGCCCCCCGTTGCCTCCACCACCCCCCATCACTGCCCCCCCCACCTCCTCCCCCCACTGTTCACCGCCCCCAGGACCGCAGTGCCGGTGGGGAGGGGTGCTGAGAAGATGGCAGATGGAATTTCAGGCTTCTCGATTGGGGTAATAATCATTCAGAAAGTGCTGTGTGATCTGATGATGCATTTATCGAAAAAAAAAAACTAATAAAAAGAAAATTAAAAAAAAAGATACAATAATTGTTACTGCACTACACCCTAATGAATTATTGTGTTCAGGGTTCCTACAAAAAAAGTAATATTATACTCGGCTTATGTTTTAATTGATTTATTAATATTTTATCACAGGAATGTAATTTAAGCTCCTCATGATTTAGATCTCATAAACCTTTAGCATTTTGCAAATTCAAATTCCAATTTAAAGCCAGGCCGAGCAATTAACTTTTCTATCATCTTGTCAGGGGAGAAGGCTCGTGTTTAATTTGAGACAAAGTGACAGAAATATATAGACGCGGCGGCAGCGTTTGCGACGACTCCGTGTAATTTATGAGTCAGCAGTGCCCACCTTCAAACCAGGATCTAATAGAAGCGGAGGGTGCGGGATGGGTGTGAGGAGGTGATAGGGGAACGGGTAGCCGGGCCAGGCAGAGGGGAGGCCGGGCTGGAGTTGGGCGACTGTGGTGCTGGGGGGAGGTCACTGGGAAGCCAGGCTGGGCCGGGAGAGGTTTGGCCAGGGTTGGGGGGTCGGGAGGGAACCAGGAGGGGAACCAGGAACCAGGAACCAGGAGGTGACCAAGGAGTCAGGCCAGGTAGGGGGAACCTGGACTGGGGTCAGGGGGCTGTGGGGGAGGCTGGGGTGTTGGGAGGTGACCGGGGAGCCTTGCTTGGGTCAAAGGGCTGTGAAGAAGCCAGATGTGGAGAGGTGACCGGGGGAATCGTGCTGGGGTTGGGGGGCTGTGGGGAAGCCGGTTGTGGGGAGGTGACTGGGAAGCCTGGCCAGGCCACACAGCCGGGTGTGGGGTCGGGGGGGGCTGTGGTGGGAGGCAGCGCCTGGGGACCCGGTCTGGGCTGCGGGAAGGCCGAGCCAGGATGCGGGGCTGTGGTGGGGCTGGGCGGAGGGAAGCGACCACACAGACCAGCAGTAGGAGTCACTGTCTCTGGGAAACGGGAAGTGAGACAAGACGGAAACAACCAGTCGCCCCTTTCCTGGACTGGAACAACAACAGGCGCAGGAAGAGCTTGAGCAGAGGAACCCATGTCCAAAGCAAGAGTCCGAGCTGCCATTCTCCTGGTCTATTGGGTGTGCAAGCCCTGGAACTTTGCCAGGAGAGGGTGGGCTGGTTTTAGGGTCTCCTCCACCCCAAGATGGGCAAAGGGTTACAGATCCAGGGGGTCTGGGACTCGGCGCTTGTTTCTGAACCAAAACTAGAAATTCGCAGGGTGACCGGGGGGAATCCACTCTGCCTCACAAAATCCAGTCTCTTCCTGATTCCCCACCCCAATGCCCACTCCACACCATGGTTCAGTTGGGTAACTTCCCCCACCCCTCACCTAGGTCTGGGAGAAAGAGCCAGCTGACGTAGGCTGGGCTGCAGTCAAACATTCGGACCACCACCAACGGTGGGCCTCGCGATGCCCATGTGCAGTGCCCATGGCTCTGGGGCACCTGCACCACTGACAGGTAGCATCCACAGGCCTCTCGCCCAGACACCCACTGAGCCAGTTCAAGCAGTCATCCAAAAGCCAGGACTTTACCAATCATCGCAGGCCATATGACCATGACAGCCAGGTCTTGAGTCACCTCAGGCCATGTGACCCCAACAGCTAGTGACCTGGTCAACTCAGGCCACATGACCCTGACAGCCAGGTACTGGATCATGCCTGGTCATGGGGCCCCAACATCTAGTGACCTTGGTCATCTCAGACCATGTTTCCCCACTCCTCAAGAACGTCCAGTGATTTCCCATCCACCTTCACATGACATAGAAACTCCTTACCATCAGCTTTAAAGTACTCAATCACCTTGCCCCCTCCTCCGAGAGGCCTTCCCTAAGACCTCCTTTCCTCTTCCCTCATCCCCTTCTGCATCGCCTTGACTTGCTCCCTTCCTCCCAGATCCACAGCACTTATGTACATATCTGTCATTTTACTTATTTATATTAATGTCTGTCTCCCCCTTTACACTGTAAGCTCATTGAGGGTGGGGAATGGGTCCATTATACTGTTGTATTGTACTCTCCCAAGCACTTAGTATAGCACTCTGCACAAAGTAAGAACTCAATAAATACGATTGTCTGACTGACTGAGGTCACTGTGGGAAAGGGTTATGTCTGTTATTGTTGTATTGTACTCTCCCAAGTGCTTAATACAGTGTTCCCACACACAGTAAGTGTTCAATAAATATGACAATGAATGAATGAATGAACGTGACTCTGATAGCCAGTGACCTGGGTCACCTGAGGCCACGTGACTCTAATAAATCTATATTTTTTTTATATTAATATATGTCTCCCCTCGACCCCCAACTGTACGCTTGTTGTGGGCAGGGAAGGTATCTGTTTATTGTTGTATTGTATTCTCTCAAGTGCTTAGTAACAGTGCTCTGCACACAGTAAGCGCTCAATAAATATTATTGAATGAATGAATGAATGAATGACCCTGACACCTATGTCCTGGGGCACCTCAGGCCCACATGATCCTAAAAGCCTGGTGACCCTGACAGCTCCTCAAGCCACATGACGCCCAACAGCCTGATCCAGGGGCTCCTCTGGCCTGCAAAATAGGGATTCAAACCCTGTTCTCCCTCCCCCTTAGACTATGAAACCCCATATGGGCCAAGGACTGTGTCCAATCTGTTTCTCTTGTGCTTAGCTCTGTGCCATGCTGGGCCTGGAGTGAGTGCTGAGGACACCAGTCTCTGAGGTCTGAACAGGGCACCAAGGACAGAGTTTGGCTCGGGCCACCGGAGTGATCAGAGATGAATCCATGGTCAGACTTCAGACGGGCCAGCCCGCTAGGACGGTTGAAAGGTGGTCCCGAAGTGAAGAGTGTCTGAGGCCGGGAGCTGCGGGCCTGGGGAAGGGTTTTGTGGGAGCAGGACTGAGGAGTCAGAGGCCAGTCATCCCAGTGCAATGGGGTCATTGCATGCCATGCGACCCCAACAGCCAGTGAACTGTCCCACTCCCACTCCCTTCTGCATCACCCTTGAGTTTGAATTTGTACCCTTTATTCATCCCACCCTCACCTTCACAGCTCTTAAGTCCATATCTGTCATTTATTTGTTTATATTAATGCCTATCTCCCCAGCCCTCTAGACTGTACGATTGCTGTGGGTAGGGAATGCATCTACTAACTCTGCTATATTGTACTCTCCCAAGCACTTAGTCAGTGTTCTGCACCAAGTAAGTGCTCAATAAATACAGTCGATTGATTTTGAGCCAGTTATCCAGGGTGAGCAGTGCCCTGTCAGTCAACAAACCAGGTCGAGGGATTGCCAGTTCATGGCCCATCTGGAGCCAGTGCTCACTCCCCTCCCCAGGGCATGGGGGTCACCACCAAGTCAGACAACCTCCCCTGCCCCAACCCAAGGACCCCGGCACCCGCACCTGCCATAGAGGAGAGACAGAGATAACGGGAACCCCATGACCAGTCAATGGGCAGATTGTGTCTGGACGTGGGGGTCCTGGGGGTACTAGTCCCTCAGTCACTTATTCCCCACAATGCAGTGGCACCTTGGAGCAACCGGGCCCTCCGAGTGGCCACCCCAGCTGGATGTCTCTGAGGGGAAGGAGGAGGGCTGTTTGGTGCTGCTCCCAATTTCATTCCTGCTGCTCCCCCAGCTCTCCCTATCTGCAAGTAGGGTCAATCCATCCATCCGTCCGTCCATCCACCTGCTTGCTCTCCTGTCCCTTCCTATCTCCTGGGCTGGCTCCCCCCAGTCACATACCAGGAGGTTATCGGCCCTGACCTTCACCAGCCAACCAAGGCCTCAATGTGTCCCCCTGGAAGAGTCTGTGCTTGCCACTGGGGACGCGGAGACCTGCTCTGACCGGCCCCCCGCTGGCCCCCTGTGCAGGGGGAGCGGCTCAGCTGGGGACGCAGGGACCAGCTCTGACTGGCGCCCACCGGCTCCCTTGCAGGGGAGCAGCTCAGCTGGGGCCCAGGACCACCGCGTGATTCCCTCCTGTCCTCCCCCTCACCCGCATGCATGGACATCACTGCCTCCTTCTCCTCCTGCTCCTCCCCCTCCCGCTCCCTCTCCCCAGCGCCTCCGACCTTAACGAAGACGGACTTGCCGTGACCCCACAGCCAGGCCCTCCGCTCTTCCTCAGGAGCTGCCAGAAGAACTGATTAGCACTTTGCATAATTAACCTGATTAGCACTGTGCATAATCAAAACTGATTAGCACTTTGCATAATTAAAAAGAAATAATAATAATAACAATAATAAGCGCTGAATAATGGCAGAAGCTGCTGGGCCCTCAGGCCTCTGGTTTACAGGAGAACCAGTCCAGCTCAGCCTGGGGTTGCGAACCCAGCACTCAGCCTCAGTGCCCAAATGGTCAGCCAAGAAGGTAAGGTCATCTCTTTTCCCATGGCCCCACCCCAGAGATAATGGACAGGGAGTAGGCAGTGCAACCCAGAGTACGGCTCACTGGGGACTGGGCTGAACCTCTCTGGGCCTCAGTTTCCCCATCTGCGGTCACTCACAAGGAAGCGGTGGGATAGGAGGTGATCTTGCAGATGTGAAGGCAGCCTCCTTTCCAACCTCCCAATCTCCTGCTTCTCCCCAATCCAGTCCATACTTAACTTTGCTGCCTGGATTATCTTATAAAGAAAGATTCAGGACATGTCACCCCCCCCCCCCCCACCCTTCAAAAAACCTCCAGTGGTTGCCCATCCACCTCTGTATCAAACAAAAACTCTTCACCATTGGCTTTAAAGCACTTCATCACCTTGCCCCCCTCCTACCTCACCTCGCGTCTCTCCTTCTACAACCTAGCCTGCACATTTCACTCCTCTGGCACTAACCTTCTCACTGTGTCTCGATCTCGTCTGTCTCGCTGCCGACGCTTGACCCAAGTCCTACCTCTGGCCTGGAATGCCCTCCCTACTCAAATCCACCAGACAAGTTACTCTCCCCTTTTCAAAACCATACTGAAGGCACATCTCCTCCAAGAGGTCTTCCCAGACTAAGCCCTACTTTTCCTCATCTCCCACTCCCTTCTGCTTCACCCTGACTTACTCCCTTTGCTCTCCCCTTCGCTCCCCACCCCACAGCACTTACATATATATCTGGAATTTTATTTATTTATATTGATGTCTGTTTACTTGTTTTGATGTCTGTCTCCCCCTCTCTAGACTGTGAGCTCGTTGTGGGCAGGGATTATCTCTATTACTGTATTGTACTTTCCCGAGTGCTTTGTACAGTGCTCTGCACACAGTAAGCACTCAATAAATGATTGAATGAATGACTGAATGACTGACTGAATGAATGAATCATGGGAAGGAAGAGACTGGGCCAGACTCAGGGGTGGGTCTGGCTAATGTAGGGCCAGTTCATTCATTCATTCAATAGTATTTATTGAGTGCTTACTGTGTGCAGAGCACTGTACTAAGAGCTTGGGAAGTACAAGTTGGCAACATATAAAAACGGTCCCTACCCAACAACAGGCTCACAGTCTCCCATCTGTGTACTCAGAGCCCTGGGCCCCTTGCCTTCCCTCACCGTACCTCTCTCCCATATACGCCCCCACAACATCCAGCCATGCAGCTGCACTGCCAATCAATCCACCAATCAATCAATCAATCAAAAGAAGTCAAGTAACTGAGCCTAGTACTCAGCACTGTTCTGAGCCCTTTGCAGAGTTCAAAAGTTAGGAGACACAATTCCCACCTTGAAGCACTTCCAAATCAATCAATAGTGTGAACTGAAGGCAAAATGTGTACTGAACACTGTATTGAGTGCTATGAAAAGAACAGAGGAGTTAGTAGAAACGATCCCTGCCCTCTAGGGGCTGGAATTCTACTGTGTGCACAGGGCTATACTAAATGCTGGGAAGAGTTCTTGAAGCGCTTCCAAATCAATCAGTAGATGTGAACTGGAAGGCAAAATGTGTACCGAACACTGTATTGAGTGCTATGGAAAGAACAGAGTAGTTAGTAGACACGATCCCTGCCCTCGAGGGGCTGGAATTCTACAGTGTGCACAGGGCTATACTAAATGCTGGAAGAGTTCAGTAGTTAGTAGACATGATCCCTGCTCTCCGCTTACAGTCCACTGTGTGCAGAGTGCTGAACTGAGTACTGGAGAGAGGACAGTAGTTAAGAGACATGATCCCTGCCCTCGAGAAAGCTTACTGGCCTGGAATGCCCTCCCTCTTCCTTCTCCCCATCTTCAAAGCCTTGCTGAAGGTATATCTCCTCCAAGAGGCCTTTCCTGACTAAGCCCTCATTTCCTCTTCTCTCACTCCCTTCTGCTAGTCCTGGTTGCTCCCTTTTATTCACCCCTCCCGCAGCCCTACAGCATTAATGTACATATCTGTAATTTATTCATTTCTACTAATGTCTGTCTCCCCAGTCCTCTAGACTGTAAGCTCATTATAGACAGGGAACATGTCTATCAACTCTGTTATACTGCAATAAAATCAATCATATTTATTGAGTGCTTGCTTACCATATGCAGAGCACTATACTAAGTGCTTGGGAGAGTAAAATACCTCAACAGTGCTCTGCACATAGTAAGCACTCAATAAATACAATTGATTGATTGACTGATTGATTGTATGCAGAATTGCCGTACTGAGTTCTTGGAAGCAAGCCCCCACAAGGGACAGGGACCTGTATCTTACTACCACCTGAGGTTTTTTATCCCACTGCTTAATATACAGTACCCTGCATGGAGCAAGCACTCAAAAAATAGTATTACTATTACTACTATTACAGTAGAGTTAATAGACATGATCCCTGTGTGGATGGATGTGTAGATGGATTGCAGATGACGAGGTTTGAAGCAGAAGAGTTGTGCCCATCCACGGAGCCGAGCTTCCCTACGACCCAGGTGACATCCGCCCCACCCCACCCCGACTCCCCCGAGGAGACCTACGTCCCGCTAACGCAGACAGTGAGGGAGGATCGGGAGTCCCTACCCTTCCCCCGCTTTCCTGTCAAGAAGGCCCCGTGGAGGCGGGAGATTTTTCTGGTCTAGGTTCCTGGGGAAGGTTTGTTTCCAGCGATGATTCCGGGAAAGTCTCCCAGCCTCTGAGCTTTCTATGTAAATATTGTTCAAACACACATATATGTGGGAGCACAATGGAAAGGTCAGGAAGACGAGGCCTTTTTTCAAATGTATTTGAAGAGTTTTTTTTAAAAAAAACTGCCCACAAAAGTTTCAGCCTCTCCCTTCTGGCAGCCTTACATTTTCTTATACAAAATACACCTGCCTTTTTTTTTTCCTAAACTAAATATTTCTTCCATCTAATGACTCTCTTTATTAGACAGCATCTGATTTGCATACATTTTCCATACAATTTAACTGCTAGCTGGGGAGAACAAAGGAGCCCGGCTGGGGGCTGGTTGCTGGGAGGTTGCTGGGACAGAAGGATGCTGGAACAGGGAGGGAAGGTGTCCGGCCCCCGGGCTCACTACCCCCCTCTCCTTCACCCCCCTCCTTCCAGAAACTCTTGGCACATCTCAGCTCCAGGGGGCTTAACACCCCATTTGCGTGGGTGGGAATCTTTCCTTCCTTAACAAAATAAAGGCACAGCTAAGATGCTGATCTGCTTGGAGTCCCTTCACTTCTCCACCCGCCCCCCTCAACCAGCCCTGGGCATCCCCCCAGGCCCAGACTAACTCCACTGGGCTCGGGTTGCCTCCCTAGGCCCAGGCTGCCTCCCTGCCCCCTTCAAGGTCCAGCTGCCCGCCCCTCCCCACCCCAGGCCTAGGTGGCTCTCCCAGGCCTAGGCATTTCCCCCACCCCCACTCCCCGAGGTCCCAGTGGTGCCCTCAAGTCCATGCCCAGGGCAGCCCCCCCTGACTGTACTGTGGCATTGTACTATGATGTGTGTGGTTTTGGTTTGGGGTGCTGGTTCACAGCTCATCCCCATCAGGCAGGCTGGAGCCAGGGAAGGCAGACAGATCTACTGGAGCTTCCCAAACCGAGGACTGAAGGAAGGTGGTGCAAACAGTCTGTGGTGGGCCCAAGTGGCCAACCAAGGCTCACTATCCGGAAGGATGGAGGTGGAAGGTCGCAGGCTGCAGGGCTGGGGTGGGGGGGGGGTTGTTTGCTGTCCAGGCCTGAGGCCATCCAGGGTGAGGAGTGAGAGTTTGGCCACCTCAAGGACCTTCCCCTCCACCCGCCCCCTTACACACACACTCTCTCTCTCTCTCTTTCTCTCTCTCTCTCTCTCCCCACCCCTCTGCACTCTGCCAGTGGCGGGGGAGAGGGTGAGAGGAGGGGAAAGAGAGGAGGGAGGAAGCACAGTGAGAAGAGGGAAGGGAAGGAAGCAGAGAGAAAGGAGGGGGGAGAGGAGGAAGGGGAAGGAAGGAAAAGGGAGGGACGGAGGGGGAAGGAAAGGGGAAGGAGGAGGGAGGGGGGAGGAAAGGGAGGGGGAAGGAGGAAGAGGAGCCACGGGCCCACAGCACGTTTCCAGGGTGACGGCGGGCGACCTGATTTGCTCACACCTGCTGGGTTAATTAGGCCAGACGAAAGACGAACCCAAAACTGATTTTCCCTAAAAGATGACTATTGAAAATCAGTGAGGAATGGCCTGCCAGAGATCTGGGGGGCTGCAGCAAACTGTAGAGATCTGGGGCCAAGCCCCAGATCCCCACAGCCCCCCAGTCCCCATGGTCCCTAGTCCCCCATGTTCCTGGACCCTCACAGACCCCAGACTCCCACACTTCCTGGACTCTTCCACCCGCTATGGTCCCACTGTCCTGCCCTGCAGACTCTCAGCTTGGGCCAGTCTACAATGTGTCCACTGCCTTTGCCAATGAGGACTCACTTTACCTAGTCAATCAATCAGTCAATCAATGGTATTGATTGAGAGGTTACTTGGTGCAGAGCACAGTATTAAGCCCCTGGGAGAGGACAGTACAATAGAATTAGCAGGCACTTTCCCTGTCCATAATGAGCTTTCAGTCCACAGAGCTCTCGCACTACGATGTGACAGACAAGAGAGCCAGAGAGCTGGAGACAGTGAGAGAGGCAGAGAGAGAGAGCCAGAAGGAGAACGAGCCTGAGATCCAGGCAGAAGGGGACAGAAAGAGGGATGAAGACAGACGGTTTTATGGTCTCAAACCAGGCCCGGTAAACATGAAGCATTCCGCCCTCAGAGATGTGAGGTTCTGCAGGGGCTCCTGGAGGAGGCCCTACGTTGTCGGGTTCTGATTTCCTTTACGCAGAAAAATGGCTTTGGCACCCAAATAGAGCAAAAACGTAATAATGATGATCACGACGATAACAATAATAATGCTATTTGCTAAGCACTTACTATGTGCCAAGCCCCGTTACTAAGCATGGGAACAGTTACAGGATAAGTATATGGATCACAGTTCATGTCCCACGTGGGGACCACAGTTTAAGGGGGTAGGAGAAGAGGGATTTAATCCTCATTTTGCAGGTGAGGGAACTGAAGCCCAGAAGGAGTATGTGACTTGCCCAAGGTCACTGAGCAGGTTAGGGGAAGGGTCAAATTGGAACCGAGGTCTCCTGTCTTTCAGGACCAGGCTCTCTCCCCTCTCTGACTCCACATGCTGCACACGTTGCAAACATGGTAGCAGGGGAAAAATTAACAGCTTGCAGGTTATTATTTAATCAATCAACTAATCAGTGGTATTTATTGAGCATTTGTGGTGTGTAGAATATTGTATCGAGGCCTTGAGAGAGGACAATACAGTTAGTAGACATGATCCCTGCCCTCAACAAGGTTACAGTCAGTCATCTGCGTGAACAGTGCTGTACTGAGCATTGGGGAAAGGATGATAGAGTTTGGAAACACGATCCCTGCCCTCAAGATGCTGACAGTCTACTGTGTCCAGCACGCTGTGCAGCATACAATACAGCAGAGTTGGTAGATACGTTCCTTGCCCACAGGGAGCTTCTGGTCTAGAGGCTGTTTAAAATTTGGTCTTGTGGGTTGGCTCAGCACAGTATCAGACTTCATCTAGTTCTGCCTTGGCCTACAGGAGCACCAGGCTTCCCAGTCTGAGGCACAGTCCAGTCCCTGCCGTCCCACTTCTGAGGAACATCTTTCACTGCACCTCACCTCTGAAAGCGGGAATTTTCACCCGCATTCTCACACTCTGGTTGCTTTTCCAAGCTCAGAGAAGCCATCAGAACTTAGGTAACTGCAGGTCAGGGAATCGAGGAGGGAGCATTTCTAGCTTTCCCCAGCGCTCTGGGGAGTCATAGGACTGAACTGGGGCTAGAGGCCGCCCATGATCCCTTGACCAGGCCTGTGTCCATGGCATGAATGCCTCCTCGCCCTGGGCTGGTCTGCTTCCCAGCAAATGCTGTGCGTCTCTGGTATCAGGGGCCCTGATCCTCCCACCCACTGGCAGAATCAAGCACCTACCCTTGACCGGCTCTGTGGGGATGCCCAGGTTCCGGGAGAAGCAACCTGCCCCGGACTCCTACCAAGTGCTCACTGGCTGGCGGGCACTGTACCAAGTACCCGCACCATAGGACCGTCTGCTCCTCAGGGGCAGGGATTATGTCACGTCACTTCACCGTGCCTCAACTCCCTCATCTATAAAATGGGGATGAAGACTGTGAGCCCCACGTGGGACAACCTGATCACCCTGTATCCTCCCCAGCGCTTAGAATAGTGCTTGGCACATAGGAGGCGTTTAACAAATGCCACCATCATTATTATTAATATGTCTAATAGGACACAAACTCTATTGCACTTTCCCAAGCACTCAGTACAGTGGTCTGCACACAGTAGACTGTAAGACCCTTGAGGTCAGGGATTGCTGACCTATAACTCTACTGTACTCTCCCAAGTGCTCAGTAAAGTACTTTGCACACAGGAGACTGTGAGCTCCTTGAGGACAAGAATCATGCCTACTATTCTCAATCAATCGATCAATGATATTTAGTGAGTGATTCCTGTGTGCAGAGTACTATATGAAGCACTTAGAGTAATACAACAGAGTTGGAAGACATGCTAGGACCAGCAGAACTGATGGTCTCGGGGGAGATGGAAATTCATATAAATAAAATCCCTTCTCAGTGGATCGACTGGAACAGCGGAAAGTTCTTGAGAAGGAAGGTAGTGTGGCCCAGTGAATGAAGCGTGAGGCTAGAAGAGAAGCAGCGTGGCTCAGTGGAAAGAGCCCGGGCTTGGAGTCAGAAGTCATGGGTTCAAATCCTGGCTCCGCCACTTGTCAGCTGTGTGACTTTCGGCAAGTCACTTAACTTCTCTGAGCCTCAGTTACCTCATCTGTAAAATGGGGATTAAGACTGTGAGCCCCCTGTGGGACAACCTGATCACCTTGTAACCTCCCCAGCACTTAGAACAGTGCTTGGCACATAGTAAGCGCATAATAAATGCTATCATTATTATCCAATCCCAGCTGTCTGCCCCTGGCCTGCTGAGTCACGTTGTGCAAGCCACTTAACCGCTCTTGGGCCTTGGTCTCTTGCTCTGTAAAATGGGGGTGAGTTCCCCACTCTGCTTCCCTCCTTCCCTCTCAGACTTTGAGCCCTGGGTAGAACAAGGACAGGGTCTGATCTGATTATTCCTCCTTGGCCTCAGTGCTCATCACGGAGCCTGGCACACAGTGAGTGTGAAATCAACACCGTAATAGACTCAAGTCTTGTTTCTAGTCCAGCAGCCTACAATACTCAGTCTGGACTTCTGGGCCGAGAGGAGGCTGGTCAGGCTGGGCTGTCTGCAGGTCTCTGACCGGGGCGGGACCAGGCCCAGGCCTTAGGGGAACTGACTGGAGCTGCCCCACAGGCTCAAGCCAGATAGGCCAGTAGCGACATACAGTGGGAGTGGGAGGGGGGGGAGGGAGGCACAGCTCCCGACAGCCAACAGGAAGGGACAGTTCGGTCCAGCGTTATTCTGACCGCCATGAAGCGGGGCCCTGCCATCTGGACGACTGTTGGGGGGCGGGTGTCATCTGTTCTGAATCTGGGTGCCTCAAAGATGCCTCCATCTGCAGCTTACGTAAATGGCGCTCTCCAGCCCACCCCAACGGATGTATGCCCGCCACCCCGGACAGGCCGGGCAGGGAGAAACTTCGGTTTTGCCCACACCTCGGGCGAGGAGAAGGGGGCTGCAGAATGGGGACGATGGGCAGGGGGAAGGAGGGCAGGGGAGGGAGGGAGGGAGGGGGGAGGGAGAGAGAGAGAGAGAGAGGAGAGAGGAGAGGAGAGAGAGAGAGAGAGAGAGAGAGAGAGAAAGAGAGAGAGAGCGCACGTGTGCAGGGTCGGGGGAGAGATTGATTTTATCGGTTCCAAGACCAAGGCTAAGTTCACCACGCTCCCCACTTGCCGCCAGCTCACCTGCCCACCCGCCAGGTGCTGCTGGGGGTCTTGTTGCCCCAAGAGGGCCCCATGCCAGCTCCGACTTCTTCCCACTAATTCAACTCCATTCACCTAGGTGACCCTGCAGCACCCTGGTGATTCCTATAGAGAGGTCTGGCCCATCAGTAGAAACCGGCACAGCGCACTTCTCCCCAGCCTCAGGCCAGTGCCCCAGAGCTCTCCTTAACTCTCTCACCTCCCTGACTCCTTAGCACCCTCAGCCCCACTCTCCTGTCCCTGCAGGGTAAGAGGGAAGGAAGAGGAACAGGTATGAGGAAAAGGGTTAGTTGAGGCTCCAAAGGACCCACCTGACTGGAAGGTGACCTCCAGAGCCTGTCCCACCTGCCCCCTTCCTGTCCCCGGAGCTGTTGAGACCAGGACGGATGCCAGGGCAGATTCAGAGGAGGAGGCCGGGGGGTCCTGCCCCAATTGCTGGGCTTGGCTGTTCATGGGGCCTAGGCTTCTGGGGCTGGGAAGCAGTGCCAGACAGGTCTGAACCCTCGGGGGTGGGGCAATCGGGAGCCGCTGAAGAGGAGAATGTCTGTGCCGGCCCCCCTCCCGCCTCCCAGCCCCCACCACGCCCGGGTCAGATTGCGGCCTGCGCTCGGGCCTGGATCTGGGTCAGTGTTAATTGCCCCTCTGTGCCGAGAGGCCCCGGCTTCGGCCCTGCTGCCTGGATGGAGCAGTCCACCGTGTGCCAACTAATCCATGTTTAAGAGTGTGGATATAAAAATTTTAGATCGGACGGTCGACGGGGAGAGAGTGATTGGGGGTCGGGGTGGAGGAGGGAAGTAGGTCACACTGAGCTCTGCTTTGAAACAGAGAAGAGGAGAGAAGCCCCCTGGCCCCCTGCCCCCCACAAACTCCTCCCCACCCATCGTCAAGAACCTGCCCCAGGCCACTGTCTCTCTGCAGACCCTCTAGGGACACACAGAAAGCTGAGCCACATCCCTTCCATCCCGCCCCACCCTGAATAACTGGCCGCATAACTGAGCAAAAAAGGCCGGAGGAAGCAAGGAGGGAGAGGGGAAGGGAGGAGGCAGGCAGAGAGAGAAGAGGAGCGAGGAAGGATGGAGGGAGGGAGGTGAAAGGGAATGGGGGAGAGGGAGAAAACCCCATGTGGTGAGCAGATCAGAGCCCGGGTGAGAGTCAGCACCCCTCTCAACCCCTCCCCATGCCATCCGTGCAGGAATGGAGCCAGGATCAACTCTTGCAGGCAAGGGTGGAGGGATGGGAAAAGGGGGAGGAGAGGCAGAGAAACGGAGGGGCAGGGGGTATACTGGGGGCAGGGGAGCCGGGACCTCCCTGGGAAAGCTAGAACAGGCCTTCGGAGCCAATGGCCAGCCCAGCCACCAGGCACTGGGCAGGGGAAACGGGTCTGGCCTCCTGGGCAGAGGAGGATCCCGTGGTCCCCACAGACACAGCCTGGCCGTGTGTGGGGGAGGAAGGGAGGAAGGGCAGAGGGGAGTAAGGAGGGAGGAGGGAGAGCTGCCCCAGGGTGGACTGTTGATTCTCGATATCTCCTCCAGAAGCCTTCCCACTCTGAGCCCTCTTCTCCCCAACTCCTTCCCCTTTCTATGTCTCATTTGCACTTGGATCTGTCCCTCTTCAGGTCTTCGTTATTCATCCCACCCTCAGCCCCACAGCACTTATGGCCACATCTGTTATTTATTTTAATGTCTGTCACCCTCTCTAGACTGTAAAACTCACTGTGGGCAGAGAAGGGGTTTACCAAATCTGCTGTACTATCCTCTCCCCAAGTACTTAGTACAGTGCTCTGCCCACAGTAAAGTATTCATTAAATACCACGGATTGATTGACTGCTGAGCAAGGAGGCAGAGAGAGCGCTGCAGTTGTCAGGCGACTGGTAGGATCAGCAATGCTGTGGGGACGCAGAAGGTCCATCCTGGGCAGGCTGGGGGCGGAGAGCATGGTCAAACCATGCCACAGCCACCCGCACTCTGACGAGGCCTGCTGGGAATGCCTCAGTCGAGTGTATCTACTGAGTGCCTGTTGGTAGGCAACAGCGCTGTCCTGTCCAGCTACTCCCCCAAAGTTCCTGGGGATGGGGTCTCCCTCAACCCCGAGCTCCCAGGATGGAACCTCTACTCCTGCTCCTCCTGGAGCTTCAGGACTGGGGTCTCTGCCACCGCTCTCCCTGAGCTCCCAGGATGGGGTCTCTACCGCTGCTCCCACCCAAAACTTCTGGGATGGGGTCTTTACCACCCCTCCCGCCATGTACCCACAAAATACCCAGCACTTACTCTCTCTCTCCCCCAGACCCACTTTTGAAGCCCACGCACCCTCCCACATGTCCAGTAACGGCTCCAAATGCTTTTCAAATCTGTTCAGCGGAATGGATCGATAACTCCTTCCAGCCTCCAGAGCCGGCCTGCCAGCGCTGGGAGGCCGAGCCCAAGCCCGGGCAGCTTCCTCTCCGGGCACGATCCCCCGGGGGCCCGGCCAGGCTGGCCCTCCGCCTGCCAGCTCAGTGGGCCTGGCCACCAGCGGAGAGGGGCCACGCGTTCTCCGGGGGCCCCCTCACAGGGCGCTGCACTATGGAGCCTGGGGGGCTTCCAGCTGGTGCCCGAGGGCCTCCCCACCCCCAACCTCACCCTCAATGGGTTGCAGGTAGAGTCACCCCGGGCCGCTGCCACCACAGCTCCAGGGAACACATCTCTTCTCAGTGAACACTGTGATAGGTGTGGAATATGCATTCTAGACTCTAAACCTGCATGCTTTCTGTGCCAAGCACTACGCTGGGCATCGTGATTGATGCAGGAATAACAGAGCAGACCCAGGCCCTGCCTTATATAGCACTCACGGTCTGCAAGGCAGAGGGAGCAGGGATCCTATCCCCATTTTACAGAGAAGAACAGTAAGGCTCAGAGAGGGTGAGGGACTTGCCCAAGGTGACCGAGCAGGCCTAGGACAAAGCTGGGACTGGCCAGTAGTGAAGCTGTGATTCCTGCAGGAAAAACCCCACTGGCCATGTGGGACGAAGACTTTGTCCAACCCGCTTATCTTATATTGGTCCTAACGCATAATATGGTTGCCTGGCATGTAATAAGCGCTTAACAAACATCATAAAAAGAAAAAGAAAAGTTTCACTCACTACAACAGCAGCTGCTTTCCATGTTCTCCATCTTTTCTGCACATCTGCTGGAAAACTTCCAAGCCTTCACTGGCAATAGCTCGTAGCAGGCAACATGGAAGACCAACCCTCAGCCCTGCTGCTCCCCATCACACACACCTTGACATGTGTTACACACATACATGCATACACATACACACACACCTCCCTCCCACACCCACATACCACATCATCCACAGAACCATACTGCTCTATATCTCTACATGTGCACACCTCCCCGCCCTGCCCCCCCGCCACCATCCGTAGACACATACCACCCACACCTCCACGAGGGTACGCAGACACACCACCCACCTTCCACATGTACATGCGTGCGCAAACACACACACACACACACACACACACACACACACAGAGCCATGGGGGTGAAGAGGGATGAACCGAGGAAGGCCTCTTGGAGGATGGTGGATATGTCCTAGGGCCCTGAGTGACTGGAGGCTGACCACAAGCCATCTCTGCATCCAGCCCTTCAGTGCCCACGTGCGGGGGGATGAAAGAGGGATGAATCAGAGAAGGGTCTCCTGGAAGGAGGGTTGGGTCTCAAAGGGCCCTGAATGAACCGAGATGCTGACCACATGTCCAGCCCCTCATCGAGTCCTTCAATCTCCACTGCCCCAGGGTGGCCGCGTGTCCAAGTTTAATTACTGCAGCCACAGTTTTCCAGCCAATCGGAGCCCAGATTTCCTTGGAGCCAACCCCAGACTCCAACCTGAGCCCGGGGGAAGGGTCGTGGCATGGGGCCCTGCCGCTCTGTCCGTGTGCCCCCAGGCATGTCCCCATCCCCATCTAAGCCTCCAGCTGGGCACACTTACGTGTTCACACTCGCCGTGTGCACACGAAATTCTCACAACATCACCAGAATGTACACCCAGCTGGCTCTCCCGAGTCCCCAATCCCCTTCCCTTAATTGGCCTCCTTGCTGGGAACTTCAAGGGAAGAGGAAGTTCTACGGCAGACGCTCGGAGGAGGCAGAATCGTTCAGTTCAGTTGACCCTGAATTCCCCAAAATGGGAGAGCTGGTTGGCCCACCTCCCAACCCCAGTACTGTGTGTTAGCCGGGCCTCAGTGCGGCTGGACCAGCCCCGCATGCAGGCCCCTTGCCCCTGCCACCTGCCCACACTGCCCGGATGGAAGCCACATCCCACAGGCCAGGCTGGCCAGGAGGGGCATTTGGCCTCCCTGAGGGGTGGGGGTGGGGCCGGTTATCCCTGGGGGCATCTCACCCAGCCTCGAAGCGACTTAGAGAGTACAAGCACAGCCCCTAGGGGTGGAGGCGGACCCATTCTGAAAGGGCCCCTTTTGCCCCCACCACCCAACATTCCAACTTTTGCCTTCGCCCACCTCCTCCCAGAAGCCTTTGCCGATTCTCGCCCAGCACACTCAGCCATACCTGGCCCAACCTCTCCTGGCCCAAGTATCCATTTCCAACGGCCCACAGCCTCACCCTTTCTTCTGGCCCTCAGAGTCCCAGCTTTACCCTGTTTTGGGGAGCCCTGCTTACCCAGGGGCTTGAGGGCGGAGGTGGGGCTGTGACCCCCTACCCTAGGGCCAATGTTGGCAGCAGATGGAAAGGGCCCCACAGCTGGTTGGGTCAGAGATGTCAGACTGGCCGAGCCCTGTGGCCCGGAGGGCAGAGTGTGGGGTTGGGAGCCTGGGAACCTGAGTCAGCCAGCCAGCGGGGTGACCTCAGATCGAGCACTGAGCCTCTCCAAACCCCAGTCCCCTCTCTGTTAGAATGGGGAGATGATTCCCACTTTCCCCTGCCTCCACCCAGCAGACTTGTCAGCTCCTCAGGGGCAGGGGTCGGGTCTGCTAACAGAGAGAGCCAGCGTGGCTTAGCAGAAAGAACACAGGCTTGGTAGTCAGAGGACCTGAGTTCTAATCCCATCTCCACTAGTTGTCTGCTGTGTGGCCTCGGATAAGTCACATAACTCCTCTGTGTCTCAGTTACCTCATCTGTATAAACAGGGAATTAAAGACTTGAGAGCTGTATGTCACACAGGTACTGTGCCCAACCTGATTATCTTGTATGTACCCCAGGGCTTAGTATAGTGCTTGGCACATAGTCTGAGTTGCTGAATAACCGCAGAAAAAGAAAAAAACTCGGCTTCTGACCCTGCCTGGACAAGATTCAATTGGAGTTGACTGGAGGTCGGGACACAGTTGCCGGGGAAATGTAGACCCCACCCAGCAGAAGCATGCCGACCATGAGTGCAGAGGATGGTATGGTTGCCTGTTTCCCTACCCCTCACCACCCCCCCGGGGCTCTTGTCCCATGGGGAAGCCTCATCTTCAGGCTTTTTCCCACTCAGGGGGAGGGGGGAATCCATTTTCTGTTGGGAAAAACCCACTGTGCCTGCAACAGCAGAAGCGGATGCCAACCTTCCCTGCCTCTTCACGTTGGGAGAAAGCCCTGTAATGAGAGCTCCCTGAAATGTCAAATAATCCTTGTCTCCTAACAGGCCCTCCTTTGTATCATTCCCGGGGCCTCGCTTGATATGCGCAGATAACAAAAGTGTTCAGGAAGAAGCCAGAGGTAAGCGAGAGTGGAAGGCAGGAAGGCTGGTCCCCCGCCTCTGCCTGTGCCTCTGTATAAATATGTTCTGGCTAATAGAGGGGCCATTGTTGGGCCTCCTCCCAACGATGTCACCACAGCGAGGAGATCGAAGGGGACTCGGTCTCTGCGGCTGACCGCCACAGTTCTGCTCCACACCGACCCGTGGTCAGGGGTCGCAGAGCCGGAGAGGGGCCCGGGCCCAATTCAGTCGGAGATGCAGAAACCACAAAGTATGGTGTGGAGGAGGGCCTAGTGAACAGGGGAATTGAGAGACCTGGGTTTCTGATCCCGACTCTGCCCCTTGCCTGCCGTGGGATCTTTGGACAAGTCGCTTGACTTCTCTGGGGCCTTAGTTTTCCTTATCTGTAAAGATGGAGATCCCATAACATGTTCTCCTTTCCCCCTTAGGACTGAGTCCAACAAGATTATCTTGTGTCTACCCCATCGTTCCAGTACAGTGCTTGACACCTAGTAAGTGCATAACAAATATAACCATTATTATTACTGTGCAGTGGGTGCACAGTGGAGTTACCTAGGTTAAGTTACGGACCCAGGATCAGGATATGGTGAGTCTGCTGAGAAACAAGGGTGTTGCTTGACTGCTTGCCTCTCCAGCCCTGGACTCTCCCCCAGGGACCCAGGATGGGACCACCCCATTTCCCGATTCTCCCTTCTCTATTCCTGACTCTCCTACGTGACCCGAGCATGGACCAACCAACCCACCTGATTTGCCCCTCTTCCTCCTGACTCTCCCTCACTCTTCACCCAACACCTTGCAAATCTCCCCTCCATATCCCTTGAATTCCCCAAGTGGACCCAGGATAGACCACCTGTAAAATGGGAGATTGGATATCTGTTCTTCCTCCCCATTAGACTGTGACCCCATATGGCCAAGGGACACAGTCCAACCTCATTGTTTTGTTTCCTACTCCAGTGCTTGGCACATAGTAAGCACTACTCAGATGCCTCCGTTTTCCTGAATTATGACACAGCTGTGGGGGTGGGAAGCGGTTCCCGCCTGTCCCTCACTGGGAAGTGGGGAGACCCATGAGCCATCCTTGTGCTGCAGGGGGCAGTCAGAGGCCCCGACCCCCACAGGACTTTGCAGGCTCAGCAACTCTCTCCTCTGTGCTCATGTACCCGTGTCCACTCCATTATCTGCTTTGGACCCACTCAGGTTGCACACATTTTGATGGTCTTCCTCCCGTGGACAGAGCAGAAGCTACTTAGCGGGCAAGGGGCCATCACTTCCTTATTCAGGATGCTGGCCGCGCTCTCACCCATGGACACACAATTTGCTAGAAATGGCCTGGGGTTTCTAACACTCAATCAATCGATGGCTATTATTGGAGTGTTTACTGTGTGCTGAGTATTGTGTGAAGCGATTGGGAAAGGACTACACAGCAGAAAAGACAGGTCACTTTGAGGGGCAGGGAAGGATTCAGTCCTGCCTTCTGTGGTTTTTATTCCCAAAGAATACGTGTATTTTTTCAACCTCTCCTCCTTGCCTCTGTTTTATTTATGACTATCGTCCTTCTCGATGGGTAACTTTTGATCTGCGTGTGCAGATAATTAATGCCTCAATCTGCTAGGCAACCTCCCCTCCCCTCTAGCTAAGGTAAGTAAGGGTTTATAGTCAACACTGAGTTTAATATCCTGATGGAGGGGCTCCAGCCCCTGCTTCCTACCCAAGGGCCTCTGCTTGCGCATACAGAACAACCCCTCCCTGGTCCCTTTCCCCTTACTGTGGTCCCCCCATGGATACCCCATGTCTCTATTTGGATCTTCCATGGAAATCTGGGCCGGGTGACATGGAGCTGGCCATTTCTGGATTGGGGCCAGTAAGACAGCTGGCCATCCCCAGGTGGGGCAGTAAGGTGACAGCTGGCCATCTCTGTGTGGGGTTAGTAGGACAGCTGGCCAGCCCCTCATGGGGAATGGGACAGCTGATCATCCCCGGGTGGGGCAGTGACATCCCCGGTGGTTATCTACAGACAGGGCAGTAGGACAGCTGGCCATCTCTGGGTAGGGCAGTAGAACAGTTGGCCAGCACAAGGTGGGGCAGTAGACAGCTGGCCATCTCTGGGTGAGGTAGCAGGACAGCTGGCCATCTCTGGGTGGGCCAGTAAGACAGCAGGCCATTCATGAGTGGGGCAATAGGACAGCTGGCCACACATAGGTAGGGCAGTAAAACAGGTGGCTATCTAAGTGTGGGGCAACAGGACAGCTGGTCATCTCCAGGTGGGGTAATAGAACAACTGGCTGTTCCAGGGGCTGCACTGTAGGGCACCTGGCTGTACCCCGACAGAACACTGCTCATTAGCCCACTGTCCCACTGGACTTCTCTTCACTCCTGAAACAAGCTGGGTACATGCCCCCCCAACCCCCACTCCCACCAAGCGCCTTCCACCATACTCCAACCGGACCCAGAATCTTGGCCCTACAGGTCTGACTGACCGGAACCAGTCCTGGAGAAATTGGGGCCTGCAGCTGCAGTCCCTGTGGACCATCCTGCACCCAGGGAAGGGGGAAATTCCCAACAGATTGACACATCACCCTCTCCCCTCTGACTAGAGGCGGAGGTGGCTTGTGGCAATGGCTGGTGAGGGGTGGCGGGCACGGCATGGTGCCTGCGGCAGTGGTAAGAGTGATGGGGGCACTGATGGCAGAGGTTGTGGTGGTGGTGATGGTGGAGCTTGCGGCAGGGGGTGGTAGCAGTGCTAGCAATGGTGGAGGGAGTGGCAGGGGGTGGTGGCAGTGGAAATGGCAGAAGTCGTGGTGGCAGCAGTTGCCAGGAGTACTGGTGGTGTGTGGGGGGAGTTGCTGGCAGTGGTAGGGGGAGGAGCGGTAGCAATGGTAGGGGCGGGGGGGTGGTGGTGGTGTGGGGGCTGGAGGGGACCGCGGAAGAGCAATGAAGGCATGCCAAGTGGACCTGCCGGTCCTGCCGGTCGAGACAGACCAATCGAGAAAGGTCAAGGACGGGGGGGAGAGCAGCCCCCCTACCACCTCCCCTCTCTTGCCCTCCCCACCTCTATCAATTCAATCAATCAAATCAATCATATTTATTGAAGCACTTACTGTGTGCAGAGCACTGTACTAAGCGCTTGGGGAAGTACAAGTTTGGCAACATATAGAGACAGGTCCCCTACCCAAACAGTGGGTCACACAGTCTAGAAGGGGGAGGACAGAGAACAAAACCCAAACATATTAACAAAATAACAATAAACAGAATAGATATGTACAAGTAAAATAGAGTAATAAATATGTACAAAACATATATACATATACACAGGTGCTGTGGGGGAAGGGAAGGAGGTAATGACTGGGGGATGGAGTGGGGGGCACGGGGGGAGAGGAAGGGAGGGGGCTCAGTTTGGGAAGGCCCTATCCCCCACCGGCTCTGTCTCCACCTCCACCCCGACCAGCTCCCCAATGGCTCACTCCCCATCGGCTTCCTCTCCACCTCTGTCCCCCACCAGCTCTGTCCCCACCAGTTCCGTCTCCACCACCAACTGGTCAACCACCATCCCCCACTGGCTCCGGCCCCCCCACCAGCTCAGACCCCATCACCATCCTTCACCAGCTCCGTCCCCAGCTCCCTCCACTTCAGTCTCCCAGCAGCTCCCCAATCGATTGTCGTTGCTGGGAACACAACGTTCAGGGGAACATCTCCCAGCGTTGTGTACATTGCCTGTTTTCCCGATGTTGACAAACATACTGATCGCTGTTTACTTTGCTCCTCATAGCAACGGCTGACACTACCTGTCTCGAATTCCTCTGGAGACTGCAGTGAGAGAGGCTCCTGCATCGTTCGGTATGGGTCACCGTTGACCGGCACCATCACACCATCTCTGGGCCAGACCCTAGTGGAGGGTCAAAGGGTGCCTTTGGCAGCACCCCCACCATGAACCTGTATGTCTGTCCAGATGACCCAACCAGACCGAAGCAATCACGGGTTGAGGGGTGGGGAAAGGAGATAGAGGGGAGACATGCCACACACACAACAAACACATACACTTTGTGGGGGGCAGGAGGGGGCAGGCGAGACAGGCTGAGGGCCAGAGCGACCCCAGAGAAGAAACAGCATTTACCAGTAGCGAGCCCTCCCACCCCCGCGGGAAACCCCCGCTCCCACCAATCCAGTGTCTCCTTTCTCTGGCTCCTCTAAAAGGCCTGCACTTGGAGCCCGGGACAGGGTAGAGAGAGAAGGGAAGGTGGGGGTTGAGGTGGGAAGAACTTTCTTAAAAAATGGTATTAGTTAAGCACTTACTATGTCGCCTGGCACTGTTCGTAAGCACTGGGGTAGATACAAGGGTAGTCAGGGTTTGGACACAGTCTGGTCTCACATGGGGTTCACAGTCTTAATCCCGATTTTATAGGATGAGGTAACTGAGGCACAGAGAAGTGAAGTGACTTGCCCAAGGGCCACACAACAGACAAGTTGGGTAAAGCTGGGATTAAACCAAGATCCTTTCTGACTCCCGGGCTGTGCTCTTACCCATTAGGCCACGTTGAGATCTCCTATCCCTTTCTGTTGTGCTGATCTTGCGAGCAGGCCAAACTACATTCATTCAATTCATTCATTCAATTGCATTTACTGAGCGCTTACTGTGTTGCAGAAGCACTATATTAAGAGCTTGGAAAGTACAATTCGGCAACAGAGACAATCTACTCAACACTGGGCTCACAGTCTAGAAGACTGTCTCCCTGCCCCCTCGAACCCTCCCCCCAAGTTCCTGTCAAACTGTCAAAGCGCTTAGTACAGTACGTCTGCACACAGTAAGCGCCTCAATAAATATGACTGAATGAATGAATGACATCACATCGCTAGTGACACATGGACTCCAATCCGGACCTCTGCCCAGAGCAGGTCACACCCACGCCAGGCTTCTGGGTGTCCCCAAACCGTACCCGTAGCCCTGTGTTGCAAGTTGGGGGTGGGGGAACCCGTTTGTCAGCAGGAGAGCCATTCCTTGCCTCGGCATTTGCTTTTATTTTTCCGAGTGTTTGGAAGCTACCGCCCAAGCTGGCTTCCAAGAATGGTTCGAGTTGGAGGCTAGGCGAGGGCCTCAGGCACGGCTCAGGCTGGTGGACATCCTGACGGCTGGGAGAGAGGGAGTAGGGGAGATGGGTGGATGCACAGAGGGAATCAGACCAGTGGGGGCATGGAGTTGGGGTGCGGAGCTGGACAGCTGATTTCTGACCGGGCCGAATGGACACTGGAGTGGACCTCCTGCCGCTGCCCTGGCTGGACCACAGTGCATATCCCTCTCCCAGGCAGGGGAGGAAGCAGAAAACAAGCTTACTCCCCAGGAGCTCTCCCACGATACCATTTCACACTCGGGGATGGGAGCCACCCGCACTGAAGCCACCTGTGCTGCCTTCTCCTGGGATTACTTCCCAGTATGACCGGCAGGAACCCCAGCCCCTGCTATGTTGAGCCTCGTTCTCTGGGCCTGAGGGGGGGGGGGGGGGGGGCCCAGACTTTTGGCCACACGGCCACTACCCACCCCTGCAAAATGCGCCCCCACCACCCTCTGCCCTCCTCCCATCTCACAGGCCCATTTCCCCACAGCCCCTCAGCCCACTGTGTTGTACTGGCCTCTCACACCCAGCTTCCCTAATAAGGACTAGCCTAGGGGGCTGTGGGGCCTGGGTCTGAGCCCAGATGCCCCTTTTCCCCCCAACTACTCAGGGAGAAGGTGAGCAGCATCAAGGAGCTGGAGGGAGGCCTGTGGGAGCCGGTGCAGATGCCCCGAACAGAGGGGAGAGTCAGGGAAGTGGCCACGTCGACAGACCAGCCCCGACCCGGACCAGCATTGACAGCCTGTCTCCGCCAGAGTTGGAGCCTGGTGGGACCAGCCCGGACATGGCGCTTGCTGGCAGACCCCCCAGCCCATCACCCTCCCCATGGACCCCGGCCCCATGCCCCGAGCCGGACCTCACCGTCGTGTCCCCGGCAGCGGCAGTGGTGGCTCTCAGCACTTGCCTTCGATGTGGCTGAAACGAAGAGAGTGGGGTTTAGTCATCGCTCCCTCCACGGCTGGCACGCTCACAGCAGGCTGACGCGGAGAGAGAGCAAGCCAAGCCGGTGGCGGTTGAGCCGGTCTACCCCGTGTCGAGTGCGGGCCCCTGCCAGCAGGGAGTCGGGCTGAGTCCGGGGTCCTTGGGGGTCCCCAGGGCCCAGGGCCCCACCCCCAGGGCACCCACATCTCACAGGAGGAAATGAGTCTCTCAGGCCCTGCGGCAGACGGGTGGGAGCGGAGGGGAGCTGAAGACCCACTGGGAGTGGTGCCGCTCTGCCGGGGACTTGGCAGAGAGAGAGTCAAATGTCCTGCCTCAAAGGGGGAGCTGGCCCCTTTAATGGGGGAGCCAAACCCTATAGTGAATGGACAACTGAGTGCTCAATGAGCTCAGGGAGCCCTGTGCGGGCAAAGAAGAACGCCGAGAGCCCAGGGAGGGCACAGATCTCAGGAGCGGCCCCAGGTGGGCCGCCCTCGGGGCCCAGTGCACTGTGGGACAGACAAGGAGTCTGAGGAAAACCCAGGCAGGAGCCCCAGCCTCCGTCTGTCCAGCCCTGGGGGGCTTCCTGGGGCCAAACAGAATGTGACTACGTGACCTGCCCACCTAGGCAGCAACCAATCAGGGACTGGTATAACCAGAGTGACAGGGTTCCAGTCAATCCCCTCTCCCCCGGTTGGATCTTAACAATGATCAAGCCCCCACCTGCACTGACCCCCGGGAAACCAGTTGCAAGGGCAGGAGGCCGGATTCAGCAGAGGCCCAGGGTGCAGGAAGGACAAAAGAGCCGGTGTACGAATTGGAAAAGAACCACCCAGCTCTGCCCATGAGCCTCAGCTACCACAATTCTTGCCAAACAGAGTCACATCCATCCAAACTTCATCCCGATCCCATTCACCTTGCCCTCCAGGAAAGCCAGGGATAGGTGAGGGCCTGGGGCCATCCCGTGACCTATCAGGCTGGGGCTGATTCCTCAGTGGGGCTGCCCCACAAGTTGACTTTGCCCCAGTGCACGCTCCAGCAGCAAGAAACCAAAGGAGAAGTTGAATAACTGTTAGTGGCCCCGGGCCTTTGCCACAGGCCCAAGGGAGCTGCGGCAAGGGGGAAAGGGGGAGGTGGGGAGAAGACGAAGGGGAGGTTGGGGGGGGGGGGCGTTCTCGTTCAGAGAATCTATTTAAAAGGACCACTACGAGGAACGAGTCTGTTCTCGCTGCGGGAAAAATGCATCGCAAGCCACATCATTAGATTTCCTGGGCAGCTCAAAAACCTCCCTGAAAACCTCCATCTGTCCACGTTTCTGCTGAGAGCCTGCTGCCAATCCCTTCCCCAGAAGACAAGACAAAACTCTTAACCAGCAGGACTGGAGAGGAGTGATGGTGGAGGGGAACTAGGAGGGCCGGGGTCCAGGACAGCCAGGGATTCGGGGGTGCCAGGGGCCTCAGGAGCCCCAGAAGGGCCAAGATGCAACAAGGAGGGCCGGGTTGTGAAGTCCCCTGCCACCGTCAGGTAAGAGACAGACACGATGTTTCAGGTATGCCTGGACCCATCAGGTTTGCCCCCCCGACTGGGTTTCACTCCTGAATGGCCAACTTGGACCATGGCCGGTGGGGGGCCTGGTGGAGTCAAAGAATCTGGGTCATGAACTAGGATCTGCCACTCATCTGCTGTGGAACCTTGGGCAAGTCACTTCCTCTGTGCCCCAGTTACCTCATCAGAGAAGCAGTGTGGGCTCAGTGGAAAGAGCCCGGGCTTTGGAGTCAGAGGTCATGGATTCAAATCCCGGCTCTGCCAATTTGTCAGCTGGGTGACTTTGGGCAAGTCACTATCACTTCTCTGGGGCCTCAGTGACCTCATCTGCAAAATGGGGATGAAGACTGTGAGCTCCCCGTGGGAAAACTTGATCACCTTGTCCTCTCCCAGCGCTTAGAATAGTGGCTTTGCACATAGTAAGCGCTTAACAAATAATAATAATCTGTAAAATGGGGATTCAACATATAAATTATTTATTTATATTATTGTCTGTCTCCTCCTCTAGACTGTACATTCATCATGGGCAGGGAACATGTCTGCTAATTCTAGTGTACTATACTCTCCCAAGTGCTTAGTATAGTGCTCTGCACATAGTAAGCACTCGATAAATACCACTGATTGATTGGGGGCCGGAATGGAGGGGGAGGGGGAGAGGGAGGTGAACAATAAGTCTGGAATGCCCAAGGGACCCCTTGCTCAGGGAGTTCTGAAGCAAAGACTTGAGCAAAGCCACCAGGCTCTTCTCCGCCTTCACCCTTGGGCCCATCTGGGGTGAAAAGGCACGGTGGCCAGCAGAAAGAGCCTGGGGTTGGGAGTCAGGAGTTGTGGATTCTCACCCCAGCTCCAACCCTGGCTTGCTGGGTGACCTTGGACAAGTCACTGACCTCTGCGCCTCAGTGCCTTCATCAGTACCATGGGGATGAGATTCCCCACTCTCCCTCCCTCTCAGACTGGGAGCCCAGTGTGAAAGCAGGGATGATGTCCAATCTGAGTCTGCCCGGCGCTTAGCACCATGCCTGAACCCTAGCAAGCACTGTATCAAAGTTGCAATTGCTACAGTCACAATCAAGCCCCAAACTGGCCTCTATAGCCCTGACCTCTCCCCTTCTGCGCAGTCTCACATTTCCTCCTGCCTTCACAACACCTTGACCTGGATGTCCCACTGACACCTCAACTTAATACATCCAAAACAAAACTCCTCATCTTCCCACCCAAACCCTGTCCTCCCCATCACTGTACACAGCCTCACCATCCTCCCTGTCTCACAGATCTATAACCTTGGTGTTATCCTTGACTCACCTCCCTCATTCAACCCACAGATTCAATCTGTCACCAAATCCTGTCGGTTCTTCCTTCACAACATCTCTAGAATCTGCCCCTTTCTCCCAATACACACTCATTGTGGGCAGGGAGTGTGCTTACCAATTCTGTTGTAGTGTGCTCTATATAGAACATTGATTGATTCGAACTTCTACCATGCTGATTCAAGCCCTTATTCATTCATTCATTTGTATTTATTGAGCGCTTACTGTGTGCACAGCACTGTTACTAAGCACTTGGGAAGTATAAGTTGGCAAACATATAGAGACGGTCCCTACCCAACAGTGGGCTCACAGTCTAGAAACCCTTCTTGACTTACGGTGTCCAACCTCCTCACTGACCTCCCTGTCTCCCAGTCTGTCCCCACACCCACCCCATTCCTTACTTCTCTCTGCAGCCCAGAATCACTTGTCTGGAAAAAAAGTTCGGTCCACACCACCCTACTATTCAAGAACCTCCAGTGGTTACCCGTTCAACTCCTACATCAAACACTTCCTCACCCATCAGTCAATCAACCTCTCAGTTGGCCTTACCCTATTCTCCTTGTGCTATGAACAAGTCTGTATCATCTCCCCACTGCACATATCCCTTATACTTTAACACCATTGCTTCCCCTTCCTGTAATTTATTGACTGTGTCCTCCTTTAGACTGCAAGCTCCTCAACAGCAAGGATTGTGTTTACTAACTTGATTGTACTGTCCTCTTCCAAGGGCTCAGTACAGTGATCTGCACACAATAGACGGTCAGCTCCTCGAGGGCAGAGATGGGTCTATTAACTCTACTGTCCTATCCCCAGTGCTCAGCACAGCTAGTCTGCCCACAGTAGCTTGGAAGCTCCTCATTCATTCATTCAATCGTATTTAGGCAGGGATCAATCAATCAATCAATCGCATTTATTAAGCGCTTACAGTGTGCAGAGCACTTGGGAGAGTACAACGTAACAGATTCCTGATCCACAATAAGCTTAAAGTTTAGAGGAGGAGACAGACTAACACTAAAAACATTATGGATATGTACATAAGTACTGTGGGCTAAGGGAGTGGTGAATAAAGGCAGCAAATCAGGTCGATGCAGAAGGGAATGGGAGAAAAGGAAATGAGGGCTTAGTCAGGGAAGGCCTCTTGGAGGAGATGTGCCTTCAATAAGGCTTTGAAGAGGGAGAGCAATTGTCTGTCAGATAGGAAGAGGGAAGCATTCAAGGCCAAGAAGCAGGATGTGGGTGAGAGGTAGGTGGCGGAGATAGGATGAGACTGAGGTACAGTGAGACAGTGTGGCATTAGAGGAGTGAAGTGTGGTGAGCTGGGTTGTATGTGTACTAGTGAGGTGAAGTGGTGAGGGGGCAAGGTGCTTTAAAAGCCGATGGTGAGGAGTTTCTGTTAAACGTAGAGGTGGATGGGCAACCACTGGAGGCTTTTGAGTGGGGAAACATGAACTGAATGTGGCCTAATCATGTCTTTGAATGACTGTTGTACTCCTCTGGACATGCAGGATGATGATGAGGAGGAGGAGGACGATGACTGACCTAGCCCTCACCCCCAGTGTCCCAGGTCAAGCTGGGCTGACCAAAGCCTCATTTGCCCAGAGGACAGTGCTTGGGCACGACCCACACCACAGACCCTGCCCATGCCCGTGGTAGCCCCAGGGCAGGGAGGGCAGCACCTCTTCAGCTACTTCGGAACTCAATTTGTCCCTCTGGCCCCCTTCGTCGCCCAACTGTAACCCCAAAGAGCCCTGCGAGGTATGTCTGCCTGTCTGTCTACCCTGATTAGTTAACAAATTTCCACTTGTTGCCCAGAAAAACACCCTGTTGTGGCCTGCTCAATTATAACTGTAAGAACAGCTTTCTTGAACATTTGTTCAATCTCTGTCCAGTCCTGCCTTCAGAGTTTTGGAGCTCAAAGGCGGCAGAGTGGATATGAAGCTTAGCCTCCTCTGACGCCAGCAGGTCCTCTGACAGCCACCTTCTGAAGGGTTGGTGGTAGGGCACACGTGTGAATGTGTGCTTGTGTAGCTGTGAATGGTGTGTGTGGTGTTTGTGTGTATGTGTGTACATGCATGGATACACCCTGTTCCTCCCACATCACAACCCCAACCTCCCCCTCCCCAACCCTCAACAAGCTGGGGGCTTCGGGGACCCAGCAGCTTTGAAGCTTTGATGAGTTTCCAGACTCAGATAAGAGGAGAGGGAGAGAGGAAGATTGCTGGGGCTGGGGATGGAGGTAGGTGGGGTCAGGGAAGGGCGAGGGTTCTTTCAGGGTGGTCCAGGGTCTCAGTTTAGTCTGGCAGGGGGCCCAGTCCCCAAGGGATCAAAGGGTTTGTCATGAGGCTCCAGGCCTGGCCAAACCAGAGCGGGGGGACATGGTCTCCGGAGCCGAGGCTGCCGCAATTGGAAACTTTCCTGGCACAGATCCCTGTAACTGACAGATTGACTGTTCCCACTGACTAGCTCTCTCCCTCCTTCCCTCCTTCTCTGTGCCACATCTCAGACTTGGGGGGCGTAGGCCACTAATGGCAAAGGCCGATCAAAAACACAGTTTGCCATTTAGTATTCGGCTTCGATACAGTGTCGCATAGGAAACTTTGAATCTCAAACTCACACCTCCATGATATTAAAGGCAACTGGTGTCTTAGGAGTCAGAGGTCGTGGGTTCTAATTCCAGCTCTGCCACTAGTACAGCTGTGTGACTTGGGCAAGTTACTTAACTTCTCTGTGCCTCCAGTTAACCTCATCTGTAAAATGGGGATTAAAGATTGTGAGCCCCATGTGGGACAACCGGATTACCTGGTATTTCCCCCAGCACTTTGAACAGTGCTTGGCACATAGCAAGCACTTACAAATACCATCATTATTATTATTATTATTATTGTTAACAACTGAATACTTCTCATGGGGAGAACGTGAACCCCACAGCCCTTTCCTCCCTACCAAAGAGGGTGGAGTGCAACTGCTTCCCTAAACGTGGCTTCCCACACATAGGCATTTCCCTCTCCTCTCCCCATCCTCCACCTCCTGTGACTGCCCAGAAAAACCTCTGAGTAGTGGCCCTGTGAAAAGCTGCCCCACATCCTGGGACGAGCTCCAGTGGGGGAAACCCCACGGGCTGCACCGAGCTGCCGAGGCCTCAGCAGTCCAACGGATGGCCAGGACCGGGAATTCTCTGCATTTTCTCTCCTGCTATTTCTCCCTCAGGCCATGGGGCTTCTCACCTCCTAGGAAGCTCCCCAAAATGTGGGTCCTTTGGGGTGGGTGTCAGGGAGGTGAGGGGAAATCGAGAGTGGATCCGCAAAGGCCACGGCGAGAGGCCGCTCTGGCCGCGGTTCCAGGGGTGGCATGACTCACGGGCCTCACACACAGTGGGCTGCCACTGGTCAGAGAGTGGCAGGGAGGCACCGGGCTCAGAGGCCTTTCTGCAACAGTTGCCCTCTGGGTCTCCCATGGGCAAGCCTAACAGGTGGGAGACCAGAGAATGTGTCTGTGCTAGAGGCGGCTGATGGATGGAGCATGGTGGTGCGGGAAACTGAGATCCCCAGGTTAGCTGTATCACTCTTTCCTCTCCAGCAGGTGACCGGTTCAGTCTACTATGATGCAGAACTGCTGCGCAGGTCAGCTTCTCCCAGGGATCAGCAAAACACCACCCCCAATCTGCTCAGATTGGCATGCCTGGGACAATGCCTGATGCCCAGGACCATGCCTCCAGGATGGCACCTCCCGGGGCCCAGGACGACACCGTCAGGTGCCCAGGATGGTGCCCATTAATCTGTCGGTAACCGATGGCAGGCTGTCCAGCCCTGTCCACAAGGTTCGCACTGCACTTATCTGACTCAATCTGAAATCCCTTTCCCCAGCCTGCTTCCCCGCAACCACACCTCATCCTTTAGACCAGGTGGGGCTCCCCACCGACAGGACTCCCCACCAACCATCAGCCCAGCGGTCTATCCAGCAGCTCTGGGTGACCACACACGCCTGTCTGCCATCATCCGGTGCCCCGCTGCCCTCCTGGACCTTACTAGAGGTCCCCGATGGGCCCTGCCCATCTGTCAGCCCAGGGGAGGTTCCCAGATCCCTGCTGCTCCCACCCAGAGCCAACAGAATCTCTGGGGAGTAAAATGCGGTGGGCCTGCCCTTCAGAGACTGGGGCCAACGGGCTCCCTCCAACCCCTTCCAACATCCTAGGCTGGCCCGGGGCTCAGGGTGCCCAAAGGTTCACCTGCCGGGCACCACACCAGCCTGGGGCCAGGGTGCTCTCCCTAATCCATCTTGTAAGCCCAGTTCCCGAATCCTAAACATTCCCCCCATTTCCACTGTACTGTCCCCAGTGGGTACCCACTTCGGACAAGCCAGCCAAACACTGGTCTTTGTCAATGGCCCTCCTACAGGGGCCCGGCCCAGTGCCCTGGTCGCCCTCCCCACCCCCGGGGGCAATGCGGGTGAAGTAGAGCTGGGCCAGCGCCATGAAAGATAGCTGGGGTACCCCTCCCCCTCTGCCCTCTGCCTACTCCATGGTCAAGGTGGGCATGGGTTTGGGGGTTCCAGCCAACCACTTGCTGGCAGTTTAAACATTTAACCACAACACCCCACCCACCCCCACCCCCATGCTGGATGGGAGTGGGTGAGTGGAGGGAGCAAGGAAAGCACTGAAGCAACCACCACAGTTGATCATTGGCCTTTCCAAAATCCGCAGAACACAATGTTCCCGGACTGACAGACCTGATAGGGAGAGGATCAGGCAAATGGGGCAGCAGTCGCTCCCAACTGTTTGCTACAGGTCACCGCCGTAAACCACTGGCAAGAAGATCCTGGAGTGGGGACTGCACTGACGGTCCGTAAAGAAAGCAGGCATCCTGCTGTCTTCATTTTGCGGAGATGTGTTCTAAAGCTTTTACAGGTCCTGCAAGGATCGGGTTTATGGTGTGATAGTTTCATCGACTCAATGAATTTTTCCCCAATCCCCAGCTGTTGTGTCCCCTTTCAGACAGTTCCAGCCAGCCCAACTTGGCCGCTTGCCCAGAGCTAAGCCCCGCCCACTCTCTCTCTCTCTCTCTCGGGCACTGCCAGCGTCCAATGATGGTGTTCTGCTAATTTGCTGGAAGGCCACGTGGGTCAGAGGGGAAAGGTCCCTGCAGGGCAGGTAACAGGTTGTAGGCTTCTGGTGTTCTTTCCCCACTACTCAAGAGGGTGTCCCCACCTTGCAGTGGGTGACACTCAATCCAATGCCCTGCTCCCTCTTTACCTCCCAGGAATTTTGGATTTAGCATCTGAAAGAGGCTCACAGACGGGTCTGTGGATGTGCATACGTGTGCATACATGTGTGTGTGTGTGTGTGTTGTTTTGCGCGGCACGCATGCATGGGTGCACACTTGTGCAGGGGAAGGCATGTGTGGGGTAAATGCACATGTGAAGGTCCCTGGAAAGCAAAGATTCCTGCCACTCCAATATACAAAGCGGTCACTTCGGAGCTCACTCGTTCTTAGTGGTGGAAGCTCCCAATGGCGGCACAGGCTGGATCCCCTCCCCTCTCCTCTCTTCTCCTATCTCCCTCCCCAGCCAGCCTGCTGGAACCACTAATTTTTCAGATGCCGTCTCGGTTTAAGAGCGGAGAACTCTTAATGATGTTTGAATACTTGGAATAATTGCATCCGAAACGGTTTACTTTATCATGCTCTCAGCCCCCAGGAGAGGTTGGGCGGGCAGGAGTGGTGCAGGGGACAGGAACGGTCAGACCCCAAGCTTGGAGGGAGAAACGAAGGCTATTCATTCATTCAATCATATTTACTGAATGCTTACTATGGCAGCCAGCCCCACAACTCCACAAGCCCAACTTCTCCAAATTGATGGCTTCGGACCAGAACTCAGCCAATGAGCCACAATGCCCACTGGAAGATGGAACCTTTTCCCAACCACGGAGCAAACGAGCGTTTGGTCCACACATGGACAGTTCTCATTTCCAGAGGCCCAGGGCGTCCACACATGTCTCAGAGTGCAGGTCTTGCCCGCTCCTAGCTCCAGACCCAAAATGAGAGGCATTTGCCCCAGATGGACTCAGCTCGACGCTGGCTCTGCTCTGGCTGCCTGGCAGGAGGGTGACGTTACAAAGAAGGAAAGACAGAGGATCAAAGTGAGCTGCTTGGACCTTCCCCCTCAATCCTAGTTATTACAAATTTCCAAATAAAAGCACAACACGAACTAGTAATCTGACTCTGTAGAAAACAGCCTTGAAACGTTCCTGGGACAACCCTGCCACACCAACAGGGAAGCACAGCTCAGGGGAGGAGAGCAAAGACCTGGGCCTACAACCTCAGCCAGTGAAGGAAGACCGGGCCTCTGACCTCAGCCAGAGAGGTCAGACTGGGTCATCGACCTCAGCCGGAGAAGGCAGACCTAGGCCGCTGACCTCAGCTAGAGAGAGAAGGCTGGGCCGCCAACCTCAGCCAGAGAAAGCAGACCCAGGCCGCCGACCTCAGCTGGAGAGGGCAGACCAGGTCATTCACCACAGCCAGAGGAGTACTGGGCTACCCACTACAGCAGGGTTGAGTTTGAGTGTGGGGTTCTTCTTGCCCTGTAACATGAGGCTGCTTTCCCCCAAGGTGGGAATCGGCCTTGGAGAATGGAAGCCCCAGTGCCAGGCAGAGAGAGAACATCAGCTTGGGTATTTCTGGCCACTCTGTCCTACCTCAGCCGCTCTGGGTGGGGACAAGGGTGGGGCGGGGACAGGGCTGAAACAGAGATAGGGAGAGCAGTCATTTGGCCTGAAGGGAGGGAGAGGCCAGCAGGGTTGGGGCGGGGGGGGGGGGGGGGGGGGCATTCCATCTTGAGAGGGCCTAGCCGTCTCCAGCACAGACCCTAAAGGACACCAGCTCTGGCTCCCAGGGGTGGATGGGGGGTTACAGGATGATTTCAGGGCTCCTCAGGGTGGTGGGAACCATAAGGGATTATCTTTTTCCTTCTCTTTCATTCATTCATTCATTCATTCAATCACATTTATTGAGCGCTTACTGTGTGCAGGGCACTGTACTATGCGCTTGGGAAGTACAAGTCGGCAACATATAGAGATGGTCCCTACCCAACAACAGGCTCACAGTCTCTCCTGTAGAAACACTCCCTGGTTGCTGCTGCTACCTCCTCCTCCCCTCAGCAAGCCCACCTGGACCCCAACCTTTTTGCTCCCTTAATAATTATTATTATGGCATTTGTGAAGCCCTTACTATATGCCAGGCACCGTTCTACATATATACATACATACATGGGGTACATACAAGTTAACTGGGTTGGACACAGTCCCTGTCCCACATGGGGCTCACAGTCTCAATCTCCAATTTACAGATGAGGTAACTGAGGCATGGATAAGTAAAAGTGACTTGCCCAAGGTCACAGAACAGACAAGTGGAGGATCCAGGATTAGAACCCACGACCTCTGACTCCCAAGCCCGTGCTCTTGCCACTAGACCATCCCGCTTCTCTGAACATTCCCCTGGGAGTAGAAGGAGAAGGGCCAGGGCGGAGCACAAGGCAAAGGAGGAGGGGAGGAAGGACAGGGAGAGTGGGATGGGGGAGAGAAATGAAGGGGAGGAGAATGAGATGGAGGGAAAGACCCTCCACCCTCCCCTTCGGCCCCTTTCCTCCAGGGTGAGTTGCAGACAGCGGCACAGCAGCCCATGTCTGAGGACTCGTTCTCTTTCAGCCTCTAAAGTCAGCAGAGCACCAAGACTGCTGTGTCTCCCAAGTTAGACCGGGCTGCCTGGTCCTCACCTCTGGCCTCTTGCCTCCAGCTGTGGGGAGTGAGGGTCTGGGTGGCAGTTTGCCAGCCTCCAGCTCTCCCTCCACCAGGCCGGGCCCAATCCCCCGCTGTCCACCACCCCGTCAGCCCCCAAGTCCAGTGGCGTGATTCCGCCCTCCCCAGTCCTATGGCCGCCCTCTGCCGCCCGGGGCTCCTGCACCCAGATGTTCAGGCGCTTCTGACATCTGCATTCCTCAACAATTTGCGTGCGGCCGGGCGAGGCCTGTCTGTCTTCAGCTGAGGGCAAATGTTTCCACGCACCGGCCTCCCACTCCGGGCCCCACTGCCGGCCGGCTCAGCCCGGCTATTGGCTCAGGGGCTAGACTGCCCTCACCAGCCCCCCGGGCCTGTTCCTACTGCAGGCTGGAACAGTCCAGCAGATGGTTCAGGGGTAAGACTGCCCCTGGCACCTGTTCCTGCTCCAGGCTAGGTCAGCCCAGCAGATGGCTCAGGGCAGAGACTCCCTGCTCCTGCCCCAGCCCCCTGTGCCTGTCACCCTTCCAGGCCAGGGCAGTCCAGTGGACGGCTCAGGGGCAAGACTGTTCACACCAACCTCCTGCACCAGCCCTCCATGCCTGCCTCTATTCCAGGCCCCAATAAGGCCAAGCTGGAACTCAATTCTTCCTCCCTGGGGTCCTCCTTTTGCCCTCCCACATCCAGGGACCCCCCCAACACACCAACCCCAGGGCACCCTTGATTCGGGTGATGTTGCCGGGCAGTGGACCGACAGAAACTTCCAAAACCCCTGACTCCAACCCATTTCCCATCTCCTCCACTGCAAAATCCAGTGGACTGCCCAAATAGGCGTGAAACCACGGGTCGGGATTTGGGCCTCTGAAAGACTACCTTGGGGCTAGGGGCCAGTCCTGACTGCCACCAGGTGCTTGGTACAGTGCTCACCCCCAGCAGGAGCTACTGGTCCTGTGCTGCCCTGCTGAGTGGTGAGGAGGTGCCAGGGTTCCTATCGCACTCCAGGGCTATGGGGAAACCCAGTGAATGGTCTAAGACCAGGCAGAGACCCTACCCAAGATGGGCAAGAGCCCCAGTTCCTCCCACCCCTGAGGACTGGAGGCAGAACCCAATCAATCAAGGGTATTTATTGAGCATTTACTGCATGCAGAGCACTGTAATAAGCACTTGGGAGAGAACACTACAACAGAGTTGGTAAACATAATGTCTGCCCACAAGGGCTTTACAATCTAGGGGAGAAGACAGATAATACAATAAATTACAGAGAGCGGAAATAGGAGCACATAAAGATATGGATAATAATAATAATGGCATTTATTAAGCACTTACTATGTGCAAAGCACTGTTCTAAGTGCTGGAGAGGTTACAAGGTGATCAGGTTGTCCCAAGGGAGGCTCACAGTTTTAATCTCCATTTTACAGATGAGGTAACTGAGGCCCAGAGAAGTTAAGTGACTTGCCCAAAGTCACATAGCTGACAATTGCGGAGTTGGGATTTGAACCCATGACCTCTGACTCCAAAGCCCGTGCTCTTGCCACTATGCCACGCTGTTTGGATATAAGTGCTGTGGGGCTGGGTGAGGATCAAAGTGTCTAAGGGGTAAACAGCCAAGTGCTTATTGATGCAGACAGGAGGGTGGATAGGGGAAGTGGAGGCTTAGTCACGGAAACCTCTTGAAGGAGAGAGAATGATTTTAGGAGGGCTCTGAAAGTGGGGAGATTGGTGGTCTGTCCTGTCTTTGGGGGCCGGGGGGAGGAAGTTCCAGGCCAGAAGGAGGGCACAGGTGAGGGGTTGGCGCCGAGATAGACAAGATGGAGGTACAAGGAGTAGTAGGTGGGCGTTAGAGGAGCAGAATGTGTAGGTTGGGTTGTAGGAGATCAGCGAGGTATGGTAGGAGAAGGGGAACTGATTGAGTGTTTAGAGCTGATGGTAAAGAGAGGATGGGCAACTACTGGACGTTTTTGGGAAACGTGGACTGAATGACTTTTCAGAAAAACGATGCTGGATGAAATATGGACTGGAGTGGGAAGAGAGCGGAGGCAGGGAGGTCAGCAAGGAGGTTGATTTGGGGAGTTGTGGTGGCATAAGTGCTTGACTCAGCGTGGTGGCAGTTTGGATGGAGAGGAAAGGGCAGATTTTAGAAATGATGGAAAGGCAGAGCTCACCCAGTTGGAGGGTCACCTGAGGAGTGGGAGCCAAGGGCACGTGAGGTCGGGGTTCCCCAGAGAGGACAAGACAACCTCAGGGCACTACCAGCAGAAGGCAGAGCGTCAGTGCCGGGAAGCTCCCAACGACCAAGTCAGCGTCTCCACTTGGCCTGCGAGGGTCTCATGCACCATTTTGCAGGTGGGGCTCTCTACTAACATCAATCAATCAATCAATCGTATTTATTGAGCACTTACTATGTGCAGAGCATTGCACATAGTAGTGCAGAGCACTAACATCAAGCCCGGATGGTGGCACCAAAGCAAGGAAAAGCAGCCAGGAGCTCCTGGGAGCAGAGAAGAGGCACCTGGCTTCCAGTGCCCCTTCCCCAGTGGTTGGGGACCACCACCACCAGACAACTGACCGACCGCTGGAGCCTGGTGAGGCAGCCCAGTTCCCGGCCCTGGAGGATTGTAGGATTGAGGGAAGAACAGGAGCCAAGGATCTGGGCCGGGAAAGGAAATCTCCACATCTGTCTCAGGGCAAAGCAGCAGCCAAAGGAAAACGCCTTTCTTCCCATTGTCCCCAAGACGTCTCCGGCTGCTCTGCCTACAGATGTTAGTTCTAAGCACGGAGACCTATTTCCAAGGGAACACATTTTCCAAATTTAACATTATTCTAATCTGTCAAGCATAGCATACCGGCTTTCTCGAGTTCCTTATGCCGTTTAGTTCCACATTTTGGTGGCTGGGGAGAGGCAACAAAGGGGTTCAAATGTGGTCAGGCCAGACTCCTTCCTGCCTGCTTCCCTCCATGAGGCGCCAGGCTACGGGCCCAACCCACAGCCCGGACACTGCCTCCCTTGCCGGGCTGGGCCCCAGGGCTGCCATGGTGCCCCCTCTCCCAGAACTGACCTCCCCTTAACCTCCCCCCCCAACCAGGGGGCCACATCTGCCCCTGCTCTTGGCCAGAAGGGTGAAGGTGGGGAAAGGGCAAAAGCTCAGGGAAGGGATCCGCTCTGTTCCCTTTAAAAGTGCCCCGTGCTGGGGGCCACAGAAAATCTTTTCATCTCTCTGAGAGGGTTAATCCTGCTATGGTACTCTGCCCAGTGCTCTGGACACAGGAGACCATCAGTTCCTTGAGGCAGAGATTGTTGCTACTAACTCTATGGTACTCTCCCTAGTGCTCAGTACAGTGCTCTGCACACAGGAGACTGAGCTCCTCGAGGGCAGGAATCGTGTCTACCACCTCTACTTTACTCCCAGCGCTCAGAACAGCGCTTTGCCCTACAGTAGATGGTCAGCTTCTTCAGGGCAGAGATCCTTCATACTCTCCCCAGCCCTCAGCATAGTGTTCTGCACACAGACGACTGACATGTCCCGGAGGGCAGGAATGGTGTCTACTAACTCTATTATAGTACCAAGCGCTCATTATAGTCAATCCCCTTGGGAGCAGAGTGCTGTACTGAGTTCTGGGGAGAGGGCAGAAAAGGGAGAGACAAGGTCCCTGTCCCCTCAGGGGGCTTAGCCTCATGGTTGGTAGGGGCTGGGACGGCTGACAGACGTGGGTGTTCACTCACATGGCGCAGTTGCTAGCCAAAGTAAAGAAGGATCAGTTGATCTTCAGGAAGTAAATGTCCGTGGCCGGAAGTCATGGACACGGCCAGGTGCCCAGGTGGGTGGGCCGGAGCCCGAGAGAGTGGGAGCTGAGGAGCAGAAAGAGAGAGAGGCGAGGACACAGGTAAGAGGGGAAAGTAGGATCATTTCTAAAAATCTCCCAGCAGGCCAATACCAATACCACTACTAATATAATAATAAAAAATAAGAGTATTTCTTAAGCGCTTACTATGTGCCAGGAATTGTACTAAGCGCTGGGACTGACACAATCAAATTGGGTTGGACACAGTCCCTGTTTCACCTGGGGCTCGCAATCTTAATCCCCATGAGAAGCAGCGTGGCTTATGGAAAGAGCCCAGGCTTGGGAGTCAGAGGTCATGGGTTCTAATCCCAACTCGGCTGGTGACCTTGGGCAAGTCACTTAACTTCTCTGTGCCTCAGTTACCTCATCTGTAAAATGGAGATGAAGACTGTGAGCCCCATGTGGGACAACCTGATCACCTTGTATCTACCCCAGTGCTTAGAACAGTGCTTGGCACGTAGTAAGCGCTTAACATTATTATTATTATTTGACAGATGAGGTAACTGAAGCATAGGGAAGCAAAGAAACTTGCCCAAGGTCACCCAGCAGACAAGTGGAGAAGCTGGGATTAGAACCCAGGTCCTTCTGATTCCCAGGCCCAGGTTTTATCCACTTGACCAATCTGTTGGAGAAGCTCTCTGTCCGGGGGACACCTTCTGGGCCCTGGAAGCTATGGCCCCTCCGGCCGGGAAGGGGGATGGGGAGGTGGGAATCTCTGCAGCGGCCCCCATGGTCACTGCAGCTGACCGATCCCGGCAGGTGCCGCTGGGTGTGCCCTCCGCCTTGGGTCACCCAGTCCCAGGGACCACCCCCCTGCCCCGCAATTCCCCTGCCAGGAGGACCCGATGCGGGGCCCCGCCCCGCCTGGAGGGGTCCGTCAGAGACCTGGGAAGCCAGCCGACTCCACAATGCCCCATTGATGGCGAGCGAGGGCTATGCCCGGGCAGCTGCGACAACAGCCCAACTCTTCAAAGGGCCGGGCCCCGACACGGTCCCCTCATGGCCCCCTCCCCTGCCCCATCAATGAAAACCTTTATGAAAGGGACAATCAGTCACCAACTAAATCTCCCAGGCCTGCCCCATCCGGTCCACGTTCCCTGCTCCCTGCCCCCTTCCCTCCATACCACCCTCTCCCGCCGCCCGCCTGCATGCATTCTCTCTCTCTCACATGCACACACACACACACACACACACACACACACACACACACACACACGCACCCACGCACGCACACACCGTCCTTGGTCGCAATCTTCAAGGAGAAATTCTCCCCCCCAACCTCCTCCTCCTCCTCCTTCCGCTGCCCCGTCTCCCAGAGTTCTGCAAACTCTCTCAATGAGGTTGAAGGAGTCTGTGAAACACATTTTGTTTACAGAACATGTTCTGGGCTTTTTGTGTTTGCTTTTGCTTTTTTTTCCCCCTCAATTCAGAAACTGGAAAAGGGCCCTTGCTATTTGGAGGACTCTCTGGTCCCAGGTTTTTAGGGAGCAGAATGGGCTTTTGATCCTTCGGGGCACAGCTGTGCCTGACTCCCCGGGGACCCTCCATTCTTGGGGACTGGTGGCAGAAGGGCCCCTTCTGCACACGCCGGGCAGGCTGTGAGTCAGCGGAAGCGGCTGGACTGGCACCGTGAGTCGGCTGGAGAGCAGAAAAAACCTCTCAGCAAGGACACAGCCATCACCGGGAATGACTGAGGCCCGACTAGGTGCCCTGGGTTGTGTCCCCCTTCTGGGGGCAGTGGCCAGGACAACAGGAAGGCCCTGGGGGGCTTTGAGCTCGGGTGGGTCCCCATACCCACTCTCCTTGGCTCACCTGAAGCACCAAGAGGTGCTTCCATTTACTTCATTCAATCGTATTTATTGAGCGCTTACTGTGTGCAGAGCACTGTACTAAGAGCTTGAGACCTGGCCATGGGAATGGCCAAGAATGGGGGGCTGGGGGATAAGCCCAGCCCTCCCCAACTCAGCCTATCTGAGGTGGTTATCTGGTCTCTATCCCAACACCTTCTAAGACTCTTTCCCAGGCTTCCCCTCTGCCTCCCACCCCTAACTGCAGGAATTGCATGGCCTAGTGGATAGAGCTCAGGCCCGGGAGTCAAGGTTCTAGTCCCAGTTCTGCCATTTGTCTGTTGTGTGACCTTGGGTAAGTCACCCAAGGTCACCCAAAGTACTTCTCCATGCCTCGGTTACCTCATTTGAAAATGGGGATTGTGACCATGAACCCCATGTAGGACACGGACTATTTCCAATCTGATCACCTTGCATCGACCCCAGATCTTAGAACAGTGCCTGGCACAGAGTAAGCACTGAACAAATACCATTAAAAAAAAGAGTCCTTCAAGGCTTAGTTCTGGGTTCCCTTCTGTTCTCCATCTGCACTCACTCCCTTGGAGAACTCATTTGCTCCCATGGCTTCAACTACCATCTCTTCAACTATGTAGATGAATCCCAAATATATCTCTCCAGCTCTGATTTCTCTCCTTCTTTGCAGTCTTGCAATTCCTCCTGCCTCCAGGGCATCTCCACTTGGATGTCCCACTGACACCTCAAACTTAACATGTCCAAAGCAATTAATCAATCATATTTATTGGGCGCTTACTATGTATTAAGAGCTTGGGAGGGTACAATACAACAGAATTATCAGACATGTTCCCTGATGACAAGGAGCTCAGTCTAGAGGGGAAGACAGGCAAAGCAGAACTCCTCAGTTTCTGACCCAAACCCTAACTTCCCATCATTGTAGGCAACGGCACTCCCTGTCTCCCAAGCTCGTAACCTTGACCAATGTCCCTGATTCATCACTCTCATTCAACCTGCATATTCGGTCAGTCACCAAATCCTATCAATTCTATCTCCACAACCCTTCCAAAACTCATCCCTTCCTTTCCATCCAACCCACCACCATGCTGGTCCAAGCAATTGTCATATCCCATCCAGACTACTGCATCGGGCTCCTCGAGGATCTCCAAGCCTACAGCCTCTCCCCTGTCCATTCCAACTTAACTCTCCTACTGAGATCCTTTTCAGAAAACCTCCTTTTGCACATCTCCCCACTCCTCATAAACCAACAATGGTTGCTCCTCCATCATCGTATCGACTCACCACATCGACTCACCACTAGCTTTAAAGCACTCTATCAGTGGCTCCCGTTCCCCAGCCCTTATCCTTTCTCCTCTGCTACCATACCCCGGTCCCATGTTTCACTCCTTTCAAGCCAACCTACTCACTAAGGCCCGTCTTTCTTGCAATCAACCCCTTGCTCCTGCTGGAACTTCCTACCCCTTCATGTCTTGTAGACCACCACTGTCTCCATCTTCAAGCACCTTTTAAAATCGTATCTCAAAATTCACACATCAGGCTGAACTTGTCTATATCAACCTCATCCTCTCCTGCTTTAACTCTGCCCTCTCATCCATCTGGCAACACTATCCCTTCTTAACTCTCATGCCCATTGCCCACAATAGTTGTTTCATACTTTTTACTTCCTCCTCAAATTCCCTGCCCCCTTGTGCTCCCCCCATCACTCGCCCCTAATGACTGTGTCACCTATTTCATAAAAAAACCTGAAACCATCAGGAGTGATCTCCCTAAAATCTCTCTTGTTTCTCTCCAGTCCCTCCCTTGTCCTGCTCCTCTTCAACACTCCCATCCTTCCCGACAGGATCACAAGAGATAACCCGCCTCATCTTCCTCCAACCCCATCCCTTCGCATCTTGTCAAAACACTTGCCCCATCCTCTTTCCCTTCCTGGCTGCCATCTTCAATCACCCACTTCCCAGTGGTTTCTTCCCCACTGCTCTCAAACACCCAGATGTCTCCCCATCTTAAAAAAATGCTCCCTTGGCCCAATGGCTCTCTCCAGTTATTGCTCCATCTCCCTCCTACCATTCTACTCCAAACTCCTTGAGCAAGTTGTCTACACCTGCAGTCTCTCCTCTAATTCTCTTCTCGACCCCACAATCTGGCTTCTGCCCCCTTCACTCCATAGAAACTGCCCTCTCTAAGGTTGCCAGTGACCTCCGTTTTGGCAAATCCAACGGCCTCTATTCCATTCTACTCCTCCTTGACCCCTCAGCTGCCTTTGACATTGTGGACCAGGCCCTTCTGGCAGTGCTATCTAACCTTGGCTTCACTGACCCTGCCCCCTTTCCTGATTCACCTCTTATCTCCCCCGGATTCGCTCCTTTTTCAGTCTTTCTGGCAAGCTCCTCTTTTGCCTCAGGAGCTAACAAGCAGGAGATCTCTTGTGATCCTGCTGGGAAGGACGAGAGAGTCGAAGCAGGAGCAGGGGATGGGAGGGGTTCTAGAGAGGAGGAGGAGAGATTTTAGGGAGACCACATCTAATGGTTTTCAATTTTATTGGAAAAGTACATGGCCATGTCTTTGGGGTTTAAAGACATGTTGGGGCATAGATGGATGGGGATTTGAGGAGGGGTTAAAAGTCTAATACATGTATAGCTAACGATGGCTTGAGAATCAGTAAGGATGTAGTAAGTACTATTGCTGGGGCAGAGGAGGGGGTAGAATTAAAGCAGATGAAGATGAATATTTAAGATGGTCGAGGGTCGGACTGGTAACCTGGATTTCTGTCAGCAGGGTTCTGCCAGCTCGAGCACAAGAGCAGAGGAAGAGACTGTGAACAAGGTGCAATGCAACCGGTTGGTAGTGTGAGATCAGTGGAGGGTCAGGGGAGCAGGAGATAGAGGTCAGTGGAGAAGGCAGTGTTGAGGTAGTAGATTTGTGAATTGAGAGAAGGTAGGTTGGTATGAAGACCATAAGGGGCATGAATGACTTTAGAAAATTGGTGGGGGGGGGACCAAAAGATCAGAGGTCCTTTGTGGGAGAAGAAGACAGATTTATAGGGAGGGGTGTTGGGGGGAGAATGCAGTTCAGAAGGTTTTGTGGTGGGAGAGTGGAACTTGAAAGTTGATGAGGGTGGAGATTTTACAGTGAGTAGAGATGATGAGATTGAGAGTGGTGACAAGTTGGGGAGGAGGAGGAGGTGATTGGAGGTGGAGGACACAGCTTCAACTACCAATCTCTACATGGGTAATTCCCAAATATACTTCTCCATCCCCAACCTCTCTCCCACTCAGCAAGTCCCATTTTCCTCCTGCCTCTAGGGCAACCTCTCTTCTTGGATGGCCTGCCAACACTTCAAACTTAACACATCCAAAACAGACTCATCTTTTCATCCAAGCCCTGTCATCCCCAGACTTTGCCACCACCACAGACACTCATCACCATCCTACCCATCTCCCTAGGCTATAACTTTGGCATTACACCCTCGATTCATCTCTCTGGCTCAATCCATGAATTTACTGTCACCAAACCTTTTTGTTTTTACCTTCACAACACCCACAGAATCCTTCATTCATTCAATCGTATTCTATTGAGCGCTTAACTGTGTGCAGAGTTACTGTACTAAGCGCTTCCTTTTCTCACCATTCCAAACTGCTACTATGCTAATCAAAGCACTCATCATACCCAACCTTTACTACTGCAATCTCTTCCCTGCTCCTCCCTGCCTTCTGTCTCTCCCTTCTCCAGTCTATATTTCACTTCTGCTACCCAGATCATTTTTCTTAAAAAAAAACCCCCACTCAGTCCACATCTTCCTTCTCCTCCAGTAGCTGTCCACCAACCCTCTGCATCAAACAGAAACTCCTCACCACCAGCTTTTATGGCAACTTAATTCAGCTTTCTCCCTCTTCTATCTTACCTTGATGATCTACTACAACCCAGGACAGCACACACTGCTCCCCCAGCACCATACCTACTCCCTGTACTTTTGATCTTGACTATCCCACCCAATGAACTCTCACCCACTATCTCCCACTGGCCTTGAACTCCCTCGCCCCTTCCTTGGTGTCATCCTTCAACTCCGCTCTCTCGTTCACCCCTCACATCCAAGCGTCACCAAAACCTGCTGGTCTCAGCTCCGCAACATTGCCAAGATTCCCTCCTTTCCTCTCCATCCAAACCGCTACCCTGCTCGTTCAAGCTCTCATCCTATCCCGTCTGGATTACTGTATCAGCCTCCTCTCCGATCTCCCTATCCTCCTGTCTCTCCCCACTTCAATCCATGCTTCACGCCGGCTGCCCCGGATTGTCTTTGTCCAGAAACATTCTGGGGGCATGTTACTCCCCTCCCTCAAAAATCTCCAGAGGCTACCAATCAATCTGTGCAATCAGGCAGAACCTCCTCACCCTCGGCTTCAAGGCTCTCCATCACCTCGCCCCCCTTCCTACCCTCACCTCCCTTCTCTCCTTCTACAGCCCAGCCCGTACCCTCCGCTCCTCTGCTGCTAATCTCCTCACCGTGCCTCATTCTCACCTGCTCCCGCCGTTTGACCCCCCGGCCCACGTCATCCCCCAGGCCCAGAATGCCCTCCTCTGCACTTCCGCCAAGCTAGGCTCTCTTCCTCCTTCAAGGCCCTACTGAGAGCTCACCTCTCCAGGAGGCCTTCCAGACTGAGCCCCCTCCTTCCTCTCCCTCATCCTCCTCTCCTTTCCCCCCGTCTTACTCCTTCCCTTCCCCACAGCACCTGTATATATGTATATATGTTTGTACGTATTTATTACTCTATTTAATTTACTTGTACATACCTATTCTATTTATTTTGTTAATATGATTGGTTTTGTTCTCTGTCTCCCCCCTTCTAGACTGTGAGCCACTGTTGGGGTAGGGGACCGTCTCTATATGTTGCCAGCTTTGTACTTCCTAGGCGCTTAGTACAGTGTTCTGCAACACAGTAAGTGCTCAATAAATACGATTGATTGACTCCACCACTCTCCCCACCTTCAAAGCTTTATTGAAATCACATCTCCTCCACGTGGCTTTCCCTAAGCCCCCAATTCCCCTACTGGACCTGTACCTCATAAGCCCTCTGATTACTCACCCCCAGACCCCACAGCACTTACATATATATAGCCACCTGTAATTTCTTTTAACGTCTGTCTCCCTTCTAGGCTGTTAGCTCCTACTGGTGGCAGGGGATTGTATCTACCCATTTCTTTTGTACTGTGCTGTCTCTCAAGTGCTTAGTACAGTGCTCTCAATAAATACTACTGATTGATGTATTGAGGCCTTCCCTGATTGATCTCCCATCTTCCCTTCTTATTCTCTCTCCTCTACTGCCTCTTTAGCACTTGGGAATTCTCTTCACCTTCTCATCACCTTGGCACTTATAAACAGAATTTTAAAACCCTGTTGCCCCCCCCCCCCCCCCCCTTTCCTGTAATTTACTTTAGTGCTAATCTATTCCATTAGACTGCCTGCACCTTGAGGGCAAGGATTGTGTCTATTACCTCTCTTTTCCCCTGCTCAGTGCACAGAACACCACTCTGCACACAGTACTCTACAGGACAGTGCTCTACACCCACTAGGCACTCAGTCAATATTCTTGATTGACCAATCCTGAAGGACTGAGACTCGACTCCATTTCCACCATTGAAACCCAATCAATCAAGAGTACTTTCAAAGCACCATAGTAAGCGCTAGGGAGGGTATAATATAATAGATTTGGTGGACATGATCCCAGTCATCAAGGAGCTTACTGTCTAGTAAGGTAGACAGGTGTTAAAATAAATCAGAGGTATGGGAGAAGAACAGCAGGATATAAGGATAATGTACATATGTGATATGGGGCTAAGGGGGGGGAGAGTATCCAAGTATTTAAAGGGTAGAGACCCAAATGCGTAAGCGATGAGGAAGGGAGGTCGAACAGTGTGGGGAAATGAGGGATTAGTCTGGGAAGGCATCCTGAAGGAGGCTTGATTTTAAGAGGGCTTTGAAGGTGGGGAGGAGTGGAGGTCTGACATATATCATCATCATCATAAAGGGTATAATAATAACAATGATGGTATTTGTTGAGCACTTACTATGTGCCAAGCACTGTTCTAAGCACTGGGGTAGATACAGGGTAATCAGGTTGCCCCACATAGGGCTCACAGTCTCAATCCCCATTTTACAGATGAGGTACACATGAGGAGAAGTGAAGTGACTTGCCCAAAGTCACACAGCTGACAAGTGGTGGAGCCGGGATAGAACCTATGACCTCTGAACTCCTAAGCCCGTGCTCTTTTCACTAAGCCATGCTGCTTCTCTATTTATCATCTTTGGACATCATCAATGGCATTTATTGAGTGCTTACTCTATGCAGAGCACTGTACTGAACACTTGGGAGAGTACAATAAAACAAAGTTGAGAGATGTGTTTCTTGCCCACAATGGATTTACAGTCTAGAGAGGGAGACAGACATTAATATGAAGAGGGAGGGTGTTTCTGGCCAAAGGGAGGACTTGGGCAAGGAGTCAGTGGCAAGATAGATGAGATCAAGTTGCAGTGAGCTAGCTGGCATTAGAGAAGAGTGGTGGATTCGGTCAATCAATCGTATTTATTGAGTGCTTACCGTGTGCAGAGCACTATACTGAGCTCTTGGGAGAATACAATATAACAGAGCTGGTAGAGTTGTTGGCTCAGTTGTAGTAGAAGATCAGCGAGGTAAGGTAGTTGCGGGAGAGCTGATTGTGGTCCTTAAAGCCGATGCTGAGGAGTTTCTGTTTAATGTGGAGATGGATGGGCAACCACTGGAGGTTCTTGAGGAGTGGGGACATGTGGACTACAGCACAGTGTCACCTGCGCTAAGCAAGTCCCCCGTGCAGTCCTCCGGGGCAGCTGTTGGGGGAGGCTGCACCCGCTCACAAATGTTCCACATCAGACCTCCTCCAGACCCAAGAATTACTGTGAGGGGTGGCGCTGCCCTTGGGAAAGAAAGAGAGAGAGTAGGGATGAGCGGGGCCGGGGTCTGAGCGTGATGGACTGGGCACACAGTTAGACCAAGAGGGGAAACTGACCAAGGAAAGGGGAGAGATTGATCGAGTTGGGGGGACACTGACAGAAGGGGGGAGACTGACCAAGAGGCAGCATGGCATGGCATAATGGATAGAGCATGGGCCTGGGATTCAGAAGGTCATGGGTTCTAATCCTGACTCCACCACTCGTCTGCTGTGTGACCTTGGGCAAGCCACTTCATCTCTCTACACCTCAGTTACCTCATCTGTAAAATGGGGATTGAATCTGTACACCCCATGTGGGACAGTATCCAACCTGACTTGCTTGTATCCACCCCAGTTCTTAGTACAGTGCATGACACATAGTAAGCACTTAACAAATACTATGGTTATTATTATTAAGAGAGAAAAGTGCAGACAGACTGGCTGAGAGAGATGCAGACAAACTGACTGGGGGAGGAGGGGGGGAGGGACCAGCCAAGAAAGCGGGGAGACTGACTGTGAGAGAGGCAAGACAGACTGATGAGGGGGGAAGGGCAGACTGGCCGAAAGCGAAGGGGGAGACTGACCATGAGAGGCAGACCAGCCAAAAAAGAGTAGAGACCAAACGAGTGAGAAAGAGAGAGAGAGAGGCAGAGTGACCAAGAGGTTGAGCAACTAAGAAGCAGACTTAACAACCAAGAGAGAGGCAGACAGTACATCCGAGAGAGAGCAAGAGGCAGACAAACCAACCAAGGGATGCAGACAGTCCATCCAAGAGAGAGAGAGAGAGGCAGACAAACCATCCTAGACAGAGTAGATAGACCATCTGAGAAAGAGAAAGGCAGACAGGCCATCCAAGAAAGAGAGAGGCACAGTCCACCCAGAGAGGGAGAGAGAGGTAGACAGACCATCCGAGAGAGACAGACAGATCATCTGAGAGAGGCACACAGGAATCGTAATAATAATAATAATGGCATTTATTAAGCTCTTACTATGTGTAAAGCACTGTTCTAAGCACTGGGGAGGTTACAAGGTGATCAGGTTGTCGCTCGGGGGGCTCACAGTCTTCATCCCTATTTTCCAGATGAGGTCACTGAAGCACAGAGTAGCAAAGGATCATCCAAGAGAGCGGGGAAGACAGAGCATCCAGGGGGCAGGGGGGCACAGACCACTCGAAGGGGGGGGCATAGGCCATGAGAGAGAGAGAGAGAGAGAGAGAGAGAGAGGCGCAGACAGGCCGTCTGAGAGGGAGGCAGACAGACAGACCAAGAGAGAGGCAAACAGACCATCCGAAAGAGAGGAACAGACTGTCCGAGAAAGGCAGACTGACAGAGAGGGGGGGAGGGGAAGAGAGAGAGAGAGAGAAGGAGAGAGGCAGCAGACCATCCGAAAGAGAGGCAGGTAGGCCATCTGAAAGAGAGGAAGCAGACTGTCCAAAAGAGAGGCAGTAGACTGATTAAGAGATGGGGGAGCAGGCAGTCCAAGAAAGAGAGGAGAAGAGAAGACTGCTCAAGAGAGGGGGAAAGAGAGGGAGAAAGGCACAGACAGGCCAAATCTGGATGCCTCATTACCACCTTGTACACTGAGGCTGGGAGTACAATCTCAGAGGTGACCAGTTACTCCACGGGAAGAGCAGGGAAAGGCTTCTGTTCCCAGGCTGCCCGGTTCTAAGGAGAAGGACTGGGGCCGGGGGCTGAGGTCCAAAGCTCCTGACCTCTCACCACTGCCTGGAGAAAGCAAAACCCACCCTGCTCCTCCCCATCAGGAATCCCCCTTCATTCCCTTAATCATTCCAGTGGCTAAACAGACCTCTCATTTGAAAATAAAAACCAATTGATGCAATCACAAACAAGTTCTAAAATTGCGGTTTATAAAAATTGAAATCTTGTTCTAAGCCAAAACACACACACACAGTTACCTTACCCTAATCAGGATTCATTTCTGCTCATTATGATCTCACAAGCACATTAAAACCTTATTAACATTAATTACTTCTGAGCGCCTGTGCATGAGCTCTGATGGTGGGGCCAGGCGAGTGTGCACGTGCATGCATATGTGTGTGTGTGTGCGTGTGCATGTGTGTTTGTGTGTGTAGAACTTAGCTACATTTATACACCTTACTACAGTTTGCTTGGGAAACGGGAAACTATTTCTCCTCACACCGATATAACTGATTTCTCTTCACATACAGGGATGCCCACATGGACACACAACTGGGTGCCCAGCACAATCCTTCAGAGGTCAGCTGGCAGACTGGGTAGACTGACTGCTGGGAAAGGTCCTCTCAGGCCTTATCTATCTACCTATCTCTCCATCCATCCAACCATCAGAGAGGGAACCATGCTCTGGAAGTGGAGAAGTCAAGTAACCCAAACCCCAAATTGGGGCAGCAGGGACAGTGGGCAGTGGGGTCAGCAGTGAGCAGTGGCAAAGGAAGAAACAGGAGGGGCTGGGGGAATGGCAGGAGGTGGCCAGGGGGTCAGCATGAGGGGTTGGGGGTCGTCACAGTGCCCAGGGTCCAGCTGAAGGATCCGAGTGTGAAAACTGAGACCACAGCCACAGAACACCGTGCGCGCGCGGCGCGCGCACACACACGCACACACACACACACCACACACACACACCACACACGCACACTGCCCCCCCCATCCCCCGCCCCCCCTCTGAATTCTCCCTATTCGGGGCTGGAGACAGAGCCTCCATCTGGGTCTTAAGGGAGCAGCAGTGAAGGGAGGGCCCATTTCCCAAGCCAAAGGCACTTCTCTATCATCACTAGCTCTGGGTAATGAGACAGGGAGACAATGCCAGCGATGCCAGCCAGCTCCCCCTCAAACTCAGTGGCTGTATGGGCCACTAGACAGTCTTGTCCCTGCCCCCCAGATCTCAGCTTCCCCCACTACCCACTGCCCTTTCCAAATCCGTCCTTTGCTCTGCTGCTTCCTCCTCCCTCTGTCGTGTTGGCTCACTCTGAAAAAAGAGCAACCCACCCTTTCCCCTCAAAACATCCTCCCTCCACCCCACTGCTCCTGAAGTCCTCCTCAGCAGCCTTGATCACGGCTGCTGCCCCCCCAACTCTCGCCCCTCTCCACCAGTGGCCCGGTGGACACTCCCATGGGCCCTGACGCTGGGGCCCAAAGACCCAGGTGAAGTCCTGATCGATCCTCAGCTTGAGGAAGGGGGGACCTACCCTTGGGAGCACTGGGTCAGTAGGAGCATTGATACAAGTGATAAGAAACTCAAGTCAGCAATTCAATCGCCTGGGCAAGAAACCAACCCACACGGCCACAGCTGGATGTCCCCTCTAGTGGATCATGATTGGGAAGAAGGGAAGCAGTTGGGGGCTTTCTGTGAGGAGGTGACTTTTTAAGAGACTTCGTACACTTTAGGATAATTCCCAAATCTCCCTTTCCAGCCCTGATCTTCCTCCTTCTCTGCCATCTCACATTTCCTCCTGCCTTCTTGGCATCTCTACCTGGTATGTCCCCGCTGCCTCAAACTCAACATGTCCAAAAGAGAACTCCTATTTTCCTACCAACCCATCCCTGCCCTCCCTGTGACTTTCCCATACGCTGCAGACAACACCACTGTTCTCTGTCTCACAAGCCTGTAATCTTGGCATTATCTTCATCTCTCTCACTCACCCACATATCCGATGTCACCAAAGCCTGTCGGTTCTTTCTGCACATCACCGCCAAAATCCTTGCTCTTTCCTCTCCATCCAAATTGCCCACCCCACTAATCCAGGCATTAATCACTATCCCACTTTGACTATCGCATCTTCCCTCCTCACTGACGTCCCTGCCCTCCTGTACTCTCCAAATTCCAATCCATACTCCACTCTGCTGCCTGGACCATTTTCCTAAAAAAAAAAAACCTGTTCAGTCCATGTCTCCCCACTCAAGAATTTCCAGTAGTTACCCATCCAACCTGGGCATCAAACAGAAACTTGCTACCATTGGCCTTAAAGCATTCAATCACCTTGGCCCCTTCTTGATTTTACCTCTCATTTCCTACCTACAACTGATCCTGTACCCACTCCACTCCTCCAACACCCAACAAATTCTCACTGTACCTCAATCTCATCTATTTTGCCACACGACCCCCTTGCTCTCAACCCTGCCTCTGTGCTACAACTCCCTTCCCCTTCAAATCCAACAGACCACCTCTCCTCCCCACCTTCAAAGCCTAACTAAAACCACACTTCCTCCAAGAGGGCCTTCTTGACTAAGCCCCTCATTTCCCCCCACTCCCACTCCCATCCTGTGTCACCCTTGCACATGGATTGCACCTTTTATTCATCACACCCTCAGGCCCTCATCACTTATGTCCATATCCCATAATATATCTTAAAATGTCTCCCTCTCTAGACTTTTTAGCTCCTTGTGGGCTGGGAACACGTCTTCCAACTCTTGTTATATTGTACTCTCCAGGCCTTTTGTACCGACTGATTGGACTGATGGGGCTGGGACAGTGAGGGCCAGGTCAGGTTCATGGCAGGGGTGGGGGTTGCATGACCAGGTCAGAGACATCAGTGACCACCCCCCGATCCTTGTCATTCCTCTCTGTCTCACAGGACATGTTCAGAAACCCCCCCCCCCCCCCCCCCCCCCCCCCCCCCCCCCCCTGACCCCCACACAGCAAGTCTTCAGGTCGCAAGCTCCTCCAGGACTTCCTGGTGACACCAGATCAAATGCTGGACCCTCCTGTGGGCAGAGTCCCCCAGGGAGAAGAAAAGGAGCTAGGAGCTTTAGCCTCAGGAGTGGCATAGCCACACAGAGGGCTAGAACATGCTGTCAAATGGTCAAGGGCAAGGCCATGGAGAGACAGGAATCCATCCAAGGAAGAACTAAGACCCACAGTATTCCTGGACCAAGATCCTGAATGGGACCAGGGCACTCCTGGGCAGGGGTCCTGACCAGGCTCCTGACTGGGAAAAAAGCTCTCCTGGACCAAGATCCTGATGGATCTAACCGGGGCCAGAGTTCTTTTGGTCTGGGGGTCCTGACCGGGTTCAAAACTCTCTTGGACTGGGATCCTGACTGGGCTTCTGACTGGAACCAGACCTCTGCTGGGCCAGGGTCATTCATTCATTCATTCAATTGTATTTATTGAGCACTTACTGTGTGCAGAGCACTGTACTAAGCGCTTGGGAAGTGCAAGTTGGCAACATATATCAGACGATCCCTACCCAACAGTGGGCTCACAGTCTAGAAGGGGGAGGACAGACAACAAAACAAAACATATTAACAAAATAAAATAAATAGAATAGTAAATATGTACAAGTAAAATAAATAGAGTAATAAATCTGTACAAACATATATACAGGTGCTGTGGGGAGGGCAAGGAGGTAGGGCGGATGGGGGATGGGGAGGGGGAGAGGAATGTGGGGGGCTCAGTCTGGGAAGGTCTCCTGGAGGAGGTAAGCCCTCAGTAGGGCTTTGAAGGGAGGAAGAGAGCTAGCTTGGAGGATGTGCGGAGGGAGGGCATTCCAGGCCAGGGGGGAGGATGTGGGCCAGGGGTCGACGGCGGGACAGGCAAGAACGAGGTACGGTGAGGAGATTAGCAGCAGAGGAGCGGAGGGTGCAGGCTGGGCTGTAGAAGGAAAGAGAGGAGGTGAGGTAGGAGGGTGCGAGGTGATGGAAAGCCTTGAAGCCGAGAGTGAGGAGTTTTTGCCTGATGCATAGGTTGATTAGTAGCCACTGGAGATTTTTGAGGAGGGGAGTAACATGCCCAGAGTGTTTCTGCACAAAGATGATCCGGGCAGCAGTGTGAAGTATAGACTGAAGTGGGGAGAGACAGAAGGATGGGAGATCAGAGAGGAGGCTGATGCAGTAATCCAGTCAGGATAGGATGAGCTATTGAACCAGCAGGGTAGATCTTGGCGATGTTGCGGAGGTGAGAGCGACAGTTTTTGGTGACAGATTGGATGTGAGGGGTGAACAAGAGAGCAGAGTCGAGGATGACACCAAGGTTGCGGGCTTGTGAGACGGGAAGGATGGTAGTGCCGTCAACAGTGATGGGAAAGTCACGGAGAGGGCAGGGTTTGGGAGGGAAGATAAGGAGTTCAGTCCTGACCGAGATCCTAACTGGGGTTCTGACTAGGACCAGAACTCTTCTGGTCCCGGGGTTCCTGACTGGGCTCCTGACCGGGATCCTGACAGAAGTCCTGACCAGGGTCCTGCCTGGGATCCTGATCGGGTCCTTCCTGGGATCCTGATGGGTCCTGACTGGGATCCTGACTGGGATCCTGACCAGGTTCTGATTGGGACAAAGAGCTCTCCGGGGCTGGGGGTCCTGAATGGGGTCCTGACAGGGGAGCAGAGCAGAGGCTAAAGGAATGGGGCACCCCCATCCTGTCCACCTCCTCACTGCCCAGCTGTCAGGGCAGGAGCTGGGCCAGCAGGAGAGGCATGAACACCGGACTCGCCTCCCTTGGACCTGAGTGGTTATCTGGAAGGCTCTTGGGGGTGGGGAGGGGGGCGGTTGTGGCCAGCAGACGCCGCACCAGCCCTCTGAAGGTCTGCTACAATTCCCACTCGGTGCCGCTGGCACCCACTTGGGCTCCACATGGCGCTGCTGGCGAGGACCCCGGCCGAGGATGACATTTCAGAGAGAGCGGAACACAGAAATCCTGCTGGCCTTGAGCCAGAAGCGTTTCACACGTTCCCACCATGAGGGCTGGAGGTCGTCAGAAGTCAGCCTGAGGGGGAGCCACGTCCCCGGATCCCCCGGCCTGCCAGGGGAGAGGAGGCGAAGCCCGGTGGCAGGCAGTGGCCCCCATCTGGGGAGGCTGGGCAGACTACCCGGTGTGGCAGGCTGGAAAAGCAGGCCGGGGGCACCTATTGCCAGAGCAGTCTCGGCTCTGCCCCCTTTCTTGGTCCCAGGCAAAGCAACCTGGCCTGGCAGGTGACCACAAGCCAGGAGGGCACACACTTAAGGGTGGAAAGCGATCAGAAGGAAGCAAACACATGGCCCCACCAAATCAGAGCAAGAGGGAACAGAGAGGGTTTGAGGAGAGGACAGGGAAGTCTTAGGATAGTCTGAAGGCTCAGTTAAGCAGCAAGCAGAGGCATCGCCCAGTCACATTACCTCTTCTAGAAACAAACAGGGAAAATCAAGGCCAGATGCCCCCAGAAACTCCAGCCAACGAACAGAGAACAATCACAAAAGCCTGGAAGAGGAGGGTGGGGTGTGCAAAATGTGTGTGTGGTTGTGCATGTGTGACCCTCGCTGACATATCCCAGCACGACCATTCCAGAGGCCATGACCAAGGACTCACCTGGTCTGAGAGCCCTCACCTTCAGCCTCTGTACTGGTCGCTGATATTCTGCGAGTCACCAGACTGGCAAACTGGCCAGCCAAGAAAGGCTTGTTCTGTTTGACTGAGCCAAGGACAACCTGATTTCTAGCAGAGCCAGGATCTTGAGAGGGAGTGGCTCTTGGTGGTTCAGTGAGGTGTCCTGAAACAGGATCCCTCAGGGTCCGCACTTCCCCTTTGCATCCACTCATCCGCCTCTAAATGGCACGGAGGGCCAGCAGTCCCAGTTGCGTGGCTCCAGCATTTGAGCTCCCACCAGAGCTCAGGAACTCCGCTCCACACGGGAAAGGCACCTATGGCTGTGGGCCAACTGTCCCCTCCCACACAGAGAAGTCGCCGGGTGGCTCTCCAGCCCACAGTCAGGGGACAGCGGGGAGCCGGCTCTGCTAAGAGGAGCCCACTCATCCTTCCACAGTCAGCATGGCCCAGGAGAGATCTTCAACACGCATCCAGGATCAGCCCTGCCATTGGGCCTGGTGCAGAGCAGACAGCATGCCAGGACCACCCATGGGCTAAGACTAACACATGGCAAACTGGAGCCCACCCCAAGAGCAGACCACTGGAGGAGAGTGGGGGGGGCCCAAACCCTCAGTGGACAGGGAATGCAGGCTGCTGCTGGAATAGGAACCGTGCCTTCAGGGCCATGTCAGGGGAAATGCATAGAGACTGTCACTGCAAGACAAAACCACCAGCAGGCCCCAGGGGGATTGGACAGATCCATGGATGAGATCACCCTGGTCTAGTGGATAGAGCCCGGGACCTGCAAGTCAGAAGGATCTGGGTTCTAATACCAGCTTCCCAACTTGTCTGCTGTGTGACCTTGGGCAAGTCACTTCACTTCTCTGTGCCTCAGTTACCTCATCTGTAAAATCTGGATTAAAACTGTGAGCTCCGTGTGGGACCTGGACTGTGTTCAACTTGATTAATGTGTATCTAACCTAGCACTTAGTACAGTGCCTGGCACATAGTAAACTCTTAACAATTGCCATTTAAAAAAAAATGAGGGCCCACCCTGGGTCACCCAAGGAGAGGAGAGTCAGGGGCACTGAGCGGTCCATACTGGGTCCCTGGGGGAGAGTCAGGGGTGGAGAGGGGCTAGTCAGGGGTGTTGGATGGTCTGTACTAGGTCACTGGGGGGGAGTTGGAAACAGAGAAAGGAGAGTCATGGGAGTTGGATGGGCTAGCCCTAACCAGAGGTCAGGTGTCCAGGATCGTGACCAGCACACAGTTCCTCCACAGAGTCCTGGTTAGATAGACTGTGGAGCTGAACCAGGAACAAAATTTCTTATGTTCTCAGGTTAAAGCCTTAGGAAAGGGGTAGACAAAGTGAAATGGCAGTTTTCAAAGGAAACATGATATTTTGGTGAAAGTTCAGATCATAATATCAGGCTTAAAGCAGGAGCCCATGGAAACACATGGCAAATACACATGGCGAACACCAGAGGACACGGACACAGAATATTTGGTTTTCAAGCTTTCCGCAGCATTTCCAAGGAAAGATGCCTTCTCCTTCCGACCTCCTTCTTCCCTCCCTGTCCCCACAGGAATTACTGGGGCGAACCCCTGAGACCCCAACTCCACATCAGACCCTCTTTGTTTACCACTGGCACCAAGACGAGGCCTAATGCCTGGGGAACGGGCCGCAATCCGCCCAATCATGGTATTTACGTGGTGCTTCCTTTGCACAAGCACTGTGCTAAGCACTGGGGTTGAGATCAGATCACCAGGTCAGACTCAGTTCCCGCCCAGGGCTCAGCGTCTAAGTGGGAAGGAGAGCAGGGATCTCCATCCGCACCTTAGACAGGAGGAGACTGAGGCCAAGAGAGACGAAGGGACTTGCCCACAGTCACACAAGACACCAGGGCAGGGCCGGGGCATCGGATCTCATGACCTGGATCTATACCACAGTGCTTAGCAAGGCATTTAGGCCTCTAGGAAGAGCCTGCCAGACCCCATGAGTAATGGGCAGTGACTACCAATACCCACTTGAATGGGACCCCTGGCTCTCTGCAGCTGCGGTGTCCAGAGGACGTCCTGTCCAAGAGGAGGGCAGAGGCCCTGGCTGGCCAGTCCCCTACAGCTCCAACCCCCCCCATCACCAAGTGGGTCCCAGCCACACCGCAGAACAACCCCCTTCTGCTCCTCCGAGGCCCTGCCTGCATCCCCCCCAGCCAACGGCGGACATCTTCTCTAGTAGTGGCTCCTTCTGACCGGCTGGCCGCATCACTGGAGGTCTATATCCAACCTGATAAGCTTTTATCTACTCTAGTGCTGAGTTCAGTGCCTGCCACATAGTAAACACTTAACAAATGCCATTAAAAAAAATCCAACCCTATGCATAATTTCCCAGTACCACAGTCATCCCCACCACCTCCTTCTGGCTTCTCAGGCTGACCTCCAACCCCCACTGAGGCCCCAGGAGCCCAGGACCCTCTCCGCTGCAGAGATTGCAGAGAGACCATAAAAAAGGAACACTCTGATCCCGACGTTACCCGGGAGAATCACTCAGCCAACTACCTGGGCCACGGGGGTGCACCGGGCCCCAGGCAAAGCTTCCGGGACAAGCTTGAGGGGCCAATGAAAAAAATGGAGCAGCTGTGGCAGCCATCACTACCCCTGTCCTCGAGACTCATGGCTCTCTGCTGTTTTGGTGAACCTACGAGAATTCTAAGGCCAGAACCCTGGCACAGAGGCCACCCATCCACCCAAGACCACATTTTCAGAGAACAGATGTTTCCCAGCCTAGAGAATGGCCCTCCTCAGCCTGAGAGACCAGATTCCTCCAGTCCAAAACCACATCTCAGTCCTGACAGTGGATCCCTCCCCAGCTGGGCTGAGAACAATGTCAAAGATCCAATGTAATCTGGCCTAGGAGGGACATCTTCATTTCAAAGGGCTTCCCTGAGATACACCCACAAGGGTCCAGGCTCCTCCTCTCCTCCTCCATCTCCACCACCACCGGGGAGGCTCAGAAGGCTCCCGAGGGTGACAAGTACCTTTATCTTGCTCCACTAGACCTGGAGCTTCTTGAGCGCGGGGACCAGGGCTGCTCTGAGCATGCTCCTCAGCTCTCAGCTTTCAGCACAGTGCACTGCACACAATACACTGTAAGCTGTTAACTATATTATCCTCCTCCCCAGCACTCAGTACAGTGCTCTGCACACAGTAGACTGTCAGCTCCCTGACGGCAGGGATCATGTCTGTTAACTCTACTGCCCATTCCTTGGCTCTCAGTACAGTGCTCTGTGCACATTAGGATCTCGGTCTATTAGGTTCTATTGATTGATTGATTGATTGACTGACTGAGGCCTCCTACAGTATGTGCTTTCTGCTGCTCACGAGTATCTCAACTGAAAAAAAAAAATCCCCTCTTCCCACCCACTCTGAGCCTGCTCCTCCAGTGCCTGGCTCCAATAATCCCCCGCCCCGGGTCCCAGGGACACCTAGGAGTGGGCTGAAGTGGTTGTGCATGCTCGCTCCTCCCCTTTCATGGCCCTATCCTCACTCCTGGTCCCTGGCCAGACAGAGCAGGCCCACAGGGAAGGGGCACTGCACTGCAGAATCATGTTTTGGGGGAAGGGTGGGCAGAGGCCAACCTTCTCACAATTGGGTCGATACACACACCAGACTTCTGTGAGTGCTGGAACTGAGTAATTAGCAGTCGGACAAACTGCTAAATTCAGAAAGCAATAAACTGGTTCACTGCTTGTACAGGAAAATACATATATCCCCCCTCCCAAAAACGTGCATACAAATACACCTATGCACGTGCTCACACACACACACACACTTCCCCCAAAATGCATCTTGACAGGCCAGACCATGGGACTGGAGAGAGCAGCACTCAGAGGTATCCCTGTTCCTGCCGCCTGACTGGAAAGGGGTGAGGTCTCATGCTCCACCAAGCCAGCCCACATCTGGCCTGGTCTGGTCCAGGCCCCCCCCCCCGGACCCGGGCATGGGACTGCCAGCAGGCCAAAACCCAGGACCTGGGGAGCCCGGTGCTGTTTCTCAGAGGCAAGGAGAGCTGTACGGCATGCGGCGACTCCACCCGCTGACCCCAGAACTGGAGCCCCGTGCCAGGCCCAGACCCAGACCCGACACAGGCCAATGGGCCGACCCCACTGCCTGGTGGTGATTGGCGAGAGCCCGGCCATGCTTTGTACTGAGCTCACTGTTCAAGAACGGTCAAGGGCAAACTTTCTCCCTACAAAACACCCCTGAGGCCTGGGGTTCTGCCTGTCTCTCCTCCCAAAGAGGGACAGAATTCTTCTGATCCTCCCCCTTGGCACAATTCAATTCTGGCTGCCTGCGATATCAACGAGCTACGGAGCCCTCGCGCATGGGAGAGAAGAAAGCAGGGGACCTCGAAGCAGCCACGGTGGGCCCGGCTTCCCACTGACCTGCTCTGTGTGGGAAGAGGCTGGTCACCAATCTATGGGAGGGTAAGACGTCAACATGAGCATCCCCAAAGCCCACAGTAAGGTTTCTCCGGCCCCGGCCACTCAGAAAGTCACGTTCAAGGGGAGGTTGCCTTACATTAATTCCAGAACAAGAAGGGCAGGTAGGGGTCATCCGAGCCAGTCGTCTACTTTTAGAGAGGGGAAGGACCTGGCTGGTTGGACAGCCCATTTGTGGGAGATGGGCCATGATGGGTTGGGGAGGACTGGACAAATCAGAAGAGAAAAACCAGAGAAAAGAGAGAGAGAGAACGGGGGGGGGGGGGGGGGAGGAGAGAGAGAGAGAGAAAGAAAACCCCGATCCTGCGCCTAGCTGAAGTTCACTGGCATTCTGGAGTAATGGATTTTTAATCAAGATCTCGCCAGCTCTGAGCGCCGAGAATGTGTCGGGAGTCTCTGCTCTCCAGTCCCAGGTGGGTTGCCAATATTGCTTTATGGACTTCTTGGTGTTGTCAGAGAGGCCTAATGGAATTTTTAAAAAAGTCTGCCACTTGCTATTAAATAAATAATCGACTATGAAAAAGGTGATTGTTATCGGTGAAGGTCTCTCTCAGTCTCTTTCTTTGTCTCTCCCTGTCTGTCTCTCTCTCATCTTTGTCCATCTCTCCTCTGTGTCTGTCTCTTCTCTGTGTCTCTTTCTCTTCTGTGTCTCTGTCTCTGTCTCTCTCTCTTCTGTGTCTCTCTTCTGTGTCTGTATCTCTGCCTCTCTGTGTGTCTGTTTCCATGTCGGTATGTCTGTCTTCATGTCAGTGTGTGTGTGTGTGTGTGTGTGTGTGTGTGTTTGTGTGTGTGTGTGTGTCTGTCTGTCTGTCTGTCTGTCTGTCTGTCTCTCTCCAGACAGAGCATCAGCAGGAGCAGGAGCATCCATTTTCTAGACCAGCTCACAGATTCCCCGGGAGTGTCTGGTTCCAGGTCACGCAGACGCTCGGCTTGGACCGGAAGGTGTCTCCCGCCACCCCCTCCCCACCCTCCATGCCCAGTTGGACCTGGGTCCAGCCGCCCACCCCTTCTTGAGAGAGTGGCCATGTCTCTCGCCCCTCCGGAGAAATGGGTGGGTGGCAAGGGGCCCCTGGAAAATTCGCCGGCAAAACGCCATGGGGAGACGGAACTTTCCCCATCCCCAAAAGACCACCACAACAGACATCACACCCTGCCCCGGACCGCCACCTCGAGAGCCCCCTGTCCCCACTAAAACTCTTCCCGGAGTGGCATGCAGATGATTCCCGGAAAGGGTTTAATGGGCACTCTCTGTTCTTGCACAAGATGGCTTGGCCTGCCTTGCACACGGCAAAGAGATGGCCCAGCCCAGCCCAGGCCCCCCTACCAGCCATAAACAAATCCAGGCCCAGCCCCAGTCCCGGTCCGTTCCAGGGGAGACCAGCCCGGGGTAAGAAGTCTGAAGCCTGTCTGCTGGTGGAAAGTCGGCTCGCCCATCCAGCACAGGGAGTCTTGGAACACAGGGGCCCGAGAATAAATGCATGAGACAGATTGCCCCGGCCCTTCCCAAATCTGTACCCAGCCCCACAGTGGGAAAAAAACCCCAAAACCATCAGGCTCTCTCAACAGGATGAGGGTGTGAGAGTGGAACCGAGGGGCTGGGGGGGGCTTCCCCATCCTCATTCACCCCAATGCCTCCTGCCCCCCCAAAATGGTTGGGGGGGCAGTCTTCAGCCTGCTGCAGGGTTTCCACAGCAGACATGGACTTTCAAGTTGGATGGGTAGCCAAGAGTGAGAAGCCACTGGGACCATGGATTTCTCTGGAATGCTGGTTGGCGGGCCCGTGGCAACCACCAGGGTTAGCTGTAGTGGGCTCGGAGGACGGACGGATGGACGGGCTGGGAGCAGGCGGGGGCAGGAGGCATCAACATTGCTTCAGGGAGGTCCGCTTTAGCAGCGAGACTCTCTGCTTTCCTGGGAACTCCAGGGACCGAGACCCAGATAGGTTTGTGTCCGATCCTTTCTGAAAGGATTAGGCTAAACTATAAGCATCCCCCCCTCTGCCCCCCACAAAAATAAGTAGAAGTAGAAAAACACTTGGAGACCATCCAGACCTCTCTGTGACCATCCAAATTTGGAGCCGGGAGTCAGCCTGACAAACTTACACGAAGAAATTACAAATCAAGGAAAGAAAAGGGAAGTATTGGATGGGGTTGGGGTGGGGGGGGAGGAAGAGTTGGACGAGGGAGGGAAAAAATAGGAATTTCTTTTTCTCTAAAAGTTGACTGGCCCTACCTTGGTCCCCAGCGCCGAGCTCCTCTGCTCATACTCAGGGTCTCCCTGGAAGTACAGTGTGAGTAGTAATGACTGCTCTTCTCCCCAATGAGTCCATTTTCCTGCTCCCGATGTTGTATACACACACACACACTGTGCAACCTACCTTACAAACCACAGAGACGGGAAGGGAGAGAGCGCAGGAGGGAGAGGGAGGGAGGGAGGGGGGGAGAGGGAGAAAGAGAGAGAGAGAGAGAGAGGGCGGGGGGAGAGGGGGGAGAGAGAGACGCGGAGTGAACAAGCAAGCGGGTGAGAGAAGGAGCATGGGGGGGCGGAGGGGGAGAGGGAGGGAGACAGAAACAGACAGACGGGGGGTTGGGGGGGGGAAGAGGGAGAGAGGGAGGGAGAGAGACACAGAAGCCCAGACAAAGCCTCCGAACAGCAGGCAGACGGCGGCGGCGGCGGCAGCGGCAGGGGCCGGGCAGCCTCCCTGTGCCCGCCCACCCCCCCATCCAACAACAAGACTCAGCCGTGCAGCAGCAACAGGTTCCGGGCAGCCGCCACAGTCTCCTGGACTTGGACTGCGGAGGTGGCTGCCCCGGTCCTCAGTGACCGAGCCCGCCCCGCCTCTTCCACCCAGGCTCCACGATGAGAGAGGCCTTGTTTGCCACGCCCGGGCCCCGGGCCCCCGTTCTCACACCCATTTGGTCAGTTCTCCCACCCTAGCAGGGAGCCTCGGGGTGGCCCGGTGCCTTCCGGCTCCAGTTGGTGGGCAAGCAGGAGGCCCGCAGCTCCACTTGGCCCAACAGCCAGACGGTTTCAAAAGGACCCGGGGGGGAGTCTGAGCCCAGAGACGCTCCTTGCTCCTCGAGGAAAGCGGGGCATTCGAATTAGAAATGTAGCCGGCCTTAAGGGAGGGAACTCCTCAGGAAGCCAAAGTCGAATAAACAGCCCTGCCCGCTGAACTTCTCACGGGCGGCGGGATGGTGGGCCAGGGAGCACGGGGGCCTGGACCGTCAGGTGACATTGGCCGAGTCTGCAGCGCCGGTGGTTTGTGAGGGTGTTGGGCCGGGGAAGACGGGTAGATGGGGGGGATGTGCCCCTTCTGCTGGGCAGGTGATCTTGGACGGGAGGTTCAGCTCCCACTGGGCCCGACCCTCCTGGGGGGCAGACGGGGCCAACCAATGTTGATGACTGATGCGTTGACATGCGTACCTCCTTGAGACAAAAAACCCAAACTGCCTCTCCGAATCATACCCGGCCCCCTGGCCCCCCACCCACCGGCAGGCCCCCAGGGCTAACGTTAACATGGTGGGGCCCAGCCTCTTCCTCCGGGGCCATTCTAGGTGTCTACCACATTGACCCTCATGGGCCCGCTGCACCCGTCCCGAACGTCCGTCCAAGTCTGACCTCACCCCACCAGGATTCTAGCCTGGATCCAGACACAGACACAGACCCACCTGCACACACAGGGCCCGACCCAGCTTGGGGGCTGGGTCAGGCTCTCGGATGGGATTGGAGCCAGTCAGACGATCTCCATGTGGGAAAGACCAATGTGGCTGGGCACACTTGCGGGGACCCCACCCCCGCCCCGGCACTGGGCACTCACTCAGCCCCTGACCCAGCGTTGCGCCCTCGGCCCCAGGGCCCAGATGCCCTCACACAGCTCGGTGCTGGCCGAGGGTCAGGCCCAGGCTGCAGCAGCACGCAGGTGACATTTTAAATTTCTAACTCCGAGAGCACTGTCGAGGCGTGGCGGAGAAATCCTTTTTCTTCCGCTTGGAAACCCACTTTCAGCTCCGTCGGATACTATTCCCAGCCTCCAGTGGGCTGAGCCCTGGCCCCAGTGCCTGGAGCATAAGTCTCTTTTGCGGGCTCCTCCTCCCCCTCACATCCCCTTACTGTAGGGGTTCCTCAAGGGTCAGTTCTTGGTCCCCTTCTGTTCTCTATCTACACTCACTCCCTTGGTGAACGCATTCGCTCCCACGGCTTCAACTATCATCTCTACACTGATGACACCCAAATCTACATCTTGGCCCCTGCTCTCTCGACCTCTCTTCAGGCTCGTGTCTCCTCCTGCCTTCAAGACATCTCCATTTGGATGTCTGCCCGCCATCGAAAACTCAATATGTCCAAGACTGAACTCCTTATCTTCCCTCCCAAACCCTGCCCTCTCCCTGACTTTCCCATCACTGTTGACGGCACTACCATCCTTCCCGTCTCACAGGCCTGCAACCTTGGTGTCATCCTCGACTCTGCTCTCTCGTTCACCCCTCACATCCAGTCCATCACCAAAAACTGCCGCTCTCACCTCCGCAACATCACCAAGATCCGCCCTTTCCCCTCCATCCAAACCGTTACCCTACTGGTTCAATCTCTCATCCTATCCTGACTGGATTACTGCATCAGCCTCCTCTCTGATCTCCCATCCTCCTGTCTCTCCCCACTTCAATCTATATTTCACGCTGCTGCCCGGATCATCTTTGTGCAGAAACGCTCTGGGCATGTTGCTCCCCTCCTCAAAACTCTCCAGTGGCTACCAATCGACTTACACATCAGGCAAAGACTCCTCACTCTCGGCTTCAAGGCTCTCCATCACCTCGCCCCCTCCTATCTCACCTCCTTTCTTTCCTTCTGCAGCCCAGCCTGCACCCTCTGCTCCTCTGCCGCTAACCTCCTCACTGTGCCTCGTTCTCGCCTGTCCCCCTGTCGACCCCCGGCCCACGTCCTCCCCCTGGCCTGGAATGCCCTCCCTCCGCACATCTGCCAAGCTTCAAAGCCCTATTGAGAGCTCACCTCCTCCAGGAGGCCTTCCCAGACTGAGCCCCCCGATTCTTCTCCCCCTCCCTATCCCCCCGCCCTACCTCCTTGCCCTCCCCACAGCACCTGTATATGTTTGTACAGATTCATTACTCTATTTATTTTACTTGTACATATTTACTATTCTATTTATTTTATTTTGTGAATGTTTTGTTCTGTTGTCTGTCTCCCCCTTCTAGACTGTGAGCCTGCTGTTTGGTAGGGACCGTCTGTATATGTTGCCAACTTGTACTTCCCAAGCGCTTAGTTTAGTGCTCTGCACACAGTAAGCGCTCAATAAACACGATTGAATGAATGAATGAATGGGAGAGCCAGAGTGGGACCAGCCCCAGGCCCTGCCCTGCCACACCCACCCAGGGCTCATGGCCAGGGGACAGCGAGGGAGGGAGCCAGATGCACGCTACGCAAGCAGATCCAGCCAAAGCGGTCAATCGATCAATCAATGGAATGTATTGAGCACTTACTATGTGCAGAGCACTGTTCTAAGTGCCTGGGAGAGTACAACACAGTAGAACTAGCAGACACGTTCACTGCCCTTATGAGCTTACAGTGTACACAGTCTAGAATGAGCTTACAGTCTAGTCTGACCTTGACGGGGGCCAGGCCTGCTCTGACCTCAGGCCAGTGGTCAGCTGTGCACACACAAGTCGAGGTCAGAGATCATGCCACAGGCCAGGGCTGGGACAGAACCCAGGTCTCCTAAAGGGGCTAGCTTGCCTCCTGAAGCCTTCCCAGATGGGCCAGTGGGGGTCCAAGTAGCCCACCATGACTGTGGGCCCCAAGTGGGGAACGGTCCCTTCACTCTGCTGGAAGCATTGTTGTTTTACCTGGTGCACCACCCAACAAACTGGCTTACATTTGTTTGGATGAAAGTGTCTCAGCAGCCTGTTCCAGCCTCCCATAGCACCGTATGACCTCACCCCAGGCCGCCTGGGTCCCACAGCTCCGGGGGAACCTGGGCTTCCGAAGTTTCACCTGCTGGAGACAGAGTCCGCATCACTGGAAAATGGCAATGGGACCTGGGGGAAATGGCCTGGGTGGACCAAGATGGACGGGACCAGACCATGTTGACTGGATGGGGGCAACCGTAACGGTCCATAGTGACCGGACCAGATGGGCCAGGGCATACTGGACCAGGCCTGTCAGACCAGACTGCAGTAACAGGACCGGGGAGACTGGAACAAACCAAGGTGATCGGACCAGGCCAACCGGAATGGATCAATGGATAACAGTGATCGGGCCAGGGAGTTTGGAATGGCCTGGGGAGATGGGGCCAGGACCGTCGTGAGAGGACCGTGGACAAGGAGGACTCTGGCAAATTGATCTCATCTACCTCTCCACCTACCTCTCGCCCACGTCCTGCCTCTGACCTGGAATGCCCTCCCTCTTCATATCCGACAGACAATTACTCTCCCCAAGTTCAAAGCCTTACTGAAGGAACATCTCCAAGAGGCCTTCCCTGACTATGCCCTCATTTCCTTTTCTCCCACTTGCTTTTGCATCACCCTGATTTACTCCCTTTATCCATCCCACCCCACCTCAGCCCACAGCACTATGTTCATATCCATAATTTATTTATTTATTTATATGAATGCCAATCTCCCCCTCTAGGCTGTAAGCTTGTTATGGGTAGGAAAAGTGTTCATCAACTCCATTATACTGTACTCTCCAAAGCACATAGTACAATGCTCTGCATACAGTAAGGGTTCAATAACACAACAGAATGAATGAATGAATAAATACGATTGATTCATTGATTGACTGATAATTCCCCCAGCAAGACGTAGATTTATCCTTTTAGAACCATCTCGCATCGGTCCGGTAAGACGGACTGGGGAGGGGAAGGCTGTGCTGGACCTGGGCCGGCCCGGTCAGAAATCCGAGCCCAGGATCATAGCCTAACTGCCAATCTGGGCAGCCCAGGCGGGACGGCCCGAGTGCAGTGACGGTGGGATGCTGGAATCTGAAAGGAGGCTGGTGAGGTTTTGGAGTAGAGTTTCAAACCTTTCTTTGTCTGTCCAACTCGACAGATGGTGGGCTGCCCAGTGCAGCATCTCTGGCACAGAGCCCCGGCACCTCGCCACAAACCCCTCAGAACTTGCCTCGTGCTTACGGCCCAGAGCTGCCCGGCCACCCTCACGGGACATCCAGAACTGACCCGACGTCCTGCTCTTCCCGGCCGACCAGAGAGAGGCTGGGATGATGGTATTTTCCACCTGATTCTGGAAGGCAACACGATCCTTGACTCTATAGTACTGTCCCAAGTGCTCAGAAAAGTGCTCTGCGCACACAGGAGACTGGAAATTCTTTGAGGTAGGGATCTTGTCTACTACCTCTATTGTGAATCAATCAATCGACTGTATTTATTAGGTACTTACTGTGTGTGGAGCACTGTATTAAGCACTTGGGAGAGTACAATAAAACAGAGTAGGTAGACATAGTCCCTGCTCACAAGGAGCTTACAGTCTACAGGCGACAACAGACATTACAATTGATTACAGATATGTATATAAGTGTGGTGGGGCTGAGGGTGGGGTGAATATCAAGTACTTGAAGGGAATAGATCCAAATTCAAGGGTGATGCAGAAGGGAAAGGTGGTAGGGGAAATTAGGGCTCAGTAAGGGAAGGCCTCTTCGAGAAGATGTGATTTTAATACGGTTTTGAAGGTGGGGAGAGCGATAATCTGTCTGCTACAATGGGGGAGGAAGTTCCAGGCCAGAGGCAGACGAGGGTGAGGGATCAGCAGCAAGACAGACAAGAGTGAGGTACAGTGAATAGGCTGGTGTAAAAGGAGCCAAGTGATTGTGCTGGTTTGTAGTTTGAAATCAGCAAGGTGAGGTCGGAGTGGGAAAGCTGATCGAGTGCCTTAAAGCTGACAGTGAGGAGTTTCTGTTTCATGCAGAGGTGGACAGGCAACCACTGGAGGTTCTTGAGGAACGGGGAGATGTGAACTGAGTGTTTTTGTAGAAAGATAATCTGGGCGGCAGAGTGAAGTGTGAACTGGAGTGGGGAAAGACAGGAGGCAGGGAGGTCAGCAGTCAAGGCGGGATAGGCTAAGTGCTCGTCATTGCCTGAGCGCTCAGTACGGTGCTCTGCACACAGTTGGCACCCAATCAATATCACTGATGGACCGGACAAAATTCTTCCCCTGCACACCAATGAGCTAATCCCATCTGCGGAAAGAAGAAAGGACGTCCCTTTCCCAGGCACCACACCGCCCGGTTTCAAAGCCTTGGCCGACCATCCTATTACGGACTCAGCCTTCGCCACGAATCCTCCCCATTCCTCCCGCTGCTCACTCTATGAAGATGCCCACCCCCAAAGTCGGTCCACAGTGGGCTCCAGCTTGCAGCAACTCAGATTCTCCACACAACACAAACTCCTCACCACTGGCTTAAAGGCCTGCTACCAGCTCGCTCTCTACTACCTGACTTCACTGATCTCCTACTCCAACCCAGTCCACACACGCTGCTCCTCTAATGCCACCTACTTGCTGCACCTTGATTCTCGTCTCTCACGCCGCTGACCCCTCCCCCACGCCCTGTCTCAGGCCTGGATCTCCCTCCCCCTTCATATGGAACAGACCACCGCTCTAACCACCTTCGAAGCCTTAATACAAACACATCTCCTCCAAGAGGCCTTCCGCAATTAAGCCCTGACTTCTCTGCCATAGCCCAATCTTCTTAATCGCCCTTGCACTTGGTCTGTTCTCCTTTTGCACTTTTGATATTCACCCCACCCTCAGCCCCACTGCACTTACGTCTGCAATTTATTTTAATATCTCTCTCCCTCTCTAGCCTGTAAACTCCTTGAGGGCAGGGATCGCGTCTACCAACTCTGTTGTTTTATACTCTCCCAAGTGCTTACCACAGTACTCTGCACACAGTAAGCGTTCAATAAATACCACTGATTGACTATACGGGTGGTCACTTCCAAATTTCCACCCAGTGGGATGGTGAGCAGGAACGTTTGTACACAAACCTCCCCAGCGGAGGCACCAAGGAAAGGTAGGAGAGAGAAAGCTGAAAAGCACTGCGTTAAGCATGCTCACTTGTGTCCCAAACAACCCCAGTTGCAACACAGGAGGACAGGAGGGAGGGTGGGCAAGGAGGCCAGTAAGCTGTGGGGCAAGGGGAACCGGCAGAGAGGGAGGCAGGGAGGGGGCGGGACCACAGCAGCGGCCTCAGCAATCACCGTTTGAGTTCTTCTCAGTAGTTTCAGGCGAGGTGAGGAGCTCCCCATTAAAACCTCTGTCCTGACGCTCAGGCTGGAGGTGACGGTTCCCGTCCTAGGAACATCACTGGGCGTGAACCGCTCCGGAGTGACCGTCCTGTGCCAGGAATGGTCACTGCCCCATGCCCATGATCCGGCCAAAATGCGGGGGGGGTGGGGGCGGGTTTGGGCGGATGGATGCCCCCCGCCCAGGCCGGGGTCGCCCACAGGTTCGTCGGTACTTAGTTTCATCTTTCCTTAACCCAGCCACACTGGACAAGTCTTAGGAGGAGGTGGGAGGAGGGGCTTCCGAATGCCCCCTGAACATTAGGGCAGGCCCGAAAATGCACCCCAACCCTCGCTCGTCTGGCCCAGTCCTCCGCAGGCCGCACCGTTTAACTATGTCAGAGCCACACCGGGGAAACCCCCAGAGCCAACGGGGCTGTCACAGGCTGGCAGGTAAACCGTAGGCAGGCTGGGGAGCTCAACAGGGGTACCCGCATTGGCTGACAGGACCAGGTCCTCGGGAGGCTGCCCAGCTGACCGGCTGACTGGCCACATCCCTCCCGTGCTCTGGCCTCCCCAGTCCCACCCTCAGCCTCCAGCTCCTCCCCCTGCTCCCACTCCCACCCCCAGCCCGTGAGCAACTGGGGGCGTCTCTGACCTCACTCGGGAGACCAAACGTGCCCCCCGGCTGACCAGCCGCCGGCTGGAACTGGCGAGTCCACGGACATATGTGCCCGGGAAGACCACACCAAGCCACCTGTACTCGGCTCAAAACAAAGCCCGCTGCCCTTTAACCCCAGGTGCTGTGGCACACTCCACAACTCCTTTTGGCCCGCGTACTCTGTGGCTGATTGGTCCGAGAGCTTAGATTATCGCATGTTAGTCCAACCCCTATTCTCCCTGTCAAACTTCAACTCGGAGAGGTCAGAGTGATATCATAAGGACAATTTGCTCTAGGGGGGATGGGGAGGGGAGAGGCGGGATCTGAGCCCCAGGACTCTGCGGGGTCGGGGGGATGAGGGGGAGTTCAGAGCTCCCCCTCTTCTCGCCCAACCCCCCAACCCACCGTTCCCAGGCCCCAGAGCCCCTGTGCCCCGACCTCTGTGGCCAGACCGGGCTGGGGGAAGATGGGGCAGATCAGTCAGCCCTGAATCTGGGGCCTGACAGGTACCTCTGAAAACTTCGATCCTCTTTGCTTTTCTACCATGAGTGTGGGGGAGGGGGTAGGTGAATAGTGGTGAGGAAGCAGGGGGAGGGGGAGGAGGGGGGAACTCACCAAACGTTCTGTCCTTGACTTGCTCTGGCTGGCTCAAAGCCAGTTGATTCAACATTTGTTAACAGAGCCAATAGCTGGGTTCAAATTGGCTTTGACCAAGAAGTTATGAGAAAACAGTACCAGGTGCTACAAATGTAACCGAAACTAACACCTTAACCAAGGATGTTCTTTTGGGTGCCCCAAGGGCCAGGCCTGCAACTTCATCTCTAGAATAAGCTCCTTATCGGCAGCGATTGTCTCTACCAACTCTATCGTACTGGACTCTCCCAAGCACTTCATACAGTACTCTGCACACAGTAAGTACCATTGATGGGTGTTTTCTTAGAATATGAAGGATAAAGACACACACACACACACACACACACACACACACACACACACACAGAGTCATCTGGGCAGCTCAGACCCATCAGTCTCCCTGGCCAATGTGACCAGTTAGCCCACGGATAACACGAGAGTCACCAGTCCCAAGCCATCCAGCCCAAGGGCCCATGAGAACTGTGACCTGATAGAGGAGCAGACAGATACTGGACGGATACAAAGGGCAAGACTCAATGGTGTCTGCTGCTGTCCGGCCCCCAGAGATGAGGTGTTCCGCAACCGACAGCATTCATGCTACACGGGCCGCTGGACTCAGGTGGACCGGGCCGGAGAGTGCAGATGTCTTGGTGCCAACTGTCCCCTCTCTGACAAATGCTGCCTGGCGTGAGGCCCAGCATGGTTAGAGGGGACATCCTGTCCCCCTCCTCACCACCAGTGCCTGAGCTGCACTTACTGGGATGGCAAAGATGGGACGGGGAAGGACTGAGTGCCTGCAGACCCAGCCAACAGACATGCAGGGTGCCAGGAACTCCCTCCCGCCACGCCACGCACACTCACAGTGGCAACAGTGCCACCCACACCTCGAAAGCCAGCCTCACGTACCAGGCAGAACTATCTCCCTCCAGCCACAACCCCTCCTCCCATCCTCCTCTGAGCCTCCTCCCAACAGCCTCTACAGGCGACTCTCAGTCATGGTGTTGAGCAACATCTCATTAACCAAATACAAACTACTTGAGCCATCGGGGCCAGGGCTCAGAAGGCAAGGCCTCTTCCCAAAGGAGTCTAGAGACAAGCAACGTGGCCTAGTGGAAACAGCCCGGGCCTGAGCATCACAGCACCTGGGTAACCGCTTAACAAATACCATAAAATAATAATTATTAATAATAATAATAATAATAAACACCTTCCCAGGCTTGGGCAAGGGTGGGCGCAGTTCTCCGGTGACCCAGAGCTGCCTCCACTGAGACATCCGTCATCTGCCATCCCGGGCCAGGGACGGCAGGCTTCCGCAGGCAAGGAGGCATGGTGGTCTCGGTAGGTTCAGGACCAGAGGTCCGTCAGACCAGTTATCTAACCGGTGGGAGCATTTCTGCAAAAGCCACGCTGAAGACCCTTGGTCGACCTCTACCTGATTTCACACATGGCATCTCGTGGAACAGTCTACAGCCATAGCAAAGGACGGCTTCGGGTAGGAGTCAAGACCCAAGCCAGGTGTGGGGGTGGGGGTGGGTGGCAGCCCCCCAAACAATCCCTCTACTGGGCTTCCCCAGGGCAGGGCAGGAGGGCAGAGATGAAATCAGCCCACCCCAGGCTAGCCGTCCTTGCCTCAGAGCCGGTGGGACGTCGCATCCTCTTTCCCGTGAGCGGGCTGACATGATCCACAGCCTGTAAGAGACCATGTTACCACTCCCCCAGGCCTGAGGCCACTCACTGCTTCCCCGCCGGCCTCAAACACCCCTAAGAGATGCGGCAGAAGAGCGGGGGCGGAGGGGGGCGGGAATGTGGGGTCTGCAGCCTGCTGCTCGAGAGGCTCCGACGCGGCTCAGCCCAGCTCCGGGGGCCGAGTCTCGGCGCGGCCCCCGCAGGGCCGCCCCCACCTGAGGCCCGGCCCGACCCGACGCCGCTCGGTGTGCTCGGTGGCTCGCGGCACGAGGGAGCAGGGCTGGCGGGCCATATTGTGTTTTTCGTTTATGTTGATGGTTTCTGTGTGTGTCTGGCATATGTTTGTGCAAGCGTGTTTATCAATAGAACTTTGGGGAAATCCCTGCCTCCTGCCATCCCAGTCACTGAGAGGGAGAACGGCTCTGGGGTGGGGGGAGAAAACTGGGGGGCAGAGGGGGAGGAGAGAAGGAACACAGTGGGGATGGGGGAAAGAAGGGTGGGGAGGAGGCGGAGGAGGAGGGTGAGAGGCAGGAAAGCAGCAGAGGGCCAAGGGGGAGGGGAGAAAAGGGGGAAAGGGAGCTGAGGGCCGGGAGGGGGAGGAGGCAGTGGCTGGGGGGAGAGGGTAGAGAAGCTGCGAGACCTCGCTGAAAGTGCACGGGCCTAGGAGTCAAAGGACCTGCGTTCCGGTCTTAACTCTGTGTGTGCTGCTGTGTGACCTCGGGCAAGTCCCTTAACTTCTCTGTGCCTAAGCAGCGTGGCTCAGTGGAAAGAGCCCGGGCTTTGGAGTCAGAGGTCATGGGTTCAAATGCCAGCTCCGCCAACTGTCAGCCGTGTGACTTTGGGCAAGTCACTTGACTTCTCTGCGCCTCAGTTCCCTTATCCGTAAAACGGGGCTTAAGACCGTGAGCCCCACGTGGGACAACCTGATCACCTCGTATCCCCCCGGCGCTTACAACAGTGCCTTGCACATAGTACGCGCTTAACAAATACCGTCATTATTATTATTATTATCATCTGCCAAATCGGGACTCGGTACCTGATTCACCTCCCCCTTAGACCGTGATCCCTACGCGGGACAGGGACGGCGACCAACCTGATTACCCTGGGTCTACCCCAGGGCTTAGCCCACTGGTAGGGACTGTCTCTATATGTTGCCATCTTGTACTTCCCAAGCGCTTAGTGCAGTGCTCTGCACACAGTAAATACGATTGATTGATAGTAAGCGACTGACAGATACGGTATTAGCATTATTATTAAGGGGGAGGGGCGGCGGGGAGGGAGAGCGGGGCGGAAGGGGAGAGAAGGGGGTCAGCCCCGACTGGGGGGGGGGGTCCGTGCTGGCCGCCGCCCCCCGCCCCTCGGCGTCCCGTCGTGGGGCTCCCGATCCCGGGGGGCGTGGGGGGGGGGGGTCCAGCCGGGAGCCCCAGGCCCAGCCCACCCTCCCGCCCCCCGCGCACTTGGTTACCTCCTCGCGCTCTTTAATCGTCTTCGCCCAACTCCCCAACTCCCCGCCCCCCGGCTCATCGGGCGCCGCCCATTGGCCGCCGCCCGCCGCGAACCCTCTCCCTCTCCCGGCTATTGGAGGAGGCGCCCGCCAATCCGCCAGCACGCTGGCCAATGACAGCGGGGAGGGGGGGGTACGGTACGAGGGTGCCGCCCATAAACAAAATAGAACCCCCCCCCCCCGCGCCGGGCTCTTCCCGCCGCCCCATTGGGCAGCACGGCGCCAAACCCGCTATGTGACCGTCTCCTTGCACTGGCCTGCTCCGCGATTGGCCGAGGCGCTTCCCCCGAGCCCCGCCCCAAACCGCGCCTCCCCCCGCTCTCCGGAGGTCAGCCGCAGCCCGTTGTTCGGCCAGCCGGGAGGCGGCTGCCTATTGGCTGGGCCGGCTTGTCAGACAGGACGGCCTCCGGCGCGGATTGGCGGCTACCGGAGCGCAACACTTTAGGTTGTCCGGCCCCGCCCCCCCCGGCTGCTTTTACTTTCTACGCATTTCTATTTCCCCCTTTATTTATTTATTTGCCATAAACTTAAATGACCCGGCGGCGGGGGCGGGGCGCCCGCTGACGACACGGGGCGGCGGACACCAGTAGGAGCGGGCGGGCGGGCTTGACGAGCGGCCCCGGGGCCCAGTGGGAGGCCGCGGGCTGGGGCCGCCCCCGGACCTATCAGGCTGGGAAGCCCCAGCGGAGGCGGCGGTTACCCACCGTCTGGCGCGGTGAACTGCGTGGAGGGGAAGGGGAAGGAAGGGAATGGGAAGGGGGACGCGGGGGAGGGGGGGGGGGCTGTCGCCTCCGGCGGTGGCTGGGTAGAGAGGGAGGGGAGGGAGGGGAGGGAGGATCATCATCATCATCAATCGTATTTACCGAGCGCTCACTATGTGCAGAGCACTGTACTAAGCGCTTGGGAAGTACAAATTGGCAACATCTAGAGACAGTCCCTACCCAACCGTGGGCTCACGGTCTAAAAGGGGGAGACGGAGAACAAAACTAAACATACTAACAGAATAAAATAAGTAGGATAGATACGTATAAGTAAAATAGAGTCATAAATATGTACAGACATATATACAGGTGCAGTGGGGAAGGGAAGGAGGTAAGATGGGGGGGATGGAGAGGGTCCATCCTCTCCATGGAGTGGGTCGGATGGGGACCCACCGTTGGGTAGGGATTGTCTCTATAGGATGCCAATTTGTACTTTCCAAGCGCTTAGTACAGTGCTCTGAACACAGCAAGCGCTCAATAGATACGATTGATGATGATGGGGGGGGAGGGGGCGGCGCCCTGGGAGAGCGGTGCCAGGGGACGGGAAGGGGTCCGGTGGGGTCGAGGGGGCGGCGCCCACGGGCCCACGCACGGGGAGAACGATGACAGGGGAGGGGAGGGGAGGAAAGAGGTGGGGTGGAGGGGGCGGGACCCTCGGGCCCACGCACGGGGAGAACGACGCCAGCGGACCCCGCCGCCCGACGGGGAGGGAAGGGGTCGAAGGGGCGGAGGTGGAGGGGCCGGAGGACCGTTTGGCCCTTCCACGGATGAACTGACCTCGCCGAGGTCCAGCGCCGCCCCGGCCGAGGCTCCCGGGGGCGTGACCCGAAGGCGGCCGCGCGCGCCCGGCCTGGCCCGCCCGTGCCCCGCCTCCTCCCGCTTCCCCACGGCGGGGGCGGCCGAGGCTTCCAGGGCAGGCCCAGGCCGGGCGGGCGCCGGCGTCATCATCATCATCATCAATCGTATTTATTGAGCGCTTACTGTGTGCACAGCACTGTACTAAGCGCTTGGGAAGTCCAAGTTGGCAACATATAGAGACAGTCCCTACCCAACAGCGGGCTCACAGTCTAAAAGGGGGGGGACAGAGAACAAAACCAAACATACTAACAAAATAAAATAAATAGAATAGATATGTACAAGTAAAATAAATAGAGTAATAAATATGTACAAACATATATACATATATACAGGTGCTGTGGGGAAGGGAGTGTCTTTCCTCCCCGGCCCGAGCATTCACGGGCAATCATCATCATCATCATTATCAATCGTATTTATTGAGCGCTTACTGTGTGCAGAGCACTGTACTAAGCACTTGGGAAGTACAAGTTGGCAACATATAGAGACAGTCCCTACCCAACAGCGAGCTCACAGTCTAAAAGGGGGGGGACACAGAACAAAACCAAACAAACAAAATAAAATAAATAGAATAGATATGTACAAGTAAAATAATAAATAAATAAATAGAGTAATAAATATGTACAAACATATATACATATATACAGGTGCTGTGGGGAAGGGAGTGTCTTTCCTCCCCGGCCCGAGCATTCACGGGCAATCATCATCATCATCATCATCAATCGTATTTATTGAGCAATTACTGTATGCACAGCACTGTACTAAGCGCTTGGGAAGTACAAGTTGGCAACACATAGAGACAGTCCCTACCCAACAGCGGGCTCACAGTCTAAAAGGGGGGGACAGAGAGCGAAACCAAACATACTAACAAAATAAAATAAATAGAATAGATATGTACAAGTAAAATAGAGTAATAAATATGTACGAACATATATGCATATATACAGGTGCTGTGGGGAAGGGAGTGTCTTTCCTCCCCGGCCCGAGCATTCACGGGCAATCATCATCATCATCAATCGTATTTATTGAGCGCTTACGGTGTGCAGAGCACTGTACTAAGCGCTTGGGAAGTACAAGTTGGCAACATATACAGTCCCTACCCAACAAGCGGGCTCACAGTCTAAAAGGGGGGGACAGAGAACAAAACCAAACATACTAACAAAATAAAATAAACAGAATAGATATGTACAAGTAAAATAAATAAACAGAGTAATAAATATGTACGAACATATATACATATATACAGGTGCTGTGGGGAAGGGAGTGTCTTTCCTCCCCGGCCCGAGCATTCACGGGCAATCATCATCATCATCAATCGTATTTACTGAGCCCTTACTGTGTGCAGAGCACTGTACTAAGCGCTTGGGAAGGACAAGTTGGCAACATATAGAGACAGTCCCTACCCAACAGTGGGCTCACAGTCTAAAAGGGGCAATCGGGCGAGGGTGGTACCTGGGGGGCGGATGCGGCGAGCGGCGGGGGTCCGGCGGTCACCAAACGCTCCCCCGGGGTCCGGTGCCGTAGGGCCCCGGCCCGGCCCGGCCCGATGGAGGGGGGCGGCACCGGGAGGGCGCCTGCGAGGCCTCCGCCCGAAACGGCCCCGTGCGCGCACACCCCCGTGCTCCACCCGCACGTGCACCTGGACCCCCGGGGGCCTGCTCATTGGGCCCCTTGGCTGGGACGTCATCCATTCAGTCGTCTTCAGCGCTTACTGTACGCAGAGCACTGTACTGAACGCTTGGGGAAGTATAATACAGGAATGAACAGACACGTTCCCTGCCCGCAAAGAGCTTACAGTCCGAGGAAGAGAGACAGACATCGGCGTGGCTCAGTGGAAAGAGCCTGGGCTTGGGAGTCAGCGGTCATGGGTTCGAATCCAGCTCCACTACTGGTCAGCTCTGTGACCTTGGGCAAGTCACTTAACTTCTCTGTGCCTCAGTTACCTCATCTGTAAAATGGGGATTAAAACCGTGAGCCCCCCGTGGGGCAACCTGATCACCTTGTAACCTCCCCAGCGCTTAGAACAGTGCTTTGCATATAGTAAGTGCTTAACAAATACCATCATTATTATTATTATTATTATTACTATTACAGATAAATAAATGACAGATACGGACAGAAGTGCTGTGGGGCAGGAAGAGCGAAGGGAGTGGGAGAAGAGGAAGGGGTGTGCTTAGGGAAGGCCTACTGGAGGAGACGTCCCTTCAATAAGGCTTTGGGGGGGGGGAGTCATTATCCGTCAGATTTGAGGAGGGGGTGAGCCCAGGCCAGAGGCATGATGTGGACGAAGGGTTGGCAGCGAGATAGGATGCCCCTGAACATCTGGAGACTTGTCCATGGCTCCCAGCCCCCGGAATGGCTGGCATGAAACTGGGCCCAAGTTGTTTCTTTGTTCCAGTCGCTAGTGAAAGCTGGCCAGGTTTGGGAGCTATGGGATAAGCCGGGGGAGAAGCTGGGCAACTTCCACAACCATCCGGATGGGTGGAATATGCTCATTAAGGAGCAGAGGTTTGTCGTCAGCTCCGTTCTCCCTCCTCTTCCTCTGCCACTCCTTCCAGCCAAGCCCCTTTTGTCCCCTCCCCTCCAAGCAGAGATTTCTGCAGCTGTGGCCAAGTGGCTTTTCTTCACGATCACCTGCCTGCCTCCCTCTGCCCACATGCCGCTCTGTCTTCCCCGCTATCCCCACCCCAGGACGCACCTCCAGGATGGGGTGGTGTTTGCATAATTTCCAACAGCATCATCATATTGCCCTCTCCCAAGCACTTGGTACAGGGCTCCACACACAGGAAACAAGCAGTAAATGCCATGAATGGATTGATTGATCAAACATATTTATTGCCTGCTTACAGTGTGTAGAGCATTGTACTAAGCCTTTGGGAGAGACAGTGTAACAGGGCTGGTAGAAGAGTTCCCTGCCCAAAAGGAGCTTACAATCTAGAGTGAGAGATGGACATTAAAATCAGTTACAGATGTGGATGTAAGTGCTGTGGGGCTGAGGGTGGGGTGAATAAAGGGTACAAACCCAAGTGCAAGGGCCACCAGAAGAGAGAGGGAGAAGGGGAAATGAGGTATTAGTCTGGGAAGACTTCTTAGAGGAGATGTCACTTTAATAAGACTTTGAAGGTGGGGAGAGTGATGGCCTGTCATAATAACCACAGTAATAATAACTACGGTATTTATTAAGCACTAACTATATGCCAGGCACTGTACTAAGCACAGGGGTGGATACAAGCAAACCAAGTTGGACACAGTCCCTGTCCCACATGGAGCTCCCAGTCTCAATCCCCATTTTACAGACGAGGTAAAGGAGGCACAGAGAAGTTAAGTGACTGGCCCAAGGTCACATAGCAGACAAGTGGCAGAGTCAGGATTAGAACCCATGGCCTTCTGACTCCTAGGACCGTGCTCCATCCACTACTCCATGCTGCTTCTAAATGAAGGCGGGAGGGAGTTCCAGGCCAGAAGGAGAACGTGAGCAAAGGGTTGGCAGTAAGACAGAAGAGGCTGAGGTACAGTGAGTAGGTTGGCGCAAGAGGAATGGAATATACGGGTTGGGTTGTATGAAATCAGAAGATTAAGGTTTGGAGGGGGCAAGCTTTAAAGCTATTGCCAAGTAGTTTCTGTTCGATGCTGAGGTAGACGGGCAACCGCCGGAGATTCTTGAGGAGTGGGGAAATGTGGACTGAACGTTTTTTTCAGAAAAATGATTTGGGCAGCAGAGTGACACGTGGACTGGAGGCAGGGAGATCATTGAAGAGACCAACGCAGAAATCGAGGTGGGATGGGAATAAGTGCTTGGGTCACTACTCATAGTTTGGATAGAAAGGAAAGGGAGGATTTTACTGATGCTGTGAAGGTAAAACTCTGGTGAAATTGAGTATGTGGACTGAATGAGAGAGATGAAAAGAGGATAATGCCAAGATTATGTACTGGTGAAACAGGGAGGATGGTTGCGCAGTCTACAGTGATGGGAAAGCCATGGAGAGGACAGAGTTTGGGTGGGAAGATATGCAAGTTCCAAGAACCAATGCTACCCGGACAATTGGCAGGTAACGGCTCCGGTGGCAGTTGGGGAGTAGGGGCCCAGGGTGACTGTTTCCTGGGTCATAGAGAGCACTGATTGGTCACCTCCTAACAGGACTGGCACGGTGGCCCCTGAGCTCCCCAAATTGTTAAGTTTTGGTGTCTATGGCCGCGGACCCTGTCAGCTTCCACTCCTATCATTTCCAGCAGGGGCCAGGAGTAGCTGGGGAAGATGCCTTTTGCACTCCGCACTCCCCTCCTCCCCCCCCACTGGCTGGCAGGGCACAGACACCACCGTTGTCAGGGGCGAGAACCCCCTCTACCCTGACAGTGCTGGCACCAACTCTGCCTCGCCAGGATCCACTGTCAGGGGATGCTGCTTTGACACTTGTGTGAGCCTTGTTTATTGTTGAAGTCAAGGCTTGAATTTGAATCCTGCGGATCTGGGTATTGACTCCTTGCCTACCAGACACTGGTGATTTAGGCCCTCTTACCTTTTCACTGTGGCTCGATCTCACCTATTTCACCTCCGCCCCCTAGCCCACGACCTGTCTCTGGCCTGGAACGCCCTCCCTCTTCAAATCTTAAGGAACACATCTGATGATCCCCAGTAGATCGATGCCGGAGAAGGAAGGCACTGTGGCAGTCACTTTTCACAATACCAAGGAACCGCTTGGCTTGGCTCTCAGGCACTTTGAATTTGCCATTCATTATGGTATTTATAAAGCCCTAGCATTGTGCCAAGCACTGTGCTGAGCACTGGGGTAGATACAGAATAATCAGGTCAGACACGGTCCCCATCCTTCCTGGGGCTCTCATGGAAGAGGTGAGATATTACAGGTTTCTCGAAGGTTTATCAAAGGTAATGTCTTTGCCACAGAGATTTTAATGGGGGCAATGAGTTCCCCAGATCTGTCCAAACTTTAGGTAGAGTCTTGACTTGGAGGGACGTGGGGGAAGGGGAGGCAGGGTCTCCCGGGCCAGAGCCTCACCCGGACGATTTGATGGGCAAGGAAGGCAGTGCAGGCTCAGCCACAATTGTCTCTGGCCTATTAATTCTCCGAGGGCTTTTCATTCCTGGGAATTGGCAGGTCAGCTGATTGGATAAGTGAGGGCTTACCCTGGCCTGACTCAGACAAGCAGCCATGATTGCCACTGAGCTACTGGGTTTCCATGGCTGTGGAGACAAGTCACGTGGGAGGCAGAAGGGGCTCTCATCCTCACCAGGAGAAATGTCCACCCCAAGCTGGCCTGGGGGACGTCGCCATCACCTCCTGAGGCCGGACACCCAGACGTTCCCTGCCCAGAGCACTTCTGAGTATATTATACACCTGTTTCCTACACACTAACTCATCATGTCTAAGACTGAGCTCCTTATCTTCCCTCCCAAACCCTGTCCTCTCCCTGACTTTCCTGTCACTGTGGATGGCACTACCATTCTTCCCCTCTCACAAGCCCGTTATCTTGGTGTCATCCTTGACTCCACTCTCTCATTCACCCCACACATCCAATCCATCACCGAAACCTGCCGGTCTCACCTTCACAACATCACCAAGATCTGCCCTTTCCTCTTCATCCAAACCGCTACCTTGTTGGTACAATCTCTCATCATATCCCGACTGGATTACTGCATCAGCATCCTTTCTGATCTAATAATAATAATAATAACAGTATCTGTTAAGCACTTACTATGTTCCAAGCACTGTTGTAAGGGCTGGGGTAGATACAAGGTAATCAGGTTGTCCCACGTGGGGCTCACAGTCTTAATCCCCATTTTACAGATGAGATACCTGAGGCACAGAGAAGTGAAGTGACTGTCACAAAGCTGACAACTGGCAGAGCCAGGATTAGAACCCATGACTTCTGACTCCCAAGCCCGTGCTCCCAACCTCCTGTTTCTCCCCGCTTCAGTCTATACTTCACTCTGCTCCCCGGATTATCTTTCTACAGGAATGATCTGGGCATGTCAATGCCCCCCCCCCCCAAAAATCTCCAGTGGTTGCCTATCAACCTTAGTATGAAGCAAAAACTCCTCACTATTGGCTTCAGAGCTCCCCATCACCTCACCCTCTCCTACCTCACCTCCCTTCTCTCCTTCTACAGCCCATCCCACACACTCCGCTCCTCTGCCACTAACCTCTTCACTGTGCCTTGTCCTCGCTTGTCCCGCCGTCTACCCCTGGCCCACATCCTACCTCTGGCCTGGAATGCCCTCTCTCCTCACATCTGTCAAATTAGCTCTCTTCCCCCCTTCAAAGCCCTATTGAGAGCTCACCTCCTCCAGGAGGCCTTCCCAGACTCAGCCCTCCTTTTCCTCTGCTCCTCCTCCCCCTCCATCCCCCCTACTCCCTCCCTCTGCTCTACCCCCTTCCCCGCCCCACAGCACTTGTGTATATGTATACATATTTATTATTCTATTCATGCTATTAATGATGTGTATATATCTATAATTCTATTTATTTTGGTGCTATTGATGCCTATCTACTTGTTTTGTTTTGTTGTCTGTCTCCCCCTTCTAGACTGTGAGCCCGTTGTTGGTCAGGGATTGTCTCTATGTGTTGTCGGATTGTACTTTCCAAGTGCTTAGTACAGTGCTCTGTACACAGTAAACGCTCAATAAATGCAATTGAATGAATGAATGAGTGAATGAATCTGCTTCTTCCTCCAGCCTGGAGCCTATTTTAAGTGTCTATCTCCTCCACTAAACAGTACACTCCTACAGGACAGGGATCAATCAATCACTCATTATTGCACACTCCCCAGTGTTCAGCACAGTGCTCTGCATAGTAGACAATAAGCTCCTGGAGGGCGGGAATATCATCTACTTACTCTATTGTCCTCTCCCCAGCTCTCAGGACAATGCTAAGCACACACAGTACACTGTAGTCTCCTTGAGGTCAGAGTTCACGTCTACTAACTCTACTGCCCTCTCCCAGAAGTTCAGTTCAGCACTCTGCACCCAGGAGGAGCTCAGTAAATAGCAGAGATTGATCTGGAAATCAGAGCATCACAAGAACCTGCCTCAAGTTTCCCTTTCTGTGTTATAGCGGGCTATTGCGCCGGCCCTCAAAACCACCAACGCCCCACTGCCACGATTCCCTGTGGCCCCAGCAGTGCCCCTGGCTTTGGTGGCAAGGACAGGGGTGAGGTGCTCAAGAAGGCAGCATTGAGAGGCCTCCCTGTGAGGCCAGACCATGGTCTCCCTCTGAGCCTGTTCCCCCCGTGACTCCATCAGTGGGGTTTACTGAATACTTCCTGTGTGCAGGGCTCTGTAATGGACATTACTGCAGGCTGAGCACCGGGCCGGGTGGCTGCTGCGGGCAGATTCCCAGGTAGAGTGGCTGCTACGGGCAGAGCCCTGCTGGAGTGGGATTTGTTATTCTAAGTCCCCGCAGGAGCATTAGTGGCTGCGTCCATAGGAAGGGGTGGGATACTGTCGTATGGTCTTTTAATCCCCAAACAAAGCTGTCAAACGTCACCACTTCCATGGAGAAAGAAGCAATTCTCCTCCTGCCCATCCCCCCGGCACTTCGGCTTTAGGGAGGGGGCCGAGAAGGGTGACAGGGAGCCAGGGAATCTCTTGATGTTTACTCAGGCCTCACTTTTTCCAGGGCCTCCAAAATGGGCAGTCAGCCCCCACCCACAGCCCCCCATGCCAGCCAAAAGCCACGGGCCCACCTGTTCACTACAGACAAATGACACTCCCAGAAATGAAGAAGACATGAGGGCCATGGGAACCACGGAGAGCCAAATGCTTCAGACCAAACCTCAATCCGGAAGTCTTCCCTATTAACACTTCCCATTTCCCTTTTTGAGAAAAGAAACCCAGAGGGTGTCACCTACTGGTGCAATATTAAAATCACATTTAAATCTGTTTACGGGGCTGCCCTTTGCTTTCCGACATGTTGCTACTAACAGTGCCAGCCTGACCACTTGTGGGGAAGCAAGTAGTGGGACAGACAGACTTATGACAAGATACTCCCTCCCACACCTGGTGTACAACACCACAGACTCTTGCTCTGCCAAGGAGGGGTCTGACTTCTGTTTCTTGGCGTCCCTGGTCTCCTCCAGCAGAGCAGGCCCCCTCCACCCGCCGCCCTCCAGGCTGCTCCATCCACCACCATGGCATCTCCCGGCTACGACTCCAGGAGAGCAGTCCCCCTCTGCCCGCTTCTTGCCAGACTGGTCCATCCACCCAGATGGTGTCTCCCAGCCATTGCTCCGGGAGAGTGGCTCCTCTCCCTGCTGCCTGCAGGGCTGGCCCATCCACCCCTGCGGTGTCTCCCAGCAAGGGCCAGCAGCTTCGGGACTGCAGACCCTCTTCACCTACCACCCACAGAGCTGATCTACCCCCAGAGCAGTTAATTAATCAATGGTATTTATTAAGCACTAACTGGGTGCAGAGCAGAGTACTAAGTGCTCGGAGCATACAATACAAGAGTTGGCAAGCCAGATCTCTGCCTTTAAGGAGCTTACAGTCTAGAGCTGGGGACAGATATTAAAATCGATTTTAGAGAGGGGAAATGATAGAGTCTAAAGATGTGGACGTAGTTCATCGGGAGGAAATTCTCAATTTAAACGCAGCCGAGGGACACCCTTCCTGAAACTGGGAGAGGGAAAAAAAAAACCTCTTCAGAACATCTCCCCGGTCGCTCTCCAGGCGGCCCAAACAAATCTTCCCGTTTGTACTCTGGGAACCCCCAACCATCCAGGATCGCAGAAGCTTCTGTAGGGAAAAGGGATTTTGCAGGGGGAGAGAGAGAAAGAGAGAGCAGAGTCCTCAGGGAGCGCAAGGTGAACAAGGGCCGCAGGTCCATGGCAGGCAGTGGGGAAGTGACCAATCCATCATGGATTTGCTGAGTGCTAGCTCTGTGCAGAGCACTAGACTAAGAGCTTGGGAGAAACATGATCCCTGCCCACAGGGAGCTCATTGTCTACAGTGGGAGACAGACATTAAAATAAACTATGGAGTGCAGAAATAGAATATGAGGATTTATACAAAAGTGCTATGGGGCTGGGATTAGGATCAAAGTGCTTAAGGGTTTCACAGCCAAGTGCATAGTCATCACGGAGGGGAGGGCGGATGGGGAAATGAGGACTTAGACTGGGAATCATTTGAGCACGAACGCACTGGGGGCAAGAGGAAGAAAGTGTGATTGACAACTACAGAGCAGGTGAGTTTTGCCCCTCTGCCTTGGCAAGGCTAACTAGGGCCAGCAGTGGGGGCCAGTGGTACAAGCCAGCGATAGAGGACAACTCTCACGTCCCTTAAAAACTGGCCGGAAATCATCCCCACTAAGATTCTGTCCCTGAATTACAATTGCTGTTTTCCTTCATTATCATTTCTGCTCACTTGCCTATTATTATTGTTATTATTACACTTTTAAGTGCTTACTCTATGTCAAGCACTATTCTCAGCACTGCGGTAGATAAAAAATTAATCAGGCTCCCACAAGGAGCTCTATGGGCCTTTCCCTCCAAAATGTCACTTCCGATTTGATCAGTAAATCATTAATGTTGATTGACAGTCTTGCTGTAAGCACAGAACTGTACTGAGTGCTTGGGAGAATTCAGTAAAGTTAGTGGACACAATCCCTGTCATCAAGGAGCTTCCATTTTACTCTGTTCTGAGCACTGGTGAGAGGACAAACAAGTTGGTGCTTCAATGAGGGGATGCTACAAGAACCCTAGTGAAGCAGTGTGGCTCAGTGGAAAGAGCCCGGGCTTGGGAGTCAGAGGTCATGGGTTCAAATCCCAGCTTCACCACTTGTCAGCTGTGTGACTTTGGGCAAGTCACTTAACTTCTCTGTGTCTCAGTTCCCTCATCTGTAAAATGGGGATGAAGACTGTGAGCCCCATGTGGAACTTGATTACCTTGTATCCCCACCATCGCTTAGAACAGTGCTTTGCAAATAGTAAGCGCTTAACAAATACCATTATTATTATTATTATTATTATTAATTGATGTGGTCTAGGTCGGTAAAGCACTATTACCCTCAGCTCCTAAACCTCCCCCTCCTGGGTTCCCTTTGCTCCTCATTCTCAATTGGGCTCGTGACACAGTTCAGGGTCCCTGGCCAAAGTCGGGGGAATCAGGGGTCAAGCCCTTCTGGCCAAGGAGATGGAGAGGATTCCGGGAAAATGTGAGCTATGAGGACCTCTGTCCCCCACCCCCACTGTTCGGGCTAGGGCATGCCCTACTGATGATGAGGACAAGCAGGCAGACAGGGAGACAAACAGGATGGCTTGCGGGCGGAGGGTGGCCCGGTTGGGCAAGGTAGCACGTGGGCAGAGGGCGGCCGGGGTGGGCATGGTGGCCCACGGCCAGGCAGTGGTCAGGGCGGGCAAGGTGGCCCGGGGGAAGAGGGCGACCTGGACTATCAATCAATCGTATTTATTGAGCGCTTACTGTAGCGCTTGGGAAGTGCAAGCTGGCAACATATAGAGACAGTCCCTACCCGACGGTGGGCTCACAGTCTAAAAGGGGGAGACAGAGAACAAAACCAAACATACTAACAAAATAAATAGAATAGATATGTACAAGTAAAATAAATAAATAGAGTAATAAATATGTACAAATGGGGCATGGGGTCAGAGGGCAGCCAGAGTGGCTAGGGTAGCACGTGGGCAGAAGGCCTTGGGCAGAGGGTGGCCGGGGTGGGCATGGTGGCTCACGGGCGGGCGGTGGCCGGGGTGGGCAGGGTGAGATGGGGGCGGAGGACAGACCGGGCAGGCCAGGTGGTACGGGGGCAGAGGGCTGCCGGGAAAGGGCAGGGTGGTTGGCAGGCAGGCAGGCAGGCAGGCAGGCAGGCAGGCGGCGACTGCTCCGTCCGGGGTCCGAGGCAGGGGCCTTGCTGCGCTCAGGGGGGGCTCCGTGGACCCGTTCCCGGAACGCTGCCCCGGGGGTCGGGGGGTCGGGGGGTAGGGGGGTCTGCTCCTCCCGCGGCCCGCACCTCCCCTCCCTCCGCCGCCGCCGCCGGGGCCGGAGCCGTGCCTGCGGTACCACCCGCGGCCACCGGGGGGCGTCAGACACCCTCCGCCGGAGGCGCGGGGGGCCCTGGACCCACCCCTTCAAGGCCCTACTCCCTTCAAGGCCCTACTGAGAGCTCACCTCCTCCAGGAGGCCTTCCCTGACTGAGCCCCTTCCTTCCTCTCCCCCTCGTCCCCCTCTCCATCCCCCGCATCTTACCTCCTTCTCTTCCCCACAGCACCTGTATATATGAGGCCTTCCCAGAATGAGCCCCTTCCTTCCTCTCCCCCTCGTCCCCCTCTCCATCCCCCCCATCTTACCTCCTTCCCTTCCCCACAGCACCTGTATATATGTATATATGTTTGTACATATTTGTTACTCTATTTACTTATTTATTTATTTATTTTACTTGTACATATCCATTTATTTTATTTTGTTAGTATGTTTGGTTTTGTTCTCTGTCTCCCCCTTGTAGACTGTGAGCCCACTGTTGGGTAGGGACTGTCTCTATATGTTGCCGACTTGTACTTCCCAAGCGCTTAGTACAGTGCTTTGCACACAGTAAGCGCTCAATAAATACGATTGATGATGATGATGTATATATGTTTGTACATATTTATTACTCTATTTATCTATTCATTTTACTTGTACATATCTATTCTACTTATTTTATTTTGTTAGTATGTTTGGTTTTGTTCTCTGTCTGCCCCTTTTAGACTGTGAGCCCACTGTTGGGTAGGGACTGTCTCTATATGTTGCCAACTTGTACTTCCCAAGCGCTTAGTACAGTGCTCTGCACACAGTAAGCGCTCAATAAATATGATTGATGATGATGATGATGATGTATATATGTTTGTACATATTTATTACTCTATTTATTTATTTATTCATTTTACTTGTACATGTCTATTCTATTTATTTTATTTTGTTAGTATGTTTGGTTTTGTTCTCTGTCTCCCCCTTTTAGACTGTGAGCCCACTGTTGGGTAGGGACTGTCTCTATATGTTGCCAACTTGTACTTCCCAAGCGCTTAGTACAGTGCTCTGCACACAGTAAGCGCTCAATAAATACGATTGATTGATTGGTTGGTTGATTGACCCCGGCAACCCCCGACTGCCGCCAGAGACCACGGTCCATCCCAGTACGGCGCCCTACACCCAGCAGCCAACCAGTACAGCGCCCTACACCCAGCAGCCATCCAGTACAGTTGCCCGGCTCCTAACAACTCCTCAAATTCTGGATCCCCTCGGGTCTTGTCCCCTCTAGACTAGAAGTTCCTCGTGGGAAGAAAAAGTGTCTACCAACTCTGTTACACTGTATTCTCCTAAGTGCTTGGAACACTGCTCTGCACACGGTAAGCACGCAATGTGTACAATTGGTTCATTGTTTCTTAAGCACTTACTGTGTGACAAACACTGTGCCAAGCCTTGGGACACAGGCAACGCAGGCAGGTCAGGCCAGTCTCTATCCTGTATGGGGCTCACAATCTAAAATGGGGCAAGAACAGGAATTTAATCCCCACTTTTACCAAGGAGGAAACTGAGGCACAGAGGAGTCCTACAGCAGGTGAGAGATGGAGCAAGCAAAAACTCCTCACTCTCGGCTTCAAGGCTCTCCATCCCCTCGCCCCCTCCTACCTCACCTCCCTTCTCTCCTTCTACACTCCAGCCCGCACCCTCTGCTCCTCTGCCGCTAGCCTCCTCACTGTACCTCGTTCTCTCCTGTCCCACCACCGACCCCTGGCCCACGTCCTCCCCCTGGCCTGCAATGCTCTCCCTCCACCCATCCGCCAAGCTAGCTTTCTTCCTCCCTTCAAAGCCCTACTGAGAGCTCACCTCCTCCAAGAGGCCTTCCCAGACTGAGCCCCCTTTTTCCTCTCCTCCTCCCCATCCCCCCGCCTTACCTCCTTCCCCTCCCCACAGCACCTGTATATATGTTTGTACGTATTTATTACGCTATTTATTTTACTTGTACATATTTACTATTCTATTTTGTTAATGATGTGTATTTAGCTTTAATTCTATTTGTTCTGACGACTTGACACTTCTCCACATGTTTTGTTTTTTTGTCTGTCTAGAAAGGGGAGGAGTGAGGAGGTTAGCGGCAGAGGAGCGGAGGGTGCCAGCTGGGCTGTAGAAGGAGAGAAGGGAGGTGAGGTAGGAGGGGGCGAGGGGATAGAGAGCCTTGAAGCCGAGAGTGAGGAGTTTTTGCTTGCTCCATCTCTCACCTGCTGTTGGACTCCTCTGTGCCTCCCCCTTCTAGACTGTGAGCACCCCCTTCTAGACTGTAAGCCCGTTGTTGGGTAGGGACCGTCTCTATACGTTACCAACTTGTACTTCCCAAGCGCTTAGTACAGTGCTCTGCACACAGTAAGTGCTCAATAAATACGACTGAATGAATGAAATGGAGCTGGGCTTAATAACTGAGTCTCGATTCCCCATCCTGTGCTCTTTCCACCCAGCCATGCTGCTTCTATGGCTGATAATGTAACAGACACTTAATGAATACTATCTATCAATGGCCTGATGAAGGCACGGCCCTACCACCTATGCCTCTTCAGGATCCCTCACTGGCTGCGCAGCAGAGAACCAGGTCCCCGGGGGTACGTCCACTGCATGCCCCACCCCACCCCACCCCCACCGAGCCCCAGCACTGTTACAACAACATTAGCTGGAGCCCCCGGGCAGCAGCAGGGCTGTGTTTCCTTGGAAACCGGCCCCTTCCCCCTACAGCCCAGAGACCCAGACCCTTCTCCTAAAACCCCCAGTCCTAACCAGATTAAACTAGATGAGAGGGGTCACTTGGCCGTCTCAGTAATTGACTTTCATAAAGGTCATTCCAAAGGTCAAGCCGAATGTCAGCTGACTCTTCTTCTCCTTGCAGAAAACAGAGCAGGGTCGGCTGCACGATGCAGGGTGGCCGGCTCAGAGGTTGGAAGTCAGCCTCGCTGACTTTCCATCTAGGGGCCCCCAGCCGGGCCTGGTCAACCACAATCCCTGGACACCATCCGGACTTCCAGGGCGGTGTGGGCAGGGTTGGGGCTGGGTCAGGGGGAGGGCACTGCCCAGTCTAAGTCCAGCAGCCAGGCTGCAGGGCTGGGCCTGAGAGACCTCAGTGGCGTTAGCCGAGTTTCCACCCGCCCAGCCTGCCCTGCAGTGCCCAGGCTTGGTGTTACTGGCTAACATCATGTGGAGCTCTGTGATCGACCACTGGGCCACGTTTTGGTATGGAGTCACACATGGCTACAAGGCTGCGAAAGGGAACCTGCCACAGAAGACACACCCAGGATGCCAGCAGTTTCCCCAACAGACCCGGGGGGCCGCCCCCACCCCCAGGACAGGGCAGGGTCACCACCCAGGGTGCAGTCAACCCACCAGCTCTAGGCCAGCACTCCCAGCCCCGTGACACTGCTGGGCATGACCCGGGGGCGGGGAGGGATGGCATAATAGTGGCATTTATTAAGTGCTTACTATGTGCAAAGCACTGTTCTAAGCGTTGGGGAGGCTACAAGGTGATCAGGTTGTCCCACGGGGGGCTCACAGTCTTCATCCCCATTTTACAGATGAGGGAACTGAGACACAGAGAAGTTAAGTGACTTGCCCAAAGTCACACAGCTGACAATTGGCAGAGCCGGGATTTGAACCCATGACCTCTGACTCCAAAGCCCAGGCTCTTTCCACTGAGCCATGCTGCTTCTCTAAGCAGCTGAGATGGACACCAGCAGGACAGCTGGGCAGCTGCTATGGGGAGAGCTGGAAGGGACACATTCTAACTGAAATGCTCTAAAGATCCAGTGACACTGAGGCTCAACACTAGGTGTCACAACAGAGGATGGCTGGGAGATATCTGGGGGGGGTGGGGGCAGACGGACCATCCTGGCAGGCCGCGGGTGGACAGGGGCCACTCTCCTGAAGCGGACAGGCGGGGGATGCAGTGGGTGGACAGACCTCATGGAAAATGGGAGGGCAGCACTGTCCCCCATGGGGTACAGCAAGAGGCAGCTGAAGCTGTCCCAACTTGCAGAAAGTCGGGATTGAAGACTGCCTGATGCCATGGCCAAAACTCTGACTGGGACTGTTGGATGCTGGCAGTGCTGTCCAGTGGACAGAGCCTAGGTCTGGCTGTCTGGAGACCTGGGTCCTTATCTCGACTCCACCACATGCTGTCTCTAGTCATTTAAGGTCTCTATGCCTCAGTTTCCTCAACTGAAAAGTGGGGTTTCAATCCCTGTTCTCCCTCCCCCTTAAAAAGTGAAACCCATGTGGGACAGGGACTGTATCTGATATGATGGTATTGTATCTAGCATGTTTCTTGGCAATCAATCAATCAATCACTCAGTGGTATTTAGTAAGCACTTACTGTGGGCAGAGCACTGTACTAAGTGCCTGGGAGGTTACACTATGATAGAGTTGATAGACACAGCCCCTGCCCACAAGGAGCTGACAGTCTAGAAGAACTTGTCAACCAGTAGAACAATTCTGGTCATCCGGTACTAGTTACTCAAGATAAAATCTTGCAAGGGCAGGACGAGGGATGGTAGAGGTATATGAGTGGGTCACGAGGAGAGGGAAGGGAGACTGCCACTTGTCTGCTGTGTGATCTTGGGCAAGTTACTTAACTTCTCTGTGCCTCAGTTACCTCATCTGTAAAATGGGGATTGAGACTGTGAGCCCCATGGGGGGCATGGACTGTGTTAAACCAGACTAGCTTGTATCTACCCCAGTACTCAGTACAGTGCCTGGCACATAGTAAACATTTAACAAGTACCATAAAAAAAAAGATGGGATTCTGAAAGAGACAATCCTATTCATGTAAGATTAGTATCTACCTAAACCCAAATGAGCAACCTTTCCATGAAGTCACTGACCCTCCACCGAGCCCAAGACAGTTTCAAAGTCGTTGTTCTGACTCCAGAAGGCAGAAGAAGCAGTGTAGGCTAGTGGATGGATACACAGGCCTGGGAGTCAGAGGACCCAGGCTCTAATCCCAGCTCTGCCACTTGTCTGCTGTGTGACCTTAGGCAAGTCACTTAACTTCTCTGTGCCTCATTTACCCCATCTGTAAAGTGGAGATTAAGACTGTGAGCCCCATGTGGGACAGGGACTGCATCCAACCTGATTAGCTTGTATCTACCCCAGTGCTTAGTACAGTGCCTAGCACATTGTAAGTGCTTAGCAAATACTATCATTATTATTATTAAGAGTGACACAACATTGTAACGACTCTTTCATCCCTTTAAATCAAATGATCTGCAAGTTGACTGGAGCCTCCATCTTATATGAAACACACTCAAAATGATTTAGCATTGTTCCACCCAAAAACCTCACTGAAGGCATATCTCCTCCAAGAGGCCTTCCCTGACTTAGCCCTCCCTTCCTCTTCTCCCACTCCCTTCTGCATTACCCTGATTTGCTCCCTTTATTCATCCCTCCTCCCAGCCCCACAGCACTTACATACATCTGTAATTTATTTCTATTAATGTCTGTCTCCCCCACTAGACCATATGCTCGTTATGGGCAGGGAATGTGTATGTCTATTGTTCTATTCTCTCAAGCACTTAGTACAGTGCTCTGCACATAGTAAGTGCTCAGTTAATACGATTTAATGAAAAACAACTCGCCTCATGCTGCAGGCTGGGTAGCTCTTTTCAAAAATATTTAGGAAAGCTCAAGGACCTATTCCCGAGGGCTATCCAGTTGAGGCTCCCCAGAAAAGTGGGTAGTTGGAAATTCCCACCTGTCGTGTCAGATGAAAACTTTCCTAGCCTCCACACATAGCACCAAACAAACTGACTCTGGAATCTCAGTTGGACACATTCCAGAGACGTATTGTGCTATGCTGGAATATATCACCATCAAGGGTTACATGTACACATGGAACGGTTTTTGTTTGAACATGAACACGTTTGTATACGTGTGTGTGTGTGTGTGTGTGTGTGTGTGTGAGAGAGAGAGAGAGAGAGAGAGAGAGAGAGAGAGAGAGAGAGAGAGGAGACGATTGAGTAGATCTCTACTGCCATCAGACAAATTTCCTCTTCATGCCAGGGACTACAAGGCAGCACCAGTAAAGTGATGGAAAGTTCACCACAGTGAAATGGATTAGCCTGCACAGCTGGGATCTGCCTTTTATCTTTAGGAGCGATGGCCTGCTTTCATTGCCTGTCGGATACCACGGTTCTGGCCAGGAATATTCCAAAAATCTGCAATCACGAGATGGCCATGAGGACTCCTGCCACGATATCCATGTTTTTGGGGAGCCAGCCTTCCAGAGCAGGAATGCAGTCTGATAAAAATGGACTCATCCTACTTGTTCTTGGCCAGATTGGCACATAGAAAGCTCTTACGAATGCCATAGTTCTTACTACTGAGCCGCCAGGAGTCCTAAACACTGCTCCTCTCAACTCAATGCCCCACCCCTCTTGCTCAGTAGCTCAACATCCTTGTCTTTTGTGCTACTACTACTATTTCACCCTTCCTGACATGTCTGTCTCCCATCCCCTCTCCCTCCTATTCTTCAACTGGGCTAGGAACCGTGTCTAATTTTCACCTCCTTTTCCCCAGCACTCAGTACAGTGCCCTGCACCTGGTAAGCGCTCAGTAAATACCATTAAGGTTCCTCCAACTCTAGTAGTTCTGGTTTCCTAGAGGGGCAGAAACAAACCGTTTCCGGCAGGCCCTGAAAAATTTGGGAAGGAAGGACGCTGAGCCCGAGTAGGCAGATAATAATAATAATAATGATGGCATTTATTAAGTGTTTACTATGTGCAAAGCTCTGTTCTAAGCGCTGGGGAGGTTACAAGGTGATCAGGTTGTCCCACGGAGGGCTCACAGTCTTCATCCCCATTTTACAGATGAGGTAACTGAGGCACAGAGAAGTTAAGTGATTTGCCCAAAGTCACATAGCTGACAATTGGTGGAGCTGGGATTTGAGTCCATCGTGGTAACCCCCAAAACCTCCAGGATCCCCTCTGCTTTGCGGATCAGCTTGAAAATACAAATACGTCCTGTTTGCAGTTCTGAGGGAAGACTGAAGTTTGCTCACTGAATAGAGGCCGAATCCTGTTGCCCTCAGAACCCTTCTCAGGCTTCTTGCTTCTGCTGTTTCCTCTTCTGGGTTAGCAGTGAAAGTATTTGCCTGAAAACAAAAACTTAGCTTAGCAAAAGTAAATCTTTTCTTCTGCCTCCTTCATACTATTTATTATTATAGACATTTACTATGCGCTGAGCACTATTCTAAGCACTGGGACAGGTTCAGGATAAACAGGTCGGACACAGTCCCTGTGCTATTTGGGGCTCACAGTCTAAGGAAGAGGGAGAACAGGAATTGAAATCCCATTTTACAGATGAGGAAACTGAAGCACAGAAAAGTTAAATGACTTGCCCATGGTCACATGACAGTCAAGTGACAGATCTGGGATTTAAACCCAGGTCCCCTGGCCCCTGGGACTGGGGTCCCCTCTATACTGTAAGTTTGTGATGGGCCGGGAACATGTCTTCCTACTCTGTTATATTGTACTCTCCTAAGTGATTAATGCAGTGCTCTGCATACACTAAGTGCTCAGTAAATATCAATTGATTGGTTGATTGATTGATTCCCTTTAGGCCACACTGCTTCTCCTCTTTGAGATGCCAACTGAGTTGACAACACTGCCTCACGAGGCCCCTGGTGCTCTTAACAAACAGCAGCAAAACATTTGGTTTGATGGGTGCTAGGGGCCCAGGCTGGAGAGAAGATGGGGAACAGGAAGGAAGAATGGGGCTTTTCAGAAGATACCATCAGGAACCAGGGTGCAGACTGGAGGTCCACAAGAGCCTCAGAGACACCCCCAGCCAGTCAGGTCTGCCCCACTGTCAAAACCTTTGGAAAGCCAAAGTAATTAAAGAACTTTTACAGGCCAAGAAGCTCCTCTCCCCAGGTAACTCCAAGGTATTCACTGATGACAAACTGTGTTTCGCTGATGACAAACTGGTATCATTTCTCCCTCAAAAAAGAAGGCACATGGGAAAGAAGGTTATGTGAAAAAAGACCGCGGTGTGGCTGGATGGCTACCCTGGGCACTGGTACAAAGCGGACACCGGACTGCCCAGCACCCCCCCACACCCACCCCAATCCTATCACCCAGCCGGAAACCATTACCCGGCACATAATCAGCTCCCGACGCCCACCCGTTCTCTGAATGGAAGACTTTACAAACTGCTCGAGAGTGCGAAAATAACTGGCAAGACTGGAATTAGAAAGCCCATCTGTCCAGAGGGCCGCTGATGCTTCTGAGCCACTGCTCGGGAGAGCCTGGAAATTCCACAAGATACAACATCTGTCAGGCTTCGGTCATGGGGGTGGAGAGCTGGCCCCAGATCCTCAGCCCTGGCTGGGTTCTAGGGAGGAGCGAGTCTCTAGGCACTGTAGGGCCAGAGCTGGGGTGGGGGGCTCCGAGAACTGTCACCAAGAGAACTGGGGGGCTGAAGTAGCCCCCCTTGGTTTAGTGGGAAGAGCCTGGGCCTCGAAGTCAGAGGACCTGGATTCTAATCCCAGATCTGCCACATGCTTGCTGTGTGACTTTGGGCAAGTCACCTAACTTCTCTGGGCCTAAATCACCTCATCTGTAAAATGGGGATTAAATCCTACTCCTGCCTACTTAGCCTATGAGCCTTTTATGGGACAAAGACTGTGTCCAACCTTATTAACTTGTACCTACCCCAGTGCTTAGAACAGTGTTTGGAGTAGAGTAAGCACTTAGCACTTGGCTTAGTAGATGAAGCATGGGCCTGGGAGCCAGAAGGACTTGGATTCTAATCCTGGCTCCACCACATGTCTGCTGTGTGACTTTGGGCAAGTCACTTTACTTCTCTGGGCCTCAGTTACCTCATATGTAAAGTGGGGATAATAGTGTGAGGCAGGGACTGTGTCCAACCTGATTAACTTGTACCTACCTGAGCACTTAAAACAGTGTTTGGAACATAGTAAGTGCTTAACAAGGTCCATTATTATCCTTATTATTGTTATTATTAAGCATAATAATAATAACAATAAGGATAATAATAATAATGACCTCACTGCTGATCCCTTGCCCACATCCTCCCTCTGGCCTGGAACTCCCTCCCCATCTATATCCGACAGACCAGCACTCTCCCTACCTTCAGAGGCCTCCTAAAATCCCATCTCCTTCAAGAGGTGTTCCCTGACTATGCCTTCATTTTCCCTATTTGACTTTGCTTCTGCATCACCTTTGCACTATGCATCACCCTTAAGCACTTTTATATTCCCCCTTCCCCCTCCCCATAGCCTTATACTCTACCATTTTCCCTAGCCGTAATTCATTTTCACGTCTGTCTCCCCCACTAGGCCGTCAGTACTCTCTCAAGCAGTCAGTACAGTGCTTTGCACACACTAGATAGTAAGCTTCTCAAAAGCAGGAATCAAACCTACAGACGGTTGAACTCTCCCAAGTGCTCAGTACAGTGCTCTGCTCACAGTGAGCACTCAATAAATACCACTGATTGTTTGAGAGGCTAAAACTGCTGGGACTCTTCCGTCTGGGAAGACCCAATGCACCTTCAGAATTGTGGATTGGAGTGGATTGGAGGTGCACAGAACCAGGAAGGAGACGGACAAAATGAACTCAGAATTACTGTTTCCCAAATCCCACCCGGTCAGGGCAAGGGGACTCCACTGGAACTGGAGGGTTCAAAACAACAGCATTGAATCCTGCTGCCTGTCTTCCTATTTCCAGGTAAGTGTCTGGAGGGCAGGGACCATGTCAATCAATCATCAATCATATTTATTGAATCTTTACTGTTTGCAGAGTGCTGTACTAAGTGCCCGGGAGAGTACAATGCAACTAAGTTGGTAGACATATTCCCTGCCCACAGTAAACTTGCAGTTTAGATGAGGAGACAGACATTAAGATAAATAATTATGGCAATGTATATAAGTGCTGTGGGGCTGAGGGAGGGGGTCTGCTCACTGTACTACACTACACTCTCTAGTGCTTGGTACAGTTCTCTGCACACAGCAGACTGTATGTCTGTTTATTGTTATACTGTACTCTCCCAAGCACTTAGTAAGTGCTTTGCACACAGTACACACTCAATACATATGATCGAATAAATGAGTTCCTTGAATGTAGGGATCATATCTACTAACTATATCGTACTCACCCCAGCACTCAGTACTGTGTTCTGCACACACAGTAGACCGTCAGCTCCTTGAGGGCGGGGATCATGCCTGCTAACTTTATTGTCCTCTCTCCAGTGCTTGGTACAGCACACTGCACACAATAGACTGACAGCTCCTGCAGGGAACATATTGTGCCTATTGTACTCTCCCAAAGCACTTACAGATGAGGAAACTGAGGCACAGAGAAGTGAAGTGACATCCAAGGTAATTCAGAAGATGAGTAGAGGAGCCAGGATGAGAACCCAGATCTTTCGACTCTCAGGCTCAGGCTCTTTACACCAGGTCTCACTGCTTCTCCACTTTCCCAAGTGTTTAGTTCAGCACCCTGCACACAGTAACTGCTCAGTAAATTCCATTGATTGGCAACCAGTATAGCACTGTATGCACAGTAGATACCCAGTACAGCACTCTGCACATCATAGGCAACCAGTACAGTGCTCTGCACCCAACACAGTAGTTTACACACAGGTGTCTTATCTTCATCATACAGATAAGGAATCTGACACCCTTGGAAGTTAAGTGATTTGTCTAAAGTTACCCAGGAAGCCTAAGAAAAAAGTTTCCCAACTTTCCTGGTTCTCCCAACTCTCAGATTTGTGCTGAGCATTGTATTATATTGTATTGTACTCTTCTGAGTGCTTAGTACAGTGCTCTGCACACAGTAAGCACTCAACAAATACGGTTGATTGACTAACTGTACTCTGTCCACTGAGCTGCCCTGCCTCTCAATCATGGGACAGAATAGCTATTCCTTCCTCTCTCCCTCACTCTCTCCCCAGAGGATCTCTGGCTGGGCAGAAGGTCTGAGTCGCCACGGGGAGAAGGAAGGAAAGCACTCCCCCACATTCCCAAGCACCGCCCCCCACCCCAAGTTTGAACAACCCAGACCCTGTGGAAGCCCCAGGTGCGGATGGGTCCCTGAGCACGTTTAAGTGGTTTTGAATAATGAATGATTTCTACTTCTGCTTCAAGTCCAGAGCGAAGTCTGTAATTTAAAGCAGCAATCCGAGTGCTGAGCTTATGGAGAAGGAAAGGTCTGCACACATCCTTTTCTAAGCCACGGTCCATGAAAAATGAAAAGATCTCTTCAGGAGGCACTGAGGGGCTCAGCAGGTGAAAAACCCAGTTCTCCCTGCTACCCTTTCTGATGGGGACACATGGCATTCCAAATGGCTCAGGCCAGGGATTCCTCCAGGAGAAAGTGGGATCAAACTGCAGGGTGAGGGGGGGAACAGCTCCAAATTGGCAATGGCGGTAATAGTATATATTGAGCACTCACTGGGTGCAGTACACTGGAGTAAACGCTCTGTGTCCAACTTGATGATCTTGTATCTACTCCAGTACTGCCGACAGTGTGTAGCGCATAACAATAAATCCATCAGTGGTATTTCTTGAGTGCTTACTATGTGCAGAGCACTGTTCTAAGAGCTTGGGAGAGTACAACAGAGTTGGTAGATACGTTCCCCGCCCACAACAAGATTACAGTCAAGAGGTCTGGGGAGACAGACATTAAGAGAAATTGCCGATGTGGGCACTGTGTTGTGTTGTGTTGGGGCTGAGGGTGAGGTAAATATCAAATGTTTAAAAGGGAGAGATTCAAGTACCATGGTGATGCAGAAAGGAGAGGGAGTAGGGGAAATGAGGATTAGGTTGGGAAATGCCTCTTTGAGGAGATGTGATTTTAATTAGGCTCTGAAAGTGGGGAGAATGATGACCTGCTTGATATATAGCGGGAGGGGGTTCCAGACCAGAGGCAGGATGTGGGTCAAAAGGTTGGTGGCAAGATCACTGTGGCCAGGGAATGTGTCTATTATAATGTTGTTTGTAATCTCCAAAGTGCTTAGTACAGTGTCCTGCAAACAGTTAAGTGCTCAATAAATTTGACTGATTGGTAGACGAAATTGAGGAACACTGACATTTTGTACCCTCCCAAGTGCTCCGTACAGTGCTCTGCACATAGTAAGTTCTCAATAAATGCGATTAATTGATTGATTAAGGAGTGAAGTGTGTAGGCTGGGTTGTAGTAGGAAATAAACTAGATAAGGTAGGAGCAGGGTGAGCCGATTGAGCGCTTTAAAATAAGGGTGAGGAGTTTCTGTTTGATGTGGAGGTGGATGGGCAGCCACTGGAGGTTCTTGAGGAGTGGGGAGATGTGGACGGAACTTTTTTTAGAAAAATGATTCAGGCAGCATGCATTAGTCTCCTTGCTGAACTCCCAGCCTCCTGTCTCCCCCCAAATCCTCAAAAAACTCCAGTGCTTGCCCATCCACCTCCGCATCAAACAAAAACTCCTCACCATTGGCTTCAAAGCATTCCACCACCTTGCCCCCTCCTATATCACCTTGCTTCTCTCCTTCTACAGCCCAGCTCCGTCACTTGGCTCCTCTAGTGCTAACCTTCTCACTGTGCCTCCATCTCACCTGTCTTGCTGCCAACCCCTAGCCCATGTCCTGCCACTTACCTGGAACACCCTCCCTCCTCAAATCCGCCAGAAGATTACTCTCCCCCACTTCGAGGCCTTATTGAAGACACTTCTCCTCCAAGAGGCCTTCCCAGACTAAGCCCCACTTTTCCTCATCTCCCACTCCCTTCTGCATCACCCTGACATGCTCCCTTTGCTCTTCCCATGCTCCCAGCCCCACAGCACGTTTGTACAGATCTGTGATTTTATTTATTTGCTTTGATGTCTGTCTCCCCTCAAACCCCGGATGGTAAACTCACTGTGGGCAGGGAATGTGACTGTTTATTGTTGTATTGTACTCTTCCTAGGGTTTAGCACAGTAAGCACTCAATAAATACAAATGAATGAATAAATAAATGAATGACTGGAGTGGGGAGAGACAGGGGCATGTCCAGGAGGAGGCGTGGGCAGGAGCCACTGGCCGAACCAGGAGGGCGAAGTTTGGGTCTAGAGGGAAGGCAGGGCCTTTCCAGAGATGATGTCGAGGGCCGGGTCTCCCCACTGCAGTTCCAGGGATTTCAGAAACACCGGCGGGCGAGCGCCCACCTCTTGCTCCCCCCACCCAGAGCCCTTGTCCCCCAAGACCCTCCTGCCCCAGATCCAGCCGGTTCCTGCCCCCCGGGGGAGAAGCGATGGGCAGAGGGAGGGTCAGGACAGTGAGAGGGGAGAGACCAGGGAGGGGCAAGGGCAGGGGACAGAGCAGTGGGTGGGGGAGAGCTGGGGGGGTTAGGGTTACCCCTCCGGGGTGTGAGCACCGCCCCCGCCTCACTCCGCTTGTCGGCCAGCTTGATTTCTTGGAAAACTGATCAGTCTAAGTGCAGGTCGATAAAGGCTTTCGGTTGTGCGCGTTTGCCCGTTAATCAATCGCATTTATGAAAAATTTACGGCCCGGGACGGGGTGGATGGGGGCGGGCTTAGCGCAAACACAGCGATTTGGACTTCCAGCCAGCACCGGAGGCGCGGCCTCGTGAGCCGGATCTGCTGGGGGTCACCCGGGCGGCCGAGGGCGGATGATGAACCGTCGCCCAAGCCCGGCCCAGCCCAGCCCCGGAGGTGCGAAGGAGGAATGGAGACAGAGAGAGGCGGGCTGCGGGGAGGAGAAAGAGGAGGAGGAGAGTGGGGAGGGGAGAAGGGGAGAGAGGGCGGGAGCCCCTCAAAGAGAGTGTCCAGACCAGGGCAGCAGGGCCTGGGCTGGTGGCTGGCTCTAGGGGGTCTGGCAGGTGGCCGGGGGTCCTACATTGGTGTAGCCTTCCTCCCCCGCCGGAGCCCTGGGAGGGGGCGGCCCCGGGGTCACGCGAGGGGACAATCCATAAATAACGGAGGGTGGAATGCGTTGGGAGAGCAGGGAAGGGCGAAGCATTCATTCAGTCATATTTATTGCGTGCTTGCTGGGTGCGGAGCACTAAGCTAAGCGCTTGGAAGAGTACAAAATAACAATAAATAGTCACATTACCTGCCCACAATGAGCTTATAGTCTAGAGGGAGACAGACATGAGTATGAATAAATACATGACAGATGTGTATGTAAGTGCCATGGGGCTGGGATGGAGGAAGAACAAAGAGAGCAAGTCAGAATGACACAGAAGGGAGTGTGAGAAGAGGAAAGGGGTGGCTTAGTAAAGGAAGGCCTCGTGGAGGAGATGGGCCTTCAATAAGTCTTTAAAGAGGGGGAGAGTCATTGTCGGATTTGAGGAGAGAGATCGTTCTAGGCCAGAGGCAGGACATGGTAGAGAAGTCGGAAGCGAGATCGACAAGATCGCGGCACAGTGAGAAGGTTAGCATTAGAGGAGCAAAGTACGAGAGCTGTGTTGTAGTAGGAGAGTAGCAATGTGAAGTAGGAGAGGGCAGAGAGATGGAGTACTTTAAAGTCAATGGCAAGGAGTTTTTGTCTGATGAGGAGGTGGATGGGCAACCACTGGCGTTTACTAAGGAATGGGGAGACATGTCCTGAACTTTTTTGAAGAAAAATGATCCGGGCAGTAGAGTGAACTGGAATGGGGAGAGGCTCTCCCCTCTCTATCCTTGAATCTCCCCCAGTGACCCAGCAAATACTATCTAACACTCCTTACTCTCCCCTCTCCATCTCTGACCCTCACCCACTGACCCAGCATGGACTGTGCAATACCCCTGACTCTCTCTAGCATTAGCCTCTTTCTGCCTGTCTCATTGTACTTTCTCAAGCACTTAGTGCAGGACTCTTTACAAAGTAAGTGACCAATAAATACTACTAACTGATTGATTGATTTATTGACTGAGCCACAGCCCTCTGGCTCAGTCCCATGACTCATCCAGCCCGGAACTCTGATATGTGGACTAGGTTCTATGGAAAACCTTCCCATCATATCTCCACAGTACCACACTTGACAGGAACAGCGGAGTGGGAGCCAGCTGCCACGCCCAGAGTGGAAGTGGGAGGGGGAGTACTTTAGAGAGCCCCGGGGGCCAAGGAAGCTGTGTGTCCTAGTGGAAAGCAGTCAGACTTCAGAGTCAGAGGACCTGGGTTCTAATCCTGGCTCCACCACTTTTGTTTTATGGTATTTATTAATCGTTTACTATGTGCCTGGCACTATTCTAAGCCCTGGAGTAGATACAAGATAATCAGGTTGGACACAGTCCTTGTTATACATGGGGCTCACAATCTTAATTTCCATTTCTTAGATAAAGTAACTGAGAGTAACTTAAGCGCTTAGTACAGTGCACTGCACACAGTAAGCACTCAATAAATATGATTGAATGAATGAATGAGACAGAGAGAAGTAAAGTTACTTGCCCAAGGTCACACAGCAGACAAGTGGCAGAGCCGGGATTAGAAGCCAGTTCCTTCTGATTCCCAGGCCCTTTCTTTATCCACTAGGTCACACTGCTTCTCTTGTCTGCTGTGTAACCTGAAGCAAGTCAATTGACTCATCTGGGCCACAATTCCCTCATCCCTAAAATGGGGATTAAATACCCGTTCTTCCTCCCCCTTACCCTGTAAGGGGCAGGGACTACGTCCAGCAGGATTATCTTCTATCTACCCTAGCACTTAGTTCAGTGTTTGGCACAGAGTAAAGCACTTAACAAATACCACCATAATTAAGGAAGTCTTTCACCTTGAGGATCAGTCAACTTCTCTATGCCTCAGTTACCAAATCCGTAAAATGGAAATTGATCTTGTGAGCCTCATGTGGGACATGGACTGTGTCCAACCTGATTATCCTGTACCAACCCCAGTGCTTGGTACAGTGCCTGGCACATAGTAAGTGTTTAACAAATACCAAAAAAATTGAAAAGGTTTCCAGCTCAAAAACCAGCCTTAAGGCACCAGGGTGGGTCTCCCAGTGCCATGGGCCAATTGGCACTCTATGGCTGAGGACCTGACTGCCCCTAGGGAAGTGTCCACAGGGGAATGCCCGGTGAGGCCTGCGCACTGCCACTTTCCCACTGCTGCTTCCTGGTTCTGGATGTCTGTGCCTTCCTGCTGGCAGGAGGCTTCCTGACCCCCTACTTGGCTGTGCAAATGAGCAGCAGGAGTGGATGTCAGTGATGCAGGGATCTAACTGAGGCAGCGGGGCTGACATCAGTCTTGCTGTGTGAGGCCAATGGGAATTCTTCCTATCAGGAGCAGAGACTAGGTGTGTTAAACTGCTGCCCTGGGGAGGGAGAGAGGAAAGGGAGAGAGGAAAGGGAGAGAGGGAGAGAGAGAGGGAGAAGGAGAGGGAGAGGGAGAGGGGGGGAGAGAGAGAGAGAGAGAGAGAAACAGGGAGACAGAGAGGGAGAGAAAAGGAGAGAAAAACAGGGAGAAAAGAAGGGGGAGAAACCAACCTCACTGTACCTCATGCTCATCTTTCTTGCTGCCAACCCCTTGTTCATGTCCTCTCTCCTAATGATAATAATAACTATGGTGTTTGTTAAGCACTTACTATGTACCAAGCACTGTACTGAGTACGAGAGTAGATATAAGGTAATTAGGTCCCACATGGTGATCAAAGGAGGGAGAACTAATATTGAATAACCATTTTGCAGATGGGGTAACTGAGGTGACTGCTGCTTTCCCCATCTTCAAGACTGTAAGTTCCTCTCAAGACTGTAAACTCCTTGTGGGCAGGGAGCATGTCGACCAATTCTGTAGTACTGTACTTCACCAATCACTTAGTATAGTATTATGCACAAAGTAAGTGCCCAATAAATACCATTGATTGATTCAAGGCCTTTCTGAAATCACACCTCCAGAAAGCCTTCCCTAACTGCTTTCTCTTCTCCCCACCCTATTAGCCCCCTACTGACACTAAAGTCCTTCAAGGTCACCTAATGACTTAGGTGCTCACTTCTACCCCAGCTCCTTGTCCCCTGTCCCCTCCCTTATTTTTAAATAGGGAGCCCCTGTACTGACGGCTGGGTACAGTACAATAGAATTAGTAAACACAATCCCAGTCCTCAAGTAGCTTACAGTTTACTGTGTGCAGAGTGCTGAACTGGGGAGAGAACAACAGATTTAGTAGACACCATCCCTGTCCTCCAGGAGCTCACAGTTTACTGTGTGCAGAGCATTGTACTGAGGACTGGGGAAACAGAAGGCATGGTCCCTCATCCCCACAAACTTACCATTTAGCCGGAGGACAGACATTGATCTACAGAGAGGAGGGAAATATAGTTGGAGGGAAATGGGAGCATGATGAGTGGGAGCATGTGAAATGGACACCCCCAGAAGGGCTATGGGTGTCCTTAAACTGAGAAGGGAGTTGAGAGGATTGGACCCGAGGAGAAGAGAAACGAATCAGGGAAGGCCTCCAAGAGGAGATGGGATGTCAGGAGGTCTTGGAAGCTGGGCAAGGTTCTGACTATGCCTCCCAGGGCCCCTGCCCCCCGCCCCCCCCCACCCCGCCCACCCTTGCCCATCCCAGCTGGCCCTCAGGCAGGCTCAGAGAGGTTGAGCCCTTGAAGTCAAAACCAGAGCCAGTAGAGTGAGAGCCTCTGCCACCATGGCCTGGCACCCGGGCCTGGCTCCGGCCCTGACTGCCAGCCTCGGCATCAGTAGGGAAACCACCACCCACACACTGCTTCCTGGGGCTTTCAAGCATAGAGCCAGTGGCTCCTTCCGGGCAAGACTCCTCCCTGCCCCCTTCTCTCTTCCCTCCCCCCTGACTTTCTCCCACCTCCCTCCAATGCTGGCCTGGTTGCCAGAGAAAGAGAGGGAGTAGAGAGGCAGAGAAGGATTGACAAAGAGAGAGTCAGAGGCAAGCAGAGGGAAAGGCAGACAGACAGAAACAGAGGCAGAGATAAAGTTTGACATAGAGACAAAGGCAGAGAGGACAACAGCAAAGAGACAATGAGAGAAATCGAGGCAGAGACTGACAGAAAGTGCGTGCATGTGTTGAGCATGTGAGTGTGTGGCCGAGGCCACTACATGTGTAGTGGAGGGAGGCCAGGCCCACTGAACTTGTCCAATGTCCTGTCTCTGGCCAGAGGATGGAGCCTGATTCCATCTTGGTCCCCAAGTGTGACTTGATGACAAAAGGACTTTTTTCAGATTCTGATTTCTCCTGTGGCCCTGTTCAGTCTCAGAGCCTCCTCCCTGAATCCCCTGGGATCAATCAATCAGTCAGTCAGTCAGCGGTGTTTCCTGGGAGTTTATTGTACTGAGTGCTCTGGAGAGTTCTTGCCGTGGTTGCCAACCCAGTTGATCTGGGTCCAAAGCCCCAGGGTCAGAGTCTCTTTTCTGCAGTTCTTCCTCAAATTAATAAGCAGAAACAGCCCTCTCTAAGGTTACCAATGATCGCCCCCTTAATAAATCCAATAGCCTCTTCATCCTCACTCTCTTCAACCGCTCAGTTGCCTTCAATACTGTGGCCCTCCACCTTTTCCTGAAAACATTTTCCAACCTTGGCTGCACTGACACTATTTTCTCCTGATTCTCCACCTATCTCTCTGGCCATTCATTCTCAGTCTCTTTCATGGGCTCCTCCCCTGCCTCCCAGCACCTAACTGTGGGAATCCTTCAGGCCTCAGTTAAGGGTCTCCTTCTATTCTCTAATTACACCCACTCCCTCGGAGAACTCATTCACTCCCTTGGCTTCAACTATCTTCTCTATGAGGATGATTCATTCATTCAATCAATCATATTTATTGAGCACTTACCGTGTGCAGAGCACTGTACTAAGTGCTTGGAAAGCACAATTTGGCAACAGAGACAGTCCCTATCCAACAACGGGCTCACAGTCTAGAAGGGGGAGACAGACAACAAAACAAGTAGACAGGTGTCAATACTAGCCCCGATATCTCTCCTCTACAGTCTTGGATTTCTTCCTGCCTTCAGGACATCTCATGACACCTCAAACTAAACATGACCAAAGCAGAACACCTCATCTTTCTACCCAAATCCTGTCCTCCCTCTGACTTTTCCATCATTCATTCAGTCAATCAATCATTTATTGAGCGCTTACTGCATGCTCTGCATTCACTGTACTAAGCACTTGGAAAGTACAATTCAGCAGCATCATTGTGAACCACAACACTATCCTCCATCTCACAAACCTATAACAGCATTGTCCTAGACACATCTCTCTAATTCAAGCCACATGTTCCATTTTTCACCAAATCCTGTCGCTTCTACCTTTCAGACAACTAACGCCACTCTTTCCTCTCCATTAGAACTGCTTCCATGGTGATCCAAGCATTTATCCTACCCCATGTCTACTACTGCAACAGCTTCTTCACTGACCACCCTGACTCCTGTCTCTCCCCATTCCAGTCCTTACTTCACTCTGCTGCCCAAATCAGTTTCTAAAAAAACTGTTCAGACAACATCTCTCCACTCCTCAAGAATCTCCAGTGGTTGCCCATCCACCTCTGCATCAAATAGAAACTCCTCAACATTGACTTAAAAGCGTTCAATCAGTCACCCCCTCCTACCTTACCTTGCTAATTTTCTACTACAACTGAGCACACACACTTCACTAACACTTCACTACTCACTGCACCTCAATCACGATTATCTCACCACTGACCCCTTGCCCACATCTTTTCCCTAGCCTGGAACTCCCTCCCACGTCATGTATAACAAGCTATGACACTTCCTACATTCAAAGCCTTATTAAAATTACATCTCCTCCAAAGCAGAAGCCTTCCCCAGTTAAGCCTCTTTTCCCCTACTCTCTCTCCTTTCTGTGTGGCCTATCCACTGGGATCTGTACCTGTTAAGCACTTGACAATCACCCCACCTTCAGCCCCAGGGCACATATATACATATCTATAATTTATTTTAATGTCTGTCTCCCCCTGTAGACGGAAAATTTGTTGTGGGCAGGGAACGTGTCTAGTAATTTAGTTGTAGTCTACTCTCACGAGTGCTTAGTACAGTTCTCTGCACATGCTAAGTTTTCAATACATACCATTGATTGATTGTTTGTTTAGCCCCAGGTCAACAGTCAGAGAAATGGAATGCAGGGATCTTGTCCCCATTTTACAAATGCAGAAAGGAAGACTCAAAGAGGTTCCAGGGTCAATCAGAGGGCTGGTGCTGGAGGTGGGACTAGAACCCGGGTCTCCTGGTTCCCAGAGCCAGGCTCTTTTACCTGGAAACTTAGTGGGATTTAAACTCCCAGGGAAGAAATGTTTATTGGTGGAAAGAGATGGCCAGAGATGGCAGGGACTCGGCAAGGACCTACTGTCTGCCTGCCAACCCTCTGGCTCTGTCTTTGAGGGGGAGGTCTGTGTATCAGAACCCTCCTACCCTAACTGGGGACCCACATGTCAGAGTCCTCCTCCTTTCCTCCAGCAAAGTTGGGGATACAGAGGGGGAGGGTCAGGGGTGTTTAGTAGTCCATTCTGGGTCACCAAGGGAGAATCAGGGATGGAGAGGGAGTGTCAGGGGTGTTGACTGTGGGAGAGTCAGGGGTTTTGGATGGTCTGTGTTGAGCTACTGGGGGAGAGTCAGGGATGGGGGGGGGATCTTAGTGGTTCTGGATGGTTTGTTCTGGGTCACTGGGGAAGAGTTAGGGATGTTAGACGGGCTGTTCTGGTTCACTGGGGAGAGTCAGGGGTATTAGATGGTCTATACTGGGTCACAGTTGTGGGTGTTGGATGGTTTGTATTGGGTCCTTGGAATCATTTAAGAGATGGAGAGAAAAGAATCTGGGGTATGGACTATTCTGTGTTGGGTCACTGGGGTTAAGTCAGGGATGGTGCGGGGAGAGTTGGGGGTGTTGGACGGTCTGTGCTGGGTCACCTGAGAAGAGTCAGGAGTGGAGAGGGGAGAGTCAGGGGTGGGGATGGTCCGTGCTGGCTTACTGGGGGAGAGTCAGAGGGGATGGGATGGCTTGTGCTGAGTTATTGGGGGACAGTCAGGGGCGTTAGATGGTATTGCTAACCAGGAGGGAGGGAGAGCAACCAGCACACGGTTCCTCCAAGCGTTCTGGTGCCGCCGGAGGAGACAAGGCTCCAGGCGACTGAGCAGGAAATTGGCCTGGCAGAAGGCCCCGGGTTAGAAAGAACCACAGACGTCCGTCACCCGCAGGGCCGGCGGCAGGAGAAGGCTCGGCTCACAGATGTTGCCGGCAGCTGCAGCCGCGGCGCTTTGGGCCGCTAGAAGCTGTGAGGAGCGGGGCGGAGCAGCCGGGCAGACGGAGCGGGAGGAGCGCCGGGCCGGGCCGGGCCGGGCAACCCTCGCGGTGGGGCCGCGCGCGCGGGCGCAGCTCTCCTGAGAGAGGGCCGCTTCCCTGTCCCGGCGAATATGCAGACTTAAGTCAGTCAGAGCAGGCCGGGGGTGGAGACCCAGGCCCGGCCAGAGCTGAATGGGGGTGACGAGAGCCCCCTCCCCAACCTACACCATCCCGGGGCGCCTTCCCCTCTCCCCGCAATCCGTACACCGGGGTGGGGGAGCGGGGTACCTTGGGAGCTGCAGCTCGGCTGGCCTCGCCCCCTCTATACAGCTGATCGCCCCCCGCCCACCAGCAGCTGTGTACGGGCTGCGCCGCGGAGATGAGCAGCAGGTGGGAATTCCCGGGAGACCCCCGCCCGCCCCGGGAAACCCCGCAAGACCAGCTCGGTTTTCCAGTCGGGCGACGCCTTTCTGGGGAGAGAAGGCCATTGTCCGTGTCCCTGCCGGGCGCCTGGCGACTCTCCCCCCGACCACACCGGCCCTCCAAAAAAAAAAAAACCGCTCCCAGCTCTGAGGCTACGGATCCCGGGGGGAGGGGAGGGGGGGCAGGGGAAGGGGAGAGAGGCGGGGATCGCCCTGGGGGGTGGGGGAGATGGGCCGGACTCCCGAACTCCCCAAGAAAGGGCTGGGGCGGCGATGGACAAGCAGGACCCGGGCGCTGAATGGGATCAAGCAGGAATTTAGGGTCCGGAGGCGCTCTGGGCCGCAACCGCCCGCCCCCCGCAGGAGGCGGGCAAGACCGGGGAGTGGGGAGAGGATTCTAGGCCCGGGGAGGAGGGGCTGACAGGTCGGAGCGCTCCCTCGGCTGGGCCACCCACCTCCTTATTCACGCCCCTCGCTGACCCCGCCGACTCCGGCCCTGCGTTCTGCCCGCGCCGACCACCGCAGAGGGGAAGAAGGAGGGAGTGGGGGAGGGGGCGGCCGAGCCGGGGGGCTGCACAACCGCTCCCACAGCTGCTCCGCGCAGACCCCCGGGTAGAAACGGGCGCGGGGGACCCGACCCCTCCACCCCCGGGATCTTGTTTTGTTGTCTGTCTCCCCCTTCTAGACTGTGAGCCCGCTGTTGGGTAGGGACCGTCTTTATATGTAGCCGATTTGTACTTCCCAAGCGCTTAGTACAGTGCTCTGTACACAGTAAGCGCTCAATAAATACGACTGAATGAATGAATCTGCTTCTAGAACCTCAGGGGCGGGGGGCCGCCGCCAGCATGATCGGGGGGTCTCTGTTCCGTCCCTGGAGTCCTAACCCAGAGCTATCTGGGGAGGGGGGGCGTCGCTGCCCCTCCCCCAAAAGGTCCTCCCCCAGTGTTAAATGAGGGTCTCCGCCCTGCCCCCGGGGACCTTCTCCAGCGCTTTCTGGGGGGCGAAGCCCGCCCCGCCCCCCGGGGACCCGCCGACCCCACCCGGTTCTAGGCGGCGGGATGAGCTGTTCTGCAAATGACCAGGGAGCCACTTGTTGCCATGGCGATCGTGAATGGTCCTGACTCAGATGGAGGGTTGCCATGGCAACCGCATGGGGAACCGGGAGGCGGGCGGGGCGGGGCGGGGCGAGGCTCTGAAGCTCCATCTTCCTCGCTCCTTGCTGCCTCGGCTGCCTCGCCATGGGGTGGACGAGTGGCCCAGGTCTGTTGCAGCGCTCCCCGCTGCTCCCCCATCTTCCTTCTTTCTGGGGTGACACGGGCGACCCCGCCTCTCCAAATCTTCCCCGTCTTCCAAGATTGCTCTATCAACAATAAAAATATGTGAAAAGCCCCACGTGTCTGCGGGCGGAGGGCCTCTGCTCGGCTCCTGGGATCACTCTAACCTTTCTACAGTAATTTTTTCCCGCATACCTCCCCCAGCCACCTCCACTCTACTATGTCTACCGACGTTACAGTGCTGTACACACAGTAGGTGTCTGGTTCAGTGCTCTGCACTCAGTCGATGTCCAGTACAGAGCTCTACACACCAAAGGAAAGGCTTGGGATAATGTCCACAGGTCAGGCCGAGTGACCGGAATGCCCAGGGTCTGAGCACCCCACCCAGATAGTAGCTGTCAATCGAGCAGACTCCCAGCCAATCAGTAAGTCCGTACAAGAGCACTCGCAGACAAAACGTACTGACTACACAGACTCGCCATCCTATTCATGAGTGACCGTTGTTCTGTGGTTCTATTTGACTCTCGATGGTGGTGCTCAATGCAGTGCTCTGTGGCAGGGGAGGAGGGGTAAGAGGAGAAGGTAGCATGATCTAGAAGAAACAGCATCCACCAGCGAGTCAGGAGACTCCAGGTTCAAGTCCAGCTCTGCCATTGGCCTGTGGTGTGTCACTGGGTAAATGGCATACTCTTTCTGGGCCTCAGGTGAAATGGGGATAAGACCCCCCGCTCTCCCTCTACCTTAGATCGGGAGCTCCACACGGGGCAGGAATCGGGTTCCACCTGATTTTCTCGTATCATCCCTGGTGCTCAGTCCAGTGCTTGGTACATAGTTAATGCTGATCAGTGCCTTCAGTACTAGGATAAGAAGGGGGGGAGGCAGGGGTAAGACCCAGACTGTGGGTCCGGGAAGCGGAACAAGCATTGGCCGTATGCCACAACTGGAGGAAGTAGCCAGGTGGGGGGGAGGAGAGAGAGGAGATGAAGGAGGAGACAGGTGGAAAACTTCTGTGGAGCCAGTAGTGGCAAGATGGTGGAGACTGTGGCCTCTGGGCATGGCAGGCTGTGGCCCCTGGGGGTGGGAGGCAACTCAAAATGGGCAGGGGGGAGTGGGCAGGGGAGATGGAAAAAGTCCCCCAAGATGCTTCGGGCTTCAGCTGGCACAGTTGGCCCTGCTAACTACTGCAGTACCATCACTGCCTGGTGATTCATGAGTGCAATCATCGTCATCATAATAATATTGGTATTTGTTGAGCTTGTTACGTGCCAAGTGCCGTAAGCGCTGGGGTAAGTACAAAATAATCAGGTTCCACATGGGGCTTGCAGTCTAAGTAGGAGGAAGAACAGGATTGAATCCTCATTTTGCAGATGAGGGAACTGAGGCAAGAGAAGAGAAATGACTTTCCCAAGGTCACCTGAGATTAACTTGTATCTACCCCAGTGCTTAATTCAGTGAACCCTTAACAAATTCCATTTAAAAAAAGTCACATTGGAGCCAAGACTAAAACCCAGGTCCTCTGATTCCCCGGCCTGGGCTCTTTCCACTAGGCCATGCCACTTTCATATTGAAAAATAAGTTCTTGACTGGGGCGGGGACAACTGAGGGTGGGGGCCAGCAGAGGGTGGGAGGATCATATCCTTCTGGGCTCCCCGGTGGCAGGTATCGGGTGTTAGTGACTTCGGTCCATGGGCAAACCCACCTTCACCGAGAACCTCACGGTGCCTGCCCCAGTACAATGGAACTCAGGGATATTTATCCCTCTGAAGATGAAATTCAGGGTCTCATGCAACAGTTCCCATTTGTCCTGTTTAGACAGATGGGAGTCTGAAGGAGGGACTCCAGCCGCACGGGTATGGGGGAGGGGGCTGAGTGCGAGCTGATTCCCAGCACTTCCTGACCGCTCCCCCTGAGCTTGCCCCAGGTCCCGGGCTCCCCTGTTGGGGGTCTCCTCCCTCCTCAGACATTGCTATGTGAACACTTTCTATGTGGTAAGCACTGAGCTAGATACAGGACAGTTGGGTCAGACACAATCCTCGTCCTACACTGGGATCACAGTCTTTCACTATCCTACTCACTGTACCTTGATCTCTTCCATATGGATGTCGAACCCTCGCCCATGTCCTCCTTCAGGCAGGGAACTCCCTCCACCTTCATATATGACAGACCACCACTCTGCCCACCTTCAGAGCCTTATTAAAATTACTTCTTCTCCAAGAGGCTCTCCCTGACTGAGCCCTCATCTCCCCTTCACCCTCTCCCTTCTGTAGTCACCTATGGCTCAGATCTGTCCCTTTTAAGCACTTGATTTATTCATCCATGTCCATATCTGTAATTTATTTTAATATCTGTCTCCACTTGTAGACTGTAAGCTCCTTGGGAGCAGGGAATATGTCCATCAGCTGTTTTATTGTACTCTCCCAAGCACTTAGTTCAGTGCTTTGCACAGTGAGTGATCAATAAATACCATTGATTGATTGAGAGCAAGGCTCTGATCCCCATTTTACCAAAGAGGAAACTGAGACCCAGAGAGGTCCAGTGACTTGTCCAAGGACACACAGCCTCCTTCTTTCCAGCTCCATGCTTTTTTCACCTCTTCTTTTGCTCCCAGCACCCCTCCCCGTTCCTGAACCGCCTCTCCAGCCACAAGACTATGAAGTGTGTGCTGGGGACTCTGTGCCTCCAAATCCTTCCTGTAGTCACCCACACCCTTGCTATCTCTTTCTTCCTTGCCCCCAGTCTCACCGGGACTCTTGCCTAACCCTAGCACATCTGGGCCGGGATCCTCTGTTCTCCCTCTGTACTCTCCCAAGCGCTCAGTCCAGCACCCTGGCCACAGTAAGCACCTAGTACAGCATTCTGCTCACAGTAGGCATACAGTCCAGTGTTCTGCACACAATGGGGCCCCTGTACAGTGCTCTGCCCACAGTAGACATCCAGTACAGCACACAGCATGCAGTATATGCCCAGAACAGTCCTGGAGACTGGGTGACTGGAGAGGGCCACTAACTGGGTTAGCACCTAGGGATGGGGGAGATGGTCTGGCTGGAGAGGCCATCAAGCACTTAGTACAGTGCTCTGCACACAGTAAGCGCTCAATAAGTATGATTGAATGAATGAATGAAGAGATGGGGTCCCGAGCCTACACAGACACAAGGAAATGCTCAGCCACTTTCAACTACCATCTCTACATGGATGATTTCCAAATCTCCCTCTCCAACCCTGACCTCTCTCCTGCTCTGCTGTCTTGGGTTTCCTCCTGCCTTCAGGACAACTCTACCTGGATTGTCTCGCCAACACCACAAACTTAACATATCTAAAACAGAACTCCTCATCCTCTCACCCAAATCCTGTCCTCCCCGTTTCTTCCCCATCACTGTAAATAGCACCAAGTATCCCCTCTATCCGATAATCCAATGATGTTGGCATGATCCTAGACTCATCTCTCTCATTCAACCCTCATATCCAGACTGTCACCAAATACTGTCGGTTCTACCTTCACAACATTGCTAAAACCCACCCTTTCTTCTTCATCCAAGCTACCACGTTGAACCAAGTACATCCTATCACCTTCGACTACTGCATCAGCCTCCTTGCCCATCTCCCTGCCTCCAGTCTCTCCCCACTCCCGTCCATACTTCACTCTTGCCCGGATTATTTTTCTAAAAAACGTTCAGTTCACATTTCCCCACTCCTTGAGAATGTCCAGCGGTTGCTCATCCACCTCCACATCCAACAGAAACCCCTCATAGCCGACTTTAAGGCACTCAATCTCTCCTTCCTTCCACCTTATCTCCCTGATCTCCTACTAAAACCCAGCCCTCAAGCCCTACTCCTCTAATGCCAACCTACTCACTGCCCCTCAATCTTGTCTTTGTGGCAGTCGCCCCCTTGGCCCATGACCTGCCTCGGGCCTGGAACTCCCGCCCGCTCCATGAATCGATGCAGGGCATGGGAAGGGGCCCCCAAGGAGCTGGAGGGAAGAAGGCAGGGCAGCAGGGAGTGCCAGGTGGATGGATCGCTGCCAGACCGGGGCCCTGCCAGGGGCTCGGGGGTCGGGGGGCTGGGCACGGCAGAGGGGCCCGTTCGGATTCTGATTTCACCCATTTCCTCTTGGCCTGAGGCAGCCCTGTTCTCGACCCCCTCGAGCCCCCACCCCACAGGGACCCGGCCCTGGGGCTCTGCCTCCCACCTCCTTCGCTCCAGGGAGAGAGAGGGCCGCCCGACAAGGGGCTCACTGAGGGGGAGGGAGGGCGAGCAGGAGGAGGATGAGGAGAAGGAAGAGGAGGGAAAGAAGGAGGAAGAGGAGGAGAAGGAAGAGGAAGAGAAGGAGGAGGAGGAAGAGAAAAGGGAAGAGGAAGAAGAGGGAGAGGAGGAGGAGGAGGAGGAAGAGGAGCAGCGGCCACTATGGTCTAAGCATCATCCATGATGCCACAGTCATAGCCCACACTGACTGCTTGGCCAGGCCTCCAGCCTTCAGCCTCTCCCCTTTCAGTTACTGAGCAAAGCGCTTAGTGCAATGTTCTGTACAGACTAAGCACTCATTGATTCTAGTGATCGCTTTCAGCCTATCCTGCAGATGGCTTCCCGGAGCATCTTCCTGAAACGTAGCTCAGTCCAGTCAGTCAGTCAAAGGTATTTATTGAGCGCTTACTGTGTGAAGTGCACTGTACTAACCGCTGGAGAGAGTACAATATAACAGAGTTAGTAGACACGTTCCCTGCCCACAACAAGCTTACAGTCTAGAGGGGTATAGAGCATCGTCGTATGTCTGGTAGGTTAGCCGCACAGTGGAGAAAGTAACGGCAGTTGTATACTATTAACGCTATCATTTAGATGGAATTACTGCTCCCCGCTCCTCTACGCCCTGCCCTGGTTGCCCATCCCCCTCCGCAGCCAACTGAAACCCCTTCCCACGGGCTCCATGCCCCCCTCCCCCATACCCCCCTCCATCCTCAGTGTCCAGTGTCTTGCCTAGGTTCTCATCCCAGCTCTGCCAGATGCCCGCTGTGTGACCCTAGGCGAGGCACTTCACTTCTCTGTGCTTCGGCTTCCTCCACTGTAAAATGGGAATGCAATTCCTGTTCTCCCTGCCCTTTAGACTGTGAGGCCCTTGGGGGAGGGACGGAGTCCGACCAGATTAACTTGTATTCAAACCAGCACTTAGAAAGTGCTTGACAAATAATAAGCACTTCACAAATGCCATTAAAAAGACAGGTATGTGTGTGTTTGTAAAACAGTAATAATGGTATGTATTAAACGTTTACTATATGTGAAATACCCTGCTGAACGCTGGAGTGATTAGAAAGTAAACAGATCAAGCAAGCCCAGTCCCACAATCAAAATGGAAATAAACAGACACTTTAGAACAATAACAATGGAAAGCAAAACAACAATAAATTACAATATCAACAATGCAGGTAAACAAAGTCAAACAAAGTAGTTAAAATCAGTTCCTCCAAGAAGGGGCTCTTATACTCCCCAGGGCTGCTGGCACAGTCTTTGACTACAAATTGCCTCAGCCTCCCTAGGCTCTGTACTGAACAATACAAAGTGCAGAATCCTGTACTGAACACTACTATGTGTAGACAACCGCTCGGAGCACTGTTGTGTGAAGAGCTCTGTACTGGGCACTTACCATGTGCATGATCTCCTGAGAGAGTCAGGGACCTGGGTTTGAATTCCACCTCCATCACTGCTTGCTGTGTGTCCTAGGGTGTCACAACTCTCTGTAACTTGGTTTTCTGAATTGGAAAATGGGGTTCACTACCAATTTCCCTCTTCCTTAGATTGTGAGTCCCATGTGAGACAGGGACCATGACCAACTTGAATATCTTCTATTACAGCACTTAGTACACTGCTTGGCTTGTTGTAAGTGAAGCAGCATGGTCAGTGGATAGTACATGGGCCCGGGAGTCAGACAGTCATAGATTCTAATGCTGGCCCTGCCATATGTCTGCTGTGTGACCTGGGGAAAATCACTTCACTTCTCTGGGCCACAGTTACCTCACCTGTAAATGAAAATGGACTGAAATTGTGAGCCCCATGAAGGAGAAGGACTGTATCCAACCTGATAAACTTATATTTACCCCAGCACCTAATACAGTGCCTGGCACACAGTAAGCATTTAACGAATGCCACAATTATTATTATTATTATTATTAATTAATTCATTCATTCAATAATATTTATTGAGTGCTTACTGTGTGTAGAGCACTGTCCTAGAGAAGCAGTGTGGCTCAGTGGAAAAAGCCCGGGCTTTGGAGTCAGAGGTCGTGGGTTCAAATCCCAGCTCTGCCACTTGTCAGCTGTGTGGCTTTGGGCAAGTCACTTAACTTCTCTGTGCCTCAGTTACCTCATCTGGAAAATGGGGATGAAGACTGTGAGCCCCACGTGGGACAACCTGATCACCTTGTAACCTCCCAAGAGCTTAGAACAGTGCTTTGCACATAGTAAATGTTTAGTAAATGCCATTATTATTATTATTAAATGCTTGGGAGAATACGGTACAACAATAAACAGTCACATTCCCTGTCCACAAAGAGTTTACAGCCTAGAGGGAGGGAGACAGACATCAATACAAATAAATAAAATTACAAACATGTACATAGGTGTTGTAGGGCTCGGGTGCTGGGAGGTCAAAGGGAGCAAATCAGGGCGATGCAGAATGGAGTGGGAGATGAGGAAAAGTGGGGCTTAGTCTGGGAAGACCTCTTGGAGGCAATGTGCCTTCAATAAGGCTTTGAAGGAGGGGAAAGTACTTGTCTGTAGGATTTGAGGAGGGAAGGCATTCCAGGCCAGAGGCAGGACGTGGGCAAGGGGCGGTGGCAAGACAGGTGAGATGGAGGCAGAGCGAAAAGGTTAGCACTAGAGGAGTGAAGTGTGCAAGCTGGTTGTAGGAGAAAAGTGAGATGAGGTAGGAGGGGACAAGATGGAGGAGGGCTTTAAAGCCAATGGTAAGGAGTTTTTGTCTGATGCAACGGTGGATGCGCAACCACTGTAGTTTTTTGAGGAGCTGGGTGACATATCCTAACTGTTTTTGTAGAAAAATGATCTGGGGAGCAGAGTGAAGTATGGACTGGAGTGGGGAGCGGCAGAAGGCTGGAAGGTCAGCAAGGAGGCTGATGCAGTGATCCAGGCAGACTAGGATGAGCGATTGCATTAACATGGTAGCAGTTTGGATGGAGAGGAAAGGACAGATTTTAGTGATGTTGCGAAGATGGGACCAACAGGATTTAGTGATGGATTGAATATGTGGGTTGAATGACAGAGAGGAGTCAAGGATAATGCCAAGGTTAACGGCTTGTGAGACAGGAAGGATGGTGGTGCCATCTACAGTGATGGGAAAGTCAGCGGGAGGACAGGTTTTGGGAGGGGAGATAAGGAGCTTTGTTTTGAACATGTTGATTATTAATACATTCTAATTATTATAGTTACTAATAAATAGTAATAAGTGCTTTAGAAATGCCACAGCAAGTATGGTATGCAGAGCACTGTACTGGGCATCTACATTGTGAGAGAACCCTCCAGAAGCTCCTCTCTGGCCTCAAGGAGCTGCTGTCACAAGAATGTCCCATATCCGAAATCTCTGACCTCCTGGGCTGTCTTCTGGATGTCCCTGGAGAAGGGGAGGAGATGACACCCTTCTGTCCACAAGCAGAAGACCTGCAATGGATGAGCACAAGGATGAGTTCTTGGGTCAGCGCCTCCACTGTCCTGGTTCCATCCTGTATCCTTAGCAACCACGGCACCACGGGACTGGTGAGGAAACTGAGGCTCAGAGAATCCCAGCCCAGCAGCTCCCTGGGTCAGAACTGGGCACCCCAAGACCTTGCTGCAGAACATCGACACCAGGCCGCCACCCACCCGCTGAGATCTATCCATTGATCCATCGATCAAGCAATCGATCAAGAGGTGTCTTCAGTGTGTGCTACGTGCCAAGAGGGATCCACAACCCCCTCTGTTTTTGGAGCCCGGGGCCGGTGGGAGGCGGCGAGAGCCAAGAGGCCGTCGACGCTGGATGTGGCATCACCATGGAAACAGCAGCCGTGGCCCCGTGGTAGAGATCTGTCAAGTCTGGGGGGTGTGGGGGGGTCTGAGACTCCAGGGGCGCAGACAGGGCTTGGAGCCTCTCTGCTCTCCCAGCCGGGGACCTGGCCTGGGAGGGATTTGCTGGTTCGTGGTGGGGAGGGGGTACTCGGCTTGACCTGTGGCCCAGATATTGTTTCCACAGGCACCCAGAGCCGCTGCTCCACCCCTTCCCCCTCCATCTTCTCCTCTTCCTCCTCGTCCACTTCCTCTCCTCTCCACCCCCTCTCCCTCACTCTCTCCTGTCCCTCCTCTCTCCCCCACCTCCTCCGCCTCCTCTCCTCCTTTGTTCTTCCTCCTCCTCCCTCTCCCTTCTCCTCCTCCCGCTCCTGCCCCGCCCAGTCCCTCAGCTTCCCCACCCCCGGGTCTCCCGGCTCCTCCCAGGTGCCCTCTCCACACCCCCGCCCTCCACCCCCGGCAGCGGCCACAATGGAGTTGGTCCAGCAGCATCCACGGACAGACACCTCCACTTCCTGCCGGGAGCTCCTTCCAGGGCTCTGCCTTGAGACTGAATGTCATTGAGAATTTTCCTCGCATCCTCCTGTTTCCGTGGCAACAGGTTGATGATGCAGGGCCTCTGCTGAGCCTTCCGGTCTCTGTGGATACGTGGGCAGGGCGGCCGTGGCCCTGCTGGCAGCCGGGCGGGTGCGGCCCATCTCTCGTCCCCGTGTCGGGCGGGAGGGGCCGGCCTGGGGCGGGGGCTGTCGTTTTAGTCCCAGAGGTGCGAGTGCAGGAGGGTGCTTGGCTTTCCTCCCTCATACTCTGTCCCCACCCCCACCCCCTGCCTACAGGCACATCCGCGGGGCGAGAGGCGCAGCTGCATTCGGTGTTATCAGTTCACTGGGGCATTGATGGGCAGAGAGGTGAGGGGTCAGAGGTCAGGTCTCATGCCCCCAGGCAGGCAGCTGCCCTGCCTCACCCAGACTGGCCTCTGCCCTCAAAACCGAGCCGGGAATTCCCTGGGAGAAGCTGAAAGAGGAGCAGGGTTCTAAGAGAGCCGTCAGTGGCAGTGGCAGCAGCCTGGACCCTCCGTTGCCCCTAACACTCTCCTCTCCATCCCTGGCTTGCCCCAGTGACCCAGCATGGACTGTCCAACACACCTGAGTCTCCCCCCTCCATCTCTGACACTCCCCTAGGGATCCAGCATGGGCTTTCCAACATCCCAAACTCTCCCCTCTCCATCCCTGACTCTCCCCCAGTGACCCAGCATGCACCATCCAACATCTTGGCGTGGTGGATAGAGCAAAGGCCTGGGAGTCAGAAGGTCATGGGTTATTATCCTGGCTCTGCCATATGACCTTGGGCAAGTCACTTCATTACTCTGGGCCTCAGTTACCTCATCTGTAAAATGGGGATTGAGACTGTGAACCTACTGTGGGACAGGGATTATGTCCAACCCGATTTGCTTGTATCCTCCCCAGCACTTAGTACAGTACCTGTCACATAGTAAGCACTTAAATACCATAATAGTAATAATAATAATTATTATTATCCCTGATTCTCCCCAAGTATCCAGCACAAATCACCCAAGACTGAAACTCTTCCTCGTGGCCCGATCCCCCAGCAAGGCCCTTTGAATTTATTTAAATGCTTCCAAGCCTTCCAACATCTCTGACCTGACTCGTTTAACCACCCATTATGGGTCTCTTGTGCCTGAATTATCCAAGCCCTTCTTGAACCTATTGATAATTTCCCCTCCACCACTTCCTGTAGAAATGAATTCTGTCAGCTTACCGCCGTTGGGGAAGACCAGTTCCCTTCTCTTTCCTGCTCCATTTCACGGGGAATCCCCAGAGAGCCCTCCCTGGTCACTGCAAATCCAACAGTCCTCGGCCCAGCCACTGTGAAGAGGAAGAGGTGGACGGGGAGGGACGGACTGAGAACAATAATTCATGCAAGTGCAGAGCACTCTACTGAACCCCTACTGATGGTAGAGTGCTGTACTGAGCCCCTACCAAGTACAGAGCACTGTACTGAGCCTCTATTAAGGGCAGAGTGCTGTACTGAGCCCCTACTGAGCACTGTAGTTAGCACAGAGTGTTGCACGAGCAGTACTCTACTCCCCAGATTAACTCCATCTCTGCCATCAGGAGGCATCTGTGCAACCAGCTCAGCAGGGCCCAAGAGCAGCTCCAACTGAAAGCAAAGATCCACTGGCCTGTGGGAAAAGAAAAGAGTTCCCTTCTTTCTGAAAATGGCCATATCCCCCAAGGGCTTGTGCTCCCCCTCAAGACCACCCTCCCACCCCCTGCCCTCTCTTCCCTCTTCTGGTTCCCTCATTTCCTCTCTTTCATTCTTCACCACTCGCTCTCCCCATTCTGTCTCGGATTGCCTAGTCCTCCCTCTCTTCTTATTAATAGTAAAATAATAATATTGGATAAGGGCTTACTATGTGCCAAGCACTGTACTATGTGCTGGGGCAGATACAAGATAATACTCTCAGCTTCAAGGCTCTCCATCACCTCACCCCCTCCTAATAATAATAATAATTTTGGTATTTGTTAAGCGCTTCATTCATTCAATCGTATTTATTGAGCGCTTACTGTGTGCAGAGCACTGTACTAAGCGCTTGGGAAGTACAAATTGGCAACATATAGAGACGGTCCCTACCCAACAGTGGGCTCACAGCCTAGAATGTGCAAAGCACCCTTCTCTCCTTCTACAGCCCAGGCTGCACCCTCAGCTCCTCTTCTGCTAACCTCCTCACTGTACCTCATTCTCACCTGTCCCGCCATCGACCCCCAGCCCACAACCTTCCCCTGGCCTGGAATGCTCTCCCTCCACATACCCACCAAGCTCGTTCTCTTCCTCCCTTCAAAGCCCTACTGAGAGCTCACCTCCACCAGGAGGACTTTTTCCTCTCTTCCTCCGCAACCCCCCGCCCTACCTCCTTCCCCTCCCCACAACACTTGTATATATTTGCACAGATTTATTACTCTATTTTACTTGTACATATTTACTCTTCTATGTATTTTGTTAATGATGTGCATATAGCTTTAATTCTATTTGTTCTGACAATTTCGACACCTGTCTACATGTTTTGTTTAGTTGTCTATCACCCCCTTCTAGACTGTGAGCCCGTTGTTGGGTAGGGACCGTCTCTATATGTTGCCTACTTGTACTTCCCAAGCGCTTAGTACAGTGCTCTGCACACAGTAAGAGCTCAATAAATATGATTGAATGAATGAATGAATGAAGGTCAGACTCAGTCACTGTACCACCTGGGGCTCAGAGTCCAAGTAGAAGGGAGAACAGGTATCGAATCCTCAATTTATAGATGAGGAAACTGAGGCACAGAGAAGTGAAGTGACTTGCCTAAGGTCACAGACCAAACAAGTGGCAGAGCTGGGATTAGAACCTAAGTCCCTTGACTCTCAGGCCCAGGATCTTTCCAGTAGGCTGTGCTGCTTCTTCTTCTTCTTGCACACGCCAAGAGACACAGACGCACACATACATACATACAGAGTAACATGCCCACCCACACATCACACCTGCATGTGTTGTGCACACACATCGCCACACATGACTGGGGGCGGGAACCGAACCAGATTGGTAAGCAGCCCCTGCTAACGTGAGGGTTGGCCTCTGCTGGCAGGAGAAACAGGTGCCCTTTCCCTCCTCTCCCCTCCTCCCACTATGCCCCGCCCTCTTCCTCCCGCCTCTGCCTTCCCTTTCTCTGCCCTCCCCTCCTCACCCTGGCACAGTGGTCCCAGTGGTAATTAGACTGAAATCTGAGGCCTATTTTCATCCCAGCCAGATCAGCCAGTCAACCTGTCTGCTCTGCCTGCCCATGGAGACCCTGCCACTGGCAAAGATTACATCATTACGGTCTCCACAGGGTTGAGGATGGCGGGAGGTGATGGCGGAGTCCCGTTGGAGTTGCTGTGCTGGGGAGGGGGTCTCTTCCTCTGCCTTCCAGTTCAGAGTCTCCCCAGGGCTCACCCCACTTAGCCACCCCCATCCAGGGCCCAATTCTTGCCTTCATGTCCCTGTGGCTCTAGTCACAACCCTAGCCACAACCCTAGCAATGGTTCCAGCCATGGCCTGACCACATTCCTAGCCCTGGCCATGGCCACTTCTCCAACCACAGCTCCAGCACCCGTCTTCCCTCCTCCTGTGGCATCTCTGGGGTAAAGGGCTCCCAGGGGCTATTTCCCTAGGCTTGCAGGTGGCACCCCACCAATCAGCACAATGGCCCCTTGCTACCCCGGGTCCTCTTTGATCCCTGTTGTGGGGCAAGGTAGTGGCTGGGTGGCGGACAAGGCACAGTCACTCAGATGATGACAGAGAAGGGGGGCAGGCAGATGGGTGTGGGTAGTGCCTGGAGGAGCAGCAGCCCTGGTCCAGAAAAGGTCCATGAGGCCTCTCTGGTTGGGTCAGCCCTAGGAACTAGAGGAATCCACTTTTCTGGACCCACCCCTCTTCTCCCCCTTTATGGCCCCCACCTTGCCGAAGCCCCAGTTACCTCCTGTGCACACCACTGTTACAGCTTCCTCAAAGGGCTCCCGGCCTCCAGCCTCTCCACTCTTCAGTCCACAGTCCTCACTGCTGCCCAGATCAGCTTCCTAAAGCAGCACTCAACGGGCATCACTCCATATCTGAAACCTCTCCCAGCCACCCAGCCCCCTCCACGTTCAGAAGAAAGTCCTGATCGTCGGCTTCTAGGCTCTGCTCCATCAGGTTTCCACATCGTCCACCTCCTGACTCTCCTCGCTACTGCCTCCTCGCTTCTGACCCTCCTCCCGAGTTCCTTTTCACCCTCTGCTCTCCCGTCTCTGACCCCTCATGCTCGCCCTTTCCCCATCTTCAGACTGTTCCCTGTTCTCCATCCCAAGCCTGCAGGGCCACAGCTTTCATTCAATCTTGTCTATCTCGTTGCTGACTCCTCGCCCACATTCCTCTCCCACATTCGGCCTCTGGCCTGGAATGCCCTGCCTCTGCATATCCAACAGACAGTTACCCTCCCCTCCTTCAAAGCCTTATTGAAGACACATTATCTCTAAGAGACCTTCTCTGACTAAGACCTTCTTTCCTCTTCTCCCACTCCCTTCTGCATCACCCTGACTTGCTCTCTTTATTCACCCCCCCAACCCCACAGCACTTATGTACATATCTGAAATTTTATTTGTTTACATTAATGTCTGTCTCCCCCTCTAGACTAGTAACCTCATTGTGGGCAGGAAATGTGTCTGTTTATTGTTATATTGTACTCTCCCAAGTGCTTAGGACAACGCTCTGCACACAGTAAGTGCTCAATAAATACGATTGCAAAGATGTATAACTGAATGAATGAGCTCTCCCTCAACTTCAGAAAATCCCACCTTCTCCAGGAGGCCTTCTCTGCTAGTTCCCAAGTTCCATCAACCCAAGCCTCCCTTAGCACTTATGCACTTACACCTCTCTTCAGCCTTATTATCTGTTCAGCGACTGCCACTCTCTCATGTCACCATGTCTGCCAGTAATGGCCTTGTTCTTTCTTCTGCTTCTTCCATGTGGCTGTCATTTATTCTACTTTCTCCCATTCAAATGGAAGCCCCTAGGCAGTGGGGACCGTGTCTGTGGCTTCTAGTAGGCTCTCCAAACTCTCAGCAAAGTGCTTTGTCCTCCAGAGGTGTTCAGTAAATACCCCTAGGGGATTGCAGACAACCCTGCCATCCTCCCTGTCTCCCAAGCCTGTAACCTTGGTGTTATCATCGTCTCATCTCTCTCACTCAACCCACACATTCAATCTATCCTGAAATCCTGTCAGTTCACCTTCAGCAGTGTGGCCTAGTGGATAGAGCATGGGCCTGGAAGTCAGAATGACCTGGGTTCTAATCCTGGCTCTGCCACTTGTCTGCTATGTGACCTTGGGCAAGTCACTTCATTTCTCTGGGCCTCAGTTACCTCATCTGTGAAATGGGGTTTAAGACTGTGAGCCTCATGTGGGACAGGGATTGTGCCCAACGTGATTAGCTTATATCCACACCAGCCCTTAGAACAGTACTTGATATATAGTAAGCACTTAACAAATACCATCATTACTATCTCTAGAATTCTGTCATTTGTCTCCATCCAAATGGTCACCACAGTGACCAAACATTTAACCGATACCACCTCTATTACTACATCAGTCTCTTTGCCAATATCCCTGCCTCCTGTCTCTCCCCACTTCAGTCCATACTTCACTCTGCTGCCCAGATCATTTTTCTAAAAAAAAGTTCAGTCCAAGTCTCTCCACTCCTCTAAAATATCCAGTGGTTGCCCATCCACCACTGCATCAAACAGAAAATTTTCACCAGCTGCTGTAAAGCATTCAGTCGGCTTGGCCTTTTCTACCTTACCTCACTAATCTACTATGTCCCAGTCTGCATGCTTCGCTCCTCCAACACCAAACTTTTAACTGTACATCAATCACATCTACCTTGCTGTCAAACCCTTGCCCTCGTCCTGCCTCCGGCCTGGAATGGCCTCACCTTTATATCTGACAGGCCGCAATCCTCCCCACTTTGAAAACCCTCCTTAAATCCTATTGCCTCCAGGAGGCCTTCCCAAACTAAGCCCTCATTTCCCCTAACTGCCCTGCCCTCTGCATCACCTGTGCACTTGACTGTACATCATTTAAGCACTTTGACACTCACCCCAGCCCCACAACACTTATGTACCTATCCTTATATCTTCCCGTTTCCTCTCTTTGTAATTAATGTCAGTCTCCCCCTGCAGACTGAAAGCTCTTTGTGGACAGGGATCATATCCACCTCTACCGTATTGTACTGTTTCAGGCACATAGCGCAGTGCTCTGCATACAGTAAGCTTTCAGTAAAAATGACTGACATTGATTGATCGATGGGCACATCCATTAAATTTTGCAGGGTAAATGTGGCTGTTGTTCCAGCTGGTTAATGACCACAAATAGTTACAGGGAGGAGCACAGGAAGGTCTGATGGCTACCATCCCCTCCCCACAACAAGATGGGCACCGCAATGGCCAGGGTGGGGAACCAGCAGGAGTAGCTAATCTTGGTATCCATTCAATGCCTACTCTAGCCAAGCACTCTGCTAAGCATCAGGGTAGATATAAGATAATCATATTAATGATTAGATAATCAGCTGGCAATCTTGGCAGTGTCTTTGACTCATCTCTCCCCTTCAACCCGCATATTCAGTCAGTCACCAAATCCTGTCAGTTGCTCCTTCCTCTCCATCCAAACTGCCACCATGCTGGTCCAAGCACTCATCATATCCCTCCTCGACTACTTCTTCAGCCTCCTTGCAAACCTCCTTGCCTCCAGCCTCTCTCCTTTCTGGTCTGCAGTTCATTCCATTGCCCAGGTCATTCTTCTGGAAAACCACTGAGTCCACAGCTCCCCACTCTTCACAAACCTCCAATAGTTGCCTAATCACCTTTACATCAAATAGAAACTGCTCACCACCAATTTTAAGGTACATAATCAACTCTCTCCCTCCTACCTAACCTTGTTCCTCCCCCACTACAACCTAAACTGCACACTCCACGTCTGTACCACCAATCAATCAATCAATCATATTTACTGATTGCTTGTGTGCAGAGCATGGTACTAAGTGCTTGGGAGAGTATCGAATAGCCATATAGACATGTCCCTGTCCACAGAGAGCTTACGATATAGAAGGGGTAAACAGAATATTCAAATCAATTACAGATATGGACCTAAGTGCTGTGGGACTGAGGGTGGGGTGAATAAACAGTGCAAATCCGAGTGCAAGGGTGACATAGAAGGGAGGGGGAGTAGGGAAAAAAGGGCTCAGTTGGGTAAGGCCTCTTGGAAGAGATATGATTTTAATAAGGCTTTGAAGATGAGGAGAGTGGTGGTCTGGTGATATGACGGGGGAGGAAGTTTCAAACCTCTTTCCATCCACTCCTTGCTCACACTTGCCCCCCGTCTAGAACTCCCTCCCACTTCATTTCCCTTAGACTGCCACTCTCCCCATCTTCAGAGCCCTACTAAAATCACAGCTCCACCAGTAAGCCTTCCCTAACCAGTTTCTCAGCTCCCACCTGGTCCCTTCTTCTTTATCTATTCACCTGGGCCTGTATCCTCTAAGCTCTTTGGTACTCACCCCACCCCCAGCTTCACAGCACTTCTGAACATATCATCATACTTCGCTCCTTCCCCTATCTGTAATTTATTTTATTTTGATATTTGTTAAGCACTTACTATGTGCTAGGTACACACATAAGCAATGGGGTAGCTACAGGTTAATTAGGTTGGTTACAGTCCATGTCCCACATGGGGCTTACAATATTAATCTTACTGTACAGATGAGGTAACTGAGGCACAGAGAAGTTAAGTGACTTGCCCCAGGTCACACAGAAGACAAGTGGCAGAGCGAGGTTTAGAACCCAGGTCCTTCCTTCTGACATCCAGGTCCATGCTGTACTCACTATACGCTACTTCATTGATTGTCTCCAGACTAGACCATAAGTTTCTTGAGGGCAGAAACTGTGTCTACCAACTCGATAGTAGTCTACCATGAACTCAAAACAATGATCTGCACACAGCAGACTTGGAAACCCCTTGAGGACAAGGATCCTGTTTACTAACTCTATTGTCCCTTCCCAAGCACTCAGAACAATGTTCTGCAAGCAGTAGACTGCAAAGTCTTGTAGATCAGGTACCGTAACTACTAACTCTAATGCATTCTCCCAAGTGTTCAGTACAGTGCTCTGCCCACAGTAAGTGCTCAGTAAATTCTACTGATAGATTTGTTGTTAGACTGGAAAAGTCCCTGTCACTCACCCATCTCCCAGTGTGAGAGGATGGGGAGCAAGGGTCTTTATCCCTATTTCATAGAAGAGGAAACTGAGGCCCAGAGAGGGTAGATGTCTGACCAAGGTTATAAAGCCAGCCAGGGGCAGAGTGGGGTTCAAACCCAGCGCTCCCAACTCTCAGCTCTGTGATCTATGCAGGCCCCCAGTGTGGGCGGCCTCACCAATCGAGGCCGGAATGTCTGCAGGTTCCAGCCCCCTCAGATGGGAGGGTGTCAGATGGATGAGGAGTGGGGCCAGGACAGATCACAGAGGACCGAAATGGCTCCTGCAGGCCTGTGAGGTAGCCCAAGCCAGCCAGGACAGTGGAATGGACAGTGGGGCTGTGAGCTAACCCTTGGCCAGCCAGGGTCATGGGGCCTGTGACCTAGCTAGCCCAGGGCCACCAAAAACAGAGCTGGGGAATCTCAGCTTACCACAGGACACGTCCTTTCCCATGATGGTCCAGGAGGCTCTGGACCCAGGCTGGGAGGTGGGTGGGGCCTCGTGAATCAGATGGCGGTGGCAGAGTTGGGGGGGGGCGGTTACCGAGGCTGGGTCCACAGGAAGCCACTGCCAGCCCCCAGGGTTGAATAAAATAGAACAAAATGACATCAGAGGCCCTGTATGATGACATCATACAGGGCCTCTGGAGGAAACCTACACAACTTGGAACGGGTCTCCTGGAGGATCCCCGGGCACCCTCCTTCCCATGCCAGAGTGGTCGCGCCCCCTCCTGGGCCCCTATGAACGTGGGCACTGATTCTGAGCAGTGACACTTGATGTTGTGTCCCTCCCCTCCAGGGGAGAGACAAGCTGGTCAGTGGACTGTCCCTCCTGTAGAGAACCAGATGTTGGGGGGTGAGGGACAGGAAAGAGGTGGGAGGCAGGGGAGGGGAAGGGGTGGGAAGGCGGGGAAGAGGGTGACAGAGAAGAGGGTAGCAGTCCCACCCCCATCTCCTCACCTGGAGGCCCCAGTGGCGAACCAGGGGTATATCTTTCCCCTTTTGCCCCATCTGGGGTGCAGAAGACACCTAGAGAGAATTATGGGAAATGTCTTTCCTCTTAATGCTCCCGGGGTAAGAGATCCTGAGCTTCAAAGGGAAAACAGGGTACACCTGGTGCCCCCTTGTCTGCTCCCCAGTGTCCGCTCTCCCAACGGAGGCACAGTTCGTGGCTTCCAGCTCTGTCCCAGCAACCCCAGGCCCTGAAACCACAAAGGAGATGGGATGAAGAGGCTTCTTGGAAGATTCTAGGTTCTGGGCCTATGGGCCATTCTGACCTGCTGTGCATACCAACCCACTAGGTATCCTGGCCCATTGGGCATCCTGGCCCGCTGGACATCAGGTATCATTAGGTAGTTGATCAACTCACGCTGTGGGCTGAGGCTGGGCCTACAGCACGGAGAGAACATGTCAGTGAGACCGAACACGGGAGCCTGTTGGCATCTGGGGTGTCCGCACCTCCACAGCAGAACAGTTCACAGGCTCCCAGGACTCCCAGGCAAGTGAGAGCTGCTTGGGTACCCGTGTGGTCAAGGTGGGTGCTCAGCTTCCTGCTCTGGCTGGAACCAGTCCTCCTCTTTGTCCTGCAGAGATGTGGACCACCTGCTGCCTGCCCAGGCCTGGCCCCGGGGCACAACTCAAGGCCCAAGCCCCCTTCTCAGCCCCCAAGACCAAACCAGACACACGCTGGCTGCTGCCAATGGCAGCCTTGAGGGAGTGGGACTTCATTCCTTGAAAAATGGAATCGGTCAGGGCTACCCCTCCTTTCCACCACACCTCACCCCTCCCCACCTACATCATCTGTCCATCCATCCATACATCCATGTGTCCGCAGCAACCTCCCTGCACCCCCTCCCCATCTTCTCAGTGCGGTAGAGAAGCTGGTGGGTGATTGGGTCCAGATTGGAGACGTTTAAATATTCATGAGGCTGACGGGGGGGGGGGGGGGTGGTTGGGGGGAAGGGTCTGCCTAGAATGGGGCTGGGGGCTGGGGGGAGGGGACTAGTCCCTGAGAGCTAGGGAGTGATTCTGAAAAGATATGGGGCAAGAGAGAGAGTGAGGGAGAGAAAAAGAGGGAGAAAAAGACAGAGAGAGGGAGGGAGGGAGAGAGAAAAAAAGAGAAAGAGAGAGGGAGGGGAAGAGAGAGAGAGAGGAGAAGAGAGAGGGGAGAGGGGAGAGAGAGAAAGAGCATGTGAGATGAGCAATAGCTGTGGACCTTACAGTAGCTGCTAACTGTCCTGGTGTGTGTGTGTGTGTGTGTGTGTGTGTGTGTGTGTGTGTCTGTGTGTGTGCGTTTTTGTGTGCCTGTGTGAGCGAGAGGAAGAGAGAGAAAGGGAGAGGAGGGAGAAGGGGGAGAGGGAGAGAGAGAGGGAGAGAGGGAGAGGGAGAGAGAGAGAGAGGGAGGGGGGAGAGAGAGAGAGAGAGAGAGAAAGGAGCGAGCGCACAGAGAAGAGGTGGAGAGGGGGTGGGAGAAATTAGAGGAGGAAAGAAGGCGGGCGGGCGGGCGGGCGGTCAGGCGGGCAGCAGGCGGGCAGGGAGCAGCCGAAGAAAGGAAGGGGCGACCATGCTGTGCTGTATGAGAAGAACAAAACAGGTAAGAGCTGGGATTTTTCCGTTTCCTTTCATATCTCCCCGGCGAGGCGATCCTCCCCGCTGATGGGCGGGAGCGGGGACAGGGCTCGGCAGGACCATGCGGGGCGGCGTGGGGGGCTCGGCTCGGACGATCTTGGGCGCCGGTGCCTAGGGTTGGGGGCTGCGGGCTGGGGGCTGCGGGCTGCGGGGCTGGGGAGAGGCTCCGGGACACTGTCGGGGGCGGCAAGCTTCCTTGGGTCTCCGCCCTGGGGTCTCTGCCTAAGGATGCGAGGGGAGAGGGTTGGGTGGGGACTCTTCCTTTTATGTAAAAGGTACCCAAGACCGCTGGTGCCTCCAGCCCCTTCGGGGGCCGGAGGGTGAGGGAATGGGGTGGGGAGCGGATGGGAGAGGGGGAGGGGCAGGCGGGACCCCTGGGAAGAGGAAGCGAGCTCAAGGTCCTCGAGGCGGGGGGTTTCGGGGAGCAGGGCGAATGCAGTCCCAGCCCCAGCTCGGCCCCTTCCCCGGGAGAAGTCGGGCGCCTCTCGCAGCTCCCCGAGTCCCGGGGGTGGGGGGCGCCGGACCTGTTGGGCGTCCAGGGTCCCGCCGGAGCCCGGGGAGGGGGCGCGGGGGAGGGCGGGGCAGCCCAGGGAGGAGAAATGCGCCCCCATTTCGCACCGCGGCTTCACCCAGGGAGACGCTCGGGAAACTTGAATGAAAAGGAGCAAGCGGGGGGTGGGGGGTGGAGGGAAGACGATACGCAGACCATAGGCAGATCGGGGGTGGGGGGGGGGGGGGGGGTCGGTTCGCCAGCGATCCCAGCCCACAGGTGGGGAAGGGGAGCGTCAGCCGCTGGTCCCCCAGGCCGGAAGGAGCACCCAGACCCCCGGCTGGGGGGCGGAGGCCTCTTCCCCACGCCCTACAACCAGCCCCTGGATGCTCGGGGGGGGGGGGGGCATTGGGGGGGTCTCTCGTCGCCCCCCACCAAGACCCAGCTCTTTGGATGCTCGGGGATCCGACGGAAGTCCCTCGCCGTCCCCCATCCATTGAGCCCCAGCCCCTGAAGCGGCAGCCGGGGGTCCCTCACCCCTCCCCTAGATCCAGCCCCTGGATCTCCCGGAACGGGCGGGGGTTCCTTACTCCACCGCCCCCCCGACCTAGACCCTATATCCCCGGATGAAGGCTGGAGGTCCCTCACTCCCCCCATCGGCCCCAGACCCTGCATCCCTGAGAAGCGGGCGGGGGTCCTTCACTCACCCCCTCCCCACCCAGACCCTGCATCCCCGGATGGCGGCTGGGGGTCCTTCATTCCCCCCACCAGTTCCAGCCCCCGAATCCCCCAGGAGTGGGCGGGGGGGGGATGGGTCCCTCATTCCCCCCAACGCCAGTCCCAGCCCCTGGATGCCCGGGGAGGAGACGTGGGCGTGGGCGTGGGCTCCTCACTATTCCTCACCTGGCCCAGCCCCTGAACCCCCGGGAAGCAGGCGGGAGTCCCCACACTCTCCCCCATCGGCCCCAGCCCCTGAATCCCAGGGGAGCGGGTGGGGGTCTTTCACTTCCCATCCCAGACCAAGATCCCGCATCCCTGGGCGGCGTCTGAGGGTCTCTCACCGCCCCCCGCCCCTGGATGCCCGGGTAGCGGGCGGGGGCCCGGAAAGGCTCCCACGGGGATTGGAGATGCGCTCCCCGTTACACTCCGCTCCCACCTCGCCCGCCCTCAGGCACAATCGGTAGAAATGCGCACACGCTCGCACACGCAATCCCGAAGAAAGGTGCACTCGCGGGCACCACCCCACAGACACGCACACGCCTGCTCGCACACGTGTGCACGCCCACCGGCGCGCAGCCTCCCAGACATCCGCGCCCCTCCGCGGGCGGGCGCGCGCGCACACACACACACACACACACACACACACACACACACACACTCACAAGCACGTCCCCCCTTCCCCCTCCCACCCCGACAAAGAGCAGGAGCCTCAGGGGCCGGAGCAGGACCGGGAGCCCCTTGCTAAGGCAGGGAGGCAGAGAAAGAGGGAGGCCGGGAGGCAGGAAGGCAGGGAGGCTGTTTAGCCTGGAAGGGGAGCCTCTCCTGGGGTACCCATGCCCGGACGGCCGCCAGGAACCTCTCACCCCGCGCCCCTCATCGGGGTCATTAACCTGCCACACGCACACGCCGTCCACCCATGCATTCGACCACACACAGGCACACACGAACTCACACAGGCACGCACCCGGGCCCGCGGAAAGGCGCACCCAGGAGCACACGTCCAGACACACACACACGCACACACGTAAAGGCATACATACGAGCATGCGTCCGGGCACACCCCCGGGGACCCGTAGAGGTTCACACCCGTGCACACGCCTGGGCATCCGCCCTCCCGCAGGCCCACGGAGGCAGGACGCGGAGGAAGCCGTCAAGGCCTGCCGCCCCCCAGCCCGCTGCCCCGCCCACACGGGCCGGTCTCGGTCCACAATGGTCCCGGCGGGCGGACCCCGAGGGACCCCCAGGGCTGTGGCCGCAGAGCCGAGCTCGCGGAGTAGGCTGGGTGTCCCAGCGTGCTCCTTTCGGGGCGGGGGGTCCCCCGGATCCGAGCCCCCCGCCCAGTCCCTCCCGAGGGGTCCTTCCGAGGGGTCTCTCCGAGGGGTCTCTCCGAGGGATCCCTCCGAGGGGTCTCTTCGAGGGGTCCCTCCGAGGGGCCGGGGGCGCGCGGGCTGCAGTCACCGTCCGAGCGGCCACGCCCAAGGCAGCCAGCCGAGGGGCGGGGGGGCAGAGGGAGGGAGGGAGGAGGGAGGGGGGCGGGCCAGGAGGAGGACCAGGAGGAGGAAGACCAGGAGGAGGGACGAGGAGGAGGAGGAGGAGGAGGAGGGAGGGGCGGCTTCGCATCAACTGCAGGAGCAGATCAGGGGCGGGGGTCGCAGGGTTCCCCTTCCCCCGGAGAACTGAGCGGGGGGGCGGGGGAGGGGACGGTGAACCATCCCCAAACCAAGAGGTTGGGGGCCGGGGGGGACATGGGAGGGGAGAGGAGGGGGGAAGGACAGCTCATGGCGGGCCAGGTTGCGTTTCCCGAAGGTGGAACCGATTAGAAATGTCGTGGTTCTCGGTGGCGAGGGCGCCTCGCCCCTCGCCCGCTGGTTCGGCCCGGTCCGGTCCGGTTCGGCCGCGGCCCCTTTCTTCGATTTCGCGGCGCCTCGCAGACCTCGGATTTCCTGCCCAGATTCCCCGAACGCCTTCGGCTTGGCTCGGCCTCTGCCCCGCCCCGCCCCCACCAGCCAGGGGGGACCCAGGGTGGTCATCCCCAACCCCACCCACCCCCGGCCTTCGACAGGTCGCCGCGCTCCGGGGCTCGCTAGGAGAGCGGGGGCTCCTCCCCTTCCCCCCACCTCCCCAGGGCCCCACCCTGCAGGCTCAATTCTTCCTAGGAATCAGAATGACGGTGGCATCTGTTAACGTTTACTCAGTGCCAAGCACTGTGCTGGGCGCTGGGGCAGATACAACACAAAAACGGTTCAGAATCGGGGGTCGTGCCGCCGCCCGCTCCCCCACCCCAGCCCCTCTCTTCTCACCCATTTTGGGGATATGAAAATGGAGCGTTGGGGAAGAGAGTCCCCCCTCCCACCCCCACCACCAACATGGGGCGGGGCCCTTAAAACCAAAGCCTCTTCCCTCTGCGCCCACCCGCTTCCCGCTGGTTCATCCAGCCTTGCCCTCGGGGGCGGGGAAGAGGGGAGACACACTGAGGCCACCCTCTCCAGGCCTCAGGGGCACCGGCCTGATGGGCGTTTCCTCACTGGTTGTGGCTCTTGGTCTTCAAGGGGGACGGATAACCAAGCCGTGAATCTCGAAGAGCTGGGAAAGCCCTGGTCTTGTGGGACGGGGAGAGGCGGGCTACGGCTCCCCCATTTTTACAGATGAGAAAACTGAGGCCCCGAGCGGGCGAGAGGCAGGGACGGGTCTAAAATGCCCTCGCTGCCTGCTCGGGTGGGGCGACAGGGCACGCTGTGGCCAGTCTCGGGCTGTCCATGGTCCTGTCTGGGCTCCGTCCCCCCAGGAAAGACTAGACTGAGCTCAAGCCTGCTTGGCTCTCGCCTCTTGGTCCCAAGAAGCAGCGTGTTCTAGTGGATAGAGCATGGGCCTGAGCCTCAGAAGGACCTGGGTTCTAATCCCTGCTCCTCCACTCTTCTGCTGTGTAACCTCGGGCAAGCCACTTCCTTTCCCTGCACCTCAGTTACCTCATCTGTAAAATGGGAATTAAGACTGTGAGCCCTATGTGGAACAGGGACTGTGTCCAACTTGATTAGCTTGTATCTACCGCAGCACTTAGTACGGTGCCTGTACTGTACTAACAAATATCATTTTTAAAAAAGGCTCTTGTTGAATCTGGACTGATCCCAGCATCCCTGGGCCCCACTAGCGTGGTTAACTAAAGTACCCTTCTGCAAACATTATGCTAGGTGCCTGCCGTATGCAGAGCACTGTGCTGGGCGCCCAGTGGAGACTGTAACCTTCCTGTGGGAAGGGATCATCTCTACTAACTCGACTGAATAGTACTCTCCCAAGAGCTTAGTGTGATGCTCTGCACTCAGCAGGGGCTCAATAAATACCACGGATTGATTGATTGATTACTATGTGCAAAACGCTGGGATGGATGCATATTGTATGCAGAGTGTGTCATGCTGTCCACATGACACTGTTAGGTGCCTGCTGTGTGCAAAATGCTGAATTCGGTGCCTGTTAATGGCCGAACACTGTACTGGGCATCTACTATGTGCTGAAAGCTGTATTGGATGCTCACTGTGGGTAGAAAACTCTTTTGGGCACCTACTGAGTGCAGAGAGCTGTACTGAATACCGATGTTGTACGGAATGCTCTATGGGTGCTGGGGTAATCAGTCAACAGTTAATCAATAATGAATCAAACAAGCTAGGGGCTCATTTAGAAGGCATGGTCTCTGTGGTCGATTGAAGAGTTAAATGGCAACTGTCTAAGAAGACCTTAATATCTGAGAAAACCAAAATCCAACCATCCATCTGACATCCCCACAGCACAGGCTTTGGAAGTGACCCCTTTTCCTCCCCACCCCCCTTCACTGCCCCGGGGAACAGTAGGAGGGGACACAATCCAGGGACTGAGACAGAGTCTCCAGCGGGAGGCTGTGTAACTCAAACCAGAGATCAGCCAGTTAGCCCCGAATGCCTGTCCCCTCTGGCCCTGCAAGGACCCTGCTGCCTCCACCCGGTCCCCCTAATCCCTGCCCCTCTGCCCCAAGCCACTCCCCAGTCCCTCAAGAAACGGCAACAGTCAGCAACAGGAGAGTGAACCCTGAGGCTAGAGAAGCAGAGAAGAACATCTAAGGAGATGTCTCCCTTTACACATACCATTATTTTTTTAATGGTATTCGTTAAGTGTTTATTATGTGCCAGGCACAGTACTAAGCACGGGGTTAGGTATAAATAAGCAGGTTGGAAATAGTTCGTGTCCCTCTCTCTGCCCATCTCTGACTGATGGCCCAAGGCCAAAGTGGATGGTAGAGCAGTTATCTGGTAGTGTGTGGGCACATGGGTGGGATCTGGTGGGGCGTGGTGTGGTGGGATGTGGTTGTGTGTGGATGTGACCTATGTGGCTTCACTCAGTCCTGTGGGAGTGGTCAGGTAGCGCATTGCCCAGTCACATCCCCTTGCCCCTGTCCTGCCTCTGGCCTGGAACAAAAATAAAAAATCCTCAAAAATCTCCAGTGGTTGCCTATCAACCTTCGCATGAAGAAAAACTCCTATCGGCTTTGAAGCTCTCCATCGCCTTGCCCCCTCCTACCTCACTTCCCTTCTCTCCTTCTACAGCCCAGCCCACACACGCCAATCCCCTGCCGCTAACCTCGTCACTGGGCCTCATTCTCGCCAGTCCTGCCATCGACCCCTGGCCCACATCCTCCCCCTGGCCTGGAATGCCCTCCCTCCACACATCCACCAAACTAGCTCTCTTCCTCCCTTCAAAGGCCTACTGAGAGCTCACCTCCTCCAGGAGGCCTCCTCCAGGAGACAGAGCCCCACTTTCCTCTGCTCCACCTCCCCTGTCCATCGCCCCCACTTCCTCCCTCTGCCCTACCCTATTCCCCTCCCCGCAGCACTTGTGTATATTTGTACATATTTATTTCTCATTTATTTTATTAATGATGTGTATATAGCTATAATTCTATTTATCTATTCTGATGTTATTGACACTTGTCTACTTGTTTTGTTTTGTTGTCTGTCTCCTCCTTCTAGACTGTGAGCCCATTGTTGGGTAGGGACTGTCTCTATATGTTGCCGACTTATATTTCCCATGCACTTAGTACAGTGCTCTGCACACAGTAAGCGCTTAATAAATATGATTGAAAGAATGAATTAACACCCTCCCTCCTCAAATCCGATAGACAATTACTCTCCCCGTCTCCAAAGCCTTACTGAGGCACATTTCCTCCAAGAAGCCTTTCCTGACTAAACCCCTCTTTCATCTTCTCCTACCCCCTTCTTCGTCACCCTGACTTGCTCCCTTTATTCATCCCCACCCCCACCCCGCCCCACATCACTTAAGTCCATGTCTGTAATTTATTCATTTCTATTAGTGTCTGCCTAATTCATTCATTGTGAGCAGGGAATGTATCTGTTTATTGTTAAGTTGTACTCTCTCAAGAGTTTAGTACAATGCTCTGCACACAGTAAGCATTCAATAAACACGACTGAATGAGTGAATGAATGAATGAATAGTGAGTGTGGTTGTATGTGTATTGTCTGGAGGGATGTGAACTTGTTATGTAGGTGTGGTCTGGTAGGGGGTGTGGTCACATAGGCATGATCAGACAGGATGTGGTATAATTGGGTGTGGCCACGTGGCCGTGTCCCTATATGGGCATGGTCGTGTGGGTGGCCTGGTCAAATGTGGTCACGGTTCAGTGGGGTGTGGTGATGTGGGTGAGGTCCAGCACTTTCAAGGCCGGCACTCAAAGAGATGCCCCGCCCTCTTTGCCACGCTCGGGAACTCTCACTGCCATCTTTTCTGGAGTCTTGGATGCTCAGAGCCAGTTCTCGCTGGCCTCGTGAGAATTTCCAGAACTAGGGACCAGCGACATGAGCTAAGCCAGGTGTTGGTAATGCTCTGACTCTCAGGCCACCCTTCCCAGCCCAGGGAGCCACCAGGCTTCCCTGCACCCCGCTCTGTCCTCCGCTGCCCTAAGGGCATCCCCTCCCCAATCTCAGACCCCATATCCCAGTCCAGGGGCATTCCCACCCCCTCAACCCCTTCTCCTTTTGAGGGTGGCCACTCCAGGCTCATGGCCCAACCAGTAAGCTCGTGTCTCTGTCCCCCCCAGCCTTCTCCTCTTCAGGTTCAACCCCCAATCCCTTTGAAATTCCTTAGGGGATGGATTTCTATTTCTAATGGGTTTTGCTGCTTTCTTTCCTAGACCTTCTCCAGTTTCTCATCATTCTCTATTAAGCACAGCAACCTAAACCAGACCCACTGGGGACCTGGTAGAATATTTAGTCATAGCAGCACCATGTGGATTCCTTTTTGGCTATTTGTCCACTCTGAAGCCTGGCTCTTCTTTGCTGCCTTGCAAGGGTCAGACCTCTTCCACAGCCCCTTCTCACAAGGGTCCCCAGGGAGAAACATTGGTTTTACAGCCCTTGGCTCCTCAGCTCAAAAGGACATCTCAAGTCTATCGCTCACAGGGCAGGATGGGCAGTCTGCCCCACCCCCTCGTCCCTTTCCTGAGCTGGCACAAACTGAGTGCTTCTGGGTAGTTTCCAGCCTCTTGGCCTCAAGCCTGCAGTGGGGCCCAGGTCCCTGCTGCCTCTCTAGGGTTGTGGGGAACATATCCCATGGGAAAGTCTGTGCTTGGCCCTGAGAGTCCACCTCTACCCCCCAAACTGCAGGGTGAAGTCTAGCTCTCCTGCCCACCACCCTGAACCTCTGCCTCACCCACAGCTCTTCAGTCAATCTTGTACTCGACAGGTTGACCCACATCTGGGTTTGTGGGCATCATGGGCGCCCCTGGCCTTGCCCCAGTGCTTGCTAGGAGGGAAGGTTTCAGAAAGGTTCTGGCTGGGCGGGGCTGGGTCCCCAACTCCCTGGGTTCCTCCTACTTTCCTTCTGAGTGCTGCTGAATTGCTTCAACATTTGGGGCATCGGTGCCTCCCACTGTGGGAAATTTACACACATGAAATCACACTGGACTAGCCAGCTGCTCCCACTTCTTTCCTGAACTCTCCAGCCCAGAAAACCTCGGGGAGATGGGGCTCCCCACCCCAAGCCCCTGGCCGGGGCTGGCTGCCAACTCTGCCTGGAGAAGCGTAAGTCGGGGGCTCTCCCTGGGGCGTTCTGAATCATTAGCCTGGGGTGAAGCAGGATACTGGACATGCAGCCCTCAGCTCATCCTGCCATCTCTGCTGATCCCTCTTCACTCTCTCCCTCCCATCCAGGGAAGCCTCAGGTTCTGTGGTTCCAGGGAGCCCCCCCACTCGCTGGCTCCAGGAATCCCTGAAAGAGCTCCCTTTCTTGGCCAGGTCCCCATGGATGGAGGCCCCCCGGATGGAGGTTCCTGTGTTGGAGGGCCTCCTGGATGGAGGTTCTTGTGGTGCCCCCACCCCACAGATGGAGGTTTCCATGATAGAGTCTCCCAGTTGGAGACCAGACTGAGAGCACAGGGCCTGGGAGAGGCAAGCTAAAATATGTGACCTAGAACATGGGATCTTGAACAAGTGGCTCAGAATATGTCTACTGTGTGCAGGACACTCTGCTGAGAATACAGTAGAGTTACCAGACATGATCCCTGTCCTTAGGAAGCTGACAGTCTACTATTTGGGTGTGTATGGGTTCTTTATTCACCCAGATTGCTGAGGGAGGAAAGGGGCAGTAGCTAAGTGTAGAGATGGGTCTTTGGAATCAGAGAGGGGCCGGCAGTGACCCTGACGAGACCAGACAGGGAGGGGCTGGCAGTGACACCACCTGGATCAACCAGGGAGGGGCCAGCAATGACCCTGGGGAGGTGACCATTGGGCTCGTGACATACTGTGGGGCTAGAACCCACTGCATCCACCAGAGAGAGAGCTCCCATTATGACCAGCCCCAGACTCCAGCATCAACCCATGCCAATAACCTCTCTCCCATAGCTGCCATCTTGCCTCTGGATGGTTTCCGTCTGATTCCTCCTCATCCTGCCTGTTGCCCATGGTCCGAGATCTGGGTCTGGTGCTCCCCACTGCTGGTTGCCTTCTCTGGGGAAGGGGCTCTCCTGCACCCAGGTTGCTGGGGAACATGCCACCAAACGCACAGACTCTCCCTTGCTGCTCTGCATAGCCTCCCCAAAGGGTAGTAGCTCCTCAGCATGGAGTCCATGAGGTCCAGCCTGGCCAGTGTGGGCGCAGTGTGGGAACGGAGTGGGAAGGGACTGCTGGCAGAGGGGAAGGGGCCTGTGAAGTAAAGGGGTGGGACTAGTGAATCAGGGCTCTCAATCAATTTTTCAATCAACAGTATTTATTGAATGTTTACAGTGCAGAACACTGTACTAAGCCCTTGGGAGAGTACAACACAACAGAGATGGTAGAGGTGTTCCCTGCCCACAAGGCGCTCAAAGTCTAGAGGGGGAGACAGACATTAAAATTAATGATAGTTATGGATATAAATGCTGGGGTCTGAGGTTGGAATGAATAGAAAGTGTTTAAAAGGGACAGATCCAAGTGCCAGGGCGATGCAGGAGGGAGATAGAGTGGGGGGTGAGGGTTTAATCGGGGAAGTCCTCTTGGAGGAGATGTGATTTTAAGAGGGCTTTGAAGATGGGGAGAGTGATCTCACCTGCTGGCTATGAAGGGGGAGGGAGTTCCAGTTCAGTGAGAGACTGTGGGCAAAATAGGCAAGATTGAGGTGCAATGGTGCCGGCTCAGGAGAGAGGTGGGGTACGGGGTGGGGTGCAGGGCGTGGCCTGAGAAGTCCAGCCGGGCACCCTGGCACTGTCCCAGGCATTGAACCCTGGAGCTACTGAAGTCCCCTGGGTTTGGCAGTTCCATCCCATGTGGCCGCTGGTCGGAGCTAACTGCATTTCCCTCAGTTTCGGCCCTGGTCCCAGACCGACCTCAGGCTCCGGACTCAGTCCTTGCTGCTGTATGTTGGGTCTGAGTATGCCTCAGCTGAAGAGAGATGAAGCGGACTCCTCCCAACCTTCTCCTGATGGTCCCTCACCACCCCTCAACCACAGTCCCTCCTCCCACTTCGTCTCTTCCTTCTCCTCCTCCTTCTCCACCTCTCCATCCCCCCTCCCCTCCCTGTCCTCCTACACTCTATCCTCCCTCTCTTACTTCTTCTCTTCCTCCTTCTTCTCCTCCACTTTCTCCCCCTCCTCCCCCTCCATTAACCTCCTCTCCACTCTTCTTTCCCTTCTCTCTCCTCCTCTCACCCTCCTCCCCTTCTGCCCCCCTCCCAACTCTTTCCTCTCTCCTCCTCCCTCTCATAGGCACCCGCTCAATTCTCCACCAGACCCCCACAATGCCCTGGGCACCCCCATAGGCAGGGTTTCAAGAAAAGTCTCATGGGTGGCTCTGGGCAGAGGTGGGATGGGTAGGGGCAGCGGTCTCTGGCCCAAGGGTCAAGATGTGCTCTGGATTTCTGGGTAACAGCTTGTAGCTTCTCGCCCCCCTCCAGCAAAGGGGCCTCAAAGAGTCCCTGAAATCTGCGGTGCAGGCTGAGTGGGGCAGGGGCCCAGAGGGCAGGGTAGAGTGGTGGCTGTTGGCACTCAGTGCAATATGGTGACATCACACACTCCATATCTGACAGATCACCGCTTTCCTCAGCTTGAAACCTCTACTGAAATCATATCTGCTTCAGGAAGCCTTCCCTGACTCACCTCTCATTCCTTCCACCACTCAATCCCCCTCCCTTCTACAAAGCCCCTACACTTGGGTTTGTTAATAATAATAATGATGGCATTTGTTAAGCACTTACTATGTGCAAAGCACTGTTCTAAGTGCTGGGGGGATACAAGGTGATCAAGTTGTCCCACGTGGGGCTCACAGTCTTAATCCCCATTTTACAGATGAGGTAACTGAGGCTCAGAGAAGTTAAGTGACTTGACCAAGGTCACACAGCAGATATGTGGCAGAGTCGGGACTCGAACCCATGACCTCTGACTTCAAAGCCCGTGCTCTTTCCACTGAGCCACGCTGCTTCTCATACTCACTCCAGCCTCAGCCCCGCAGCTCTTATCAGTCAATCAATCAGTGGAATTTATTGAGCACTTACTACATGCAGAGCACTGTACTACCTCTTGGGAGAGGGCAATACAACAGAATTAGCAGACAGATTCCCTGCCCATAACAGGCTTAAAGTCTAAAGGGGGAAACAGACATTAATAAGAATAAATAAATAATTTATGTCCTTATGCCCTTATGTCCATATCCTGATACTCTACCACTTCCCTGTGAGTGTGCAACTCTCCAGTAGAAATAAAACCATCCTTAACCTAAAGGTGCCCATCCAGTCCTGTGTCCTTTCTGGGCAGGGACAGACCAGCTGGAAGACCAGACAGTCATTGCAGGATAAGACTGAACTGATGGCTGCTCTGCAGACAGGGACGGACCAACTGCAGACCCCACTCTGCTCATCTTCAAGTCCCTTTTGGAAGGGACTAGAGAAGCCTAGTGGATAGAGGTAGACCTGGGAGTAAGAAGGACCTGGGTTCTAATCCCAGCTCTGTCACTTGTCTGCTGGGTGACCTTGGGCAAATCACATAACTTATCTGTGCCTCAGTTACCTCATCTGTAAATCAATCAATCAATCAATCGTATTTATTGAGTGTTTACTGTGTGCAGAGCACTGTACTAAGTGCTTGGGAAGTACAAGTTGGCAACATATAGAGACAGTCCCTACCCAACAGTGGGCTCACAGTCTAGAAGGGGGAGAATCAACCAACCAGTCAATTCATCATATTTATTGAGAGTTTACTGTGTAAAATACAACTTGAGTTAGTAGATACATACCTTGCCCACAATGAGCTTACAGTCTAGAGGGGCAGACAGACATTAATATAAATAAATTATGGATATGGATATAAGTGCTGTGGGGCAGAGGGAGGGGTGAAAAAAGGGACAAATCCAAATGCAAGGGAAAAGATTGAGGGATTGGCAGAAGAAAGCAGAAGGGATTGGCAGAAGAAGAAATGAGGGCTTAGTCAAAGGAGGCCTCTTGTAAAATGGGGATTGACTGTGAGGCCCATGTGGGACATGATCCGTGTCCAATCTGATTAGCTTGTATCTACCCCAGCACTTAGAACAGTGCCTGGCACATGATAAGCACCCAACAAATACCATAAAAACCCCTCCTCCATAAGGTCATCCCTGACTCACCTCTCCTCTCCCTGCCCTATTTCTTACCCACCAAATGCCACTTGAACATTCCTGTTGCCTAAGCCCCTGAGTCCTCTCATCCCTTCCATTGTAAATATATTTATACTTTCCTCCCCTTACCTGGAATTCATTTTAGTACTTGTTTGCCTCATTAGACTGGAAGCCCCTTCAGGGCAGATATCATGCCTACTAATTATTGTATTTTTCCAAGTGCTCAGTACCATGCCCTGCACTCCGTAGATGCTCAATAAATATTTTGGGTTGGTACATAAATTCATTGAAACTGCAGTTCCAAACTGGATGACTATCCATCCTAGAAAACTGTCTTCTTGGGTGGCTGTCTTCCAGCTGACAAAGACACAGAGGATGACCCATGTTGAAATTGAACCCTGCTGGCCTAGAATTTGTGGCATTGGGCAGAGGGTACTGGGTGGAGAGACGGGTAGAGGGCAGATGGTGGAGGGCCCTATGTACAGGGTGCAGGGTGGAGGAGCTGGGCAGAGGGTGCTAGGTTCAGGGTGGAGGACTCAGGGTGGAAGGTTCAGGCTGAGGGTGCAGGGTGGGGGGATGCTGGGTTGATGGCAGGTCGATATCTGGCCAATGAAGCTGCCTGATTCCCTGAGGGTTGGGGGTTGGGGTGCTGCATGCCAATGGCTGCAGGAAAGCCCAGGTCTTCTTTCTCTGCAGTCAGGAGGGGCTGAGGGGCTGTTGGGCAGGAGCAGGCCTCCTCTCAGAGCCCTAGGGCCACCAACCTGGATCCTAGGTATTGACTGGGGGTCAAGGCTAAGCTATTAGGATAGGCACAGAGAAGGACTGGACCAGGGACTGGACCCAGCCATGGCCTCTTGGGGCTCTCCATCAGCTCATTGCCCAGTGGGCCAGGCAGGGCCAGAGAGGGAAGAAACACCCAGCAGGCCAGGCAGGGCCAGAGCCAGGGGGTGTGCCCAGTGGGCCAGGCAGAGCCAGAGCCGGGGGGTGTGCTCAGTGGGCCAGGCAGGACCAGAACCCAGGGCCAGAGCGAAAGGGAGCACCTAACAGGCTGGGCAAGTGTTCTGGGATTGCTTAGCTGGGCCGGGCCAGAGTTGGGCGGAGTGCCTGGTGCCGTGAAGAGTCCTGGGCTCCCACTGCTTCCAGACAGACTGTCACTGGCACTGCCTACTCTGCTGGTGGACCTGACTATTCCCACCACACACCCCTCCTACCTCCTCTGTGAAGCTCTCTGGTTGAGGGAGAGCTCATGGGGCTGGGGGACAGGGAGCAGTGACCCCAAGCCCCCACTCCTCCAGCTCATCCAGATCACTACTCCCCCATCTCCCCACACCTCACTCCAGACAAGATTTGTAGAGAATGCAGGATTCCCTGAGTTGGAGGGAGGGGTGAGAATCTCCACCCAGACAAGGATAGGCTTGTGGGGGAAGGGGAAGACCCTTGCAGGAATGGGATGCCTAGGAGGACCCCATTTTCTTCCATGGTTCATTCATTCATTCATTCATTCAATCATTTATTGAGCTCTTACTGTGTGCAAAGCACTGTACTAAGCACTTTGGAGAGTACAATATAACAATAAATAGATATATTCCCTGTCCAGTTGGTGCAGCATGTCTGGGGATGGGGACTGCAGGAGGGTGGTCCGCTCAATGAATGCTGTCCCAGCAGATTCTGTCCCTCCGTGATCCTAACTTTAGAGGCTGTCCTGGGCCATGGTCCTGAGATCTGAGGTTGCCTGGTCTGGGCTCCAGTGGCTGAGCATGGGCCCTGGGGCTCCCTGAAGCAAGGGTCTGGACTTAGCCCTCATGGAGGGGCAAAGTCTGAGGCTAGGTGGGAGGTGGCCTGAGGTCATTGACCATTTGCCAGACTCCATATTCACAGGGACAAATCTCTCCCTGGCTGAAATCTAGGCCTCAGCATTGCTCTGGAAGGAACAAGTTTACCCCATGAGGATCTGTGAAGGCTGAAGGGGCTCTAGCTTCTAGGGAAGGGTCTGCTGGTCACCAGTGTTTACTGGGTGCCTATTGTGTGCAAAGCACTGTGCCAGACACTTACTGTGTGCAAAGCTCAGTGCTGAGCACCTACTGTGTGCAGAGCACTGTACAGGGCATCTAGGAAAGTTCCTTGAGGGCAGGGATTGTACAGTCCAAGTACTTAGCACAGTACAATGCACACAGTACATGCAATGCACACAGTAGGCACGCTGGAGAAGCAGCGTGGCTCGGTGGAAAGAGCCCGGGCTTTGGAGTCAGAGGTCATGGGTTCAAATCCCGGCTCCGCCATATGTCTTCTGTGTGACCTTGGGCAAGTCACCTAACTTCTCTGAGCCTCAGTTACCTCATCTGGAAAATGGGGATTATGACTGTGAGCCCCATGTGGGACAAACTGATCACCTTGTATCCCCCCAGCGCTTAGAACAGTGCTTTGCACATAGTAAGCACTTAATAAATGTCATTATTATTATTATTATTATTATTATTATTATTATTATTATTATTATACTGTGCATTGAATGCAGTAGGTGCTCAGTACAGCACCGGGCACCCAGTAGGTATACAGGACAGCATCCTGTACAGTAAGTGCTCAATCACTGCTGATGAAGAATACCGCAGGCACTTGAAACAACCCCTCATGGTCTTGGCTTCTCCCTTGGCTCGGCACAGGTGGAAAAGAATGATGACCCGGACCAAAAGCTGGATCAGGATGGCGCCAAGCCCGAAGACAAAGCCCACAAAGCAGCCACCAAGATCCAGGCTAGTTTCCGTGGACACATAACCAGGAAAAAGCTCAAGGGCGACAAGAAGGGCGACCCCCGGCCTGCCGGCCCTGATGCTGCGGCCCCAAAGGAGCAGGAGGAGGCGGGGAAGGAGCAGGAGGAGGCGGAGGGCCCAGGGCCTGACCCGGCCCCTGTGGGCCCCAAGGAGGAAGGTGGCACCTCGACCCCTGGCCCCCAGCCCGAGGGGGGCAGCGACACCGCAGCAGAGGGGGGCGAGGGGGCGGGGACCGTTGAGGCACCCCGTGAGGAGAAGACGGAGACCCCGGCCACCGCTCCACCATCTGGGGAGAAGCCTGGTAGTCCAGCCAAGACACCCATCGCTGACAACTCACCGTCCTCCAAGGCTGATGATGCCACGGTCGTGAAGGACCCCAAGCCTGCCACCGCTGTGCCCGCTGTCGCACCCCCCACTGCCACCGCCGAGGACCCTGCCCCCCAGGGACCCACTGCGCCGGAGGCCACCGATCCCCGCCCAGCCCAGGAGCTGACAGGTGAGTGGCTGGGGGCCCAGCAGAGCAGGAGCAGGAGCCAGGACTGGGCTGGGGCCGGGCTGGGGCCTGGAGGTGGGGAGAAGGGCTAGTGGGAGGGACCGGGGACCCTTTAGACTTGCGTGTCTATCGCTCTGAGCAGAGAGGAAGAAGCCCTTCTCCACTGGTGCTCCATTCCTGGAAGACTAAAGTGGTCCATCCTGGCCAGAGGACTGACTGGCCTTCTCAGATTGCTGAGTGTCCAGACACTTTCCTTACAATAATATGGATGGGGCTGAGGGCTGGGGGTTGCAGGTGGGCGACTTGGGGCTGGGTGCTGGGGCTAGGGGCTGGGGCTGAGGCCTTGGGGCTGGGGCTGGGGCTGGGGCTGGGGCCTGGGGCTGGAGCCGAGGGCTGGGGCTGGGGCCTGGACCAGAGGCAGGGGTTGGGGATAGAGGCTGGGACTGGGGCCTGAAGGCTGGGACCTCGGGGCTGGTACTGGGGCAGGGACTGAGGCTGGAAGCTGGGGGCTGGGGGCTGGGGCCAAGACTTGGACCTAAGGCTGGGTCCAGGCTTTTAGCAAAAGTGGCACTCTAAAGCTCCTGGCTTCTGGTGAGAAGAAAAGAGGGAGGTTCTGTGATTTTATTTTTATTTTTAAAACTGCCTTTAGGCTACAAGTTCAAAAATTAAAAGGTGTGAAACAGGAAAGCTGCAGTAGCGGGAGCAGTTTTGGAAAGAACTGTCAACCCTAAATTATAAGACAGATCACGAACCATATCCCCAAATGGGGGCTGGGAATTCCAGGGCCAGGTGCCTCCCAGGAGAAGTCCTAGCCTCCTACCTTTGCCCTCAGCAAAATGGGAGTTGGGAGAAGATCCCCATAGGACCCTTCTCCTCCTCCTCCTCCCCTGGGCTACCTCCTACTTATTTGGGGTGGAAGGTCCCTAGGAGTACTGGGGTTCTTTGGAGTCTTTGAGGAGATCAGTTCCAAACCAGCATGGAGAAGCAGCATGGCCTAGTGAATAGAGCGCGGGCTTGGGAGTCGGAGGACCTAGGTTCTAGTCCTGGCTCCTCCACTTGTCTGCTGGGTGGCCTTGGGTAAGTCATTTCACTTCTCTGTGCCTCAGTTCCCTCATCTGTAAAATGGTGAAAAGACTGTGAGCCCCGTGTGGGGCATGGACTGTGTCCAACCTGATTAGCTTGTATCTACCCCCACGTTTAGTGCAGTGCTTAGCACAGAGTAAATGCTTAACAAGTACCATTAAAAATAAAAGACCAGACAAACCACCAGACATGAGTCTGTGGTCACTGTCCTGGAAACAACAGAGTGCCTGGGGAAAATGAGTCCTAACCCTGATTGCAGGAAGAGGAGAGAGGAGAGGGTGAAGGAGAGAGGAGGAGGAGGAGGAGGAGGAGCAGTGTTTATTTGCATCCATTTGGTGCAGTAGTAGTAGCAGCAGTAATGGTATTTATGGAACACCCACTGAGGGTGATCCGCTGGACCTGGGGTGGTGCAAAATAAAGAAACGACCACCCATCACCTGGCCACAAAGAGCTTCCCTGCTAGTGGGGCATACTCAGGTATATGTACTGACAACTAGAGAGATAGAACAGTAGACATGTATCCAGGAGAGCCAAGGGGGCTGGAGTTGGCAGGAGGGTTTAGTGGCTCAGAGAGGAAGGAAGGAACTGGTGGGAGAGGTGGGACTGAGGCCCACCCAAGAGTTCCTCCTGGAACCTCCCTGAATCACCAGGGCAAGCTCTTACTGACAGCCATCTGGGGAGCGGGGATGGCTGCGTTTGGCAGGACAGTGGTCTCTGCTCTGCAGGCCAGGCTGGACACCAATTCCTGTCCTGCAGGACCAGGCAGAAGCCTAATCAAAGTAGTAATAATTGTATTCACTGTGAAGTGATTACTAAGTGGCAAGCACTGGGCTAAGCTTTGGGGTTGATACAAGATAATTGGGTTGGATGCAGGCCCTGTCCCACATGGGGCTTACTGTCTGAGGGGGAGGGAGACCAGGGATTGAATCCCCATTTGACAGATGAGGAAACTGAAGCCCAGAGAGGTGACACACCTGTCTTCCCCTCTAGACTGTAAGCTAGTTGTGGACAAAGAATTTGTCTACTAGCTCTGCTGTATCATACTCTCCCAAGAGTTTAGTACAATGCTGTGCATACAGTAAGCACTCAGTAAGTACCATTGATAGGAGGAAGAGGAAGAAGTGACTTCCCCAAGGTCACTTAACAGGCAAGTAGCTGACCAAGATTATAACCCAGATCTCCTGACTCCCAGTCATGCACCTTTTCCAATAGGACAAGCTTCTTTTGGGATTTCTCAGAGACTCTGGGGGATCCTTGGGGAAACGCCAGCTGGGTGTTTTCCACTCCTGCCCATCACCTGTTTCCTCTGCATGTCTCCGCCAATCCCCAGCCCCAACTCCAGCCCCTGTTCCAGCCCTTTCCCACCCCAAGCTCGGGCCTCTCCGCCAATTTCATTCCTTGGACGCCATCTGCTGGTTTTTCTGGGCTCTACGCCGGGAAACAATGGAGCCAAGGGCGGGGGCCACGGTCGGGGTTTGGGGCTGGGGCCGGGGCAGGGACGGGGGCTGAGGCTGGGGAAAGGGGCGCGGTAGGGCCTAGAGCCGGGGCTGGTGTACTGATTCCAGCCCTGGGTTCGACCTAGACCTGGGTTCTAGACTGTGAGCCCACTGTTGGGTAGGGACCGTCTCTATATGTTGCCGACTTGTACTTCCCAAGCGCTTAGTACAGTGCTCTGCCCACAGTAAGCGCTCAATAAATACGATTGATTGATTGCCCCCCCCCCCATTCCAGCCCCCTCCCAGGGCTCCTTGTGCCTCCAGCTTGCCTTCACCCACCCACCTAAGGAAACTGCATTTTAAAACTGGGGCTTTACCCTCCCACCTCGCCCCGCAGCCCAGGACCCTCATCTTCCTTCTCCACCGGCCCAAGCCCCCACTCCTTGGAGGCTGAGGAACTGCGATCCCGGGAGAGCTGGGGGCCGGCCCAACTTGGGGGGTGGGGGGTGGGGGTGGGACTAGTCGGACCCTCAGGCTCCCCCTTAAGGGAGGGAGTGTTACGGTTCAGATTGGGTCCAAACTGATTATCATTCCTCTACCTCAGTGCTTCTCACAGTGCTTGGCACCAAGTAAGCGCTTAGCAACACCACAAATTGTATCATTATTATTGAGTTTGTTTAAGCCGTCAGAACCATGCCCCAAGGCCAACCAGGGCTGGTGGCCTCCCTCCACCACCACCTTTCTTCAGAACTGGTCCACCCACCTTCCTACCACAGCTGGATGCCCCAAGAAGGCTGTGACCCTTCCCCTCTAGGGCCCGGGCGTGAAGAGGCTGGAAGCTCTCGCAAAGGAAGGCAAGGAACAGGTTGGGCAAGCTGACCCTAGCCCACGGAATTGACATCGTCCTGGCTTGGGGTTGGGTGACAGCTGTGGTTTCTGCAGCACCCACCATCCACCATTTCTCGGCTCTGAGGGGTTGCATTCTTCGGCACCGGTGCAAGCCCAGAAGTCGGGGCGGAGGACTAGCACTGGCCTGCAAATGTGGGCCGGGGAGGGCTGGGGAGATGGGCTGGGGGCAGTCACGTGAGGCGGGGGCTGGACCTTCCACCTCTGTCATGTTTTAGGGTCTGCAGGGTCTGGGTCTCTACCTCCCCAATCTTTAGGGGTTTCCAGAGTGGCCTCACCATTCCCAGCAGGGAGCAGGCCGGGCTGGGCCAGGGGTCTCGGCTGGCTTGCATTCAGCATGTGTTCCCACTGGGTACTTGCCGACCGGAGGAGGGGTGCTGTCACTTAGACCACCCTCACCAGCCTCCCACACAGCTGAGGTGGGGTCCCCCTGCCAGCTGCCCACCACCATTCCCCTGCACCAGCAATGGAGTTTGTCATTCTTGTCCTGGATAAGTGGGCATCAGCTGAAGGCTGGAAGCTGGGAGAGGAGTGCGGATTTGGCCCTCAGCCCTTCTCAGGCTCCTTGTCCAAGAGAAACCAGGATCATGCTCGAAACCCAACAGGGCCCAGAACAGCATGGACCTCTGGTGGCTGCCGGCCCTGCCTGAACCTGCACCCTGAAGCGACACAAACCTTGGCTCTGGGCTGGGGGCGCTTGTCCGCAGACAGGGAATTAATGCCCCTGACCGCTGGCCCCGGGATGCCTGCAAAAGACTGATCAGAGAGTCTGTGGCCTGTCCACTCCTGCCTTCTACCTCCTCAGGCTCTTCGATCAATCTGACAATCAACCAGTGGAAATAATTGAGTGCTTACTGCGTGCAGAACACTGTACTAAGCGTTGGTAGATAGAGTTGGTAGATACAACGCTTGTATCACACACAGTAAGCACACAGTAAGCGCTCAATAAATACGATTGATTGATTGATTGAGTGTACCAACACTGTACATAGAGTTGGTAGATACAATCCCTGCCCCCAAGGACCTTACAGTCTACAGGGGGAGATGCACATTAAAATAAATTAGGAGCATCGATCAATGATATTGACTGATCACCTACTATGTGCAGAGATTCAGTAGTTAGTAGACATGACCCTTGCCATCGTGTTCACAGTCTACTGTGTGCAGAGTGTGGCACCGAATGTTGGGGAGAACACAATCGGGTTAGTAGACACTATTCCTGCTTGGAGGAGTTTACAATCGACTGTGTGCCAAAAGACTGCACTAAGCACTTGGGAGAGCCCAATGGAGTTAATAAACACGATCCCGGCCCTCGAGAAGCTCACAGTCTACTGTGTACAGACTGATGTACTGAGCTCTTGGGAGAGAACAATGGATTTAGTAGGCATTATCCCTGCCTTCGAAGAGCACACAGTCCATCTGAGAGGCAGACACAGATTGTGCCACACTCTCGGAGCTTGAGTAAGGGCCCCGGTGGGGGAGAGTCTGGGGAACAGGAAGTGGCAGGAGACAACTCATAGGCAGAGGGGTGAGCGGGGTGGACCGTCTTGTTGGTCAGAGGTCTTGGCCCCCAAGGCAGGGCTGGACGAGCCTTGCCATGCCAGGAGCAGAGGAAGGAATGGGTGCCTTGGCTCGGCGTCCGGTTTTTGGTGCCGGGGCACTTGCCGCCCCGGGGCCAGTCTGCCCCTTGGTCAGTCGGTCAAAGTGACCGGATTGATGGGGTAGTGCCGAGGCCACACCCTCGTTCCCTGTAAGCGTACCTCCGCTCTGCTCGCCCTCTTCCCGGTCCTCCGCCCCCGCCCAGCTCTCCGGAGAGATGGCTCCTCTCAGCTCATCCTCGGAAGTTGGGGGTTCCCATGGCAACCGGGCAGCTGGTGTCTAGACGCTGTGAGAAATGACTTGTAATTGAGCCCGGAGCTCATCCCTCCTCCTTCCTCCCTCATCCTTCTTACTTTCTCCCTTCCCCTTCTCCTCTTCATCCTCCTCCTCCGTCTCGTTTTCCTCCTCCTCCCCTTCCTTTTCCTTCTCCTCCCCTTCCTTTTCCTCCTCCTCCTCCTCCCTCTCCTTTTCCTCCTCCTCCCCCCTCTCCTTTTCCTCCTCCTCCTCCCTCTTCTTTTCCTCCTCCTCCTCCTCCTCCCCGATTCGGATAGCGTCCGGACCAAAGCGGGATGGGGGTTATCTTGGGCGGGCGGGGAGTCGGGGCGTGAGGCTGGGGGTCCGGCCAGGGCCGGGCAGCTGGGGAGGATGCAGCCCAGTCTCTCCAGCCCCTGGCCAAGGAGCGGCCCCCTCCCAGCCAGTCGAGACGAGGGCGGGGCGTGCCCACCCGCCCAGGGCAGCCCACGGCACGTTGCAGGGCGCATGAGGCGACTTCCTCCCTCCCTCCGGGGTCGCCAGCCCCTCCCGCTCTTTCTCGGTTCTCGAGACGGAGGAGGGTTACCGTTCACATCCTCTGCTCTACTCGGGAGTCGGGGTGGCTGCACGGGCTTGGGAGTCAGAGGACGTGGGTTCTAATCCCATCTCTGTCACTTGTCTGCTGTGTGACCTCGGGCAAGCCGCCTAACTTCTCTGTACCTCAATTACCTCACCTGTAAAATGGGGATTAAAACTGTGAGCCCCACGTGGGACAGCCTGATTTCCTTGTGTCTACCCCAGCGTTTAGCACAGTGTTCGGCACAAAGTAAGTGCTTAACCAATGACATCATCATTATTATTATTAAAGGTATCAAGTCAACTCATAGTCTGTCAAATGAGGCAGCCGGCAGGAGGGACGGGCACTGTCTTCCGGGATGTCCGAGCCGGGCTGGTGTCTGGGGGAAGCCCCCCTCTTGGCTCTGAATAATAATAATAATAATGGCATTTGTTAAGCGCTTACTATGTGCAAAGCACTGTTCTAAGCGCTGGGGGGGATACAATGTGATCAAGTTGTCCCACGTGGAGCTCACAGTCTTAATCCCCATTTTTACAGATGAGGTAACTGAGGCTCAGAGAAGTTAAGTGACTTGCCCAAGGTCACACAGCAGACTGTGGCCCAGGGACACGTTCTGACACCCTGAAACAGTGCTGGGGGGCAGAGTCCAGTACCCCTGCTCTGCCCATCCCCATTTCCCTGCCTCCGCAGACTTTAGGAGGCCGGGAGGCTCTGGAGGCTAGAGTGGCCAGGAGGCTTGGATGCCAGGGTCCTGGGTTTCACACGAACTTCCACTCCTGATGACATCGATTCCTAGAACTCTTTTTCCAAAGCGATTCCAGTGGCTCCTGTCCCGTGGCCGAGGCTCAACGCACTCCTGCTGGGAAGGAAAGCAGGAGAAAACTGAGGCCCAGAGAATTGGAAGTGGTCTGCCCCAGGTCACCACCCAGCAGGCCGGTGGCAAAGTCGGGATGAAAGCCTGGCTCTCCTGACTCCCACTCCAGTGCTCTGCCTAGCTGGGGCCCATTGCCTCCCACCCTGCCAGGAACCAGGCTCCCAGGGGGCCAGAGCTGTGGTGGCTGTGGTGGTCATGATCTAGGGGCCAGTTCCAGCCTGCGTGCTTTGGGGATTCTATTTTGTGGTTGGGGAGAGGGAAGGGGCCCTGGACCAGGGGTTTCAAATCCTTTGGAACCAGGGCTTGGAGGTGCAAGGCAGGTGATTCAGAAGGAGGGCAGAGTCTAGAGAACAGTGGACCAGCCCAGCCCAACCTGGGGAAACTTAGAGGACCAGCGTGGCTTAGGAGGACCTGGTCCTGGCTCTGCCATTTGACTGCTGTGTGACGTCGGATAAGTCTCTGTGCCTCAGTTACCTCATCTGTAAAATGGGAATTGAGACTGTGAGCCCCCTGTGAGACAGGAACTGTAGCCAACCCAATTTGCTTGTATCGACCCCTGTGCTTAGTACATAGTAAGCGCTTAACAATAATATTATTAGTAACATTATTATTATCACTATTATTCAGAGTTCCTCCCTTTGGGGTTGGGGGTGGGAGCCAGGCTGCCCTGCCAGTATTCCCGTGGCTTCCCACCGGCCACCAAAGATATAGGCCAAACATGAGGGAGGAAACCAGAGCCCCATCCCTCTGGCCGCCTTCCGTCTGCCCCCTACCACTGCACCACAAGGCCCGTAAGCCAGGATGCCAGCCTGGGTGAACACGCGGGTAACTCCAGAGGGCCGTCGTTGTATCCGGAAATGCACTCGGTCCAATTGCCGGGGCCGAGGTGGGGGGGCAGCAGGGACCCCCGGTGGGGGGCACAGAGGTGGCATCTGGAGACAAGCAGGCAGAGCAGCTGCTCTTCCTGGCATTGGTGCTGCGGGGACTCCTGCGTGCAGAGCACTGCAGTGGGCTCCATACTGAGTGCCTTCCATGTGCAGAGTGCCGTCCCGGGCTCCTGTAATTGGAAGTGATGGCCCTTTGGAGGGGGTAGAGGGCTGTGTCTGGGGAGGCGCTTGCCGGGGCGACGGACTCGCGCCTGGCTGACAGTCTGCCAGTCGGAGCCAGGGGCGTCTCCCTGAGTTCCAGAAGGACCATTGGCAGGGCGTTCCCTCCCAGCCGGTTGGACTAGAGACCAATCACTCAACTGTCGTGAGCGCCTCCTGTGCACCGTTCTCTCGCGGCAGAGGATCCCCCGGGAGGAGAGAGGGAAGGAGCCTCATTTGACTGCTGTGTGACTTCGGATAAGTCTCTGTGCCTCAGTTACCTCATCTGTAAAATGGGAATTGAGACTGTGAACCCCCTGTGAGACAGGAACTGTATCCAACCCAATTTGCTTGTATCCACCCCAGTGCTTAGTACATAGTAAGCGCTTAACAATGATATTATTAACATCATTATTATTACTATTATTCAGAGAAGGAGCCAGGGAGGAGAGACTGGAGAGATCTCTGCCCTGGTGAAAGCGGTCTCCAGTCCCGGAGCCCCAGCCTCCCCAGCTTTGGGCTGTCCCCGAACAAGAAGCTTCAGGGTCAGCCAGCGAGCTTGGGAATAAACGTAGACTGGTTCCTCACTCCTCCCCTGGAACTACCGATGGTAGCGCCAACCCCTAGGCTCTCCCGTCTCCCCCGTCCCCCGAGGGTCCTCCCAGCCCCGCAGGCCGCAGTGCTAACCCTTCCACTCTCCTGTCTCCCCGCCCGCCCCGTTTGCCTCTTCAGACGCTGTAGAAGAAACCAAACTGATGGAGAGTGCCCGGCAAGAGGAAGGGAAGGAAGAAGACAAGGCAGACCAAGAACGTGCCTAAACCTGGAGAAAAAAACTCCCCGCATCCCTTCCCACCCCACCCAGTCCCCTCCCCCTCCCGCCCCTCCCTCCGGAGCCCCCCGCCCCCCCTCTTTCTCTCTGTGTGGAAAACCATTTAAAAAACAAAAAAGCAGGAAGTCTCCCAAGTCAAGCAGTGTGGCTTAAACATTTCTTTGTTTCTTGGTGTTGTGATGGCGAGTTTTTGGTAATGATGATCCAGTCATTTTGGGAAATTCTTGCACTGTATCCAAGGTTTTTGATCTGGTGCGTGGTTCTGCGGGGGTGGGGGCGGGGGTCCGCACCCTCTCTCTCTGTTCCAAGTGTGTGCGATGTTCCGTTCATCTAAGGAGTTCAGACTATCGAGTGACTTCAAAACCGTTTTTCTTTTGTTCCTTTTCAATGTGATGGAGTGAGCTAAAGAGGAAAAAAAAAAAAAACCCCAATTAAACACCCAGTTCGTTTAAACAAACAAAAACAGAGGAAGGCGAACGTGCCAATTAGCGTAACTGGCGGCTCCAAGCTCCTTTTTCAATCTGAATATTAATAAACGATGAGAGTGGTCACATACCGACGCGGCTCTGTATTACTTTGTCTCCCCCGCCCCCGAGCTCGGCTCCCCCCGATCCGCCTCCCCCCGCCCCCTCCCCATTATCTCCACCTCCCCACCCCCTCCCTTAGCCCTAGTCCCTCCCTCCTTCTCCGTCACCCCAACCCCCAACCCCTTCTTCCCCAACCTCTCCTCTGACACCCCTTTTCCCCCTCCCTCTCCCATCCCCTTTCATCATTTTCTCCTCTCCCCCCAACTTCGAACCCGTTAGTTGCCCGACCAAGCTCCCCTCGCCCACCCTGGACTCTGTCTCCCCCCAAATTCATCCTCTTCCCTCGCCTGCCACCCCGTCTCCTCCCCGAGGGTGGGTGGGTGGGGGCTGGTTTGGTTTGGGGAGCCGGAGGTTTGTGGGGGAGGGCGGCGGGGGACGGGGGAGCGGTGGGGAAGGGAGAGCTGGTTTACCTCCGGTCTGCGGCCCAGCCTGACGCCCTGGCGATTTCCCCTTTGCCCTTCGGCGCGACCACCCGGCCCCGGTGACCGCTCCATTCCCCGGAGGCGGCCGAAAACCCCCACCTGCTCCTGCCGGGGCGACCCCGTCCTCCCCTCTCTTCCTCCCACTATGCTGCGGACCCCGGGTCCTACCTGTCGCTGACTCTCGGGGTCCTCTGCTTGGCAGGATCAGATCCGACCGGACTGAACCACCGGGGAAGCCAACTGCCCCGGGACATGGGGCCCGACGCCAGCCAGCTTGGAGGGCAGCCGGGGTAGGGAGGATCCATGTCTCTCCAGCATCCCCTCCCCCCAAACCCCGAGACCCTCCCTGGAATCCCCCCGGACTCCTCCCAGCAACTCTTGTGAATCCCCCCGGACCTTTCCGGGACCACTACCCCCAGTCCTCCACCAGACTCTCCCCAGATCAATCAATCAAGCAATTGTATTTATTGAGCGCTTACTGTGTGCAAAGCAGTGTACTAAGCGCTTGGGAAGTACAAGTCGGCAACACATAGAGACAGTCCCTGCCCAACAGCGGGCTCACAGTGTCGAAGGGGGAGACAGAGAACAAAACAAAACATACTGACAAAATCAACTAAATAGAATAGATACGTATAAGATAAATAGAATAATAAATATGTACAAACATATATACATATATACAGGTGCTGTGGGGAAGGGAAGGAGGTAAGATGGGGGGATGGAGAGGAGGACGAGGGGGAGAGGAAGGAAGGGGCTCAGTCTGGGAAGGCCTCCTGGAGGAGGTGAGCTCTCAGTGATCAGGTGACAAGGTGATCAGGTTGTCCCACAGGGGGCTGACAGTCTTAATCCCCATTTTACAGATGAGGTAACTGTGGCCCAGATCTCCCAGTGCCCCCCAGACTTCCACCACACCCTCCCCACAACACGGGAGCACTGCTCCCTCTCCCCCCGCCCCCGCCCCACTCCCAGCCCCCAGACAACTAGCCAGCCGTCAGTGCCACCCTTAAAGCCCGGAACTTCCTTCCAAAGCTGACCCTGTCTCACGTTTGAACAACATATGGTTGGAAAGTAATTATAGATTTTAATTACCCAGGCCGGTTCCTATTAACGAACAATGTTGAACAAATATTGAACAATATTTTCTCGGGTTGCTCTAAAGTAGAATGAGTTTATAATGACATGAAAACAGGGTCCAGTTTTGCAAGAAGGGAGGTGTGGACTTCTCATACATCCCGCCTCGCTCACCCCTGCCTTGGTGGGATCAGAAAAGCTCAAACCAGAAATACTGACTTTCTTTCGAAGAGGCAAATCACCTTGTTGTCCACTTCAATGCCAATCTGCTAGATGCAGTCGTACTCTGCACACCCTGGGCACTAACTCAGGGAACCAGATGCCATCAGTCCCTGGGGCACCAGCTCTGAATCAGCCTATATTCCCTGGGGCCTTGGCTTCAGAGTGGTTGTGGAGCACTTTACTGGTTGCCTGTTGTGTGCAGAACACTCTCCTGGGCAACTAATTGTGCAGCCCACTGTCCTGGTTGCCTGCTGTTTGTACAGCACTTTACTGTGTTCCTACTCTGAGACGCAGCGTGGCTCAGTGGAAAGAGCCCGGGCTTTGGAGTCAGAGCTCATGGGTTCAAATCCTGGCTCTGCCAGTTGTCAGCTGTGTGACTTTGGGCAAGTCACTTAACTTCTCTGGGTCTCAGTTACCTCATCTGTAAAATGGGGATTAAGACTGTGAGCCCTTCGTGGGACAACCTGATCACAATTGTATCCCCCCAGTGCTTAGAACAGTGCTTTGCACATAGTAAGTGCTTAACAAATGCCATCATTATTATTATTATTATTATTACTCTGTGCAGAGTGCTGTACTGGCCTTCTACTATGTGCAGAGAACTGAGCACCTACTTTGTATAGACCAGCATATTTAGTGCTTACTGTTTGTGGAGCACTGTACTCAGTGCCTGTGCAGAACACTCTACTGGACATCCGGGTTACAGCCTGCCAGGCACCCTGCCTCCTCCACCTTGATGAGAGGGAGGGTGGGAATCCCCTCCCACTGCCCTTTCCTACTCACTGAATCCTTGTCCTGAGTCACTGATGAGCAACTGACTGATGCTGAATGAATCTGGGCACAGATGATCCTGTCCCCATCCCCACCTGGCCCTGTCCCCCCGCCTTGCCCTCTTGGCCCTGTCCCCTGGTGGATCTCACCTCCTGGTGGCACCAGTTCATCTCTTGGCAGGCCACCACCACTGCCGTCACCACTGGCAGCACCAGTCCCCAGAGTCCCGAGCGGCCCCTCCAGCACCACCACCACCACTACCACAGGCCCCACTGCCTCCACCGGCCCCACTGCCACCACCAGTGGCCCTACTGGCCCCAATGGTCTCACCAGCATTGCTGGCACCACTCACCTCAGCTGGCTACTGCTGCCTCAACCATCAGCACCGGCCCCACCCACTGGCCCACCTTCCTCTCTGACACCAGGTCCAGGCTGGGAGTATCGGCAGCTCTAAGAAACTCGGAAACTGACAATTCACTGCATCACCGCCCAGGAGGGAGAACGGACTCAGGATCTAGATTTTGCCTTCTATTGACCCATTGCATTGACTGCTCCACAGGGGAGCCTGATCATGGTGTATGCCTTTACCCTCTTCTGGAACACCAAGTGCTCAATATAGCATTCAGCCCCCTGCAGACATCCAGTACAACCCTCTACACCCAAATGCTCAGCACAATGCTCTGTCTTATTTATTTTATTTTTGATATTTGTTAAGTGGTTACTATGTGCCAGATACTATTCTAAGTCTGGGGTAGATAGAAAGTAATCAGGTTGTACATACTCCATGTCCTGCAAGGGGTTTACAATCTTAATCCCCATTTTAAAGATGAGGTAATTGAGGCTCAGAGAAGTTAAGTGACTTGCCCAAGGTCACCCAGCAGACAAGTGGTGGAGCTGGGATTAGAACCCAGCTCCTTCTGACTCCTGGGCCTGTGCTCTACGCACTAGCAGGCATCCAGTACACTGTTCACTTCCAAGAGCTGAGCTCAGTACTTTGCCCCAGCAGGCATCCAGTACAGCACTCTGCCCCCAGAAGATGTCCGGTACAGGGCTGTGCCCCAGCAGGTGTCCAGTACAGTATCTTGCCCCCAGCAGGCATCCAAAATAGCACACTACCCCCATTAGGTGTCCAGTACAGCACTCTGCCCCCCACAGACCCTGAGCACATCCCACTGACCAAGCAGTGGACATGGGAGAAGCTGGGGTACCCTAAGGAGCAGAAAAGAGGAGAGCCTCTGAGAAAGTGATCAACAAAAGGACTTTATTGACCTAAGGCTCTGCCTGACCATGCCCTCTCTGTCTGGCTCCACCCTCCTGTTTTGGAACAGAACTCATGGATTGTCCTGTGCTCCAGTGATGACACTTTCCTAAAATCAGATGTGTCCCCTCCTCCTTCTCTTTCTCCTCCTCCCCACAAAGACTGTTTTATACACTACTATGTTTCCAGGGACTCCATCTACCTGTAGATGCCCGTCCCTCACCTGGTAGTTAATCCATCTTCAGAACTGATGGATCTATCCATCAGTGCACAGACAGGTTTGAACCTATTGAACTCACCCCAATAGAGAGTCCTGCTTTGTGCCCTCCAGCTCTTTGGAACACCTGGGGCCTGAAAGACTCACTGACCCTTGAGATGTGGCTGGGTCAGGCAGGGCCGGTGGCGGGGGATTTCTAGGCCAGGGGCAGGGTGTTTCTTTCTCCTGCAGGATCTAGCCTTGCTGGCCCATGGCAATGTTGGGGCATGGCCAGGGTTGACCAGCAAACCTGGGAGAGGAGCAGGGGCCAAGGTGGGCATTCCCCTGAGGCTGGAAATGGCCCTTCCTTGAAGCCCTGGCTGTCCCTGATGGGCCTGGAGACTGGGAGGTGGGGTGTCGGACCGGCGAGGGGGCTCCCCTAGAGCCACATCCAATGCCGATGGCATGACTCCAATGGTACCCCAATGGGCTGGTGTTGGCCACCCTATCGCCTTGCTCTGCCTTGACCCCTGACCTTCATCTGGCCCCTACCTTGACCTGGTCTGGGCTTCTCCACCACTTCTGGTCTGGTGGTCCTGCAGGCGCCACACTGGGCTCCCTGTCAGGGGCTGTTCCCATTGTGATACCAGGAGCTTCTGCCAGAGGGAGGGTAGGTGGCATATGACTCTGGGTCTCCTATGAGAGGGGAAGAGCCAACAATTCCATTTCCACCTCAATAATTCATTCATTCATTCATTCAATCCATCATATTTATTGAGCTCTTACTGTGTGCAGAGCACTGTACTAAGCACTTGGGAGAGTTCACTATAACAATAAAAACACAGATTCTGTTCACTGGGTACATAAATGATGAGTACCCAATAGACGCAGCACATACTTGGTCCCAAGCAACCGTGCTAAGTGCTGGGGTAGATTCAAGACAATCAGGTCTGACCAGAACAGGCCCTGCTCCTCTGCTCCGCAATCTAAGGGGAAGGGAGAACAGGGAGCTTATCCCCACTTTATCCACCCCATCACTTAGTACAGTGCCTGGCACATAGTAAGTGCTTAATAAATGCCATAATTATTATCATTATTATTATTTGCAGATGAGGAGACTGACCTTTCAGGGGCAGAGACTATCCTTACCATCAGCCAATGGGGGCATGGGCATGAGGCCATGGGGCCAGTGGTGACATTCAGGACAGACCTCCAGGGAGTGGGTTGGAGCAGGCCAGGCCCAGTCAGGGGCACCATCTGAAGAGTACCACTTCGAAGGCAGAAGTCCAGGATTCTTCCCGCTGGGCTGCTGGGCCCTGCAGTGACCTGTTTCTTCATCTCCTCATTCCAGGCCAGGTTTGGAGGGCAGTGGGAGAGAGGGGGTGGTGGGGCCTGATGGGAACTCATGCATGGAAGTTGTCGAGGACCGGGCCGGACAGCGCCCGGTTCTGGGGAGGGGTGAGGAGGTGAGGTAGTCATGGACAAATCAAACCCAATCCTCCCTGCCCACAACAGCAGCACACCCAGGGCTCACCCTGCCAGATGGCACCCAAGGGGCACCAGGATCGTGACACCCAGCACTCATTCACTCCCACAGCTTCAACCATCATCTCTTTGCAAATGACACCCAAATCTACATCTCCTCCCCGGTTCTCTCTCCCTCCCTCCTGGCTCGCATTTCCTCTTGCCTTCAGGACATTTCCACTTGGATGCCTGCCCGTCACCTAAAACTCAACATGTCTAGGACTGAGCTCCTTATCTTCCCTCCTAAACCCTGTCCTCTCCCTGACTTTCCCGTCACCATGGACAACACTACCATCCTTCCCGTCTCACAGGCCCACAACCTTGGTGTCATCCTTGATTCTGCTCTCTCATTCACCCCACACATCCAATCTGTCACCAAAACCTGCCAGTCTCACCTTCACAATATCGCCAAGATCTGCCCTTTCCTCTCCATCCAAACCACTACTTTGTTGGTACAATCTCTCATCATATCCCGACTGGATTACTGCATCATTCTCCTTTCTGATCTCCCATCCTCCTGTCTCTCCCTGCTTCAATCTATACCCCATTATGCTGCCTGGATTATCTTTCTACAGAAATGCTCTGGGCATGTCACTCCCCTCCTGAAAAATCTCCAGTTGCCTATCAACCTTTGCATGAAGCAAAAACTCCTCACCATTGGCTTCAAAGCTCTCCCTCACCTTTCCCCATCCTACCTCACTTCTCTTCTCTCCTTCAACAGCCCAGCCCGCACACTGCGCTCCTCTGCCACTAACCTCCTCACTGGGCCTCGTTCTTGCCTGTCCTGCCGTTGAACCCTGGCCCACGTTCTACCCCTGGCCTGGAATGCCCTCCCTCCACACATCCAACAAACTAGTTCTCTTCTTCCCTTCAAAGCCCTACTGAGAGCTCACCTCCTCCAGGAGACCTTCCCAGACTGAGCACCCCCTTTTTTCCTCTGCTCCTCCTCCCCTCCCCACTGCTCCCACTCCCCCCACCCTCCCCACAGCACTTGTGTATATTTGTACATATTGCTCTATTTTATTAATGATGTGTATATATCTATAATTCTATTTATCTATTTCGATGCTATTGATGCCTGTCTACTTGTTTTGTTTTGTTATCTGTCTCCCCCTTCTAGACTGTGAGCCCGTTGTTGGGTAGGGATTGTCTCTATCTGTTGCTGAATTGTACTTTCCAAGCGCTTAGTACAGTGCTCTGTACACAGTGAGCGCTCAATAAATACAATTGAATGAATGAATGAATGAATGAGAGAGTTGGGGGTGCATAGGGGCTGAAAGCTGACCTTTATGCCCACGCAGCCCAGGAAAGTTTCTGGGGAGATACTGGGCAGTGAGAGAGTCTGAGCCCCTTCTGGTCTAATCCCCTGGTTTAACCCAGCCCAGGGCTCCAGGATAGCAAAACAAAGACACATTTCCTTTCCACGTTTATTTCTTTTTGTTTGAAGATCACAGAAGAGCAGAGCATTCATACGTGTAAAATAACAGAAGAGAGAAACAGAATTTAAATACATCTCAAAAGAAAAAGAAAAAAAGCTTTTTGACTTTATTTTTTTTTGACACACTGAGCTTTGATTTTCCTCTTCAGACCTCTCTCTGAGGGCCAGGGTGGGCCCCCAAACTGCCCAATCCCACCAGACTCCAGTCCCCCAAAGTGGAGGGCCAGCCCCCCAGATGGCCGAGGGCAGCCTTGTCCAAGTAGGTCAGCTTGGGGCTCTGTGGTGGCTGGGGTAGACAGAACCCGTGTTTGAAAATGTTTCAATGAGGGACCACAGTCAGCCAGGGGAAGGTGGGCCAGGATCAGGGCTCCGGACGGTTCTGTGGTATGGCATGGGAGTGTGTGGGAGAGAGTGTGTGTGTGTGTGTGTGTGTGTGTGTGTGTGTGTGTGTGTGTGTGTGTGTGTGTGTGTGCGTGTGCCTGTATGCAGCTGCTCTGACCCCACTCCTGGCCACTCACCTCAACCTTCTAGCCAGGCTGGCGAGGAGCAAGGGTGCAAGGGACAAAGTCCAGGGTCCCAGGGGAAAGCAATGGGGACATCAGGATGGGATCCAAAACCTTCCTACCAGTTGACCTCTTCACCAGGCAGACAGGGTGGGGGAAGGGTGGAGGGATTGAAGATGGGGTGAGATGACCCCAGTTCACTGGGATCCCCCCTCCCTGTGTTCACCTTAATCCACTTTCAGTGGTTAGAACTTCACCTTTCCAGCCTAGACTGGTTACAATCCCTCCAACCCACACCTGGACCAGCTACAATCTCTCCCTTCTCCGACCTAGACCGGTACAATTTCTTCCTCTCCAGCCTAAACTAGCTATGATCCCTCCGTTCACACTTGGACCGGCTACAAACTCTCCCTGCTCCAGTCTAGACTGGTTATAATCTCTCTGCCCACAACTGGACTGGCTACACTCTCTCCCTGCTGCAGCCTAGGCTGGCTACAATCTTTCCCTGCTCCAGCCTAGACAGACTGCAACTCCTCTGCCCACATCTGGACCGGTTACAATATCTCCCTGCTCTGTCCTAGACTGGCTATAATTTCTCCCTGCCCACACCTGGAGTGGCTACAATCTCTCCCTGTTCTGACTTAGATCAGCTACGATCTGTCCCAGCTCCCTCCTCAACTGGATACTGTCTCTCCACCCCCTACCCTGATGTCTTTGCTAGTTCAGTGACTGCCCTCCATCTTCCCTCTCCGTCACCACCAAAGGATCCAGGAGTCTGGGGCCGAGGCAGAGAATGGAAATGGGCAGAGGAGAAGGCACGAGGCCACAGGGATGAAGTACTGTATTAGGCACCTACTGTCAGCAGAGCATTGTAAAGGGCGCTTACTGTTTGAACTGAGCACCCTCTGTTTGGAGAGCACTGAATTGAGCTCTTGGGAACATTCAAAAAATGGCAGAGTGGGTGATGGCCCTTGGCTCTCCCTGATGCTACTCATCTTCCCTTTGCCCTGAGATCCTTCCAGAGTTTCAGGGTTCCCTGGGTGGAGGCCTGGTGTGACTGATGGGGCTGATTAGACATATACTGGGCTCACCAGTGAGCTTTTGTATGGATTTCCCAGATCCTGGAACCCAACTCGCCAATCGGCTCCAGGGATGCAATTGTGTCGAGTGGAAATCCGGATGTCCCCAGCCTGCAGTCACAGTCCCGTGTAGGTGAGCAGGGCGGCCCCCAACGAAGTCCTGCACAGACCTGCTGGGTCTTCAGTACAACACCAAGCACTCAGTACATGGTCCAGTTTGGCTCCCAGCCCTCAGCAGAGACGCAGAACCCACATGGGGCTCTGATTGGGATTGGGGGTGGAAAGGTTAGGAACTCAGATCACCAGACACTGGCACAGTTGGGGTCTGCCACCGGCCGTTTTCTACATTCAAGTTGGCAATCCCAATGGCAGGAGACTGGTGCCCATTTGGATTGCATGCCGAAGCAGGGCACACCACCAGCCCAAACTGCCCAAGCCCATGCTACGCCGGCCCTCACCACCAGGCCCTCACCACCCTGGCCCATGCCACCCCAGCCCTCACCACCAGCCCCAAACCTTCTGGGCCCATGTTACTAGCCCCAAACCACCCTGGCCCACACCACCCCAACTTAAAGCCCACTGTTGGGTAGGGACCGTCTCTATATGTTGCCAACTTGTACTTCCCAAGCGCTTAGTACAGTGCTCTGCACATAGTAAGCGCTCAATAAATACGATTGATTGATTGATTGATTAAACCACCATGGCCCAGAATCTCCCCTGACCAAACCCCATTCTGACCTGTGCCTCTGGCCCCAGTGCACGCACAAGCTGTCAGGACTGCCTCTAGCTCCAGAGCAATCCCTAAACCACAATCCAGCCCAGCTTGTCTGTGCAAAGGAAAAAAAGAACCTGACAGACACTTGAAAGAGAGACGGATTGGCTCATCCCCAAGCAATGGGGAGAACGGCAACGGAAATCTGAAGAAATCCCAGGAGTATGGGAGCCTGTGGTCAGGAAGGGACAATGAGGGGAGAGAGAGGAAAAGAGGGAGGCAGAGAGGGAGCAATCAGGCAGGAGGGAGGAAAGCTCGTGTGCAGGCCGTGGGCATGGACTGGGAAGGAGCTGGGGGAAGGGGCTGGCCTCTTGCGATGACGATGTCTCCTGGGGAATTTCCCCACCACCCTCCCTGTCTCCAAGTCTGGCAATAAGGGGAGGGAAACCCGGGAAGGAGGGGTGAATGTCGGCTCGGCCTGCCAACCCCCTAGCCCGCTGGTCTGTCAAAGGGGCTTCCCAGGCCGTTCCACCCCAGCCTGAAGGTCGACCAGCCATCCCACTAGGCCCTCGGCCCTCCCAGACTCAGTTTCTGTATTCCAGGAAGGCGGGAGCCAAAGGAGCAAGTCTCTCTGGGGTTAAAGGTCATAACACACTATCTCCCTGCCCCTCCAGTCTGGTTCCTCCCCATGTCCCTGGCATATAAGCTCCCTCTCTCTCTCCCTTGCCTCGAAACACAATGGAAGAAGTTCATGCCTTCCTCAACTGTGGCCTCCAGTTGCCTCTCTGGAACCAGGGCCAATGACCCTGGGGGCCAAGAGACCACCACTGGCCGGCCCTTTCCTAAAGGACGGATCCCACCAGCTATCGTTGGCCAATGTCAGTCCACGTTGGCCCAATCAGCCTACCCAGGCCCACACTAAACCATGTCACCCCATGCTGTCCCACATAAGCCTACCCAAGCCCACACTGACCCACACTAGACCACATCAGCCTCCGTCAGCCCTCCCCAGCCCCTCGCACCCCGCTCTTCTGGACACAGACTCTGGGCTCCTGAGAGACAATGGAAAAGGAGTGGGTGCCTTCCCTGGGTCTAACCACTCGGCTGCCTGATCTTCTCTTCAGGTGTCTGCAGCAGCCAGAAAGCATGGTTTGGTCCATCGTGGCTCCAGTCTGGCTGGCCTGCCCAGCCCCCTGGATCACCATTGGGACCCACCCTGACCCCTCTGAGACCTGTGGGGACAAATGCACATTTCCTTCTACACCTGGTTGCTGGCAGTCTCTGTCCAGCCTCTGTCTCCTTGAGCACGGCCATCTCAGGGAACTCTTCCTCTGTTTCATTTTGGGCACACTCAGGGTGCAGAGGGCTGGGGTGCCCTCTGGTCAGCGCCACCCTGACCAGATTGGACCCTGGCTAGGGGCCCCCTGCTGCCTCTCCCCAAGCCTAAAGCCAGCTGTAGTCAGCTTGTGGTCCAGCTGTGGTCTATTAGCCTTCCTTGCCAGCCCTCCCCATCAAAGTACGCCATTGAGACACACACACACCCCCACCGCCACTGCTTGTCCCCCCAACCCCCCAGCCCTGACCTCTGAACCAGAATTTGGCTGGGCTGGCCAGGGGTACCTCCCCAGGCTTCCCCATTGCCCCCAAGACCTTTACTTACAGGGGTACTTCCCCAGGCTTCCCCGTTGCCCCCAAGACCTTGACTTACTCACCGAGTGAGTGTTAATCAGAGACCGCTCTCCCCCCATCCCTGTTCCCCAGCAAAGGGACAGGAGGAAGCATCGGCGGCCACCAAGCAGAGGGTCATTTTAGTCTCAGCTGGTCAGTGGGCCGGGGGAGGGGAAGGCATCTGGCCAATTGGCCTGCTGCTTCCCGACACCACAGTGCACTCACATTGAACAAAAAGCCACAAAACGGTTTCTTTCCTTACCCTGCTTAGAAGCAGGCCAGAGCATGGATGGACGCAGGGAGAGCCAGGGTGAGTGCTGAGTGCCAGCCCTCCGGGGACCCCTCTGCTGCACTGCGTTGGCTCTGCTTGGCCCCCACCCCACCCCGATTTAGGCACTTTCAGTAACAGTGTAACAGTGAATCCACGGCAGGTTCAGGATTGGCACAGTACAATGCGGAGCTCTTGTTCCCATTGGAACAGACACTGACATCACGTGATGCCCCCCTGCCTGATGACGGCTGGGGAAGAGCCAGTAGGGGCAGGGGAAGGGGGGCGGGGGGAGAGGGATGGCTGGTGTGGGGATGGGCTTTCTGAAATTGGTTGATCCAGTGTAAATCAAGGCAAAATTCAACAGCCGTGCCCCCGCTGCCTGGGATTCAGCTACACTGGTCCCAGAGCCACGGGGGTGACGGGGCTGGTAACCCCGGTCCCAGTTTTGGGGGTGATGGAGCCACTGTCCGCGGACCCCGGTGTTTCTCCCAGAGCTTTCTTTCAGGATTGGGCTCCCAATTCCAGCAATCCCGGCCTCCAACCAGGTCTGAGGGCTTCCAGACGTGTTGGAAAGAGCCCAGATCAGCCAGGTCTGTCTGACTCTTCCATTCTGTGCAGTCTGCCTGGCCCCACCCATACCCCCTCCCCACCCCCCACCCTCACGATGAAGCACAAGTGCCCTCCCCCAACCCCTGGACCCCCGGCCGCTATGTGTGAGCACAAAGCAGGACAGTCTATGTACACACAAGCCATACCCTTGGCATGCTTTATAGAGAGAGGGACCCCTGCATGTGCACACATACACCCACACCCACACACATACACACACATACGCCCATGGGAAGGAGAGACCCGTGGGGGAGGGGGGGCACCCAGAGGGGAGGAATTGAGAATGATGAGATTGACTGCAGGGAGGTGGCAGGGGGAGTGAATGTGATCCACTTGAGCCTAGGGGAGGGTTAAAAGGAAGCAGCAAGACCAGCAGGAGGAGTGAGAGGGGGCGGACCGGAGGCCTGGGCAGGCTGGAGGGGAGAATGAGGCTGGCTAGAGGAGTGGGAGGGGCAGAGGCAGGAGACCCTCCTCCCTCTCCCCCGGGTCCCGGGCCCGCTGCAGATGGGATGTGGCTAGGATTTGGCCCCTGGGGAGGCTGGTGGCTGACAAGTGCCCCCAGGGGAACCAGGGAGGTGGTGGTGGTGGTGGCGGCGGTGATGTCAGGTTTCACAGATGGGGAGGGATGAAGGAGGGAAGGGAAGAAGAAAAAAAAAGAAGGGGAAACATTGTCATGAGGCATTTTGCTTTTTCAAGCATCTGAATGTCCTTAGTGTGACATGGGCTGGGCACGGTCGGAGGCGGTTGGCACACGCACTTGCGCACACACGAGTGCAGGGGGCCGCAGCTTTCCCGCGCCGGGCCCAAGGCGGTGATATGATGGGCTTTGTGGCTTCACGATCGTTTCCCTTGTTCCGCTCTGCCAGGTGGCTCTGGTTCTCCCCTCGGCTCAGTGCGCCGTGGCGAGTGGAAGGGGCAGTTTTCTCTCTCCGCTCTCTCTCTCTCTCTGGCTCCTTTATGACGCGTTTTTGTGTGTTGTCGGTGTTTTGTTTTTATTTTTAAATTCTTCTTCTATTAACATTTGCTGAGCAGGCAGAGCAGGGATGCCGCCAGCAGCCACAGCGGCACGGTCAGAGCAATGGTGCCGTTGATTCCTCTGACGGAACCGGGTCCTGCAGGGGGATGGCAGGGACAGGGAGTGGTTGGGCAGAGAGAGAGAGAGAGAGAGAGAGAGAGACAGAGAGAGAGAGACAGAGACAGAGAGAGAGAGACAGAGACAGAATGGACAGAGGGTCACAACGCCTCCCACCAGCACTGGGCTGGAACCCGGTGCCCCGGCGCCTCCGCCTGAGGGATCTGGCCTCCACGAAGGCTCAAGGCCTCGCCCCTGCCCTGGTGGACAGGTGAGCATCGGGGCATGGACCGGTCGGCTGACACCGGGAGAGATCCTGGAGATGCTGGCCAGGGGAAGAGCTGCCGGTTGCCCCCGTCAGCAGCCCTCCTGGAGATCCAGCCCAAGGCAGGAGGCCAAGGCCCTCAGACATCGTCTCCACAGAGGCCTCTCTGGCATGTGCTTGGACTGGAGAGTCCTCGGATGGCCGAGAGTCACCACTGGCCTGTGTGCATCACCGGCCAGGGTGGCCATGGCCATGGGAGAGGAAGGGGGTGAGGAGGCGGGGGAAGAGGAGGAGGAGAAGGAGAAGGAGGAGGAAGATGGAGGAAGAGAGTGGAGGCTCCGGTGGATGTGGAGTGAGGGCCAGGACAGTTCCTGCCAAAGGGAACGCTGCATCTCCACCCTGGCCCTCAGCTCCCGGGTGGCTCGGTGGGCCCTGGGAGCCTGAGAAGTGGGCGGAGGAGGCGTTTCTGTCCTCAGGGCCAAACCCTTAAATCTTGGTCTCCATTATCTGGGTTCCAGTGTGGATCCAGTCAGCTGTTTGAGGAGACCAGCCCCGGGGCTGGGGGTCAGTACCAGCTTCTCCGGGCATGACCCCGATGACCTGCGCCCTGAGAGGGTGAACGCGCAAACCAACAGCTGTTTGGTTGTATGCGAGGGGGCGTGCACACGTACCGGAAGCCCCAACCTCGGAAGTCAAAATACAACTTCTGTGGGATGTCTCCCCCTCACCAACTGGCCAGTGGGAGGGCATGGACATATGGGAGGCAGACAGACAGGTGGATGCACGGACAGACGGACTGACAGGCAGACAGTTGGAGGCCACAGGGTGAAACATGTGACTGACGCCCTAGAGGTTGAGGCAGAATGACATGCGTGAAGCCCACAGATGTCATGGTTGCCACAGCCCAGGCCTCGCTTAGATGCCTCCAAGGCATCCGCAAACCCTGCGGCAGGGAGACAGGGACCCCGGTGTCTGGGCCGGTTTCTAAAGACAGGCTGCCTGAAAGGTGGTGGGGTGCAGTGGACAGAGCACGGGGCTGGTAGTCAGGAGACTGGAGTTCTGGGCCAGGGGCTGAGTATGGAACTGGGCCCATGGTGGGGCTCAGCAATCCCTATTGGGGCTCAGGTCAGGTGGGGGGTGAGGGGTCAGAGGGGGGAAGGAAGGTGGGTCCTCACTCTGGCTCTGGCTCTGCCTTCTGGCCGGCCCCCCATGTCGCAGGAGCCGGGGGAATGCAGGGCTGCTGGGCGTATCTGGGTTGGGTCAATTCCTTGCCCACACCTGGCTCCATGGGGTCCCTTCATCCAGAATCTACAGCACCGCCTTCCTGCTCTTTGAATGGGGTAGGAGGTCCTGGGAGGCCCCCAGACTGCTTGTGTACCCTAGTCACAGTCAAAGTCCGGTTCCAAACCACGGGGATAGCCCATTCCCACACCACGGTCACAGTCACAGTCCAGTTCTGTACCACAGAGATGATCTGTTTCCACACACAGTCATGGTCACAGTCTGGTTCTGCACCGTTGGAACGGTCTGGTCCCACATCATGGTCACGGTCACAGTCCGTTTCTGTATGGCCTAGTGGACAGGGCACAGGCCTGGGAGTCAGAAGGACTTGGGTTCAAATCCTGCCTCAGCCACTTGTCTGCTGTGTGACCTTGGGCAACTCACTTAATTTCTCTGGGCCTCAGTTCCCTCCTCTGTAAAATTGGGATTAAGATTGGGAGCCCCATGTGGGACATGGACGATGTCCACCCGATCGGCTTGTATCTACCCCAGAGCTTAGAATAGTGCTTGACATACAGTAAGTACTCGACAAATACCAATACCATTATTATAACTATCATCACTGCGAGGATGGTCTGGTCCCACACTGTGGTTACGGTCACAGTCCGGTTCTGTATCATGGAGACGGTCCAGTCCCAGGCCATGGTCATGGACACAGTCTGGTTTTGAACCGTGGAGGTCGTCCGACCCCACACCATGGTCCTAGTCACAGTCTGGTTCGGTATGGTGGAGACTGTCCAGTCCCACACCACATCCCAATCTGGTTCTATCCCAATCCTCTGGCCGTGAGGATGGTCCAGCATCCAGCCAGCCTGTCCCCTGGCTGGTGTGGCCTGTGGACCAGACTGTCAACCGGATGCCTTGAAATTCATCTACGGGGCGTGAGTGAGCAGGGGGGATCAGGGGACAAGGGGTGGACAGCAAAACACTCTGGATTTTCCGACCCTGAGAATGGAGCCAGGCCCCTGCTGGACCGCAGCTCTACTCACCTGCCGAGCGCCACTGCCTGACCTTTCCTGCTCCTGCTCTCTGTGAATAATCACCATCCTCCCCAGGAGAGTGGAAGCCTCCCACGGCCAGGGACCCTGACTTCTGCTCCGGGGTAGTTTCCCACGTGCCCGGTCTAGTGCTTGACACACAGTGAGGGTCCAGGAAACACCACTGATGGACTTGGTGAAGAAGACCCAGGCTTGCTGGGGGGATTGGGGATCTCCTGGGCCTTGGTGACAATCATAGCCTCTGTGCCCACCCACCCCCAGCCTCCCAGGCCTCTGATCCCTCAGGTCTTCCCAGACCGCTTCATCCAGGCTCCACCCAGGGGTGGGGGGCTGCTGGAGGAGGAGCCCCTACCTGTTTGCTTGAAGTGCACGGTGGTGCCAATTTCTAAAAGAGAGACATTCATCACAACAAAAACAAAACAAAAGCAGATGCTCTATCAGTTCGGGCCCAACAGCAAGGGCAGGTGGTCCTGTCTGCTGTGGGGAAACCAGGGAGGTTGGAGGAGGAGGAGGAGGAGGAGGAGGAGGGAAGCTTGGATAGGGATAAAAAACATTCAGTCCTTGTTTCCCCACTCCTCAAGAACCTCCAGTGGTTGCCCATCCACATCTGCATCAGAGAGAAACTCTTCACCTTTGACTTTTAGGTGCTCAATCAGCTCGACCCTTCCTAACTGACCTTGCTATTCTCCTACTACAACCCAGCCTGTATGTCACTGCTCTGTACATGTCACTGTACCGCTATCTCATCTATCTTGCCGCTGACCTCTTGCCTCTGTCCTTCTTCTGGCCCTGAACTCCATCTCCTTCATATATGACAGACGATCACTCTCCCCACCTTCAAAGCCCTCCTAAAATCCCATCTCCCCCAAGGCTCAAGCCCTTATCTCCCCTACTTCCTCTCCCTTCTGTGACATCCTTGCACTTGGATCTGTCCCCTTTAAATATTTGATATTCACCCCATCCTCAGCCCCACAGCACTTATGTTCATATCCTTATACTCTGCCATTTCCCTTATCTGTAATGTATTTGAATATCTGTCTACCCCTTGTACACTGTAAGTTTCTGGAAGGTAGGAACGTGTCTACCAACTCTACTGTATCCACTAGGAATGTGTTCAGTACAATGCCCTGAAAACAGTGTGTGCACAATAAGTAGCAGCCTGGCCTAGTGGATAGAGCACAGGCCTGGAAGTCAGAAAAAACTGGGTTCTAATCCTGGCTCCACCACTTATCTGTTGGGTGACCTTGGGTAAGTGTCTTAACTTCTCTGTGCCTCAGTTCCCTCACCTGTAAATGGGATGAAGACTGTGAGCCTCATGTGGGACATGGACTGTGTCCAATCTGATCAGCTTGTGCCTACCCCAGTGCTTAGTACTATGTCTGGCACACAGTAAGTGCTTAACAAATATGATAGAATAAACAAGCAAATACATATGCTTAGTATAGTGCACTGCACATAGTAAATGCTCAGTAAATACCATTGATTGATTGACTGCTTGATGGAGGAAGAGGATCCAAAGCACGGGCTTTGGAGTCAGAGGTCATGGGTTCAAGTTCCGGCTCCGCCAATTGTCAGCTGTGTGACTTTGGGCAAGTCACTTAACTTCTCTGGGCCTCAGTTCCCTCATCTGTAAAATGGGGATTAAGACTGTGAGCCCCCCGTGAGACAACCTGATCACCTGGTAACCTCCCATGCTTAGAACAGTATTTTGCACATAGTAAGCACTTAATAAATGCCATTATTATTATTATTATTATCATGGATGTTGTCGGACAATCACCTATCTGCTGGGCAGACAGTGATCATGAATCTCACTGCCAGCCTCCTGGGACCCACTGCCAACACAGAAGGGTCTTTCTAGATCCAAATGGGCTTGAAATCCAGTGCCTAAAAGAACCCAGACCCAAGTGTCTTCTGACTCTCAGCAGGTCAATCCTGCCCGGATGTCATGTGGGGGTCAGAGACAAGGGAGGTGCACTAGGCCTTGGCCCCAGCCCCCTTGCTCACCCCTCGACTGTGGCTTGCCCTCCACTCTGCCACCGCTGGAGTGTTCCCTGTAGGGTCGGCCCCGCCCTTTCTGCCCTCCTGCTGCATCAAGCCATACTCCTGCCTGGCTTCACAGCTCCTAAAACCACCTTCCCCAGGAAGCCTTCCCCTCAGCTCATTCCAGTCTTGCTGGCCTGTTTACCCAGAATTCAATGCCCTAGAAGTTTAGTTTTACCTACAGCCCCTGTGCTTGCATTTGTAAAGACCTATAAAATCTACTGTGCCTAGTAAGAGGCGCTAAAAGCCCCAGGGCAGGGAGCTTACCTGTCAACTCTTTCATAGGTGCCCAGCACAGGGAGTCCTGGGTTCTAGTCCCACTGTCTGCTGGGGCCACACCAGCAGCAGGGATGGTTTCTGCCCAGAGAACCGCCCTGGGCGTTCCGCACAGCTGATGGGCACAGCAGGAATCCTGACAAACAGCTGGCTGCCCCCATGGGCCGGGTCACGGCTCTGCTGTGGCCCAGTGTTCACTGTGCATTGCACCTGACTGGGGTTCTTGCCCTGTCTAAAGCTTTTGCAGGCACCCTGCCCCAGTGGGAACATGGCAGGTGAGGACAAGACAGTGTGAGCTGTGCCGTGCCAACCACCGGCTCTGAGATCCACTCCTTCCCACAGATCTGTCTCATGTTTATGATGGAAGATGCCATCAGCAGCTCCTGAAGTGCTCTGCCCGCAGCAAGCACCCAGTAAAGTGCTCTCCATATGGTAGGTGCCCAATCCTGCACTCTGTCCAAGGTAGGCATCCAGTACAGTGCTCTGCCCGTAGTAGGTGCCCAGTACAGTGTTCTGCGCACAACAGGTATCTAGAATAGTGCCCTGCACCTGGATGGCACTTCTGGGAGGTGCCTGATAATAATAATAATAATAATTAGCATTTGTTAAGCACTTACTATGTGCAAAGCACTGTTCTAAGCGCTGATAAGAGTGCTCCACCTACAGTAGATGCTCGGTGGAGCGCTCTACAAACAGTAGGTACCTAGTACTGTGGCCTGCACACAGCTGATGCTCCTAATAGAGCAGGGGCTCTGCTCACAGTAGGAAACTGATACAGTGCTCTGTCCACAGTAGGTATCCTGTACAGCACAATGCAAAGAGTAGGCCCGTGAGGCGGTCATCAGCCTTCAGGGGAAGAGATGGAGGTGTCGATCTGTGTGAGATGGCCACGGTTTTCCAGCCTCCGCCTGCCCGAGTCCAGCAGTCTCTGGACACGAACCGAAGTCCGCAGAGCTCGGGGGCGCGCGGCTGGTGGCCTCCTGCTGCCCCCCTGTGGGCACAGAGGGAATCGACGAGAAGGCTTTTCTCCGGCTGGTGGTCCGCCGCTGCCACCGTGTGGCCATATTGGGAACGACAACAAGGCTTTTCTCCGGGTGGTGGCCCGCCGCTGCCACCGTGTGGGTTCATAGGGAAACGACGCCAAGGCTTTTCTCCGGCTGCCAGCCAGGTTCAAAAGGCGTGCAGGGAACGGGACTCTCCTTCCGTGCCTCCAGCCCTGACCCTATGACCCTTAGATGGCTGCAGCTTCTTCTAGATTGGGACCCTCTTCCTCTTGCAACTGTGGCTAGTGCGCTCTCCCCAACGCAGGAGAACCCACAGCTCCATCCTGCCAGGTCCTTTGGTCAGGCCCCGGGGCAGAGAAGAGTGTCTGCCTCTCACTCCTGCTGGTGCCCTAGGCTCCAAGGTACCTCCACTCTGTCTTGCAGCCTGGCACCAGGTGTCTCAGAGCAGTAGGGGGAAGGGGAGGTGCTGGGCACCTGCTCTGTGTCAGGCACTGGACTGGGCATCAAGGAGGGCAGAGCCCTAGCCTGGCTGCCTACTTACCGCAGACCAGTGGACTGCGTACCTACTGCATGAGGTGGAACTTGTTCGCTAACACAGCTTCAACTACCACCCCTAAGAAGATGATTCCCAAATCTCTCTCTCCAGTCCTGACCTCTCTCCTCTTCTGCAGTCTAGCATTTCTTCTGCCTTCAGGATATCTCAACTTGGATGCCCCACCAACACTTCAAGCTATCCAAAATGGAACTCTTCATCTTTCAACTCAAACCCCACTCTCCACCATTTTTCCCATCCATTTAGACACCACCATTACCATCTTCCCTATCCCACAAGCCCATAACCTTGGCATTATTATCATTATTATTATTATCTTTGACATCTCTCTCATTCAACCTATAAATTTAGTCTGTCACCAAATCCTATTGGTTCTACCTTCACAATATCTCAAGAATCCACCCTTTTCTCTCCATCTGATCTGAAACTATATTACTCCAGCATTTATCATATCCCACCTTGACAACTGCATCGGTCTCCTGGCTGTTCTCCCTGCCTCCTGTCTCTCCACTCCTCCAAAACCTCCAGTGGTGGCCCATCCACCTCTGCATCACATTGAACTTCCTGGTCATTGGCTGATTTTCTATTACAACTCAGCTCGCACACTTTGCTCCTCTAATGCCATGCTGCTCTGTACCTCAGTCTCATCTATCACTGCCTATCCCTCACTCACATCCTCCCTCAGGCTTAGAACCCCCTCCTCCTCCATATCAGACAGACTACCACTCTCTCTGCCTTCAAAACCTTCTTCAATTCAAATCTCCCCCAAGAGGCTTTCCCCAACTATACCCTCATTTCCCCTACCTGTCCTTCTCTCTGTGTTGACTCTCCACTTGGCTGGGTACAACGTAAGCACTTTGATCCTCCCCCCAGCCTCACAGAACTTGTGTAAACATCTTTATTCTCTACTATTTCCCCTTCTGTAGTTTATTTCAATGTAGCAGTAGTAGTAATCGTATTTACTAAGTGCTTGATGTGTTCCTGTCCTCAAGGGGTTCACAGTCTAAACGTTTAAGTGAAGAGGAGGGATTGGAGACAGATGTATAAGGAATGACGAAACAATGTTTGTCTTCCCTTGAAGACAGTAAACTCCTTGTGGGTAGGGATCACGTTTCTCTAATCTTTTGCATTGTCCCTTCCCAAGTGCTCAGTTCAGTGCTCTGCACGGAATAAGTGCTTAATAAATACCACTGAGGGGAGAGGCCCGGGGGTTGGCTGGAGGGGACTGTTGATGGGGAGGAATCAGGCAAGGCAGAGGGAGATGCAAGTGGCCAGTGAGCACCCCAGGAGCAATAAGTCCCGAGGGACAGCTGGACACCAGCTCTGTCGGGGAGCAGAACCCACGGAGGGTCCTCTCCATCCTCCCCCACTCCTTGCCGGAGCTCCCATTGGCCTGGCTGCTGTCCAGCTGTTCTGACCAGCCTCACGAGCCGGCTACATGTCCTCCCTGCAGGCCAGATCTCATTCTGTGGGTTGCGGGGGCGGGTGGGGGGGGGGGGGGGGAGAAGTCAAGGCCACCAATGAAGCTTCACTGTAGCACCTTTTTTTTTTAATGGTATTTGCTAAATGCTTACCATGTGCCAGGCGCTGTAATAAGCACAGGGGTATACAAGAGCTGATCAGGTTGGACACAGTCCATGTACCACATGGGCCTCACAGTCTTAATCCCCATTTTACAGATGATGTAACAGACACAGAGAAGTGAGGTGACTTTTCAAAGGTCTCACAGCAGACAAATGGAGGAGCCAGAATTAGAACCCAGTCCTCTGACTCCCTCTCCTCCTCCTCCGTTCATTTTCCTCCCCTCCCCCTTCACCTGTCCTCCTCCTCCTCCTCCTCAACCACCCGGAAGTGATTCTTATTGTAGGCGTGGGGACAGGATGAAGGTGTGGACGGGGGGGAAGCGACTAAAATGCCGGGCTGCTCAGGAGACGACCCTCCCCATTACTACTGGGACTAGGGAAGGGAGCTGGAGGGAGGAGGGGTCCCCAGGACACCCGGCGGTTCACCTCCCGGCCTTCCCCCCGCGAGCAACCTGACCCCCCCACTTCCGCCACCGCAAACACCAAGCGTCTAGGAGCTGGATAGACTACAGGGTTATCGCTACAGGGTTAGCTAGAAGCTAGCTGCCATCTAGCCAACTAGCTACGGTTTAGCTCGGCCAGGGTCATTCTCCAGTCCGAACCACGCTTGGGAGACTTGGGCAGGTCTCGGTCTGAGGGGGCTCCCCTCTCTCCACCCCCTCCCATTTGGGATCACTCAGCCTGCACTGGGGAGGGATGGTCCCGCAGCTTGCCCTGGCCTGCATCCAGGGGGAAGCTAGATCTTAGGAGACTGTCAGCTCCTCGAGGGCAGGGATTGGGTCTATTAACTCTACTGTGATCTCCCCAGTGCTTAGTTCAGTGCTCTGCACACAGTAGACTGAAAGTTCCTTGAGGGCAGTGATAAAGTCTCCTGATCTATTTTACTCTCTCCAGGACTCAGTACAGTCCCTAGGACTACAGTACCTTCCCTGACTAAGCCCTCCTTTCCTCTTTCACTTTCTTCTGCATCACCCTGACTTGCTCCCTTTATTCAACACCCACTTCTAGCCCCACGGCACTTGTGTACATATATGTAATTTACTCATTTATATTCTTGTCCGTCTCCCCCTCTAGACTGAAAGCTCGCTGTGGGCAGGGAATGTGTCTGTTATATTGTTATATTGTACTCTCCCAAGCACTTAGTTCAGTGTTCTGCACACAGTATATGCTCAATAAATATGATTAACTGACTCAGAGGGTGCTCATTCATCAATGCCACTGACTGCTTGACTCAAGAACTCCAAATGGGACTTTCCAGGAAGAAGTAAGGGATATCGTCAGGGCAGGAGTGGCTTCAGCCACCCTCTGGGTAGTGTTTCTGCGGAGTGTGGTCCAGTTGGGCGCACCCCTTCCCAGCCTCTCAGGTGTCCAGGGGACCCTCCTGAAGTTTTAACTGTCCCCACTGCTGACCTGGGCTACCTTCCTTCTGAAGAAAATCCAGCTGTGGAGGAATTGGGGTAGGGTGAGGGGGGACTGCAAAATCACAAAGACCCCAAAGTGCAGGTCAAAACTGTCTGCATGGATGGGTGAGCAGTCTTCACCCTCACCTGCCCCTCTCTGAGCTCCCAATGCCCTCGGGAATAGTGCTAGCAGTTTGGATGATAAACCAGATTTCCTCAGATTTTACTTCTCAGCCTCTGGCTCTGTGAAGCCCCACCACCTCCCTCTCCCTTTCAGCTGTCGGGGGTTTCCGGACCGACTTTGTGCAGGACCTCCCCTGATCGGTGGCGGACTGGTTGGGAGGGTTTTAGGTTTTTAATCTGGTTTTATTTTATTTGCCCTTTTGTTGCCTGGTGGCTGGAAGCCAGGGCACCTAGAGGTTCGCAGAAGTGGAGTTGGGGTGTCCACCTCCTTGTTGTCTGGCATCGCCTTGCCATGGGGTGCCCGGGTCTGAGGGGTGGTGAGGGAGTGGGGGTGTGGGTGAACCCCTGCTGTGGTGCCAGTGGAAGGTATTGAGGAGCGAAGTGTTCCCTGCCCCAGCCCAGTGTTCTGCCTCGGACACCCCTAAGGGGACCAGCAGCAAAACTGGGCCCAGGAGTAGTTCCTGACTCTCCCTTGCGCTGGGGTGGCAGACAGAGGAGTCGGGGGAGGGGGACGGTCGACTCTGAAGGCACCCCAAGGGTCTCAAGTATCATTCTTGTGTTGATGAAAGGCTTTGTGCTTATTTATTTATATTATTTACATTTATTGATTTATTTATTTTAATGTCTGTCTCCCCACTCAGGATTATAAGCTTGGAGGAGGAGGAAGGAGTACCTTGTACTCTCCCAAGCGTTCAGTGCTGTGCTCTGCACACAGCAAGTGCTCAATAAATACCATTGGTTGACTGATTGATTGATGTGTCAAAAGCACTGTGCCAAGTGTTAGGGCAGATACAGTATAATCAAGTCAGTTTCAGTCCCCATCCAACATGGGATTCCCAGTCTAGGAGGGAGGGGGGAAGAGGAGGTACTGAGCCCCACTGTACAGAGAACACTGAGGACCTGAGAGGTTCAATGACTGGTCCAAGGCCACACAGCAGGCCAGGGGGGTTGAGCTGGGACTAGAACTCAGTACTCCTGACTCCTGGCCCTGGGTTCTGCCCACTGGGCTCCTTGAGGGGACCTGACTCTGCCACCTCCCCCCTCAGATGGAGAACGACCCGGCGAGAAAACCCCGGCATCATACGGACCATACTGACCTGGACTGGGGTGGGGGATTGTGGGTAAGACTCGTTCTGGGGGAAGAAAGAACAGTGAACATCACACAGGGAACTGAAGCTCCCCGCCCACCCCCAGCCAGACCGGCAGTGGCTGGACGGGCCACTTCCCCATCGAGCGGGCCCTGTCCGGAGACCAGCGTCGGCCACTTGCCACCCTTCGAGGTCCAGCCTGCTCCGCCAGCTACCGCAGGAGGGCTGGGTGCAGAGCAGCCCATGGTTGGCCCGAGACGGCCCACATGCAGGTGGGGGCGGAAAAGCAGCCTTGTCTAAAGCAGGACTGGCCAGCACGGACACAATCCTGCTCTGGTCTGCCTCCCCTCCCCAGCGCTCAGTACAGTGCTCTGCACACAGTACACTGCCAGGTCCTTGAGGGCAAGAATCATTTCTACTCATTCTCCTGTATTCTCCCAGGTGCTCGGTACAGCACTCGGCACACAGGTTGCACCCATCATGTACAACTGATTGATTGGACCTGGCTGGCATTAGCTGCTCAATCCGGGCCCTCATTAGATCGATCCCACCCTTTGGGCATGGTCTCCCTGTCCCATTACACTTCCCCAACTGAGTCACTCCCCTCACCCCAAACCCAACTTTCCTGCCTGCCCTCTGCCGGTCCCTGCCTGCTCCCCCAAGCATGAGGGAAACATAGACTGTGAGCCCACTGTTGGGTAGGGACTGTCTCTATATGTTGCCAACTTGTACTTCCCAAGTGCTTAGTACAGTGCTCTGCACACAGTAAGCGCTCAATAAATACGATTGATTGATTGATGCCCCCACCCCTACCCCCACCACCCCCTAGGTCCTGGGAGCTAAACAGCAGCAGAACAAAAGCAGGGAGAAGCAGATGCTAAACAGTGAAGCCCTGAAATCTCTGATTTCTCCGTCAGGCCACCTACCCCTTCCAGAACAGCAAGATCTCCGAGGTTGGAGGCTGGGAGGGGCTCTGAGCCTTCTGGAACCCCCCCTTTTTTTAAAAAAATGTATTTATTGCTTACTACATGCCAAGCACTGTACTAAACACTGCAACAGATACAAGTCTATCAGCTCATCAGGCATCAGCTGCAAACTGGGATTTTGGACTCCTCTAAACCCCTTTAGACAATCTGCAGCTCCCACGCAGGCCTTGACCCTATCCATCCCAGTCCCGTGCTGGGGAATTTCCAATCCTGGCCAGGACCCCGCTCCTCACCCCCGGCATAGTGTCTCTGCTCAACACACACCATGGGTTGGCTGGTTGCCTGATTGACTTGTCCAGGGGTCCAGTGGACCAGTGAGACAGACTTTCACTGGGAGCATTGTGGGGCTGCCTCTCCAGTTTGGCCAATCCATCGCCGGAAGCAGCAGCTCCAGGAGAGCACCGCCTGGGGGTCCCCTGGCCCACTCTCATCATCATCATCCTCACCAACACTAGCCAGGAACAATCGCCCAGAGTGAACACCCCGGCCATTGCCCTTGCAGGGTGGGTCCCTGGAAGCGGTCTCCCCAGAGGGTGACAAACCGGGGGCTACTCCACCCCGAGGGGCCCAGGCTGCTGGCTGGATGGGGTATTTGGAACCACCGCTACTCAACTCACTAGCTAGGAGGTGGCACGGCCCAGTGGTCATGGAGCATGGCGCAGGACCATGAGCCAGGAGACCTGGGCTTCAGCCCTGGCTCTGCTGTTTGTCCTTGGACAAATCACTTAAGCTCTCTGGGACTCGGTTTCCTCACCTGCAAAACAGGGATGAGACCCCTTCTGTCCTTCCTTCTTGCACCGTGAGCAGATAGGACGCACCCCCTCCCAGACATGGGGTTCCACCGTGAGTCCCGTGTAGGGCAGGGACTGCACCCCATCTGATTCTCCTGTACCTGGTCCAGTGCTTAGGAGAGGGCTTGGCATGTAGAAAGTGCTTAGCTTAATGGGCACCAAAGCAATCTAATCCTCCTAATCTCCCAGCCAAATAGGTGGTAGTGAAACCTCTCCCTTTCCTGGAGTATAAGAACTTGCGCTTTCCTGAAGTGGGAAACAGAGGTGCATGCAGAGAGAGACAGCCCCAGTCAGACACCCTCAGAGACACATATAGATGGAGATGGACAGACATTCCAGGTAGACACCCAGAAACAGGGTTACAACTGGAGACAGACACTGACAGACAGACAGACACATACACACACACACACACATCACATCCCACACATACATACACAACTAGTCATTGAGTCCAGATGTGAACGCTGGGGGATAAGGGGGCAGGCAGTGGAATTTTGTGCTCTGGCCATGGGAAGAGAGACAAACCAGATTTTGAGTGTGGGGAGAGCTGGGGAGGGATGGGGAAGGGCTGAGCATGGGGCAAGGGGATCGCGGGGAGGGGAGAAGCCCCTCCAGAGTGGCAGGGAAAAGGGATAGGGAGTCAGGTCCAGGTCACGAGAGGAGGAGAGGTCCAGAGTGGAATCTGCTTCTTGGCCCCAGAAGCAGAGTGACTCTCATGATCAGTCAGTGTGGGACCACTAGCAGGCAACCGTGTCCAGCTGCAGAGAAGGTAGTGCAGTGGCTCCAGCTTTGGGTACAGAACCCAGCCCCGAGAACAGCCATGCCTGTGGCCCTGTCCCTGCAGACCTGCCTGCTGGGCAGTGTCCATCCTGCTCAGTCGGACCTGTTGGACAGCCATGCTGGCAGCCCTGTCCCTACAGACCCACATGCTGCTGGTCATTGCTTGTCTTTGCATAGGCAGAGTCCCCTTACCCCTGGGTGGGAGTCCCTCCCACTCCTAGCTAGGGGATATTCACAGAATCTGAAGACTCCAGGACCGGCAGGGGGTATTGCTGGTGCACGTGCGTGCGAGCATGCGTGCATGCGTGTGTGTGTGTGTGTGTGTGTGTGTGTGTGTGTGTGTGTGTGGAGGGGAATGACTTGGGAGGCACTTACTGAAAAGGACGAGGCTGGCGTTGGTCACCCCAAGCTTGTTGGCGGCGACACAGGTGTAGTTCCCATAATGCTCCTCTGTGACATTGCTGACGGTCAGCAGAGACTGGCCCTCCACACTCCGGATCTCCAGCCCGCTGGCACTGTTTATCCTGATGGCCAAGGGAGAGACAGCCCACACCGATGGCATTCAGAGTGGACGCTGACACTGACACCACCAGGCGGCCCCTTGGCCGGACTCACAGGGGGCGATGGGAATGTGCCACACCGGGGTCAGAGCACATGGATCCCATTCTGGGTTGAGGGTGGTACGCAGGGTGGCCCGGGGTGACCGGGGTGAGGGACTGGGGTACAAGGGGCAGCATAGATACCTGGTGTCATCTCTGTACCACTCGAAGTCCGGTGCGGGCACCGCGGCCGCCTCACAGGTGAGGGAGGCCGGCCTCCCTGTGGAGGCTTCGTTGCTCTTGGACTCTGTGATGGTCGGTGGGTCTGTGGGGGGAAGACGAGGGACGATCACCGCTTGGGGTGGGGATGGCCGGTTGGGGACGACAGTCCCTCCATGCCCAAGGGAAAGTTATCCCCGAGGTGGAGAGCTCCGGCCACCGGTCCCGGGGGCACAGTGAGGGCCCAACCGTGATTCCAACAGAAGCTGGTGCTCAGCAGCACACAAGAGAATCTGTACACATACATACGCACATGTGCCTTCAGCCCCCCGGCACACACACATGTACATGTGATGGGGGCCCAGTCCCTGCTGCTGTCCTCCTCTGCACTGTCACCAGTGGGCATCCAGTACAGTGCTTTGCACATAGCAGGTGCCCGGTATGGCATACTGCACATGTTAGGCGTCCAGTACAGCTCAAGCCAGAACAGAATTTCTTTTGCTATGAAATGAGCTGGATGTGGCCCCAGAGAGCCTGTTGTCTCAGAGACAAAGCTTTGAGGCCAAGCCCCAGACAGAGCCTTCCAGGAGCCCCAGGAGCCCCGGGAGTCCCAAGAGCTGGCTAGGGTGACGCGGCTACTCACAGTTCACAGTGACCTTGACTTGTTTCACGTCTGCTAAGGCAACATCGTTGGCAGCTCTGCACTCATACTTCCCGGACTGTTCCCGCGTGATCCCAAGAATCTCCAGGTATTCTTCCTCCCCTTCGTATTCTCTTCCTGGAAACCAATCAGAGTGGCTCAGCCCGGAGAGGAAACTTCAGAATCCTACTAATAACCATGGCATCTGCTAAGGGCTTACTGAGTGCCAAACACTGGGGTAGATACGGGACTGGACATAGAGGAAGAGCAGGAGGAAGGCAAGCAAGGAGAGGGAGACTCAAACACCTGGGCTTCGCCCGCCTACATTGATTCCAGCCATTAGATGGGGGAGACAGTGTGGTCTAGTGGTTTCTGGTCTCAGCTCCATGCCTGCTGCATGACCTTGTGCAGGTTATTGAACCTCTCTGCACCTCAGTTTCCTCATCTGTCAAATGGGGCTGACTAGCCCCACCTCTCCCTCTCTCCCCAGGAGGCTGTGAGGATCAAATGAAATAACTGAGGTGACTTCACTTCGGAAAAATAAAAACCTTCTAAAAGAAGTAAGGTGTGATGAATGAGGAATTTATTCATAACAATTTATTTTGGGACAGTTTTTATTATTCAAACATGCTCATGATTATTGTTGTTTTTATTATTACTGTTACTACTAGTAATATATTATTTTTTGTTTTTTCTCCTGAAAAGTTCTCTCAAGACATTCCCCTGCCTCCACTGCAGGAGCTCAGCGGGAAGAGGGGGAAACTGTGTTTGCTTTTTAAAATGGTATTTGTTAAGCACTTACTATGTGCCAGGCACTGTACTAAGTACTGGGGTGGAAAAAAGTTAAAACAGGTTGGATATGGTCCATGTCCAATGTGGGGCTCACAGATGTAATTCTCATTTTACAGATGAAGTAACTGAGGCATAAAGAAGTTCAGTGACTTGTTCAAGGTCACACAGCAGATGTGATGGACCGAGACTAGAACCCAAGTCCTCTGACTCCCAGGCCTGTGCTTTCTCCACTAGGCAACACTGCTCCTCAGCTGGGTATCCCAAAAGCAGAACCAGAGCACTCCCAAAGCATCTCAGGGGAAGCGATAGATTGTTCCACTGCTCCCATGCAGGAACACCACAGACCTGGGGGTAGGAGCACAAGGCGGATTCAGAGCACCCCTCTACCCCTCCCCTAACCCCATCCCAGGCACCCCTCGGACCCCCCTCAGAGATACAGAGTGACAGAGAGGGCAGGCTGACAGAAAGCCAGGGATTGGGGAGAGAAAGATTCAGGCATGGAGAGTTAGATGAAGCAACAGAGAAACTGAGATGCTCAAAAACCCCAGAAAAAAAGATCCAGCAAGGCAGTTGTCTGGAGAGACTCGGCGATGGAGACAGATGGCCAGGAGGAGGAGAAGGAAGGTGGGGTGGGAGTGGGGGGGGGCGCAGTGCGGAGAAGAGACAAAGCCAGCAGAGAAGGAGAGATGGAATTGAGGGACCCAGGACACAGACAGACTGGCAGGACTGGCCAGAAAGACAGACAGAGCCAGAGCAGCAGGCAGCCAGGGGATCAGCCGGAAGGGGAAGTTCTTGGCTGGGGAAGATGATGCCCAGAAAAACCCATCTATTTCTTGGAAGCCCATTGGTGTCTGGCATTGCTACAAGAATGTTCCACGCAGGCATCCTTGCTGAATCACAGTCCTGCCCTCCCCTGGATTTTCTGACCAATTTCCCTAGAAAGGGGGGGAAAGACGGTTAGTGTCGTTCTTCTGTTAGTGGTCAGAAGGCAAGAATTCTGCCCCAGAGAGGATAGGGGCAGCGGGCTGAGGCTCCATCAGCATCTCGCCCCTCCCCAACCTTGCCCCATCCCCCAAGGCCCTCTGCCCGAATGCATCCATCGGGTCCCGCAGAGAGGCTGGGCAGCTCAGGGGAGAGCGCATGGGGCAGGTGTCGGGAGACCCAAGTCCCGGCTCTGCCACCGGCCTGGTGTGTGACCTTGGGCAAATCAATCAACTTCTTCAAGCTTCTGTTTCCTCCTCTGTAAAATGGGGAGATGATCTCTGCTCTCCCTCCCCCATAGGCTGTGAACCCCATATGGGATGGGGAGTGAGTCCTACCTAATTCTCCTGTAGCGGCCCCAATGCTCTGGCCTCTGTGAGTGCTCAGTAAATAACATCTCATAAGCGACCCCACCCACCCACCCACCCTCCAGCAGGTGGCAGCCCTGGGCCCCTCGTACATCCAGCCTGGCCTGTTTCCTCATTCAGATGCATTTTGGTGGAGGAGGAGGGAGTATTGGAGGAGGGAGGGTGAGGGCTGGAGACTACTGCCCAAAACAAAAAAATGAAAAAAAAAAAAAAATCCCAATCAAAAATGCCATTTGAAGTTTCCTGTGGCATCTGCAGCTTGCCAATTCAGGCTTCTGCTCACACAATACTTTGCTTACGCTTTTCTCTCCTAAGGATCAGCTCACCCGCTTCTCCCATCCCCCCACAACTCAGCACCGTATGAGCCCCAGGATGTGCTGAAAACACAAAAATAGCAAAGGCGCTGAAGAGCAAAATCTTCGCTTCCACTAGTGTCCACCCCCACCCTCCCCCGGCTCTCGAGCCCGGCCAAGTTTTCTTTCCCTTCAGCTTCCACTGCAGACCTTCCTTGCGGAGGGGGACAGTATTCCCGGGTCCTGTTTGGAACAGCTTGTTATCCAGAAAGGGGGCAAGGTCACCGCAGACCTAGGGGACCCACTGGGATGAGTTTGAGGCTGGGCCGGGGAGCTGGCCTCCAGCCCTGCAACTGGGACAGGAAGTGGATTGGGCCCACCAGCCTGGATCTTGGATCTTCTTTAGCATCACCATCATTATCATCACAGTCATCTGCATTTGTCTCAGAATACTGTACTGAGCACTGCACGAGGCCACAGAGAGCACACAATGAGCAGAGAAGATACAAGGCCAGCACCCTGACAAGTGAGAGACAGCCACAGGAAACCCCGCAGGCTCAGCAGGGCAAGTCCTTGCCAGGCAGGCTGCCTCCCCATTCTGAAGGTTCCAGGTCCCGCTCCCCTCTCCCTGATCCTCGCTCAACTGGGCCGCGGCTACAGCCAGCAGACGCCAAGCTCCGGGAAGGTTGTTTACCAGGGGATTCCAGCTCTCCGGAAAACGACAGCAGATCAGAGTATCATTCTCATCTGAGCTGCCAGGCCCAAGGCTGGATTTGTTGTTTCTGTTTGTTTCCTCCTGCTTGAAATCCAGGCAGTGGCTGAGCAGAGTATGCAGGCCAGGAGTCTCTCAGCCTCAATGACTCCCCTGCCATTTTCCTCTGCAGCATTTTCCTGCTCAAACATCCCCATGGCTCAGTGCTCCTTCACTCAGCTAAGCCCTGGCTGGTGTCCCAGGCCCTCGCTTGTCTTTCCTCTGCTTCCCTCTCTTCCTTACTTTCCTTCATCAATCAATGCTATCTCCTGAATGTTTGCTATGTGCGGAGCACTGTACTGAGTGCTAGGGAAAGGACAACAGAGTTAGCACACCCAATTCCTTCCCTCAAGGAGCTGAGAGTCTACTATGTATTGAGAGCTAGGGAAAGTACAATAGTTAGTAGACACAATGCCTGCCCTCAAGTAACTGACCGTCTACTCTGTGCAGAGCACTATACTGAGCACTCAGGAGAGTACAAAAGAATTAATAGACGTGCTCCCTGCCTGCAAGGAGTGGGGGAACAGACAATAAAATTAATAATAGCAATAATAATAATAATTGTGGAAGTTATTAAGCACTTACTAAGTGCCAGGCACTGTACTTAGCACTGGGGTGAATACAAGCAAATCAGGTTGGACAGAGTCCTGGTCCCACATGGGGCTCACAGTCTCAATCTCCATTTTATTTATGAAGTATCTGAGGCAAAGAAGTTAAGTGACTTGCCCAAGATCACATAGCAGACAAGTGGCAGAGGCAGAATTAGAACCTAGGACCTTCTGGCTCCCAGGCCTGTACTCTATCCACTCATAATAATAATAATGATGGTACTTGTTAAGCGCTTACTATGTGCCAAGCACTGTTCTAAGCGCTGGGGTAGATGCAAGATTATCAGGTTGTCCCACGTGAGGCTCACAGTCTTAATCCCCATTTTACAGATGAGGTAACTGAGGCACAGAGAAGTTAAGGGACTTGCCCAAAGTCACACAGCTGACAAGTGGTGGAGCCGGGATAGAACCATGGCCACTAGGCAATGCTGCTTCTCAATAAGCAGCTTCTCAACAAAATAAATTTCAGATAAGGGAAGCAGCAGAGAATAAAGATATGGACATAAGTGCTGTGAGGCTGGGGTGAGTATCAGTGCAAAGGGGATAAGGACCCAAGTGCATGGGTAAAGCAGAAGAGACTTAGTCGTGATTTTCGTGGGGCTGTGAAGATGCAGAGAATGGTGGATGTGGGCTGGAATCATATCTCCCAATTCTACTGTACTGTACTCTCCCAAGAGCTTAGTACAGTGCTCTGCACACAGTAAATGCTCAATAAACACCATTGATTGATTGATGTAAAGTGGGAAGCAGTTCCAGCCAAGGGCGGGTATGAATGAGGCGAGGCTTCTTTCTTCCTCCCTCTCCTGGAGAGGGTGGGAATTTGGCTGCTTCACTCTTACGGAATCCCGGCATCCAGTAGATGGTCTTTCTCCACCAACTGGAGAGCAGTTAAAATGAAGTACTTTTCCTCTTCATCCTTGGTACCCCCCATCCCAGATTTGCCCTTCCCCTCTGAGCCCCCTCCTACCAGATGGGAAGAAAACCAGACAAGACATGCTTAGCAAACACAGCCTGATCACTGGAACAATCAGAAACATATTTGCCCATTAAATGTTAACAATCAACAGTCACTTGCCCCTTGGGCCGTGATTCTGAGATGTGCCAGTGGGACTCCTAGATGCCACCTAATTTGAGATGTTTAATCCATGACTTGCGAGCACACGCCCAGGACTGGAAGACCTTACTGGCATTCCGGGACTCTCAATGCCTGCCCCCCACTCCACCCCACCTTCATCCCAGAAACAAATGGATATGTGCAACGGGGAACGAAATGTGTTTGTGGAAGATAAATAGTTTATCTTGAATTCACTGCTGTGGTGTCAAACTGAGTTTCAAATACTTGTACATATTTTACCCAGACAGCACATTCAGATTTCAGAAACGGGGGCTGTGTGAGTGCACAAGAGGGGATGTTTAGAGGGCATGTGTGTGTGTGTGTGTGTGTGTGTGTGTGTGTGTGTGTGTGTGTGTGTGTGTGTGTGTGTGTGTGTTGGCACTGCGGATAGGAAGGGGGGCAGAGTGGTCTTCTCTAAACACTGGCACATTAATCTAACACTTCAATTTTCTCCACCTATTCTCATTCTAATCTATTATCTAATGCTATTCTCATTAGATTTTAAACTCCTTGAGGTCAGGGACCAGGTCTACTAAACTCTATTTTATTCATCCAAATGCTCAGAACAGTGCTCTGCACACAGGAATGTAAGAACAATCCCTGCCCTCAAGGAGCTGACAGTCTACTGTGAGCAGAGCACTGAACTGAGCACTAGGAAGAAGACGATAGAGGTGGTAGACACCATCTCCGCCCTTGAAAAGCTGATAGTCTACCAAGTGCAAAGTGCTGTACCGAGTGCTGGGGAGAGTGTGATACAGTTTAGTAGACACAGCCCCTGCCCACTGGGAGCTTCTAGTCTAGTGAGGGATCCCTTTCTTGGTACCCGGTGCCCTTCTCTCCTACCGCCTCAATACAACTCCAGGTCCTGATGGGCCGAGTCTCCTTCCCAATGTTGGCCCCACGGCCTGGGCCCTGTGGCCTTGGCCCCTGGCAGCCGGGTTCAGAGATCCAGTGGTCACCAGGAGTCCCGGGAGATGGAGGGTAAGTGGGAAGGTGGAGAGAAGGCCCCCTTGGTCTCCTGTGACACCCCCAGCTCCCATCCCTGGACAGAAACATAGAGGTTTTGGGTGGAACCGGGGAGACGGGAAACACAAATGCCCATTTTTCCAGTGAGACACCCAGAAAAGAGACTCTGGCCCCTGGGAGACAGATTCATTTGCCAGAAATTAAACTGACACCCAGGAAAAACTTAAAATCAATCTAGTGTTTAAAAGCCGAATGAGTGGCCCTGCCTTCCATATTTCTCTCCCACTTCCCACGCCAAGCTCGTTACCGCTGAGCACATACCCTCCATATTACCCAGAAGCCTCTTGCCTATTTAAATTTAAAAAGAAAGTGTTTTTAATCAATCTATTTGCACTCAACTGTCACAGCGCACACAAAAGCACTTTGATTTCTTTTCACTCCTCCCCAGAAATCCATGGGTAAGGCATGAAAAGGAGAGGGAGGAAGGGAGTGAGGAGGGAGGAGAAGGAAGAGTTAACCAGCCTCGCTAAATGTGGAAATCAGGGCAGCATTTCTCTCCCTGGATGGCTTGGCTCTGTTCTAGCCCCTACTGGGACTCCATTCCCATTCCTTCGATAACTGCGTTTGGTTGTTGGGACCGGGTGTTGTTGACATTTAACTCTTTGATGTCCGCTCTGATGTTCTGCTATTATTTCACAGGTCCAAGTCATGACTCCCTAGCAGTCTTCTCTGTGACAACACAAGCATGGGCATGATGGCCAGGTCTTGGGAATGGTCACCGGGTGCTGTAGGCCCAGGGTTTTCATTTGACTCTCGGAGGGTCCCAGGGTTCTGCCACGGAGACCCTGACCCTTGGGCAGAAGGCTGGGTCGGGTCCGGGGAGGGAAAGGGATCCTACAAATAATGGTGAACAAAGTCGTTCTGAGGTCCATCCATCTCTGACTGACGCTGGGGCACTTGGATGAACTGTGTGATGATCACCCTCCTGGCCACCCACCCTCATGGTAAAGGATGGACCATCCCACATCCCTGACTCTCCCCTCCCTATCGCTGACTCTCCCTCAGCTGCCCAGCACAGACCAACACCTCTGACTCTCCCCTCTCCATCCCTGGCTTTCCCCCACTGACCCATCACAGACTGTCCAACTTCCCTGACACTCCTCTCTCCATTCACTCAATTGTATTTATTGAGCACTGTACTAAGCACTTGGGAAGTACAAATCGGCAACATATAGAGACGGTCCCTATTTCTATCCTTGACCCTCCCCTGGTGACCCAGCATGGACCATGCAAAAACCCTGACTCGCCCCTCACGATGCAGCACAGACCATGAGACATCCCTGACTCTCCCCTCTCTATCCTTGACTCTATCCCGGTGACCCAGCACAGCCCACTCAACCTTGGATCTTCCCAAACCTGCCTCGGGACCTGCCAATATTTCTGCTGCTCAGCTTTCTGTGGGAATGAATTCCACCTGGAGAGGATTTCAGTTTGGAGAGAAGACAGATGAGGGGGCACATGCCTCATGTCGGCTAAATCAGGAAAGGTGTTGACAGGGCAAACACCATGCTGTTCAGCATATCTCTTACCACCTGGACAAAGGGGAGCACCCACTGAAGCTTGAAGGTGGTAGGTTCAAAACAAACAAAAAGAGACACATCTTCACTCAGCGAGGAGGACACCCTCTAACATATTTCTCAGTAAAACTCGAACTACAAAAATTTAATGAGCTGCTTGGCTTTCCCCCATTTATCCTGGAGTACACCTTTAACGTCATGATTAACAGGTGATTAGCTGAATACCTTGCTGGCTTCCTGCTTCTGATACAGTGGAGGAATTTTTTATTTCCAGCTCTGGCCTACCTTACCATGAGATTTTCAAATTCCTTTGTGTACAGCTTGATTTTCCATGGGCACCTGATCAGCTGCTCTTTAAAGTCTTTCCTGTTCGTCCTTGGATAAACCTTTTGCTCTGCCCGATGATCTCTTTTACTATGCCGGTTAACCAGGCAGTGTTTTAATGGTCCCTCGTAGGAGGTGCTTTTGAAACTGAAACCACTCTTCAACACAGGTCTGTGGCCTTATCCCTGATGAACAGGTGGATGGATGAGCAGGAGCCGCTGGGGGCGAAGGTGATTTCCTGAAGAGCATTTGAACTGGTCCTTAAGGTTCTCATGTGTGTGCACAAAAGAGATGCAGAGAGACTCAGGGAGATAGACCAAGGGAGACAGAAAGGGAGGAGCAGAGAGAAAGAAATGGAGTGGCAGCAAAAAGAAATAGAATGAGACAGAGAGGGATACATGGAGAGAGGAAAAACTTACAGAGAGAATCAAGCATGGAGAGGGAGACAGAGAGTTTGCTGTGCTCATGCAGACTAGACCGGCCTCTTCACGTCGTGTTTCCTTGATAGTCGCCGGAACGATCTTTTTGTTTGAAAATGTGCCCTCCTTGGAAAACTTAGACAATTTCAACCTCATTCAATTCAGGATTTTGCAGGCAGCTGTTCTGTAGGAGAGATTTCTGCTTCTGACCTAAGGGTTCGTTTGAGCACCCAAGGACTGGTGTCTGGAGGTCCCACTCAACAGTCCCTCCCACTCAATTCCCCAATGCTTGGACACCCCCAAAGCGATGCTGCAAAGCAGGGGGCTGGTGACCCAGGACTGGTATCCACAGGGCCCCACATCCAGCCACACTCTGCCCGCGTGCCCCTCCTCCCCTCTCTGCCGATGACGATGCGTGGTTCCCACTTTCTGTTTCTCTCTACCCCTACCACCGCTGGGAGCCCCAGAAATAACAGGGATCTTTCTTAAGCATTTACTATGTGCCAAGTAATGTGCTAAGTACCGGGGTAGATCTAAGCTCATCAGAACAGTCCCAGTCCCCATCCCCCTGGGGCTCCCAGCTTAAGAGGGAGGGATAGAATTCATCTCATCCCCATTTTACAGATGAGGGAAATGAGGCCCAGAGAAGGCAAGTGGCTTGCCCAAAGCCTCACAGCAGGCAGGGCCATTTCTATCCCTGGTGTGTTTTACGCCAAGATCGGTGCTTGTTTTTGCATTTTCTCAGTTGTGCGCTCAGTGGCTGATTCTGGTCCCTCCTCGTGGAAGCATCACTATGTCTGTCTCTTTGGGAGCAGCAGGCCCTCCCTATGGGTTTGGGGTGGGGGTGGGGGTGGGGTTCTTCTGCTTCTGGCATTCTTTCCCAGGTGCCTGGGGCCCAGAGATGGACATCAGTGGGAGACCCTGACCCAGGACAAATGACTGGGAAAAGAAGCCTTGAATCCCAGCTGTGCTGATCAAGTGCACTCGCCAGTGGTGCCTGGGCTGAATCCAAAGCACCGCGGGGCCCAAGAAGCCCGATGTCCACAACATTTCCTCTCAGGAGCCCACTGGCCAGCATGCATGGCTCTGTTACTCTTTCCCAAGACTGTGGCCAACATGGCTCCATTCCGGTGTCCCAGTGAGCAGCTGAAACATGGTGCTCAGCAAATTGTTCTATGAAGTGGGCAGGGAATGTCACTCCCAAGTGCTTAGAACAGTGCTCTGCATACAGTAAACACTTAATAAATACTACTGAATGAATGAATGAATATCACTAACTGTTCAGTATGGAAGGGCCAGTGGCAGTTGCGGGGGATAAAAGATAGGGAGATAACAATAATAATAATAATAATAACAACAATAATAATACTAGTACTTTTAAAGTGCTTACTATATGCCAAGCATTGCCCTGAGCACTAGGATAGATTCAAGATAATCAGATCAGACACAGCCCTTGTCCCACAGAGGGCTCAAAGTCTAAGTAGGAGGGAGAAAGCATATTGAGTCCTCACTTTACAGATGAGGTAACTGAGGCCTGGAGAAGTCCAGTGACTTACCCAAGGTCACACAGCAGGCAGATGGTGGAACCAGGAATAGAACCCAGGTCTCCTGAATCCCAGGCCTGGGCTCTTTCCACTCGGCCAAGCTGCTTCTCTTAACAGGGTACAAGGCCATCCAACTGCTCAGTAGAGCACTCTGTACAGAAGGTGCTCAATAAATGTTACTGTTGATTGGCTGAGAAGCAGTAACAAGATGCAATTCTCTGCCCTCAAGAAGCTTACACTCTAACAGGGAGGCCAACGAAAGCCATTTACAGAGTAAAAGCAAGAGGCTAGGTGACTTTCTTCTCAGGGACCTGTTCCCCAGCTTCCAAAAACTGTGTTCCTAAAATTGTTATCTGGTGGAAAGATAAACCAGGAAACTAAAGATTTTTGCATAAAGAAGCGCAGCTCTGCTAATGACATTGAGAAAGTCACTCGGGCTCATTAGAACAGATCCTTGCCATTTTTTGCTTAATTAACACTTGTCCTGGACTTTGAGATCCTGAGTTAAAGGCCGCTGGTCCCTGCAGCTCATCGGGGTTAGGAGCAGGGCAGGACGGCGGATGGTGGGAGCTGGGCTGGAGGTGGGGGCTGAGCTGGAAGGTGGACGGTGGAGGGCTGGGAAGGAGGGTGGACAGTGCGGGGCTGAGCTGGGAGAGAGACCAGCAGGATCCGGGGCAGCAAGTGACAGTTTGTCACCCTGGCACTAGTCACCACTGTGGTGTCCACATCCTGATCCAGTGACCACCCCACAGCTGGGCTGGCGGCCACAGGGCAGGCTTGGGGGCACAAGTCCTGCTGCTGGGGAGTCCCGAGGTGGCTTCTGGAGGGCCTGGCTCCCTGTGGGAGCCTCCGGTCTCCTTTTGCCAGGGACCAGGGAAGGGGGTGACCCCTGGAGATGGCTAGCGCCAAAGTGGCCTGGTTCATCACACTATGACTGCATGACTGGGGCTGGGGAGAGGGCAGGAGTACTGGCTGCCTCCCTTCCCCCGCCCCCTGACATCCCCTGTTCCCTCTCCTCTCCCATCTACCTCTGCTCCCCTCTCACCCCTGTTCTCTCTACTCCTCCCTCTCCCCCACTCCCTCCACTCCCCCCTTCACCTTTCCTATCCTCTCCTCCACTCTCACCTCCCCAGCTTCCCCTGCTCTCCCCTCCCCTTCACCTCCACAACTTCTCCTCTCCCCGCTGCCTTCTGCTCTCCTCTCGTTCCTCCCCTTCACCTTCCCCGTCCTCTTCTTTCCTTCCTCCTCCCCCTCCTCTCCTCTCAGACCTCCCCTTCATCTCCTCTGTCCTCTCCAGCTTCCCTTCCCTGGACTATCCTCTCCCCTGCTCATTTTTCCTCCCTCCCACTCCCTTCTACTTTCTGTTTCCCCTCCACCCCTTGAAAAAGGCCCAGGTCTTGGTGGGGTGTTGGTGGGGGCAGTGCCCACTTCAGTCGCTGAGGACAACCAGGAAGGCCCACATACTCTGTGCACGCCTCAAAATCTCAGAGCCTCAAGTGTTCCTGTGCTGCTGCCCCCTGTAATTCCAACCAAAGGTGGAGACCATGTGGATGGGACAGGCCCAGTTCGGAAATGAAAACCTCCAGAGACGAAACCCAGTTTGGGGAATTGAAACCAAGATTTTGGTGGGGGTGGGGTTGGTGGGAAGGCTCCAGACTGTGCAGGACCTCTGACTTCTGACTCCTGACCTCAACCCAGTGGGTAGCCCAGGATTGCCGGGAAGGGGGGTAGCCCCAGTGATGTCACCACCCTAGTCCCTGGCCCAGACTAAAACTGACATGGGCCCTGGCCTGGCCTGATCGGGGATGGAGGGTGATAGACATGCAGCCCACAGCTGGTGCCAGCCTGACCTTGTCCTGGTGAGGGGTCCTCTGGTCGGACTGCGAGGGGGCCAGAGCTGCAGGAGGCCCATCTGGGAGTTGGCGAAGGTTCAGCCATCAGGATGGTGGGCCGGCACTGCTCCCTCGCTCCTTGTAGCACCCTACCCTGCTCCCGCCCAGTGCCCCTTCCCCCACCCGGCTCCCCTGTGTGCCACTAACCGGTTGGGGTGAGGTGCCTCCAGGAGATGACGGGCTCGGGGCGGCCACTGGCCATGCAGACCAGGGTGACGTTGCTGCCCTCATTCACAGTGACGTCCGAGGAGATGTTGGAGATCTTCGGGGGCACTGTGGGCACATAGAGAGTGGGCAGTCACCAGGTGGGGTTGGCAGACACTCCCTACCTCTCCCCCTCCTACTACTATTCAACAGTGGTTTCCGTCTCCCCTATCGGATCAGGGGCTCCAGGGGCACAGGTGGTGTGCTCTCCCAAGAGCTTGACACTGTACTTCATACTCAGTAGATGATCAATAAATACCAATAATTGGCCAATTATTTATTAGTGCCTGTCTCCTGTGCTTGACTGTAAACTCCCTGAGGGCAGGGCCTGGGCCAACTAACCAGGGATGGGGAGGAGGAGGAGGAGGAGGAGGAAGAAGAGGAGGAGGTGACCTATCGAGCAGGGAGGTTGGAGAAGACTGGACACAACCATGGCTCTGCTGACTTCCTGCTGGGTGTGCAGCTCGCAGCCCCACCAAACAATGATAGCAAAGATTGGATGGATTCTGCTGTACTGATAGTTCTGGGGCCTCTGGGGTGCCTGGGGGCCGCTTCAGGGGGTGACGGGCAGCTGCAGGGAGTGGAGGGTAGCTGCAGGGGGCAGGTGGGCAGCTTCAAGGGGGTGGGAAGAAGCTGCAGATGGCAGCTGCAGGGGGTGAAGGGTAGATGCAGGGGGTAGCTGCAAGGGGGCGGAGGGCAGCTGCATGAGGGTGGGGGGCAGCTTCAGGAGGGTGGGGGGGCAGCTGCAGGAGGGCGGGGCCAGCTACAGGGGCACATGGGGGTGGAGAACATGAGCTCTTTCCTTGCCCTGATGGCAGAGCCCTGGGAATAATAACGCGAAAATTGATGGATCGGCATATTTCTGAAACCTCAGCGTTCTCTGTCCTCGCCCCAGAGATTTCCCCTCGCCTTATTAGCTATTCTAACAACCCTGCTTTTTTTGTTTGTGTAATTCCTGTTTCCTCCCATTTAGCACATAGAAAAAAGCATTAGTAACACTCTTGGTTTTTAACGAACCCTATTAATATTCACCTCTGTAAGGGACTCTGGGATAATTTTGATGAATGCGGCCATGAAGCCAATCTGACAAAGCAGAGGGTGGGGCTGCTGAGAGATCCCAGAAACCACTGAAAACAAGGGAGGAGGGGTGGGGGTGCAGAGGGGCTGGGAGAGGGGGTGGGCAGCCTCTTTCTGTCCACACACTGGACAGTCTCCAGGACCCCTCTAACTCTAAGGAGAAGCAGCGGGGCCTGGAGGAAAGGGCCCAGGTCTGAGAATTAGGGGACCTGGCTTCTAATACCGGCTCTACCACTTGTCCACTGGGGGACCTTGGGCAAATCAGTTAACTTCTCTGTGACTGTTTCCTTATCTATAAAATGGGTATTCACACCTGTTCTCCCACCTACTTAGACTGTGCGCCACGTATGGGATAGGGACTCCGTCCAACTTGGTTATCTTGTATCTACCCCAGCACTTGCTCCAGTGCTTGGCACACTGTAGGTGCCAAACAAAGACCACGATTATTGTTATTACAATAGAAGAATCCCAACCCAATAATCCTGGGGCAATAGAAGGAGGGCCAGTAACCACTGGCCAGACCTCACTAGTCAGTGGAGGGGATCACTGTCCTGTTCAGGCCCCGGGGGCAGGGTGGATGACACTCCTCGACAGGAGAGAAAAGCCTTTTCAGGCCCCATGGGTCATTCTGAGAAAGTCAGCTCCTCTGGGGACACGAGTGGGAGTTGGGACAATAAAGGACACAGGGGCAAAGAGCAGGAGATACAGGGAACTCATGACACCCTGTCTCTCTTTCCCTCTATCCCTCTTTCCTTCTCTCTCTCTCTTCCTGCCTGTTGGAACTGAAGCTTGCATGGTGCCTTGTGGGAGCAGGTGGCAGGGCTGGAGAGGGGAGCCACACGCCAGGATGAGAACTTTCCACAAGGAGATAAGTGGCTGGGCAGCGGTGTGCAGTGGGATAACCTTGGTAAGGTTACAGACCAGTTCCAATCTAAGGTGAGTCTACGATTCAATGGGGATATTGTTTGACTCTCTCCTCCCTTAACTCCCTGCCATGACCGAGCATGGATCATCCCATACCCTTGACTCTCCCCTCTCCATGACTATCTTCCAGTGACCCAGCACAGACCATTCAACACCCCTGACTCTCGGCTCTCCATCCCTGACTCTTCCCCAGTGACCCAATATGGCATATCCAACATCCCTAATTCTCCCCTCTCTATCCATGACACTTCGCCAGGGACCCAACACAGATCATTCTACACCCTTGACTCTCCCTTCTCCATCCCTGACTTCCCACAGTGACCCAGCTCAGACCTCTGGTCCTCAGCTCTACCCAAACCCTCTAGAACTTGTTGATACATTTTATCTGGGAAGCAGTGTGACCTAGTGGAAAAAGCACAGGACTGGGAGTCAGAAAGCATGGGTTCTAATCCTGCCTCCGCCATTTACTTTATTTATATTAATGTCTGTCTCCCGCTCTAGACTGTAAGCACATGGTGGGCAGGGAACATATATTCCAACTCCATTGTATTGTGCTCTTCCAAGTGCTTAGTACTGTCCTCTGCACATAAGTGCTCAATAAATACCGTATACTGATTACCTGTGGTGTGACCTGGGGCAAGTCACTTAACTTTTTTTGTGTCTCAGTTCCCTTATCTCCAAAATGGGGAATCAATACCTGTTCTCACTCCTACTAAGATTGTGAGCTCCATTTGGGATTAGATTATTTTGCATCTGCCATGCACTTGGCACATAGTAAGTGCTAAACAAATACCACAATTATTACTAATTATTAGCTCCCATGGGAATCCAAATGACAATTTCATGACTCCCACCTGGGCAGCCCAGCAATGAACCTTCTAATTACAACAACCTCCCCAAAATCCAGATGTCTTAGTGCTCCCCCAGGGCCTCACTCCACCACTGGGGCTGCAAGAATCTGGGAGAGCTGGGGAAGCCGGGGCCATGTTTCCATCGGTGGTTCCAGCAGGATGCCGGGGCCTGGCTTGGAGCCGACTTGTACTTCCCAAGTGCTTAGTACAGTGCTCTGCACACAGTAAGCGCTCAATAAATATGACTGAATGAATGAGTTGATGAGGGAGAGGGAGAGACTGAGCAGTGGCTGCATCATTTCAACCTGGGAGATAGGAAGGAAATGGAATTTCAGCCCCCATGGCTTATGGAGCCATTGTTCCCCTCGTGCCAATCTGGCTAATTGACTTGGACATTGCCACTAATTCTCCCCGACATCTGCTGGTTCATATTAGCAGAAGGTGCTCGTGGAGAGGGAGGGCATGGGGTGGGAGAGGGGGAGGGAAGGCTGTGGAGCCCAGAGCAGGGGGTGGGATTCTGGAGGTCGGAGGAATGGCCTGAGAAGAGGATGTTTGGTCCTCTCCCTTCCCTGACTCATTTTGGGACTAAGTTTTCTCCTGATCTTTCCCTAGCCTGTCTCCCTGGATGGAACACTTGGTCTAGATACACAGCTCCTCAGTTCCTTGCAAGAGAAATTAGTTTCTCCTCAGGCTTTTGCTTGGGTCCCTTATGACCAAGCCCTCAGCTGCTCCCCCCAACCCACCCCCCGGAGTCCCTGACTCGTTCCCATAACCGTCGGACCATCCAACACTGTTGACTCCACCCCCTCCTCCCTGACTCTCCCCGAGTAACCCAGCACAGATCGTCCAACACCTGACTCTCCCCTCTCCATCTCTGACTCATCCCCAGGGACCCAGCATGGCCCATCCCACACTTCTGACTCTCCTTTCTCTGTCCCTGACTCTCCCCAGGCGACCCAGAACGGCCTATCCTACACTGCTGACTCTTCCCTCTCTGTCTCTGACTCTCCTGGAGCCCTTGAAGCTGGGCCAGCACTATCGCAGGCAGGAGTCCTGCTGATGGGTGGCTTCCCTGCCCGCTCGCGACACCTTGAGGGGCCGCGTGGTCCATGTGGCTGCCACACCCTCCGCTGTGTGATGGATTCTCTGCTGGTGGCTGGCGTTTGGGCAGCATTAATCAGTTGAGCTGGGGGAGCAGTAAATCCAACCCAGATCCATCCCAGAGTCCTTGAACAGTGGCCTTCTCAGACTCTGCCAAACGCCCACTCCCCAGGAAGCTTGACAGGAGCTCCCTATGGGAGTGGCTTCATCTGCATAAGGATCAACATTCAGTCTGAGGCCCCCACAGGGGTTGGGGAGCTTTGGCCCTGGAGCCGGAGGCTCCTGTGACCGTCCAGCTCTCCAGACCATTGCCCTCTGGGCTCCGGCCCAATTCTGGCCCCTCCCATCAACAAATCTGTCAGTGAGTGGGGCTGACAGACACCTAATAAGTCCAAGGCTCAGTGCTATGGCATCCTTGAGCCAGTAGTCTACACCTGCTGCCTCCACCTCTTTTCCTTCAGTTCTCTCTCTGACCCTCTCCAATCTAGCTTTCCTCCCCCTTCATTCCACAGAAATTATGCTCTCTGAGGTCAACAATGACTTCTTTTTTGCCAAATCCAATGGCCCCTATTCCATCCTAATCACTCTCAATCTTTCAGCAGACTTAGACACTGTGGCCCGTCCCTTCTACTGGAAACATTATTTAATCACGGCTAGAACTGTGCTTCGCACATAGTAAACACTTAACAAATACCATCATTATTATTCACTGACACTGTCCTCTCTTGATTCTCTTCCTATCCCTTTGGATGCTCATTCTCAGTCTCTTTCACAGGCTCCTCCCACCCCCTAAATGTGGGAGCCCCTCCTCAAGGCTCAGTTCTGGGTTCCCTTCTATTCTCCATCTACACCCACTCCCTCAGAAAACACTCATTTCTCCCCAGGCTTCAACTACCATCTCTATGGGGATTATTCCCAAATCTACATATCCAGCCCTGATCTCTCCTTCTCTGCAATCTCAGATTTCCTCCTACTTTCAGGACATCTCTACTTGGATGTCCCGCTGACACGTCAAACTTAACATCTCCAAAATAGAACTCCTCATCTTCCCACCCAAACCCTGTTCTCTTCCACCTTTCCCATCACTGTAGACAACACCACCACCTTCCCAATCTTCCAGGCCCACAACCTTACATTATCCTCATTCATCTCTCTCATTTCCAATCTGTCACCAATTCCTGGGGGTTCTACCTTCACGACATTGCTAAAATTCCTCTCCATCTAAACTGTTTCTCTGCTGATCCAAGCATTTATCACATATGTCTCAACTCCTCCTCCTCGCTCACTTCCCTGTTTCCAGCCCCTCTCCAGTTCATATTTGAAGGAACGGGAGACTGAGAGTCAGGAGACCTGGATTCTAATCCTGGCTCTGCCACATGCCTGCAGTGTGGCTTTGGGCAGGTCACTTAACCTCTCTGTGCCTCTGTTTCTCCATATAAAATGTGGATAAATTACCTGTTTTCCCTCCCACTTAAACTGTGAGCCCCATGGGATTGCGATGGCATCTGATTGGATTGTGGTGTGTCAACTGCAGCATTTAGCACAGCGTTTGGCACACAGTAAGTGCTCAATCAATACCATCATTTTTAATGTTGCTATTTTCAGATATTGTTGATGGATAAAGACAGCCCCTTACCTCTAGTTTGGCCCTGGGCCTCCCTTTTTCTCCCGCCGCCTTCCTCCCGCAGTGGAGAGGGTTTCCAGGCCAGCCCCCAACCTGCCTTGCCACTCAGCCCCACCACACCCTACCAGTCAGCCCCAACCAGCCCCATCGGTTAGCCCATGTCCCACCCCTCTGGTCAGTCCCACCCCACTCCACTGGTCAATCCCAACCGAACCCCACCAGTCTCTGGGCTGCCCCGCTGGTCGGCTCTGCTCCACTGGTCAGTCCCACTCCATGTCAACCGGCCACACCCCGTCCATCAGTCCCCACCTAGACGGTTGGCCCCAACCCCACCGGTCAGCCCCCGCCCTGGTGCACCCCGCCCCACTGGTCAGCCTCTGACCTTGCACGATGAGGTAGACCTGCAGGGTCTTGGGCTGCTGCTGCGTCTGCACAGAGCAGGTGTAGGAGCCCTCATCATGGACGTCCACCTTCTGGATGCGCAGGCTGTATTCCAGCGCCGTGCGCCTCTCCAGCTCCACCCGCGGGTCCAGTGACCACTTGTCCTGCCCCGCGAAGATGATGCCGGATCGGTTCAGCCACGCCACCTTTGAACTCTGCTCGTCCACGTAGCACCTGTCGAGGACAGCGTTCACATGTGCAGGTGCCAGCCAGCCTGTCCCTGCGCACCATGCACCAAATGCATTGAGCACCACACACTAAGCACCGCACACTTGGCACCAGGCACTGAGCACCACACACCAAGTATCGCACACCAAACTCTACAGTACAAACACAATACACCAGGCACTGCACACCAAGCACCACATGTCGGCACCCCATGGCAAGACTACGCACAAAACAACGCACACAGCACAGGTCACCACACACCAAGCACTGTGCACTGAGCACCACACACTAAGCACTGATCAATACATATCAGTCACCGCACACCAGCACCGCATACCAGGGCATACAGGCTCAGAGTAGCACCTCAGGGTGCTGGCAACGTACCAGCACCGAATCTCCCCAGCCCCGCTGACCAGGAAGCCCCTCGCCTAGCAGGAAAAGTTCCTTCTTTTCCCCAGCATCCCCTCCCTCGTCCTCACCCCTTGCCTCCTCCCGGGCCTCTGTCCCTCCACCCCAACCCGTCCCTGCCCACAGCTGCCCTGGCCTTCCCAGCCACCACACGGACACCGCTGCAGTCACACCACAGAAGGAATGAGGGGAGAGAAGAGTCGGATCAGCTGCTTCCCAACCCTGGCCCTGGGCCCGACAGAAAGACAGCCAGACCTAGCTGCGCTGTGCTCTCAAGACCCTCCCTGCGAGACCCTTCTGGCGGGACCATGCAGGTCATCTCTGGGCCCTGGGTCAACACGATCTGCCGGCTGGGTCGCTCCCAGCCACTACATATCAGGTCATGTGTCACCGCTGAGCCCGGCTCAGCCACGGCGACAGCAAGGGAGCCTCTCGCTGTACCTTAGGGTACTGACCGAATGAAGGGCGGCCGAACAGGATGAGAAACAATAAAGGCCCCGGGGGGACAGAGCCCAAGTCAGGGTGTCCGGGAATCTGAATTTGAGTTCCAGCTCTCTTCAACCCCTGCCCGGGCCTGCCTTGTGACCTTGGGTGAGTCACTGAATCTCTCTGGGCCTAGGTCTCTTCCTCTGTAAAATAAGGATGCAGCAATTGTAAGCCTGTCGTGGGACAGGGACTGTGTGACTCCACCGGTCAGAGCTTGGCGACTTCAAGGCCATGGTTGTGACTGGCCAACGATCAATTTGGTCCCTTGGGGGAGTGGGTGAAACCCCTGCCAAGCTGGCCATCTCAGCCCTGCTACCCGCTCTGGCCACAGGTCATAAGAAATGCTGGAAAAAGGAAGACCCCCAAGCTGGTGACGAGTTCGACTTTCCTCACAAAATGAACACTGCGGCTGGCTGGCCAGCTTCAAGATGGTCTGCCTCCCTGCTATAATCTGCTCCCTTGGAACCGAGGGGCATGAGCTGGGGTCCGGCAGGGGAAGATGGGCAGAGCTGGGAGGTGTGGCCATCTCAAAGGAGCTTCCTGTGCTGCTCCAAGGAGAGAGGCAACTACCCCTGCCCCTGCCTTCTGGAATGGACTCCACCCTGCTCCTGGGGCCAGGGTTTGCTTCACCATGGTCACTGTGGCCACCGTCATCAGTACGCCCCGGGACTCCAGCAGAACTGTGGTCGGCAGGAGCCGGCCACAGTGGAAGGCTGCAGAGTGGCCACAGAGACTAAGGGACAGAGATAGGGCAGAGACAGGGATAGAGACCAGCAGCAGAGATGGGAGCAGATCACCATATTGCAAAAAAGAGCTGCAAACAGCAAAGGGTTATCAGCTGTATAACTGTGTTTTCAGCCACATGGGCAGATATATGTGGAACCCTGTAGGAGCTGATGTATAGAGTTTATGAACATACATTTATAGGTAAGCATAGGTCTCTTAAGCGCAGAAGGCAGAGGGGAGAGGGAGACCAAACGCCGAAGAAGAGGGAAACAGGCATCCTTTCACCCAAGGCAGCCCAGCTGTGATTAAAGATGTTATCGGAGAGATCCATCTGAGCTGGAAGGGGAGAGCCACCCACTCTCCCGGCAGGCCAACGGGCACTCATACATCACTGGTGACACTGGAGACGGTTAACGCCCGACCTCCTCCACCACCCATCTCTCATGAATTGCAATTGTGGATTTCTCTGACTTCTCATGTCCCCTCCCTACTCCTCCATCCTCTCCCCACCCCTGTAATTTCCCCTGGAGCATCTTCCTCTATGAGACAGTGTCTCTTTCAAGAAGGGTCACTGGGGGAGAGTCAGGGGTGTGGGATGGTCCATGGTAGGTCACTGGAAGACAGTCAGGGATGGGGAGGGGAGAGTCGGGGGTGTTGGATGGTCTGTGCTGGGTCACTGGAGGAGAGTCAAGGATGGAGAAGGGAGAGTTAGTGATGTTGGATGGTCCATGCTGGCTCACTGGGGGAGAGTCAGGGATGGAAAGGGGAGAGTCAGGGGCATTGGATGAGCAAGGAATGTGTTGTGTAATTCTGGTGTATCTTCCCAAGTGCACAGTATAGTGCACCTGGAAGGTGCTCAGTACACCCATCACCCCCACCTCCACTGTGGAGGTGGCAGGAAGGGCAGGGCTGGTACTGCCTCTCCACTCCTTCAGCTGGACAACTTTCTGGGAACCCAGGTGGCAGTGGGTAGGGGTCTCCACATGGGGGCCAGGTGTTTTCCTCCTTCAGTCCCTGGGTGAGTGGCACCTGTCCATCTCAAGTTGAGCTGCTGAGTCACCCAGCACTGTTCCCTGCCCAACTGTGCTGTGCCAATTTCTCCCCCATCATCCTCCAGTGGCTGCCCTAGGTGAGGGTCTGGGAGCGGGTGGGGGCGCAAGCACATTTCTTGTGTTATCAGCAAACAAGAAGGGAACTGTGCTCCAGGGAACAAAATTAAATTCTCAGCTTCTCCTTGTCCACTTCAGAAACTACTGATTTACAGTAAGACAGCAGGGCTGCAGCAGGTGACCCTGGTCTGCGCTTCTGGACCAGTGATGATCCGGTCTTGGGGGGCAGTCAGAGGGAGGGGACCTTCCCAGGATGGTCCAAGCCTGGTGGAAGGGTCAGGAAGGGGTCTAAGTGTCCCTTGGAAGGGATGGGCAGGGAACGTGGTGCCAGGGGAAGGGTGGGGCAGACCAGGGCCACCTCGGAAGCTGCGTGTGCCTGGGAGCTAAAGATGGTGAGGCCAAGGGCAACACTTCCCTCCCACTGTTCTCTGTCCCTCATCACTGGGAGACCGCACCCCAGGATGGGGGTCAGGTGTTGAGGGGAGGTCGACAGAGCCAGAGCTAGACAGGAGGGCATAGGCTTCCACCCCCATCCCCCATGCCCATTCCCCCACACTGTGCTCTGGGCAACCCCACTGCTTCTGTCTGTAAGTCATCACTCAACCAATTAGCAGTATTTATTAAGATCTTACCATGTGCAGGCTGACTGAAGCCTTGCCCTGGGCTGAGGCCATTTTTTTAAGGTATTTGTTAAGCGTTTACTATGTGCCAGGCACTGTACTAAGCACTGGGATAGATACAAGCTAATCAGGATGGACACAGTCCCTGTCACATATGGGGGGCACAGTCTTAATCCCCATTTTACAGATGAGGGAACTGAGGCACAGAGAAGTAAAGTGACATGTCCAAGGTCACCCAGCAGATAAGTGGCGGAGTTGGCATTTGAACTCAGGTCCTTCTGATTCCCAGGCCCGGGCACTATCCACAAGGCCAAGCTGCTTTCCACTTTTACTTGGTTGGGCACACTGGAATTTTCCCCAGTCTGGCCCACGGGAGACCTGGATGGATATCAGAGCATTGTGTTGGGTGCCTACTATGTTGAAAACACAGAACTGAGCACCTGCTATGTTCAGAACACTCTGAGGGGTGCCTGCTGTGTGTAGTGTTATGAGTACTGCACTGGATGCTTACTGTAATTATAACAGTGGCATTTATTAAGCATGGACTATGTGCTCGGTGCTGGGGTGGGCAAAAGGTTACAGGGTTGGCCACAGCCCCTCTCCAGCTCAGGGCTCACAAAGGAAGAATCGGGAGGCCAAAAAGGTTCAGTGACTGGCCCAAGGTCACACAGCAGGTGAGGGGTAGAGCCAGGACTTGAGCCTGTGCCTGCTAACTCCCCTCCTCTATGCACTCTTCCCGGGGTACCTGCAGGATGCAATGGCCCCCATGGAGAGCCCGAGGGAGCCAGGGAGAGCTGGGAAGCCAGGGAGCTGGAGTACTGGAGAGACAGGGAGAGCAAGGGAGTCAGGGAGAGCTGGGGAGCCAGAGGGACCGGGGAGAGTCAGAGAAAATGGGGGTGCAGGAGAGAACCTTGGAACCCGGTCCATTCTTGACTCTCCATTTTTGACTCTCTGACCCTTGACTTCTCCCCACCTTGGCCCCTCCCTCCCTGCCCCACCTGCTACCCCTTACCCACCTCCCCCCACATTTCCCGGGTGCTGATACACTTTACTGTAACTGGTAATTGGCACTGTTAGCTTTGTAATTAAAAAAACAACTTTTTGCCTTTATACTTGAGATGATAATGGAGCACGTAAAAATTAATTAAAATGAGATGAATTGCCTTCAGTAAACTGTATGGAAAGAAACGGAGAGGGGAGAAGAAAGGAGGGGAAAGAAGAGATGAGGGGAGGAGGGAAAGGAGGGGACAAAAAAGGGAAGAAAGGGAGAGGAGAGGGAAAAAGGATCACTGTGGGAGAGTTAGGGATGGAGAGGGGAGTGTCAGGGATATTGCATGATCTCTGCTGGGTCACTAGAGGAGAGTCAAAGATGGAGAGTCAGGGGTGTTGGATGATCTGTGCTGGGTCACTGAGAGAGAGTCAGAGATGGAGAGGGAAGAGTCAGAGGTGTCGGATGGTCTGCACTGGGTCATGGGTGAGAGTCAAGGGTGTTGGATAATCCCTGCTGGGTCACTGGGGGATAGTCAGAGATGGAGAGGAGAGAGTCAAGGATGTTAGATGGCCTGTGCTGAATCACTGAGTAGAGTCAGAAATGGAATAATAATTGTGGTATTTGTTAAATGTTTACTCTGTGTCAAGACTGTACTAACCACAGGGGTAAATACAAGATCATCAGGTCCCACCTGGGGCTCACAGCCTAGTAGGAGGGAGAACAGGTATTGAATCCTCATTTTGCAGATGAGGGAATTAAGGAACAGAAAAGTTAAATGACTTGCCCAAGGTCACACAGCAGCTACGTGATAAAGCAGAGATTAGAACCTAGGTCCTCTAACTCCCAGGCCTGGGCTATTTCTACTAGGCCACGCTGGAAAGAGTAGTAGCAGTAATAGTAGTAGCAGGAGCAGCAACAGCATTTATTATTTGGGAAGCAGTGTGGAAAGAGCTCAGGCCTGGGACTCGGGTGACCTGGGTCCTAATCTGGCTCCATCACTTGCCTGTTGGGTGACTTAGGGCAGGTCACTTAATTTCTCTATAAAATGGGAATTAAATTCCTGCTCAATCAGTCAATCAATGGTATTTATTGAGCACTTACTATGTGCAGAGCACTGTTCTAAATACTTGGGAGAGTACAATACAACAGAGTTAGCAGACATGTTCCCTGCCCATAATGAGCTTCCAGTCTGTTCTCTCTCTTATTTTGACTGTGAGCCCCATGTGCGAGAAGGACTGTGTCTGACCACTGTGGGAGAGTCAGGGACAGAGAGGGGATTCCTTAGTACAGCAGAGTCCTTGGCATATGGTAAGCACATAATGAATAACATCATTATCAAGTGCCCTCTACAGCACCCTGTTCTGTGCTCCTACTGATTTAGGTTTCTGAGATAGGAAGAGTTTGTCCTTTCATAACCCCTTCTTATGGGGGATGTTTTCATTCCTCTCCCTCAGGCATCAGGAACTGAGTTGGGCCCCCACTCCTGCCCTCACCCCATCTCGGGTAGGAGGGAGCCGGCTCCAGAGCAGGTCATCTATGAAGGCCACTAGCCCCTGGAAGAGCAATGGACCCCACTGGTCCTGCGCCTTACCTATCCCCCCCTGTCCCCGCACCAGTGACCGCATCTCCAGAGATCCGCCTGTTCCCGCCTGTCCTGCCCCTGCTCAGCAGACAGATCTTTCCTGCCGCCTTTCAGCCAATCCTATCCTCCCCTTAACCTCTTGGCCAATCGGTTCCTCTCTGCAACCTCTCAGCCAGTGGGGTGCTTCAGCATCACCTTCCAAGCCTTGTGCCTCTCTGACATTTTTGAAAAATGGGAAAAACAATAAAACAGGTGCAAAAATAGATGTCATTGTGGAAAACATTTCTTCTGACCTTTTTAATATTCCTGCATAATCGTCCGCCATTTAAATACCCTGCCCTGGCATCATTGGTGTGGGTCCCCTCCCCAACACACATACATAGCAGCCCAGAAACAGCACCTGGATTATAGCCCAGATCACTGCCCCAAACAGATGTTCAGTATAGCGTACAGTAGGTGCTCAGGAAAGGGTTCTGCTCACAGCAGGTGCACAGTACAGTGCTCAAAGGGTGCTCAGTAAATAATATTGGAAGAATGAATGTATAAATCCAAGCACCCACTTAAGGATCCTGATGTTGGGATGCCCCAATGGGAGTTTGCCCCTTTCTGAATCCTGGACAGACCGTCTCTCCCCCATCCTTTAGCCCATGTTTCCCCACTCCTCAAGAACCGCCAGTGCTTGCCCACAGAAACTCCTTACCATCGACTTTAAAGCACTCAATCACCTTGTACTCTCCCACTTCACCTCGCTGTTCTCCTACTACAACCAGCCCGCACACTTTGCTCCTCGGGAGCCAACCTACTCTCTGTACTTCAATATCATCTATCTCACCGCCGACCACTCGCTCACTTCCTGCCTCTGGCCTAGAAGGCCTCCCTCTTCATATCCAACAGAAAATTACTCTGCTACCTTGAAAGCCTGACTGAAGGCACATCTCCTCCAAGAGGCCTTCTCTGACAAAGCCCTCATTTCCTCTTTTCTCACTCCCTTCTGAGTCACCTGATTTGTTTCCTTTCTTTACCTCTCCCTTAGCTTCAACAGTGTACAAGGCACTTTTGTACATAGCCATAATTTATGTATTCATATGAATGTCTGTCTCCCCCTCTAAACAGAGAGCTTGTTATGGACAGGGAATGTATCTACCAACTCTGTGTACTGTTCTGTCCCAAGCACTTAGTATAGTACTCTGCACACAGTAAGCGATTGAGAAATATGGTTGAATGATCCTTGTGTCCAGGATCTGATCTGACTCCTCCCCTAGCCAGGGTCAGGGGACAGAAAATGATGAACGAAGCCCAGGAAAAGTCTCCTAGGAGCAGGCGGGGGAGAGAAACAGGTGGGGGAAGGAGGTGGCTGGTCATGGGGTGGCGGGGAGTGGGCAGGGAATGGAGAAGAAGGGAGGCAGGGGATGGGAGGGGAGGTCTCCACAGATGAGCGGTTTTAATTAGGTAGACCCAGGAGCTTATGCTGATGAGCAGCCTCTTCTAATCAGCTTATTTAAAAAAACACATTTTTAACAGCCAAAATAGTTTCAAAAATGGTAATTGTTAAGAGAAACAGAACAGGATGGAGGGGAGCAGGTGGGGAAGGAGCCAGGGCAGACAAGGGGGTGATCAGGCGTGACCACGGGAGTGACCTCGCATGACCATGGGAGTAACCAGGGGTGACTGGGGGAAGGAGACCGTGTCAGGCCATGGGGATAACCATGGATGACCAGAAGGGTGACCACAGGGGTGGGTGGGACAGATGTGGGGGTGACCGACCATGACGGGGGGTGGCCAGAGTGGTTGAGTGGCTGGAGCTGGCCCTTAGGAGGGGACTGAGGGTGGCCAGGAGAAGGGGACCTGAGTGGACCATGGAGATACCTGGGGGTGACTAAGGGGATGACCTCAAGGGTGGTTGGAGTGACCATGGGGGTTACTGTGAGGACAGGTGAGGTGGATCTATTCCTCCTCTCATCGCGGCCTCATCTCCCTCCTCCCTTCAGTCCACTGGAGCTATCTCTTAGCTACTCCCACCACGGAGCTTACTAATCTATGGTATTTATTGAGTGCTTACTGTGTGCAGAGCCCAAAATGCATGGGAGAGCACAATATACTAATTTATTTAAATGTCATCTTGCCCTGTAGACTGAAAAGTCCTTGAGGGCAGGGATTGTGTCCACTAACTTTATTGTATTGCATTCTCCCAAGCTCTTGGTACAGTCATCTACACACAGTAAGTGATCAATAAATACCATTGATTGATCAAGGAGCTTACAGTCTGCTATGTGCAGATCACTGTACTGGTGCCTACTGTGGAGAGAGCACTGTGTTGAGTATGTTCTGTGTGCACAGCACTGTACTGCATGCCCACTATGGGCTGAGTGCTGTGGTGGTTCCCTGCTATGTATAAATTGCTGTATTGGGCACCTATTGAGTGCAAAGAGAGAGACAGGGAGAGAGAAATGGAGTCGGTGGAGAGAGGAAAACATGAAAGAGAGAAGACAAGAAGGTCTTCCGTTAAAGAAGTAAGCATTTCAGAGCTGACCCTAGGGGGCAGGGGCTGTGGCCTAGGCAAGGAGAATTCAGGGGTTCCCAGGTGGCTGATGCAGTGGAGCTGCTAGCCAGGGGTCTCCCAACACCCCTAAATAAGGTGTGGTCCTGGACCTCAGCAAGGCAGCCTCAGGACTGATGAATCAATCATCAATTAATCAACAAATCAAGGCGGGGCCATGAGCCTCCTCCAGTTCTCTCTCTCTCTCTCTCTCGCTCTTGCTCTTGCTCGCTCTGAGGTTTTGTTTTCTGTTCCTGGATCACCGACGTGATGATACTGTTCCAAGAAATAATAATAATAATAATAATAACAATAATGGTATTTGTTAAGCACTGACTATTTGCCAAGCACTGAACTAAGTGTGGGGTAGATGCACGGTAATCAATCAATCAGTGGTATTTATTGAGTGCTTTCTGTGTGTGGAGCATTGTACTAAGCACTTGGCAGAGTACAATAGAACAGAGTTGGTAGACATGTTCCTGGTCTTCAATGAGTCTTTCAGTCTAAAGGGGGAGACAGACATTGATAGAAATAAATAAATTACAGATCTGTACATAAGTGCTGTGGGGCCGAGGATGGGTAAATACCAAGTGCCCAAAGGGTACAGATCCAAGTTCATAAGCGACGCAGATGGGAGAGGGAGTAGTGGCAAAGAGGGCTTAATTGGGGAAGGCCTCTTGGAAGGGAAGTGACTTTAGTAAAGCTTTGAAGGTGGAGAGAGTGACCTTCTGGTGTACACAGAAGGGGAGGGAGTTCCAGGCCAGAGGGAGAATATGGGGAAGAAGTTGGCAGGTTGGACATGGGGCTCACAGACTAATTAGGAGGGAGAATAGGGATCTGATCCTCATTTTCAGATGAGGAAACTAGGTGAGTGAAGTGAAACGGCAAAGGCCAAAGCCATCAGCTCGCCCTGAAATCCACCCCAAAGTCAAATCATCTAGTGCTCCCCGCAACGGCCGAGCTCCCCCTTGCAACTTCCGCCCCGACCCCAGGCTTCTGGAGGGGCCAGGCCGGGGGGTTGGTGTCCGGAGACCAGTGGGCATCACTTCCAATTCCCAGACCTCCTCTCCGGTTTCCGGCACTTCCCCCTGGGGCTCCGGTCGCCTGCAATCAAACGCGTAATTAATTTCTAAACACCTCCGTGGAGCGCGGTAATTTGTCAAGTTGGGTTGCTAATAGAATTAAGCTTTTTATCAGCGATGAGCAAGTGAAGGTAAGAAAAAAAAAAGAATTACAGGGCTGTTTGCCTCCCTGCTTTACGGCTGGGATTTGGATGAAAGCTTCGATGGAGGCTTCCCTGACGTGACCTGAAAACATCTGCAGGATACACCCGTAGCCAGGCCCTCACCCATCTATACCCAGGCCCTCATGTGACCCACTCTCATCCCGGCCCCTGTGGGACCCACCTGGATCCAAGCCCCCATGGAAAACCCAGCGTCTCAGCGAGCACACGCCCAAAGGGGTGGGTGATTCGGGGTGGGAAAGGGGGTGCACCACTACCCTCACGAGGGAGGGGGCAGGGCGACATCAAGTGTAGACTGAGCATTCATGTGGACAAAGAGTGCTCCTCACACATCCTACTATTAGCTCCTTGAGGGCATGGAGATTGTCTACTAACTCTACTGTCTTCTTCCCAGTGCTCAGGACAGTGCTTTGCACACAGTAGACAGTAATCTCCTGGAGGGCAGGGATCATATCTATTAACTCAACAGTCCTCTATGCAGTGCTCAGTACAGTGCTCTATACACAGTAGACTGTCAGCTCCTGGAAGGAAGAGATCATGTCCCCTACTTTTTGTCCTCTCCCCAGTGCCTAGTCCCGTACTCTGCACAGAGTATAGGCTCAGTAGATTTGCTGGGTGACTGACGGTCAGTGTGGAGCACAGAAGCCCAGCCCTGGGGAGCAGTGAGTGTCACCACCCTGCCTCAGACAGACGGACAGTCGTGACTGAACCCTGCAGCCTGGCGACCTGGCGGCTGAGCAAGGAGCCTCCCCAGGAGGGGAAATCCATCTTCTGAGCACGAGGCCTTGAGATCCCGCATGAGAGCGTAACATAAAGACGTGCAACTGGTGAACGCAAATCTGTCCCATAAAGTCCGCAGGAAACAACTTCTGTGCGGACCCTGTTCCGGTTCCCCTTTCCCAACATCCCACTGACTGCAACGGCTGGGGGAGACTGTCCCAGAACTCCAGTCCCTCTCCCAGTCGGGTGATTTACTCGCTCTAATCTCCTACTTTCCAGTCCATCCGCCCCTCTGTCCATCTCTCTGGCCATGGCTCGTTGACCCCGATTAGTTGAGGACATGGGGAAACATTTTTCAGAGGAAATTCTGTTCAATTTTGTCTCTGGATGGTTGGAGAGCTGCCATAAATCAGCCCCACCGAGTCTGGGCCACTCTGGCTGGCAGTGGCTTGAGCACGGCCCCCTGGCCCAGGGAGAGAGGGGGACAGAAAGGGAGATAGAGACAGAGACAGGGAGGGGAAGGGGGGAGGGAGAGAGAGAGAGAGAGAGTAAGGAAGAGAGAGAGAGAGAGAGAGCAAGAGAGAGAGAGCGCACCCCCAGTTGGGTTTGCAGGGGACTTGGGGGGACCTAGGTTTTAGGCTGGGAGTCAGGGTGACATTGATGACTGACACAAACGCCTGCAGTGCAGGAATCATATCTACTAATTCTATTGTCTTCTCCCCATCACTCAGTACGGCACTTTGCACACAGTAGATTGTCAACTCCTTGAGGGATGGTAGCATGTCTACCGACTCTACTGTCCTCTCCTGGTGCACACAGAGAATCAGAGAGAGAGAGAGAGATAGCGACACCCTGGCAGCACTCTGGACCTATTAATCAATCAATTCTATTCACTGAACTCTGCACGCAGTAGACTGGAAGCTCCTCGAGGGCAGGGATTGTGTGTACTAACTTTACTGTTCACTCCCCAGGGTTCAGTACAGAGCTCTGCACACAGTATATTTGTAAGCTCCTGAGGTCAAGGATCATATCTCCTGACTCTATTGAACTCTCTCCAGCACTCAGTACAGTGCTCTACACAAAGGCGACTAAGCTTCTCAAGGGCAGAGATCATATCTACTGACTACTGTCCTCTCTCCAGCGCTCAGTATAGAGCTTCTGAGGGAAAGACAGAGAAATATGGAGCAGGAGTGAGGGAGAGGGAGACAAAGACAGGGAGCAGAAAGTTGAGAAAGAAGAAAACAGAGGGAGAGAGGGTAGGGGGGAAGAGGAGGAAAAGAGAGAGACAGAAAACCCAAAGTGTCACACAGAGCAAGACAGTGAAAGGGACCGAGGGAAAGGACAGAGATGGGCAGAGATAGAGAGTGACAAAGAGAAACAGAGACAGACCCAGAGGAAGGGAGACACAGAGGGATACAGAGGCAGAGAGGGAGGGAGACATACAGAGACACAGAGAAGGAGACATACAAAGAAACCAAGAGGGAGGGAGACACTCCGACACAGAGGGAGAAAAGCAGAGAAACCCAGACGGAGATACAGAGAATCAGAGGGAAACACAGAGCAACAGTTCAGCAGCACTCTGGACCCACCAATCAATCAATTCTATTTATTGAGCACTTACTGTGTGCAGAGCACTGTACTAAGTTCTTGGGAAACTACAAAATAAAGGAGTTGGTAGAAATGTTCCCTGTCCACAACGAGCTTACAGTCTAGAGAACCTATCTGGATGGGGTAGCCCCTGCTCGGTGGTGGAGACTTGGAGGGGAAGGAATTTTTCCCTCTTCACCTCAGAGCAGAGGGTTAATTTAAATTTTATCTTTGATCTTCTCCTTCACCCTCCCTTATTTATTTCATTTTCCAGGTGGAAGCAGAAGGAGATTTATAATTCAATGTGAGATAGAAATCACATTTCTGGGGCAAAAACCTCATAATCCCAAGATCTGGCCTGGCCCCTCTGCAGTCTGGACACCCCTAGCCAGACGGGAGTTCTGCAACTGGGACTGACAAAAACCCAAACCGCCCAAGGGACTCAACCCACGGAGAAACAATAACAATCCATCAGTGGAGCCTGTATTAGGTCCTCAGTCTGTGCCAAGCACTGTGCGGAGACCTGAGGCAGATAAAAGACAATCCTTTGAACAGAGTCCCATCCCCCATGGAGCCTCCAGTCCAAGGGGGATGGGAGCAAGAATCTCCCCATTTGAGAGGTGAGGAAACTGAGGCCTGGAGAGGTTCAGTGACTTGCCCCAGTATCCTGGGTCTCCAAAGACTGTGCCCACAAGGGGCCATTGTTGCAGGAGACAAGAGGGATGACTCTCACAGGCCTGACTTGGGCATGGGGGATATCTGGGAAGGCAAGAACCAGACCAGTTTGGCATCCCAGTGGAAGTGGGTGCTTGGATTAGTACAATTCCAGCAGAAAACACATTTCTGCCCTGGCAGGACTAGCAGTCGGATTGAAGAAATGCAGAGACAGACAGTTGAGCTTCAGTGGGGCAGGAAGAACAATTCTGGTCAAGCGGGAAACATCAGGAGTGTGGAAAAGGGAATGGAGTGACACGTGTGTCACGGAGCCACTGAGGGTAGCCAGTGGGTCTGGGGAGGGGGCAGTCGGGGAAGGCCTCCTGGGGAGCAGAGTGCCTAGTGGAGCTGAAAAAGGGGCTGTCCCGGGCCGGGGGCGGCAGAGCTGAGGGGGCAGTGGGCACATTTGTGGCGATGGAAAGGAAGGACAGACTGGTGCACAGCCTCAAAGCCAATGCTTCGGGCAGACTGGCGCCCAATTTTCTGTGTAGAGTCATCCTGTGGGGATCAGCCTGTCCCGCCCTCACACCCCACCAAAACAGCAGCAATACTTTGCCTCCCTCAGTCTCACAGAGTGGAAATTACCGGGAAATAAAAGAATAAAAGTAATTAAACTCTCTGATTAGAATTCAAGTAGTGTATACCTCCAAAACCAATATGAACACCAAGCTTCATGAAAATTAGGCTTAATAATGCACATTATATTTCTGTGTTCTAACAAAGAGGTCTTAAAATATCACTGGGGATGGCAGCCTGATTCTGGAGGGTTGGAGGGGAAGCCATTCGGTTGGGTCTGGGGACCCACAGACAGGAAATGACTTCCTAGTAACCACGCCAGCTCCCCGTCCCCGCCCCAAGACCTGAACACAGCCCTTCCCCATGACCCCGAGAGTAAAGATGGCAGAAAACCTCATCTTATTATGATGATGGTGGTGGTGATTATTATTATTAATAATAATACCAATAATGATGATGCTATTTGTTAAGTGCTTCCTATGTGCCAAGCACTGTACTAAGCACTGGGGCAGATACACGATTATCAGGTCAGACACAGTCCCTGTCACTCACAGGACTCCCAGTCTAAGAGGGAGGGAGAACAGGTATTGAATCCCTATTTTACAGATGGCGAAACTGAGGCCCTATGAAGTGGACAGAGCACGGGCCTGGGAGTCAGAAGGAACTAAGTTCTAATCCCAGTGCCATCACTTCTCTGCTGGGTGACCAAAGGCAAATCATTTAACTTCTCTGTGCCTCAGTTCCCTCATCTGCAAAATGGGAATTAAGACTGTGACCCCCTGTGTGGGACATGGGACTGTTTCCAACCTGATTAGCTTGTATCTACTCCAGAGCTTAGTACAGTGCCTGGCACAGAGTAAACACTTAACAAATGGCAAAAAAAAGTGACCTGCCCAAGGTCACAAAGCAGGCAAGGGGCAGGGCAGAGATGAGAACCCAGGTCTCCTAACTCCTAGGCCCGGGTTTCCTCTATTAAACTATACTACTTCCTGGAGACGGGGAAGACAAAATGAGCCCAACTTCTCTCTTCCTTGATGCAGCCTGGGAGCCCAGAAGTGAGTGCGAGAGGCAGTCTGAAACTGGGCTCTACCCAGGTCAGAGCTCAGCGGGTTTCGCCTTGGGCGGACTCTGGCCTCGCACTGTTCCAGATCAGAAGGAGATATGCTCGCTCTTTATTCATAATCAAAGCCCCAGGAACGCATAATCCTCTCTGTCCTCCCTCGCGCGCGTATGTTTCTGTTTTAATAAAAATGGAAAGTTTCGCTCCGAGCAAGAGCAGCTAAGATTAGAGTGAAACCAGGCATCCGCCCTCCGGAGGGCAGTGAGGAAAAGCCAAGCCAGGTTTAGTTTTTCTGTGGCGGGAGCTGGAGTGGGGGAATGTCTTGAAATGTTTCCTCTCTGGGTTTGGAAGGTTTTGTCACACAGATGTATTTCAGCAACATGAGATTGGGAAGCTGGTTGGTGTTCCCACCCCTCTGCCCACCCACCACGGAGGAAAACAATCCAGCTTTGCATAACTGGAGAGATTACTTTCAGTTGGGTAGTTACAGCACAATGATGGTGATGATGATGATGATAATAATAACAGTTAAGCATTTACTCTGGGCCAAGCACTATAGTAAGCACTGGGATAGATAAAGAATAATCAGGTAGGACACAGTCTATGTGGGGTTCTCAGCCTAAGTATGAGGAAGAAAAGATATTTTATCCCCATTTTACAAATAAGGTACTAAGACATGGAGATGGGAAATGACTTGCCCAAGTTCATACAGCAGGCTGCGGGGAGAGCTGGGACCCAGGCTGGGCTGCCTCCTGAGAGCGCCTCTGGGCCAGAGCAGATGCAGTCGGCCACAGTCTCTGGTGAACCACCAGGAGATGACGCTAAGGCACTCGGCCAGTGGACAGACCAGCCCTGGGTGTGGTGGGCAGCGGGTTGGCGGGGGGGGGGATGCTATAAACATAATAATAATTGTGGTATTTGTTAAGTGCTTATTATGTGTCAATCACTGTACTAAGCATTGGGGTGGTTACAAGCAAATCAGGTTGGACACAGTCTGTGTCCCACGTGGGGTTCACAGTCTCAATCCCATTTTACAGATGAGCTACCTGAGGCACAAGGTCACACAGTAGACATATGACAGAGCTGGGATTAGAACCCACGACCTTCTGACTCCCAGGCCCGTGCTCTACGTACTATGCCATGAGACACCACGGTGGTGGGCAGACCAGAATGGTGGGCAGAGGTGGGGGTCGCTCTCTGGGAGTGGATGGCCGGGAGGCACCACACTGGCGGATGGACTAGCCTGGAGAGTGGCAGGTGGAAGGGGGCCGCTCTCTGGGAGTGGACATCCAGAAGACAGCACAGTGGAGGATGCAACAGTGTGGTGGGCAGTGGGTAAATGGGGGCTGCTCTCCAGGAGCAATGACATTGGAAGATCCAGACACAGCTGTGTGACAAGAACCATCAAGCTCCCAGTGTGGGTGGGACTGCCTATAACAAATGGTCCTTTCAGCTACACCTGCCTGCACAGACAATATTTCACCAGAACTAGTGTCAACTCTGAAAATGAAGGATGTTTTTTCTCTCTCTCTCTTTCCCTACTTCTGTCTCCCTCTTTGTCCCTCCCTTGCTCCCTCTCTTCTTTCTCTCGCTCTTCCTTCCCCTTTTCCCTCTCTTCCCCCTCTCTTCCTCCTCCCCACTCTCTCTCCCCTTTTCTCCCTTTCCTCTCTCTCTTGCATATACTGGTCTCCTGCCCAACACGCCCCTTACTTCTCCCTTTCCTCTCTCTCTTGCATATACTGGTCTCCTGCCCAACACGCCCCTTACTAAACCTATCTGTGGGAGACAATTCCAGGGATAATTCTGGAAGACCTTGGACAAATCAGTCAATGGCATTTATTGAGCACTTACTGTGTTCACAGCATTGCACTAAGAGTTTGGGAAAGAACAATTTAATAGAGGTGGTAGATATGATCCCTGCTCACACAGTCTAGAGCAGGAGACAGACGTTAAAATAAATGGTGGATATGTATATAAGAACTGTGGGGCTAAGGGTAGGGTGAATAGCAAATGCTTAAAAGGGACACAGCCAAGTGCAGAAGGGAGAAGGAGTAGGGGAAATGAGGGCTTAGTGGAACAGAAGTGATCTTGATAAGGCTTTCAAAGTGGGTAGAGTGGTGGTCTGTTTTACGTACATGAAGGGGGAGGGAGTTCCAGGCAAGAGTGAGGACGTGACAAGGGATTGTTGGCAGAGAGACAGATGAGATAGATGAGACCAAGAAAAAGAGAGTAATTTGGCATTGGAGAAGCAGAGTGAGTGGGCTGGGTTGCAGTAGGAGATCATAGAGGTAAGGTAGGAGGGAGCTGGTTGAGTATTTTAAAGCTGAAGGAAAAGAGTGTCTGGGTGGTGCAGGGGTAGATGGGCAGTGATTGGAGGTTTCCGAGGAGTGGGAGGGGTGGACTGAAACTACTTTTAGAAACATAATTAGGGAAGCAGAGTGAAGTAACGATTGGAGTGGGGAGAGACAGGAGGCAGGGAGGTCAGCAAGGAGGCTGATGCAGTAATAAAGGTGGATAGCGTAGGTGCTTGGATCCACACGGTAGCAGTCTGGATGGAGAGGAAAGGAAGGATTTTAATGATTTTGTGAAGGCAGAACCGACAGGATATGGTGACAGACTGAATATGTGGGTTGAATGAGATGAGTCAAGGATAACACCAAGATTACAGGCTTGTGAGATGGGGAGGATGGTGTTGTTATCTACAGTGATAAGAAAGGCAGTGGGAGGACGGGGTTTCAGAGGGAAGATGAGTTTTGTTTTGGACATGTTTAGTTTGAGATGGTGGGACATTCAGGTGGCGATGACCTGAAGGCAGGAGTAAATATGAGACTGCAGAGAAGGAGAGTGGGCAGGACTGGAAATGGAGATTTAGGAATCATCCACGTAGAAATAGTAGTTGAAGCCATGGGAGTGAATGGGTTCTCTGTGTGAAAACTGGAGAATAGAAAGGTAGCATCTTGCTGCTCTCCTACTACAACCCAGACCATACATTTTGCTCCTCTATTGCTAACCTTCTCACTGTTCCTCCATCTTGTATATCTTGCCGCCGACCACTCACTTACATTCTGCCTTTGGCCTGGAACGCTCTCCCTCTTCATATCCAACAAACAATTACTCTCCCCCTGCATCAAAGCCTTGTTGAAGGCATATCTCCTCCAAGAGGCACTCCCTGACTAAGCCCTCTTTTCCTTTTCTTCCACTCCCTTCTGTGTTGTCCTATAATTATCCCTCCTCCCAGCTTGACAGCATTTATGTACATGACTGTAATTTATTTATTTATATTAATGTCTTCCTCCACCTCTAGACTGTAAGCTCATTGTGGGCAGGAAATGTATCTGTTATACTGTTGTATTGCACTCTCCCAAGTGCTGAGTACAGTGCTCTGCACACAGTAAGTGTTCAATAAGTACAACTGACTGACTAATATTTATAAAGGGCTTACTGTGGCTTACTGCCCTGGCACTTACTGTACGAGTGCTAGGGCAGAATACACAGATGGGAATTAGCTATGGTAGAAGAACTGTCTGAATTTTTTTCAAAGGCTTCGAATAATAATAATAATTATTATACTATTTGTTAAGTGCTTACTATGTGCCAAGCACTGTACTAAACACTGGGGTAGATTCAAAATAATCAGGGCAGTCCAAGTCCCTGTCCCACACAGAACTTACAGTCAAAGGGGGAGGGAGAACAGGTATTGAATCCCCCATTTTACAGATGAGGTAACTGAGGCCCAGAGAAGTGAAACGAATTGCCCAAGATCACTTGGCAGAGAAGTGGCAGAGCCAGGATTAGAACCCAGGTCCTTCTGACGCCTGGGCTTGTCCTGCTGGGCTGTGCAGTTTCTGCTTAGCTTCTCAGCACTTCTTTGGGTGGCACTTTGCTGGGCTCAGCTGGAAGTCTCCTGGATTCCATGAACCCACAGGGGATGAAATCCTGGAGCAGAAATAACAGGCTCCGAGCCTCGCCCTGACCCACTCCTCAGGCGAGACTCTAATGGCCATCCATAAATCTCCTCACTTCCACACACAGCCGGGCCCTGGGTCTGATTTTCAGATTGCAACATTTTAAGGGTAAGAGAATCAGTTTGTTTCGATATCTCCAATCTGACAGCCTTTGGGTGGATGGGGCATTTTAAATGGTTGCCCATCCACCTTCGCATCAAACAAAAACTCCTTACCATCAGCTTTAAAGCGCTCAATTACCTTGCCCCCTCTCGCTTCACCTCACTGCTCTCCTTCTACAACCCAGCCCGCACACTTCGCTCCTCTGGTGCCCACCTACTTACTGTACCTCAGTCTCGTCTACCTCACACCAACCTCTTGCCCAAGTCCTGCCTCTGGTCTGGAACGCCCTCCCTCTTCTTATCCAACAGGCAATTACTCTCGCCACCTTCAAAGCCTTATTAAAGGCACATCTTCTCCAAGTGACCTTCCCTGACTAAGCCTTTATTTCCTTTTCTCCCACTCTCTTCTGCATGGCCCTGACTTGCTCCCTTTGTTTACCACCACCCCCACATCACTTATGTCCATATCTATAATTTATTTGTTTATATTAATGTCTGTCTCCCCCTCTAGACTGTAAACTCACTGTGGGCCGGGAATGTGTCTGTTAGATTGTTGTGTTGTACTTTCCCATGTGCTTATTATAAATACGATTGATTGAAGTGCCAGGAATCAGGGGAGTCCCTAGAATCTTCTTTGGGAGTCCCAGAGAAGCAGCCATGGCCTAGGGAATAGAGCACAGACCTGGGATTCAGAAGGACCTGAGCTCTAATTCTGGCACCATCATTTGTTTGCTGTGTGACCTTGGGCAAGTCACTTAATTTCTCCATGCCTCAGTTACCTCATCTGTAAAATGGGGATTGACTGTGAGTGCTAGGTGAGACATGGGCTGTATCCAACATGACTTAACGTGTATCTACTCCAGTGCTTAGTAGAGTGCCTGGCACAGAGAAAGCATTTAACAAATACCTTTAAAAAAAATCTGCAGGGAACCTGAACACTGGGTTACCAGGAAAGGCATGGGGATCTTTGTCTTTCTCTAACTCTCCCTTTTCTTTCTCGCGAAAGCAGTCCTGACAGGTGAGTAGAGAGGGGAGGCAATGGTCGTGCTGAAACCACATGGCCTAATGGATAAAGCATAGGCCTGGGAATCAGAGGACCTGGGTTCTAATTCTGTCTCTGACTCAGTTTCTTCATCTGTAAAATGGGGATTTAATACCTGTTCTCACTCCTACTTAGATTATGAGCTCCATGTGGGGCAGGGACTCTGTCTGACCTGATGATCTTGTATCTACCCCAGCGTTTAGTTCAGTGCTTGGCACAACGTAAGTGTTCGACAATGCCCCATGACTGTTATTATTGCGGTGATTGGAACTGAGAAGCAGCATGGCCTAGTGGCAAGAGCATGGGCTTGGGTGTCGGAGGACTTGGGTTCCAACCCTGGCACTGCCACTTATCTGCTGTTTGACCTTGGCAAGTCACTAAACTTCTCTGTGCATCAGTTACCTCATCTGTAAAATGGGGATTAGGACTGTGAGCCCATCGTGGGATGACCCGATTACCTTGTATCCATCCCAGAGCTTACAACAGTGCTTAGTACATAGTAAGCACTTAACAAATACCATAATAATAATTACTTTTATTGTTAATAATAACAGAAATTGGTTCTGGCAGAGCGAGTGTTGTCCGGCATGGTACGGCCGGGCTGCGTAAGGAGGACTGAGAGGAGGTGGAGGACTGGGGCAGTGAAGGAGGACCGGGAGTGGAGGACTGGGGGAGGATCCCAAAGAGCTTCCCTGTGCCCGGCCCAAGGATGCCCATGCAGCCACCGGGCAACCTGGAAGGGGCGAATGGCAAACCAGCCCGAGAAGGACGGCGGCGGGCACAGGTGGTGGGCACAGGTGGCGGATCAGACCATAAGCCCCCAGAACCGAATCCCGCCTCTGGTCCGTGCCCCAAGCAACAACCGCGACCCCAGACCCGCCACAACAACCACACACATCTCAAACCTTACGGGGTTGCTGGCCTCACAGCTCCCCGGGACACAGAAACATGACCGCTCCGGGGGTGGGAGGGAGGGAGGGAAGAGTGCGGTGGGTGGAGGTGCTGACCTTGCCAGGAAGGAGAAGGCAGCTCTAGGGGGCTTCCACACCCCTTGCCCCAGGCTGGCTGGAGTGTGTGTGTATAAGTGTCTGTGTATACTTGCACTAGCAACCCTTCTTCACCATCTCCTGTCCCTAAACTCACCTAGAGCAACCCCCCCACCACAGACATCTGCAGACTCACAGACACACACACACACACACACACACACACTCACAGACACACACACACACACACTCACAGACACACAAACACACACACACACACACCCCACTCACAGACACACACAGGCACAGATACCCACAAACACACCCACACACTCAAACAGTCTCGATCTCCATCCAAGTTGACCCGGGGCAGGTGGTCCAGCCAGCCCCGGGATGGACTTCCAGCAGGAAGAAAACTTTACTTCCAGGACCCTTCCCTGGCCTCCCCCTCCCAAATCCCAGCACTGTGACCGCCACATCTTCCCCTGCTCCCAGCCCTGGCTGGACTCCAGGACCGCTGCTCACTTGGGGCATTTCAGACCAAGGACAGAGCCAGCGCTGGCCCACACGGGACCGGACCAGACCAGACAGGGTCAGAGCCGGAGGGTTGCAGGGGAGAGGTTCAGAGCCTGGACCCACGATGGCTTTTTCCTCGCGCAGATCCAGAGCAAAACACACACACACACACACCCCTCCCCCCCCCCCCCCCCCCCCAAGAGAAGCAGATAGTGTAGCAGATAGGGCATGGGCCTAGGAATCAGAAGCTTCTAATCCCATCTCTGCCACTCGTCTGCTATGTGACCTTGGACAAGTAACTTAACTTCTCTGTGCCTCAGCTATCTCATCTGTGAGACTGTGAGCCCCCCTGGGACAGGGGCTGTGTCCAACCCAATTTGCTTGTATCCACCCCAGCGCTTAGTACAGCTCCTGGCACATAGTACACACAACAAATAGCAAAATAATTATTATTATCATTACTATTATGAACAGCTGCGGCTAGGGAGAGAGTTGTGTATAACCCACGAATCACACAACTGCCGTTCGGGACGGTTCATTCATTCATTTATTCAATCGTACTTATTGAGCGCTTACTGTGTGCTGAGCACTGTACTAAGCGCTTGGGAAGCACAAGTCGGCAACATATAGAGAGGGTCCCTACCCAACAACGGGCTCAGAGTCTAGACAACCCCATGCCGTGGTAACAACTGCGGTTCCCACCACACACACACACACACACCCCACAGTTGCCACCGCCGGCAGAGCACTGGCGGGAGGGGGAAGGGGGGGGTCGGGGGTCGTGGAGGCCTTGGCCCCTACCTGAGGATGGCGGTGTCTCCCTGTCGGACGGTGATGTTGTCGGTGCCCCGGGAGAAGTCGACGCTGCGCACCGGGAGCCCTGCGGGGAGAAGGCACAAGAGCCTGAGGACGAGCCGCGGCAGCCGCGTCCCGGCCGGCCGGACCCCGCCGCCCATGCTGCCCGCGGCCGCCCGAGCGGGCAAGCGGGCGAGCGGGCGGGCGGGCGAGGGGGCGAGCGAGCCCCGAGACCCCCCGCCCCCGCTCCGCAGCCCCACACACTCTTGGCGGGCCAACTGGCTCCGTGTGCGAGAAAACCCCGCACGATGGCAGCGGGGGCGGCAGCCACTTCTCCCTCCCCTTCCCTCCGCCCCCCTCCCCGTCCTTCCATCCTCCTCCGTCCCGCCTCCCCCCTCCCCTGTCCTTCCATCCTCCTCCATCCCGCCTCTCCACCCCGTTCTTCCCTCCTCCCTCCCTCCTTCCCGTCCATCAACCCTCCCCCCTCCTGTCCCTCCATCCCCTCCTTTCCTCCTCTCTCCACCTCCGTCTTTCCATCCTCCTACTTCCACCTTCCTCCACTTCCCTTCTCTTCTGCTCCACTCCCTTCTTCCATCCCTCACCCCTTTCCCACCCTCTTCCCTTGCACCCCTCCCTTCCACCTCCAATAGCTCTGAGGCGGATGGAGCTGGGGGACGGGTGGGGGTCATGAGGAGGGGCCTGGATAAGAGAGCAGCATTGTAAAATCCAAGGCCAAAGTTTCTGAGCCCTGACCCCTGACCCCCCACACCTCTCTCCCTCTGCAGGCCGTCATGGGGGGAAAGTAGCAGCTAGTGCAGCCTGCTGTTCAGAGGTGGGTCTGGGGACTCGGGGAATCTGTAGCCCCCCTGGGCCTCCCTCCACCTTTGCCGATTCCGAGGGGCTCAGGACCCCTCCCTCCTGGTGCCGAGGGGAAAAACTGAAGCCTCCCCTGGATGGATCCACCACCCCAAGGAACTAGCAGAGGTGCCTGGGCTGTTTGCTGTGGAGCTGCTGGAAGTCTTCAACCTGCCCTGCGGGGGGTTCTAGGCAGTACTTCTCAGGATGCCCCTAACCTAACCCCCGGGGTCACCCTTCTCAGGCCTCCAGCCACTGCCTGAACACTGTCATCCCCATCTGCTAGCTGAGATGTGGGTGTATATGTGAGGGTATGTGTGTATATGTGCTCAGCTGCCATAGGGGCCATGTGTATGTGTGTATATAATAATAATGATGGCATTTATTAAGCGCTTACTATGTGCAAAGCACTGTTCTAAGCGCTGGGGAGGTTACAAGGTGATCAGATTGTCCCATGGGGGGCTCACAGTCTTAATCCCCATTTTACAGATGAGGTAACTGCGGCACAGAGAAGTTAAGTGACTTGCCCAAGCTCACACAGCTGACAATTGGCAGAGCAGGGATTTGAACCCATGACCTCTGACTCCGAAGCCGGTGCTCTTTCCACTGAGCCACGCTGCTTCTCTATGTATCCAAGTGTACGTGCAGTGGGGTCGGTGGCCATCGTCAGTAGAGTCATCATGGAGCAGGACTGACAGCTGCCAAGGTGGCCAGTTCTATACCGTTGCGACAATCCAGCTTCCTTCCAGCTGGTTTGTCCCTTACCTGGAGAATGCCTGTGCACCTGGTCTCTGGCCTGATCTGCTCAGTATAGATACGGCACAGGATGACCTTACATCCAGTATTTTTATTTTCAGTGCCTGTGACTTTGGCTAAGTCACTTAACTTCTCTGAGCCTCAGTTTTCTCATCTGTAAAATCGGGTTCAATACCTGCTCTCCCCCCACCTCAGGCTGTAAGCCCCATGTGGGGACACGGACTGTGACTGACCTGATTATCATATGTCTGCTCACATGTTTGGCACAGTGCTTGGCACAAAGTAAGTGCTAACTTACATCACCATGATTATTCTCACCATGATGATGACCAATGACAGGGGTGGTAGGCAGCACCTGCAGCTCCTCCATACCTTTTAGCAGTTCTCAGTGAGAGGCCTGTCCCAGCCCCTCCCCCGTCACCACTGCCATTCCCACCCTTCAATTACACTTAACCACCCTTATTCTACATTAATTAAACACCAGTGGAGTAAGGAAAACGTATTTGTTGAAGATGAACAACCCATATAATACGGTGAACAGCTGTTCCATAATTGCTAAACTCCCTCAAAATTTCCCTATATATACATATGTATCAGGATTTATTGAGCAAGCTGTAACTACACTGTTGAAGCCGGATTTAAGGCCCAGTTAAATATTGATTGATTGATTAGGATACTGACTAAGTGCCTCCTGTGCAGTGGGCACTGGGCTAAGGCCTGGGGGAGATACCACAGGAGAAGCAGCACTGCCTAATGGATAGAGCACAAGCCTGAGAATCAGAAGGACCTGCGTTCTAATCCCAGCTCTGCCACTTTTCTTGGCAAGTCACTTCACTTCTCAGAGCCTTAGTTACCTCATCTGTAAAATGGGGAATAAGAATGCGAGCCCCATGAGGGGCACGGACTGTGTCCAACCTAATTACCTTTTATCTACCCCAGTGCTTAGAGCAGTGCCTGGCACATAGTAAGCACTTAACAAATACCATAAAAAAACAGAAACTTAGAAATGGTGAAAGGTGCACGTAAATCGATTTGGGGGCCTGCTCTGTCTCGTGCGAGTGGCGGAGTGCTGGGAGAGGGACCAGGTTTGGCCCCTACCTCATGAGCGATGGGGCCAGTGTCCCTGGGCTCCAGCTGTGGGGGCGACAGGACCATTACCCCTAGGTTCCAGCTGTGGGGTAGATGGGGCTGGTGTCCCCGGATTCCAGCTATAGAGGTGATGGGGCAATGGCGCTGGTGTCCCCCAGTTCCAGTTGTGGGAGCGATGGGGCCAGTATCCCCGGGTTCCAGCTGTATCCAGGAGGGCAACCAGCCAAGTTCCCTCCAAGCATCTTACTGCTGCGCCTGCTGTGGCCAGAGCCCTGAGCTGGTTGGATTGTGGGGCTGACCCACAGGGCTTTGCCCTGTCCCTGGAACCTTCATTTCTCAGACTCACCTATGGTTCGGTTTCTGAGCAGGGAACGCCTCCCTGGCAGGTGAGAGTGTGTGAGAGGGAGAGGCTGGCAGGGGGGAACCGCCTGCTCCAAGCCATGTGCTTGACCAGACGGTGACCCAGATCACGTGTCAGGGACCCCGAGAGCAGCTGCCTTTAACCCTTGTAAGCGCCAGTGTGCTCCCTGTTGACTCTTTGACAGATCCTCTCAGTCCGAACTGCCTGGTGGCTCTGGGCAGGGTTTGGAGGTTAATTACACCTCACAGAGGAGGGAAGTCGACTGGGCGCTCATGGCCGCCTCATCTCAGGCTGACACGTATCCCGCAAGTATCGGCCAGATCATTTCCAAAAAGCTTTCTGAGCCCTGAAAATCCTGGAAATGGCTTTGGGGTAGTAAGTGGCACCTTCTGCACTCCTTCCCCGCGATGCTCCCATTTCCGGACCAGCCCCCCAATCCAGTCCCAAGTCATCAATGGAGGGCAGGTATTGAGAGGCCACTGGGGGAGCGGATGAAGTGAGCACCAAAGTGCTTAGGAGAGAGAGCCCAGCTCTTTCAGAAAACATTCCTGATTCATTTTTAACAGCGTGGCCTGGTGGTAAGAGCACAGGTCTGGGAGTCAGAGGACCTGGGTTCTAATCCCTGATCCACCACTTGCCTGCTGTGTGATTTTGGGCCAGTCACTCAACTCTCTGAGCCTCAGTTCCCTCTCTCTCCTACTTAGACCGTGAGCCCCAGTGTTCGATCTGATTATCCTGTACCTACCTCAGTGCTTAGTTCAGTATCTGGCACATAGTAAATGCTTAATAAATACCACAACCATTATTATTTAGCAGGCCAGAGTATACAGCTGTGCTTCGAATTTATGAATTGGGCTATTCACACCCTCTGCTTACCTGGTCCCATCAATCAATCCATCCATCTTTCCACACTCAGCTACCTACCAGCCCTATCACTGCCTCTCTCTCTGTATATATGGTTAAGGGTGCGTTCATGTACCCAGTACTCTGTAAACCCCTTCGGGACAGGGGCTTCTCTTTACTCCAGTTGTTCTCTCCCCAGATCGCAGTAGTGTTCTGTACATAGTAGAGTTCAAGCTCCTTGAGGGCAGGGACTATGTCTACTAACTCTATTGTCTTCTCCCCAAAGGTCAGTACAGCACTCTGCACACAGCATTCCGTCAGCTCCTTAAGGTCAGGAATCATGTCAAGCAACTCTATTGTACTATCCCCAGCACTTAGTACAGTGTTTTGCCCAGAGCAGGGCTCAGTCAATGCCGTTGATGAGGACAGTGATGATGAAGGACATGATGGGAGCAGAGGTAACTGTGGGAAGCCTGGACATGACAGGTGAGGTTCAGGGCCAGAGGAAACAAAGGTACAGACGATTCTGACTGATGATTGATTGATTGACCTGACTTTGGAATCAGATCGGGACATAATGAGTGCTTGTGCTAACGAGACTTTACCTCGTTGACCTCATCCCTCTCCTGGCTCTTTAACAATTCCATGTTTCTCCATCCCTGTGCTCCGTTCCCCCAGCGAGAACTTTGGGACGTCAGGCATGTCAATCACTCCCGTCAGTCACGGGGCTGATCGGTATTCTGTGGCCGGGCCCGAGGGCGGCTCTTTAAACTTTAAACAGTGTGGGCCCCTCCTGGGGGAAACCCAGAGACAGGGCACTCCGTCACAGTTCGGAGCCGCTGATTTCCGATTCCATGATTATAACCAATCTTCCGCCGTCCTCATTCTTGATGGAACAAATTTCCACCAGGTCCTAGCCCTGGCTGCTCCTCCTGAGGGGCCCTGCCCTCTACCCCCACCCCCATCCCTCATAAGGCTTTACGGAGCCCTGTAGCCCTGTCTACTCTCCTCTTTCCCCCTCACCCCCAGCCCCAAAATTCTGTATTGGGTGCCTTTGGTTGTTCTCTCCCCAGCACTCAGTACAGCGCAAGCTCCTTGAGGGCAAGGATTATGCCTTCTAACTCTATTGTCCTTTGCCCCATGCTCAGTACAGCGCTCTGCACATAGTAGACAGTCAGCTCCTTGAGGGCAGAGATCGAATCTTCCAACACGGTTGTATTTTCCTAAGTGCTCAATACAGTGCTCTGCACACAATAAGTGAGGGATAACTACCATAATTGATTGATTGATAAACCAGGCTGGACTTCTTTCACTGAAGTCAGTGTGGTTGTGGGGTAAGCTGCTACCTGTCTGCAGGGCAACCTCTAGGCCTTTCTGTCTCTCCATCTCTCTGTCTCTGCCTTTCTGTCTCTCCTCTGCCTCTGCCTTTCTGCATGGGGTCGGGAGGAAGAAGATAAGAAAACTTTTAATTGGTGCACTCAGTCAAGCAGTTCAACAACAGAACATTCATTTTTATTCTAGTAATGCAATTTTAATTGAATCTTTGGCTCGTGCAGCCTTGGTCTGGGTCTGTTATTTAAAACAACACTAAGGGATCGGCTGTCCTGGCGGCCTGAATGAGGTGCTGGACCCATGGGGACACAAGTCTTCGGACACGGTTCTCCCAGGAACTCAGCTGGGCGAGGCAGGGATGGGTGGGAGGCTGCGGAGCAGTGGAAAGGATGTAGGTGCAGGGTTTGCAAACTTTGGGCAACTGCACCTTTCCTGGGCCCCCCCCCAGCATTCTTGGCCCAGCAAGAACCATCCTGAACCCCTGACTCTCCCTCTCTCCATCCCTGACTCTCCCCCACTGACCCAGCCTGGACTATCCACACTTCTGACCCTCCCACCCCCACCCCCTGACTCTCCTCCACTGACCTATTATGGACCATCCAACACTCCTGACCCTCCCTTCTTCAATCCCTACCTTTTCCCCCAGAGGAAGTGCAGGGAGGGATCTCAAGCCACAAAGCTCAGTCCAGACCTCTTTGTGGGGACCTTGGCCTTACCCAACCTCCATGCCCAGCTCTGAGGACAAGTTAGCCACCTGTGTTTTATCACCTTGCACCATACCTGCAAAGGGCACCTGTCCATGGAGGGATTCTACAAGACCTCAGTGCCCTCCTGACCCTTACCAGCAAGAAGGTGAGTAAATCAAGCAAACCAACTTCTCAGTGAGTCCATCAAGCAATCCAACAATCAGTCTAACACCCATCAAGCAATCCATCCACCAATTCATCCATTAATCCATGCATCAATAATAATGATGTTATTTGCTAAGGGCATACTATGTATCAGGCTAGGGTAGATAATCAGTCCAGACATGGTCCCTGTACCTCATGGGGCCCTTCTAGGTAGGAAGGGGAACAGATATTGAATTCTCATTTTATAGATGAGGAACTGAGTCCTACAGAAGTGATAAAACAGGGATTAGAACCCAGGTCCTCTGACTCCCAGGCCTGGATTCTTTCCACTGGGCCAGGCTGCCTCTTTAGTCAACCAACAACAAATCCATCCATCAACCCATCAACTAACCCATCAGTTGACCCATCAACCAATTCATCAATCAATCCATAAAACAATCCATCAGATGATCCATCAATCAATCCATCAATCAATCCATCAACCAATCCATCAGTAAACCCATCAACTAATTCCTTGGTCAAACCATCATGCAGTCGATCAACCAGCAGTCCATCGATCAAACCATCAATCAACGATATTCATTGAGTATCTCCTGAAAACCATCCAGTGGACAAAAACTTTTGGAGAGTCCAACTACAGCTGGGAGGCACCCAGTCCTGCCCACAAGGAGCTTACAATCTAGCAGGTGGGTAGACACTGTGCATTAACAAACAGTGGAGACAGGAGGGACCAGAAGGTGGAAGCAGGAAGCAGTCAGTACAGATGAGTCAGGATTAAACAGCTGAATACGTGACTGAATGCACAAATAAATACATGAAAAAATGAAAATATACACATGTCCATGCGTGCAGGTAATGAGCAGAGTGGGGCTTCTGCAGGCGGTGCCCCAGGGGCTTGGAGTGTTACTGCTCAGAAGTGGCGGGCGGAGAGGGGGGCGGAGAGGGAGAGTGGAGAGAATGCCCTTGTTTTCATGCATGTTAACTAATCAATTAAGCTCACTCAGGCAGAAGGCCTGCAGATAAAGAAAGAAATGTATCCTGGTCCTGGTGTAGGAGACTCTCTCTTGTGGTAGGAGGAGAGCGAGAGAGGGAGAAAGAGAGAGCACACATCCTCCCACTCAGTCGGCTAATAAACTTTCCAAAACATTTCCCAGATCTGCCCCTCCCCTAGCCAATCCCAATTCAAGTTCTTGCCAGTCTCTCTTCCTGGTCTCCTTGCCTCCAACCTCACCCATCTCTCACCTATGGTCCACTTGGCCACCCAGGTCATCTTCCCAGGCCACCATCCACTCCCACCTCTGTCTCCTATCCAGCCCCCGGGCTACCCGCCCGCCTCCCTCTGCCCCAGCTGCTAGTTCCAGGCTCCATGCCAGCTCTGCCCGCCCTCACCATCTGCCTCTTTGGCTGCCCCTCCCCAGTTTCCACCTTAGGCACTCCAGCCCTAAGCCCTCTGGGGGAAGCTGAGACCCCCCTCAACCCCTGCTCTCAGTCAGCCTAGGACAGGCTCCCTGCCCTTCAGGCACTCCAGATTTTTCCCAATCTACTGGGTGAATCTCCCACATAATAAGAATAATAATAATAATAATAATAAGAGCATTTATTAAGCTCTTACTATGTGCAAAGCACTATTCTAAGCGCTGGGGAGGTTACAAGGTGATCAGGTTGTTCCATGCGGGGCTCACAGTTTTAATCCCCATTTTTACAGATGAGGTAACTCAGGCACAGAGAAATTAAGTGACTTGCCCAAAGTCACATAGCTGACAGTTGGCGGAGCTGGGATTTGAACCCATGACCTCTGACTCCAAAGCCCAGGCTCTTTCCACTGAGGCACGCTACTTCTCATCTTACTGATGAGAAGATGTGGCTCTTTCCACTGAGCCACATCTTACTCCATAAAGCCTTTCACAGCAACATAATCTGAACAAGGCTTCAAGAAGGAGGCACAGCCCCTGCCTCCCCAATCCCTGCCCCAGGTAATCACCAGGTACAGTTAAACAATGTCAAGACTTGGGGAAATTGGGGACCCCTGCTCCCTGCAGGGACACCAAGCAATATCAAGGCTCAGGGGAATTAAGGACCCCTGCTCCCTGCAGGGACAAGCCCCTTGGCTCCAGCACAGACACAGCTGGCTGGTTTGGTGACGAGAGGGAGGGAAACATTTGCTGAGTTGTGTTGGCTGTGATGCGTGGTTTCTGCCGCTTGTTTTCTCTGCTACACTGGGCATCTTGTTAATAGCTGGGCCGTCACCCAGGGACACCAGTGATAGACGTGTTTAATCCTTTTTTTAAAAACGGACTGATTCCCCACGCATCACTAGCAAGTAAGGAGAACCAGCCCGAGTTACCTGGGAAAGCCCCGTGGAAATACTAGAGACCGAATCAGGACTTTGAAGGGTCAATTGGTCCCTTCCCCTGCTGTCAGACCAGGCTACAGCCAGACCCTGTAAGAGGGTGGAGTTTACAGAGAGGTTGTGCTCTGAGTTGCTCTGACGTTCAACAGCCTTTCAATCAATAGTATTTAATCAGTGCCTACCATGTGCAGAGCGCTAAACTGAAAGCCTAAAAGCATACAGTAGAGTTAGTAGTGCACTCCCTCCCCTTTGGGAGCTGACAGTCTGCTGTGTGCACAGCACTGTACTGAGCGCTGGGGAGGAGGACAATAGAGTTAGTAGGCAAAATACCTGCCCTCAAGTAGCTTACATTCTACTGTGGGCAAAGCACTGTACTGAGCACTATAGAGAGTACGTAGTAGATGTGATCCCTGCCTTCGAGAAACTTTTAGTCTACTGAACAGTGCTTTGCACATAGTAAGCGCTTAACAATGCCATCATTATTATTACTATGTGCAGAATGCTGTTCTGAGCAATTAGGGAGAGGACAGTGGAACTAGTAGACACGATCCTGGCTTTCAGGAGCTGACATTGTTCCCTATTAAATTGCTGAAGTGCTGACCCAACCTAAAAACTCAGAGAACTCACCAGGTGCCAGGACGGAGTCCAGCCCACCACCATGGGCCTGACCACTGAGCCCAGGCAGGGGTCAACAGGGTTTGCCAGCTCAGGGGGATCGTTGGAGGGGCCTGGAAGGGGCCCCAGTGTCTAGGCCAACTGGCCCACTCTCCCCTAAGGGAAGCAGAGCCCTCTGGAACTCGGGGTGTCCCAGAGCTCTGACTCAGGGATTCCTGGGGCTTTGACTGAGGGCCAGGATGAGAAGGATGCCCAGGTTGGGGAAATGGAGGAGAGGTAAAAGGCGAGAAAGAATTAAATGAAAGAAAGGTCTCAGAAATGGCGGGGCTGTTTGCACCCAGCCCAGCCACCCCAAGTCAGGACTTGTGAATAATGCATGGTTCATAAATCTAACTGTCCCCACATGTCACGTCTCAGAACGGGGAGAAAAAAATAATAGCTCTTGTCCACACTTATCACCAATAATAAATTGCAGGGTCCCTGTGGTGACAGCTATTAATGCAAAATACAATCCCAAACACATAACTAAATAACTGCAGAGTTTGACTTTCCTCGGCGGGGGTGGGGGCGGGGGGTCTTTCTTCCTCCCTTCCTTCTTTATGGGTGTCTTTGACTCTCCCTCCCTCTCTCCAGAAAGTTCATTATTCTGGAAATCCCACATATGTTCACGCTTTTCTCTTTGTGGCCAGACACAACAGCCTTGTCTAAGCCATTTGATTAGTAAAGTGACCCAGTGCTTCATACAGTGCTCTGCACACAGTAGATGCTCAGTACAACACTCTTCACACAGTACATGCTCAGTGAAGGGCTCGGCACAGCGTAGGTGTTCAATACAGTGCCTTGCACAAGAGTAGGCACTCAGTTCAGTGCTTTGCCCACAGAAGGTGTTAAGTAGAGACCATTCTAACTCCCATTAAATGTGGTTGAGGGTTGAGGGGTCAGGGTTGAGTCCCTACCCAACCCCAGCTTAGGTCACATAGTGGAATCCAGCACCTAGTGCAGTGGACATAGTGAGTCCTGTGGGAATGATGTGGGCAGGATCTGAATGGACAGTATGGCCAGGAGTTTACATTGTTTATGTCTGTCTCTCCCAAGAGAGTGGAGGCTCCTTGTGGGCAGGGAATGCATCACTTCTTTATTCTGGACTTTCCCAGCACCTAGTACAGTACAACCCACCAAGTAGGCACTCAAAACATGCTACTGCTACTACTACTACTGCTACTATCACTACTACTACTAATCCTGGCTCCGGCATTTGTCTGTTGTGTGACCTTGCGCAAGTCACGTCACTTTTCTGTGCCTCAGTTACCTCATCTGTAAAATGAGGATTAAGAGTGTGAGCCCCATGTGGGACAGGGACTGTGTCCAACCTGATTAACTTGTATCTACCCTAGTGCTTAGAACTGTGCTTGGCACATAGTAAATGCTTAAGAAGTACCATAATTATTATTACTCCTCCTCCTCCTCCTACTGCTACAACTATTACTACAACTACTTCTGCTACTATTACTTTTACTATGAGGAAAGCTATATCTTGGTGCCTTAAAAAATTTTTTAAAAATCCCACTATGGTCAGGCACGATTAGTATTTGGAAAGAGAAGCGTTTATAATTTCATTTCTTAATTGTCATTTATATGGCAATCCTCAGAGAATGTGGAATCTTCAAGACTCTCTCTTTCCGATTCAGAATAGATCCATCTCCTGAGAGAAAATCCATTTTGTGGCCAACTTTATAAATGCCTAAAAGCGACAATGAATAGAAATATTTGCGAGGTGCTCTCGTTCTCTATGGCCTGGAGTGGGGCTTAAGGGGAGGGGACTCTAATGAATATTTCATCGGGATTGTTCCGAGTGGACACTACCCAGTTATGGTCACTGAGTCGGACTGTAGCTTGGCTGAACATGGGGGTGGGGGTGGGGGTGGGGGTCCCCCGGACTGAGGTCTGGAGCCTCTGGGGGACAGCACTCTTTCTCGACAGAGGTAAAAGCCTGGAAATCTGAGTTGGGTGAATAGTCTGTCCCAAGCTGGTGAGAGGGGTGGGGGAGGGGGCTGCTTGGGCCGTGAGGGATGTGGAGGCAATAGGGACCAGTTGTCAGTTGGGAAGGTCAAACAGCATGGGCCTGGGAGACAGAAGGACCTGGGTTCTAATTGTGACTCCACTACTTGTCTGCTGTGTGACCTTGGGCAAGTCACTTCACTTCTCTAGGCCTCAGTTACCTCACCTGTACCTCACCTACATGAGGACCTAATTAGCAACCTAATTAGCATCTACCTACCAAGTGTTTATAACAGTGCTTGACGCATAGTAAACATTTAACAAATACCATTATTACTATTATTATTATTATTATCCTTAATGCTTCCACTGCTGCTGCTACTCTGATGGGCTGCTGAACAGGGACTCCCAGCTCCCCTGGATGTCAGCGGTCAATCGTGCAACTCTGGATCAACTGGGTTTGCATGCACCAGGAAGCACATTCCCAGCTCTGCCCCTCTAGAACCTGCTCCATCATGGGAGCAAGTGTGGGAATTATCTCAGGCTTCTGTTGGCCTTGTCCCAGGGCTCAGCCCAGTGCGCTGCTCCCAGACAGTGCTCTCAGTAAACACCATCAACCCTCCAGGGAGCATGGCAGCCTAAGGGATGACGTGTGAATAATGTCCGAGAGACTCCCCCTCTGGATTGTAAGCTTATTGTGGGCAGGGAATAGGTCTGCCAACTCTGCTGTATTATACTTTCCCATGGCTTAGTACGGTGTTCTGCATGCAATAAATGCTCAATAAATACTACTGATGGATTGAAGCAGGAGACTCAGATTCTAACCCTGGCCCCTCCACTTGCCTGATGTGTGATCTTGGGTGAGTCTTTGATTTTCTCTGTGCCTCAGTTTCTTCATCTTAAAATGGGGGCAAGATCCCTGCTCTCCCTCTCGCTCAGACCAGGAGCCCCATGGGGGCTAGGGACTGTGGCTGACCTGATGATCCAGTATCTACCCCTGCATTTAGCCCAGTGCTCATCACATAAGCCATGCCCTGAATAAATATCCCAATGACAACACCACTCATAGTCATTTTAATGATTACAATTTTCAGCAACAATCTTTTGGTTTCTTAAAAGCAACCAGTTTTTCTGTCTCTATAGCAGAATCCACTAAGAGAAACAATTTTTCAGCCTACTGAAGTGGTTTTCTAGGGGTCCACTATTTTTTTTCAATGGTACTTGTTAAGCACTTACTATTTACCAGTAACTGTACTAAGTCTGGGGTAGATATGGGATAAACAGCTTGGACTCAGTCTCTATCCCACATGGGGTTCACAGTCTAAATAGGAGGGAGGAGGATTTAATCCCCATTTTATAAATGAGGTAACTGTGGCCCAGAGAAGTGAAGTGACTTGCCCAAGGTCACATTGCAGACACATGGAGGAGCCAGGATTAGAACCCAGGTATTCTGACTCCCAGGCCCGGGATCACTAGGTACCCACTTGCTGAGTTCTCAGTGAGACTGGGAAAAAGGAGTCTGGACCTTGTGGAGTTTCACATTTGGTTTGCACAGAGTTTCGGGTTAGCATAAAAGGATCCCCTGATCACCAGTCGGCCTCTCCCCAGGATGGCATTTCTTGCAGTGGGGCTTTGGGCTCATAGCGCCATATAAAGCACAGTTTCTGTTTCACCAGAGAAACATGCAAAGTGCGAGAGTGAGCAAGAGGAATAATTTCCAATATATTAAGTTGATCCTTGCAAGGAAGGACTTTTTTTCTCCCCCTTCGCCGAAAGATGGGATTAAGCGGAGCTGTGGAGCCGCCTGGCAGCTTGAATTCTCAGGCTCCCAGAATGGATACTTGTAATTAAAAGCTTAGCTCCCTTGATCCCCCCACTCTTTCCCGGGCGAAACGGCAAAGCCCGCATTTAATTGCCTGATTCTGTGTGAATCGCAAGACCAGAGCTCCAAAGAGAGCCAAGGCTGCTAGCTGGCTCTCAGTCTGGCCTCTCCCACCCTCGCCCCTGGCCTGGATTGCCCACCATCCCTCCATCACAAAGAACCCCAGCTCTGCCCACATCCAAATCCCTTCTAAAACCCCACCTCCTCCTATAAGCTTTCCCACTTTAATCTCCCAGGTCCGTGAGCCATGTCATCCCTTCAGCCTTCTCTGACATGTTGGACCACATTTACACCCTCCTCCGTGCTCCTGTCTGTCTGAAGAGGGCTCATTTATTTATCTTGACCTCTCTAGTTGTAAATAGTCTTATGCCTGCCTCTCCCATTAGAGTGGAAGCTTCTAGAGGGCAGGGGATGTGTCACTTTTCTGATTGTGTCATGCACCGCACCCCGTGGATGCTCAATAATCACTGTTACTTACTGAACATTTATTGGGAGCAGAGCACTGTACTATGTGCTTGGGAGAGGATAACAGAGCTGGTAGACACGATCCCTGCCCAGAGGAAGCCTACAGTCCACAGTGTACAGAGTGCTGTACCGAGAGCTTGGGAGAGTACAAAACATTACAGGCGATAGGCACGATACCTGCCCTCAAGGAGCTTACAGTCTAGAGGAGGAGGCAGACATTAAAGTACATTAGAGAGCGGGGAAATGGCCAAATGCAAGGATAGAGTCATATGTGCTTTGGAGTGGGGGTGAGGATCAGAGTGCTTAAGGGTGCACAGAGCAGTGCATAATCGACACAGAGGGGAGGGAGGGGAAATGAGGGCTTAGTCAGGGAAGTCCTCTTGGAGGAGATGAAATTTAAATAAGGCTTTGAAGGTGGGCAGAGTGGTGGTCTGTAGGCCATGAAGGAGGAGAGAGTTCCAGTCCAGAGGGAGGATGTGGGCAAGGGCTTCAGTGGGAAGATAGATGAGACAGAGGTACAGTGAGCAAGCAGAGTGTGTGGCCTGAGTTTTAGTAGGAAATCAAATAAATGAGGTAGAAGGGGGCAAGGTGGTTGAGTGTGTTAAAGCCAATGTTGAGTTTCTGTTTGATACAGAAGTGGACGGACAACCACTGGAACTTCTTGAGGAGTGGGGAGATATGGACTGAAATTAAAAAAAAAAAGATCCGGGGAGCAGCAGAGTGACGTTAGGACTGGAGAGGGGAGAAGCAGGAGGCAGGGAGGTCATAGTGGCATAGGATAAGTGCTGGATCAGCAGAGTAGCAGTTTGGATGGAGAAGACGGGGAGGATTTTAGTGATGTTGTGAAGGTAGAACTGTCAGGGTTTGGTGACAGGCACTTACTATGTGCCAGGCACCACATTAAGTGCCGGGGTAGTTACCAGGTAAACAGGTTGGATACAGTCCCTGTCCCACATGGGGCTCACAGTCTTAATCCCCATTTTACAGATGAGGTCACTGAGGCCCAGAGAAGTGAAGTGATTTGCCCAGGTCCCACAGCAGGCAAGTGGCAGAGCTGGGATTAGAACCCATGTCCTGCTGACTCCCAGGCCCGTGCCCTACCAACTAAGCACTACTGCTTCTCCCTTGTGTGCAGAGTACTGTACTGGGAGCCTACTGGGTGCAGAGCACTAAACTGTGTGCAGAACGCTCTACTGGGTGTCAACTGTATGGAGACAACTGTATTGGAAATTCACTGTGTGCAGAACTGGGTACTGGGTGCTTGTGAGATTCCAATAAAAGAAACATGGTACCTGCCCTCAAAGAGCTTAGAGTCCCCCTACTTTGTCAACTACCTGCAGGTCAGACGGGCTCCTTAGTTCGACTTGAAGCCCAAGTTTCTGGCTGACAGGGCCCAAGACCGATTAAGCAGGCAGTAGCGGCAACTGCAGGCAGTGATGGGGTGGTTCCTGCCTGCCCCTGGAATCTGCCAAACCCAAAGACTGGCGCTGAAAGATGGACTGGTCCCCGACCCAGGAAAGTGGCCGGACCAGACGGCCCAGCCACTGCCCGCCTGCTGCCCTCCCCACCCTGGCCGGAAATTCCATTCTGATCCCACCTTCAGGGTGCCTATCTGGGCCCTTGGCTGCCAATCCATCCCTCAGGTGAGGCCCCTCAGCCCAGGACATGTCCGTCGGCCCCCTTCCACCTGCACAAGGCCAGAAACGCTCCAACGGCTCGGGGATGGATCACCATTCCTCTAAACCCACAACTCTTCAACCAAAAGCTCTCATCATCAATGGTGTTTATTGAGCGCTTACTGGGTGTTCTGCCGCCTCTGCCCACTGCCCCCCCCCCAACCCGTCACCGGGCTGTCGAGATGCCAGCTTCCTGCCTGACAGCTGTCTAATTCTCCATTTCCTGGCGGCTCTCCTCAGCGATCAGGCCGTCTTTCACAGGATGCCGCCGCTTTCCCGTGCCCGGCCGGTTTTAATTTCATGCAAGGAGGTGCCACCCGGAAAGCCGCAGAACCAAATACCGCCCATGGGAGGCTGTGGGGGAGGGGGAGGGCAGATACCCATCACTCCTGGTGTGGCAGGGGCCTGAAGGTGGGGGGGCGTCAGAGCCCCGACGATCCCCGGGGTAAAGGGGGTCTACAGAGTGCCCTGTTCAGATCCGGTGCTTGGTGGCACAGCCGCCACACTGCGCCTGGGCAGGAGAAAGAGGGCGATGTAGCCCGCTGATGCTCTTTTTTTATAGCATTTGTTAAGCGCTTACTATGGACCAGGCACTGGTCTATGCGCTAGGGTAGATACAAGCTAATCAAGTTGGACCCTGTCCATGTCCCACACGGGACTCACAATCTTAATCCCCATTTTACAGATGAGGTAACTGAGGCACAGAGAAGTGAAGTGATTTGCCCAAGGTCACACAGCAGACATGGTTGAGTCGGGATTTGAATCCAGGTCCTTCTGACTCCCAGGCCCGTGCTCCATCCATTAGGCCATGCTGCTTCCCTCTTGGCCCACTCTGTTCTGGGAACAGCCCAGAAATCCTCGTGAGCATTTTTTCTGAGGCTCCACAGAGCACGGCAGAAGCCACCCAGTGCCATATTAGCTGATGATTCCCAGCCGGCTCTGGAAATGTTTCTCTGCTGAGGCACCCGGTCTTAGGGGGCTCTGTGGCCCATTGAGGTGGGGACTGTCACCTGGGCTCGTCTCCCTGGAGACATCTCTGCCCTCTGACAGTGCTCCCTGAGGCCGGGGCCTGCAGGGAGGGGCTGGGGGCTGGGAAGATGCAGGAGGAAGATGTAATTTATAATGTCTGTCTTCCCCTTTAGGCTGAAAGCTCCTTGAGGGTAGGGATCCTGTCTACCAACTTTATTGTATTGTCTCTCCCAACAGCCTAGTACAATGCTCTGCACACAGTACACTGTTACTCCTTGAGGACATGGATCATGGATACTAACTCTACTGTATTCTCAAACAGTCCATCAGTCAATCAGTAATATTTACTGAGTGCTTACTGTGGGCTCTGCAAACAGCAGACTAAGCTCCTCGAGGACAGGAATCATATCTACTAACTCTATTATAATCCCCTTATTGTGCAGTACAGTGTTCTACTCACTGAAGACTGTCAGCTCCTCAAGGGCGGAGATCATGTCAACTATTGCCCTCTCAGTCAGTCAATCCTATTTATTGTGTGCTGACTGTGTGCAGACCATTGTACTAAGTGCTTGGAAGAGTACAATATAACAGTAAGCTGACACATTCCCCGCCCACAACAAGCTTACAGTCTAGAGGACAAACTTACACCCCAGCGCTCAGTATGACACTCTGCACACAGTAAACTGCCAGCTTATTGAGGGCAGGGATCATGTCTACTAATTCTACTGCCCTCTCCCCAGTGCTCAGTACAGTGCTTCGATTGGTAGGATGGGGAATCGCTCGATTCCTACTTTGTGCCATGTTCTCCATCCATTCCCTTATGGCATAGTGGATAAAGCACAGGCCAGGGAGTCAGAAGGTCATGGGTTTTAATCCTGGCTCTGCCACTTGTCTGCTGTGTGACCTTGGGCAAGTCACTGAACTTCTCTGTGCCTCAGTTACCTCATCTGTAAAATGGGATTGAGGCTGTGAGCCCAACATGGGACAGGGAGGGTGTCCAACCTGATTACCTCGTATCCACCCCAGTGCTTAGTACAGTGTCTGGCACACAGTAAATGCTTAACAAATACCATAATAATAATAATAATAATTGTCATTATTATTATTATTACACAGCCAGTGCTCCACTTTGGTGAAAGTAACCCATTAACCCTGCCTGGGGGCAGCCTTGAAGATGGTAGAAGGCTCAAAGCTCACACTTCTGAACTCGTGGGGCTGGTCTGGTCCCTGGGGCTCTGGCACACATTTGGCACACAGATCGTGCTTAACTAATACTGCAATTGTTATGTTATCATAATGGGACTTCCACACCTTATATTCAGATCCTCCCTGTAGACTGTGGGCAGGGAATACAGTAAGCGCTCAAAAAATACGATTGATTGAATGAATGACTCTACTGTGTACTAAGCAGCTTACTGAGAGCTTGTAGTTAACGAAATGAGGACTCTGAAGGCAAAATAAGTGCCTGTTGACCACCACATGTCAGAAAGCCTCATCCTGAAACCCCAGGAAGACTACAGCATGCTCTCCTTTGCAGATCTCATAATCTGGAGCTCGCATTAGCTAATAGGCCATGGTGCCCAGACCCACGAGAACCCGTGCCTGCTGGTTGTGGGAAAACAGATCTCTGGATTTCTAAACTTCCATGAGCAAGTGAAGTCTCAGCCATCAAACTGCATTAGCATCATTTTTTTCCATTTAATAATAGATTACTCCATTGTTGCTTTCAGAAGTGAAAAGGATTTTTTCCCCTTCTAATGTATTTAACTGATGGGGGGTTATTTAAAATTGAATTAACTAGGAAACACCAGTCCTTTATCAGATCTAAGTGACAAGCAATAAAGTAGCATTTTGTCACCAATTAAACAATTTAGCAGAAATAGGAGTTACAGGGTTTTTTAATTCCTAAAAGGTGAAGTGCATAGCAAGTGGGTAGAGAGACAGAACACCTAGACATTTTCCCGGCTGAGGGAAATTTCCGACCTGAGATTTCTGAAGATATTTCCCTCCCGCCCTCCTCTCCCCTGGGGGAGGAGGTCCCTGCTGACAGAGGCTAAGGGGGCCCTGCAGTCAATCCAACTCCCCCGAGTGCCTGCTGGGAGCGAGGTTTCCAAGTCTGCCTCTTGGCATTCTGAGCTTCCTGGCCTCAACTGCAGGAAAACACACAGTAGACTGGAAACTCCGAGGGCAGGAATCATATCTACTGTACTCTTGCCCTACTGTACTCTTGTCAGCTCTCAGTACAGCACTCTGCATAATCTACTGGAAGCTCCTCGAGGGCAGGGATAGAATCTACCAACTCCACTCCCCAGCCCACTGTACAGCTCTCCACATACAGCAGATTATAAGCTTCTCGAGGTCGGGGATCATGTCTTTTAACTGTATCACTCTCTCCCAAGAGCAAGTAGCTGATCGATACCATTGATTAATTGCTGTGGCCCATCCCGGGCAGCAGGGCTTGCCCAGCTGGGCTAGATTCTGCTGCAAATCCATTACATGGACTGGCAGGTCCCTCCCCCTCTCCCCTTTCTCACCTTCCTCCAAAGTTGAATGAAACTGATTTAATAAATTAGAGTGAAACACTGAGGGCTGCGAAGGGCAGGAAAGAAAAGGAAGTGGAGTGTTAGAGAACTCATTATGACCCTGAATTTCCCACCGCAGACCAGCAGTTCAGGGGCTGTTGGTGGCAGGTGGGGTGGGGAGGATGGATGGGAGAGCAGGGAAAGAGTCCCACCTCCTGGTGGGGGGGAGGAGGCAGGGGTCAGCATGCGGAGTCCCTGTGGAAGGTGACCTTGTGTTTGGGAAGAGAAAATCCTGGCGGAACCCTGTCCACACAGCTTTGACAGTAGGGTTCTCCCAAATGCTGTGTCACACCCAACTCCCAAAGCAACAGCATCCATGCCAACCAAGGGGCAGCGCAGGACTCTCAACAACCTCAAGAAGCTGTGAGGTCCCAGAAAAAGAGCCAGGCTTGGGTTTCAGAGGACCTGAATTTGAATCCCAGCTCCGTCACTTGCTGCTGGGTGACTTTGGGTGACTCACTTCCTCTCTCTGGCCCTCGCTTTCCTCATCTGTAAAATAGGGGATTCAATACCCATTTTTCCTCCTACTTAGTCAGGGGGCCCCATGTGGGCCAAGACTGCAGTCGATCTGTTTATCCTGTGTGTACCCCAGTGCTGCGTACCCCAGCATTTGGCACACAGATCATGCTTAACCAATAATGCAATTATTATGTTATCATAATGGGACTCCACAGCTTATATTCAGATCCTCCCTCTAGACTGTAATTTCCTTGTGGGCAGGGAATGAGTCTTCCAACGATTTTGTATTGTACAAGTCCCAAGCACTTACTACAGTGCTCTGCACACAGTAAGCCCTCAATAAATATCATTGATTCATTCATTACCCAATGATATAGAAATGTAATGATTATATTGGGATTATCAATGATGACAATAAGGTGTGAGCCCCCACAGGGACAGGGGATGGGCAGGGGGCTGGAGTAGTAAGCACTGGCTTACTACATGGAGCCTCCCCCATGGCTCCTGGCTCCAGGCGACTCGGTGAAATAATGAAAATAGTGAAATGAAATAGTGAAATAAATAGTGAAATGAGATTTCCATTCCAGTGTGGACTGTGATATCTTTGTTCCAAGCAGTCCCACATAATTCAACTTATGTACCTTTGAAAAATCCTGTAGATGTTCTGCGCAAAAATCGGCCATGTAAAGTCTACTTGAAATTAGTTATTCAGAGACTTACTAGAAGGTGGATTTTGAGACTGATTCCAAATTTCTGGTTGAAAGTCTGATGTGGGACCTGATTTCTCCATATTTCCTTGTTCCCAACTCACTGGATAAGACTTCAAAAATCTATTTTGGCTCAAAAAGGGGGGGGGTGTGTGTGTGTGTGTGTGTGTGTGTGTGTGTGTGTGTGTGTGTGTGTGTGTGTGTGTGTGTGTGTGTGTGTGTGTGTGTGTGTGTGTGTGTGTGTGTGTGTGTGTGTGTGTGTGTGTGTGTGTGTGTGTGTGTGTGTGTGTGTGTGTGTGTGTGTGTGTGTGTGTGTGTGTGTGTGTGTGTGTGTGTGTGTGTGTGTGTTCTGGATTTTTTTTTCTCCCAACTATTGGTTTAACAGCAGTGTTGGAAATCAGGAGAATCGGACTGTAGTCCCTGCTCTGCCACTGGCCTGCAGGGTAACCTTGGACAAGTTGCTTAACTTATCTGAACCTCAGTTTCCTCATCCATCAAAAGGGCATAAAATAGATTGTGGAATAGGGACTGTGTCCAATCTGATAATTTAGTATCTACTCCAGTGCTTAGCGCAGAGTAGAAAGCTTAATAAATGTTCTTATTATTGATAATTTGTGACTATGCTAATATACCAAATTGCAGCCATTGTTTAAAGTGAATTTTTGCTATGTAGTAAGAGATTCTCATAGGACAGAGAAATGAGTATTTGACTGTCATGTGTCTCTCAGCGTTATGTCCTGATGACTTGACACCTGTCCACATGCTTTGTTTTGTTGTCTGTCTCCCCCTTCTAGACTGTGAGTCTGTTGTTGGGTAGGGACCGTCTCTATGTGTTGCCAACTTGTACTTCCCAAGCGCTTAGTCCAGTGCTCTGCACACAGTAAGCGCTCAGTACATACAACTGAATGAATGAATGAATGAATGTCTCTGCCTCTCACTCCGTGTCTGTGTCTCTTTCTGTCTCTGTTTCTGTCTGGGAGAGGGGCCATCTCTCAAGTGGCCACCTCATGACCGATTAGATCTTTCTTAGGGGTAACCCAGCAGGGAGTGACTGGCACATGAAGGGGAGAGGGAACTGTCTCAAAGACAGATGGACAGACCCCCGTGCCATCACTGTTTTTTGTGGGGGGGTTTAATGGTATTTATTAAATGCTTACTATGTGCTGGGGATTGTACTAAGTGTCCCACGTGGGGCTCAGAAACTACATCAGAGGGAGAAGGATTTAATTCCTATTTTACAGATGGGGTAAATGAGGCACTGAGGGTTAAGTGACTTGTCCAAAGTCATCCAGCAGACAAGTGGCAAAGCCAGGACTAGAAGCCTGGTCCTCTGACTCCCAGCCCCAGGCTCTTTCCACTAGGCAACACTGCTACTCATGCTGATTCCAAAAGGAGGAGCCCTGCCATTTCACCTTTTCTCTTTGCCCCGGGCCAGTGACCTCTGCTCTGTCTAATCAAAGCAATTCTTTCTCAAACCCAAAAGCTAAGGCAAGTAATTCCTCTGCCTGGGGCGGGGCTCAGGGGCTGGGGAATTTAACTGAGCTGGAGGTGCAGATTATGGAATTGGCGCGCCCTCTGCTGGCCCCAGGGTGCCTTCCTAGTGGTAATGACAATAATAATACTAATACTAGTATTTTGGTATTTGGTAAGCGCTTACTGTGGTTGATCACTGTTCTAAGCACTGGGGAAGATACTACAAAATCAAGTCAGACACAGTCCCTGTTCTGTGAGTCCTGTACAGAAATACAGGACTCACAATCTAAGAAGGATGAAAAGCACGTATTGAATTTTTACGGATGAAGTAACTGAGGCACAGAGAAGTGCCCAAGATCACACAGCAAGCACGTAGCAGGGTCAGCATTAGAACCTACGTCCTCTGACTCCCAGGCCTGTGCTCTTTCCACTAGGCCAAGCTGCTCTTCAATATTAGTGGAATATTGGTGGTGAGACTATACTAATAATAACAAAAATACGAAAACCAATGATTGCAATAATAAGAATCATAATATCTGTTAAGCACTTACTATGTGCCAAGAACTGCACTAGGTTCTGGGGGAGATAAAAGATAATCATGTCAGAAACAGTCCTTCTCCCACAAGAGGCTCACGGTCGAATGGGGAGGGAGAACAGGTATTGAATCCCCATTTTAAAAAGGAGGAAACTGACTTGCCCAACGTCACAGAGTAGGCAAATGGTGGAGCCGGGCTTAGACCTGACTCCCTCTACTGTATTGAGGCACTAATGCCTGCCCAGTGACACGAGAGACAAAGTTAGTCAGTCAAATGTATGTAAGTGCTTACTGTGTGCAGAGCACTGTACTAAGCACTGAGGAGAGCACGATATAACAATATAACAGACACAGACCCTGCCCACAGTGACCTTACAGTCTAGAGGAGTTGTAGCTTAAGGGTGAATCCACTCCCCTCTTTGCAAGCCCATAAATCCCCCTCTCGCCCAGTCCACAAGACCACCCAGCACACTCCCCAGCCCTTGTTTAACAAATACCACCATCATCATTCTGATTACTACTGCTGCTCTTAACCCCTGTTCTCCCCTTGAGGAGCCTGGCTAGAGTCTTGGGCTCTTGGAGCCTGCCTGAATGAGCCAGATACCGGGGGGGGGGGGGGGGGGGGGGGGGAGTATAGGGGGGCAGTGGGGAGCCCCCAAGATAGGGATTCACCAAATGGTTCTAATCCTGGCTCTGCCACTTGTCTGCTGTGTGGCCTTGGGCATGTCACAACTTCTCTGCGCCTCAGTTACCTCATCTGTAAAATGGGGATTAAGACTGTAAACCCCATGTGAGACACGGACTGTGTTCAAACTGATTAGCTTGTAACTACCCCGGTGCTCAGTAGAGTGCCTGGAACATAGTAAGCACTTAGCAAATACCATTTTTAAAAAGTCCCTTTTCCTGCCTCTCTTCCAGAGAAGCAGAATAGCCTAGTGGAAAGAGCACAGGCCTGGGAGTCTGAAGGACCTGGGTTCCAATCCTGGCTCCACCACTTGTTTGCTGTGTGACCTTGGGCAACTCACTTAACTTCTCTGTGCCTCAATTCTTCATCTGGAAAATGGGGATTAAGACTGTGAGTCCCACGTGCAAAAGGGGCTGTGTCCAACCCGATTTGCCTGTATCCATCCCAGCGCTTAGTACAGTGTCTGGCACATATTAAGCACGTAACAAATACCACCATCACAATTATTAAGGATATTCAGGAAAAGGACGGTGAGGCCCTCGTTCCTGCAATCTTTCCTTCTGTCAGTGGGTGGTGCTTCTGCTCTATCATCATCATCAATCGTATTTATTGAGCACTTACTGTGTGCAGAGCACTGTACTAAGCGCTTGGGAAGTACAAGTTGGCAACATATAGAGACAGTCCCTACCCAACAGTGGGCTCACAGTCTAAAAGGTTGGGGGTGTTGAGGCAGTTTTTTCCAGATATTGGTGGGGGGGTGTTGCCCTCTGCAGATGTGGCCCCTCACCATGCACCAAGGACAGTGGCACTTGGGGGTCTCCAAGCTAGACCGTGGGGTGGAAGCAAACAAAATATACAACATTTCCTTGGTTAAACCATCGCTCCTAGACCGTGAGCCCCAACGTGGGAGGGATCCTATCTGAGCTCTCTAATAACACTAATAACTGTGGTATTTATGAGGCGCTTACCATGTTGCAAGCAGTGTTCTAAGCACTGGGGTAGATAAAAGTTAATTAGGTTGGACACAGTCCATGTCCTACCCAGGGCTCAAAGTGTAAGACGAGGGAGGACTGATATTTAATCTTCATTTTACAGATGAGGAAATTGAGGCGCAGAAGTTAAATGACTTGACCAAGGTCACACAGCAGGCCAGTGATGGAACTAGGTCTTGGAAACCAGGTCTCTTAACTTCCAGCCTGGTGCTTTTTCCACTAGGCCACACTGTGTCCCACTTGGGCACATCCACATTGCCCAAGCACTTTGTACTCATGCCCTATTTGTGGCATTTCCAGTATCCATCTCAGCACTCAGCACAGTGCTTGGCACAAAGTAAGTACTTAACAAATACCATTATTATTATTATTATTATTAATAATTATTAGATGATTTAGTTTAACATCGCAACTCCCTTATCTCCTGAGCCACTGAGCAGACATAAGCCCATTGGCTTGGGGAGAATCAGGTTCCGTCATCTGCCTGCTGCGTGACTTTCAGCAAGTCACTTAACCTGAGATGCAGCACATCAGGGGTTAGGGAGCAAACTTCTCTACTTGCAGAGCTACTCCAGGGTTGGGGGGGTTGCAGGCTTTGCTGCTGCCTTGGCTCAGGGCTTGGGGGTCTGCACCCCAGTGCTCAGTGCTCCTTCAACTAGACTGCACAGGAGCAGAAGTGGCCTCTCCTGCCCTGTCCACTGGAAGCCCCCACCCCAGAGGAGTCCCAGCCACTACTCTGACCGTGCTTGTTGGGGTCTGGGAAGGGGCCAGCCTTGGGGACCCCTCCATCAGGGCCCAGAAGAAAGATGCTATTTTTCAGGATTCTTGCTGGATTTGGCCTCCTCAAGGACCCTCCTGGGTGGTCTTTTGCTCTCTCTCTCTCTCTCTTTCTCTCTTCCGTCACTGTCAGTTTTTCAATTACTCTCTGGGTTTCTCCATCTCTCTCTGCCTGTCTGAGCTTCTTTCTTTTTCTTTGTCTCTCTGCCTGTCCCTCTGAGTCTCTGTCTCTGCCTATCTCTTTGTTTGCCTGCTTTTCTGTTTTTGCCTATCCCTTTCTTTATTTCTCTGTTTTTCATTCACTCAACTGTATTTATTGAGCACTCACTGTGTGCAGAGCACTGTACTAAGCGCTTGGGAAGTACAAATCTTCAGATAACTATTTCTATTCAGCTATCTGAATCTCTGTCTCTTCATCTCCTTCTCTGCTTGTCTTTCAGTTTCTCTGTCTCTGTTCTTCCCTTTCATGCTGAATGACTTATTGTTTCGGTTACCTTGGAGATGTGACAGAGGAAGAGAGGCTATAAACTCTTTGTTAGGTTGTAAGTTCTTTGAGGGCAGGGACTACGTATTCTGAGTACAGTTCCCTGCTCACTACAGAGTTCTGCCCACAGAAGGCACCCAGTCCACTGATCTATATATGATAGCTGTTCAGTACAATGCTGTGCACATAGTTGCTGCCCAATAGAGTGCTCTGTTCAGAGTAAGTACTCTGTACAGCACTCTGGGGAGATGCGGTAGGGAGATGGATGTGAAGGACTGGATTATCTTCTAGTTTCCTCCCAGTTCTCCTGGATCCTGGTCCCCTATCCATTCCCATCACCACCTGATCTACTGTTCACCCACAAATACTGACATCCACCCTTCAATTCTATTTTTTGCTGATACACTGGGATGGAGGGGTGTAAGTGGAAGGGATAATAATAATAATAATGATAATGATACTTGTTAAATACTTACTATGTGTTAAGCGCTATTCTAAGTGCTGGGGTACATAAAGGTAATCAGGTTGGACACAATCCCTGTATCACATTTTGATAATAATAGTAATAATAATATTTGTTAAGCACTCACTATGTGCCAAGCACTGAGGTAGATACAAGATCATCAGGTAAAACACAGTACTTGTCCCACACAGGGAACAGATAATACCCCCACCCCCCATTTTACAGATGAGGAAACTGAGGTCAAAGAAGTGAAACGACTTGCCCTAAGGTCACACAGCAGGGAAGCGGCAGAACTGAGATTAGAACCCAGGGCCTCCAACTCCCAGGCTGGGCTCTTTCCACTAGGCCACAACATTTCAGGTTGGGATTGGGCCTTCACAGAGGGGATCTTGTTATCTCTGCAGCACCCCTTGCTCACCCGTGTCCCCAGAGAACAGTAATGAAGACATTTGGAAAACGACGCTCTCGCACTTGTGATAAAATTACCCATCACACACGTTAACCTTCTACTGAACCGGAATACTCAGGGATTAGCAAGGCACTGCTGCACTGGGATTGCGGAGAGAGGGAAAGAGGCAGAGGAGGCTCCCGGGGGTGGGTGGGAGGAGAGCTGCCCCGGCCTCCAGGAAGACCTGTAGCGTGTCCAGGGCTCCCGGAGGAGGCAGGGCAGGCCACTCAGCCACGTTTTTTCACCTCTTCAGCTCCCTGAACTCTGTGCGCCCAGAAGCTGGTCCCGCTGAGGTGAGGTGGGGTCATTAAGGATTCATTCATTTCTAGACTGTGAGCCCGTTGTTGGGTAGGGACCGTCTCTATATGTTGCCAACTTGTACTTCCCAAGCGCTTAGTACAGTGCTCTACACACAGTAAGTGCTCAATAAGTACGATTGAATGAATTAATGAATTTATTTGTTCATATTTACTGAACGCTTACTGAATGCAGAGCACTCTGCTAAGCGCTTGGGAAAGTACAATACAACAATAAACAGTGACATTCCCTGCCCACAACTAGCTCATAGTCTAGAAGTGGTGGGGAGCAGCCGGAGGTGCCAAGGAAAACAGCAATAAGATCAGGGAGAGCAGACACACCTGCTGTTATCTGACTGTCCTGGGCGTGGGAGGTAATGATTGTGATTATTTTCTGTGATTAGACACAGTCTAATGATTTTAGACTGTGAGCCCACTGTTGGGTAGGGACTGTCTCTATGTGTTGCCAACTTGTACTTCCCAAGCGCTTAGTACAGTGTTCTGCACACAGTAAGTGCTCAATAAATATGATTGATTGATTGATTAATGATGACCACCTGAGTGACAGGGGTCAGCAAGTTGTGGGGGTGGGGGGGAGAGGAGGAGGTGGCTCAGCCTAAGGGAGCGCTGCTCACCTGGGGAGGCTCTGGTAGACCCCTGAGCGAGAAACAAACGGGGCCACAACCTGCCATATCCTGTCTTGACTACTACATCCTTCTCCTCCTCACTGACCTCCTTGCTTCCAGCCTCACCCCACTCCAGTCCACACTTCACTCTGCTGCCTGGATCATTTTTCTGAAAAAACATTCAGTTCATTTCTCCCAAACCTCCGGTGGTTGCCCGTCAAACAGAAACTGGACAAGTCACTTAACTTCTCTGTGCCTGTTACCTCATCCATAAAATGGGGATCTCCATGTGGGACATGGACTGTGTCCACCCTGATTAGCCTGTGTCTAACCCAGTGCTTAGTACAGTGCCTGGCACATAGTAAGCGTTTAACAAACGCCATTAAAAAAAAAGCAAAACAAAAAAACAAAAAAAACCCCTCATCGTCATAGGCTTTAAGGCACTCAATCAGCTTCCCTGCCCCCATCTTACCTCACTGATTTCCCACTACAACCCAGCCCACGTGCTTCACTCCTCTAATGCCAGTCTACTCAATCTCATGTATCTTGCCACCTACCTCTTCCCTGGAATTCCCTCCCCCTTCATATTCAATAGATCATCACTCTCCCCATCTTCATAGTCTTAATTAATATCACATCTCCTCCGGGAAGCTTTCCCTGGCTAACCTCTCACCCACTCCTCCCTTTCTATTGCATCACTAGGCATACACAAGACCCACTCAGGTATATAAATCTATTCAGTTGAATACTCAGTGATCTCCCATAAATATTTTTATGTCTGCCCCACGCTGTTAGAGTGGAAGTGGGCAAGGAATGGACCATTTCTTTATTTTGGACATGCTAAGCATCTAGTACAGCACACCACACCAAGTGGGTACTCAATAAATAGTGTTTCTACTACTGCTGCTACTTTTTGGGACATACAAAACAACCAAGTGACACAGTCCTGGCCTACAAGGAGCTTCCACTCTAACTAGGAAGGCTGACATGACAGTATTTACAAACAGAGTAATTGAAAAAAATCACCGAATGTACAGTGTTCTTAGACTGTGAGCCCCATGTGTGATGGGGATGGTATCCAACCTGATTACCTTGTATTTACCCCAGTACTTAGTACAGTGCTTGGCACACAATAAGTGCTTAACAAATACCACAGAAAAGCAATTGAACATTCATATGTGTGTGTGCATGTATAATAATAATAATAATAATGGCATTTATTAAGCACTTACTATGTGCAAAGCAGTGTTCGAAGCACTGGGGAGGTTACGATCACAGTGTTAATCCCCATTTTACAGATGAGGTAACTGAGGCCCAGAGAAGTTAAGTGGCTTGCCCAAAGTCACACAGCTGACAAGTGGCGGAGCCAGAATTTGAACCCATGACCTCTGACTCCAAAGCCCAGGCTCTTTTCCACTGAGAGTGGGAGCCACGCTGCTTTCCTATGTATGTATGCATGTATATATATATATACATATATATATATATACACACACACATATATTAATAAACATATATATGTTCACTTGTTTTTTGATGGTATATATGGGTGTATATATACATATTACATTTATGCACCATCAAAAGTATATATCTATATGTATACAGATACGGACGTATAAGTTGACGTTGGGTATAAGTAGGTACTTAAGGGCTAGAAAGGGTGGTGGCTTTATATGAGTTGGGACTCAGGAATTGGAAAATCGAATCCGATAGAAAGCCTAATCTCAATTTCAGTCTGCTCAGTTTTAGTATTACCCTGACTCCTACAGCTTTACATTTGTCATTTAAGACGGCCCTATCGTGGAGCCTGGCATTTGTTGATGCAATTATATGCAAAAATATGTTAATGCATCGTTAATACAGTGGTTATAATTGTGCCGAAGTCAGGAGACTCAGTGTTGAGCTTCCCAATGCAGCCATGATTCTTTCATAAAATATCAATGAAAATCGGATTTTTTTTTTCTGTCTATTCTCCCGTGGGCGCCGACCCATGGAAGCCTTGAGCTGGTGCCTGGGAATGAGGAGTTGAAAAGCTCTCTGCCTCAGCCGGTTCAGATGCCAAAGGCGAACTCACCGAAGATGATGAAATGTGCGTCCGGAGGTAGAATATCTGCACATCATCATCAGGAAAGGTGTTAATAACCACAGCAAGATTTTGAAAAATATATGATTTTTGGTCCCTCCAGTGCCCTTTCAGGTAGAGGGGTTGCTATAGCGATGCTAATAAAGAAAATTAATGTGTGTAATTATACCAGGCCATTCGTGCCATCAATCCTACAGAAGCGATTTATTTTCAAACTGCTACGGGAGAGTCTGAGGCTATTTTCGGGACCCAGGAGTGATTCATATTGTTATTTTCTGGACTCACATTATTTTGGCAATAGTCAAAAGCAAATGGCAGTTTGGTCCAGTTACACCAGATCCCTAGCATTCCCCAGGTGGGAATCAGTGACTGTCCTTGGTGGGGGGGCTGTTTTATCAATCAATCAATGGTATTTACTGAGCACTTACTGTGTGCAGAGCAGTATTACTAAGTGCTTGGGAAAGTACACTACAACAGCTCACAACAAGCTTACAGTCTAGGGGGGAGACAGACATTAATACACATAAATGAATTCTAGATATGTCCACAAAAGTACATAATAATTATAATAATTACTGTTCTTGTTAAGTGTTTACTATGGACCAAACCCTGCTCTATGTGCTGGGGTGGATATAAGTGAATATGGCCTCCAAAGCCATGGGGTACCACGCCCCGATCAATTCCGTCTGGTGGCCACCTGGCTGGTCCAAGGTGAACTGAGGGAGGGATGGAGGCTGAGGGTCGCCCCCAGGGCACATCCAACATTCATTCTGATCACATGACCCCTCTGTGTGACTGGGCAGCAGCGGGAAATGACCACAATGGGACAAACATGGACTCCATCCCTGGCCAGCTGACCTGGGCACTGGGGACCAGACCCTGAGGCTGTGGACCCAGGGAACCTACCCCCGTACCCCCCCACCTCCTCTCCACTTCTCCTACACCCCGACTCTGAACGGTCTTCTTCCTGGACCCTCACCTTCGAGGTTTTGACTGGACCATCCAACACCCGACTCTCCCCCAGTGACCCAGCACGGATCACCCCACACCCCTGAATTTCATCCAATGATCCAGCACGGACTATCCAAAACACCTGAATTTTCCCCAGTGATCCAGCATGGACCATCCCACACCCCTGACTCTCCCCTCTCCATTCCTTACTTTCCCCTAGTGACCCAAGGCGGACCATATAACAATCTTAGTTCTCCCCTCTCTATTACTGACTCTCTTCCAGCTTCTCTTTCAGACCTGCTGGCGGTGCCACCTCAACCTAACAGTCCAGTGACCTACTAGAATGAACTGCACCAAATCCCTGGCCCACAGCAACCTTGTCTCCCCCTCCGTGGGCTTGTGTTCCTGTGACCCCAAGGGCCTCTGGGGGATTGTGGTCGGCCTGGCTAGCAGGAGCTCTGAGTCTCGCCAGGCTGGGTCCTCGGCCTTGCCCTGGCCCCGGTGGAGGTCGGGTCTCGATGAGGAGCATTGGGGAACGTGAACCAAATGTGGATGGGGAGAGAAACCCTGCAAACCATGTCTCTCTGTGCCCTGGGAGGGTTCGGTCCCATTAGCGCCCAGGCAGTGGGAAATTGATTAGCGCGCTGCTTTTTATGGAAATGGATTTTGAGGCTCCTGGTGATAATTTATTTACTAGGAATTTTGCAGAGCTGGCTAGCACACTGATGAAAATCCTCGAACATGTTCATTTAAAATGAAAAAAAAAAAACCTTCCCTGGCTTATTTTTGAGAAATATTGTTATTAAATCATTGGAAACATATTGATAAAATGTGCCCGGGAGCTGTGAGCCAGGCATTTATCATACAAATTACACCACTATTGACAAATGGCAATTTAATCCGGCGATTAACTTTAACAATATGAATTTCTCTGTTGCCTTTTTTAACCTGAGAGATGGTCTGGGAATCTCACTGGGCACTCAGCAGCTCAACAGTCATCAGCAATGCATTCACAGTCCTGGTGGTGAAATGCTCAAGGGGTGACGGGGGGTCCTTGGCAAAGAGGGGGGATAAAGGGACTCTCCCATCCACCCTGGTGGTCCTCCCAGCCCCACTCCCTCAGAGGCTTCTGCAGGCTGAGCCCCCAAGCTCCGGCTGCAGAGCAGGGGAGGGGAGACTTGTTCAGAACATCTGTGGCTGTCACCATCTGGGAGTCAGAAGGACCTGGGTTCTGATTCCGGCTCCGCCACTTGTTTGCTGTATGACCTTGGGCAAGTCACTATAGTTCTCTGGGTCTCTTGTTACCTCATCTGTAAAAACGGGGATTGAGAATGGGACTCTATTTGGGAGAAGGACTGTGTCCAACCTAATTATTTTGTACCTACCCCAGAGCTTAGTACAGTGCTTGGCACATAGTAAGCACTTAACAAATACCACAATTATTAATATTATTATTATTATAACTGACCATCACATCTGGGTCGGGGCCTCTGCCCACTCCTGCATGTTAAGTTTGGACATGTAAATTTGAGGTGTTGGCAGGCCATCCAAAAGGAGATGTCTTGAAGGCAGGAGGAAATGCAAAAATGCAGGGAGGGTGAGAGATCAGGGATGAAGATATAGCTTTAGGAATCATCTGCATAGAGGTGGTAGTTGAAGCCGTGGGAGCAAATGAGTTTTCCACAGAAGTGAGTGTAGATGAAGAGTAGAAGTGGATCCAGAACTGAACCTTGAGGGACACCCACAGTTAGGAGGTGGGAGGCAGAAGTGCAGTCCATGAAAGGGAGTAAGTATGCAGTAGGTTCAGTGGCAGAACTGGCTAGGGCCCCTCACTAGTGCCAGCCCTAATGGGGCCGTTCCTCCACAGACTCCCTCTAATCTGGCTTCTGTCCCCTTCACTCCATGGAAACCGCTCTCTCAAAGGTCACCAATGATCTCCTTCTCACCAAACCCAATGGCCTCTACTCCAACCTGATCCTCCTCGACCTCTCAGCTGCCTTTGACACAGCTGACCAGCCCTTTTTCCTGGAAACATTGTCCAACCTCAGGTGCAATGACACTCTCCTCTCCTGGTTCTCCTCCTGTCTCTCTGGCCACTCATTCTCACAGAGAGAGGGAGGGACGGAGAGAAAGGGAGGGAGAGAGACAGGGAGAGACAAAGAGATACACAAGAAAGAGAGAACAGAGAGACAGAGGATGGGGGAGGCAGAGATGGAAAACAGACAAACAGAAAGAAACAGAGAGACAGACATAGGCGAGGCAGAGATAAAGATGGAAAGAGACAGAGAACAGAGACAGAGAGAGATGGAAATGTAAAGCAAGGGAGGGAGAGGGGGACTAGAAAAAAGAGAAAACAAAGAGAGAAATGGAAAGGGGAGGAGGGAGACAGGTAGAGAGTAGAGACATAGAGATATAGAGACAGAGAGAGATAGAAATGTAAAGGGAGGGGAAGAGAGACACAGATGGAGGCATAGAGAGGGAAGAAGGGAGAAAGGAGAGAGAGGGGAGAGAGAGAGAGAGAGAGAGAGAGAGAGAGAGAGAGAGAGAGAGAGAGAGAGAGAGAGAGAGAGAGAGAGAGAGAGCATGCTTAGCTTCCAACTGAACTTGGGTCTTAACACACGCATAGACAAACCCTCACCCACACTGTTCCCCGAGTCAGGAACTCTGCCAGGCTCTCTCTCCCCCAATCTTCAATTCCTTCTTAAATGCCTCTTGCTCCAGGAAGCCACCCTCCATTAACTCACAGCTCCTAGTGGGAGGAGACCAGGCACCACCATTAGAACTGGTATCCTTTCATGCCCTCACTGGACCCTCCCGCACGTATGCAAAGAAAGTCATTCAGACCCTGAGCCAAAGCCCTGCGGCCTTTGTTCCATGAATCCATCCTGCCCCGCCCATGCAGAGGGTTTCCTGCTTATTAATTATTATTATTATTATTACTACTATTATTATTGTATTTGTTCAGTGCTTACTATGTGTCAGGCACTGTACCAAGTGCTGGGGTGAATACAAGCAAATTGGGTTGGACATAGTCCCTGCCCCACACGGGGCTCACAGTCTCAATCCCCATTCTACAGATGAGGTAACTGAGGCACAGAGAACTGAAATGACTTGCCCAGGCCCATGCTCTACCCACAATACTATGCTGCTTCTCTATCCTCTGTCCTCTGCTCTATCCTCACTCTTCTTCCCACCCCTGCTAGCTGTCAATCATTGCCATCTGCCTCCGCCAACAGACTGCAAGCTCCTGGAGGGCAGGGATCACAGGGCCTGCTGCTGCTGCTCTATACCCCCAAGTGCTCAGTACAGAGTCCAGCCCTCATGAATGGCACCAATCAAGCGAGTGAGCGATCAAACATTCCTGATAGCTGAAGCCTAGGCTGTTGACCCGATGTGACCCCCGACTCTGGTCAAATTACCTGGGCCGCCTGCCCACTTCCTGGTGGTACCCTGGCCTGGGGTGAGCCCACAGTCAGTCTCCCCCTTGGAACTGCCCAGGCACCTCTAGGCCTCACCACCTCCCAGCCCTCAGCAATGCACCGCCTTCAACACCTCTAAAACATGGTAGGAGGGAGGAGAAATGAGCCATGAAGCTCTTTTTTAAAAATTGTATTTCTTAAGCACTTACTATATGCTGGGATAGTTACAAGCTAATCAAGTTGGGCATAGTTTATGTCCCACATGGGGCTCAGAGTCTTAATCCTCATTTTGCAGATGAGGTAACTGAAGCACAGAGAAGTAGCGTGGCTTATTGGAAAGAGCATGGGCTTGGGAGTCAGAGGTCATGGGTTCTAATCCTGCTGCACCATTTCTCAGCTGTGTGGGAAAGTCACTTACCTTCTTTGTGCCCCAGTTACCTCATCTGTAAAATGGGGATTAAGACTGAGTCCCATGTGGGACAAACTGATAACCTTGCATCTATCCCACTGCTTAGAACAGTGCTTGGCACATAGTAAGTGCTTAACAAATGCTATTATTATCATTATTATTATTATTATTATTATTATTATTATCATCATCATTTTATGTGACTTGCCCAAGATCACAGAGCAGACAAGCGGTAGATCTAGGATTAGAACCCAGATCTTTCTGATTCCCAGACCCATGCCCTCTCCATTAGGCCACAATACTTCTCAAGCAGCTCTACCCAGCGCCAATTCGCCCTGGAATTAGTGCAGGCCGGGGAGTCAGAGGACCCTGGTTCTAGCCCCGGCTCTGTCACTTGCCTGCTGTGTGACCTTGGGCTAGTCACTTCACTTCTCTGGGCCTCAGTTTCCTCATCTCTAAAATGGAGATTCAATCCTTGCTCTCCCTCTTCCTTAGACTATGAGCCCAGTGTGGTAAGGAAACTATGTCTGATCTAATTATCCTGTATCCATCCCAGCACTTAGCAAAAGGCTTAGCACAGAATAAACACTTGACAATACATTCATTATTCATAATGATGGTATTTGTTAAGCACTTACTATGTGTCAAGCACTGTTCCAAACACTGGGGTAGGTCCAGCGCTTAGAACAGTGCTTTGCACATAGTAAGCACTTAATAATTGCTATCATTATTATTATTATTACAAGATAATCAGTTTAGACACAGTCCCTGTGCCAAATGGGGCTCAGTCTTTATCCCAGTTTTACAGATGAGGTAACCGAGGCCCACAGAAATGAAGTCACTTGCCCAAGGTCACCCGGCAGACAGGTGGTGCAGCTGGGATTAGAACCCATGAGCTTCTGACTTCCAGGCCTGTGGTCTACCCACTAAGTCATGCTGCTAACCGCTATTAGCAGATTCCTTGTTTATTCCCAGCCAGGGGCGGCCTGAGGCCCAGCAGCCCAGTCCAGATGGCCCCTTCCCTGATGTCACATGACAAGGAATATCTCCACACCCAGAAAAACCTATCCAAGCCCAGAAAACCAGAGAGCATGCTTCCTTAGGCTCCTGAAAAGACGACTCCCCAAAGCCCCCCACCCCTGATGGCTTCCCTGTTTTCTAAAAATTTCCCTGCACCCCTGTTTTCTAAAAAATTCTGGTATTTTTAACACATACTGATAGAAGCATTCCGTACAAGAGCGGCCCCGGGATGTCTGGTTACAAATGACTTTATTACGGCGCTTTAGTGAAGAATGGCCCTTCCTCTAAATCACGTCTCTGAGAAGACTGCTCAACTCAATTAATCATTTTGTCTCCCATAATTATTTACTTTAAACTGGAATTTGTTGGGCAACGCCGTGTTATTCTTTGGTCAGCCACTCGATGTTCCAGGGGAGCCCGTCTCTCAGCTTGGCCTGCGAATCCCCACGCCGTATCCCCTTGGGCCCAGGGCGCAGGACTGACCTTTCTCCCCCTACCTTTCCCAGGAGCCGGAAAGTCACCCCACTCAAGCCATCCACAGAGGGCAGGTGACCAGGCAGCAACGAGGACGGAAACACCACCCATCCAACTCTTGCCACAGATGCTGTCCTGGAATGGATTTAGTCCACTGGCCAGTGACCGTTTTGGGTCCTTCCTAATAATCATCATCATGATGGTGCATGTTTAAGTGCTTATTACGTGCCAGGCACTGTGCTCAGCGCTGGGGAAGATGAGATCATTAGGTCAGACACAATCCCTGTCCCACTTGGGGGTCACAGGGTAATCGAACAATCAGTCACATTTAATGAGCGCTTACTATGTGCAAAGCACTGCACTAAGTGCTTGGGAGAGCACAATACAACAGAATTGGCAGACACGTGCTTTGCACATAATGAGCTTACAGTCTATAGGGGGGAGAACGGGTACTGACTGTAAGGGAGGGAGAATGGGTATTGAATCCCCATTTTTCGGATGAGGAAACTGAAGACCAGAAAAGTGAAATGATTTGCTCAAAGTCACCCAGCAGGCAATTGGCTAAGGAGGGATTAGAACCCTGATCCTCTGATTCCTAGGCTCAGGCTCTTCCCACTAGGCCATGCCCCTTCTGTAAGATTGCGCCGCTCAGACTCGGATTCTGCTGCCTGCAGTCATGCTCTTCCCTGGCCACTGCCACTGTCCGGACAGGGCTGGTCCAGAGCTGCCACCACTGACTTCCAGCTACCCAGCTGGACTTCACTGCCTGTGGCCAGGCCTCACCAAGGCTTGAGACATAATAATAATGATGGCATTTATTAAGCGCTTACTATGTGCAAAGCACTGTTTTAAGTGCTGGGGAGGTTACAAGGTGATCAGGTTGTCCCACGGGGGCTCACAGTCTTCATCCCCATTTTACAGATGAGGGAACTGAGGCACAGAGAAGTTAACTGACTTGCCCAAAGTCACACAGTTGACAATTGGCGGAGCCGGGATTTGAACCCATGACCTCTGACTCCAAAGCCCGGGCTCTTTTCCACTGAGCCATGCTGCTTCTCTAGCCAAGGCATTTGCCCACCTTGTGATGCTGTCTGGCCCAGCCACTTTCTGGCCAACTGACCATAGAGAGGCTGCTGGATCACCTCTACTCCAAGTCCACACACACACACACACACACACACACACACACACACACACACACACTCTCTCTCTCTCTCTCTCTCTCTCTCTCTCTCTCTCTCTCTCTAACTCTCTCTCTCTCTCTCACACACACACACACACACACACACACACACACACACACACACACACACACACTCAGGGCCATGGACACCCAGACACTCATGCAAATAGCACCATTCTCCCTATTTCACAAGCCCACAACCTTGGCATTGTCCTTGACTCATCTCTCTCAATCAACCCACATATTCAATCTGGTATTGCTCCTTCACCAATCCACGTACTTACCCCATCCCACCCTATTGCATCAGCCTCCTTGCTGACCTCCCAGCTTCCTGTCTCTCCCCACTCCAGTCCACACTTCTCTCTGCTGCCCATATCATTTTTCTAAAAAAAAATTCAAAAATCTCCAATAGTTGCTCATCCACCTCCGCAACAAACAGAAATTCCTTACCATCGGCTTTAAAGCACTCAATCATCTCACTCCCACCTAACTTACTTCACTGATTTCCCACTACAACCCAGCCCACACACTTCACTCCTCTAATGCCAACCTACCCATTGTACCTCAACCCTGTCTCTCTTGCCATTGACCCCTCATCCACATCCTTCCTCCAGTCTGGAATCCCTCCTCCTGCATATCTGACAGACCACAACTCTCTCCAACTTCAAAGCCTTATTAAAATCCCATCTCCTCCAAAAGGCCTTCCCTAAGCCCTCATTTCCCCTATTCCCTTTCCTTGTGTCACACTTGCACTTGCACACTTGCAATCTGTACTTTTTAAGCACTTGATATTCACCCCACCCTCAGCTCAATTCATGTATTTATATTAATGTCCGTTTCCCCCTTTGGACTGCAAGCCTCTTGTGGGCAGGGAGCATGAAGACCAACTCTGTTGTACTCTACTCTCCAAGCACTTAGTAGTAATACTACTACTAAGAATAATAATAATAATAATGAAGGTATTTGTTAAGAGCTTACTAAGTGTCACACACTGTTCTAAGAGCTGGGGGTGAATATGAAAAGCACCACAGGTAGTGGATACAGCAAGGGTCTAGAAGTCGGAAGGTCATAGGTTCTAATCCCAACTCTGCCATTTGTCTGTTGTGCAACCTTGGGCAAATCACTTCACTTCTCTGTACCTCAGTTACCTCATCTGTAAAATGAGTATTGAGCCTGTGAGCCCCAGGTGGGACAGGGACTGTGTCCAACCTGATTTGCTTGTATCCACCCCAGCACTTAGTACAGTACCTGGCACATAGTAAGCGCCTAACAAATACCACAATTATTATTATTATTGTTATTATTATTATTATTGTTAAATACATGCTGATCAGGTTGGACTCAGTCCCTGTCCCACATGGGTATCACAGTCTTAATCCCTATTTTATAGATGAGGTAACTGAGGCACAGAGAAGTTAAATTACTTGCCCAAGGTCACACAGCAAACAAGTAACAGAGCTTGGATTAGAACCCAGATCCTTCTGACTCCAAGGCCCACACTCTCTCCACTAGGCTGTGCTGTCTTCCCCATACAGTAAGTGCTCAATAAATGCCATTGATTGATAGATTCTCACTATTGCACATATGCAGAGGGACACACAACCTCTTAAACCCAAGTATATGCTCACCCTCCTGTACTCAACTGGAGCCCCTCCCCACCACAGGCCCACTGCCAAATCCCGCGGCTCGGAAGTGGTGTCCTGTGTTCTGGAGCCAGGGGAGGTGTCAGGTTCTACACATTTCGACTAGGGCAAGATCGTCAGCTCCTCTAAGACAGGGATCATGTGTCTATGAACTCTATTATACTCTTGCCAGTGCTCAGTACAATGCTTTGCACACAGTAGACCGGAAGCTTCATGAGGGCAGGGATCATGTCTAACTCTATTGTCCTCCCCCCAGTGCTTAGAACAACACTCTGCACATAGCAAACTGAAGGGCCTCATGGGCAGTGTGGAAGCACAGTGGTCAGGTCTTCCGTTTGCCCTCTTCTCTTCGGACCCTCCCCCCTGAGCTGTTTAACCTCTTGGCCCGCTTGATTGTCTCATAGCAGGATAGTCAAGGCTAGCACATCACATATCCTCTTCCCTTAGTTCATTTTTCCTGTCCTATCAGGGAGATTAGCATATCAACTCATGACAGGATGAAACTGTTCCTCCCTTAGCAAGGTCAGGAGCCCTGGTCTTGCTTATCAGTGGTATGTGATCACCGGAGAACAGGGCAGGGCCTTGTCCAAGTGGGAATTTATTGCTGCCTGTCTTAAAGTATGCATTATGTTTTGTGGTCTCTGGTGACGTGGGGACGCTGTACCAAATGTATATATGGAAGCCTTGTCTTGCTTAGAGTTTGAGCTCACCTTGATTAGTAGAGGAAACTCTGCCCATCAGCCACCACTCCCTACTTTTAGTAAAAATAAACTTGTCTCTGACATAATGCAGAGTCCGTGAAGTTTTGTTCGACAGCACAGACTGTGCCTACTCTTTGGTCCCGTCCCCGGTGCGCAGTACAGCACTCTGCACACAGTAGACTGGAAGTTTCTTGACGACAGGGATCATATCTGTTAACTGTATTGTCCCTCTCCCCAATGCTCAGCACTGTGCTCTGCTACAGAAGGTGCTCTCACTCCCATCCCCCAGTTGCCCACCATATCCCCAAACTCCCGCCGCATACCGCCCGGCCTCTCCATCTGCTCGACCCTCCCACTCAGCCCTGCCTGCGGGAAGCCAGCCTGCCAGCTTGGCCAGTGCCCTGTGCCCGGGCCTCGTGGGCGTCTGGTGTAGGTAGGGGCTCGGTGATTTGGTCACCATCATCCCACTTACCCCAGGAGGCGGGGGTCAGCACTGAGACCCGGAGAGGAGTAGGAGGAGGAAGGAGCAGAGCGATTGGGAATCGGGGAAAAGATCATAAGACAATAGCCTTCCCTGTGCTTGGGAACAGCTTGCAAGATGGCACCAACTGGAGTTGTCACAGGGAAAATGGAAAATGAACGGAATAGTGCAGCAGAGAAGTGTGCCCTGCTCGGAAGGATACTGGGGAGTGTGTATGGGAGGGAGTTCGTGAGCCTGTGTACATATGTGTGTGTGTGTGTGTGTGTGTGTGTGCGTGCACACACGTGCGTATGGGTGTTGGTGGGGCATGTGTGCCTGTGCACAAGTACATATGCTTAAGGGTGTGTGTTGCTGCACATATGTGGGCAAGGGTGGGTGGATCTGTGTTTGTACAGACTTGTGGATGTGTGAATGTGTGAGTATACCTGTGCGTGTGTGCATGTGTGTGTGAAGGAACTGAGTCCAGGGACTAAGGGAGACCCCCCAACCCCTTCCCCTAGATTTCATGTCTGGAGAAGAACAAAAATCTCCCACTGAAAATGGCTCCTCCTCCTCTTCCTCCCCCTTTCCCTCTTCCTTCCGCTTCCCCTCTCTTCCTACTCTTTCCGCCTCTTCCTCCACCTCCTCTTCTTCCACCATCTACTCCCCCTCCTCATCCTCCACATTCTCCTCCTCCCCCTCCTCTTCCTTCCTCTTCCATCTTCTCTACTTTCACATCCTTCTCCTCCTCCTTCCCCACTCCTGTTCCTCCTCCTCTTCCTCCACCTCCTCCCCTCCAGATCCCTCTCAGATCCTCCCAATGCCAGATGCTTACTACGTACCAAGCACTGTGCTAAGTGCTGGGGTAAAGACAAGGTAATCAGGTCAGATACAGGCCCTGTCCCACATTGGGCCCACAGTCTAGGGGAGACAGACAACCGGTAGTGAATCCCAATTTTATATAAGAATAAACTGAGGCCCAGAGAAGAGCTGTGACTTACCCAAGGTCACACAGCAGGCAAGTGGCAGAGCGGGATGAGAACCCAGATCTCCTGCCTCTCAGAACCGTGCTCTTTCCGCTAGGCCACACTGCTTCGCAATACTACACAGCCGTAGCCTCAGAGATGGAGACACAAAAAATGGGAGGAGGAGGTTGGTGGGGCAGGGCGGGGCAGAAGGGCATGAAGGCTGAACGTGTTTTTGGAATTTTCCTTCGGACCTAAATCCCTCCTGGACAAGCAGAGCTGAACAGTGGTTGATCTCTGCCCCAGGGCAGAGCACTGGTGTGGACCAGGACATGGAAAACGGTGTTCGTCAATTCTTCCTGGATGTGTTTTTGTTTTACATGAAAACAGCTGCCTAGATGGACTGGGTCAATTGAAAAATTAGTCTTCTAGAGAGAAAAAGTTATTAACCGGATCTGCTCGGGCACGGAGGGCGGCGAGTAATTTTCTGCCTATTGATCTCTTCCAGAAAGAATTTCTCGGAGACGATTTCCCCTTTACTCCCCATTAAAAACTGCATCACTCTCTTCCTTAACCCACTCACCAGAGGCCCTCATCCATCTTCCTCCTCCTCTCCCTCTAGCTGCCTCCAGTTTCTCCTTCTCTTCCCTCTCTTCCTCCTCTCCCTTCTCTCTTTTCCTTCCCTCCTCCTCCTCTTCCTCTGTCAACCTCTCCTCCATCTTTTCCTATTCCTCCTCTCCACCCCAACACTTTCCAGTTCACAAGAACTGTCTGGCCCCACAGACAACACTATTCTTTACTATTTCCCCTAACCCTAATCAATTTCATTGTCTGCCTCTCCCTGGTGACTGCCAACTCTGTCTTATTGTACTTTCCCAAAGGTTTACTACATGGCTGTGCACGAAGTAAGAACTCAGTAAATACCACTGACTGATGGATTAATATACCGAGTTTGCCCATGTTGAAGAGAATGCATCTGCTCATATAGATGTGTTGCAGGATGAGTACATCTTCAGCCTCCATGGAATTTTTTTCCCCAGTCAACCGATCAATCGATAGGATTTTCCCCAAACATCAGAGAAGCCAACTTTTCACTGCTGGTACAAAAGTGCAGCAGAGGTTTTAGGGGGACTGGAATGGGTGGGCAGGCCACAAGGAGCAAACGGGCCCAAGGGCCACCACTTTGGAATTTTTGAGCATCCACTGGAAACACTCAGGCCTCACCAGACAGCAAGGAAGAGGGAGGTGGGGAGCCCAGATGCTTACACCGCTGAGGGGGCCATGGCTCCCCCCGCCCCACCCAAGGGAGGGGGACCCTTTGCCGGGCTGCTGGATGCACATCATTAACAAAATAAATAGAATAGTAACTACGTACAAGTAAAATAAATAGAGTAACAAACCTGTACAAACATATATACAGGTGCTGTGGGGAGGGGAAGGAGGAGAGGAAAAAGGGGGCTCAGTCTGGGAAGGCCTCCTGGAGGAGGTGAGCTCTCAGTAGGGCTTTGAAGGGAGGAAGAGAGCTAGCTTGGCGGATGTACGGAGGGAGGGCATTCCAGGCCAGGGGGAGGACGTGGGCCGGGGGTCGACGGTGGGGCAGGTGAGAACGAGGCATAGTGAGGAGGTTAGCGGCAGAGTACCGGAGGGCGCGGGCTGGACTGTAGGAGAGAAGGGAGATGCAGTTGTCTGTCTCCCCCTTCTAGACTGTGAGCCCGTTGTTGGATAGGGACCATCTCTATATGTTGCCAACTTGTACTTCCCAAGCGCTTAGTACAGTGCTCTGCACACAGTATGCGCTCAATAAATACAATTGAATGAATGAATGAATGAATGAGAAGCACCAGGGATGTGGCTTTAAATAACTCACGCCTCTGGGCCCCAAGTGGGCTCGGACCAGGGCAGACCTGATTATCTTGGATCTACCCCAGAGCCTAGCACAGAGCTTGTCACACAGCGAGCCCTCAACAAATACTATTTTTATTTTATTGTTATTATTATTACCATTGTTACATTCTCCAGCCACGTCACAATCGACTGCCCTCTCCCCCCAACCACCACCGCCAGCCCAGACCGCCCAGGAGCACCGGGAGGCTCTAATGAGGCAGCAATTGGAGGAGGGCATTTGGAAAGGTGTCCGTGTATATTAAATATAAAATGCGACATTGAGGGCACAGCTTGCCGTTTACACGGTAATTGACTTACCAGATGCAAATGTAAATATACGTGTGTGACTAGGGAACAGCTTGGCTCAGATGCCACAAAAAAAAAAGAGAAATTTGGTTCCAGAAATAAGTAGATTGTTATCTCCGCTCCACAAACAGGTTGTGAGAGGAAAAGCCTTGATGAAAGGGGCTGGTGACCAAAGTTGAGGCATCAGCAGTGAATCCTTAACGGGGACTAGTATTATGACTGCTGCTTTTTCTGGGCACGTGTGTGAACGTCACCTGAAGGAAGACCCTTGGCTTCAGAGCTCACAGGGGCAGCCCAGGGGACAGACCAGGGCAGTAGAAAAGGGGCAGGACTGGGGCGCGCTGGGGAAAGTTTTCAGGACATGGGGCCTAGCTGGTTCTCTTTAACTGCCCCTCTGGCTGTCCCTAACTGCCCTGCTGGTTCTCGCAAAGTGCCCTGTTGGCGCTCCCAAACTGCGCCTGGCTATGTTGGCTGCTCAGGGCGACGAGAGCACGGGGAGGAGCTGGAAGCTGCAGGCGCCTGTGAAGGTTATGACTTAATGAGATGGTGTAGTAAGCACTTAAATACCATAATAATAATCCTAATAATAATGAGGGCATTTATTAAGCACTTACTATGTGCAAAGAACTGTTCTAAGTGCTGGGGTGGTTACAAGGTGATCAGGTTGTCCCACGGGGGGCTCACAGTCAATCCCCATTTTACAGATGAGGTAACTGAGGCGCAGAGAAGTTAAGTGACTTGCCCAAAGTCACACAGCTGACAACTGGCAGAGTCAGAATTTGAACCCATAACCACTGACTCCAAAGCCCGTGCTCTTTCCACTGACCCATGCTGCTTCTTTAATTATTATATTACTATTGCTAAAGTTTCTTTACAAAAAACTGCAGAGCCTCCCATAGACACTGAGAGGTTGGCACTCTAATAATAGTAATGATTATGGTATTAAGCACTTACTATGTGCCAGACATTTTTCTAAGTTCTGGAATAGATACAAGGTAATCAGGTTGTCCCACATGGGGCTAACAGTCTTAATCCCCATTTTACAGATGAGGTAACTGAGGCATAGAGAAGTTAAGTGGCTTGCCCAAGGTCACACAGCAGATAAGTGGCGGAACAGGAAATAGAACCCCATCCTCTAACTCCCAAGCCTGTGTTCTTGCCACTAAGCCATGCTCTGACCACCGCAATGCGAGAATGAATGTCAGATGAAGACGTCCCCATGGACAGAGCCTCCTAAAAACTCACCACTGCCAGGAGGACTTCCCAGATTGCCTCCCCAATCCCAGGGCAATTAAGCCAATTGGTACATGTCCATTCATTTGTCTATTTGGTTGGCTGATGAGCCAGTGGAAAGAGCCCAGGTCCAGGAACCAGGACGTCTGGGTTCCAGATCCAGCTCTGCCAAGGGCTGGCTGAGCAGGGATCTCATCCCCATTTTACAGGTGGGGAAATGGAGGCCTGGAGAGGTTCACACAGCAGGAATGGGGCAGAGGTGGAACTTGAACCTGGGTCTCCAGTCTCCCTGCCCTATGCTCTGACCCTTGGACTATACTGGGTGGGGATGTTTAGATGTTGAAGATCAACTAGAAATCAGAATCTGCAGAGAGAGGGAATACAAGAAGTCGTGCCCCTGATCTACTTTGTTTTTTTTTTAATGGTATTCATTCAATCGTATTTATTGAGCACTTACTGTGTGCAGAGCACCGTACTAAACACTTGGGAAGTACAAGTTGGCAACATATAGAGACAGTCCCTACCCAACAGTGGGCTCACAGTCTAGAAGGCACTTGTTAAGCACTTACTAGAGGCCTGTACTAAGCACTGGGATAGATACAAAATAAACAGGTTGTCATAGTCCATGTCCCACTTTGGGGCTCACAGTCCCAATCCCCTTTTCACAGAGGTAACTGAAGCACAGAGAACTTAAGTGACTTGTCCAAGGTTACCCCTCAGGTAAGTGGTAGAGCCGGAATTAGAACTCAGGTCTTCTGACACTCAGGCCTGTGCTCTTTCCACTAGGCCATGCTGCTTCTCTGGGCTCCCCACAAATCTTCCTGTGCTCCTCCATAGTCACCTCGAGGTGGGAGTCTTCCTGAGCTCCCCCACAGAATTTCCCCAGGCTCCGCCATAGTTCATTCATTCCATCGCCATAGTTCCCCAGGGGAACTCTTTCTGAGCTTTTCCAGTATCTCCCTGGGCTCCTCCAAAGGCTCCCAGAATCTCCCCAGGGCTCCTCTATAGTCCCCCAAGGGGGTCTCCCTGAGCTCCTCCATAGTCCCCCCCACAGGGGGTCTTTCTGAGCTCCCCCAGAACCTCCCGGGGCCCCTCCATAGCCCCCCAGGGGTCTCCTCAGCTTCCCCAGAATCCCCCTGGGGTCCTCCATAGCTCCCCAAGGGGTAAACCTGAGCTTCCCCGGAGTCTCCCAGAGCTCCCCGGGGTCCGGTCCCCGCCTGCTGCCCCCCACCGAAGCCAGTGGCCTGGCCTGGCTCTTCGGTGAAAGGGAGCTGTGGCTAAGCAAAGAGGGTCAGAGGTGGAGACAAGATTGGTAGAGAAGCAACGTAGCTCAGTGGAAAGAGCGCAAGTTTGGGAGTCGGAGGTCATGGGTTCGAATCCCGCCTCCCCCACGTCTGCTGTGTGACCTTGGGCAAGTCACTTCCCTTCTCTGTGCCTCAGTTCCCTCTTCTGTAAAATGGGGATTAAGACTGCGAGCCCCACATGGGACAACCTCATCTCCTTGTGTTCTCCCCGGCGCTCAGAACAGTGCTTTGCGCATAGTAAGCGCTTAACAAATACCAATATTATTATTATTACGGCTGCCGGGGCTGAGTCAGGGCCCAGGGAGGGGAATCTCCCCCCTCGTCCCCCTCTCCATCCCCCCAATCTTACCTCCTTCCCTTCCCCACAGCACCTGTATATATGTATATATGTTTGTACATATTTATTACTCTATTTATTTATTTTACTTGTACATATCTATTCTATTTATTTTATTTTGTTAATATGTTTGGTTTTGTTCTCCGTCTCCCCCTTTAAGACTGTGAACCCACTGTTGGGTAGGGACTGTCTCTATATGTTGCCAATTTGTACTTCCCAAGCGATTAGTACAGTGCTCTGCACACAGTAAGCGCTCAATAAATACGATTGATGATGATGATGATGATGAATGGTTTCAGACAGTGCAGGGCTGCGTCTCTCGGGGCCTGGTGGACATGCATATTCACACACCTTTACACACACACACACACACACACACACACACACACACACACACACACACACACACACACACACACACACACACACACACACACACACACACACACACACACACACACCCTTCGCTTTTCCCTGCAAACAGTAGCCCGAATGTCAATGCTTGCAAGTCGGCGAGGCGAGATGGTGGGGAAAGAGCCCGCGGAGCAGCAGAAACGCGGCCCTGGGCCCAAATCCGGGGGGCTGCGGGCAGACAGGGATGCAAGGCGCCGCTTGGCCACCAGGTGGCGCGGCGGCCTCACGGCCGGAGCAACCGGTCCACACCGGCTGGGCGGGGGGGGGGCCGCTGCGGACCCTACTCGACGCATGCGCATAGCGCACCGAGCCGTCCCGGGCCCAGAGCGAGCGACTGGAGGGCGACGGGTGGCCTCGAAGCACCAACTTCAGAGCGCTCTACTGGGCACTGGCTGCCTACAGAGCCCGCTATTGGGAGCCGAGAACTGTACTGGACACCTACTGTGTGCAATGCGCCACACGGAAAATCAGCTGTGTGGAGAGCGCTGCATTGGGCATCAACTGTGCACAGTGCCATGTACTGTGCACCAGCCCGGTGGAGGGCATTGTGCTGAGTGCCCAGGTAAATAAAACAGAAGTGATGGACTCTTTCCTTCCCCCGAGGTCTGACTGAAAAACACTGTAAAATCCACCCTGAAACTACATGCAAAGTCGCTCTGCTGGTCCCAGAGCCCAGCGTTGGGCTTGTCGTCATCCTCGCCCCCCAGGAGACAGTCACCCTCGCCTGTTCAAGCCTGTTTGGCCTCTTGATTGTCCCTGGCGTCAGCCAGCATGCCCATGAGGTGCAGGGTACGAGTGCAGGGTGTGAGTGCAGTGCGAGTGCAGGGTGCAGGATACGAGTGGGTATCCCCCCACCACATCATCATCATCAATCGTATTTATTGAGCGCTTACTGTGTGCAGAGCACTGTTCTAAGCGCTTGGGATGTACAAGTTGGCAACATATAGAGACAGTCCCTACCCAACAGTGGGCTCACAGTCTAAAAGAGGGAGACAGAGAACAAAACCAAACATACTAACAAAATAAAATAAACAGAATAGATATGTACAAGTTAAATAAATAGAGTAACAAATATGTACAAACATATATACATAGATAAAGGTGCTGTGGGGAAGGGAAGGAGGTAAGATGGGGGGGATGGAGAGGGGGACGAGGGGGAGAGGAAGGAAGGGGCTCAGTCTGGGAAGGCTGAGAAGTGACTTCCACACAAATGCAGGGCTGCTAAGGAGCTGATCCAAACCAGGACCTCCAGCTGGCCAGCAGCCAGGGCCCCGGGAGAATCCACAGCTTCACTCACAAAGGGAGCGGTGGTCCTCCCTCGTTGGCAGCAATGCTTCTTCCTTGATGGCAGCAGTGCTCCTCCCTCAATGACAGCCACACTCCTTTATCAGTCCTGCCCCAGGTGATACTGTCTTTGCAGGCCCGTGCAGCGGATGCATAGGCCGCAGCAGATCCTGGGCACTTGACTGTGTCCAGAGGGCAGCTTGGGGTGGCCGGTTTGTTTTGCCTCAAAGTTGCAAGCCAATTCTCACTGCCATCATTTCCTTTCCTACCCAGGGCCACACCAAGCCACTGGCTAGAGGGGCTCTGCTACTTGTGGCACAAGGATCACCTGTCTTCCCCAGGTGGGCGGATGACATCCGGCACCCCCTGGCCAGCCACATCATCACTCTGCAAACCCTGCCAGTGGGCAAGGTAGTGAACAAGGACCAGGCCCTCTCTGGCTATGCCCTGAACGTGCTCTGGTCATGCCCTGGACAAGCCCTTGATGCACCAAGGATGTACCCTGAATGTGCCTGGAAGTGCCCATGGTGTGCCCTAGGTGTGCCCTAGATGTGCTTTGGCTAAGCCTAGGCCATGGCCTCTCCCCACCCAATCCCCACATGCAGTGGCTGGGAGTTAGACAATATACGCTTGTGGGGGGCAGGAGGGGAAACTACCAGGACACCCCACAAATACATCAAGGAATCTTAGCTAAATATATAAATGAATATGCATATAAATATACATGAGTGGAGCTTGGTGGAAAGAGCCTGGGACTGAGAATTGGGGGAACCAGGTTCTACTCCGGGCTCCAACACTTGCCTGCTGTGTGACTTTGGCTAAGTCACTTCTCTGGCCTTAGTTTCCTCATCTGTAAAATGGCAATCATTTCCCCATTCTCCCTCTTACTTAAAGTGTGATCCCCAAGTGAGATGGGGACTGTGTTCAACCTGATGATCTTGTGTCTACTCCAGCACTTAGCATGGTGTTTGGCATGAAGTAAGCGCTTAAATACATCTATCTTTATCATTATCATTATTTGATAACTAAATAAATAATTGTATATGCAAATACAGGGACAACTGAGCCAAAAATAAACAAAGCTCTCCCTTAGGGCATTAGCTAATGGGCAGAGAATGTGTTATTGCTGTATTGTTCTCTCCTGAGCGCTTTGTACAGTACTCTGCATACAGTAAGTGCTCAATAAATACCATCAACTGACTGATAAATGCTGAGGGTGTAGCTCTTGGTTTGATGGGACAGGGGGGTTGGGGGTGAAGCATGGATGGCTTCCTGGTGGGGGGGGGTCACCCCAACAACCTCCTTCATGGAGACTGTGAGGTGGGGCTCAAGGAGCAGAAGGCTTGTTGGCTTGGGATAATCTCCCCTGAAGCAAGTGTTTCCCGGGGTTATGTCAGTCCAAAATAATGCTAGAAACTAGGACTTCTCAGAAGCCCCCCTGCCCATGACGTCTTGGGCCCCTTATCTGTCCCCCTCACCGCACTCCTTGACAGCCTAGGAAGCCGCTCTTCCCCACGTGTCTAGCTTTGATACTCCGCCTTTCCAGATCTCAGCAGAGTCACTGAACTCATCCTCAGTGCCTCCTTCCCCACCCCTTCAGGGTCCTGCCCTGTCATCCATGTGGGCACAGACTCATTCATTCATTCATTCATTCATTCGTATTCATTCATTCATTCAATCGTATTTATTGAGCGCTTACCGTGTGCAGAGCACTGTACTAAGCGCTTGGGAAGTACAAGTTAGCCAACACATAGAGACGGTCCCTACCCAACAACGGTCTCACAGTCTAGAAGGGGGAGACAGACCACAAAACAAAACATATTAACAAAATAAAATAAATAGAATAGTAAATATGTACAAGTAAAATAAATAGAGTAATAAATCTGTACAAACATATATACAGGTGCTGTGGGGAGGGGAAGGAGGTAGGGCGGGGGGGATGGGGACTCATCTCTTCTGGCTATAGTCTTGGCTCCTTGACGGTAGGGAATCTGGGTTTGATTTCTGTCCAACTCTCCCCAGTGCTTAACACTGCACTGGGTGGATGCTCAATAAATACCCTTACTTCTTCTAAATTCAGCATCATAGCTATATGGGTGTCCAAAAAGGGCCTCCATCAGCTTTCTCCCCTCCTCCCACCCCTGCTTAGCCACATTCCTCTCCCATCTCACTCCAGCTTGCACTCTTTGCTACTCTCCAGCCCATCTCCTCATAGGGCCTTAATCTTGTCCCCCTGGCACTGACCTCCCCCGGCACCCTCTCCACTGCCCGGAATGCAGTGGATCGGTTTTCAGAGAGAAGCCTTTCCTGATATCTCCCAAGATGTCGGAGAGAGAGCGGTGGCAAGCTGGAAAGAGTTTTAGGCTTTAGTCCTGATGAGTCACAGGATCGGTGAGCACCAATCGAAGGCCCTGAGCCCTGTGCCGGCCCAAGACTAATTTATCCCCCAGAACCTGGGGGCGTAGGGCAGGGCTCGGGGGTCACCCCGCTTCTGATACAGAGGTGGTGCTTTTCACCAGGCCCCACCCTGCAAGGAAGGGACTTAACAAAAATGGCTCCCAACCCCCATTTAGAGCCCTGGATGAGCGACAGCTATTTAACATTATGTAGTTCCAGGATGAAGTGGAATACATGCCGCCCTCACGTTTGTTAATTAGCCTTACCAGTCTCTGGGTTGATCACTTCTTTCTGCCTCTGGATTTCCCCCGGCTAATGGGAGCCTGTTCTCCCAGCTTTGCAGGCTTTGGCTTCCACATCTGCAATTTTGTCACTGTAAATTTTAATTTCCCAAATGACCAAACATTTCTGCCTCCCTCCAGGCTCCTGGAATCCTGCCCTGCCCCCATCACTTTGTGACCCGATCCACCCCAGCCAGCCTTGAGATGTCCAGGTGGTCATCTGACACCCCTGACTCTCCCTCAGTGACCTGGCATGGACCATCGGACACCCCTAACTCTCCCCCAATGACCCAGCATGGACTATCCGACACCTCTAACTCTCCCCTGTATGCTAGAGAAGCAGCGTGGCTCAGTGGAAAGAGCACGGGCTTTGGAGTCAGAGGTCATGGGTTTGAATCCCGGCTCTGCCAATTGTCAGCTGTGTGACTTTGGGCAAATCACTTAACTTCTCTGGGCCTCAGTTACCTCATCTTTAAAATGGGGATTAAGACTGTGAGCCCCACGTGGGACAACCTGATCACGCTTGTAACCTCCCCAGCGCTTAGAACAGTGCTTTGCACATAGTAAGTGCTTAATAAATGCCATTATTATTATTATTGTTATTATCCCCTCTCCATCCCCGACTCTTCACCAGTGACCCAGCATGGTCCATCCCACTCCCCTGACTCTCTCCTTTCCATCCCTGACTCTCCCCTGGTGACTCAGCATGGACTATTGGTCACCTTGGACTCTCCTCTCATCATCCCTGACTCTCCGCTGATGACCCAACTTGGACTGTCCAACACCCCTGACTGTCTCCTCCCTGTCCCTGATTCACCCCAGTGACTCAGCATGGACCATCCCAAATCTCTGACTCTCCCCTCTCCAGCCCTGACTCTACTGTGGTGTCCCAGCACGGACACTCCAACATCCCTGATCGTCCTCTCTCTGTCCCTGACCCTCCCGTTGCCCTCCCTCCCTTCTGGCCTCATTCACAGTGGTTTCTGACCTCTACTCTTACCTAGGGCCAAGACCGCAAGGAGCTCTCTGCCTGTCCAGTCCAACAGGTCTCTGCTCTCAGTGCCCGATGGGGGTGGGGCCCATTCTGTTCGACCCTGGGGTCCAGGACTCCTGGTGCCTAGGACCAGATTCACCCCAGGTCCTGGGCCTCGGATCTGGCTGTCCAGCCTCCCCTCCAATCTGTCTAGGCTCCACCCGCATCAGGTTGGGCAGGCAGCATTGGAGCAGAAGGAGAAGCCTAGTGAGATGTGGGGGAGGGAGGGGGCTGGAGAGGGGGCGGGGAAGGCAGCTAAAGAGAAAAGCTGCTTAAATTTGCATAATTTGGCTAAGTGACAGCTAGGGGGAACATGATTAAACTCCACAAATAACAGAAAGTGAAACGGGAAGGAAGGCGAGGGAATTGCCCGGCTGGAGCAGCACGGTCTAGTGGATAGAGCACGGGCCTGGGAGTTGGAAGGACCTGGGTTCTAATCCCAGATCCACCACTTGTCTTCTGGGTGACCTTGGGCAAGTCATTTCACTTCTCTGGGCCTCAGTTACCTCATTTGTAAATAGGGAGTAAGACTGTAAACTCCAGTCTTAATGGAAATGGACTGTGTCCAACCTGATGAGCTTGTATCTACTACAATGCTTAGCAGAGTGCCTGGCGCAAAGCAAGTGCTTAACGAATACTGTAAAATAAAAAAATTAAAAATATACATATTTTGCCAATCCCCAGAAAATGTCCAGGTTTTGAGGACTAGGGTGGTATCTACTGACAGCCTACTGGGGGCTAAACGCTGTACTGAGAGCCTAGGAGAGAACAGCAGAGACAAAAGACACATCTCCAGCCCTCTACCAAGCTTACATTCAATCAATCAATAGTATTTAATGAGCACCTACTGAGGGCTTAGAGCTATAATGAGCACTTGGAAGAAGAAAGCAGTGGCAAAAGATATCCCCTGCCCTCTAGAAGCTTACAATCAATCCATGAAATCAGCAATGAATCAATGGTAGTTACTTACAGCCTACTAGGGGCTAAGCGCTGTACTAAGCACTTGAAAGAGAACTGCAGAAACAAGATATCCCTTACCCTCTGAGAGCTTACAATCTGAAATTTACAGTATTTGCTGAGCAGCTATGGGGTCCAGGCACCATAAATGAGCCCAGTCCTCAAGGATCTTACACTTGGATGGGCATACAAGAAATGCTAAGGAAAATAATTCCCTCCGTGAAACCTCAATACTTCATTTACCCCTGAGACCAGCTTAAAGCAGAAAGCCCAGGACATCCTGAGCAGAGCCAAGCTAATCATCAGGGTGAAAGCCCAGGCTCCCTGAAGAGCATGGAATTGAACTCTCTACCCGGGGCTTAGGGACAGATGGAGACTTTTCTTTATTCAGATCGTAATTATCCATTCCTCTACATTCAATGGCTTGTGCTGCTTCTGTTTTGCCCTCCTTCCTTCGCCATCCGGCTTCCACTGTCTGAAAATGAGTGTCTGCCTGTCTCTCCCCTCCCTGAAGGCAGGAAAGTTGGGTCAAGGGCCTGTTGTCCTCTCCCAAGTGCTCAGCACAGCGCTTCTCACATAGAAGGCGTTCAATGAAGATCACTGACTCAGGTGACCCGGCACAGACACTCTGACTCTCAGTCCATTTGCTAACAAAGAGAGATATCTGTAGTATTTGCAAAGGGCTTTAATATGTGCCAAGTACTGTGTTAGCCCTGGGGTGGATTCAATACTGGCTCAGACACAGTCCCTTTCCCCTCCGTCCACCTATGCTCTGTGGTTTGACCACTGAACCCACGGCCTCTCCCCCTGCCTGCCCGATGGGGATCTGATCACTATTCTGATCTGATCACACTTGTCAGCTGTGTAACTTTGGGCAAGTCCCTTAACTTCTCTGGGCCTCAGTTACCTCATCTGTAAAATGGGGATGAAGACCATAAGCCCCATGTGGGACAACCTGATTAATAATAATAATAATAATAATGATGGCATTTATTAAGCACTATGTGCAAAGCACTGTTCTAAGCGCTGGGGAGGTTACAAGGCGATCAGGTAGTCCCATGGGGGGCTCACAGTCTTCGTCCCCATTTTACAGATGAGGTAACTGAGGCACAGAGAAGTGAAATGACTTGCCCAAAGTCACCCAGCTGATAATTGGCGGAGCCGGGATTTGAACCCTCCTTCCCCTCCACACAGCACCTGTATATATGTATATATGTTTGTACATGTTTATTGCTCTATTTATTTTACTTGTACATATTTATTCTATTTATTTTATTTGGTTAATGTTTTGTTTTGTTGTCTGTCTCCCCCTTCTAGACTGTGAGCCCGCTGTTGGGTAGGGATTGTCTCTATATGTCGCCAACTTGTACTTCCCAAGCGCTTAGTACAGTGCTCTGCACACAATAAGCTCTCAATAAATACGATTGAATGAATGAATGACTGAACCCATGACCTCTGACTCCAAAGCCTGTGCTCTTTTCCACTGAGTACAACAGTGCTTGGCACATAGTAAGTGCTTAACAAATGCCATCATCATTATTATTATTATTATTCTCTCTCCCGCTTGAGGCCAGGAGCCCTGTTGGGGCAGCGGCTGGGTCCAGCCTGATAATCCTGCCTCTACCCTAGTGTTTCTCACAGCGCTTGGCACATAGTACACGCTTCATAAATACGAAGGGCCATTATGAATTTGGGATTTCCCCTTTTGGGGACGGGTAGGGCTGGGCCACGGCCCTCATGGGGGCAGACTGTCCATAGCCAGCCACTCCTCCACGCCTTGTGCCCACCCCTCCCCCTGCGGTGAGGTCATGGCTCCGTGGCGGTGACATCGCCAGCGGTTGCCACGGAGATGAAGGCTGAGCCCCCCGATCTACGATGCAGCGACCGCCCTGCAAGGTTGTAAGGAAGCAGATGGGCTGGGAGCTAGCGCAGCGCTCTCCACCAGCCATGAACAGCGGCGGGAATTAATTAGCTGCAGCCCTGGGGAATAGCAGGGGATGCTGGGAAGGGGAGCGGGATCCAGGTGGCTGGCGGCCTTACTGGGGGATCAGTTTCCCCATCTGAGGGCTTCTCATGGTAATCAGTAGTGGGTGCTGAGCACCTCCTGTGTGTGGGGCGTTGTTCTGAGCACTGGGGAGGGGTCGAGTGAGTAGAAATTACTCCAGCTCTCATGGAGCTTAGAGTCCACTGTGTGCACAGCACTATATTGAACGCTGGAGAGAGGACAAGAGTTAGTGGGAATTTGTTCATTCAATTGTATTTACCGAGCTCTAACTTTGTGCAAAGCACTGTACTAAACACGTGGGAAGACTACAATATAACAATGAACAGACACATTCCTGTCCACAGTGAGTTCACAGTCTAGAGGGGGAGACAGACATTAATATAAATAAATAAATAAAATTTATATACATATACACAGATATATACAGGCATGATCCCTGCCCTTGAGGAGCTGACAGTCTGCTGTGTGCTAAGCACTGTACCGAGCACTGGGACGAGTACAATAGACACGATTCCTGCTTTCATAGAGCTTAGAGTCCACTGTGTGCAAAGCATGGTAAAGAGTGCTTGAGAGAGTTCTGCCCACCACTGCCACTTCAGCACTCTCCCTCCACTTAAGCCCTTGGGACTCACCACCCACCCCTGCCCTGCCTCCATAGTACGGACCTTCCCAGACTAGATCCTCATTTCCTCTTCTCCCCTCCCATTCTTCCTTTTGGGCGTCACCCTTCCACTTGGATTTGCACTCTTTATTCACCCCTCCCTCAGCCCCAAAACACTTATGTACATAGCCATAATTTATTTATTTCTTTTAATGTCTGTCTCCTACTCTAGACTGTAAGCTCGCTGAGGACAGGGATTGGGTCCACCAACTCTGTCATATTGTAATAATAATAATAACGCTGGTATTTATTAAGCGCTTACTATGTGCAAAGCACTGTTCTAAGCGCTGGAGAGGTTACAAGGTGATCAGGTTGTCCCATGGGGGGCTCACAGTCTCAATCTCCATGTTACAGATGAGGTAACTAAGGCACAAAGAAGTTAAGTGACTTGCCCAAAGTCACACAGCTGACAATTGGCAGAGCTGGGGTTTGAACCCATGACCTCTGACTCCAAAGCCCGTGCTCTTTCCACTGAGCCATGATCATACTCTCCCAAGCACTTAGTACAGTGCTCTGCACCCAGTAAACACTCAATAAATACAATTGATTGACTGATGCGGGGGAGTCATGAGCCAGGGCTCAGTGGTGAAAGAGATGAGAAGGAGAGTCTTGCTTCACAAGTTCCTCGAAAGCAGGGATTACAACCCCTGACTACTGTAATCTCCAAATGCTTAGTACAGTGCTTTGCACATATTAGTAAATGCTACTGTTTGATCCACTAAACTGTCAGCTCCTTGAGGGCAGGGATCCTGTCTACTAATGCTATTGTCCTTGTAGGCTCCTTGAGGGTGGGGTTCAGGTCTACTAACCATTGTCTCAGACAATCAGCTCCTGAAGGGCAGGGATTGTTTTTAACTCTACTGTCTTCTCCCAGGCACACAGTTCAGAACTCTGCCAATAAATACTGTTGTACTGTTAATTGATGGATTGATTAACCACAGGCTTGCTAATGGAAGTACCCAGGGGGTCATGTTTTGGGCGAAGGCAGCCTGGGGAGGGAATGGGGAAGGAGAAGGGAATGGGAGTGAGGTGGGGAGAGGGGAGGGGTTACGGAAGGGCAAAGGGAAAGGAAGAAGGCCCAGATTTGGGGTTCCTGGTGGATGAACAGCTCCATTTCCACATGTGCTGTGTCCACCATTAACCCCACCGATGGGCCCCTGAGCTTGTGAGCCCAGGGCCCAGAGCCCGGAATGGCTCTAATGAGCTTCCCCTCCAGCCTCCTGATGGGAATGGATGGCAGCAGGCAGCAGGGAGTAGCAGGGATGGTGGAGTGGGGGAAGGGGGGAAAGGGGGCAGAAAGAGGGAGACAGGGAGGAAGGGGAAGAGGGGAAGAGAAAGAAGGAGGGAGAAAGGGAGGGAGAGGAAGTGGGGAAGAGGAACGAGGGAGAAAGGGAGGGAGAAGAAGCAAGGAGGAGGAAGAAAGGAGAGGGGGAGGAGGAGAGGGGAGGGGAGGGAAGAAGGGAGTCAGGGAGGGAGAGGAAGAGGGAAGGTGGAAGGAGGGGAGGAGAAATGGAGGGAGAGAGGGGGAAAAGGGAGGGAGAAAGAGGGGTAAGAGGGAGAAGGGGAGAGAGGCATGAGAGCTTAGTTTTTTTGCCCAAGATGCCAGGTCCCACCATCGCTGAGCAGCAGTAGTTTTGGGGAACAATAATTAGGACAAGATGAAAAGACTTTTCTTGGAAGAAGGGGGTGGAGAGAAGGAGAGGAGGAGGGGGTGGCAGGAGGACGCAGAGGAAGCAGAGGGAGGACTGTGGTTGAGCAGAAGATTTGCCATCAACCGCAAGCGGCTCTTTTCCCATGCAGCCTCGGACACAGGCCACTGAATGTCAGAGGCCAGGGACCCCTCACCACCAGCCATACACCCTGCCCACCTTCAGGAAGGGAGGGGTAGGGGTGGGGGCAGAGAAAATGCCTCTCTCCAAACGTACAACAATGCAGAATGCATCCTGCCCTTCAATCAATCAATCAATGGTATTTATTGAGCACTTACTTTGTGCGGAGTACTGTACTAAGCACTTGGGAGAGTACAACACAACAGAAGTAGCAGATAACGTTCCCTACCCATAATGAGCTTACAGTCTAGAAAAGCATACAGTTTAACGGGGAGACAGTGCAGTTGCTCACAGGGAAATGGAGACAGTGAGTCACAGCAAAGCACGCCAACAATCCAGAATGTTTAGAGAAAGGAGTCAGGGGTGCCAATTAAGAATGGGGGCTCGTGGGGTGATGTCACTGTGGCATCAGGGAGAAAACCCAGAAGGCCAGGCTTCATTTCAGTTGATCACTGAGGCTCCATCTGATCCCTAGCGTCTAGCCTAAACCCTTCTAGCTGAAGGATGAGAGCCTTTGTAGGGACCACCTGATCTCCTGAGTCTAGCTTAAACCCTTCTGGCTGCAGGGTGAGAGCCTCCCTGGCCCTTGGCCCTCAGCTGTATGGGGCGGCATAGTTAAGGAATGGAAATACAATGAGGCGCTGTTTATAATGGCATTATCTTCTGACGGCAGGTAATACATCTTTATACTGCACACGGCTAACTGGATTAAGGGACTGCAATCTACCCGGCTGATAAATAACCCAGCTAGAATCCACTTTCAAAGACTATCAGGCGCCAGCTTTATTATAAATTAAGAAAAATAGGAGATACGCCGCAGTGTGTATTGCATACAGTCCCCGTTCACTTCCCACTAAAGGTCTCGGAGAGGAATCAGATGAGGGAGGAAAGACAGAATTGAAGGAGGGAGACTGGACAGGGAGGGAGGAGGGACAGAGAGGAGTAGAGAGAGCAACTGAGAAAAAGATGAAAAAGACTAGGAGGAGGGGAAGGAACGATAACTGTGGTGTATTAAGTGCTAAGGGGCAAGCACTGTGCTAAGCACTGGGGCAGATACAAGATCAGCAGGTTGGACACAGTCCCTGTCTCATCTGGTGTTCACAGTCTAAGCAAGGGGAAGAAAAGGAATTACATCCCCATTTTTACAGTTGAGGAAACTGAGTCCCAGAAGTGAAGTGACTTGTCCCAGTTCATGCAGCAGGCAAGTGGGGAGCCAGGATTAGAACCCAGGTCCTCTGGCTCCCCGCACCAGGGTCTGTCCTGTCTAAGCCCTCTTTTTCTTTTCTTCCACTCCCTTTGGTGCCACCCTGACTTGCTTCCTTTATTCATCCTCTCTCCCAACCCCACGTCACTTATGTACATATCTGTATTTTATATTAATGTCTGTCTCCCCCTCTAGACTGTAAATTCATTGTGGGCAGGGAATGTGTCTGTTACACTGTTATAAGGTACTCTCCTAAGCACTTAGTACAGTATTACAGAGTAGTACAGAAAGCGCTCAATAAATACGATCGACTGACAGACTGTCCATTAGGTTGTGCTGCTTCTAATTCATTCAATCGTATTTATTGAGCGCTTACTGTGTGCAGAGCACTGTACTAAGCGCTTGGGAAGTACAAGTTGGCAACATATAGAGATGGTCCCTACCCAACAGTGGGCTCACAGTCTAGAAGGGGGAGACAGAGAACAAAACAAAACATATTAACAAAATAATATAAATAGAATATGTACAAGTAAAATAAATAGAGTAATAAATCCGTACAAACATATATACATATATACAGGTGCTGTGGAGAAGGGAAGGAGGGGTGGGGGCCTCCCGCGGGGGTGGGGGAAGGGTCTCTACCGTCCTGACCGGCCCTTCCAGCGGGACCCTGCAGGAGGGTTTGGGCCCCAATAATAATAATGGTATTTGTTAAGCGTTTACTATGTGCCAAGCACTGTTCTAAGCGCTGCGGGGATACAAGGTGATCAGGTTGTCCCATGGGGGGCTCACAGTCTTAATCCCCATTTTACAGGTGAGCTAACTGAGGCAAAGAGAAGCGAAGTGACTCGCCCACGGTCAATCAATCAATTGTATTTATTGAGCGCTTACTGTGGCAGAGCACTGTGTTTCTCTGGCCTTAAGAGCACAAGCCTACTCCCCAAATCCCCCAGCCTTTGATAGCCCACTCTCCCCTCACCATTAGGGACTGGTGAATGAATGTCTTTTTCTGGAGACTCAGGTACTCAGTCCTTCTATCCGGCTCCACCCAACTATAATAGTCACCTTCTTCCTCCTGCTCCCAAGATTTGTAAATGATATTCTCCCAAGCGCTTAGTACAGTGCTCTGTACATAGGGAAGCAGCATGGCTTTGTGGCAAGAGCACGGGCTTGGGAGTCAGAGGTCATGGGTTCTAATCCCGACCCCACCTTATCAGCTTTGGGCAAGTCACTTAACTTCTCTGTGCCTCAGTCACTTCATCTGTAATATGTGGATGAAGACTGTGAGCCCCATTTGAGACAACCTGATTACCTTGTAGCTACCCCAGTGCTTAGAAGAGCGCTTGGCACATAGTAAGCACTTAACAAATACCATCATTATTATTATTATAGTAAGCTCTTAATAAATACGAGTGATTAATTGATTGCCAGTCTCTCCCTGTGTGGGTTGCTTGCCAGCAGGGACCAAGTGCCTTGCTTCTGGTGAGCTCTCCCAGACACTCAGTACAGTGCTGAGCACTCAGTTGGGCTGCAACCAACATCACTAATTGACTGGCAGATGGATTGGCCCTCCTGACCAGGAAGTAATAGGCAGCACTTGAGCTGGGGCCTCCAGAGTCCTTCTCCTCCAGGCTTGTGGAGAGATTGGAGCAGCCATTCAGTGAACTGCAGTGATTGAGCCTCTCTGTTTGTAGTCCCTGCCCTCAAGGAGATTACAGTCTACTGTGTGCAGAGCACTGTGCTGAGTGCTGGAGAAAGGACAACAGACTTAGTAGACACAATCTTTGCCATGGAGATGCTGACAGCACTGTACTGAGTACGGGTCAGACACTGTCTCTGTCTCAGTCTAGGGGAAAGGGGAGCAGTCATCGAATCCCCATCTTACAGATGAGGGAACTGAGGCCCAGTGAAGTTAAGTGACTTGCCTAAGGTCACACAGCAGCAAGTGACAGAGGTGGGTTTCCAGCCAGAACCTCTGACTCTTAGGCCCAGTCCCTTTCCTCTAGGACATGCTGCTTTACCCATCTCCCATCCCTCACTCCCCTGCCCCCTCCAGCAGGGCTGGACAGCTAAATTGGAACACCTCCCCCTGCTCTATAAACTATGTCAAAGCCTGTAGAAACAATATTAAATATGGTAATTTCTCTCTCTCCCCTTCTTCAACCATTACCTTCTCCAAACCTCAGTCATGCCGACCTTGGAGAGAAAACAACAGCAAAGCATCCTGGGTAATGCAGTTATGCTAATTTACGAGCACTAATCGGTAAAAATCAAAGCGGAGTTGGGGGGAGAGCGGGGATGGCTTGGTCTTGGAGGATGAGAAGGCGCCTTTCCCCTCCTGTTTCTCCACTTCCTGCCTCCCCCCACCCCATCTCCATCCCCCTCCTCACATTCCCCACCCCCACTCCAACTGTCCAGGCTCATTCTCTTCCCTGCTTCAAGGTGAAGCAGGTTGGCTGGTTGGGTAACAATAATAACAATGATTGTGGTACTTAAGTGTTTTCTAAGCACCAAGCACCAAGCACTGGGGTAGATCTGGTCAGACACAGTCCTTGTCCCTCACTGGGCTCACAGTCTAAGTAGGAGGGAGAACAGGTACCAAATCCCCATTTTACTGTTGAGAAAACTGAGGCATAGATAATTTGAGCGACTTGCCCAAGACCACCCAGCAGACCAATGATGGAGCCGGGATTCCAAGCTGGGGCTTATTTCTGGCCACCCTCGAGCTGGCCAGGGGAGGGGGCAGGCAGGTCCCTTCCAGGGCAGCCACAGTGATTGCTAGCCAGACAGGATAGTCTAGTTTGCAGACGAGGGACCTCAGGACTGAGAGCCACAGTGGAGGGAGACTGTCAGTCAGTCAATCATTTATTAAGCGCTTAATGTGTGCTGAGCACTGTACTAAACACTTGGGGGAGTACAGTATAATAATAAACATATTGCCCGCCCACAATGAGCTTACAGTCTAGAGGGGGAGACAGACATTAATATAAATAAATACATTACAGATATGAATAAAAGTGCTATGAGGCTGCACTTAGAAGAGTTATTTGCACACAGTAAGTGCTTAAGAAATAGCATCATCATCATCATCATGAATAAAGGGAGCAGGTCAGGGAGATTCAGAAGGGAGTGGGAGAAGAGGAAAGGGGGGGCTTAGTCAGGGAAGGCCTCTTGGAGGAGATGTGCCTTCACTAAGGCTTTGTAGTGGGGGAAACTAATTGTCTGATACCAGCTGGACAGACAGGGCAGTACAGGCAGGACAGGGCAGATAGATCTGGACAGATAGGACTGGGCAGAGAGGACTGGACAGGCAGGTGTCTAGGGTTCCTCCTCAAACTTAGTCTCTCCTGGCTTGGTCTAGCAAGGAAGCCCTTGTGCAAGGGGTCAGTTGTCCGGTTGGATATTGCAAGGGCAGTTCAATTTCCAGATAGCCTCTCCCCGGGCCGGTCCTGAAAGCCTCCTGTGTTCAAAGCACTGTACTGGGTGTATGCAGGGTGCAAAGCACTGTACTGGGTTCTTACTGGGTGTAGGGCATTGTACTGGGTACCTACTCTTTGTAGACCGTTGAACTTGGCACCCTCTGTATGCAGAGCGCTTTACTAGGTGCCTACTGTGTGCAGAGCACCGTCCTGGGTGCCTGCTGTAAGTCCCAGGCCATCTGGCCCCCCCAACCCCTGCCCTACCTCATGAGTTGCAGTAACGAGCTCCATGGATACCGACTGGCTCTGCTGCCTTTGAAGCACCCTGTCGCTCCAATTCAACCTCAAGATTCCTTTCGGAGGCTGTTTGTTTCCTGCCTCTCCAACACTGTCAGCGTGTGGAAGGAGCATCGACTCATCTCTCTCATTCAACCCACACATTCAATCTGTCACTGAACCCAGTCGCTTCTACATTCACAACATTGCCTTTTCCTCTCCATCCAAACTGCTACCATGTTCATCCAAGCACTTATCCTAGCTCCCCTTGACTATTGCATCAGCCTCCTCGCTGACCTCCCTGCCTCCTGTCTCTCCCCACTCCACTCCAGTCCATCCTTTACTCTGCTGCCCAGGTCGTTTTTCTGGAAAAAAACAAAAAAAACCCAAAAAATTCAGTCCACGTCTCCCTATTCCTCAGGAGCCTGCAGTGGTTGCCCATCCACTTCCACTTTCAACAGAAACTCCTCACCACTGGCACTAAAGCACTCAGGCAGCTTGCCCTCTCCTACTTTACCTCCCTGAATTCCAACAACTCAAACTTCACACTCCTCTCCTCTAATGCCAAGCTAATTACTGTACTTCACTCTTGCCTATCTCACCATTGACCCCTCACACACCATCCTTACAAACATCAACTTATTCCCTGAGGCCTCCTCCACCTGTTTTTTATTTTAACGACTGTCTCTCATGGTCTAGACTGTCGGCTCCCGTGTGCAGGGATTGTGTCCAGCAACTGTGTTGGATCGTGCTCTCCCAAGTACTCATTACATATACCAGCACTCACCTGGGAGGAGACTCAGGTCCAGAACTCCTCCCCAGGTGGAGGAGTTACTTCCAGGGCCGGGGGCTGGTGTGGCACTGCTCACACTCCCTCGTCCTTGTCCTGACGTGCTTCTGCCAGGGCAGGGGGCACCGCTCAGCCTAGTGCCCACAGACGGCTTTTCCATGCAGGACCCACAGCTGGCCAGAGGGCCGAGGCTAGGCCAGAGGACTGTAGCCCAGAAGGCAGGGCATGGGAGCACAGAGCAGGCAGGCACTCAGTAGATACACTAACAGACAGTCAGCTTGGGAGCCTGACCCGGACCACGGCCCTCAGTCTCTCAGGAGGGCCAGAGCCCGGGGTGCCACCGCCAGCTGATGGGTGTCCAGACTTTTACCTGGCCCGCAGAGGAAGATGCAGGTGGCTCCTGGCCAGAGTGAGGCTGGTGCCTGCCCTGCACTGGGGATGGAGGGAGGGTCCCTGCCCTGGGGGAACTGAGGGTTTTCCCCACCTCGGGACCTGTCCGGGGGGCAGGCTGGTTATCATAGCCCCTTCCCTCGGCTCTGGGCACTGTCCTGTCAGGTGAGCAGTAGTTACAGTTCATGGAATCAGGATGATTCTGGCTTGGGCAGGGCCAGAATCATCTCTCCCTCTGTCCCCAGGGTGGACGCCGACACCTGTGGAGGGGACAGACTTGCTCCCCGGGTAAGGCAGCAGGCCTCCACCTGGTCTCCCACAATGCCCCGGGCCCTCAGTATGCCCTGTCAGATTCTCGAGTGCATCAGCGGAGCAAAGGTAGAAGACAAAGGGCAAGGGGGCAAGGGTCCTTCAGGGATTGGAGGGGGGAATCATACTTTCAGCCCCACAGGGCTCCAACCTGCCCCTCCATGTGTCCCTGAGGGAACCAGTAGGGGCACAGATTGACCAAGAGAGGAGGAGATGGTAAGAGAGGAGGAGGAGGAGGAGGAGATGGTAAGAGAGGAGGAGGAGGAGGAAGAGTTGGGGGGAGAGGTTCAGTAGACTTAGACACACAATCCCTGCCCTCATGGAGTTTACAGTCTACTGTGTGCAGAGCACTGTGCTGAGCACTGGGCAGAAGACAATACGGTTAGTAGATACAATCCCTGCCCTTGAGAAGCTTACAGTCTACTGTGTGCAGAGCACTGCATTGAGCACTTGGGAAAGTTCAACAGAATTGGTAGAAATGATCCCTGCACTCTAGACTATAAGCTCCTTGCGGGCAGGGATTGTGTTTACCAACTCTGATTGTACTCTCCCAAGTGCTTAGTACAGTTCTCTGCGAACAGTAAATACTCAGAGTGGTCTAGTGGATAGAGCAAGGGCTCAGGACTAAGAAGGACATGGGTTCTAATCCCGGCTCCACCACTTGTCTGTTGCATTACCTTGGGCAAGTCACTTCACTTCTCTGTGCCTCAATTCCCTCATCTGTAAAATGAGGATTAAGACTGTGAGCCTTAGGTGGGACAGGGACCGTGTCCAACCTGATTATCCTGTATCTACCCCAGAGCTTATAACAGTGCGTGGCACATATTAAGTGCTTAATACCACAAATACCAGTCAACTTGTCTGTACCTCAGTTCCCTCATCTATAAAATGGGAATTAAGACTGTGAGCCCCATATGGGACACAGACTGTATCCAATGTGATTAGCTTGTATCTACCCCAGTGCTTAGTACTGTGCCTGGCACGTAGTAAATGCTAAATACCTTTAATTAAAAAAAGAAAAACACAACTGAGCCAAACTGAGCTAAAAGCTACAAAGTATTTGCAATAACTTAACTATTATGGTATTCATTCAACACTTACTAGGTACCAAGAGCTGGGCTTGATACAGGGTAATTAGATCGGACACTGCCCCTGTTCCTCCTGGGGATCACAGTCTAAGGGGGATTGGAGAATAGGTAGTGAATCCCCAGTTTACAAAGGAGAAAACTGAAGCCCAGAGAAGTTAAGTAACTTGCCCAAGGTCACCCAGCACGCTAGTGGAGGAGGCAGGATCAGAACCCAAGTCCTCTGACTCCCAGACCCGGGCTCGGTCCATTGAGCCACAGTGTCTCCAAAAAGGGTCAAAACCTATTAAAAAGTCATCAATCGCTCCCTTTGCACTACCCACTTTCAACCCTTACTCTAATCTGCATTTTATAAATTATACAATATTTGGGAGACAAGTGAAACCATTTAATATCCCACAGCTCAACACTGCACCTTTGACAGCCTATAGTTTTGAACGTATAATTTCACATTCCCAGAATCAGTAATAGGCTTCCCAAGGGTGAAGCCCACAGAAATATGGAAATGACAGTCCAACTCCCTGCCAATTTTACGAGAGGAATGTTCACATTAAGCACGGCTGCTACTCCTGGAGTTACGTGCGTGTGTGCGTTTGTGTGTGTGTGTGTGTGTGTGTGTGAGAGAGAGAGAGAGAGAGAGAGAGAGAGAGAGAGAGAGAGAGAAAGTATGTGTGTGTTTGTTTGGGTGTGTGATGAGTCGGGGCTGCTGCTGCTGAGAGCAGGGGCAAGAAAGAGGTCTCAGATGCTGGAGGAGGAGAAAGCTGCATTAAAGATGGTGGAAGGCAATTGGGTTAGGCCTGGATGCACATAGAGCTGGTCTCTGGTCCAGAGGCGGCATAGCTGGGGTAGTAAGATTGTGTCTGGGGGCAAGGGTCACAATGAGACTATCTTTTCCCTAGCCACACGGTTCTCAGGAAGGCGCAGATCGGCCCTCTCATTGGGAAGGCGACTTGGGGGACAGGAACTAGGACAGGGGGACAGGAGTTGGAGTTGTATTGAAGTGACAGGAGAGAAGGGCACAGGGCACTGAGAAAGCAATTCCCCTCTCACCTGGAAGCCGCTGGAGGGCAGGGATAATGTCTACTAACTCTGCTGTCCTCTCCCCAGCGCTCAGTTCAGTGCTCTGCACACAGTAGACTGGGTAGACTGGAGGCTCCTTGAGGGCAGGGACCATGTCTACTAAGGCTATCGTCTACTCCTAAGCACTTAATAGGGAGTAAGGGAAGGAGTAAGAAATATAGAGAGACTATGAGAGAGAGAGAGAGAGAGAGAGAGAGAGAGAGAATGAGGCAAGAGGGAGGGAGCTTTAGGAAGGCATCACAGAGCAGAGGAAGATGATGGAAGCAATGAGAATTCCATAAATTAATCAGGGATTAGTGGCACTGGGAAAGAGTTGGAGATACCTTAACGAGGAAAGCAAAGGCTTGGGGGCCAGGGGAGGGTCTTTGTCCTGCCCTGATCCGTCTGGGGGTCACCAGAGGTCCAAGCCAGAGGGCAGTCACTCAATCAATCAGCTGCATGTGCTGAGCACCTGCTGGATGCAAGCAGCACTGTACTGAGCACTGGGAAGAGCCAGCAGAATCCCACTACCTGCTCCCTGCACCCAGGGAAGAGTCAGTCCCACGGGGAAGGCGATCACAGGTAGACTGTAGACTGTTGGCTCATTGTGGACAGGGAATGTGTCTGTTTATTGTTGTATTGTTCTCTCCCAAGAGCTTAATACAGTGCTCTGCACACAGTAAGCACTCAATAAATACAATTGAATGAAAAGGACAACTGACATCAGCCCCGAGACAAGAACTCAAGAACTCGGGTGAGAGGGAGAAAGGACTGACCTGTCAGGGCAGGGCTGCTGAATGAATCAGTCGATGGACAGCTGTCTGACCCCATGTGGACCCAAGGCCTGGGAGTGGGTGAAGGTGGGGATGTAGGCTTGACCCCGCTTAGGTGAGGTGATCTAATCGGAGAGGGCTTCTTGGAAGCAGACCAGACAGCCAGCAGCCACCTTCAACGGCAGTCTCCTGTGGTGGGAATTCACCCCACTCCTGACCTCTGAACTTTCAAAACACTACATTGTAAGCTCTTTGAGGGTAGGGAACATGTCTACCAACTCCATTATATTGTACTCTCTCTAGCACTTAGTACAGTGTTTTTTATATAGTAAGCACTCAGTAAATATGACTGATTGATGAGACACTCCATTCAATTATACTCCCAGCTGGGTGGGGATAATAATGATGATAATAGTAATAACTGTGGTATTGGTTAGGTGCCACCTATGTGCCAAGCACTGTGCAGAGCACTGGGGGCTACATAATCAGATGAGCCCTGGTCCCTGTCCCACGTGGGGAGAACAGACTTTGAATCCCCAAGTAACAGATGAGGAGACTGAGGCCCAGAGAAGCCAAGTACTTTGTCCAAGGTCATACACAGCAGGCTAGTGGCGGAGCCTGGATCAGAACCCAGGTGCCCTGGTTCCCAGGCCCGGGCTCTGTCCCTAGGCCCCCAAGCCCCTGGCAGATCCTGGATAGGGGGTCCCGGCAACAGAGATGGGGGAGCCCATGGGAGGCGCGGGAGCAGGGATGGGCCAGAAGGCACAGCAGGGCAGACCAACAGAGATCAGGACGGCTCTGCACGCCATGAATATTTATTGCAAACTGCTGCCTGCTTGCTTTCAAAGAATTTCTGGGCCCCTTCCACGTCTTTCATCTGTTTCATGTTCCGGCTTATCTGGCGGTGGGGATGACTGTGCCAGGTAAACGTTGATTTACATGCAAAATCGGCTCCCCTAAACTTGCCTCTAAGTGGAATTGCATCGGGAAATTAGGATTTTTTTTCCTCATTAATTCGCGGTTGGAGAAAACAAATGCAAATAATCAGATTCATTTGTAAATACGAAACTGTTTGTTGGAGTTTGTTGGGGTTTGTGGCATTTCTCCTCCACCCACAGGGCCTGACAGGGACAGGGGCTTCAGCCCAAATTCCCACCCCTGACCCCAACTCCAACACCTGATCCTGCCCCCATCCCCTCAACCCCACCCCGACCTTAACTCTGACCCCAGCCCCCACCAACTCTGAAGAGTAATAATAATTGTGATATTTGTTAGGCATTTACTATGTATCAAGCACTGTACTAAGTGCTATGGTAGATACAGGATAAGCACACCAGACACAGTTCCTGTCCCACAAGGGCTCACATTCTAAGGGGGGTGGGGGGGAGATGAGTATCAAATCCCCTTTTACTGATGAGGAAACTGAGGAACAGAAAAATGAGGTGGCTTCCCCAAGGACTCACAGCAGGCAAATGGAGGACTTGAGATTAAAACCTAGGACTCCTGACTCCTGAGGCCGGTCTCTCTCCACTAGGCTGTGCTGCTTCTTTTCCCTGAACTAGGCACCTGAAGCCAAAATCAATTGATCGATCTATCAGTGGTATTTACAGTGTGCAGTGCACTGATCTTTTGGCAGAGAACAATGGAAGCAAGTCAACTCTTCCCAGCCCTGAAGGTGCTTACGCATTAATGAAGATGCCCTTTGCTGACCGGGAGAAAGATCCGCTGACCAGGAAAGAGCTCCACTGACCTGAGCTATCCAGGGCTGTGGACGAAAGGAAGAACACTGACTGATTCCCGTCCAGGGCTGGGGTAAGGGTGCAGAGGATGCGGGTTCACCAAGAGCAGCAGGTGTCCTGGGGCCCCAAACCCCAAACCTAGTGATCTGGAGATGGATGGTGAGTTGGGCAGAGGGGTCCTCTCATCGGGGGCAGAGAGGGCCCCATGGTGGTTTGAGTTGGACACCAGCTTTGCCTGTCCCCCATCTGTGACTGGATTGGAGAGCTGCCAGTCAGGCCTGACAAGACCCAAAATGGTGACCCACTGAGTTGTTGGCTCTCTGATACCTCCCAGCCCCAGCCCTGCCAACAGAGCAGCCAAACTTTCTGTGTGATTGTGTGGGGCTGGCAGGAAGGTGGGATCGCAGAGGGCCAAGGACTGGGAGGGGGCCAATGTCAGAGAACCAACAGGCCAGAGGGCCACCATTTTCTGTCTCCTCAGCCTTGATGGGAAACTCTCTGGTCTGGTCTGGTCAGGGATGGGAGAGGTCGGAGTCTGCCTCAGACTGTTGTGGGCCCTCTCCCCCCTCATTGGCCTGGGGAATGGACGCTTCCTCCCTGGGGCTTCACACTGGCGCCAGAGCCTGGTGCCCGACACTCGCTCGGCCCCGCTGCTCTTGGCCTCTCAATTCTAGCTCCAGGTGGGCCGCGCTTCAGTTCCCATCCTCGGTCTATCAGCAGGCGGAATCCTCACTGGCTAGAGTCAGAGCCCGGGACCGAGATTCGGGACACGTGGGGCTGAATCCCAGCTCTCTCCCCGGACTGCTGAGTTGTCTGAGACAAGTCACTTTACCTCTTGATGCCTCTGTTTCCTCCTCTGTAAAATGGGATAAGATCAACTGTGAAGCCCTGGCAGGGCAGGGGCTGTGTCCTCCAATGTCAAGACTTGCACCTACCCCAGCGCCTAGCATGTAGTACACATTTAATGAACGCCACCATTACAGCAGTAGTAGTAGTAGTAGCAGCAGTAGTAGTAGCATCCCCAGTGTAGCCAGGCTGCACTGGGGAGCAAACCAGGGTATTTAATCGTGGGCCGGAACACTGGTGATTTGCATGAGTAATTAGAACTGATTAATAGAATGACTTGCTTAATTAAGCTTATCTCGTTAGGGCGCCTGGTGCTGACTCCAGAGCTGGACAGATCTTGGGCTGTCACAGGGCAGATATTTGGAATGGAAGTGTGCTCACAGGATAATGCTTGTGGGATGGTGCTCATGGGACAGGTAAGGTCTGTTGGATCCCGTGAAGCAGGCACATTGAAAAGGGTCTGGATTTGGGGGTCTTAAAAAATCCAGCATTCAGGGGACAATTTGGAGGGATGATTTCTTACAGAATTCAGGGTAAAAGTAGTCTCTTTTAAAACAGTCTTTTAGACAAGGTTGCATTTTAACTGTTTAAGGAAGGGAGGCCCTGGTCCCATAAGTCCTTGTATAGGGAATGGGGGTTGGGGGAGGAGGCCTCAGGCCCTCTGGGACTATGGTCCCTGCCCCCAAGGGGCTTCCAGTCCAATGGCTTGAACATTAGCCCAAGGAGTGGCTTTGGTGTTCTGGGGGCGGATGGGGTGGGGGTGGAGTCTCTCGGGTCCAAGGCTGGATCAGAGGTGGGGATGGAAGAGCTGATGAATGGGCTGGGGGCTCTGTCTCCCTGCCGCACGGATCCTGGAGCCGGTCATGGTGAAGCGGTGGGCGGGACAGGGTGGGGAGGACTGGAGGGGAAGGGCTGTCATGTCAAACATCGCAGCTTCCCCTCCTCTTCCAGCCCCCTCTCCCTGGGTCTGCTCTGCTCAAAGTGCTCCCCACAAGGGGCTCTGCTGTGAGCCACAGTCAGTGGTGGGGCAGGGTGGGGCAGGACACCATCCCGCCGACCCCCTGCCCGACCCTGTGTTTGGTTCTAACTCAAGACGAAGGCCCTGGAGAACGAATACCAGATGTTGACATGATGGCAGTAACAGCAACATTGCAACATCGTCTGGCAAGGTTGGGTTAGTGGGGAGGCAGAGACAGGGCTGGTATGGGGAGGGGACACAAATACTTGGCCAGGGGAGGGGGGCAGAAACAGCCTGGTATGGGGTTGGGTGGGGCACACAGATACTGGGCTAGCCTTCTGCAAATCCTGCCCTAGGACCACATGGTTCTGTGGGCTCCCAGAAATCTCCTTGCCCACATCAAGTGCCCAAACAACGTCAATATTATCATCATCATCATCATTACTATGTTTGTTAAGGGCTTACTATGTGCAAAGCACTGTGCTAAGTGCTGGGGTAGATATGAGACCATCAGATCAGGTCCAGTCCCAGTTCCCACGTGGGTTTCGCATTCTCCTCCAGGAGGCCTTCCCAGACTGAGCCCCCTCCTTCCTCTCCCCCTCCTCCTCTTCCCCATCCCCCCCACCTTACCTCCTTCCCCTACCCACAGCACCTGTATATATGTTTGTACATATTTATTACTCTATTTATTTTACTTGTACATATTTACTATTCTATTTATTTTACTTTTACTTCGTTAATATGTTTTGTTTTGTTGTCTGTCTCCTCCTTCTAGACTGTGAGCCCGCTTTTGGGTATGGACCATCTCTATATGTTGCCAACTTGTACTTCCCAAGCACTTAGTACAGTGCTCTGCACACAGTAAGCGCTCAATAAATACGTTTGAATGAATGAATGAATAAAAGGGGTGGGAGAACAGGTACTTAATCACCATCTAACAGACGAGCAAATTGAGGCTCAGATAAGTGAAGTGACATGCCCAAGGTCACTCAGCAGGCACGTGGTGGAGCCGGGGTGAGATCCCAAGTCCCTTGACTCTCAGGCCTGAACTCTGTGCCTTCGGTCACACAGCTTGAAAGGAAAGCAAACACACCAGCACAATTAATCCCCAAACCTTGGGTAGATCGATCGATCGATCACTCCATGGCAGCATGTCTCACTCCTCCCCCCACCTCCCCTCTGTGGATCAGCTTCCCCGAGGGGGCTGGGGCGGTGCCCTCCAGGCCTCCTGGAGAGGTACAAATCGCCGCCAAACACACGGAGAGCACAGGTGCACAGTTTCAGAGGAAGCAAAAATCCTCCCAGTAACGAGAGGAACACTGAAAAATTAAGGAACCCTTGTTCTAGTTAATGCGCCCTGCTGCCACACCAAGGAAGAAGCAGGCTCTCCCCCAGGGGATCATTATTATTCAAAAATTACTCTAATTAGGTCATGAATATATTAGGTCGTACTTGTCGCTGTGGTGCTGGCGAAGGAAAGATAGGGGATCGGACACGTGTCCTGCCCTTGGCATGGGCTACCGTATTCCAAAATGGCGCTGCGGACGATGAGGAGGGGAGGTCACCAGGTGGGCACAGGGGACACACGTGGCCCTGGGAAGTGATTCCTGCGCCAGCCCACCATCTGTCTGCCGTCCATCCATCAGTCCAGGAGCTGCGACCCTCCACAAGTGTCTGCCTGGAGTGTAAGGGCCGGCCGGGGTGCCGGGGACCGTCATGGCCAGGAGGGCAGAAACAGAAGGTGCTGATGGAAACGGGAGGTGTTGACATGACTCTGAACACACACACAAACACACACGTGTGCACCCACTCACACACATGTGCATACATGCCAGCAGCCCCTGGAGGAGAGGGATGCTCAGAAGATGCTCTGGACAGAGGGGTTCCACCCCTTGCCCCCTGGGCTTGCTCTGGGCTCAGACCTGGCAGCATCCATCCATCTACCCATGTGTAGAAGTGGCCCGGGGCTGTTCCTGCTCAGTCTGGCCTGTTGCGGGGAGAGGGGAAAGGCAGGGGAAGAGAGGTAGGGACAGGGACTTGAGCTGGTTCTGAGGCAGGAAGGGACTGCATCATCCCCTCTCCAGCACGGGGCCCTCCAGGTACAAGGCCAACCGGCTAGTCTGATGAATCAATCAGTCAATCACTGAGACTTACTGAGTGTTTACTGATTGCAGAACACTGAACTAAGCGCTTGGGAGAGGACAATATAATGGAGTTGGCAGATACGTTCCCTGCCCACAATGAGCCTATAGTCTAGGGGCAAGTCAGACATTAATAGAAATAAATAAATTACGATGGATCATCTGTCCCATCTGAGGGAAGATCCCCGGACCAGAGCATGCCCCACTGAGAACCAGAAACGTTCTGCCAGATACAGAGATGATGGGACTGTGGCCCAGAGGCCCAGAAACCCAGAGGTCAGTGCCTCACAAGACATAAGGAGGCAGGGACCAGCCAGGCTGCTCCCTCTCTCTAGTGGATGGAGTGCCAGTCTGGGAGTCAGGAGGCCTAAGTTCTATTTCCAGCTCTGCCACAGACCTGCTGTGGAAGCCCTGGGCAAGTCACAACTTCTCTGGGCCTCAGTTTTCTCACCTGTCAAATGGGGATCAGATATCTGTTACTGATCAATCAATGGTTTTTATGAAGTGCTGTGTGCAGAGCACTGTACTGAGCACTTGGGAAAGTGCAATACAACAGAGCTGTGATACAGCCTGTCCTCCCCACTAGATTGCAAGCCCCATGTGGGACAATCCATCAGTCATATTTATTGAGCACTTACTGTGTACAGAACACTGTACTAAACTCTTGGGAGAGCACAATATAACAGAGTTGGTAGACACAAGGAACTTACAGTCCAGCAGGGGAGATGGACATTAATACAAATAAGTAAATTATGGATATGTACATAAATGTTGTGGGGATGAGGGAGGAGTGAATAAAGGTGCAAATCCATGTGCAAGGGCAGTGCAGAAGGGAGAAAAGACAGGGACTGTGTCCAACTTGATGATCTTGTATCCACCCCAGAGCTTAGGACAGTGCTTGGTCCATAGTGAGAACTGAACCATTATCGCGGTTGTTATTATTCTGGGAAGGGCAGGCTCAGAGCAGCCAGCTCACCTTCACCAAAGGGCTCAAATCTTCCTGTTCTTTTTCCTCCAGTTCTGGCCTCCGATGCCATGAGAGCCCGAAAGGTTGCGCATTTCCAAATGGGCGGCCAAGAGGGGCTTGGGTGTGTGGGCTTGGTCACAGCCCTGTGGGGGCAGGGAGGCCAGTGGGAGCCCACAGAGATGGGAGGGAGGAGATATTCTTTGGGATTGAAGCTGTGCTCCCTGGCTCTATGCTAACCAGACACCAGTCGCATAACGAGAAGGAGTCCAACGCTGTCCTGGATGCATGGTTTTCCCCCCACACAGTGTCTGTGAGCCTCCAGGGCCACAGCCCCCATGAGGGAATCAGGACCCCTGGCTTTAGGTCCCAGTTTCCCCCACTGCGTTGCTGGGAGGCCTCAGCCAGGTTGCTTCACCTCTCTGGGCCTCAGTTTTCTCCTCTGTATAATGGGGTTACAGGCATCTCCCCAGAAAATAAAAGTGGCACCCAAAATCAGGATTTCTCCAAACTCCATGGGGTGAGACAGGGGAGACTTTTTTCAATCACTGTTTGAGTCTTCCTTTTCTTCCTCCTCCTCTCCCTTCCCTTCCTCCTCTATCCCTCCCCCTCCTCCTCTCCCTCCTCCTCTCCTCCTCTTCTTCCCCATCCACTCCCTTCCCCTCCTTCTCTACCCCTCCTTCTTCCCTGCCTCCTCTCCCCCTTGTCTTCCTCCTCTCACTCTTCTCTCCCTCCTCCCTCCTCCTTCAGCCCCAGCCTCCTCCTGTCTCACAGCCCCTCCCACCCCTCAGCGAGAATAGCCTGCCGCAGCAAAGATGAAATATATTTGCAGGTTAATTAACATTGTCCAGCGGCTGGAGAATTAGATCACTGTTACGGGTGGCGTCTGAGTGATAGATTGTCCAGACACCAAAAGGCATCGAGTCCCCACCCTGCTCCCTTTCTTCCTCTTGTGGATCTGGACACCCGGCAGGCTCTGCCTCTTCTCTTCCATCCACCTCCTGCTCAGGGCTGCCTCTTTCGTCTCAGATCTGGACGTGCTTGGGTAAATGGAGGCAAATGTGCCAATCAGCTCAGTGGGGGAGAGGCAGAGGGGACCTCGGGTTCTCAGATGGCACTGCCAGCTGCGGGGCCACATCTGTATCAAATAAAAACTCCTCGCCATTGCTTTAAAGCGGCCATCACCTTGTCCCCTCCTAACTCACCTGGCTTCTCTTCTACAACCCAGCCTCCTCTAGTGCTAACCTTCTCACTGTGCCTTGATCTCGCCTGTCTCGCCTTCGACCCCTAGCTCACATCCTGCCTCTGGCCTGGAACACCCTCCCTCCCTCCCTCCTCAAATCTGACAGACAATTACTCTCCCCCTCTTCAAAGCCTTACTGAAGGCATGTCTCCTCCAAGAGGCCTTCCCAGACTAAGCCCCACTTCTCCTACGCCCTTCTGTGTTGCACTGACTTGCTCCCTTTGCTCTTCCCCTTCCTAGCTCCACAAGCACTTATGTACAGCACTTATGTACATATCTGTAATTTTATTTATTTATAATGATGTCTATCTCCACCCCCCACCCCCCCCCACTAAACTGTAAGCTTGTTGTGGGCAGATAATGTCACTGTTTATTGTTGTACTGTACTTTCTCAAGCTCAGTACAGTGCTCTGCACACAGTAAGCGCTCAATAAATACAACTGAATAAATGAATGAGTGCCACAGACAGGGGAGTCCCTGGCCCCCGCCCCGGCCCCCTGCCTCCTGCCTTCAGGCTCATCACACCTATGACACCTGATCCAGTCCCTGTCCCACCCCAGCCACCTGGAGAGCATGGCCCGGGCACTGATGGCAAGGTTATGTTGGCAACTTGTACTTCCCAAGCGCTTAGTACAGTGCTCTGCACACAGTAAGCGCTCAATAAATACGATTGAATGAATGAATGAATGAAAGGGAGGATGGGTTGACTCCCGCTACTGGGACGGTGCCAGAGTGGTGTTTTGCCAGAATGGGGATGATCAGCACTGAGCCATCCGCACTCTCTTGCAGTCAGGTCGTTAATGGATGCTTGCAGAGCAAGGCGTTAATGGATGCTGAGAGGCATGGAGTCCAGAGCCGTGGGCAGCAAAGTGGAAATGACTTGGTGGTGGGGGTTGGAGGATGGATGGTGCCCTGTGCTCTGACCTCATCGGAAAAACCCAGGGTGTGCCCACAGGGGCCAGCGGCTGGTGGGAGCATTCTGTGGAGACCCATCCTTCTGTGAGCAGGCTCCTGCCTCTGCTGATAATCAATCAATCAATCAATAAATTGTATTTACTGAGCACTTACTATGCATAGAGCACTGTGCTAAATGCCTGGAGGGCACAACAGAATTAGCAGATGCGTTCTCTGCCCATAATGCTCACAGACTAGAGCTTCCAGTCCTACTTACCACAATCCCCTCCCTCTCCCTGGTGGGGGGCCATTTCCCATAACTCAGGGAGGGGAAGTGTGCTTTCTGCAGTGGGGGTCAGTGTTCTCTGCGATGAAGAGGTCAGTGCTTTCTGTGGTGGGGGGGGTCAAGTGCTCTCTAATGGGGGGGGTCAGTGCTCTCTGCGGTGGCAGGGGTCAATGCTCTCTGTGGTAGGGGGGTCAGTGCTCAGGATGCAAGGGGCTTCATGGGATAGAAAACTGGGAATGATTTTATTTGCTTCTCCTTAAAGTTTTTTTTTATACTTCATATTGGCACCAGCAGGCATAAATATTGTTCCAGAATAGTCTGATCTAAATAAAAGCACGGCAGTTTGAAATAATTTGGGGCCTCATGTTTCTGTAATTGGAGTACAAGCTCCATGAAGGCAGGGGTTATGCCTACTAACTAATCAATCAATCAGTGGTATTTATTGAGTGCTTACTGTGTGTAGAGTACTGAACTAGGCACTTGGGAGAGGACAATACAACAGAGGTGATAGACATGTTTCCTCCCCAAAAGGAGCTTACAGTCTATAGAGTGGGAGACAGACATTAAAATAAATGATAGATTATATGGGGAGAATATCAAATGCATAAAGGGGACAGATCCAAGTGCAGAGGCGACACAGAAGGGAGAGGGAGTAGGGGAGATGAGGGCTTAGTTGGGGAAGGCCTCTTGGAGATGTGGTTTCAGGAGGATTCTGAAGGTTGGAAGAGTGATCATTTTTTGGATATACAGAGGGAGGGAGTTTCAGGCCAGGGGGAGGAGGTGGGCAAGGGGTTGGCAGTGAGGTAGACAATGTCGAGATGCAGGGAGTAGGTTGGCACTCAAGGAGCAGAGTGTGTGGGCTGGGTTGTAGCAGGAAATCAGAGAGGTAAGATAGGAGGGGGAGAATTGTTGGAGTGTTTTAAAGTCGATGGCAAGGAGTTCATGTTTGATTTATTCATTCATTCAATCGTATTTATGGAGCGCTTACTGTGTCCAGAGCACTGTACTAAGCGCTTGGGAAGTACAAGCTGGCAAAATATAGAGACGGTCTCCACCCAACAACGGGCTCACAGTCTAGAAGGGGGAGACAGACAAAACAAAACATGTAGACAGGTGTCAAAATCATCAGAACAAATATAATTAAAGCTATAGGCACATCATTAACAAAATAAATGGAACAGTAAATATGTACAAGTAAAATAAATAGAGTAATAAATCTGTACAAATATATATACAAGTGCTGGGGGGATAGGGAGGAGGAGAGGAAAAAGGGGGCTCAGTCTGGGAAGGCCTCCTGGAGCTCAGTAGGGCTTTGAAGGGAGGAAGAGAGCTAGCTTGGCGGATGTGTGGAGGGAGGGCATTCCAGGCCAGGGGGAGGACGTGGGCCGGGAGTCAACGGTGAGACAGGCGATAATGAGGTACAGTGAGGAGGTTAGCGGCAGAGGAGCGGAGGTGGGTGGGCAACCACTGGAGACTCTTGAGGAATGGGGAGACATGAACATTTTTCAGAAAAATGATCCGGGCAGCAGAGTGAATTATGGACTGAAGTGAAGGGAGGCAGGAGGCAGAGAGGTCTTTGAGGAGGCTAGTGGAGTAGCCAAGGTGCAACAGAATAAGAGCTTGGATCAGTGTGGGAGCAGTTTGGATGGAGAGAATAGGGAAGGTTTTAGAGATGACAGGATTTGGATACAGAGTAACTCTACTGTCCTCTCCCCAGCGCTCAGTACAGCACCCTGCACAAAGTAGACTATCAGTTTCTTGAGGGCAAGAAACTACTGTCCTCTATTGAGGGCAAGAACTCTATTGTCCTCTCCCCTGCACACAGTACACTAAACGATCCCTGCCTTCAAGGAGTTTACAGTCCACGATGTGCCAAACACTGTATTAACCTCTGGAATGGATCCATGGCAATCAGATTGGATATAGCCTCTGTCCTTCATAGGACTCACAATCTTTGGGGAAGGGAGAACAGCTGTTTTATCCCCATTTTACAGATAAGAAAACAGGCACAGAGAGATGAAGTGACTTGCCTAAGGTCCCACAGCAGGCAAGTGGAAGAGGCAGGATTAGAACTCTGGTCTCCTGACTCCCAGGTTTGTGGTCTTTCCACTAGGCCACCTGGCTTCTCATATTCTATTGATACTGATTGACTGATTGATGGTTTGGACAATCCAGAACTCTTTCAGGGGGAACTTTCTCCCTTTTTCAGCTATTTCACCCATGGGGGGCGGGGGCGAGGAGGGTATGGCTCAGTGGAAAGAGCACAGGCTTTGCAGTCAGAGGTCATGGGTTCAAATCCCAGCTCTGCCACTTGTCAGCTGTGTGACTTTGGGCAAGTCACTTAACTTCTCTGTGCCTCAGTTCCCTCATCTGTAAAATGGGGATTAAGACTGTGAGCTCCCCCGTGGGGCAACCTGATCATCTTGTAACCTCCCCAGCGCTTAAAATAGTGCTTTGCACATAGTAAGCCCTTAATAAATGCTATCATTATTATGACTGAAACTCTTTTACCCACTAAAGTCATGATGAAGATGGAAGGAGAGAAAGAAAACCATTCCAGCAACTCTTTTCTGAACCAAAAGGTTCCGAAAGGAAATGGAGGCAGGGGAATGAGCAAGATGCAGGTGGGATGGAGGCAGGAGAATGGACAGAATGCAGGAGGGGTGGAGGTGGGGGGTGGACAAGATGCAGGCAGGGTGGAGGCAGGGGAATGAACAGGGCGCAGGTGGGTTGGAGGCAGGTATTTAATGAGAAAGGTTTCTCTGTCAGTTCTTCTGCCGTCTCCCCGACCTTAAAGGGCACATCTCCCTGGCACACGGCCCAGCCAAGGACGTGTCTGGAGGAAAGAGGAGGCAGGCCCGAGTGGGCTGTGACCTTGGGAAGGTCGGACTGTCCCCTGGCACCCGGAGCTGAGCAGGGGTGGGGGACGGAGCCGGGCACCGCGCCAGCCGCCCTGGCCTAGCCCATCGGAATTTATGAGCCGCGGAGGCTGCGCTGGCACCAGGCCGGGGCTGTCCCCTCCCCCAGGTCCCTAGCAAGAGGAACGGTTCCTGTGTGTCCTTCCCTCCTCACCTTGTGCTTAGTCGTCCCAACAACTGCCCAGGGCCCCAAGCAGAGGTGGGGACGGGGTGGAGCTCAGACAGCTCTTTGGCATCCATACCACTGCCATTATCTGGGTACCAGCTCCATGCAGAGCGCTGATGGGCACCTGCTGTATGCAGAGAGCTGTGCTGGGCGCCGGCTGTGTGCAGAGCATTCTGCTGGGCATTGGATCCATGCAGACAGCTGTGCTGGTTGTGTGCTATGTGCAGAGCATTGTGCTGGGTGCCTACTATGTGCAGAGCTCTGTGCCGGGTGCCTGCTACGTGGAGAGCATTGTGCTGGGCACGGGCTCCATTTAGAATATTGCACTGGGCACTGGCTCTGTACAGTGTGCTGTGCTGGGCACTGGCTCTGTGTAGAGCACTGTGCCAGGTACCTGCTGGGTGCAGAACACTGTGCTGTGTGCCTGCTGGGTGCAGAGCCCTGTGCTGGGTGTTTACTATGTGCTTAGTGCTATGTTGGGTTCCTAGGGATAATATTCCTCTGAGTCAGAACCCCAAGTGATGGTTTTGCCAAGTTCTTACAGCACACAGGAGCTTTTCCTCACAGGTGTTGGACTTTGTCCTTCAGACCAACCATCAACCACCCCGTTCCTACCAGCAGAATTCTATTTCTTCCCCTCCTAGGCCCTGCTCTCTCCTTTTCCACCATCTTGACTGTCACCATTCTCTTGGAGCTGGAGGCAATGGCTGATTGAGCAACAATCTTCAGGGTGCCATTGCACGGCCTCCCGCTTAGAACAGTGCTTGGCACATAGTAAGTGCTTAACAAATATCACAATTATTACTATAATTACTATTTTTATTATTAATTGAATGGTAGGAGCAATATAGCATTTTCCTGAACCTTGAATGCTTGGGAACGGATAAGGGAAGGACACGATATGATCTCCACCTATAAGGAGCTTCCCCTCTAATGGCTTTGCCAGAAGATTTCCAAAACTCTTGGGTTCTCTCCCTTACAAATGTCTGTTTGTCTCCACACCCCTAGGTGCTAGACTGTAAATTCCTTGAGGGCAGGGACCATGACTACTGACTCTATTGTCCTCTCCCCAGAGCTTTATTTTCAATGGCATTTGTTAAGGGCTTACTATGTGCCAGGTGCTGTTCTAAGTAGATACATGCTAGTCAGGTTGGACACAGTCCATGTCCCACATGGGGCTCACAATATTAATTTTTACAGACGAGGGAACTGAGGCCCAGAGAGCTTAAGTGACTTGCCCAAGGTCACACAATGGATAAGTGGCAGATCTGAGATTAGAACCAGGTCCTTCTGGCTCCCAAGCCTATGCTCTATCCACTAGGTCACCCTGCTTCTCTGCAGCACAGTGCTCTGCACACAGAAGACTATCAGCTCCTGGGGGGCAGGGATCATGAATACTAACTCTATTGTCCTCTCCCCAGAGCTCAGTAAAGTGCTCTGCACACTGCAGACTGTCACCTCCTGGACGGCAGGGATCATGACTACTATACTGTCCTGGCCTCAGCACTCAGCACACAGGAGACTATGTTCCCCAAGGGCAGGAATTGTGTCACCGACTCTCTTGTACTCCCCACAGATCTTAGCTCAGTGCTCTGCACCCAGTAGGTGCTCAACAAATACTATTGATGGATTGACTGAATGAGGCACCTTGCATCAGAAGGAATCAAAGGAAAACAGAAGGAAACTTTTTAAGGTTCTGAAGCCTACAGGCCCCTGACAGTGGATTTTGTAAATGCTTTCAGCCTCTCAGGGAGGTTTCTCATCCTGATAATCTTCAAAGAGCAAAAACTCTTTCCCTCTCCCCCATCTCTCTGGAGGAGCTGGCCTCCACTGAATATCTGAACCAGGCCAGAATCTGGCTCTCTGCCCGCCCAGCTCAGTTTGCTCAGAAACCCCTTCGGATGTTCCGAGAGGAAGCGGTTATGGGGGCACTGCCCCTCCTTCCACTTCCCAATCGCCCAGAGGCTTTTGGCGCAGAGGCTTCTGGGAACCGTGTGCTCACTGCTCCCACGCATGGAGCGGAGCTCCCTGTGATCAAGAGCCTGTGACCCAGAGATGTTTTTTCTCCCTAATTGACAGTGTTACAAAGCAGTGGCAGCCGCGTTCGGGAATTCTGCTGCCAAGGGGGGAGCGTTCCTGTGCTCCTGGGGCTTCGTCTTAAAGGGACAAATCAGAAATAATGATCCCAGTGCTTTTTAATCGAACACCTTAAATCCCAAAGCACGTTTTCTTTACTTCCCTGCCTCTTACAGGAAAGGTAGGTGCCCATTTTACAAAGGGGGCAATTGAGGCTCAGAGAGGACAGGGGAGTAGATGGGCCTAGAACCCAGCAGGTCGGTGGCAGAGACAGAATTAAAACCCGACGCTTGTGGCAGGGTCTGTGCCACCTTCTAATTGGAAGGAGGCAGGTTTGAGATCCAGCTGCAGTTGCTGTGAGAACTGGGGTGAATCAGTGACCCTCTCTGAGCGCCAGTTTCCTCATCTGCCAAATGGGGATAACCTGCCCCACTAGACTGTGAAGTGGGGCAGGAACTGTGCTGACCACACTATCTTGTATCCTCTCCCAGTCCATAGCACAGTGTTTGGTTTGGAGTAAGTGCTTAACAAATACCATCCTCCTCCTCCTCCTCCCCCAGGATGCCTTCCCGGATGAATTGGGGATGAGGGTTGAAAGAACAAGAAACCAGTTCCAGGAAGAAGGCTGCTTCCAGGAGGAGGAGGGCCCTGTGTGGGGCAAAGGGGAAGCCAAGGTGGGAGAGGGGTCAGCCCACTGCTGGGAGGAGCATCCGGGCCTGGTTCTAGGGCTGGTTCTGAGTCCTTCCCAGAGGTCCCTGGGCTAGGCGGGGGGCCGGGTCCTGCCAGAAGAGGACTCGGACTGGAGCCACCTTCTTGGCCCCCCACTGTGTCGGACCTGATTCTCTCATACTTACTCCAGAGCTTTGCAGACACTAGGCATCTCACTAATCTCACTGTGATTCTGTTCCTATTCTGAGGGGGCCGTGAGAGGAGCAAAGAAAAGGAGCGGGAGGAGGGGTGGGAGGTGGGAGTTGGACGGAAGAGGAGGGAGAAGAGGGGAGGGGCCCTGGGGGAAAAGAGGGTGGGGATAGCTGGGTTATTATTATTATTATATTTGTTAAGCGCTTCCTATGTGCCAGACACTGTTCTAAGCACTGGGGTAGAAGTCAGGTTGTCCCACATGGGGCTCACAGTCAATCCCCATTTTACAGATGAGGCAACTGAGGCCCAGAGAAGTGAAGTGACTTGCCCAAGGTCACACAGCAGATAAGTGGCAGAGCCGGGATTAGAACCCATGACCTTTTGATTCCCAGGCCCGTGTTCTATCCACTACGCCATGCTGCGTCTGGGTGGGTCAGCCTGGGCCACCTCAGGGCCCTCTGAGCCTAGCCCCCCGCCACCTCAGGCCAGGGCCATCCTGGGGGTCAGGCCAGGAATCACCCTTGGTGTTGTTGGTTGGCCTAAGTGCAGGCCAAAGACTCTTCACCATCTCCAGGCTCTGCCCAGCTCTCAGCCCAACACTGGGGCGATGCTGGGACCGATGCTGGGCCCAACGCTAGGCCTGATGCTGGGCACGATGCTGGGCATGACACTGAGCCTGGAGGCTCCAGTCCCTCCAATTACTTCCCCTGACAAATTTTATGTTTCATGTATTTTACTGGCCTGATAATTATGATTTCTCTCATTTCTCGCTCTCGGGCCTTTAATGGGCTCCGGAATGACGTTCCACTCGAGCTCACAAATTATTATCTACTACTTGCACTAATGGAATTGGAATAAAGAGAGCGGGAAGGAGATAAAGGATGAGAAGAGAAGGAAAAGGTGAGGGGAAGGGAGAAGGGCCGGGAAACAGGGAAAATAACTAGGAAAACTGAAAAAGAAAAACGGCTTCACAAACGTGAACAGAGCAAGAGGGGCTCTACCTCCACCAAGGCCCTACTGAGAGCTCACCTACTCCAGGAGGCCTTCCCAGACTGAGCCCCTTCCTTCCTCTCCCCCTCGTCCCCCTCTCCACCCCCCATCTTACCTCCTTCCCTTCCCCACAGTACCTGTATATATGTATATATGTTTGTACATATTTGTTACTCTATTTATTTATTTTACTTGTACATATCTATTGTATTTATTTTATTTTGTTAGTATGTTTGGTTTTGTTCTCTGTCTCCCCCTTTTAGACTGTGAGCCCACTGTTGGGTAGGGACTGTCTCTATATGTTGCCAACTTGTACTTCCCAAGCGCTTAGTACAGTGCTCTGCACACAGTAAGCGCTCAATAAATACGATTGATGATGATGATGAGTGCAGCGGGGGTCTGGGTCCAGTCGGAGTGGCAGGATTCCGGAAGACATGGAAGGGACGAGGAGGGCAGGGGGGCCGAGGACCAGGCACATATGAGGGGGAGGGAGAGAGTGGACGGCCGAGGCAAGTGGGAGAGGAACCTTCGGGTCGAGGGAGTGGCTTGACAGATGGTGGATCCATCTCGGCTCTGAGGAAATTCTGATCCACGCTGACTGGCACTGCTGATTCTGGAGAGCAATGCCTATCTCGTCTGGTTCTGGAGTATGCTGTCTGTCTGGTCTGGTTCTGGAGGACACTATCTGTATGGTCTAATTCCAGAGGGGGTTGTCCGTCTGGTCTGGTTCTGGAGGGAGCTGTCTGTCTGGTCTGACTCAGGAGGATTCTGTCTGTCTGGTCTGATTCTGGAAGGTGTGTCTATCTGGTCTGGTTCTGGAGAGGGCTGTGTATTCTGTACTGGAGCAGGGATGTCTGTCTGTCTGTTTGGAGCAGGCAGCTGTCTGTGCTGTTTCTAGAGATTGTCTACTAACTCTGTTGTACTTCCCGAAGTGTTCAGTACAGTGCTCTGCACACTGTAGACCGTAAGCTCCGGGAGGGCAGGGATAGTGTCTAGTAACTCTATTGAACTACACCAAGCTCTCAGTACAGTATTTAGAGAAGCAGTGTTGACTAGTAGACAGAGCAGAGGCGTGGGAGTCAGAAGGACCTGTGATCTAATTCTGGCTCTGCCAGTTCCCTGTGGAATAACCTTGGGCAAGTCACTTCACTTCTCTGTGCCTCAGTTACCCCAGCTGTGAAATGGGAATTATGATGGTGAGTGCCATTTGGGACATGAACTGTGCCCAACCCAATCTGCTTGTATCCACCCCAGTGCTTAGTACAGTGCCTGGCATAGTAAGCACTTAAACAAATACCACAATTATCATTATGCAGCCCACACTACTGACTGAAAAGGCCTATTGGAGAAGGGCAGTATGTGCATGTGAGGGTCTGGGATCCCTGCAGAGGCCATCAGCTTCCTCTGCCCCAGGATCCCAGCGACTAGAGAGACTGCAATCCCCATGTGCCCCTTCCCCAAAATCGAACACACTCTGCCCCATCGCAAGCTGGGGTCACTGACAAATGACCCAAGGCAGAATGGCAGAAGGTTAAATGCTGTCAGCACAGGCATTAGTTCCATAACGACTGTTATCCCTAAGGATTATGGTCTTAGAAACCTTTTTCATAACAACAGTAATAATAATAATTGTTAATCACTTGAATAGAAAGAAGACAGTCAGCCCCACATGGGGCTCACAGTCTGAGAGGGAGGAAGGGCAGGAACCACATCTAATTCTCACATGTGTACTCTCCCAGACTTACTAAAGTGCTCTGTACACAATAAGTGCTTAGTAAAATACTATTACTACTACTCCTCTAGCAGGGATATTATCCCCATTTTAAAAATGAGCGCATGAGTGCTGAGGGGGTGGTTGGGAGGTCTGACCCAGGGACAGGAGAAATTAATCCTGAAAAGCCTTCTGGAGGAGGTGGGATTTCAAATGGGCGAGACTTATCTGCAGGATGACTTTGGGCAGTCACTTTACTTCTCTGAGCCTCAGATGCCCTCACCGCCTCGGCCCTCATTTTTGTCCACATTGCCTTTCTGACTTTTCCTTTCAAGCTCTCCCTCACCCACACAGCCATCTTTCTGTTCTCTTCCTCCTTGGCTGTTTCCTCTTGGGCTGTTTCCACCCTCGAACTCGCACCACCGTTGGGCCATAAACTCCTCCAGGGCAGGGACTCTGCCTTCCACCTCTGCCCCGAGCGCTCAGTCTGGTGCTCTGCTCACAGTGGGCGCTCAGTCAATGAGATCAGTCGATTGACTCTCATCACTGTACTCCAGCTGGGAGAGGCAGCCTCTCCCCCCCCCCCGCCCCCACAGACCCCGCCAATCATGCACCCTGGGCTGACACAGGAGACAAAATCATTCCAAACTCTCAGTGTCACCAACTTCCACGCCCTCTGTCCTAGGCTCCTGAGGGTCAAAACCAGCAGGTGAGAACCAGCGGGTCAGACTCTGAGCTCACTGCCCTTCAGACACTCACCTGGCTTTGTATTTGTTTTTTCATGGTATTTGCTAAGCGCTTACTATGTGCCAGGCACTGCACTAAGCACTGGGGTAGATACAAGCTAATCAGGTTGGACACAGTCCATGTCCCACGTGGGGCTCACAGTCTTAATCACCATTTTACAGATGGGGGAACTGAGGGCTAGAGAAGAGAAGTGACTTGCCCAAGGTCAAACAGCAGGCATGTGACAGAGCCAGGATTAGAACCCCGGTCCTTCAGACTCCCAGGCTCGGGCTCTATCCACTAGGCCCCAAGCAGAGTGCTCCTATCCTTTCCTCTTGGCTGTGATTGCCCGGTCCCCTGTTTGACCCTGTGATGGCCCCTTCCTGCCTCTGTTCAAAGAAAGAAATCCCCAGCGATGTGATACAGTCATAATGGTTGATGATGATGACGACCACATTCAATAAAGACTTCCTGAATGCCAAGCACTGTGCTGAGCTCTGTAGTAGACACGACATAAGCAGGTCAAATACAGTCCCCGCTCCACCCAGGGCTCACAGTTTAAGTAAGAAGAAGACTGTAGGCTCCTCGTGGGCATGGAATCGCATCACAGGGTCTACCAACTCTATTGCACTGTACTCTCCCAAGTGCTCTGCAAACAGTAAGCACTCAATAAATACCATCGATTGACTGACTGATTGAGAGCAGGGATCCTATCCCCATTATACAGTGAGGAACCTGAGACAAAGTGGGATGAAGTGACTTGCCCAGGGTCACAGAGCAGGCCAAATGTGGAGCCGGGACTCAAACCTGGGTCTCCTGACTCCTAGTCCCGTGCTCCGTCCACTGAACCACCCCACCTCCAAAGAGGGGTGAAACCAAGTAAAAGGCCTTTAATCGCTGCCTGCCTCGCATGCTTAAGCCTCTTCAAACTGATGGAACATGAGGCCCAAAAGGATCCTGTCTGGCCTTCTCTCACCCAGCTCAGAGGAGGAGGATGAAGGCAAACCAACGGTTAGATCATCCCAGCAGAAGAGTGGGAATCCGGCAGATTGTTGGAATTCCTCAGAGGAGGAGTTGCTGTTAGGTCCATTGCCTGCCACGGTCCCAGGGCTTGTGATCGATCTTAAACAACCGCAAGGCGAGCTCGGCGCCTGTGTCCTGATAGAGGTTTATTGTGCACTGCAGAGGCCAAACTGGTTACGTCAAGTAAAACCACCATAAATCAGTTTTTAATAACAGTTTGAGATTTAATCAACGCATGGTAACCGCATTAAACTTGAATTAAATCCACATTGGAGATGCTGCAATATCAACTTCTTTTTCCTCTTCCCTAGTATTTGGAGGGGGTGGGGAGCGGAGAAGGAGGGGACGCTCAGGGTTCACCATCTCCATTCCACTTCCTGCTTGGTGTCGGAAAACTCTGGGCCAAAGACCGAAACTGAGTAGCCGGAAACCGAGTTGGCAGATCGGGAGCATGAGGATGCCACTTTGGAATTTACCATGATAAGGAGGGTGCTTATTCAGCACTTCCTAGGTGCCATGCGCTGGGCGGGGGATGAGGTTGGCAAAGCGGGCACGAACCCTGTCGAACACAGGGCTCCCACCCCATCTTATCCTCACTGTACGTATGCGGAAACAGAGGCCCATAGAGGTACCGTGATTGACCAAGGTCATGCAATTTGGATGAGCCCTGAGTGAGGAAGACCAGTGGAACATGTCCCCTGCCCCTCCCCGACCTTCTGGGGGCATCTTTTCCCTGTCTACCCACTGCTGCCGCTAGTGTTTCTTCTATTTCTGGGGCCACCACTGTCTGCATATCGTCGATCATTGATATTTCTTGTTTAAGTGTCTGTCTTCCCCACTGCGGGCTGAGTCTGAATTCATCCCAAACCCCAGAACAGTGTTTAGCCTAAAACACCACCACCACTACTGCTACTACTACCCCTTCGGCAGCTTCCACTATCCCTGCTGCTGCTGTTACTACTACCACCAGCAGCACCAGCACCAGGTCCATTAGCCCCAAGGGAAATTTGTCACCAGAGCAGTCTATGGCGCGCTTCCCGATGTCAGTTCTTGTCCAAGTGTCTATGTGTGAGTGTGAGTCTGTGTCCACAGAATGCTAATGAAACTTCTACTTTGCCAATGAAGCAGGAAATAAGGATGGTAACAGCACCCTTGGACTCCCCTGAAACAATCTGCTAACGGTGCCTGGTATTCTTGTCAAACGTCATCTGTGCAGAACTCACTGCTCCCTGCTGTCCTTCCCCAGGACCTCATTCTGCTCCCTGCTGTCCATGATCACCAGGGAAGAGGGAGGAGTGGAGGAAGACTGCCAGGACAACTGCTGAACATAGGGAGGTGATCATCGGGGCCCAGACAGAACTTGGTGCCCCTGGGTCTTTAAGGGGCATCGGAGGCTGAGTCCCTGGTCTCCCCGCACTCAATAAACACTTAATAAATACAACTGACTGACTGACCGATAGGGTGTTTACTCTGTGCTAAGCACTCAGGTAACTATAGGAGAATCAGGTCAGAAACAGTTCCTCTCCCACAGAGGAGAGGGAGAGATGACATCTCATCCCCATTTTACAGATGAGGAAACGAAGGACCAGAGAAATGCAGCGACCTTGCCCAAGGTCACAAAGCAGGCCGTGGGTTGACCCAGGATCCGAACTAGGGTCTCTTGACCCTGTGCTCTGATCACTGTACCACACTGCCACACCCTATGCTGCCCCTGCCCTACGTCTTTGAGTCAGCTTCCAGTTTCCACTCACATCAGGATAATCAGTCGTCCTGCACCTGCCCTACACCTTAATGAGTGAGTTAGAATGAGACTTGGGGTTCTTTCCACTAAAATAATGACTCCCAGGGCCCAGGGGTCTCCTGCCATAACGAAGGCCAGGGACCTGATCACCCACCTTGCAGCCAATGGGAAAGCGCTTAATGGTCATGTGTCCCTGCAAGCACCCGGCCCGGCCTATACCGTCAGACATCTATAAGCAAAGCTTTTCAGGCTTGGCAAGGGACTAGGAGGCGGGTGAATTATTCATAAAGCATGAACAGCTTTCGTGACGACTGCTTGGTCATTAAACCTCCTGCAGCTCCAGAATGGGAGAGATCCAGAAAAGTCCCCTTCTCCTGCAGCTCCAGGATGGGAGAGATCCAGAAAAGCCGTCTCTCTGCTCCCTTCTGGGAACGGCAACAGCCCAAATCTACCATGAATGTGCTCTGTCGTGGGGAGCCTGCTCTAATGGCGGCTAAGCATTTCTCTGGCTTGTTCAGCTTCTCCATAAGATACTCTTATCAGTTCCTGGGAATCTTCCTGTCATCCAGCACCAGAAACATGTGTATGAGGGAGGGTGTGTATAAGGGTAGATGAGACTGTATGTGGATATGCGTGTGTATGGGTACGCATGTGTGTCTATAGCTGTGTGAGTTTGTGTACATGTAATGACTGTGTGTGGCTGTGTGTGTTCATGCGTGTGGATGTGTATGTTTGTAACTGTGGATGTGCATGGCTGTGTATGTGTCTGTGTGTGGATGGCTGTGGGTGGATGCGTTTTGGTGAGTGCATGAGTGGCTGTGGGTGGATGTGGGTTTGCGTGTGTGTGTGTGGATGTGTAAACACACATTCTTTCTCCTCTCTCTGTACTTCATCCTATCTGGAATTTATTTAACCACCTGCCTCCCTTATGAGAACGTAAACTTCTCAAGGGCAGGGACTGTGTTCTCCCCAGCGCTCAGTACAGCACTCTGCACACAACTGGTGCTCAGTAAATACTGCTGATGAAACCACTGGCACTTGGTCAGCTGCAGTGAGAGATGGCAGTCATTGGCCCCTTCTGGCTCACTTCACCCTGCAGGCACAGTTCAACTGGATGCTTCCAATATCCAGGGGCCGGAGCTGAAAGTCTTCCCCCGACCTCTGTGTGTGGAGTCCCATTCCCCTGACTTTCCTCTATGGGGCCGAGGCTATCTGGGGAGCAGCCGGGTCTAGAACCCAGGTTCCCTCCCACAGACCATCCTGCCTCCGTCCGGTATTTATTCTGTATTTTATTTATATCAATGCCTGTCTCGCTCTCTAGACTGTAAGCTCCTTGTGGGCAGGGAATGTGCGTTACATTGTATTCTCCCAAGCACTTAGTACAGTGCTCTGCACACAGTAAGGGCTCGGTAAGTATGACTGACTTACTGTGGGGCGGCTCTTGTCCCCCATCTCCTTGGAAACGTAGAAACACGGTCCCTGCAGGGGTCGGGGGTAGGAGTGGGGGGTGGTCCATTGGGATCGTCTCGGGGATTTCTAGGAAATAGCTGGAAACTGCCGGGGAGCTCCAGGGAGGCAAACCGCACCCACCTGACCACCCCCGCTCCTGTTGCCGTGGCGCCACCTAGTGGCACTTCCCTTCCCCACAGCACCTGTATATGTTTGTACATATTTATTACTCTATTTATTTTACCTGTACATATCTATTCTATTTATTTTATTTTGTTAGTATGTTTGGTTTTGCTCTCTGTCTCCCCCTTTTAGATTGTGAGCCCACTGTTGGGTAGGGACCGTCTCTATATGTTGCCAACTTGTACTTCCCAAGCGCTTAGTCCAGTGCTCTGCACACAGTAAGCTCTCAATAAATACGATTGATTGATTGATTGATTGATTGGCACGGCTGCGGCACTGCGCCTCGCTTGTGCTAGCTGGTATGGCTCCATCTAGTGGCGTCTCCGGGGCACTGTGCCTCGCTCGTGCCCTGCTAGCTTCCACCCTTCCCTAGTTTAGCGAAGGCACAGCTCCTCCAGGAAGCCTTCCCTGACTGAGCCCTCCTCTCCTCTTCTCCCATTCCCTTCTGCGCCGCTCCTACTTGCTCCTTCATTCATCTTCTGTCCCTTACCCATAGAACACATGTATATATCTGTAATTTATTTATCTATTTATTTATATTCATTCATTCAATCGTAGTTATTGAGCGCTTACTGTGTGCACAGCACTGTACTAAGTGCTTGGAAAATACAATTCGGCAACATATTATTGTCTGTCTCCCCCTCTAGACTGTGAGCTCATTGTGGGCAGGGAATGTGTTTGAGGTTATACTGTACTCTCCCAAGCGCCTAGCACGGCACTTTGCACGCAGTAAGTGTTCAACAAATAAGGCCCTACTGAGAGCTCACCTCCTCCAGGAGGCCTTCCCAGACTGAGCCCCTTCCTTCCTCTCCCCCTCATGCCCCTCTCCATCCCCCATCTTACCTCCTTCCCTTCCCCACAGCACCTGTATATATGTATATATGTTTGTACATATTTGTTACTCTATTTATTTTGCTTGTACATATCTATTCTATTTATTTTATTTTGTTAGTATGTTTGGTTTTGTTCTCTGTCTCCCCCTTTTAGACTGTGAGCCCACTGTTGGGTAGGGACTGTCTCTGTATGTTGCCAGCTTGTACTTCCCAAGCACTGAGTACAGTGCTCTGCACACAGTAAGTGCTCAATAAATACGATTGATGATGATGATCTCTGTCCCTTACCCATAGAACGCATGTATAGATCTGTAATTTATTTATCTATTTATTTATATTAATTCATTCATTCAATCGTAGTTATTGAGTGCTTCTCGTGTGCAGAGCACTGTGCTAAGCGCTTGGAAAATACAATTCGGCAACATATTAATGTCTGTCTCCCCCTCTAGACTGTGCGCTCGTTGTGGGCAGGGGATGTGTTTGAGGTTATACTGTACTCTCCCAAGCGCTTAGCACAGCACTTTGCACTCAGTAAGTGTTCAACAAATAAGGCCCTACTGAGAGCTCACCTCCTCCAGGAGGCCTTCCCAGACTGAGCCCCTTCTTTCCTCTCCCCCTCATCCCCCTCTCCATCCCCCCATCTTACCTCCTTCCCTTCCCCACAGCACCTGTATATATGCATATATGTTTGTACATATTTGTTACTCTATTTATTTATTTTGCTTGTACATATCTATTCTATTTATTTTATTTTGTTAGTATGTTTGGTTTTGTTCTCTGTCTCCCCCTTTTAGACTGTGAGCCCACTGTTGGGTAGGGACTGTCTCTATATGTTGCCAGCTTGTACTTCCCAAGCGCTTAGTACAGTGCTCTGCACACAGTAAGCGCTCAATAAATACGATTGATGATGATGATCTTCTGTCCCTTACCCATAGAACGCATGTATATATCTGTAATTTATTTATCTACTTATTTATATTAATTCATTCATTCAATCGTAGTTATTGAGCGCTTCCCGTGTGCAGAGCACTGTGCTAAGCGCTTGGAAAATACAATTCAGCAACATATTAACGTTTGTCTCCCCCTCTGGATTGTGAGCTCGTTGTGGGCAGGGAATGTGTTTGAGGTTACACTGTACTCTCCCAAGCGCTTAGCACGGCACTTTGCACGCAGTGAGTGTTCAACAAATACGATTATTAGAAATATTATTAATAATATACAATAATCATTATTATATAGCTCCGTCTAGCGGCGCCACCCCGTAACTGCACCACCATCATCGCCAGCCACCTCTCCTCCCTCTGGCTCCGTCTAGTGGCACCACGGTGTCACTGCGCCTCGCTCGTCCAGCTCCCCCAAGGCCCAGGGAAGTCAGCTCCCCCAAGGCCCAGGGAAGGGAGCCCCTCCAGAGCGGCCCGGCCCAGGCAGACGCACAGTGTCCACGGCCCCTAACTATTGGGGAGCCCCCTCCCTCCCAGATGGGGGCCAAACCTGCACGCCCAGGGGGTCCCCGAAGCCTCAAACAACTTGGGTGGGAGCCGCCCAAGTAGACCCCTCCAAACCCCCAACGGCCGCCGGGTGAGCACTCCCTAGGCAAGTCACTTAGCTTCTCTGGGCCTCAGTTCCCTCATCTGTAAAATGGGGATGAGGACTGTGAGCGGTTTATATGTTTTGTTTTGTTGTCTGTCTCTCCCTTCTAGACTGTGAGCCTGTGAGACGGGTAGGGACCGTCTCTACATGTTGCTAACTTGTACTTCCCAAGCGCTTAGTACAGTGCTCTGCACACAGTAAGCGCTCAATAAATACGATTGAATGAATGAATGAATGAATGACGGTGTCCCCGCCTTCTTGTCCTCTTCCCGTTTCTCGCCTGCCCCCCCACCCCACCATCTTCCCAACCTTCCCCTTTCATCTCCCCTCTTGAGACATCCCCCGACTCCCACTCAAGTGTCCTGTGTGCAATGGCTCCTTCAAAGCCCTACTGAGAGCTCACCTCCTCTAGGAGGCCTTCCCAGACTGAGCCCCCTCCTTCCTCTCCCCCTCCTCCCCCTCCCCCCTCCTCCCCCTCCCCATCCCCCCCACCTTACCTCCTTCCCCTCCCCGCAGCACCTGTATATATGTTTGTATGTATTTATTACTCTATTTTATTTGTACATATTTATTCTATTTATTTTATTTTGTCAATATGTTTTGTTTTGTTGTCTGTCTCCCCTTTCTAGACTGTGAGCCCACTGTTGGGTACGGACCGTCTCTATATGTTGCCAACTTGTACTTCCCAAACGCTTAGTACAGCACTCTGCACACAGTAAGTGCTCAATAAATACGACTGAATGAATGAATGAATCCTTCTTTCCCTCCCTTGTTCTCACTCCTCCCACCTCCGCACCTCCCTAGCCCATGAGTGGGGGCATAGGGCGGGCACAGACTGCATATCCCTGTAACCACCCCCTGCCACCTCCATCTCGGTCTGGGCAGGGCTATGGGGCCCAGAGATGCCCCTAATGGCTACCATCTCATCTGGAGAAAATGCAGACCATTACCCAGCCCGCTTCTCTGGGCAATCTCCATTGTCCATGGAGATCTTACCCCCATTTTACAGGTGAGGAAACTGAGGCCTTGAGAGGGCAAGTGACTGATCCCAGGGTCAACCAGCAGGCTGAGGGAGGCAGGGGAGGAGGGCCGGGAACCCCCCTGGGGCCCAGGACAGGGCCCACTGTGACATCTCCCAGGACTGGACAGAGGGCCCGAAGTCAGTTAGGATTAGTGTGATGAGGGACAGCCTTAGTTCTGGACCTGTGGGTTTCTCCATTACAGACAGAGGCAGGAAAGGGCGAGTGAGAGAAAAGAGAGAGGCAGGGGAGATAGGGGAGAGAAACAGACAGAAAGAGAGAGGCAGAGGTCAGAGAATAAGGCAGATGGAAAGAGAGGGAGATTCAAGGGGATGGAAAGAGAGGGAGATTCAGGGGGAGGGACAGAGAGACAAAGCTAGATGACAGGTTGGGGGAGACAGAGAAAGAGACAGAGCATGGGGCCGGGAGTCAGGAGACCTGGGTTGTTTTGGTCCTGGCTCTGCCTCAGGCCTGCTGGGTGACCCTGGGCAAGTCACTGGCCCTCTCTGGGCTTCTGTTTCCTACTCTGTAAAATGGAGCTGAGGTCCCCTCTCTCCTTCCCTCCTGGACCAGGGGTCACAAGTGGACATGGACGGTGTCCTACACTATTATCCCGCCCTGACTCCAGTGCCTAGCACAGTGCGTGTCACAGGCATGAAGGAGCCTCTGGTCGGGGACAGCAGGCCGGCCTCAGTCAGCGTCCCCATGTGGCAGAATCAATTCTAGTGCCGGTGGCTTGTGGGTACCGTTTGCGGGCTCTCGTCCCTGCCCACCATGCTTTTGCCCCGGCACCGAGTGCAATGAGGAAGGGGACGGGCAGCGGCACAGTCCATGGCCCAGTGTTCTGCTGGGCCAGCCACAATGACCCAGCACATTTGGCCCAACGTACAAGCTAACCAGTTCCGTAATCATTAAACTGCATGGAAGTGGGTAGGGTAGCGTCAAGCCAGGGCCAGCAGTAGTGGCAGGTCTCCCCTACATGACTCTGGCATTTTTGAAGTGCTTCCTATGTCGAACACTGTATCAAACTGTGTCTGGGATTATCAGCCGGGACCCAATCCCTGTCTTGCATGGGCTAAGAGGGAAGGAGAGCACTGTCTTCACTATCTTAAGGCTCAGAGAGGGCAAACAACTTGCTCAAGGTCACACAGTGGGCAGGGGGAAGCACCGAAGGGCAAAGGCGGGGGTGGGGCTCACCTCCCGACTTTTGGTTCAAATTTTCTAGGATTCTGGAATTTGCTCCCTTCCACCCTTCCTTCTCTGCTCCCAACTCCCTGCTGGCCTCTGGCCACTTGACACAACACCCAGGACCGAGTTCTGCAAATGTCCATTTCCCACCACGCCCCACCCAATCAATTCCAGCTTCCATCTGCATGGCAGGGAATAAATATCTCCAACTGCCTGTTCACAGTCTAAAGGGGAGGGAGAACAGATATTGAATCCCCATTTTACAGTTGGAGAAACCTGAAAACACATGAGCTGGTCAGGAACTGAGCACAGTGTTTCTACCCCAGCATTTAGTGCAGTGCTTAGCACAAACACTTAAATACCATCGCGATCATCCTTACTGGAGCCATGCCCTGCTCCACCCTCTCTGGAGCTCTTGGCCTCTTCCTTCCCTAAGGCCAATGAACTACTTTCCCATTGGCTTTCCAAGCCCTGGAGGGGTTAGCCAGTGCTCCCTCCCCACAGTAGGAGCTCGAGCCATACCATGGGTGGATGGATGGGTGGGTGGATGGATGGATGGATGGAAGAAAGGAAGGATGGATGGATGGAAAGATGGATGGTTGGATGATTGGATGGATGAATGGATAGATGGATGGATGGAAGGATGGAGTCCACTAGGCCAGGGGCCATCTGTGTTGGAGGTTAGAAGACCTCACTCGAAAGTGGCCAGTCGTGCAGCAGTGACCACCACCAATTTACTCTCCAGCCCTATAGGGGGAAGAGGGGATGAGCAGCCGGGGGAAGGGACACCTGACCAGCCAACAAACAACTTTCTGGTCATTCCCCCTACCCATCCTCCCACCCTGCCCCCATCCCCTGCACGGCACCATCCCACCTTTTGCGACTTTCCAGGCCAGTTACTCAAGGAGAGAGGCAGCATTTTGGCTGGGGGACAAATTAGCAGTCCACCCTCCCTCCCACCGCCCACACCCTCTGCTCATCACCCAATCCTCCTGGAGCCCAAATGGCCCCAACACTCTTGCCTGCCCCATCTCCCCCAACCCTCTCCCCCATCCCCAAGCCCCAACAGCAGTCGGGAGACCCGTGTGTGATGCGGATGGGGTCTCCGAACCAGGGGAGGCTCTCTGCCCCTTGGAGACACCAGAACGTGACTCTTCCCAGGCAATGGGGTCTCCTAGAGATGAAGCTCAGGGACATCAGCTTCATCCACAGACACCGGGCCCTTTGGTGGTAGAGAGTAGGTTTGCACTGCTCGGCGAAAGCTGCATTGACCATGTGGGCCAGGTGGGCCGGAGGGGAGTTGGGTATCCTGCACACAATAAGCGCTGAATAAATACTCCACCTACCATGATTACAGCAGGCAGCGGCCTGAGCTTACATTTTGCAGACAATTTCCTAATTCGCTTCCAGTTCTGCCATCTGCCAATCGGTGTGAATGGGGCCCACATCCCGTCAGTCTGCCTCCCCGCACGATGCACCTAGTGTGTAAGGAGTCATCGCCAGCTGCCCTCGGCCACTATCTGGACATTCTCACTGGCCCAAGTGTCTAAAAGCGATAACCCTGCAGGTCGCTCCCTGCCTGCCTCTCCAGCTTCCACCCTCTGTTCACAAGAGCCCTCCCTGTCTTCAAGAGGGCAGGACTGTCTTGGCCATTCCTGAGAATCTTGTTTCAATTACACTTTGATACACAAAGATGTTCAGGCTCACCCCATTTCCTTTTTCTCATGATTCATGCGACATTTAACATTTTGGGTTCTAGTCCACAGGTTTGTTGGGAAAATCAGGGGGAGAATCTGGAATAGAGAGGGGAGAGCCAGAGGTGGACAGTCTGTGCTGGGTCACTGGGGGGAGAATCAGGGATGGCGAGAGGAGTCAGGGATGTTGGACGGTTCATGCTAGATCAATGGGGGAGAGTCAGCGGTGGAGAGGGGAGAGTCAGGGGTGTTGGATAGTCCATGCTGGGCCACTGGTGAAGAGTCAGGGATAGACAGGGGAGAGTCAGAAGTGGAGGGGGGGTGAATCAGGAATGTTGGCTGGTCCATCCCTACCCACGAGTCACATTGGGTGTCCAGACAGGTGACCAGTACATGGTTCTTCCAAGTTTCCTGGTGCTGCTGTCAGAGACAAAGGCCTGGACTGGATGGACATGAGTCTGAGCCACAAATGGTGATGCTCAAGACCGCAAGTTCTTCTCAACTCTCCTTGATATTCGGAAAATAACTATCATCATCTCGTTAGATTTATTGTGATATTGTTTAATTCCTGCAAGAAATCCTTTCTGGATACAATGTATATATATATGAGTCTTATAAGAAATTACTGCTTGCAGTTATTGGCTGCTCCAACACGCAGAAATCAAGGCATATAAATACTTACCTGTCAGGTGTTCTGACAGATAAATATATGCCCATAAGACAGCGATACGCTAATAAAATATTTACAGTCAGAGTTGATTTTTATATGCCACAGAAATAGTTGCCTGTCAACCATTTCCTGGTTCAACCACTCCCCGGGGCCAGGATTCTGACCTCCAAATTTCAGCCAATTAACATGTTTCGAGAAATCATTTCCTGTCGATTTAAGGTAATTACAGAGCCCAGCTCACGGTGCCAACCCTAAGGCTGCCCCGGCGGGGAACTGTTGGTCGACCTGATGGGGGTTGTTCTGGGGGTTGCAGAGCAGAAGGGCGGGACTCTGGGGATGGGGGGTGGGGTCTGGGAGAGAAAGCATGGATTGGAAGATGGGACATGTCTCTGGAAGAGGATGTGGCCACGGAGAGGGGGCATAGCCGGGGAGAGAGGAGGGCGGCTGACCCGGGGGGGAGTGGGGGTGGGGTGCTTATGGACATGAGGCATAGTCATGGAGAATAGCGTGGCTGGAAGGGAGGGCAAGGGCGAGGGGAGAGGGGGTGTGGCCAGTGAAGCAGGGGTGTGGACGGGGGGGCGTGTCTGGGTGCGAGGAGGTATGGCCATGGAGAGGGAGTGTGGCTGGAGGAGAGGCGGCATGGCTGTAAGAGGGGGCTCCTGCTCCCTAGTGGAATCCTGTCCATCTGTCTCAGGGTGGGTACAGGGAGGGGAGCGGGACTCAGAGAGCAGGGAGCTGTGGGCAACTGGAAACAAAAACCGGACCATTGTCATGCTTTCATCTGCAGGGTCCATGTCGATGGCAGATGGGGCTGAGGGGAGAGAAAGGCAGGAGGAGAGAGCGGGAAGGAGAGCAAGAGAGGGGACAGAGTGCTTCTGAGCTCTGCACCGTCCCCGATGACCTTGGTGATTCAAGGTCACGCCTCTGCCTCCCTGCCAACCGATCAGTCCGCCCGCCTCCCCTGCACTACGCCAGGCCTGGAGACGGCCCAGCCCGTGATTTTCCTCGGGCAGAGGGGCAGGCCTGATGCAAAGGCAGATTCATAAGGCCAATTCACGGGGCAAGACCTGCAGGCCAGGCACATGGGGCAGATGTGCAAAGCAGAGGTGCAGGGCAGGCGCACACAGGGCAGGGCAGAGGCCAGGGCAAACACACAGGACACGGTAGACACATAGGGCAGACACACAGGGCAAGGCAGACAACACAGAGGGCTGGGGAGATGCATAGGGCTGAACAGAAGCTCAGGGAGGGGTTGCACTGTGGGCAGTGGCTCTGTCTGGGGGCACCGAGAGGAGGCACTGCCCACCCCCTGCAGCTGTGGGAGCCTGTAAGCAGGCCCAGAGAACAAGGAGCAGCTGGGTGTACACACACCACTGGACCCACCGGCTCTGTGCCCGACCCAATGCAGAGAGGCCAAGCGGGGAGGGGGCGGGGACGAGCAGCGGTTTGGCGAGGAGGGGCTTGGGGGAACAGGAACCTGACAGGTGCCCCACTTCTGCCCTCGTTTTCTCTTCTCCCACTCCCTTCTGCGTCACCCTTATATTGGGATTTGCTTCCTTTATTCACCCCTCCCTCAGCCCCCAACACTGATGTGCATATCCTTAATTTGCATTAATGTCTGTCTCCCCCCTCTAGACTGTCAGCTCACTGTGGGCAAGGAATGTGCCAACCAACTCTGTGGTACTGTACCCTCCCAAGCGCTGAGTTCAGTGCTCTGCACACAGTAAGTGCTCAATAACTATGATTGACTGATTGATTCCACTGCACCTGGGGACCCAGGACGAGGAAACACACTCCTGCAGACAGCTCCATGCTTCAATAAGCCAACCAGGCAAGGCGCAGGGTGAGCGGGGACCCTCGTTAAGGTGCCAGCAAACAGAGTGGCCTGCACCACCCTCCCCAGTGCTGCTCTGTCTGGGAAGCAAACACTTGCTCACTGGAACTTGTGTCTTCTGGAATCTTAGAAACTCTTGCCCACCCTCCTTCCTAAAAATACATTCATTCCACGTCTCCCCACTCCTCAAGAATCTCCCGTGGCTGCCCATCCACCTCCGCATCGAACAAACTCCTTTAAGTCCCCAGTCGGCTGGCCCCCTCCCACCTCCCATCTGGCTGATCTACTACAACCCAGCCGGCACACTTCATTCCTCTAAAACCAACCTACTTTCGCTGTACCTCAGTCTCATCTCTCTCATCACTGACCCCTCGCCCACATCCTCCCTCCTGCCTGGAACTCCCACCCACTTCATATCCGACTGACCACCACTCTCCCCACCTTCAAAGCATTATTAAAATCCCATCTCTTCCAAGAGGCGTTCCCCGACTAAGCCCTCATTTCCCCTATTCCCTCTCCCTTTTGCACCTCCCTTGTACTTAGAGCTGTCCTTTTTAAGCACTAGATCTTTCCCCCACCCTCAGTCCCGCAGCACTTACGTCTATATCCGTCATTTATTTTTAATGCCTGTCTCCCCCTCTAGACTGTAGGTGCCTTGTGGGCAGGAAATGTGTCTACCAACTCTGTTGTATTGTCCTTTCCCTACCGCCAAAGACTTATCTGTTCCCTTTCAGCATTTGATATTCGCCCCACCCTCAACCCCACAGCACTTATGTACATATCTATAAATCATGTAATTTATTTATTTATATTAATGTCTGTCTCCTTCTCTAGACCATAAGCTGGTGTGTGCAGGGAACTCGCCTGCCAACTCTGTTGTAATGTACTCTACCATGCGCTTAATACAGTGCTCTGCACACAGCAAGTGCTCAATAAATATTACCGATGATGATGATAATGATGATGATGATGATACTCTTCCAATTGCTTAGTATACTGCTCTGCACACAATAGATGCTAAATAAATACCACAGATTGATTGATCCAGGGGTCCCCTGAACTGGGAAAAAATACCCAGAAATAACTGAATGTCATCACTTGTTTTTTTCAGTTTCACTGGAGGCATTTAAGAGTGGGATAATAATAACAGTAATTGTGGTATTTGTTAAGTGCTTACTATGTGCCAGGCACTGTACTAATCACTGGAGTTGGGTGCCCACTGTGTGCCGAGCACCAGACCGGGCACTAATGTGTGCACAGTGCTGGACTGGAAACCTAATGTCCTCAAAGTGCTGGCTGAATACAATCCAGGGCCCAAGCCAAGGGGTCTGACCTCAAGGAGTGTCCAGCCTGTGACAGTATCCTGTGAAGCAGTTGCTATGTTGGGTCAGAGGGGATGGGGTTGGGGGACGGGGGCAAGGCTGGGGCCCTCTGGAATCCAGGGGCAGAGAGGGGTGTCAGAGAAGCCCAGCTGCCTGCTCAGAGGGCAGAGCCAAGGTGGGGAGGGTGCAGAGTGAGAAGACAATGGGACAACGGGTGCTTATTTGTTCATTCTGAGTGGTTTGGCCGACCACAACTGTGCATTCAAATCAACGCAAGGAAAATTAGGTCAAGAGGCTGGAGCTGCTGCTGCCCGGGAGCCCAGCTGGCCAGACTGTCCTCTGCCATCTACCCCACCCACCACTGTCCACTACCATCCACCCAGGAGCCCAGCAGGCCAGACCATCCACTGTCATCCACTTTTGCTCGCCCAGGAGCCTAGCTGACCAGGACATCCACCACCATCCACTGCTGCCTGTCTGGGAGCTCAGCTAGCCAGACCGTTCACTGCCATCCACCTCACCCACCACTGTCCACTGTTACCTGCCCAGGAGCCCAGCTAGCCAGGCCATCTACCGCCATCCATCCTTGCGCCTCACCACCCACTGCTGCCCACCCCTGCACTTAAAAAATACCACAATTTTCATTATTATTATCATTTAGTGTTAGAATTTGGGGCCAGGAGCCAGGAGACATAGGTTTCAGTCCCACTTTCACTCTTGACCTAGTATGTGATCATGGAAAAGTCACCAAACATCTCTGGGCCTCTGTTTCTGGTCTGTACAATGGGGTTCAATACCTACTCCCCTTCCCTTTTGGACCAGGATTCCTGGGCATAACAGGAACAGAATGCGACCTAATTCTCCAGTGCCTGGCCCAGTGCTTAGCCCAGAGTAAGCACTGAAGAGCTGTGGCCGTGACCACTAGGACCAGTGGTGACTGGGGCTGGGAGGAGCTGTGGGCCTCCAAGTTTTAAGGACTTACTCTGTATTCGGCACTGGGGATGTCTTGAGGTTAGGAGTTTGGAGGCAATTCCCACCCAGCACAGGATGCCTGGTCTATGGAATTGCCATTTTGCAGATGGGAAGACTGAGGCCCGGGCTGAGACCCAGACGGAGGCAGTGACTCGTCCAAGGTCATACAGGGGGCCAGAAGCAGAGCTGGGATTTGCACCCAGGTTTCCAGGCGGGCTCCCCACCCCGCACTCTGAACACCAGGCCATGCTGTCTCTGTTCATGAACAGATAAAGATAAGGAGAGAGGAACATGTTTCTGAAAGGAATGGGCCCGAGGTTAGGAGAAGGGTCTCTCTCTGTCCCTCTCTGGGCCTCGCCTTACCTAGTCTTCCTCGGGGAACACCAGGAATGGGTATGGTGGGTCCTGCACCATTCTGGGCTTGGCCTTTGGGGTAGGGCGGATTTGCCATCAGTGAGCTGTGGCACACTGGGCCAACAGCCCCTGTTTGGGCACGGTCCACCTGTGCGGGGCCAGAGGCCATTTGGTGTGATGCTTTCAGGGGCAGGCTGAGCTGGACTAGAACCCAGGACTCCCAAGCCCAGAACTTTGGCCTGTCCCCAGAGCTTGCTGCAGCAGCAGCAGCAAGGTGCCGGGACAGGGGTCGGAGCCGCGGGTCAGTAGGCAGGATCTGAACCAACGCTCACTCGGACAATGAAGCAATAATAATGAAAATTCCATTTTTCTAAGTGCTTACTAGTGGCCAAGCACTGTGCTAAGCACTGGGCACTGGGGTGGACCGAAGCCCAGCGCAATGACGTGACTTGCCCGAGGTCACCCAGCAGGCAAGTGGCAGAGCCAGGATGAGGACACAGATCATCTGACTCCCAATCCCTGGCTCTGGCCCCTAGGCCACCCTGCCTCTCAGCCACATTCAGTTATGTACATGTGTAAATACGTACATGTATTCAGGGGACGGGAACAGGTGACCTGGATGCTTACGGGGCTTAGGATTCCTTGCTCGGTGCGCTTTACACAAAGTAGGCACCCAGCACAGCAATCTGCACAGAGTAGGCACCTAGCACAGTGCTCTACACACAGTAGATGCTCAGCAACAGTGCTCTGCCCAGCGCTTTGTACACAACAGGCACCCAGTCCTGCACTCTGTCCGCAATAGGAACATAGTTTAGTGCTCTGCACATAGTAGATGCTCAGTAGAGCACTCTGCCCAGAGTAGGTCCCTAGTTCAACATTCTAAACCCAACAGGCATCCAGCACAGGGCTCTGCACACCATGGGCAGCCAACATATCTTGTCAGCAGTGGCGTGTGGCTCGTCCTGCGAAGGAGGGCACAGGCCAGGGAAGGGAAGAGGAGGAAAGCGGGCGCCAGGGCAGGTGACACCTTGAGCTCCTGCCTTCTGCCCCCCCAGGCCCAGGTGGGGCCATCAGCAAGGGAAAATCACTTGTTTCAGCTCTTGGCATTAAGTACTACATACATTAGTTAACTATTAATAAATAAGGAGTTAACATTTATGTAATGGTTCATTTCTATTTAAAAATGCATCAACTGCTTATTTATAATTCATCATTGGCTTCACCACGAAAATGAATCTGCTTACCCCATGCCGAGGTTGTTTTTCTAACGGGGTACTCTGACAGGGACCACAGCCAGCTCCCAGACGCTCCCCAAGTCACCGGTCTCCCCCAAGCTGGGCAGTCTACAGCCCCGGCTGCCATCCATCCCACCCCCCCGCTTTCCAGCCGGATGCTCCAATCAATCATATTTATTGAGCGCTTACTGTGTGCAGAGCACTGTACTAAGCGCTTGGGAAGTACAAGCTGGCAACACATAGAGACAGTCTCTACCCAACAGTGGACTCACAGTCTAAAAGACTCCAGACAGCCATGATCTAGCCTGGTGAATGGCGAAGACCACAAAAGAGACTGAGGGTCTCCCCTGATGAAGCCCTCTTTTTCCCGGCTCGCTCTCCCTTCTGTGTTGTGTATGTGCTTTGATCTGTGACCTCATTTGATATTCACACCACCCTCAACTACACATCATTTCAAATGATCTATATTAATTATCTAAATGATCGAATTCTATCTAAATTATCTATAAAATATCTTTAATTATGTATTATAAACTACTTATTTATTTATATTAATCTCCATCTCTCCCTCTAGACTGTAAACTCTTTATGGACAGGGAACGTGTCTGCTAATTTCTTTGTACTGTATTCTCCCAAGTACTTAGTATAGTTCTCAATACAATTAGACTGTGAGACAGGGACTGTGTCCTACCAGATTAGCTTGTATCTGCCCCAGTGCTTAGAACCAATGAGTGAATGTGAAGTGGCTGAAAAGGCCAATGTGGGACTCAGAGTCCCAGCCCCACCGTGCGTGTGTACGCACACCCACATACCCCCACACCCACACTGTCCCTTGTGTGCTGCTGTGTTTGGTCTCTGTGGCGCCAGGCACTGTTTTCTCTTCTGCTTCCTTGATTCCCTCGTTCCTTTCGAAACTTCTGGCCAAAGAGAGCTGCTCCTTCCCTGATGATTGTGTGCCACACTGGTCCACCCTACACCACCCACTCCCGGATTCCGGCCTGGATGCAGCCTGGTCCGAGGCTCGTTTCAACCACGTCCTCGCTACAAAGCTACCTGTGCTCTGCACCTTGTGCCCTGTGCCCTGCACTCTGTGCCCTGCCAGCTTTTGGCCTCCCGCTGATGGCTCTCTGCTCGGTGGCAGAAGCAGTACGGCACAGTGGATAGAGCACGGACCTGGGAATCAGAAAGTCATGGGTTCTAATCCTGACTCTGCCATGTGTCTGCTGTGTGACCTGGGGCAAGTCACTTCACTTCTCTGTGCCTCAGTTACCTCATCTGTAAAATGGGGATTAAGACTGGGAGCCCCCTGGGGAACAGGGACTGTGTCCAACCTAATTTGCTTGTATCCAACCCAGTCCTCAGTACAGTGCCTGGCACATAGTAAATGCTTAACAAATACCATTATTCTCCAGACTGTACGCCTGTTGTGGACAGGGATTGTCTCTCTTTATTGCTGAACTGTACTTTCCAAGGGCTTAGTAAATAATAATAATAATTTTAATAATTTTGATATTTGTTAAGTGCTTACTATGTGCCAAGCACTATTCTAAGCACTGGGTAGATACAAGGTAAACAGGTTGTCCCATGTGGGGCTCACGGTCTTAATCCCCATTTTACAGATAAGGTAACTGAGGCCCAGAGAAGTGAAGTGACTTGCCCAAAGTCACACAGCTGACAAGTGGCGGAGGTGGGATTAGAACCGACGACCTCTGACTCCTAAGCCTGTGCTCGTTCCACTGAGCCACGCTGCTTCTCTGCACAGTGTTCTGCACACAGTAAGCACTGAATAAATACAATTGAATGAATGAATGAATGGTCTTGTGGGTCTCCTGTGGTGGTTGGTTAGGGACCGTCTCTATATGTTGCCAATTTGTACTTCCCAAGCGTTTAGTACAGTGCTCTGCACACAGTAAGTGCTCAATAAATACGATTGAATGAATAAATATGATTGAAGGAATGAATGAATGGTCCATTATCCGCACAAGTCCCTCCTGGCATAGGCAAGGATTCCAACCCCCTTCCCCTCATCAGTCAAGCCCCTAAGTGGGCCCTGGACTTTGCCAGTCTTTTAGACTGTGAGCCCACTGCTGGGTAGGGACTGTCTCTATATGTTGCCAATTTGTACTTCCCAAGTGCTTAGTACAGTGCTCTGCACACAGTAAGCGCTCAATAAATACGATTGATGATGATGATGGATGGCATTGGGCACTGCAGGCACCCGAATGAACCCTGACCCCTTCCACCTGGGAGAAGTTACATCTAGAACTCAACAGGAGGGGCAGGGGGCCTGGGGGCAGGGTTGGGATGTAGGGGAGGGAGGTGGCCCTGAGCTGCTACCACTTACTCCCCACCTGCTGGGAAAGTTCTCCACAGCCCTCCCAGGGTCTGCCACCCACCATCCCCCTTCCCTGACAACCCTCAGACCCCAGAATGCCCCCTGCCCTTTCCCCACTTCTCTCAACCCCAGTCCCAGCCCGGCGGGGCCCGGGAGGAGGTCAGTGGGCTCCCTGCTCGACAGGCCTAGTCGTGGTGCTATTTGTGAAGTACTTACTACCTGTCAGATATTGCATCCCTGCCCCATATGGGGCTTAGAGTCTAAGGGGGAGGGAGAACAGAAGCAGAATAATAATAATAATAATGGCATTTATTAAGCGCTTAGTATGTGCAAAACACTGTTCTAAGCGCTGGAGTCTGAGGCACAGAGATTTCAAGTGACTTGCCTAGGACTAGGTGTTCTAGTTGATAGGGCACAGGCTTGGGAGTCAGAAGGACCTGGGTTCTAACCCTGCCTGTGCCACTTCCATGCTGTGTGACCTTCGGCAAGTCACTTCACTTGTCTGTGCTTCGGTTACCTCATCTGTAAAATAGGGATTAAGATTGTGAGCCCTTTGTGGGACAGGGACTGTGTCCAATCTGATTAGCATGTCTCCACTCCAGTGTTTAGTACAGTGCCTGGCACATAGTAAGCTCTTAATAAATACCATTAAAAAAAACCGTGGTGGAACTGGGATTAGAACCCAGGTCTTCTGCCCCCTGGGCCCAGGCTCAGTCCACTGGCCCAGTCCACTGGCCCACATTGGACCCCTGCTCTCTCCAGCTCTGCCAGAGATGACCCGTCCCCATCCTCTAACCCCTGTCCTGAATGGTCTCCTCTCCCCCTCCCCCGAAAAGACCTGGTCACTCCAAGGAGACTCCCAGGGAGCCAACAGGAAGCTCTGGGTCCAAGGGCTGCAGGCAGGAAGCAGCTAAATATGCAAATCAACAGATGGGAAATGCATTGATGACATCCTGGACACTTGTCACAGCTGAGGCCGAGGCTGCAGCAGCCACAGCTGACTCCTCCTCCTCTTTCTCCCCTCCCCCTTTACCCCCCAATCACATCTCCCCTCCCCACCCCCCAGTCCGTGGGAAGGGCCAGGATCCATTCCTTCCACTCTACTCTGCTCCCCTGCTAAATGTTTTTTATTCTCAACCACCTGCCCCAGGCCCTCTTATGAATTATTAATCAATGGATCCATGAATATGTAAATGAGCCTGGCTGGTAGTTTTATTAAATTTGAAAAAAATACAGCGATGGCTTTTGGTGCAGTGGCAGCCCCGGGGTGTATGTGTGTTTGTGGGGAGGGACAACGGGAGAAGAATAGGGAAGGGGGCCAGGAGAAACTGTAAGCTCCTTGTGGGCAGGGAACATACCTACTCTGTTATATTGTACTCTCCCAAGCTCTTAGTACAGCACTGTGCACACAGGAAGCACTCAACATGTATGACAGATTGAATCAAGCACCCAGGATAACGGCATGGGGGATGCAACCCGGAATGCTCAGTACAGCACTCTGCACAAAGTAAGTGCTCAGCGTGGCACTCTTCAGGAAGTGAGGGCTTGGTACAGTACTCCAGTCAATAAATGGTATTTATTGAGTGCTTAGGAAAATACAGTATAACAGAGCTGGTAGACACATTCCCTGGCCCCAACAAGCTAACAGTCTACACAGGGATACAGACATCAGTTTAAATAGATTACAGAATTGTACATAAGTGCTGTGGGGCTGAGGAGGAGACGAATCAAGGATGCAAATTCAAGTGCAAGGGTGACGCAGAAGGGAGTGAGAGAAGAGGAAATGAAGGCTTAGTCAGAGGAGGCCTCTTGGAGATGTACCTTCAATAAGGATCTGAAGGCCAGGAGAGTAATTGCCTGTCAGATATGAAGAATGAAGGAGTTTCAGGCCAAAGGCAGGATGTGGGCGAGGTCAGGGGCGAGATAGAAGAGATGGAGGAACAGTGAGAAGGCTGGCATTAGAGGAGTTAAGTGTGTGGGCTGGGTCATAGTAGGAAAACAGTGAGGTGAGGTAGGAGGGGAAAGATGATGATGATTTACTGCTTTAAAGCTGATGGAAGCTGATGGTAAGGAGTTTCTGTTTGATGTGCAGGTGGATAGGCAACCACAGGAGGTTCTGAAGGAGTGGGGAAACATGGACTGAATGTTTTTGTAGAAAAATGACCCAGGCAGGAGAGTGAAATATGGACTAGAGTGGGGAGACAGGAGGCAGGGAGATCAGCAAGGAGGCTGATGCAGTAATCAAGGTGGGATAGGATAAGTGCTTAGATTAGTGTAGTAGCACTTTGCATGGAGAGGAAAGGGTGGATTCTAGCATTGTTGTGAAGTATGGGCTTGCTACAGCACTCTGTCCAGATGCACTGGGCACACAGTGACAGCTTGGTAAATACCACAGTCTGACTGACTGACCAACTGACTGAGAAGAATCACGGCCCAGGCGGGCTTTTCTGGACTTGTGAATGGCTCTTCCCCAGATCCAGCAGCCTCTCTCCATTTCCCCACCTCCCGCGGCACCCTAGCCCGAATGGGGAGGGGACAGGGACCCGGGATCCGAGAATTAGGACCGGGTGGGAACTGGGGGTTGGGGCCGAGGACGGGGTGGAGATCGGGCATCAGGAATGACTGTTTTGATGCTGGCAACTGCAGGGGTGACTCTCCAGTATGCATTCCTGCTCGCTCTCCCTGTCATTCAACCATATTGATTGAGCACTTCCTGTCTGCAGAGGACCATACTAGGAACTTGGGAGAGGACAATACAACAGAGTTGGTAGACATGTTCCCTACCCACAATGAGCTTACAGTTTAGAGGAGAAGACAGATATTAATAGATATAAATAAATGAGGGATATGGACCTAAGTGCTGTGGGGCTGGGGACGGGGGTGGTGAATAAAGGGAGCAAACTGGGGTGACTACATCCTGGTCTCAACTCATCCACAGCCCAAGCTGTGACTGTGTAACCACAATCAGAGGTCCTACACAACACGCACTGCATGTCCAGAGCTGGAGCAGCCCTGGGACAATCTCTTCCGATGCAGTCCCCAGGCTCCCCGGGAGGAGGGAGGGCAAGAAGAACCGAGGTACGGGCCGGGAAACTGAGGCTCAGAGACATCCAGAGACTCTGTAGCCCAGTGAAGAGATCCCGGAAATCTGGATTCTAATCCCAGCTCTGCCACTGGCCTGTCAGGTCACCGTGGGCAAATCACTTTATCTGGGCCTCAGTTTCCTCACCTGTAAAATGGCCATTGCTACCTGATGTCCCTCTCTCTAAGACTGTGAACCCCATGTGGGACAGGGACAGTGTCTGACCCGATTATTTTGTATCGCCCCCAGTGCTCAGCACAGTACCTGGCACCTAGCAAGCGCTTAACAAACACAACCAATATTATTATTATATAATTTTTATCATTATTATTAGCTGCGACAGAACCCGGATCTCCTGACTCTCAGAGTCCGGCTGGACTCAGGTCCACCTAAGCACAGCCAGAGCTCTTCCTACATTCTCCCAAATCCCTTAGGCAACAGCTTCACTGAAGGGGCAGCGATCTTTGCTGCTCCCGGGTAGGCACTGGGACTTCAGCCCCACGAGGCCAGCAGGAGCCGGGGCGGGGTGGGAGGCTCTACTTCAGGTTCTCCAGTCCCCCGTGGCCTTCGGTTCCTCGGGCGATCCACTTTTTCTAAGGCAAACATTTGTCTAGGAGGCGGCCCAGAAGGAATTCTTCCTTGTTTTGATTTCTATTTTCGAACCTCCAGTCCTGAAAGTAATTAACTTTTGACGAGGGCTAATTCTAAGCAAGAGGAGCAGGGCGGCATCCGGGTGCAGAAAGGATTAACTGGTGGGGCTCTCGGGGGAGGTAGGGGGGCGTTCGGTGCTGCCTCCTGCTGAACTTCTCCTTGCCACATCCCAGACAATAATACTAAATAATAATAACAATAATAGTCTTTGTTAAGCACTTACTATGTGCCAGGCACTGTACTAAGTACTGGAGTGGACTCAAACAAATCGGGTTGGACTCAATCCCTGTCCCACGTGGGGTTCGCAGTCTTAATCCCCATTTTTCAGATGAGGTAGCTGAGGCCCAGAGAAGTGAAGTGACTTGCCCAAGGTCACACAGCAGACAAGTGGCAGAGGTAGCATTAGAATATGTATATATGTTTGTACATATTTATTACTCTATTTATTTATTTATTTATTTTATTTGTACATATCTATTCTATTTTATTTTGTTAGTATGTTTGGTTTTGTTCTCTGTCTCCCCCTTTTAGACTGTGAGCCCACTGTTGGGTAGGGACTGTCTCTATATGTTGCCAATTTGTACTTCCCAAGCGCTTAGTACAGTGCTCTGCACATAGTAAGCGCTCAATAAATACGATTGATGATGATGATGATGATGTCCTTCCGACTCCCAGACCAGTGCTCTATCCACTAGGCCATGCTGATTCTTAGACTCCAGTCGGGACCTCTCCTCCGCCCACAGGGAAGAAGGCGGCACCACGGCCAGGAGGGCTCGCCCAAGGGGCTCAGCAGGAGGTTGGGGGAGAGGTCGGACCCCTGGGAAGCCTCACCCTCATCCACAGAGCCACGTGGCATCCTGGAGCAACACATGTGCTGTTCTATGGGAGTCCACCTGCGCTGGGGTGTGTCCATAAGGGGAGGTCTCGCACTATGACCATGGCCACAGCTGTGGGGTCCCCCTTCCAGATCCCCAGTGGTGCAGGCGCCGATTCCTCACCGCAGCCCTTGGTGGTGGGAGCCAACACCAAGAATGAAATCACATGGCAGCAGAGGCATCCGGGGCCAGGCCCGAACCAGACAGGTGCCTGACTGGCAGCTGGATACCAGACTGTCCCAGTGACATACAACTGGATCCACGGCCTCCCGGAAACCAGGGCAGACCAGCTGGACATCAGACGGTTCCCGTCGCTTAGAACCAGACACACAACCTCCCAACGGCCAGGGAAGGCCCCAGCTAAACACTGGACCATCCCCGTGGTACAGAAATAGATACACAACCTCCCGATGCCGGCCCCTGCCCACGCTGGCACGTGGAGCACTGTTTGGCCACGAGCGGCCATCTCAGACCCCCAGGCCAGCCCGGTCTCCCTCTGGAGGCCCCTGCCAGAGCTCAGCAGGAGCAGCCACATGTAGCAGATGGGGTCATCAGCCCCCCACACAGTCAGAAGCAGGCACCAGCAAGCAAGGGACATTCCGGTGGGCAGAGATGTGTGGAGGGGGCCAGGGTAGCCCTCATGACATGGTGGGCGGACTCACTGGGCCACCAGCACCCCGTGTCTGACCTCTAGCTGCGGGTTTGGCCCCGTGGAGGCCCGAGGCCTTGGCCTGCAGGGCTTCGGGGCTGCTCGGGCTTAGACTGCCAACCCGGGGGACGTGACTCCGGTCAGCCCCCCTGGAGGGGTGGACCCCAGACACCCCCAACCCCTCCCCACAAGCCACGGGAGCGATGGAGACCATGTCTAGCCCTGGGTAGGATGTTCTCCATCACCCTGGGCCAGCCAACCGCAGCACGGGGACACTCACGGCCATTCCCCAGGACAGACACTCCGGCAAGGTTTAGATGAAGCCGCGGCACTTACCTGGAGGAGGAAGAGAGAAAACACAGCAGATTAAAACCTCCAAGTGGACGTGGGAGAGGGGACTCAGGATAGTACCTCGCCATTCATTCATTCATTCATTCAATCAATCGTATTTATGGAGTGCTTACTGGGTGGAAAGCACTATACTAAGTGCTTGGGTGAGTACAACATCAACAATATAACAGATACATTCCCTGCCCACAATGAGCTAACTGTCTAGAGGGGGAGAAAGACATGATCAGAAATAAATAAATGACAGATATGGACATAAGTGCTGTGAGGCTGGGAGGAGGGGATAAATAAAGGGAGCAGGTTAGAAGGGAGTGGAAGAAGATCACCAGGAGGGTGAGCCCGGGGTCAGGAGTGCCCAAGGAGCAAGTGTCAGGTGGCTCCCAGCGCCCTCATCCAAAACAACTCTCCAAAGGGTCAATCCCTGGAGGGGGGACACATATCGAGTCCCTGTGAAGAAGGGGGTGTTTGTGGTGGCAGAGGCAGCCACGAAGGCCTCATTCCCCCCTTCCCCGACATTCGTACTCCTTCCTGGATGCCCATGCCCTTACATCTGTCCCCTTTAAGCACTTGCTAGTCATCCCACCCTCAGCCCCACAGTACTTATGTTCATACCCGTCATTTATTTTAATGTCTGTCCCCCCCTAAAACCTAAGTTCCTTGTGAGCAGTGAACATGTCTACCAACTCTGTTGCACTGTTCTCTCTCAAGCACCTAGTGCAGTGCTCTGCACACAGTAAGCGCTTAAATATGTACCACTGATTGATTGATGCCTGGAACACACCTCCTGTGTGGTGGGGAGAGGGGTCAGACCTCGCAGGGTGTGTGTGTTGGGGGAAGACCAGCGAGGATAGGCCCAGTATGGGGGCAGCAGCTGCAGGCAGGACACACAGGCTTGCACCACTGAGCAAGACAAAAGAAGAAGTTGCCACTGTCCACCCTGGTCCAGCCAGGGTGCCCACGGCCATGAGCCTTCTGGGCAGCAATGAAATCGAAAACATCACCTAGCCCCCAGCTGGCCAAGGTGTCCAGGGTAGCTGGGCTTGGGCCGCGGGGGCCTTGTGTGACTGGGTCAGCCCCTAAACCCATGCCCAGGCCAGAGAAATCACCCCAGCCGCTCCCTCCCTGTCCACCCCCACCCCACCCATTGTTCTGTTCCCCCAAATCACCCATCTGCCCCATCCCCCAGTGCGCAGCTCCTCTGTCACCCATCCCAGCTCCCATGTCCACATTCTCCCACCCTTCCCGCCAGCCCCTGTGTCCAACCCCCGTCCCCATCTCTTTGAGAAATGACTCCTATTAAACTAGATCTCCCCGTCGCTGTGCGAGACATAAAATTAAAACCTGTCCATCTTTAATCATGGCGAGACGCAGTCAGGCTCTCAGGCTCCCAGGCTCTCAATAATTAATACACAAGGAGGCGGGAGCCATTCCCTTCCCTAGGCCTGAGCATGGCATGACAGAGGGCCAGAGGGCCAGAGTGATGGAGGGCCGGACTGGCACAGGCTAGCATAGGCCAGCCCAGGCCAGCACGGACCAGCCACTAACACACAGGTGCAGGCCGGGGGGTTGCGGACACTTAGTACAGTTTCTGCACACAGTATACGCTGAGTACACAGATTGATTGATCGGTTGATTGACTGGACCAGGCAGGGGAGTCAAGGCCACACTGACACTACCAAGTCTGGGTAAGACTGCCCCCGCCTCCAGGGAAACTGACACTCTGGCCAGTCCCCTCAAGTTCCCTTTGTCCCCAACATCTCCCCAGGAGGGACCTTCTGGGAAGGACTGGAAATTCCCCGAGGGCAGAAATTGGTTTCTCTATGGTCGAGTCTCCCAGTCCCCTTACACAGTGCTCAACCCACAGGTGGCTGCCTACACTCAGCATTCTACATTGAGTAGGTGCCCAGTACAGAGCTTTTCACCCAATAGACACCCAGTACAGCACTCTGCACACAGTAGATGCAAAGTACAGAACTCCGCACACAGATGGTGCCTAGTAAAATGCCCTGCACCCAGACGGCACCCTGCAACAACCTACACACACTAAGTGACCAGTCAATAGCACGGATTTGATTGGCTGAACAATGACCCTCGGCCTGTGGGTGTTACTGTTCGCAGGCGGGAATACCGTCTTGATACCCCTGGACACCCTCCGGACCCCCCATGCTCAAAAATGGGCTGGGTTCCCTGTGGGGGATGCCAGAGAACTGGGTGCCCCTGCAGAGATGCCAAAGCCACTGGGCTTTTCCCAGTCATTCCCAGACCAAAGAATCAATCAATCAATGGTATCTATTGAGCACTTACTGTGTTCAGAGCACTTACTGTGTTCAGAGCATTGTGCTCTTGGGAGAGGACAATATAACAGATTATATATTATATAGGGTATATAAAGAACCCAGGCAATGCCATCTCCCTGCATGGCCTAGTCGGGGGCACATCCCTCGGGAGTCCTGAGTTCCACACTGATGCCAGGGCAGCCACCAGCTGCTCCGGCTTCTGCAGTCACCCCTTCCCGCCCACCCCCCCACCCCCGCACAGCCTCACTCAGACCCCCCACAGTGCCCGTCTGTCACAGGACCATTCACAGCCACAGGACTCTCTGCAAGGCCCATCTCAGATCCGCCAGACCAGACTCTAGCGTGGGATGGGCCCAGGGTCCTTGGCCCCTGTCTATGCCCCTGATGTCCCCCTCCCCCATGGCAGTCGTGGTGCTGACTGGCACATCACTCATCATGGGCGGGTGCCCTGTGTGAGGGGGGCGGTGGGGAGGGTCCTCTGGGTCAATGCGACTGGACGTGGGCCCTGCCTCTGAAAAGCTCACCATCTAATCAATCAATCCTTCAACAGAACACCTACCGTCCTGTGTGCAGAGCACTGTACTGAGCACTGGAGAGGGCACGATAGAGTTAGTAGATGCAATCCCTGCCCTCAGGGAATGGACAGTCTACTGAGTGCAGGTCACTGTACTGACATTGGGGAGAGGACAATAGAGTTAATAGACACGATCAGAGAAGAGGATTCTAGGTATTGGAATTTGGGGGATGGAAGGGGTCAAGTGCTCAGTAGTGCTCTGCCCACAGTAAGTGCTCAATAAATACAACTGATTGATGGATCCTAAAGAAACAATCCAGCACTTTAAACTGAAGGGATAGTGAGATGTGTTCTCTGAAAGCAGCAAACATCATGGGGGCAAATGAAAAACCTGCAGCTGCAGCAGCAAGAAAGACAGAGAAAAACAAGTCAACAATATGATTAGAAAAATCAAGACAGAGACAGGAAAGGATGAAGAGAGAGCGTGAGAGAAAGAGACAAGTCAACAATGTGGTTATAAAAATAGACAGGGAAGGGTGGAGAAAGGGAGGCAGCAAGGGAGACAGAATTTGGAGAAGGATAGGGACAGAATGAGAGACAGAAACCCACAGAGAAAAAGAGTCACAGAGAAGAGAGAGACAAACACAAGGGGAGAAGGGGAAGAGAGGAAGAAAGACAGAGACAGGCAAAAAATAAGAGACAGAGACAGAAAACACAAAGACAGAGAGAGAATGGAAAGGTGGGAAGGAGAGAGAGGAAGAGGGAGGGGGAAGGAAGGAGAGAGAGAGAGACAGACAGACAGACAGACAGACAGACAGACAGACAGACAGACAGACAGAGAGAGCAGAGAAGAAGGAGAGAACCCAACCCAGGGAGCCCAGTTGCAGGGCAAAGGGAGAGGGAAGACAGCGAGATAAGGATGTTACCAAGTCAGTTCAAAGATGGAACAGTTTAATGGGCCAATTAGACTGAAGCAATGGGAAGTAACAGAAAGAACCAACGGAAAGGGAGTAGAGGCAGATGAGTTACAACAAGGGAAATTAATTCAGAACCAGCAGCAAACACACACAGCCATGGCCACCACCACCTCCATCACCACTTCCACCACCACTAATATCTCCATCGCCTCCATCATCACCACCAATTCCATCATTACCACCACCTGCACCATCATCATCATCACCTCCATCACCACCTTCACTATCACCATCACCCCCGCCACCAAATCTGTGAGGTATTTGGAACGGGGCAGTTTTCAGGATGGAGGGTGCCAGGGCTGAGGCCAGGGTTGGGTGGGGGGCCCAGGCCAGGGTTGGGACCAGGGCCAGGGTGGGCACAGAGGAAGGCATCCCGCGGGACACAAGAGCTTCCAGCCGCTAATAGCCACCCAACAGAAAGAACAGCCGGGGCTGGTGACTCAGCAGTCAGAGGAGGGTTTCAAACACAATAAAGACATTTGGTGAGGAGGCTGTGTGAAAGGAGCAATCAATCAGTCAATCAGTCAATAGTTACTGATTGAGCACCTGGTGTGGGAAGAGTACTGTAACATCCTGTACTGAGCACTGGGGAGAGGACAACAGAGTAAGTAGACACGATCCCTGTCCTCAAGGAGCTTTCGGTCTAGCAGAGGAGGGTTCAGGTTGTTCACAACACAGTTTTTTCCACATTTCATCCTTGGCCACATTATGACACTGCCCTCTTTCATAGGCGTCACCTCCTCCAGGAATCGTACCCTGATTGGTCCCCCACAGTTGGGCCATGCATCCCATCAGCCACCTCGGTGCTCACAAATTTGTCCACTCTTTCATTCATTTATTCATTCATTCACTTGTGCCTGGTCCCTTCTCCCTCACTCTGTAAGCCCATAGTCTCCCTCCCCATTAGACTGGATAATAATAATAACAATAATGGCATTTGTTAAGAGCTTACTATGTGGCAGGCACTCTACTAAGAACTGGGTGGGTACAAGCAAATCGGGTTGGATACAGTCCCTGTCCCAAGTGGGGCTCACTGTCTTAATCCCCATTTTACAAATGAGGTCACTGAGGCACAGAGAAGTGAAGTGACTTGCCCAAGGACACGTAACAGACAAGTGGTGAAGCCAGAAATAGAACCCATGACCTTCTGACTTCTAGGCCCATGTTCTATCCATGCTTTTTCCTAAATGCTCTCTGAGGACAGAGATTGGACTAGATACATATTCCGACTCTCCTTCAAGGGTACTCCTTGCAGTAGGAGCTCAGTACAGTGCTCTGCCCACAGTAGGTGTCCAGCACACTGCTCTGCACACAGTAAGTGCTCAGCACAGCACTCTGTGCACACAGTAGGTAATTAATCCAGGCTGGTGATAGATCATCATCATCAATCGTATTTATTGAGCGCTTACTGTGTGCAGAGCACTGTACTAAGCAGATATTGATCAACTGCAGATCCAAATATTTCCTCCTGCAGTCCCAACTGCGGAGTTTACAAACAGACTGACAGATAGACAGACAGACAGCTTGACGTTATCACTTATCTCTGTCAATCTGATCGACAACCCTGAGAGGCAGGGAGATGAAGGGACCATCACCTTCATTTCACAGATGGGTAAAACTGAGGCCCAGAGCAGTCCAGTGACTTGCCTTAAGTCTATCAGAGCTGGTCAGCATGGAGCTGGTCTAGAGCTCATGTTCCTGGAGAGCAGGCAGGAGGCTGGGGGTGATTGGTGATCTGTCCCCCAAACTCTCCCCTAAGGGGAGCCTTGTCCTTGTCCGGGCCTTGCAGAACCCCAGAGTGCTGGGAAGGTGGGGCAGAGCCCCCACCCTGTGAAGCTGGAGACCCCGTTCTCCTGAGCACATCCCTGCCCACTTTGTCCATCAGGAGGTCGGGTCCTGCTCCCAGGGCCAACCACCTTCCCATATCCCCGCCGCCCCCAGACCAGACTGGGCCGGGTCCTAGTGCTTCCAGAACCACAGAAGAGAGACCATCTTCCAGGGTTAAAGCCCTATCGGTCAGTAGCTCCTGGACAGCTCCCCTCCCTCCTCCCTGCCCCCTCCACCCTCTTCCCTCTGCCTCCCTGAATCCACCACTCCTCTCTCCCCAGGGGGCTACCTACCTCTCTTCACCCTCCTCTCCCTCTCTCCCACGCCCTCCTCCACTCCCCACCCCTGCTTCCTTCTCCTCCTCTCTCTCCCTCCCCTCTGCCTCCTTCCCTCCCTCCTCCTCCATCCTCATCTTCCCCTCACCCTTTAGAAGCTTCCTTGGCCCAGTGCACGAGGCAGTGGGCGAGGGTGGAGGAGGGAGAATGGGAAAGAGGAGAGGAGGATGAGGAGGAGTGGGAGGAAGAAGGGGAGGAGGGAGGAGAGTCTCCTTCATGGATGACAAGGCAGGGCAGTGGTGGGGCAGGGAGGTGGGGAGGTGGGAGGGCTGAGACGAGGCCTGTCCATCAGAGCCCACAGTAAGTCCAGGTCCAGGGTCCAGTCCCTCCTCCGTCAGGTGGAGGGGGTGGGTGGGGATGCTCACATTGAGACACCTCTGACCACAGACATGCACATACACAAACACACAGTCATATACACCCCTCGAGGAGCACAAAGACACACACAGATTCACAGGCATATACCCAGGGTCACACAAAAACACACACACTGACACTCAAACACATTCACACACTCTTACATCATATTCTCTGCCATTGGGGGAATGATTTTAACCACCTCCCCCCTCCCCCAATCCATGAATCTGGTTGTGATCCGAGACTCCTGCCAGGAGCTTTGAAAGGCTTGAAGGGAGAGGAAAGATCTGAACAAAAGCAGGAGACAAGAAGAGGAACTTGAAAGCGAACAGAAGTTCTGAAGTGTGTAGGGGTGTGGGGGCGGACGGTTGGACTCTGGGGTCCCTGGGAGGCTGGGGAGGGGCGAGGGGGGAAACACAGCAAATTCCCAGCTCCTGGAATAGCAATAGGATGAAGAAGCCTGAAGCCTGGGAGCTGACTTGTGGCTGGTTTTGCCAGAGCACTGTACTGAGCACTGAATAGCTCACTTTCCCACAAGTACCCCAACTATTAACCCATTCCTGAACTGGGCTCAACCATACTGAACTGAATGCTGAGGAGAGTACCCTGAGATAGGAACACAAAAGATTTCAGTCCCTGAGGAGTTTACAATCAAATGTGGGGGAAATGGCCCAGATAGACATGATTTACATAAAAGGAGAGCATGAGGAAGAACCAGGATGTGCAGTGGGGAATGCAGCACAAACAAAATAGTCCAGTGGAGCATGCAAATAGAGAGAAGCCAAAAATACATGCATCCTTTTTCAGAAGAGTGGAAGCTCTAGTGTCTCTAGCCAGCAGAAGGTAAGCTGCTGGGAGGCAGGGGACCCGCGATGTGGTTCTGCTGGGTTTCTTAGGTGCTCAGACCATGGCCCAAGGTGACACAAGATAAACACCATCACTGTTGCAGCTGCAGCGGCTACTCAAGGTGGGATTTTGTTCAACACCTCCCTTGGGGTCAATGCAAAACGCGGATAATGCGCCAGCAGCAGGCTCCGGTCCTTGAAAATCTGCCCTGGATCCTTCCGCTGCCCCCATGGAGGGGGCACGTGTGGGAAGTGGGTCTCTCTGTGTGCGTTTGTGACTGTGTGAGTCTCTACAGCTGTGTGTGTGTGTGTGTGTGTTGCTGTGACTGTGTGATAGCACACTTTTGTGTCCATGTGCACTGTATGTTTGTGTCTGCGCGACAGCATACTTTTGTGTCCATGTATGCTATCTGTGTGTGTGTCTGTGTCTATATGTGTGTCATGCCTGTGTCTATGTGTTGCTGCGCTTGTGTACATGTGTGTGGCTGAGGCGGGTGTAATATCCACTGACCACACACGTCTGGCCCTTCATCCTCCACCTTCCTGTTTTCGGCAGCTTCTCCAGGGAACCGAAGAAAGAGAATGGCTGAGCAGCAGAAGCTCACAGGAAAGACAAGCTGAGGTGAAAGGGGCCATCCCCACCCCCACCCTCGGATTCCTCCACTACCCACCCTGCTCAGAGCCCCCAGAGCTGGGCTCAGTCCTGAGAGATGAGTGCAGGACTCCTGGGTGAGAGAGGGCCAGGCAAAGAAGGGGACGAGGAAGGGGGCACAGGAGCAAGAGGTGGAAGTTGTTTTGTTTCAAACTTGTATTGTTTTGTTGTCTGTCTCCCCCTTCTAGACTGTGAGCCCGTTGTTGGGTAGGGACCGTCTCTATATGTTGCTGATTTGTACTTCCCAAGCACTTAGAACAGTGCTCTGCACACAGTAAGCGCTCAATAAATGTGACTGAATGAATGGAAGCTGCCTCCAGGAATGCCATGTGCTCTGAGTTCGAGTCCTGATGCCACCAGCCCCAGGCTGGTGAAAGAGCTTGGGCGATGTCTGGTGCCGCTGACCCAGTTCTGGTCCTAAGGCAAGGGGGTTGGCGAGGGCAGCAGGAGTATGGTAAGGCACTGGGACCTGAAAATATAATAGGACCCTTCCAAGACCCCTCCCCCAGATTGGAGCCTGGATCACTGGCAGAGCAGGAACGTGCCACAACATGTTTATGATGGGGCAGCCCTGTGGATGGAGTGCCAGGAGTCAGGAGATGTGGGTTCGAGTCCAGGCTCTGTCACCAGCCTGCCAAATGGCCTGAAGCAAATCACTGAATCTCTCTGAGCCTCAATGGGCAGGAGTCCCTGCTCTTAGACTGGGAGCCATGTGAGGGACAGGGCCTGTGTCGATAATCTTATATCAATTCCTGGATTTAGCAGAGGGTCGGGAACATAGTAAGCACTCTAATGAATGCCATCATTATTAGTATACAAATGAACATCAAAACAAAATACCCACAGGAACAGATGGAGAGCACAGGACTGAACCATGGCAGGGTTATGGAAGCCTCCGGGGAGGTGAGAACTAATGATGCCCTCCCGCTCCCTCTCTGCTCCTTCAGGGTTCTGACCAGTGCTCCCTGCCCTGCCCCCCTCCATTTCTCTCCCTTCTGTGCACACAGAAGCGCACTCCAACCAACGCCTTGGGCCCTCCCCAATTGGGCCCTGTCACTTTAAATACAATAGACCATAAATCATCTCTCAGATACAACCCCTAAGGAAAAGGAAAAAAAAAAAAAACCAAACGAAGAAATGGCACTTAAAAGCCCTTTTCTATTAGGCTGCCTCTGGGGAGCTTTTAAACCTGGAGAGTTTTTCATGTGAATTTTATGCCTTTTTGGGGTTTTCCTCTCCTCTGGCACCAGACTTACCTAGGCTATGCGAGGAGGAAGTGCTTCCTTTGTGTCCCCTGCTTCCCCTCAGCCTCCCACAACTGTTCCACCCCCTCGGGTCTGTCCACCGGGCCTGGCTGGCACAATCCTCAATCCCAGCCTTTCCCATACAGTCCCTTTCTCTTGTTCCTTCACCACCCACTCCCCTCCCCTTCCCTTCCCCTCCTTTCCACAACCCTGCTCCATCTCCTTTTCACACCCTCTTTGCAATCAATTAATCAATCGTGTCGATTTATTGTGCAGAGCATTATCCTGCACACTTTGGAGAGTACAGTGGTGCTTGATAATAAAAATAATAATAATAATAATTGTGGTATTTGTTAAGCGATTACTGTGTGCCAGGCACTGCAGTAAGCGCTAGGGCGGATACAAGCAAATCGGGTTGGACACAGTCCCTGTCCCACGTGGAGCTAACAGTCCCAATTCCCATTTTACAGATGAGACTACTGGAGCCCAGAGAAATGAAGTGACTTGCCCAAGGCCACACAACAGACGAGGGTTGGAGCTGGAATTAGAACCCAGGACCTTCTGACTCCCAGGCCCATGTCATCTTGACCCCTGCCCTCTAGGAGCTGAAGCAGCATGGTCCAGTAGTGTGGCTCAGTGGAAAGAGCACGGGCTTTGGAGTCATAGTTCATGGGTTCAAATCCTCCCAGTTCCGCCAACTGTCAGCTGTGTAACTTTGGGCAAGTCACTTAACTTCTCTGTGCCTCAGTTACCTCATCTGTAAAATGGGGATTAAAACTGTGAGCCCCCCGTGGGACAACCTGATCACCTTCTAACCTCCCCAGTGCTTAGAACAGTGCTTTGCACATAGTAAGTGCTTAACAAATAGCATCATTATTATTATTAGTAGTAGTAGAAGCAGCAAGAGCACAGGCTTGGGAGTTAGGCGATGTGTGTTCTAATCCAGCTCTGCCACTTGTCTTCTGTGTGACCTTGGGCAAGTCACTTCATGTCTCTGTGCCTCAGTTACCTCATCTGTAAATTGGGGATTACGACTGTGAGCCCCATGTGGGACAGGGACTCTGTCCAACCTGATTACCTTGTATCTACCCCAGCGCTTAGAACAATGCTTGGCACATAGTGAGTGCTTAACAAATACCAGAATAATAGTAATTATTATTATTATTAGGTGCAGAGTGCTGTAGTAAGTGCTGGGGAAAATACAAGAGAGTTAGTAGACACGATTCATGGAGCTGACAGTTGAGTGTGTAGAGTGCTCTACTGAGCACTTGGGAGAGTTCGATAGCAGATACAATCCTCCCATCTGGAAGCTTACAGTCTACTGTGTGAAGAGCATTATACTGAGTGTTGGGGAGAGTATGATAGAGTTAGTAGAAACATTTCATGGAGCTGACAGTCTAGCATGTGTGAAGCACTGGGCTGAGTGTTAGGGAGAGTTCAATGCTCAGTAAACATGGTCCCTGCCTTCTGGAAGTTTACAATCCAGGCAGATTGGCAAACCCAGCCTCCTCTTTACCTGCCTAAAATGGGAGGCGGATCCAGCTGGGAGCATGCCCCCATGGCGATTTCAAATTCTAAAGGAGGCAGCCAGAGGGGGAGGCAGAAGCCATGGGGTCAGGGTCGAGGATCAGGGGTTGCCTTGCTACTCAGAGGGAGCTCTTGCAAGTCTGCCTTAACCAAACCCGATAGCTGCGAACTGGCTACCTGATCGGTGGAGGCAACGAGCTCGCAGCGTTAACGGAACCGTGATTCGATCCGTCAGGAGCGGAGCACGTTGGGGCCGCGCCGCCCCTGACAAGTCCATTTTTTAAGACGTATTTATTGTTTTTTTCTCTCCCCTCTGTTCTCTGCATTGCGGGGTTTAATTGAACACTTTAAATGATTCTTCTTCAAGGCCCATTAATTGATTTTATTTGTGTATTCTCCAGGGGTCAAGGGAAAGAGAGGGGAAGCCACCAACCCGGCTCCGGCGGGGACTCACTTTGTCACGTTTTCCTCAGCTCTCACTCCTCCCCACATTCCACCCTCTCTGTTTCCCTCGGCCCCTCTCTGACCCGGCTCACCGAGGGGCTCCATTCCCCGGACAGGGCATCCCCTATGCGGTCCCTGTTCCCGGGGGGGCTGACCAGCTCCACCCCAGAACTGCTTGTCTCGGGGACTGCTGGGGGGGGCCCTGAAGGGAGGAGGGGCAAAGGAGCACAGCAGGTTGCTGGGCGGAAGTGTGGAAGTCAGAGAGGGGAGACACCCAGACCCTAAATCAGAACCAATTAGCACGGTTTTGCAGGCAGGGGTAGGGGTGGGCCGGGGGTGGGCAGGAGGTGAGGCAAGCCAGATTAGGGATGGGGCAGGGTGGCCCATCTGAGGTCAAATAAGGCAACCGGTGGAAAAACATGTCACAGCTAATACACTGACACTGGCTAGCAGAAAGAGCCTGGACCTGGGTGTTGGGAGCAGGTTTCTAATCCTTCCTGTACCCCTGGCCTGCTCTGAGGCCTTGAGCAAATTGCTTAGCTCCTCTGACCCTCTGTTCCTTCATCAGTAAAATGGGGACAAAATACCTGTTCTCTCTGCTATTTACATTGGGAGCCCCGTGTGGTTCAGGGACTTTGTCTGACCTGCTTTTCCTGTAACTACCCCAATGCTTAACCTAGTACTTGGGACATAGTAGGTGTTCAACAAATGCCACAGTTATTATTATTGTGTGAAACAGGAAACTCAACAAGTGGAGCTCAAGATGGGCCACAGGTGAACAGGACAGACTCAGGAGAGAACCTCAGCTGGACAGGACAGGCAGGGAGTGCAGATGGCTCAGTACCAACCTTCCCCATTCTGGGAAACCCCACTCTGACACAGGTCCTGGTGACAGGGGGAAACCTCGTCCCCCTCCTCACCGCTGGTGCCCGAACCATAATCACTGGACAGCAGGGACAGGAGAGGGTCCAGGCCAAGTGTTGTGAACCTGGCAAGTGAGCAGGCAGGGGGCTGGGGGTTCTCTCCCTCGGTGGCACTCACGCTCCTGGTTATAGCCCAGCCAGCAACGGCCCCAGCTTCGAAGAGAAGGACGATGAAGGCGCTGGGAAGCCAGTCAGTCAGTCAATCAAATTTATTGAGCGCTTACAGTGTGCAGAGCACTGTACTAAGCAATATAACAATATAACAGACACATTCCCTGCCCACAGTAAGCTTACAGTCTAGAGGGGGAGACGAGGAGGAGGAAGAGAAAGAAGTCTGGGGGTCACTGGGGCACTCCTTCCTGAGCTTTCAAAGTCAAGGGGCTGGGAGCAGAGCGGGTGTGGAGACACCAAATCTCATTGCTACTGATCAGGTGGCCATAGGGTCCTGGGCACTGTAGGCCAGGAAAGCAGGACTCACCTGCGCTCTGACCAGACTGATTGGCAGCTTCGTCCCCATCTGACCCACTGGCCCAAGCAAGGGCCACTTCCATCTTCCTGCCAGGGTCAAATTTCTTTCCATCAACACTACAGAACCTCTATCCTTCTCATCAACCATGACAAAGATGCTCGGGCCCTTCCATCCTTGTGCCTTCCTTCCGCTCTCCTCCCCTCAGATGGGCAGCCCCAAGTGCCCCCCCACACCCGATGCCCCTGGGAATAACCCTGCCCGTGACTCCATCGGGGTGCTGACTGCCCAGGGACTCAGCCCCACCACTGGGTGGTCAGGGAGGGTTCTAATCCCAGCTCTGCCACTTGCCTGCTATGTGACCTTGGGTAGGTCATTTAACTCCTCTGTGTCTCAGCTTCCTCATCTGTAAAATAGCTGTTCTCCCTCCGCCTCAGATTACGAGCCCCATGTGGGAAAGTGACTGTGTCCCATCTGATTATCTTCTATCTACCCTAGTGCTTAGCACAGTGTTCGACATATAGTACACACCTAACAAGGACCACAATCGTTCTGATTATTATTAGTCTTTAAATTATATATTATAAATTATTTATTTCTTTATATCACTGTCTGTCTCCCACTCTAGACTGTAAGCTCATTATGGACAGGGAATGTGTCTGCTAATCGCTCAGTACAGTGCTCTTCACACAGCAAGCGCTCAATAAATACCATTGATTAGTTAATTGATTCCAGTGAGGGCAGATGGAAGATCAAACTAAAGACATTCTAGTAGATTGGGGGTTCTTCCAGCGGCCAAACATCTGACAGGATGGTGCAGCAGGACCCCGGAAGACAGTTTCCTGTCTCCGAGACTGAGAAGCGCCCATCTTCACGCCTCTTGGCCCAGGGAAGGGGGTGGGCCATGGTGGGCCGTGGCAGGATCTCACTCAGCTGCCATCTGGGGAGTCACAGAGGGTCAGAGCCCAAAGAACAAACGCTTTGAAAACACCGAGGAGCTGCGTGCCCACCCAAGATGGGCCTGCAGGACCTGGCTGAGAGGGGAAACAGCGACCGATGTTTCCTTTACAAAATGGCTGACATCCTTCCCAAGGGTCCCAGGCAGAGGGAGGGTTTGGGGTGCGGGGTCAGCCGGACCATGGATTGATATGAAAAGACCAGGCACCATGCTGCCCGTTAAGGTAGATAAATGGCTTTAGATTCTAAATATACATTTATGGGGGCCTCGTCCCTGCTTAATGACCCTCACTTCTAGGATTCTAAGCTTACACTGGGCACACACTGCCTAGGCCCAACAAGGGCCATCCCAAGCTCATATTAAAAGCCTGTGGTTCCCCCTCACTGCTCCGTAAATATTTATTGAGTGATTAAAGAGATTCAATATAAATGCATAGCCTCTGTCCTTAGCAATGGAGAAATATTTGTATTGGCGACCACTGGAGTTTTTAAAACATAAGGACGTGAAAAATATCCCTGCTGGCTTAGCCCCATGATCCATCCAGTTCAAGACTGATTCCAACACGCATCGGGACACTTGGTAGAACTGTGTACTGGTTGCCCTGCTGGACACCCACCCTGATGGTAGGAGATGGACCAACACCCCGACTCGCCCATCTCCATCCCTGACTCTCCTTCAGTGATCCAGCATGGACCCTCCAACACTCCTGACTCTCCCCCTCCATCCCTGACCCTCCCTCCAATAAATAGTGTGGCCAGTGGAACAAGAGACAGGAGAATCAAGTCATTCACTTGTTAAATGATGTTATGAAAATCACTTAACTTCTTGGTGCCTCAGTTTCCTTGCCTGTAAAATGGGGATAAGATTCCTACTCACTCTCCCTCTTGGACAGTGAATTTGGTTGGATATGGTTGGACAGTGAGTTTCACAGGGACTGGGACCGATCTGACTATCCTGAACCTACCCAAGTACTTTCCACAGTGCTCGGCACTTAGTAAGTACAATAATAATAACAACAACAACCACCAAAGATGACACCAAGGTAGAAGACACCTCTCCAATGGTAGCTGTACTCATTACTCACCTTACAAGTTCTGGAATATTCCAATTCAAGTCTAGCTCCCGTTACTAAGTAGGCATTGCCAACAAAGATTTTTAAAACTTAATATTTGGATTGCTGTGAATGACTTTCATTACTAATAGTAATTAATATGCATTATGAACTAATCACCTGTAAAATTTCAATTAAAACCTCAGCTTTCAAATTACAAGAACATTTCAGAAAACAACTCGATTAGATTTGTTTTGTTATCTGATCTGTTCCAAGAAGCCATTTATTCATGAAGATTTGCACCTCCTCGGAGGACTCTTCAGGACCTGAAATGTCATCCAAAGCAGTCGGGGACTGAAAATTATACCTTGCCCCCACCTGGACAGCTAATGATGGCGATGGCAGACACTGATGGTGGATATTGATGGATAAAGTTGATGGCTTATATTTATGGTGGATAATGACTAATGACTTTTAGACTGTGAGCTCACTGTTGGGTAGGGACTGTCTCTATATGTTGCCAACCTGTACTTCCCAAGTGCTTAGTACAGTGCTCTGCACACAGTAAGTGCTCAATAAATACGATTGATTGATTGATTGATTGACAATGATGGATAACAATGGTGAACAAGGATGGATGACGTACATGATGACGTGTTGGCGGACACTGATGGTGGATGTTGATGGGTAAAGGTGATGGGAAAAGGTCATGGTGGATGTTGATGGGTAAAATTGAAGGCTAACATTTACAGTGGACATTGGTGGAAGATGATGGTGGACATGGATGTATGACATGGATGACGAGGTGGATGGAGGGTGCTGATGGTGGACGTTGGTGGCGGATGTTGATGGATAAAGGTGAAGGTGATGTTGATGGATAAAGTTGATGGATAACATTTATGGTGTTCGTTAATAGATGACAATGGCAGACATGGGTGATGATGTGGATGGCGGGCGTGAATACTGGATGTGAATGGCAGGGGAGGATGATGGGCCAGGATGGTTGTAGGTGGAAGATGTTGACGGGTAAAGATGCCCGATGTTAATCACTGACCTCGATGGCAGATGATGATCAACTGATCAATGAATGACATTTATTATTAATAATAAATCTGACTCTCAGGCCCATTCTCTATCAACTAGTCCATGCTGACCACTTACTGCGTGCAGAGCACTGCGATAAGTGCTTAGGAGAGTATAAACATTATCCATCAATGTTGATGGGCAACGCAGATGGAAAGTGGAAAGGACAAGAGTCTGGTAGTTGAGATACCCAGGTTCCAGTCCCAGCTCTGCCTGAGGTCTGCTTGTGACCTCTGACAGCTCCCTAAACCTCTCTGAAACTCAGTTTCCTCACATGCAAAATGGGAGAACTGTTCTGATCTTTTCAGAGAACTTGGTTTGAGTCAGGATCTCTATTCTACAGGAGCCCAAGTACTTTCACATTCACTGAGAGCAAACTACAGTTTCGACATGAATTAAAATGGTCTTGCAAACCATTGGCAGCTACAAGCCTGGGGTAAGGAAATGGCTCTCTTCCCCCTTCCCACTCTTCATTTGCAGTTGAACGGAGATGCCAAAGCCAAACTCCTACCCTCTCCATTTAATTCTCCCTCCCAGAGCCGCCGGAAGCCCCAAAACCCCCATCCATTAGTTAGGGGGTCAAGGCAGAGCGCCCAGCCAAAGGGGAGAAGGGAGACATGCTCGCTACTGAATGATGAATGAACCTCCTTTTTAAAAGTCAGCAGAGATCCCAGAAAGATAATGCTCACCCTCACAGCTCTTTCAGCTAAAAACTTTTCTTTACTCTTCTCAGATTAACGTTGATAATAAAGAAACTTGTGGTATTAAGCGCTTAGCAAGTGCCAAGCATTGCGCTAAGCATTAAGGTAGATACAATACAATCAGATTGGACACAGGCCCTGTCCCACATAAGGCTCATAGTCTAGAGGGGAGGAAGAACAGGTATTTAATCCCCATTTCATAGATGAAGAAACTGAGGCACACAGAAGTGAAGTGACTTGTCACACAGCGGGTGGGTGACAGGGCTGAGAGTAGAACCCAGGTCTCTGACTCCCAAGCCCAGGCTCTTTCCACATGGCCATGCTGCTTCTCTCACCCAACATTAGACATGTAGGTGAATAATGGTTGAAAAGCACCTTAATGAGGTAATTAACTATTGTCAAAAGACAAGCTCTGTTTTCCCAAAGTATTAAAATCTCAATTTATCCATTTTGGGGGAGAGCGAGGTGTGAGTTAGAGGAAGGAAAAGTGTACATGATCTATCCAGGGAGGGTAGGGTAGAGGGTGGGGAAGTTACAGGGGCTGGGGTGAGGGACCCCAGGTGAAGGTGCGAGTCAGAGCTGGAGAGGGGAGAGTCGGGGTATTGGATGGTCTATGCTGGGTCAGTTGGGGAGAGTCAGGGATGGAGAGGGGAGAATCAGGGATGGAGAGGGGAGAGTCAGGGTTGAGAGAAGGTAGGTGTCCAGAGGATAGGTGTCTTGGTGTAGGATAGACACTGTGCCTACTCTGTATTGAATCTAGCCCAGTGCTTAGCACAGAGTAAGTTCCCAAATGCCTCCACGATTATTCTTAGGTCCAGGAGCACACGCCCCCCCCCCCCCCCACCCCGGGGGGTAGGGGGGGAGGCTAACAACTCTGTGGGCCCCAAAACCCCAAGCTGGGCAGACCACGGCTCTGACCTCTCATGGCCCGAACCACATTCTGATGCTCAGAAGCTCCCATGGATTTCAAGTCTCAGCGGATCCAGAAGCAAAGAAAGGAGCCCGACACTTTGACAATCACCTGAGGGAAGACTCTGCTCCTGTTTATTCTCTGGGTTGCGAGCCAAGCCGAGCTCCCTCAAACCCGATTTGTGCGAAGGGGAGAGCTCTCATGGCCAGCGCTGCCGTCTTCACAAAATACTAACCTCTCCGATGATGAGATCATAACAGAGAGGGAAGAAAACACATTACGACCCCCACACAATGACTACAATTAGCACTTGGATATATAAGGCATCAAATCAAATAAATACACTCTGACCTTTCCATTTGAACACACACCACTAAGGTCCCCAGAACGTGCCCAGAATGGAGTCCCAGCCAACTGAGGTGGGGAGGATTGAAGCCTTAGTAGAAAGGAGGCGGGGAAGGTGAGCTCATTGCCTTGAGACTGTAAGCTCGTTATAGGCAGGGAATGTATCTGTTCATTGTTAAATTGTACTCTTCCGAAGAGCTTAGTACAGTGCTCTGCACACAGTAAGCCCTCAATAAATACGACTGACTGACTGAACTCCATGGACCCCGGTTTATAGACCAACACACATGGCCAGCCATAGGTGGGAAGCCAGGGAAGCCAGGGAAGTGGGGTCGGGGAGATCCTCTGGATGGGGCTGAGGGAGACAGAGGTTGCAGTTGAAAACATTATCGAGTCTAGTGATTTATGCAATCAGGGGTGGGGCTGGGGAAGGAATAATGAAGGGGTGGGGTCTTTCCTGACCAAATTAATTACCTGGCATGGGTAGTGGTCATGTTGGAGGGGCAGGGCTTGGTGAACAGCAGAGTGGATAGAGCTCGGGTCTGGGAATCAGAAAGTCACGGGTTCTAATTCCAGCTCCACCACGTGTTTGCTGTGTGACCTTGGGAAAGTCACTTCACTTCTCTGTGGCTCAGTTACCTCATCTTTAAAATGGGGATTGAGGCTTGGGAGCCCCACATGGGACAGGGATTGTGTCCAACCCGATTTGTCTGTTTCCACCCCAGTACTTAGTACAGTGCCTGGCACACAGTAAGTGCCTAACAAATATCATAATTACAGGTCACATGTCCAGGCTCCAGAAGTGGTGAAATTCCGTAAGAGCAGGACTTAAAAAGCTTTTATCAATGGGCACCCTATCCCTCAAAACAGGCTCACACCATCTCTCCTACCTAGGGCCCCCAAGTTAGGACCCCCAGAGCAGAAAGCAGTCAGTACCTACCCACTGACACTACGGATATCCTCCATCGCCCACCTCCCCCCTGATGTCAGTCTCGGATGCTGTGACTCAGTGCAGATAACATTCTAAGCCTGGCTGCACCACTTGCCTGCAGTGTGACCTTGGGCAAGTCACTGAACTTCTTCATGCCACAGTTTCCTCTAGACTGAAGTTTGTCATGGGCAGGGGACGTGACTGCTAATTCTGTTGCACTCTCCCAAGTCCTTAATACAACACACAGTAAGCATGTAACAAATATTACTGATGGATTGATTGATTATAAAATAGCGATTCAATAGCTGCTCTTCCTCCCTATTTGGGCCAGGGTCTTTGTCCGATCAGATTCTCTGGTGAGGAGGGGCAGCAAGTCTTAGTGGACAGAGCTGGTGAATTCAAATTTGCAATTCCACCACTGGCCTACTGGGTAACCTTAGGCAAGTCAGTTCCCCTCTTTGGGCCATAGGATTCCCACTTGTCTAACGGGGAAAGATCCCTGTACCCCCTCCCTCAGCCAGAAGTCCCGGGAGGGGCAGGGACAGTCTCCGATTGGATTTTCTGCCATACCTCTTGGGAAGGCAGTGAGGCCCCATGTGAAAATCTCAGAGTATAGAGGGAGGTGGGAGTCAGAATTCTGGGGGTGAGTTCCAACTCCACTACTGGTCTGCTGGGTGACTTGGGGCAAGTCACTTAACCTCTCTGGATCTCTGTTTCCTTACCTGTAAAATGGGGATTCAATCAATTGCAAGCCCTGGATGGGACAGGGACTGTGTACAGTTTCACAGCCTAAAATCCACCTCAGCATTTAATCCATAGCAAGAACTTAATAAAGGCCAAACCTAATTACCCCAGGGCTTTACAAACTGCTTGGCGCCTATTAAGAGTCACCATTGTCATACTCCAACGGAAATGAGCCACCAATTTCCTGCTCCCCAAGCCCTTGGGGAGCTTACGTTCCAAAGGCTTGGAACCTCCTCTTGCACCAGAGCCTTGTCGGGTCTCATTCAAGTCCTGCCATGGATTCAATCTGGGGCAGTCCGAGGGCAGAAGAGGCAGCTCAAGGGAAGAAAAACAGCCCCAAAATGGCGGTGGGGGGAGGGGGAGGGGGCCGTGGCAAGGCAGGGGGAATCTTTATGAGCCTGAGTGCATGACCTTGGGCAAGCCCCATCCCTGGCGTGGTCAGTGATCCCACCATCCCCTTAGAGACACTGCCAGGAAAGGGCTCCCCCCAACTCCACAGTGGCACCCGACAGTTCTCCCACAGCACAGTCCCCCCCCCCCCCCCCATCCCTCAGTGGTGCCCAGCAGCTCGCCCACAGCACAGTTTCCTCCCTGCCCCGACTCCACAGTGATGGCCAGCAGCTCTCCCATAGCACAGCTTCCTCCCCTCCCACTCTGCAGTACTGCCCGCCAGCTCTCCCACAGCACAGCCACCCCACAACCCCGCAGTGGTGCCCATCAGCTCTTGCACAGCACAGCCTCCTCCCCACAACACCATAGTGGTGTTCAGCAGCTCTCCCACAGCACAGCCTCCTCCCACAACCCCGCAGCCCCAACGGGATCAACAAATGTCATTCCTTCCGTGGGTATTTCCAGGGGCACCTTGCTCCACCATTTCCCCTGCCATGAGTCCATCCCCACTGCCTGCTTAATTATTGCCAACTTCAGCGATTCTCCACCCCCCTCCCTTCTTTCTCCTGTCTGCTTCGCTCCTCTCATCCTCTCTCTTCCTCTCCCTCCCTTCTCTCTCCTGCTCTCCCTCCATGTCTCTCTCTTTTATGCTGATGAGATCATTAAATTTATCAGCTAGCCAAATATATATGGAGTTTATTAAGACTCTCTGTCGCCTTTGAACTGGAAATAGAAGAGTAAAAGGACTCACTTTTAAAGAAATTAAAGTAATAAAGTAAAATGGGTACCACTTTAAGAGCCCATTAGCTAAACCATAGCAGACACTAAGTTAAAATGGGAATCGGAGGAATACATACATGAAACATATGCATTTGCATGCACACACAAGCACACACACACACACACACACACACACACAGAGATTGAGACAGAAAGGGGGGGAGAGAGAGAGAGAGAGAGAGAGAGAGAGAGAGAGAGAGAGAGAGAGGGAGGGAGGGAGGGAGCATCATTAATGCCAACAATCAACTCTCGGAATAACGAGCAAAGGCATTCTGAAGGAAAAGGCTGAGATTACTCAAAAAGGGAACAGAATCGGTCTGTGATGCTCTCTCCCCGCTAAAGACTCATTTAGTGATTGAGATCCTTCTTTCTTCCACTTTCTCACAATTTATTTTTTTTCTGTCACTCTCTTCCTCCCCCCACCAAATTCAACTCTTGTAAGAAAGGTGGCGAGAGGGGTGGGGGGTGGGGGAGGAAAGACACAAAAATCAGAGTATCTGAGGGATCATGTCCCAAATGACGAGATATTCTCTTCCCGATCAAGCGGGGTCCCCGGCACTGCTGAGTGCTTGTGTCTTGAGGATATTCGAGTTGTCTCTAGAATATTCCCGTCCTGCTTTGCTGTGGTAGTCTGAGCTGAGGCCAGGGCTAACCCTGCTGGCTGGAGTCGGATATGGATGCTTACTGAGTGAAGGGGAATATCTGTCATTGTGAAATCAATGCCTCCTCCCCATCACCAGACCCCACAATGCCACGGACCTCGTTGACCCTTGGAAAACTTCCCTGAACAGTGGACTCTCAGGTCGAAGGATCAATTGATCAACTGACCACTGCCCACAATGGATGCTTGGGAAAAGCATGGTCGCTTATGAGCCTTGGGCCATCAGAGGGTCGGGGGACACCGGCAAAATCCCACCTGCCCTTAGCATTACCTTTCACACACGTGCTCTCTCCCATTGGCTGGACAGGGTTGGGAGGGAGGAAGAGGTCCTGGTCTTAAGCTCCGTTAACATTACAGTTGGGAAGCAGCATGGCCTAGTAGAAAGACCCCAAGCCTAGGAGTCAGGGGACCTGGGTTTTAACACTGGCTCCACCACTTTCCTGCTGTGTGACCTTGAGCATCATGTAACTTCTCTGGGTCTCGTTTCCCCTACTTATTAAATGGGGACCCCTACCTATAAAATGGGGACAGCTCCCAGCTCGCCCTTTCTTTTAGATACTGAGCCCAAGTGGAACAGGGACTGCTTTTCAACTGGTTCTCCTGGGTCTACCAGAGTGTACAGCACAGTGCTTGGAATATAGTAGGCACCTGCTACATAGCCCAATTATCAGTAGGCGGGGAATCAACACTACAATAATAATGAATGGCTGGGTAGAGCTGGGTCAGGGCAAGCCCGACTTTGATAAAGGACAACTGAGTTGCAAATGAAGCCTAGGGTAACAGTGTTTATTCAAGACTCTTTTTTGGAATTTATTTCCAACCTCAATTGTTCCCCCAGAAAGAGGGGGGCATTAATTAATTCTGATAATTGAGTTTTTCTTAGGTGGGCTTTTAATAGGCAGGGTGCCCGTTGGAAGGGACATAGCCTCATTTCAGATGATGGAGGTCAAAGTCATCAAAAATTGATAGGGAAATTCAGTATGTGTTTCTGGGCCTGGGGGATTACCGTATGTACCCAAAGAGCATCCACCGCCGTATGTACCCAAATAGCATCCGCCACCTAGTACCCCGGGGCCCAGCTTCCTGAATCCACTGTAGGGGGACTGAGGAGAGCTGGAGTGCAGAAGCACTTCCATGCGGCCTGCACTGAGCCCAGGGTGCTGTTGGAACCAGCCTCTCCTCCACCAGCAGGGACCACTTTCCCCAGGCAGGAGCTGACCAGCTGCCGTCTGTAACGGCTGTGCCAAGGGAGAGGCTGAGGGGGAGAGAGACCTCTGGATTGGGGAAAGTGTTAACAGAAAGAACCTGAGCCAAATGGAGGCATCAAACATCTTTTCTTTCTTCAATCATATCTACTGAGCGCTTAATGTATGCAGAGCACTGTACTAAGCACTTGGGAGAGTACAATATAACAATATAAGAGAGTCAGTAGACATATTCCCTGTCCACAAAGTGCTTATAATCTAGAGAGGGAGACAGACATTAATAGAAATAAACTACAATTATGTACATAAATGGTGTAGGGCTGAGGGAGGGAAGACTAAATGGAGCAAATCAAGATGACACAGAAGGGAGAGGGAGAAGAGGAAATGAGGGCTTAGTCAGGGGAGGCCTCTTGGAGGAGATGTGCCTTTACTAAGGCTTTGAGGGTAGGAAGAGTAATTGCCTGTCGGGTATGAAGAGGGAGGAAGTTCCAGAAAAGAGGCAGGACGTGGGTGAGAGGTCGGCGGCAAGACAGACAAAGAGCATGTGTGCAGGACTCTTTTTTGAGTCTACTGTGTGCAGGGCACGCTACTGAGTTGCTCTATTCTTCCTCCAGTGACTCAGCACAGATCATCCAATACCCCGACTCTTCCATCTTCAACACTGAACCTCCCCCCAGTGACCCAAAATGAACCATCCAACACCACTGACTCTCCCTTCTCAACCCCTGACTCGCCCCCAGTAACCCAGCACAGACCATCCAACGCCCCTGCCTCTCCCCTCTACACTGCTGACTATCTTCAGTGACCCAGCACAGACCATCCAACACCTGATTCTCCCCTCTCAGCCCCTGACTCTGCCCTGCTGACCCAGCGTAGACCATCCAACACCTCTAACTCTCCTCTGTCCATCCCTGACTCGGCCCTGTGACACAGTACGGATGATCCAACATCTCTGAGTCTTCCCTCTCAGCCCTGACTCACCCCCAGTAACCCAACACAGACCATCTAACACCCCTGACTCTTTTCTCTCTGTCCCTGACTCTCCTCTAGAGACCCAGCACTCTAGATATTCTGTTGTTTCCAGCTGTAACCTCTCTTTGGAGACAGATACCCTGTGCTCACCCTAAGCTGGGGAAGATGTGTTTTCTGTTGGTTGTTCTGATCCTAACCCTGCCAAGCTCCAGTGGGGACCCTCATCCTGGTGGGGAGTTAAATTGTAAGTGTCCCTTGAGGGCAGGAACCAAGGCATCTGGCTCTGATAAACTCTCCCTAGCTCTTAGCCCAGAGCTCTGCCCGCTGAGGGCTCTCAAAATGACTGACTGCCTGTCTGACCAACCAACTGTCTAACCAATTGACTGATTGTAAGTAACTCCATCGAGGACAGCCCCGACTGCCTAACCAGGGATTTGACAAAGGTGACTAAGTGCAGCACAGAGAGTCCAGCAGGAGAGGTGGCCTATCACTTCACTAGCCACTGAAAGCCAGAGGATGTGGGGGGTTGAAGGAGGGGAGCCTGAGGAGGGAGCGGGGATGGTGAGACCAATGAGTGTTGTCATGGTGAAGATTGACAAATGAGGCTCAATCCTTCCTTGGAGGGCAGAGGGCGGATGGGGCCTTCCCCTTCTCCCATCAACCCCCTGGCTTCTGCTCTCCTGCCTGGAAGCGGAGAACGTGCTTAACCCCAGGCAGGTCCTTGGCGTGAGTCCTGTGACAGCCACAGATTCAGAAACTGATGTCATTTCCCTAAATACTATTTGTAAAATGCCAATTATCTGCCAGGCACAGACAGCTGGTACTTAGGACGGACACAGAGGCATGGGGTTGGAGCGCGGAGATGGAGAGAGAGACACTGGAGAGGGGATGAGGAAGAGGCAGTGGGGGAGAGACACGATGCAAGACTGAAGGTCCTTGCTTAGCTGAACAAAGTGGAAGAGAGGAAGTCCTGGGGCTCTAATCGGGAGAACAAAAACCTAACCTGGGAGGATGGAGTGAAGATCAGCATGGTTTAGTGGAAATTAATCAATCTATCAATGAATCACTTGTATTTATTCAGCGCTCACTGGGTGCAGAGCACTGAACTAAGTGCTTGGGAGAGTACTGTATAGCAGAGAGACAGGGCCTGGGAGTTGGGAACTTGGGTTTTAATCCCAGCTCCGCCACCTGTCTGCAGTGTGTGACCTTGGGCAAATACTTATGCTCTCTGCCTCAGCATCCTTCTCTGTAAAATGGGGATGAAATTTGTGTTCTCCCTCCCCCTTAGGCTGTGAGCCCCATGTAGGACAGGGACTGCGTCTGACCTGACTATCCTGTATCTACTTGGGTGCTTATCACAGTGCCTGGAACAGAGCAAAGGCTGAACAGCCCAGTGGGGCAGGCTCAAAGATGCCCACCAATCCCACTGAGGGCTGGGAGAGGGGGCTGGTCCACCTGGAGAGAATTCAGATGGAAACTAAGGCCCCTAATTGGCTTAGAACCATCTGTTCCCCTGGTAGGGGGCCCCCAGCTTCTCCTACCCAGAACACCCTCGTCAACTTGTCCTACATGGCTTGCCCTTTTCCAACATGCCCTTTCTTGTTAGCCTGCCTTAAAAAAAAATTTGGTGATATGAATTTTATTCCCATTGACTGCATGTGGAGGGCTACCTGACTAGGTCCCCATCATCCGCTGGGGGACGGCAGGGTCATCCCATTAGAGTCAGGGCTGAATCAGTGCACACTTTTTTATGGTACTTGCTAAGTGCTTACCACGTGCCAGGCACTGTTCTAAGCGCTGGGATATGATAAGTGCTTGGATCAATGTAGTAGCAGTTTGGGTGGGGAGGAAAGGGCGGATTTTAGCATTGTTGTAAAATTAGAAATGACAGGATACAGTGACAGATTGAATATGAGTCGACACGAATATAGAGTTAGAAGATATGATCCCTGCCCACATTGAGCTTGTGGCCTAAGGGGGAAGAGAGCAGCATGGCCTAGTGGATGGAGCACTGGCGTGCAAGTCAGAAGGACCTGGGTTCTAATTCTGGCTCCAGCCCTTGTCTGCTGTGTGATCTTGGGCAAGTCACTTCACTTCTCTGTGCCTCAGTCACCTTATCTGTAAAATGCGGATTATAAACTGAGAGCCCCATGTGGGACATGGACTGTGTCCAAGCTAATTAGCTTCTATCTATCCCAGCGCTTAGTACAGTGTCTGGCACATAGTAAGTGCCTAACAAATACCATTAAAAAAGAGAGACATTAAAATAAATTCCAGGCTTCCCTGATTCCCCTCTCATCTCCTTCCCTACTGCCACTCCAGCACTTGTACACTCCTACACAACTGTGTCTTCACAACCCCCATGGCAACCCTGGCACAACCCCATGGCAATACAAACTCTGCCACTTGTATCCCGGCTCCACCACTTGTCTGCTGAGAAGCAGCACGGCATAGTGGATACAGCTAGGGCCTGGGAGGCAGAAAGTCATGGGTTCTAATTCCGGCTCCTGCCACTTGTGCTACCTTGGACAAGTCCCTTCACTTCTCTGGGCCTCAGTTACCTCATCTATAAAATGGGGATTAAGACTATGAGCCCCAGGTTGGGGAGGGACTGTGTCCAACCCGATTTATTTGTGCTCACCCCATTTCTTAGTAAACTGCCTGGCACGTAATAAGTGCTTAACAAATACCATTATTATCTTCTAGACTGTGAGCCTGTTGTTGGGTAGGGACCGTCTCTATATGTTGCCATTTTGTTCTTCCCAAGCGCTTAGTACAGTGCTCTGAACAGTAAGTGCTCAAAAAATACGATTGAATGAATGAATGAATGCTGTGTGGCCTGGGGCAAGTCACTTAATTTCTCTGGGCCTCAGTTACCTCATCTGTAAAATGGGGGTTAAGACTGTGAGCCCCACGTGGGGACAACCTGATTACCTTGTATCTACCCCAGCGCTTAGAACAGTGGTTGGCACACAGTAAGCGCTTAACAAATACCATCATTATTATTATTATTTTATTCTTTCTTGAGAAGTAGCATTGTGCAGTGGATAGCATGTGGGCCTGGGAGTCAGAAGGTCATGGGTTCTAATCCCGACTCCTCTACTTGCCTGTGTTGTGACCCTGGGCAAGTCACTTAACTTCTCTGTGCCTCAGTTACTTCATCTGTAAAATGGGGATTAAAACTGTGAGCCCCATGGTGATAGGGACTGTGTCCAATCTGAATAGCTTGTATCTACCCCGGGGCTTAGAACAGTGCTTGACTCAGAGTAAGCGCTTAACAAATACCGTTATTATTATTATTTTCTGTCTCAGTTACCTCATCTGTAAAATGGGGATTAAGACAGAGAGCTCCAAGTGGGATAGAGACTGTGTCCAACCCAATTTGCTTGTATCCAACCCAGCACTTAGTACAGTGCTTGGCACATAGTAAATGCTTAACAAATACCACAATTATTATTTTTATTATTATTATCTCCACCCATATGTCACACACCCAATTACCTCACCACTAGCTCAAGTCTGTAACCTCATTTCCTCCTTCCTCCTTTCCGGAACTTACGTTAGGGATCAACTTGTCCTTTAGGAGGTAAACTCTTTGAGAACTGGGATTGTGTCTACTAACTCTACTGTCCTTTCCCCAGGGCTCAGTACAGTGCTCTGCACACAGCAGACTGTAAGCTCCTTGAGGGCAGGGATCGGGTCTACTAACTCTATTATCCTCTCCCCAGCACTCAGTACAGTATTTTGCACACAGTGGGTGCACAATAAATACTACTATAGGGAAGATGTCTGTTATATATTGTTATATTGCACTCTCCCAAGCATTTAGTACAGTGTTCTAAACACAGTAAATATTCAATAAATATAATTGACTTGCTGACTGACTTCTGGTTAGTTAACAGACTGATAGATTGATCAATTACTCCTAGAAGACAGACCAATGACCCATGGTCATTTACTTGCAGAAGCCAATTCTGGGCTTCCCCGGCCCTTTCAGGACAATATTGGGATTTTGGGTGGGTGGGTGGGTTGGGTACGTGCCCAGAAAGCCATTTCCCCCATCTCCTCGCCTTCAGTTGGGGTTCACTTTCTCCCAGAGCAGGGCGAGCCACTGCAGAAGCGCCTGGGAATCAATCCATTAGTGGTCTCTATTGAGCACTTACTCAGGGCAGAGCACTGTAATAAGCATTTGGGAGAGTACGATACAACAGAGTTGGTCAACACAATCCCTGCCCACATTGAGCTTACAATCTAGAAAGAGAGACAAGCACTAATAGAAATAAAAAATTACAAATATGTACATAAGCACTGAGGGTTAAGGGTGGGGTGAATACCAAGTGGGAAAAAGTCAGGCACAAGGGGCGGGTGTCATATAGGGGGAAGACTGAGACATGGAATGGAGAATTTACTTTCCTGAAATAGAAAAAAAATACACTCGGAATTTCAAAAGGCGCACATACGCGCAGGCACACACACGCACACGCACACACACACAAACACACTCACGCATCTGTCATGAATCCTGTTGCTTGATCCAGTTTTTCTCAGTGGACGCGGGAACAAGCTAATTACTGTCTGTCTTCTTCCTCTCCCAGTTCAGAACAAAAGAAATGAAAAAAATGATTCCCCCTTTCTCCCCCCGCCGCCTGCACATCTTCAACAATTACTCATCGGGAAACATTTTTCCTCAGCAAATCTCCTCTCAAAGTTTCCGGGCCAGAACGATTCTGTCACAACTGTGGAGCAAAGCTCCAGGCAAACAGACAGCAAAGAGTGCAGGAAAGTCAACAAAATTCTCCTGGCACAATGATAAGTGCCAGCAATACCCAAACCCACCAACCCCCGCTGGAGGACAGACAGCAGGTATGCCCTGGGGTGGGGAGGCACCCCAAGAGAGAGCCCAGACTCCCAGAAACCTAAATTGTCTGGGAGGGTGTCAAGCGAGGGAGAAGGTGCTTTCTTCTTCCACCCCCAGATGGCCACTTTCTCCAAATCAGAGATGCTTGGGGCACTGCTGGAGACACCAGCAATAACCCCCTGAAAAAGACCCTCCCTGGCCCCCAAACAGGATTTGGGGTAAAAAATAAAATTCCCTCTGAAATTTCTCATTCCTGTGACTCCTAAAGCCAAGTGCTCACTACAGCGTTCTGCACACAGTAAGCTCAACGAGGGCAGGATCATATCCACTAACTCCTCTGTCCTGTCCCCAGTGCTCAGCACAGCTTTCTGTACACAGTAGACTGTCACCTCCTCAAGGGAAGAGGTGGTGTCTACTATACTGTCCTTTCCCCAGTACTCAGCACAGCTTTCTGCACACAGTAGACTGTCACCTCCTCAAGGGAAGGGGTGGTGTCCACTGTACTGTCCTCTCCCCAGTGCTCAGCACAGTTTTCTGCACACAGTAGACTGTCACCTCCTCAAGGGCAGGGGTCGTGTCTACTAACTCTACTATTCTCTTCCCAGTGCTTGGTACAGAGTTCTGCACCCTGTAGCCTGTCAGCTCCCTGAGAGCAAGAATACTGTTTATTGTACTCTCTCCAGCATTCATTTCAATGCTCTGCAGACAGTAACCGCTCAATACCACTGATCGCTCCATCGATTGATTGATTGACTGACTGGGGCTCAGTTGAAGGGGGAGCCATAGCCGGAAGAGTCAGCCTGCCCTTCCACCTCAGGTCAGGAGCTTGTTCGGTCCTGTCCGGCCTCCCGATGTCGGAGCACCTCAAGTGCTGAATCCCAGAGCAGGGTGGAAGTCAGCTTCAGTGAGAAAGCCTCGCTTCAGCTGCTCCCCTTGGGAGAGGTGGCGGGGAATCAGGTGAGTACAGGATCAGAGGGCTAGAGCTGTGACCTCTTGCTGCTAGGAGCTGACACAGTCCTGACACACACCTGGATTTCAAAGCCCACAATCAGGAAGACACATTACACTACTGCTTCCCCACCTAGACCAGAAGCTCCCTGTGGGCAGGGAACATGTCTACCAAAGGTACACATGAATTAAACTGTAATCTCCCAAGTGCTTAGTTCAGCGCTCTGCACACGGTAAGTGCTCAATAAATACAACTGACTGATTGATTGATTCTTGCCCCAGAGCTCTGCTCCCTCCTGTCAGTCAATCATATTTACTGAACGCTTACTAGGTGCAGAGCACTGTACTAAGCGCTTGGGAGAGTACAATATTACAATATAATGGATATACATTCCCTACCCAAGATGTGCTTGCTGGCCCCGACATGGCGGGATTAACTCGGCACTGTTCTGGACAGCAGTGGAAGGGTTTTTTGGGATTTTTTTTTCAGTTGTATTTGTTAAGCACTTACTATGTGCCAGGCACCATACTAAGTACTGGGGTAGATACAAATTAATCAGGTTGGACACAGTCTATGTCCCACATGGGGCTCCCAGACTTAATCCCCACTTTACAGATGAGGTAACTGAGGCCTGGAGAAGTGAAGTGCCTTGCCCAAGGTCACACAGCAGACAAGTGACAGAGCCAGGACTAGAAACCAGGTCCTTGTGACTCTCAGGCCTGGCCTGTTTCCACTAGGCAGCGCTGCTTGTAGGCTCGTTTTGGGCAAGGAATGTATCTGTTTATTGTTACACTGCACTTTCTCAAGTACATGGTACAGTTCTTTGCACACAGTAAGTGATCAATAAATTCATTCAATTCATTCATTCATTCAATCGTATTTATTGAGCACTTACTGTGTGCAGAGCACTGTACTAAGCACTTGGGAAGTTCAAGTTGGCAACATATAGAGACGGTCCCTACCCAACAGTGGTCTCACAGTCTAGAAGGGGGAGACAGAGAACAAAACAAAACATATTAACAAAATAAAATAAATAGAATAAATATGTACAAAATAAATAAATAGAGTAATAAATACATACAAACATATATACATATATATAGGTGCTGTGGGGAGGGGAAGGAGGTAAGGTGGGGAGGATGGATAGGAGGATGAGGGGGAGAGGAAGGAGGGGGCTCAGTCTGGGAAGGCCTCCTGGAGGAGGTGAGCTCTCAGTAGGGCCTTGAATGGAGGAAGAGAGCTAGCTAGGTGGATGTGCGGATGGAGGGCATTCCAGGCAAGGGGGAATGATGTGGGCTGGGGGTCGATGGGGGGACAGGCGAGAATGAGGCACAGTGAGATTAGTGGCAGAGGAGCGGAGGGTGCGGGCAGGGCTGTAGAAGGAGAGAAGGGAGGTGAGGTAGGAGGGGGCGAGGTGATGGAGAGCCTTGAAGCCGAGGGTGAGGAGTTTCTGCCTGATGAATGTGAATTGATGAATGAATGAATGAATGGGCTTGTAGAAGGCTGGCGCTATGCTGTGGCAGGGGAGGAACCACCTGTCAGCAGATCCCGCCCTCGCTACATCACTCCCGCCGCAGGGGACGTCTGTGGCAGGGAGATGGCCCAGTGGGAACACAAGTTGCAGCAGGAGGGAGCTATCAGCAGTAGTGGTACAGGTGGGGGTGGTGGATTTGGCGGGACATATTGAAAGCTCCCTGGGTGCCCTGCGCTGTACTAAGAGCTTGAAAATGCCACTCAGATCTTCACTGCAAAGTCGGTGAGGCAGGAACCAGGCAAAGCAGAGTGACAGATACCAGCTTAGTTGTAATTCCTCATGAATGCTGCATTTGAGAAGCTCTTTATACTGGTGGATTGGAAGCTCTATTACAGCAAGAATTGTATCGACTAACTCTACTGTCCTCTCCCCTGCTCTCAGTACAGTGCTCTGCACAGAGTATGTGCTCAATAAATACGATTGATTGATTGAGCCCTACTCTCCCCTCTCTCTTAGATTGTGAATTCCAGGTAAGACGAGACTTGTGCCCCAACTGATTATCTGCAATGCATCCCCACACTTAGCCTAGGACTTGGGCACATAAGGAACAAGTGTCACCATCATCATCATTAATGGAGTAATCATTACTTCCCCATCTTTGGTAGGTCTTTTGCTTACCCCCATCATGTTCTCTCCAAGTAAACTGTTTTCCCCACAGTGAAAAGCTGTGCAGGGCACTGGGCCCAAAATAAAGGGTTTGTTTTGATCCCTTTTGACAGAAATCAATGTTTCCCTTTGCGTTGTTAAGACAGCCAAGCCGCAGGGAAAGGTAACGGAAGATTCCTGCAGGTTTCCCTCGATGTGCGGGAGCGCCCCCTGGTGGGCATCTGGGAAGCTGCTTGCAACGGGCTTGGACTGTGAAGAGGACACCGCTCCTGGACAGGATCTTTCTCCCCTCCACTTTCTGTTGGAGATAAAAGGCTCCAGGGCAAGGGTTTTCCAGGATGTTTGCTTCGGGATGGGGCAAGGAGACAAGGGCACGGCAAGGGGCTGGCTTCGCGCCCCGGATGGACCTCCCCTAAGCGCTGAGAACAGTCCTCTGCACATAGTAAGCACCCAATAAATACCACCGATTGACTGACTGATCCCCTCTGACACCCTCACCCGCCGACAGACACTGCTCTCCCCATCCTCAAAGCCCTGCTCAATTCCTATCTCCTCCAGGAAGCCTTCCCCAACGAACCTTCATCTCCCACCCCATTCTCCCTCCCTTCTGCATTGCCTTTTAGACTGTGAGCCCACTGTTGGGTAGGGACTTTCTCTATATGTTGCCAACCTGTAGTTCCCAAGCGCTTAGTACCGTGCTCTGCACTCAGTAAGCACTCAATAAATACGATTGATGATGATGATTGCCTAGGCACCTAGAAATGTACCCCATAAGCACTTTGATATTCACTCCAGCCCCAGCCCCAGCCCCACAACACTTAGGAACCTTATCTTTATGAATGCTACCTTTGAGAAGCTCTTTAAACTGATGGATTGGAAGCTCTATTTGAGCAAGGATTGTATCGACTAACTCTTGTCCTCTCCCCTGCTCTCAGTACAGTGCTTTGCACAGAGTGAGTGCTCCATAAATATCAGTGATTGATTGACGGATCCCCTGCTCTCCCCACTCTTAAACTGTGAATTCCAGGAGTGACGAGGCATTCATTCAATCAATCATATTTACTGAGACTTACTGTGTGCAAAACACTATATTAAGTGCTCGGGAGAGTACAATATAACAATAAACAGATACATTCGCTGCCCACAGTGAGCTCACAGTCTAGAGGTTTGTGTCCCATCTGATTATCAGCAATCTACACCCACACTGAGCCTAGGCCTTGGGCACATAAGAAACAAATACCACCATCATCCTCATCATTATCCTCATCATCATCACCAAAAAAGTAATCTATCTTCCCAGCTGGGCAGGGGTCATTCCGCTAATTCCATCATACTTCATTTCAGTGCTCCACATGCAGTAAGTACTCAATTAATACCCCTGACTGACAGATGGATGGATGGAGAATCTTTCCAGCTACAGTCGACGGGGAGCACCGAACACCACTGGATCAGGCAGACTCCCAGACACCAAGGTCAAGGGGTACAGTCAGTTCCCCGGCCTCACAGTGACCATAGCCTCCACTCGGCTTGCCCCTGGGTAGGCGTGTGGCGAGAGGGGACCTCCACGGGATCCCCAGGCAGTGGCTCTGCGGTGAGCTGAGATGGGGAGGTGGCAAACAGATGAGGAAGAGGAGACAAGCACTCAGACTCCTTGCCATGCACAGTGGGGAGACTCAGTCCACAGACAACAGTCCAGCAGAGTGTACTCAGAAACAGGGCAGTGCTCTTAGAACAAAGGCTTCGGGAAGATCTCCATATTGAGAGGGAGGAAAGAAAACAGCATCGAGCACTGCAACAAATGCAAACAGAGCAGCAAGTGGTGAGTCTCACATGGACTCCATGAGGAAGGGGCTGTCAATCACACAGGGATCATCTCTCACCATCAGGAGCACCCTGCCCTGAACAAGCGATCCTCCCATCAAAGCCCTACTGAGAGCTCACCTCCTCCAGGAGGCCTTCGAGACTGAGCCCCCTCCTTCCTCTCCCCCTCCTCCCCCTCCCCATCCCCCCCCGCTTTATCTCCTACCCCTCCCCACAGCACCTGTATATATGTATATATGTTTGTGCGTATTTATTACCCTATTTTATTTGTACATATGTATTCTATTTATTTTATTTTGTTAATATGTTTTGTTTTGTTCTCTGTCTCCCCCTTCTAGACTGTGAGCCCACTGTTGGGTAGGGACCGTCTCTATATGTTGCCAATTTGTACTTCCCAAGCGCTTAGTACAGGGCTCTGCACACAACACTCAATAAATACGATTGAATGAATGAATGAATGAACAAGATGGGCAGCTCCATCTGGGCCACAAGCTCCTCCTCCTCTTCCTCTTCCTCCTTCACCTCCCCGCCTTCCTCCTGAACAGGCCTGGCTATGCCCCAGGTCTCTTCGAGAACACACAACCTCTCGGGCAACCGTGGTCTCCCCTTGTAAAACTCCAAGCATTTTCCCTTGGATTCCTCAGCTCCTGCCCTTCCCTAAACCCCTGAAAGAAGACCCAAACACCTCTTCCCCTCATTACCAAGAAAGCACCAATCCCAAAGGAAAGCCAAACCCGACCCTACTCCCGGTCCTCCACAGAACCCCCACCTCCAATTCCTTGATTTCAGAGAGGGAGTGATGGGTGGGGGGAGCAGACGGCCTTCCTCTTTGCCATGCTGCCCCCCTCTTCTTTCTCCTTCTCCTCTTTCCCCTCCACTTCTCCCTCCTTCCTCTTTGCTTCCTTCTCCCCAGCCCCTCCTCGTCTCCCTCTGATGCCTTTTTTTCCTTGAGCATTTTTTCCCTTTAGTGTGTGTTTACTCTCGCCGTTAGAGAGAAGCCATGAATCAGAGTTTGATTTACAGCCTATCCGGGGAGAGCAGACACCATTAATGAAGGAGTGTTCTCCTGCGAGCATAATTAATGCCCAGCAGACACAGACCCTGCGTTTGTGCTCAGGGGGCTGGCTGGGGGGCGTTCAGGGGGTGGGGAGGAGCTTGGGCTGCCTGGACAGGGAGGGGGACACCACCAGGCCCGGAGTTGGGGCGACCCTGCCTCTCCCCGCCCTCCTGGGATCTCCACCGCAGCGACCCGGGGGGGGGGGGGGGGGGGAATTCAGAAGGGAGGGGGCCCGGTGGCTGCCTCAGAAGAGGGGGCAGGGGTCTGTCCTGGGAGAGGGCCGCCCGGCGGTGGATGAGAGGACGGGGCTGATGGATTGGTCCCATTTGGAGCCGAGAAACAAGGCAGCTTTGCCAGAGTGGTGAGGGCCTGGTTCATTATCCCTCTTCATCCATCATCCTGGAAGGGGCCAGGATCTGCTGGGCATTGGAGTGAGCCAGTCTAGGGGACCTGAAGGGGCTGGGGGGCGTGCCTGGAGGAACTGAGGGGGAGCACAGGGGCAGAGGGGACCCAGAGGGGGGAGGATCGGGGGCACAAGCCAAGCACCCTACCTGGAGGAGCTGACCATGGGGAGGCAGGGTTAGCCAGCAGGCTGGAGAGGGGGCAGGGTAGAGCCTGGCAGAGGGCCCCTGTTGTGCATGTCCCCTCACTCCCCACCCCGAGGGAGACGGATGATGAGGTCAGGGGGAATAGCTATTAGAGGTGAATTTCCCTGTCAAATTTCCCTGTCAAATTTCAACAAGGACAACATGTGTGTACACCTGCATACCACATCTGTTGCCTTCTCGCTTGAAGACCCAGCTGACAGCAAAATTCACTTGTGGGTGAGGATGAAAGGGCCAATGTTGGGCCACAGTCTTGCACAAACACACATGCACATGCGCTCTCTCTCTCTCTCTCTCTCTCTCCTCCTTGTTATGCTGGCATGGGAGTTGACTGCTGACCCCTGCACTCTTTGTACTGACAATGAAAACAGTTGTGGTAATGGTTAAGCGCTTACTAGGCACTAAGCACTGAGCTAAGCACTGAGGTGGATCATCTGGTCAGGCACAGTCCCTGCTCCATGGGGACTCATAATCTACAGTTTTGTTTTATTACATGTTCTTAAAACATTTCCTCCTTCCCCGCTCTCCCCTTCCTCCCTTACCATCCCTTCCATACACAAACACACAATCCCCACGAAGGATACTTCTGTCCACTCAGCACTCTGGTTCCTCACATGGAAAATTTTTCTCCACACCAACCTGAACCTGGACAATGTGCAAAGAGTGGTACTGGGCACCTACTGGGTGCAGAATACTGTATTAGACTTTAGACATCCAGCTCGCAGAGTGTTGTACTGGATGCTTACAGTATAAAATGTTGCCCTGGGTTCTATTTTGTGTACAGCATTGTAGAGTGTATCTGCAGCATGGAAAGAGCTGAATTAGGCACCTACTGTGTGCAGGACGCTGAACTATATGCCTACTGTGAAAACAGATGTATTCTACATATCTATGTTGTGTAAAGCACTGTACTAGACACTTACTACGAGGAGAGGACTGTCCTGGACACTTACTATATGCCGAGCACTGTTCCAGGGACCTGTTCAATGTATCCTATGTAGCCACCCTGGAGGGTGACACAAGAGAATAGGATGCAGGGGTTGGAATCTGTTTCTGCCCCTCTGGGAAATTTCAAACTCAACAGACTTCAAGCATTGTGCCAAGCCCTAGAGACTGTCATTCAGGAATTATAGAAACTGTCATTCAGGAATTCCTGTACATGGATAACTGCTCCCTAGAGGCCCACAGTCAAGAACTTAGAGTGGGAGTTGGCCAGCTGGGAAGGGATTATGTCTGACTGAATAAAATGAATCTACCCTAGCATTTAGAACAGCGCTCAACACATAGTATGCACTTAGCAAATACCATTATTACTATTATGATTATTATTGTTATTAATATTATTACTAAGAAGATGAAGAAGACATTCCAGTGATTGTATACCACTTTACCAGACCAGCCAGATGCTAAGGGCTCATGATAAGCCTAAAGAAAATTGAGGCAATGGATCAGTTTGCCACAGGGAAACCATACACAAAACCAAAAATCTCTATTGGTCACACACAGCTAAAAGCAATGACAAAATTCTGCTACCTAGGCAACATGCTGATCCACAAGGCAGTGTCACACAAAAAAACAGAAAACAGAATCAAGAAGGCCAGAATCAAGACGGTCAAACAGAGGGTGGCGAGAGCCGGTCTCCGACTGCGGGCCAAACCGAAGGTCTCCAGAGCTGTGGTGTTGTCCGGCCGGCTCTTCAGCTGGGAGACCCAGACCCCACAAGGACACTACATCTGGTTCCTCAACCAGTTCCACCAGCACCATCGACAGGCCAGGCTTTATATCACGCAGCAAGACGAGATCAGGGACAAAGAAGTCCTGGGTGAAAGTCAGTCTCCTAGCATTGAAGTGATGCTCCCTGCATCACACCTGAACTGGGCGGGGCATGTGCAGAGAATGGATCCCAGCAGGAGAACCAGACCGTTGCTGGATGGAGAGCTGAAGCTGGGAAACCGAAAGTCAGGCGGCCAGTAGAGGCATTTTAAGGTAAAAAAAAAGAGCCTGAGACAGGGCTGCTGGTCAGGAAGCTGAGGAAGGAAGCTGGCCACAGTCCTTAGGGGGCTTCTCTGGCCAGGACCCCGTTAGGCTGACCCATGGTTCCTGCTTGATACCAGTGAAGTCCCCCTTGTGTCCTGGCACTCCTCTGCTGCAGCTCTGAGATGGGAACCCCAAGCGGGGTCTTCCTCAAGGCTGGGACACAAACTGGCCAGCCCCATCACCCAAGAGATTGGTGGAGGTTATCCACCCCCACTTCCCCTCCACCCCCCCCCCCCCCCCCCACCGCAGATGCTGATGCCCAGCCCCAAGTCCTTGCTGGTCTTAGACTTGTCTGGGCATTGCTCCCTTCCCCCTCCCTCTGTCCCCCGCCTTTTCGATGAGCCAAGAGAGAGAAAACACTTCAGAAATGAGAGATTAGTTGGGGATATCATAAAGATGAGCTTAGCAATCACTTTCCTTTAAGCAAAGAATTAAAAGATAATAAAAGCTCTAATTAAGGACCTCGTTAGCTTAACTAGATTTTCATATGCAAAGTGCCAGGGCTACCGCCACAGCACAGGGGAATCGCCTCAGCGTGGGGAAGTAGTTGGACAAGATCCCTGCCCTCAAGGAGCTGACAGCCTACTGTGTGCAGGGCACTGGACTGAATGCGGGGGAGAGTGCAGTAGAGTTAGTAGCCACCATCTCTGTCCTCAAGGAGCCAACAGTCTATTATAATAAGCCCTTGGGAGAGTACAAATAGAGTTAGTAGATACAATCCCTGCGAATCAGGGGTGTTGGATGGTCTTTGCTGGATCGCTGGGGAAGACTCAGGAATGGAGAGGGGAGAGACTGGGGTACTGGATAGTCCATGCTGGGTCACTGCGGGAGGCTCAGGGATGGAGAGGGGACAGTCAAGGGTGTTGGGCGGTCTGAACTGGGCCACTGGGGGAGAGTCAGGGATGGTCAGGGGAGTCAAGTGTGTTGGATGGTCTGTGCAGGCTCACTGGGGGAAGTCTGAGGTGTTGAATGGTCCATGGTGGGTCCCTAAGGAGAGTCGGTGGTGTCAGACAGTCCATCTTTAGCCTTGGTGACGAGTGCCAAGTGGCCCCAGGGCTGCCGGCAGAGATGGAGCCCCAGGCTGATGGACGGCGGGGCTGAGATGGGGCCACGTCACTCACGGTCTCATGCTCTTTACCTGTCAGCTCCTCAAGGGCAACTCCACTGTCCTCTCCCCAGTGCTCAGTACAGCACTCTACACAGAAAATAGGGAAAGGGGGCAAGGGAAGAGGGGGCCTGATGGGAAAACGGCAAACGGCCCAATGGGAGGGAGGAGGGATTGAATGATGCCTTGCCTGTTCCAAAGATAACGTCTGCAAGATGAATCCAACACTTTAATAACCGCGAGAGTAATTACCAGGGGCAGGCGGTGAGAATTGGAAAATACATTACATGCAAGAAAAAATGAAGGTTATCCATTTATGAAAGACACGTCGCGAACCTCCAAAATTGTATTCTCGTTCAGCAGGAACTAGTCCAGTGTTGGCACATGCTCCTCGATGCTTCATCTGACCGTCAGCGACCAGGCTGAGGGGCAGATCGCCGGGGCAGCTGGGAGGTTTGAACACTAAGCATGACAGCTTCCACAGCTCGTTCCTGTACCCATTTTCCGGGTTAACAGAAGACAGAGAGAGAAAACGGCTGGTGTGTTGGGAATCACTCTCCTCACCTTCAAAGGCTTATTGAAGGCATGTCTCCTCCAAGTGGTCTTCCCTGACTAAGCCCCCCTTTCCTTTTCTTCCACTCCCTTTTGCATCACCCTGACTTGCTCCCTTTATTCACGTCCCTCCTTGGCCCCAGAGCACTTATGTCCATATCTGTAATTTATTTACTTCTATTAATGTCTGTCTGCCCCTCTAGACTTCAAGGTGGTTGTGGGCAGGGAATACATCTGTTATATTGTACTCTCCCAAGAGCTTAGTACAGTACTCTGCACACACAGAAGTCATTCAGTAAATACTACTGATTGACTGACTGCTTGGAACACGCTCCGGAAATGCCTGGCCTATCCGCCCCCCTTCTCAGACACAGGGGGATGGGCCCGCTATGGGTCTGAGACCATGGCTGAGAAGCAGCATGGCCTAGTGAATAGAGCACAGGCCTGGGAGTCAGAAGGATCTGGGTTTTAATTCTGGTTCTGCCACCTGTCCACTGTGTGACTTTGGGCAAGGCACTTCACTTCCCTGTGCCTCAGTTACCTAATCTGTAAATGTGTATTAAAACTGTGAGCCCATGTGGGACTCTGTCCAACCTGATTTGCTTGTACCCACCGCAGTGCTCAGTATAGTGCCTGGCACATAGTAAGTGCTTAACTAACACAATTATCATTATTATTATTATGGCTGAGCTGCAAACGTGCAAGGAACTTAATATCGATTTTCAATTAATCAATCAGAAGTATTTACTGAGCCCTTGGGAGGACTGAGTTAGTTGGACACAATCCCTGCCCTCAAAGAGTTTACAGTCTACTGTGTGTGCAGAGTGCTGTGCTCTGGGAAGCAGCATGGCCTAGTGGATGGGAGGCAGAGGACCTGGGTTTGAAACCTGGCTCTACCACTTGCCTGCTCTGTGACCTTGGACAAGTCGTCACTTCACTTCTCTGTGCCACAGTTTCCTCAACCGCAAAATGGGGATTCAATTCATTCATTCAATCATATTTATTGAGCGCTTACTGTGTGTAGAGCAGTGTACTAAGCGCTTGGGAAGTACAAATCAGCAACATATAGAGACAGTCCCTACCCAACAACGGGCTCACAGTCTAGAAGGGGGAGACAGACAAAAAAACAAAACAAGTAGACAGGTGACAATTCCTGTTGTCCTTCCTATTTAAGACTGTGAGCCTCACATGGGACAGGGATAGTATCAGGCCTGATTAATTTGCACCTGTTGCAGCACTTAGAACAGTGCTTGACACGTAGTAGGCACTTAACAAATGCCATAAAAGAAGCAAGTGGATAATAGAGCTAGTACACACGATTCCTGCCCTCAGGGAGAATGGTCTGGTCTGGGTCACTGGGGGAGTGTCAGGGTTGGAGAGTGTAGAAGCTGGGGTGTCAGATGATCTGCGCTGCATCACTGGGGGAAAGTCAGAGGTGGAGAGGGCAGAGTCAGGGGTGTTGGATGGCCTCTGCTGGGTCACTAGGGGAAAGTTAGGGAGGGAGAGGGGAGAGTCAGGGGTGTCAGATGATCTGTGCTGGCCTACTGGGGAAGAGGCAGGAACAGAGAGGGGAGTCAGAGGTGTTGGAAGGCCTGCACTGGGTCACTTGGGGGGAATCTGGGATGTAGAGGGAAGACTCAGGTTTGCTGGGATACTGTGGGAGAGACATGGACGGAGAGGGGAGAATCAGGGATGTCGGATGGTCCATGCTGGGTCACCAGGGGATGGGGAGGGGAGAGTTAAGAGTCCTGGATGTTCCATCCCTAACTAGAAGCCTAAGTACCCAGAACAACTCTCCCACTGTCCCTCCAAGGCTTCTGGCATCTCTGTCAGAGACAGAGTCCTGACTGGGACCGCTTGACCCGGTAACGATACTTACTACGTTCTCATGTCCTCGATCCAGCTTTCGGTTATGTAAACTCTGCCAAAGGTCTCCCTTGAAAGACGTATGGCATCATTTCAGCCTTGCTCCTGAGGAGGCAGAGCTGGGCTCTGAGCCGCCTCTGGCCGGGAGGCAGGGGCGGGGGGGGCAGAGGGAGCCGGACCCCAGTGGAGCGGACCCTGTGGGGAGCCTGGGAAGCCTGGTGGGGGGCCCGTTGTATGTGGGAAGCACGGCGGGAAAGGGGGAGGGCCTGGGACCCGCGATGAGGAAGGGATGGATTGATTTATCGATTCAAGGAAGGCAATCTCCTTGACAGAGACACGCCATCAACTGATGTCAGGGAGCCCCTGAAAGCCCTCCCGGTGGATCATCGCACCTGCCACCCGATCCATCCTTCAAGGCACTGACAGGTGGTGATGAGGCTGGAGAAGGGCCCCGGCCGTGGGAACCAGGAAGGCTGGCCACTGCTCGGGGAGAAGACTGGAGAAATGGGTAGATGTGAGAGGGAAAACACAGGAGCGGAATTAGGACAGGAAGGAGGAGGGACCAGGGAAGGGGGGGTGAGGAAGAGATGGGGGGGGACAATAAGTGGAGATGGGGAGGGAGGGGGGCACTGGGAAGAGGGAGGAGGGGAGGAGATGGGTGATAGGGAGAGGGAGGGGAAAGGGGAAGACAGGGAGGTGAGGGAGAAGGGAGAAGAAGCCATTGGGAAGGACTCTTACTGCACTGTATTTCTTCAAATCCTAAAATCTTTCCAGTGGGGAGAAACATCAGGCCAGCACAAAATGGAACACGATGGCCAATGGCCAATCCAGCCAAAAATACATAGGGTGGCCCTGAAACCCCCAGCCTGGAAATTCAGAGCCCCCTCGCTGCTGCTCTCATGTCCTCAAAGAAAGCGGCTCATCCCAGAATTCCTGGGAGCACAAGGACGCCTGGAAGGCATCCGAGAATGAGGCTCCAGCCAGGTACAGGATGGCCCTTCCTCTTCCCATGGACAGGTACGGACAGAGATAGACTGGACCTCCACGCAAGACCTCTCGTGGCCCCGACAATGTCACCCCAGCCCCTCACCTTGGACAGCTACTACTACCATACATCTCGATGGGAACTCTGCCCTAATGTTCTATGGACTCCACCTTCCCAGAGTATGGCGGGGACCTGAGCAGGTCTTGGGGAATCACCTTGCATCCACTCCAGTGCTTAGCACAGGACTCAGTATTAAATAAGTGCTTAACAAATATCAACATTAACATCACGGTTATGATTATCATTATTATTACTACTATTATTAAAGCTCAGAGCTTGGAAAGAGGAAGTGCCTATCTCCGCCTATAGACCTCTGCCCTGCCCAGTCCCTTAGATGCCTTGAGGAAAAGAAGCAGTGGAAAGGAGCCCAGGACTGCGGGTCAGGAGACCTGGGTTCTAATCCCAGCTCTGCAACTTGTCTGCTGTGTGACATTGGGTAAGTCACTACTCTGGACCTCCATTTCCTCGTCAGTAAAATGTGAATTCAATACCTCCATCCCACTTAGACTGCGACTCCCAAGTGGGACAGGGACTGTAACCAACCTGATTAGCTTGTGTCTCCCCCAGTGCTTAGCACAGTGCTAGGCACATAGTAAGCACTTAGCAGGTATCACAATTATTATTACTGTATTCTCGACGTAATGGAGGTTCCTTGAGTGACTCTCCCAAAGGGACTGGTCTCCCTAAAACACCAAACCCAGAGCGGGATCAGCTGTGTCTCCCGGAGACATCGGCGATCGAAGAGACGAACATGTTGGAGTAGGGGAGGGGGATGGATGTGGCATGTGGGGGTCTCCTCGCTGGGGATTTATGTCACTTGGAACGCAGCCTGTCATCCCTGGCTTCAGTAATTAAAGGAAATCCACCAAGTAGGAAGAGGAATTCAGAAAGAAGAGGAAAAATACCAGACAGATGTGTAATTAATTCCCCCCTGGGTCTGGGGGGATGTTTACATGGAATTATCCAAGATAGTATTTAAGATTCAAACTGCCGCTTGCTTGGGGCATCAGGGGGCGGGGGATGGGGGTAGGGGGCGGTACCCAGGTTTGGCATCGGCTGCCGGCTCTCCCTCCCCCTTAGACTGGGAACCCCGTGCGGGATGGGGACCTTGTCCACACTGGCAATCTTGTGTATACCCCAGTGCTTAGCAAGGTGCTTGGCACATAGTAAGCACTACACTTCCATCACAGGGATTACTGTAAGGCTTCAGTGGTAATCGTGCTCTGAGACCACAGGCCCGACTTCCTGCTTGCAGGGAAGGAAGGGTCCTGCTGCCTGTCGAGGGAGGACATGGCTCCAGCTTTGCTGCAGTATGGTCTTGTGGAGCGGGAACATGGTTCACGGGCTCCACACACCCCGGAGCTGCTGTGTGACCTCGGGCAGATTGCCTTACCTTCCCTGGGCCCAGAGGTCCTCATCTGTCTAATGGGGTGTGTGTCGGGGGGTTTAATTCACTGAGCGCTTACAATCAATCGATACTTTGATCCTTGGTAATCACTGACTGTAAGCTCATTGTGGGTAAGGAACATGCCTGCTAATTCTGTAGTATTGTATCCTCTGAAGCACTTAGTACAGTCTTCTACACTTAGTAAGCAGTCATTAAATACCATTGATTGATTGGTTCATTCATTCACTCAATCGTATTTATTGAGCGCTTACTGTGTGCAGAACACTGTACTAAGCGTTTGGAAAGTACAATTCAGCAACAGATAGAGACAATCCCTACCCAACAGTGGGCTCACAGTCTAGAAAGGGGAGACATACAACAAAACAAGTAGGCGGCATCAATAGCATCAAAATAGATAAATAGAACACTTACTGAGTACAAAGCATTGAGGAGAGTATGATAGTAAGTAGACATGATCCCGGCCCTCAAGAAGCTTATAGTCTACTGTGCACAAAGTGCTGTACTGAGCACTGGGGAGAGTCCAGAGTTAGTACATACAATCCCTGCCCTCAAGGAGCTTACAGTCTACTGTGTTCAAAGTGCTGTATTGAGTGCTGGGAAGAGAAGAGTAGAGTCAGTAGACACAATCCCTGCCCTCAATGATCTTACAATCTAGCAGGGGGGAATGAGCATAAATAAATTATGGACAAGAAGAAAGAGGAAAAGGGGATGTGCCTGTGCGTTAGTGTTTCAGGAGTGAGTTGTGTAAGATCTATTCCAATTTTCGGGAGGTGGTGAGTGGCACTGGGTGCAGTGGGTGCCAAAGTGCTAAGCGGCTGTTCGGCAGTTATAAGCTGGGAGGGTTGAGAAATTAACACCTACATTTAAATCACTAAAATGTACCACTTTAAGGAGTAAGTGGAAAGATGCCCTCAGCCAGTGTTATAGTTCCATAATAATATCGATGGCATTGTTTAAGTGCTTACTCCATGCCAACCCTGGGCTAGGCACTAGGGCAAAGACAAGGTAATCAGCCCCTGCACCAAATAGAGTTCACAGTCAGAGGAAGGAAAAGTTGGGATCTTCTCCCCATTTTACAGAGGAGGAAACTGAGGCTCAGAGAGGTTCAGAGACTTGCCCAAGGTCACACAGCACACCTAGGGCACGCCTTAAACTATAACCTGAGTCTCCTAACTCCTGGTCCTGTGCCCTTTCCATTAGGCCACCTGCCTCATGTCGATATTAAGCACTTAGCTCAGTGCTCTGCACACTGTAAGCACACAATAAACACCACTGCTCAATAAATACCACTAAAATATAAACTACTTCTGGGCATGGAATGTGTCTGTGAGTCCTAGAACTGGACTCTCCCAAGCATTTAGTACTGTGCCCTGCAGACAGAAAGTGCTCTGTAAATACAAATGATTGAATAACTGCTTGATTGATTGGTATAGTGTATCTGCAAGAAGAGTGACACAGAACAACTTGTTTAATGCCAAACGGCCTGGTTTCACTGGACCGGTAATAACAACAACAATAATAACAATAATAATAATAATGGTACTTGTTAAGTGCTTACTATGTGCCAAGTACTGTTCTAAGTGCTGGGGTAGATACAAGTTCAGGTTGGACACAGTCTCTGTCCCACATGGGACTCACATTAATTCCCATTTTACAGATGAGGTAACTGAGGCCCCGAGAAGTTAGGTGACTTGCCCAAGGTCACACTTCAGATATGTAGCAGAGCAGGGATTAGAATCTAGGTCCTTCTGACTCCCAGGCCCGTATTCTGTCCAATAAGCCAGCAGCAGGTAGCCCCCTGCCCACCCACCCACCCATCCAGACAGCACCCAAAACAGTACCTTGTGTACAGTAAGTGCTCAATAAATACCAGAGATTGGTGGACTGCCAGCCAGGGAGCCCATGCCATTATCAGAGGTGGGGGACGAGGGGCTGAATGGCCCGGGAGGAGGGGAAGGGCATGAGAGTCTCTGTCCTGGAGCAGTTATAAAGGAATGGAAGTCAGCCAATCCTGGAATGTTAATGGCCAGGGGGTTTAAGTTCTGGGGTGGGGAGGTGGCCCAGGGGGCAGAGCGCAAGGCTAGGAGTCAGGAGACTAGGGTTCCAGTCTTGGCTCTGCCCTGGGCCTGCTTAGCCCCTTGCACTGTGCTAATCCTGGCTCTGCCAATTTACTGCTGTGTGACCTTGAGCAAGTCATTTCACTTTCCTGGGCCACGGCTTCCTCAACTGTAAAATGGGTATTTACTATGTTTTCCCCTCCTAATTTGAGTGTGAGCCCCAAATGTGACAGGCACTGTGTCCAACCTGATTATCTTGTATAAACTCCAGCACTTGGAACAGTAGTTGAAACACTGTTAAGTGTTTAACAAATACCAAAATAATAATGAAAAAACATAACAATAACAATAATAATTAATAATAATAAAAATTAAAATAGTAAATGCGGAAAGAACACCATCATCATTATTACACACTGAGACCAATGCTAGGGGAGTTTACGGGGGTGGATTCGGGAAGGAAGAGAAGAGGAAAGGCACTTTGCGAAAAGGTAATACCCACCTATAGCCACTAGAGGGACGCACCGTGAACTGCTGCCAGTCCAGCTGTCGGGCCATGCCTACAACGCCCCCTGGTGGTCTGAGGAAGCTGGTGCTCCTCCCAGAGTGCCTATCCTTGGGGTGGGTCACTCTAGGAACCAAAAGCATTGGACTGCTTCTTTTTCTTTTCTTTTTTTAAAATGGTACTTGTTAAGCGCTTACTACTGCGAGGCACTGTTTTCCCACTCCCTTCTGCATCTCTCTGACTTGTGCCCTTTATTCACTTTCCCCTGACCCAAACTCCACAGCAGTTATGCACATATCCATAATTTATATATACTAATGTCTGTCTCCCCCCTCTAGACTGTAAGCTTGTTGTGGGCAGTGAATGTGTCTACCAACTCTGTTATATTATTACATTGTACTCTCCAAAACACTTAGTAATAATAATAAGAATGATGGCATTTGTTAAGCGCTTACTATATGCAAAGCACTGTTCTAAGCACTGGGGAGGTTACAAGGTGATCAGGCTGTCCCATGGGGCTCACAGTCTTAATCCCCATTTTACAGATGAGAGAACTGAGGCCCAGAGTAGTTAAGTAACTTGCCCAAAGTCACACAGCTGAAATTGGCGGAGCCGGGGTTTGAACCCATGTCCTCTGACTCCAAAGCCCGGGCTCTTTCCACTGCGCCAGGCTGCTTCTCAATAGTAGTAGCCAAATAGTAGCCAAACACCAATTCCCTGCTCTCAAATCCATGCATCTTCAAAGTTCTTCTGAGATCACAAGTCCTCTCCCCAGCACTCGATGCAGTACATTACAGTGCTCTGCAAACAGGAGGATGTCAGCTCCTCGAGGGCAGGGTAATGTTTACTAACTACTGTCCTCACCCTAGTGCTCAGTACAGCACTCTGCACACATTGGACGAGTGCAGGAATTGTGCCTACTAACTCAACTGTTCTCACTGAAGCATTCATCACAGAGCTCTAAACCCAATAGACTGTAAACTTGTTGTGCTCTCCCAATGGGAATAATCAAAAAGGAGAGGAGATGGGGTTTCCTTTAAGTGCCACCAACTAAAGTTCAGCCGGTCTTAAAGTGTGGGGTGGTTTCTGGAGTGAGGGGAGATGCATGGGCAACAAGAAAGCAGGAGTAGTAGTAGTAGTAGTAGTAGCCGCAAGCTTGTTATGGGCAGAGAGCATGTCTACCAACTCTGTTACATTGTGCAGCTGGCCCGGGGGAAACCAATCCTTTGCTGATTTGTGGCGGGTGATCCCAGACTCGTGGTTCCTGGAGCAAACGAACAAGAACAGGCTTCCTCCCCGGGAATTCTCACTCTTGGCCGGAACAATAATAATAATATTATTAATAATAATAATAATAGTAATTGTGGTATTTGTTAAGCGCTTACTGAGTGCCAGGCACTGTACTAAACGCTGGGGTGGATACAAGCAAATCAGGTTGGACACAGTCCCTGTCCCACATGGGGCTCAGTCTCCCATTCACATCTTCACCTTCTGACCTCTGGTCCGCCCATCTTCCTGGACTTCTGAGATGACACCTCCTCCAGGAGGTCTTCCCTGACTCATTTCTCTTCTCTCCTGCTGGATTTCCCCCCATCCACACACTCACGCACCAACTTATGACTTCCCAACCTATGACTTAAGCTCTCACTCACCTACATCTGAACGTTCCTTCTTCCTCTATTTTAGGTCCTGTCTTCTCTGGTAGATTGTAAACACCTTGAGGCCAGGGTTCATATCTTCTAACTCTTGCCTCTTCCCAGCACTCAGTACAGTGCTCTGCACACAGCAGACTGCCAGCTCCTTGAGTAACGGGATTGTGTCTACTAACTCCACTGAACTCTCCCCAGTTCAGCACGGTGCTCTACACACAGTAGACTGTCAGTCTCTTGAGGGCAGAGATTGTGTCTACTAACTCCATTGAACTCTCCCCAGTGACTCAGAATGGCGCTCTGCACACAGTAGACTATCAGCTCCTTGCAGGCAGGCCCCTATAGAGGTGCCAGGTTGATGCCCTACCCCTAGGTCGGCCAGGCAGACAGTTCATATGAATGGAGCACAGCAAGAACTGGGGGGAGAGCAGAGTGAGAACCAGTGGATGAGAGGGAGTGGGCACCCTGGCAGGAAGCATCAGGGATCACAGCCAGACCGGACTGTCAGGAAGGGACCATGGGGATGGACCAGGACACAGTCCACCAGCCGCAGCGATCAGAACAGCTCAATGAAGAGAGAGAGGCAGGTCAGGGACTGGTTGAGGTCAGGTCTAAGGTCAGGAGTCAGGGGCAGGCAGGGGGGACAACCATACACGAACCCTCTGGCTGTCCGCTCACCCCACCCAACATCGAAGCCACTGTTCGTCGCTGGATCGATCAATTGTCGGTTGCCTGGAGCTGGAAAGAGCAGCAGGGGCAGCTGTCTGAAGAGCTTGTAGGGGGTGATTAGCCAATTACAGCTAATGAGGGTGAGAGGGAGGGAGACAGACTGTCAGAGACAGAGAAGCAGTTAGAGACAGAGAAAGAGAGGGAAAGGGAGAGAGACAATTAGACAGAGAGAGAGCTGGGGAGAGTCACAGAGAGGATGAGGAAGACAGGGAGAAGCAGCAGGGCCTAGTGGATACAGCACGGGCCTGGGAGTCAGAAGGACTTGGGTTCTAATCCTGCTTTTGACACATCTGCTATGTGACCCTGAGCAAGTCAGTTCACTTCTCTGTGCCCCTGCAAATGGGGATTAAGATTGTGAGCCCCATGTGGGACAAGGACAGTGTCCAACCTGATTAGCCTGTATCTTAACCCATCATTTAGTGAAGTTCCTGACATGTAGTAAGCGCTTAACAAATACCATAAAAAAGAGAGAATGGAGGAAAGAAAGGGGCAGGGGGAGAATGGAGAAAGAAGAGGTCGCGGGGGAGAACAGGTTTGACAAACGGGAAATCTGCAGCTGCCAGACTTGAGCCTGTTGATTATGATGCTTCCCCTCAGTGGTAGGCATTGGTGTTGGCGAAGAGCTCGGCCCCATGGCCCGGGGGCTCAGCAATGACAGGCCCCGTGTCTGCTGCTGCCCACAGAACCCTCGGCCAAATTCCCTCCTCCCCTCCGCTCCCCAGGATGCTCTCCCCATAGCCTCATGGCAACCCCCCCCCCCCCCCCCCCCCCGCCGGCTTCCCTCTCCCTCTCCCGCTGGCAGACCCTAAATGAGCTAAAAGCCTCTCTGGGAAGACAGCCGGAGTGAAGAACCCTGGGACTGGGAAATGTGCACTCCCGTTCCTCTCTCCACGGGCTTTCCGACTTAGAAAAACAATTAGGAAGAGGCAGCAGCCCCCACCTCCCCACAACACCCAGCAGCCCCAGAATCCCCAGCAGCCGTTCCCGCAGCAGTTCCAGCAGCAGTGAGGGCAGGAAGGGAAAGGAAAGGGGGGAGTGGGGCTGCCCACCTCATCACTACTCAGAGACCCTTTAATAATTGATGGGCAGATGCCCAGCATGTGTCCCCTGCACCCAGCAGTCGCCCAATAAATAGCCCTGCTGATCAGGTAGCCTGGGGCGCCCAGCTCTGGGCAGCATGGAGATGGCTCTTGGACCAGACTTCAGCTGCCCCTCGGGGACCAGGCATGAGGAGCCTCGACATCCAGTGGATGCAGTGGCTCCTGGGTAAAAACTGGGGAGAAGGAGCCTGAAATCAAGATTCATGGGGAGATGACTACGACTGTGATGTGCCCTGGGGCGGGGAAGGGGGGGGGGCCTGGGCCCTGCACCCCAGGTGGCCTAAGCCCGAAGCCCCCACTCTTCCTCTGAGCTCTTGGCTTTCTCCTCTCACCACCCAAGTGAGAGCTGTGGAAGGGAATTTGACTTGTTGCCATGGAAACCTCTTTCTGTGTTTCTCTTCCTCTGTGTGTGTATGTGTGTGTGTGTTTCTCTCTATCTCCCCCGTGTCTCTCTCTCTCTCCCCCCCCCTTCCCCGCCCCCTCCCAACTTTAATTCTCTGGCCAGCCTTTCCCATCCCCCGGAGCCTGCAGCCAAGAGGCAGAAGGAGGGGCCGGGGGGTTGGGGGCCTGTGGTCAGAACCACCCCTACACACTTCGGGGAACCACTCACAACCCCCGACACCCCAGCCCCAAATCTTGCAGGAGGAGATGAAGCCCCGGCAGAACCCGCTGCCCTCCAACCTGCTGAGAGATGGTGCCAGAAGGAGCTGGACACCCCTCCCTGACCTCAAGGAGCTGACCCTCTTTGGGGGGAGGGAGGAGGCTGTGACGGAGGGTAAGGAGGACCGCAGATGGAAATGAACAGTCAACAAACAGTGTGAATAGGAGGGGGAATCCAGCTACTACCAGTCACTCAGTGGTATTTCCTGAGCACCTACCATGAGCAGAGCGCTATACTGAGCGTGTCCCACAGATCTATCTAGATGAAGCAGCTGAACAATTGGTTGGAGGGTCTGCTGAATGCCTAAATGTGCAGAAGGTCTGGGGTGGGAGTGGTGGGCTGGGAAGGGCTGTGGTGGGTGGGGCCTGGGCAAGGGGCTGGAGCAGTGGGAAATAATCAGGAAAGACGGTCCAGGGGAAAGAACCACGGCCTGGGAGTCAGGAGACTTGGGTTCTAATTCCAGCTCCTCCACCTGCCTGCTGAGTGATCTTGGTCAAGTCACTTAGCTTCTCTGTGCCTCAGGTTCCACATCCCGAAAATGGGATTCAATACCTGTTCTCTTTCCCCTTAGACTGTGAGACCCACATGGGGCAGCAACTGGGTCCGACCTGATGATCTCAGATATACCCCAGCACTCAGTACTGTGTTTTGCACAGAGTGAGTGTTTAATAAATACCGCAATTACAAATTACGAAGGCTTCCCAGAAGAGGTGGGGTTTTAGGAGGGATTAGAAGAGGAGGTGAAATGGAGCTTGGCAGATTTGAAGAGGAAGAAGAGGGAGATCCAGGGCAGGGGAACAGTAGAAGCGAAGGGATCGAGGTGGGACAGTCCAGAGCGAGGAAGGGTGAGGTGGTGATCTGGGAGGAGAAGAGAGGGTGAGCTGGGAAGAGAGAGAACATGAGAGATAACATGAATGATGGGAGAGCAGGGTGGAGGCCCTGGGACCAATGGTCAGGCATTCCCGATAGAAACACATGGGCCAGGAAGAGCAATCTCTCTACCAGACTATTCCACTAGAATCCCTGGACAGGGGCTGGAGGTTGGGGGGCAGGTTGAGGGGCAATGGCGGGGAGCTGGGTGGTCAGAGAGCCAACAGTTGACTGGCACCAGGCCACCACTCTCCCCGTGTACTGCCCCCCGACAGTGGGTTTTGCCTGGATCTGGACTGGGCTTGGCTCAGCACCAAGCACGGGGGGTTTGGAGAAGGATGGGGACACCAGGACCCCACTTCAGAGACCTCTAACTTGGGGAATGGAACACATGATGTGAGGATGCCAGGGGGGAGGGGAGCAGGGCGGGGAGGGGTTTGGGCTCCCATCACCCCCCTCTTCCCACCAATCTCCAAAAGAGATGCTCAAGCCCAGCCCCGAGATGAGAAGCAGTAGGCACAGGATGTTATCGACGAGCATGGAGTGAAACACGGCTGTTGGCTGATTCCAATTTCAGAGAACAGAACAGGGATGTCTGGCGCCAACCGGGGATAAGATCTCTGGGCCTTGTGGAAAGAAAACGTTCCCAAGATGGAGAGGATACAGAGACATTCAGGGACAGAGAGAGACCCAGGAGAATTTAGCAATCATGGAAAGGGAGACATTTCTCCAGATGCCTGGGAGTCAGGACCGATGGGGAGAAATGGAACAGATTTTCTCATTTCAGTCGTGATCGATTCAATTCTGGAAAGTGTCCAAATGTGATGCATCTTCTTTTTAGACTTTCCAAATTATGTGTTATTTAGGGGAGATTAGGGGAAATATTAGGGGAAAAAGTTCAGAATATTAGATGGTCCCTCCCCAGCCTTGAGGGTGGTGATCTATACATCATTCCTCCCAAGAGTCCCAATGTCAGGGATAATAATAATAATATAATAATGACATTTATTAAGCACTTACTATGTGCAAAGCACTGTTCTAAGCGCTGGGGAGTTTACAAGGTGATCAGGTTGTCCCACGCGGGGCTCACAGTCTTAATCCCCATTTTACAGATGAGCTAACTGAGGGCCAGAGAAGTTAAGTGACTTGCCCAAAGTCACACAACCGACAAGTGGCGGAGCCGGAATTTGAACCCATGACCTCTGACTCCAAAGCCCAGGCTCTTTCCACTGAGCCATGCTGCTTCCCTATGTTGGATAGGTCCACAGTGGGTCACTTGGGGAGAGTCAGGAATGGAGAGAGAAGAGTCAGGGGTGTTGGATGATCTGTGCTGGGTCACCAGGGAGAGTCAGGAATAGAGAGGGGACAGTCAGGGGTGTCAGATGGTCCACGCTGGGTCACTGGGGGAGAATCAGGGAGGGTGAGGGGAGAGTCGGGGATGTTGGATGGTCCATGCTGTATCACTGGGGAGAGTCAAGGATGGAGAGGGGAGAGTCAGGGATGTTGCATGGTCTGGGCTGAATCATTGGGGGAGAGTCAGGGAAGGACAGTGCTGGACAATTGTCCAACACCCATGAGTCTCCCTTCTGTATCCCTAGTTCTTCCTCCAGGGAGCAGTGGGTGAAAGGGCTAAGGGCCAGGAGTCAGAAGACTAGGGTTCTAAACCGGGCTTGCCCATGGCTTGCTGGGTGACCTTTGGCAAGTCACTGAACCTCTCTGGATCTCAGTTTCTTCATCAGCAAAATGGGACAAGATCTCCCTATTCTCCCTCCCCCTAGGACTATGAGGTCCATGTAGGACGGGGTGGTGTTCGACCTGATTATCCTCATCTAACCTGGTGATTGGCTCAGAGGAAATGCACAATAGCAGGATGAATTCTAATTTCGACAGCATGTCACTGAGTCACCAGGTGCCCGGTGGGCTCAGAGCACCGTGCTGGGCACACAATGTTGTTCTGGACTTCTGCTGGGTACAGAATGCTCTCCTGGGTGCTTGGGAAACTGCAGTGTGACCTTGGGCAAGTCAATTAACTTCTCTGTGCCCCAGTTCTCTCAGCTGAAAAATGAGGCCTCAATACCTCTTCTCCTTTCTACTTAGACTGTGAGCTCCATGCGGGACCTAATTATCTTCTATCTACCCTAGTGCTTAGCACAGAGCTTAGTGCACAGTAAGTGCTTAAGATATGCCATTTTATTGTTATTATTATTATTATTATTAATACACCAGAAGCAGAGGACACAGTACCTCCCCTCAAGGACCTTACAATCGAATGGGGGAGAGCAGCAGGCCAAATTTGATACTTTCAGTTTATTCCTCCTGCTTTCACTACCTATAATACAAGAGTAGGGAAGAGGCCTCAGATTGGGCCACATCATCTATAGCAACTGCTTTATTGATGTATTTTTACTGTCAGGCTCTTGACTGTGAGCCCACTGTTGGGTAGGGACCGTCTCTATATGTTGCCAACCTGTACTTCCCAAGCGCTTAGTACAGTGCTCTGCACACAGTAAGCACTCAATAAATACAATTGAATGAATGAATGAAAAGGTGGAGACTATTTTTCTGTCAGTCCCCCCGTTAGAGTGGAAACTCCTTGAGAGCAGGAAGCAGGTCTACCGTCTCTATTGTGCTCTTCCATGTGTTTAGTACAGTGCTCTGCACATGGTAAGAGATCAGCAGAAATCACTGATGGGCTGATCCTGCCACTACCCCTTCTACTTCTATACATCCAATCCATCAATCAGTGGTATTTATTGAGCACTTACTGTGTACAGAGCATTGAACTAAGTGCTTGGGAGAGGACAATACATCAGAGTTGAAAGACCTGATCTCTACCCACAGTGAGCTTGTGGGTCCTGTGAGGAGGAACCGACTTCAGCAAACAGCTTCAATCTTCTAGACAGTAAGCTCGTTGTGGATAGGGAATGTGTGCGCTAACTCTGTTGTACTGTTCTCTCCCAAGCACTTATTACAGTGCTCTGCACATGGTAAGCACTCAATAAATACCATTTAGCAAACCCCATGGGCCAGAGGGGAGGGGAGTTGAGTAAGCAACAGCTGCCAGTAAAGGAGCAACATCATAATCTGAACGTTTCCCTGTATGGGGTGAGAAACTTCAGAAAAGGAAGCAAAAAGCGGAAGCCACCCTCCGGCTAGTGGAAGCTAATTGACACTTTCTTTTAAGGGCCGTTAATTAAAACAACATTAAATGCACCGATGTGACCAGCCCCTGGAATCAGCCCTGAGAGCCACAGCAACCTGCCCAAACTTTCTCCCGCAGTAGCTGATTTACGGCATCTATTAAGGCTCCGCGTCCATCACCACCGCCCACTGCTCGCTGTTTGCTTCAGAGGTGAAGAACGCAGTGGGAATGGTCTGGAGGATGGAGGCAGTCCATCTCAGACCCCCAGTTTGCCTGAAGTCAGCAGGGAAGTAGGTGGGGGGCTACCTGGCCACTTTAGGGTCACACAACATTGGGGATAGCCTTGATCCTCTACCATGGATCAGGGTGGAGCCCACCAGCTGCCTAATGGTGGGGTGTGGAGAGGTGGGGGCGGTGGCAGTGTGCTCCAGTGGGGAGAGCACAGAGTCCAGGGACCTAGGTTCTAGTCCCAGCTCTTCCTCTGGCCCGCTGAGTGACCTTGTGCAAGTCACTTAGCCTCTCTGGGCCTCAGTTTCCTTACCTGTAGAATGGAGGTAAGATCCCGGCTTCTCCCAGGCATGCTACCATATTAATGTAAGCACTTATCCTATCCCGCCTTGATTATTGAAGCAGCCTCCTTGCTGACCTCCCTGCTTCCTGTCTCCCCCCACTCCAGTCCACACTCCATTCTGCTGCCCAAATCATTTTCCTTCAAAAACATTCAGACCACATTTCCCTATTCCTCAAGAAACTCCAGTGGCTGCCCATCCACCTCGCATCAAACAAAAACTCCTCACCATTGGCTTTATAGCACTTAATCACCTTGCCACCCTCCTACTTCACCTCACTACTCTCCTACTACAACCCAGCCTGCATACTTCATTCCTCTAATGCTAACCTTCTCACTGTACCTTGATCTCATCTATCTTGTCGCCAACCTCTCACCCACATCATACCTCTAGCCTGGAACACCCTCCCCGCCATAGGTAGATGATTGCTCTCCCCGACTTCAAAACCTTATCGAAGGCATACCTCCTCCAAGAAGCCTTCCCTGACTAAGCCCTCCTCTCCTCTCACTCTCTTCTGCACCACTTACTTGCTCCTTCATTCATCCTCCCTCCCATTCCCACAGCACATATGTATATATCTGTTATTCATTTATTTATTTAAATTAATGTCTGTCTCCCCCGCTAGACTGGGAGCTCGTTGTGGGCAGGAATGTGTCTGTTTGTTGTTATACTGTACTCTCCCAAGTGCTCAGTACAGTGCTTTCCACACAGTAAGTGCTCAATAAATATGATTGAATGAATGAATGAGAGCACTGTCAACAAGCTTTGGAACGACAGAAGGGTGACCCCCACCCTAGGTGCCTCGACTAAGTGATCCCAGAGGGTCCAGGCAACAGTGAGGGCCACGCCATCGCAGGGAACTGTAAGGATGTAGGAGAAGCCCCTCCTGCACACCGCAAACCAAGACCAACCTCGAAAAAGGAGGTTCCTCTGGGTCAGCTGGGAGTCGGAGTGGGGAACAGACTGCCCAGCTGGCAACCATCAGACCCCAGCCAACTGGCGCGGAACGGAAGCTCCAGGAAGGCAGCAATGCCAAGAAGGAGAAACAAAGACAACACTAGGCACAGGGAGTAATAAATGCAACCGTGCATGCAGCCGGGGAATAACTGTCCAGCGTGGAATGAGAGAAGGACTGAGAATTACAGTACCGTCTTGCCAGCCACACCAATCACCACCCATACAATCTCACCATTAGCAATGACACTTTCTTCTCCATAAGGCAGCAAGACAAATACACACACACAGCTTCCCTCCCTCCCTCTCCCCCCACCCCTTCACATCTGCCAGACCATTGCTCTCCCCATCTCTTAAGTCCTTCTTAGATCGCCTCTCCTCCTTCACGAAGTCTTCCCTGACTGATTTCTAGTTTCCCAACCGTCAACCTTCCAGCTGAGCAGCGTAGATGAAGCACAAGAACTGGGAGTCAGAAGAATCTGGGTTCTAATCCCTGCTCTTCTACTTGTCTGCTATGTGACCTTGGGCAAGTCACTTCAGTTCTCTGAGCCTCAGTTACCTCATCTGTAATATGGGGATTAGAGCTGTGAGCCCCATGTGGGACGCGGACTGTGTCTATCCTCTAGTACTTCAGAATTCCCAACTCCCTGTAGCCTTTATGTGGATTCCTACTGCTTCCTCCAACTGGTAGTTGTTTGTATCTCCCCCTGCAGCTAGACTCTCAGCTCCTGGAGGGCAGCGATCGGATCACATCTACCAACTCTACTGTCCTCTCCCCAGCATTCAGTACAGTGCTCTGCACACAGGAAGCTGTAAGCCCCTTGAGGGCAGGGATCGTGTCTACTAACTCCACTGATCCTACTCTGCAGCTACCTCCACTGATTCCAATGTGTGACCTCTCATGGCCTCACTGCATAACGGCCAGAGACGGCCCAAATTCAAACCAGGAAACTATGGAAACACTTCAGAACTCTCCGTTCACATAATTCATTGGTCTGATGTCCATTATCCATGTATATATTTATAAAGACAAGGTGCACCACACTATACTCTAGACAGAGAGGGGATTTTTCCCTCATTTCCCGAGCTTTATCTACTCCAATTTAGTACAGAGGGAAAGGTTTTAACCAATGGTTTTGATTTAAAATGAGAAACTTTTCCAAGGGACAAAAGGACCTGGGGCTGGGGGTGGCGGGGGTGAGAGTGGGAAAACCCTGCTGACTCTGGAAGGGGAAAGCCTATCGTAACCCAGCCCAAGGGTTCCCAGTTTCAAGGACTGCGCCTCCTTGCCATGGGGCTGCTAATTTTCTTGAAAGTTCAGCTATATCTCAAGAGGAGAAAAGCAAGTTCTCAACCTGTTTCCTTCCTCTTTGGGGAAGACAAATTCACCTCACTGCCTTGATGTTGTTGTAGTTGCATTATATCAGAGGGTTACATGCTGGGTGAGATGACACAGCAATCAACCAAGCAACTGAGTCGCAGCAGGCCTAGTAGAGAGAACCCAGGCTTGGGAGTCAGGGGACCTGGGGTCTCCTCCCAGTTTCAGCACCTACATGCTGGGTGACCATGGGCATGTCACTTCACTGCTCTGGGCCTCAATTTCCTCCTCTGTAAAATGGTGTTTCAATATCTGTTCTCCCTCCCCGTTGCACTGTGATCCCCATGTGGGACAGGGGCTATGTCTGACCTGATTTATCTTGTCGCTCGCTCCCCCAGTGCTTAGCACATACTAAGCCTCCTCTAGACTGTACACTCCATATGGGCAGGTAATGCGTCTACCACCTCTGTTGTACTGTATCCTCCCAAGTGCTTAGTACAGTGCTCTGCACACATTAAGCACTCAATAAATACCACTGATTGATAGTAAATGTTCAACGAATACCATTGCAATTATTATCATAGTACCCAGAGGCAGATGGGGCCAGGCATTAAAACATCCAACACAGAAGAGAAAGAGGCACTTCATGACCCAAATCTAGTTCAACCCCACATGTGCCAATGACCTCTGGCCAGGCCATCAGGACTGTGTATGTGACTCTGTTTCTCGGTTGGGAGCAGAAAAAGCGAGACGGTAGTAGGGAGGATGAACAAAATCATTTCTGATTTCCCCAAGTCATCACAGCATTCCAAGAAAAATGGAGACCCTTGTGGCAAGCCTCCCACTAAGTGGCTGGAGATTTAAGAGAGAGGAAGGGGAGGAATCTTGCCTAGAAACTTGCAGGGGGTCAGATAATGGGGTCCATTACATTCTCACCAGGGATTTTCCTCCCAAACCAGCTCGGCTTTAATTTCTGGGGTGCGAGAGGGCAGTGTGCCCAGGGTGGGGAGGTGCTACTAGGTCCTCCCATGTACCGGGCCAGGAAACACAGGTGATGTCACATGTGTTAAATCAATATGCAGTGACACCATTGGCACCATTTGGTATGATGTAGACTAATCCTGGAGGGAGTCCCACTGGGGGACCCCGACCTCACCTCCCATTCCCTCCAGAGCCACTGTGTCCTCTTCTCCCATCTCCCAGGAACACGGGCACCAGGTCTGAGCCATGGCACTCGGAAGAGGGAGCCTGGACTCTGAGAACCGATGGCTCAATGGTTGGAATGAGCCTCTTCCGAGAATGGCCCCTGCTCTCGGTCACCTCACGTACTGAGGAAGCTATCCCCACCCCGGGCTCCCCCACCTCAAGCCCGTCAGACCAAAGTCTTCCCCAAATCCATTCTCCTCCAGGATGCCCTCCATAGCTACCCGCTAACAAAGTTAAAGGCTTGTAAGACAGGGAGGATGGTGGTGCTGTCTACAATGACAGGAAACACAGGGTAGGAGACAGAGTTTGGGTGGGAAGATGAGGAGCTCTGTCTTGGACATGCTAAGCTTGAGATGTAGGTGGGACATCCAAGAAGAGAAGACCTGATGGCCAGAGGAAAAGGGAGACTGCAGAGGAGAGCAAGGGACTGGCCAACTGGACTACCAGATTGTCCCCATAATACAGAACTGGAAGATCGCTGGCCCTAAGGCCATCATTGCTCACCTCCTCCCCACAGCCCCCAGTCAAACCCTGCTCTGTCCAGAGCTGACCAAATTCCCCAGTGGTGGTCGAAGACTCCTCCCTCGGCCAGAAGGATGTACAGTGGGAGAGCCTGTGCCCTCCCTGAGGCGAGGGGAATCTGTCCTCACCCACGAACCGCTGCTCCGCCCCACACTGCTCTGGCCCTGGCCCTTGCCCTGGCCCCAGCCCCCATCATGGAAACAAGACTTGCTCTTCAGTGGTGAGTGTTCTGCAGCCCCTGGCCAGTTAGCAGCAGGCCCAGACCGGGGCTCCCCCAGGTCCCAGCCTCGTGGGAGAGGCTCAGGCCACCACAGCCTCCTCCTTCTCTGCAGCCTCAGGGATGTAATACCGACAGCTCCCACCCCATTCCCTGCCCTGAGCTGCCCCGGGACAGCGCTACCCACCAGGATGTGGGCAGAGCACAAAGGAGCTGGCCCAGGCTGGGAGACCAAAATGACACCGATCTGCTCTTGGGGAGAGGGGGAGCTGCAGAGGCCGAGATCTCCTGTCACCCCCCCCCCCCTTCCAACACAGGACATGGGTCCTGGAAACGAAGCATCGGCCCAGACTTCCTCTCCTGACACCCCAGCCCCTCTCCCTTGGAGCTGACTCCGCCCTCTTCCAGCTCCCCAGACCCCAGGGAGCTCCCCCAACTCCTCCGCTCTGCCCAAAGAGCTCAGTCCCTCCTCAAACACAGCCAAATGAGACTCCTGCCAGCCTCTGGCCATCAGCCACAAAGACACCAATTCTGGACAGAATGAGTGGCCACTGAACACTGGACCAATTTCTTCTGCCCTCAGCTCCCACCCCCAATGCTCCAAATTTGGGGAACAGTCTCCCTAAGTTTGGGGCGAGCCCCCCGACCCTGGGGCCTGAAACATGTGATTCCCAGGCCCCAAGGTGACTCATGGCAGATGCCTGCAAGAAGTCAGATGAACCATTTTGAGTTTCAAGTTTGAGAAAACCTCATTTCCCCATTCTTAACAGGTGCCACTCAGGTGCTACAACAGAGATAATTAAAATTCCATTTATTAGACACTTGCAGTGTGCCGAGCTGTACGTCATCATTAATTAAGACTCGGTCCCTGCCGCACAAGGGGCTCGGGAGGAAGGAGACAGACAGAAGTCAACAAACACCATAAGGGAATGGACTCAATTCAACCATCCGGCGGCCTTGTGGGCAGAGTGTGGGTGGGGACTAGTGACACCTGGGTTCTGCCCCGGGCCCGCTGGGTGACCTGGGGTGAGTCACTGAGCCTGGTTGAGCCCCAGTCTTCTCGTCCATACAATGAGGAGAGGATCCCTGCTATCACTCCCACCTCCCACCTTCTGTGGTGGGGGTGGAGTGGGTGCAAAGGATAGATGGGGGACCTGCAGGCTGGTGGGGAGTGCAGGGTCCAGGGGCTCTGAAGAACCAAGCAGAGGCTTTACCGTGCACTGGGGGCTGACACTGCCACCAGGAGCAGATACTATGCCATTGGGGAAACACCATGCCACCAGGGGCGGACACCGTGCCACCAGGGGCAGACACCGTGCCACCAGGGGCGGACACCGTGCCACCAGGGGCCGATTCCATGCCACTAGGAGCTGCGTGGAAACAGGGAACCTGGTGGGGCACAAGGGATGGGGAAATACAAGGAGCAGGTGGGGATATACAAACCTGGGGGGTACACAGGACAGGGGGCATATGGAGTGGGGAAGGATGAGGGACAGGGGGCACACAGGGTGGGCAGGGATAAACAGGTGAGCATAGATACAGAGGGCTGGGGGTGGGGGTGCATGGGGCGGGGAGGAAAAGGAGGGAGGAGCAGTAGCAGTGAGACTGACACCCCCATGGGTGCACTTGGACCTTGGCTCTGACGGGATTGGGTGGGTGGCGGGAGCAGAGGCTCCCTGCTCAACTGATTTCCACTCCTCCATCAGGATCCCCTGGATGAGTGTCCTGGAACAATCTTCCTAAGACGGGCTGGGGATCAATCAATGAATCAATCAATGGTCTTTACTGAACTCTACGTGCAGGCACTGTACTAAGTTCTTGGGAGAGTACAATATAACAGAATTAGCAGACACATTCTCTGACCACAACGGGCTTATTGTCTAGATGGGGAGACAGACATTAATATGAATAAATAAGTAATTTATAATATATATAACATAATATAAAGGTATGTGCTGTGGGTTTGGGGGTGGAATGAACAGTAAATACCCAAAGGCCACAGATCCAAGTGCAGAAGGGATCATGGAGTCTCTTCCTACCTACCACCGCCCTCCAGGGATCAGACCAGGCTAGGTCTCAGACTCCTGTCCCAGAGAGCTGGACTACCAGGTTTTTGTGGCTTGCCCCAGCTGGGCTGACCATTAGCCCCTGCTGGATGGAACTGTCCCCTAGAACAATAAGGAGAAAAATCAGGGTGCTATTTGTTAGGCACTTTCTATGCGAAAAGCACTGTGATAAACACTGGGGTAGATACTGGATAATCAGATCAGTCCCACAGCACCCGGGGACTTGCAGCTCCCAACTGCCCAGAGAGGGCCTTAATCCCCTCCTATCCCAGCCTGGGCTTCCCTGCTCTGTTAGGGGCTGGGGGATTGCGGGGGGAATGCAGATGAGCAGGAGCGGTTCCAATGCCCTCTGCTTTGGGGGCATAGAAGTGCTGCCACATTGAGGGCAGGACCTCGAGCCCCCAACGGCCTGATTTCTTCCCCTCTGAGAGGACAGGAATTGGAGCAGAATCTCCCTGCAGATGTGGCCTTCACCCAACCCTGCAGGTGTCCCCATGCTCGCGGAAAGAGCTTCGTCCATGTGCACGTGGAACAGCCACAATGTCAATGCCAAGCACACCAGGGGCAAAGCCGCAAAGACAGCCCCGGGCCATAGCACTGCGGGAGAGAAGGTGAGGGAAAAATAGGAGAGGAGAGGGGGAGAGGGCAGAAGAGAAAGAGGAGAGAGCAGAGAGGTGGAGAGCAGGGGTCAGCCAGGAGAAGAGGAGTGCAGAGGACAGCCAGGATGAGAGGGAAGCAAAGGAGAGAGTAGGGAGGAGAGTGGAGGAGATCCAGGAGGAAAGAGGAGAGGAAAGAGAGAGGAGAGAGGGAAGAGAGCAGAGAGAGTGGGGAAAGAATGCAGAGGAGAGAAGAGAGGAGAGGAGGAAGGGCAGGAGATGAGGGAACAGGGAGCAGAGAGAAGGCAGGGGGGAGAGAGAGGGAAAAGAGGAAGAGGAGAGGAGAGAGGAACAAACGGCGATAGGCAATGGAAACAGGGATAGGAGAATGGTAGAGAAACTAAGAGCTAAAAAAGAAGTGAAAGGCAGGACAGTAAAAGGAGAAGAAAGAAGGATGGCGAGGAGATAAGGAGAAGGGAATGAGGGAAAGAGGAGAGGGGGGAGAAGGTGAAAGAAAGCGAGGAGCGCTCTGCTTTCTATGCAACCTTCAGCACTTACTATTCACATGGGGACTAATTTATAAACCCTGCTAGTGTTTATAAACTTTACCACCCTAATGGAAATGAAAACATTAATACAACCAGCGGATTCTTTACTTTCCAGGTTTTAATTAAAATCACAGGCGTTGAGAAGGGCCGGCGTCTTCATGGAATACAAGTCTAATGATGTTCTCTGTGCAGCACAAATCCCTCCGTGTGCAAATCCAGTGCTCTGGCTCTGGGGGTGGAACTGCCAACCCTATGGTAACTGGGATGGCTCTTGCCGAAAATTAGAAAAACAAATTATCCTCCAATTTACTTCCAATAAATAAAGTTGCCAAGTCAGAGCTGGAAAATTAATATGGAGTCAGGGAAGGGAGATTGAAAACACAAGACATCTTTCAAAATTCCGGCAGCAAGGAAAGTTGGTTGGCTGCGGCAGAATGGAAGCTCCTCGTGAGTAGGGAATGCATCATGTCTTGATTTTTTACATCCCCAAGCACTTAGTACAGTGCACCAGACCCAGTGGGCACTCAATAAGGATGATGACACTGCTACTGTAAGACTCCTCTGCATGTACCCCAGGGGTTTCTGACCAAGAATCAGTGGCCCCTGATAGAGCAGGCCTGTGCTGCTTCAGGAGAGAGAATTGGGGGATCGGGTCACCTGGTTCCAGGGATAGGGAGAGCAGGCAGGGCCAGGGCCAGGGAGAGCTGGCCGGGTCGGGGACCAGGGAGAGTCAGTAGGTTTCTAATCCCAGCTCCACCACTTGTTTACAGTATGACCTTGGGCAAGTCACTTAACTTCTCTATGCCTCCATTTCCTCAACTGTAAAATGGGGATTCAATACCTATTCTCCCTTCTACTTAGATGGTGAGCACAACTGGGACAGGGACACTGTCCGACCCAATTAACTACCCCAGTGCTTGACACTCAGTAAGCACTTAAATACCATAAAAAGTATCACAATTATTGTTATATGTGTTTGAAGGAGTGGATTCTAGTGCTCCTAGCTAGTATACCACCACCTGTACTCTCTCATCCCTGTCCGTCACACATGACCTCCTATTCCAACCCAGACAATACACTTCACTCCTCTAATGCCAACATGCTCACGGTACCGCGAGCTCATCAGTCTCACCGCCAACCCCTTGCCCACCTCCCCACTGCCGGCCTGGAACTCCCTCATTCCTTCAAATCCGGGACAGACCACCACTCTCCCCATCATCTTCAAAACCCTCCTAAAATCACACCTCCTCCAGGAGGCCTTCCCTGACTACTCCCTCATTTCCCCTACTCCCTCTCCCTTCTGTGCCATCCTAGTACTTGGATCGGTCCCCTTTAAGCACTTAAATATTCTCCCCAGCCTCAGTCACACAGAACTTAAGTCCATAACCTTTCACTCTGCCACTTCCCCTATCAGTAATTTATTTTAATTCCTGTCTCTCAATGTAGACTGTAAGCTCCTTGATGGCAGGGATCATGTCCACCCACTTAACTGTACTGTACTCTCCCAACTGCTTAGTTCAGAGCTCTGAACACAGTATAATCTTAAAAACTACCTCTGATTGATGCATTCATTCATCCTGATCTATTTAGACAACTCCCGGTTCTCTCCTTGTTCATCCTCCTGCTCCCTCTGTCTGTTTCATAAAAGTGTTATCTGACGGCCTCCCCAAGAGCCCTGCACAAAACAGGCAATAATAACCATAATAACAATAATAATCACAATAATAATAATGATGGCATTTATTAAGCACTTACTATGTGCGAAGCACTGTTCTAAGCACCGAGGAGGTTACAAGGTGATCAAGTTGTCCCAAGGGGGGCTCACAGTCTTAATCCCCATTTTACAGATGAGGTAACTGCGGCACGGAGAAGTTAAGTGACTTGCCCAAAGTCACACAGCTGACAATTGGCAGAGCTGGGATTTGAACTCATGATCTCTGACTCCAAAGCTCGTGCTCTTTCCACTGAGCCACGCTGCTTCTCTAATAGTATTTTTAAGCACTTACTATGTGCCAAACACTGCACTAAGAGTTGGGGTACATACAGTTACAGTTCCTGCCCAACATGGGTAGAGTGGAAGGAGAACAGGTATCGAATCCTCCTTTTACCAACGATGAAACCAAGGTCCAGAGAAGCACAGTGACTTATGCAAGGTCAAGCAGCTGGCAAGTGGCACAGCCAGGACAAGAACCCAGGTCCTCTGGACTCCCAGACCTAGGCTCTTTCCACTGAGCCACACTGCTTCTCAACCAAGTGACCCATTCCCTACCCACAAGGAGCTTCTGCTCAACTGGGGGAGATGGATGCTACAATGTTTACAGACAGGAATAAAACCCAGTCATCGATTGGGCAATCGACAGGGTGAAAAGGGGCAAGGAGGGATTGGGCACATAAACCCCAGCCCCTGTAGCCACGTCCGTCCTTGGCCCACATCTCCTCTGGACCCCCTCCCCTCTCCCTGACACCTTGGGGACCCCTGCCCGGTCCCGACCAGAATTGATTTCCCACCAGCAGCTGGAGCCTGGCCACACCATCTGATTTAATTTTCCCCAGATTTCACACAAGGCCATCAATGGGAGCAGTGTGGTCTGCTGGGGATTGCGCTGGAGAATTACTGAGAGAGAAGCACTGTTCTGAGTGCTTGGGGGCACTGGTATAAGTACTCGGGATAACTGTTCTAAGCACCACAGAGTCAGTAGATACGACCATTGCCCTGGAGGAGCATACCATCTCGCTGGAGGGGACAGATGCTAAAATCAATTACTGACAGCAGGTATGGGGAAAGTCTATTGTACTCTCCCAAGCACTTAGTACAGTGCTCTGCACATACTAATGCTCAATAAATACCATTAATTGATTGCTTGAGTCACTGGACATGCCCTGGGGGCCCCCCCCAACCCCCACTCTGTCACCCCAAGGCCTCAGGAAGCAGTACCTGCTGCATTCCACTCCCAGAATTTGGAAGTCTTTTCTGTCTGGCTGCCAACCCCACTACAAAGGAAACTCCTCGGGACAGGAATGTTCCCAGTACAGTGCCCTCGGGAAGCACTCAGTCCATACCACTGACATCAAGGCTGGAGCCAACCCCTCTGTTACCCCCACCCACCCACTGAGTCACACAAGCACCAGAGGCCAGATGCTGGGGAGGGAGGGGAGCAGTCCCATCACCCCCAGATCTGGGCAGAGAGTGGCAGCCCACAGGGGACAGGGGATGATCTCCTGCCCCTGTAGATTTGGTGAAGCCAGGAGAGGGGAAGGGAAGGAGCATTTCAGCAACCACCTCAGTGATGATGGCTGAACCGCAGACACCAGTGGTGTCAAAGAGCAGAAGAGGGAGATGGAGGAGGAAGATTGGGAAGGGGAAATGGTGGGAGGAGGAGGAGAAGGAGGAAGAAGAGGAGAAGGTGAATGAAGAGGAGAAGCAGAAGGCGGAGCAGGAGGAGGAGGAACAGGGCATCATCCTCTCCCCAAAACTGCTCCGCTCCCCCTCCACATGTCTGCCTCTGCCGCGCTCTAGCTGAAGCTAATCATGGTGATGGATGAGGACAGAAATTCACTTTTCCCCCTGGGCACCCACTTGTGCCGTCTCTAAGCTTATCAGGGGATGCATGTGCTCAATCCGTATGAGGTCCTACGGATAGGGCTGACAGGCCTGCCGAGAAAATCCATCCATTCCTCCATTCATTCACCCAATTGTCTTTCCATTCATCCATCCATCTATCCTTCCACCCATCCTTCCTTTCATCCACCCATCAATCCATCCATCCTCTCCCCATCTATCTATCCATCCTTCCACCCATCCATCTATCCATTAATCCATCCATCCATCCATCGTACTGAATGAACTGCTTACTGATTGTGAGGCACTGTATTAAGCACTGGAGTGGGACCAACAGAAAGAAGATACACATTCCTTGCCATCAAGTAGCTTACAGTCTATTGCAGGGGACAGGCAGAAATTTACTTACAAATACTGTAAATATTCAGTCAGCCCTCCCTCCACACATCTGCCAAGCTAGCTCTCTTCCTCCTTTCAAAGCCCTACTGAGAGCTCACCTCCTCCAGGAGGCCTTCCCAGACTGAGCCCCCTTTTTCCTCTCCTCCTCCCCATCCCCCAACCCTACCGCCTTCCCCTCCCCACAGCACCTGTATATATATTTGTATAGATTTATTACTCTATTTTACTTGTACATATTTACTATTCTATTTATTTTGTTAATGATGTGCATATAGCTTTAATTCTAATTGTTCTGATGATTTTGACACCTGTTTACATGTTTTGTTTTGTTGTCTGTCTCCCCCTTCTAGACTGTGAGCCCATTGTTGGGTAGGGACCACCTCTATATGTTGCCGACTTGTACTTCCCAAGCGCTTAGTACAGTGCTCTGCACACAGTAAGCGCTCAATAAATACGATTGAATGAATGAATGAATGAATTTACTGGGCACCTCATGTGTTCAGAGAACTGTACAGAGCACTGGGCTTAGCTCCAAGAGGCCAGGTCCACATTTTCTGCCTTCAAGGAGCTGACATATTGGTGGGGGCAAGTCCCAGCATGCAGAGGAAGCGAGCAAAGACAGAGGAGGATATCCTTGTGTTTTCTCCAGAGGAACAAGGAGGCCCATTGGTGGAGGGGCAGGGCAGGGAGGGGGTCGTGTCAAAGTTTAAGATTGAGCCTGCCCACCAGGTTAAAGACTGGCAGGATAGAAACCTTTTTTTTTCCCCAGTGATATTTCACTTACTCTGATATTGCATTTACTCTGTGTCAATCAGTGTTCTAACCACTGGGGTAGATATAAACTAATCACACCACAGTCCCTGTCCTACATAGGGTTTACAGTCTAAGAAGGAGGGAGAACAGGTATTGAATCCCCATTTTACAGTTGAGGAAACTAAAGCCCAGAGAAGTTAAGTGACTTGCCCAAAGTCAAACAGCAGGCAAGTGACAGAGCAGGGATTAGAACCAGGTCCTCTGATTCCTTTCAACTAGACCATGTTGCTTCCCTTGTGGAGCTGCCCTTCTGATCCCTATTTCTTGCCTAAATAGCCACATCTCTTCTTCCTCCAGAAAGGAAATTACTAAATTCTCTGTCCTCCTGCCAGATTGTCAGCTCCATGATAGCAGGGATCGAGTCTACTAACTTTTTGTACTCTCCCAGGCACTCAGCACAGTGTTCTGCATACTGTAGACTGTCAGCTCCTTAAAGGCAGGGATCATGTCTACTAATTATTGTCCTCTCCCTAGGGCTCAGCAAAATTCTCTGCACATAGTAGTCTGTCAGCCTCTACAAGGCAGGGACCGCGTTTCCTAACTCTATTGTCCACTCCCCAGCGCTCCACACAGTGCTCTGCACACAGTAGACTGCCAGCTCCTTGCACTTCCCCCCAGCATCAATGCCAAAATGCAGCACACAACTGTGATAAAAACTTCTGTCCCAGGCCTGGCCTTAGTCACCATTTGGCTACCTCTTCTCTGGCCCTGCTGGTCCCCACTCCTCCCCACAGGCTCAGCAGCCACTGAGGGCCTACGGCTCAGGGTGAAGTTGTCCGGACGCTCCTCTAGGAAATGAAATTAGAGTCCTCCTCCCGGCCAGCCTGCCTGGAATCTGACTCCCTCTGGATGCCTCGTGGGGGTCTCATCTCCCCACGCCTAGTCCCTTCTCACTCAAATGTTGCATTAGCCTGTAGGGGCCCAGGCGGCGGGGCTGGAGAGAGCCCAGAAGGGGACATCAGAGCCCTGGGGGACCCTCCACCCACCCTCTGAAGCTGCCTCATGGGAACAGGTGACCCATGGCTCCACAGGCCTTGGGTTTGGGGGATCTGGAGCCTCATGTCAACATCTGGAGTTGTTCTAAAGAGCAAAGACAGCAGCAAGAGCTGAAGGGGACCCCAAGGATCACTGGGGTCTTGGGCTGGGGGAGGAGGTCGGAGGGAGAGAGAGAAAAGGCCATGTGGCCCAGTGAACAGAGCACAGGACTGGGAGACAGGAGATGCGGGTTCTAGTCCCGGCTCTGCCACTGGCCTGCTGTGCCACCTTGGGTTAGTCACACAACTTCTCTGGGCTTCAGTTTCCTCATCTGTAAGATGGGAGTGTTGTCCTTACTCTCCCTCCCTTTTAGACGTGAGTGCCATGTGGGACTGGACCACGTCTAATCAGATGATCTTCCACAAAACCCAGCACTTAGCACAGTGCTTTGCACTTAGTACTCATCATAATTTTACGATTGGCTCAGTTCCCTCTCAATCTGACAGTTTTGTCCTCTGATACCCTAATGTGGGCCTGGAAGAGGAGTCACGCCCAGGGGCCACTCTTCATTGTCCCCACCCTGGTGGAGGCGACCCCTCTCCCACGGGTCCCCCAGGGTTCCTGTGGCAGAAATGAATCTCACACCATGACACCGCTGACTGGGAAGGACCAGCAGAGGCTAGCGTGGCGGGCCGCGGCTCAGCTCCCTGAGGGTCTGGTGCCTGTCCGCTTAGGGTGGCACGTGGTCCAGGAGACCCACCTGCTGCACCTGCTGAATCCAAGGCACCTGCTGCCTCTACCCTGCATCTGCTGGGCCTGCTGAATCCACTGCACCCATGACACTTGCGGTGCCCACGGCATCTGCTACAGCCACTGCATCCACTTCATCCGCCATCCCCACCCCTCCTTGCTGGCTCTTTCCACCTTCCCCCAGCCCCGAGGCCAGAGATGAAATAGTGAGGTCCTGAGCTTGCCTCATTAAATACAGCACATCCTCATGCCACTCTGACCTGGACAGAGGCCAGACTAAGGCGTGATCTGTCAGGGGACCATTAGCCCCAAGACCAGGCAAGGCGGAGGGGAGCAGCATCCAAAATTAATCATCCAACCTTTCCCAAGAGGACCTTGGGAAGAATATTTTGGCACCGTTAACTGGGTGCAAAGTTCCCCCTGTAGACTGCATTTTTCTGACTGCAGTTACTCCCCGGCCCAAGGCAGGTAGAAAAGGAGCCCAGAGGTGTCACTTTTTCAAAAGAGCCTCCAGGGCAGGGCAGGGGACTGGGCAGGACACACCACCTTAAGGACAGCCAGATGGGGGTGGCCTGGGGTACCTCACATATACCTCAATGTGTAAGAAGCAGTGTGGCTCAGTGGAAAGAGTACGGGCTTTGGAGTCAGAGGTCATGGGTTCAAATCCCGACTCTGCCAATTGCCAGCTGTGTGACTTTGGGCAAGTCACTTAATTTCTCTGGGCCTCAGTTACCTCATCTGTAAAATGGGGATTAAGACTGTGAGCCCCCTGTGGGACAACCTGATCATCTTGTAACCTCCCCAGTGCTTAGCACAGTGCTTTGCACATAGTAAGCGCTTAATAAATGCTATCATTATTATTATTACACATCACTCACATGTTGAGATATTAAAATGAGTAAAAATTACCTATACCTTCATGTTCACATCTTGCTCATTCGTTGGGAGACCAGCATTAGTGATATATTACATATATCTCCATGCACATATATTGCTCATATGTCGGGATAATAATAATAATGATAGTATTTGTTAAGCACTTGCAATGCACCAAGCACTGTATTAAGCACTGGGATAGAGGCAAGATCATCAGGTCGAACGCAGTCTCTGTCTTACATAGGGCTCACAGTTTACGGGAGAGGGAGCACAGATATTGTACCCTCATTTTACAGATGAGGCCCAGAAAAGTTAAGTGAGGTGACATAGCAGGCAGGTGGCAGGGGTGGGATTCGAACTGGGGTCCCCTGGCTCCCAGCCCTGTGCTCTGCCCCCCAGATCATCCCGCTCCCTGAGAGCAGAGCATTTTCAACTCTCCAGCAGAGCAATTACTTGGCAGAACAGCTGGGACCCGGCGGCAGAAGACAGGCCAGCCTAGCTGGGGGTGGGCACAGCAATCAGAAACGGGGCGGCTCACTTGGAATGGAGGCTTTGGAAAAATCATGGCCAGTCCTCCCCTATCCCCACTACTACAAGGGGAGAGATTAAAAAAAATGGTGCCAGACACACACACACACACACACACACACACACACACAGAGAGATAAAAATTGCATTGTCATTGGGGGATGCATATTGGGAGAGAGAGGCAGAGAAAGATGGAGGGAAACGGGGAGGGATATGGGAAAAGAGGGAGATGGAGAGAGACTGATGTGGGGAGGGAAAGGGGAAGAAGGAGGAGGGAGGCAAGAAGAGAGGGAGAAGGCAGGGAGGGAATGAGAAGGGGAGGAAGGGGAGGGAGGGAAGGAGACAACAGAGGGAAGGAGGAGAAGGGAGAGGAAAGAAGGAGAAGAGAGATGGAGAGAAGCATGATGCGGAGAGGGACAGGGAGGGTAGGAGGGAAGGAGAGAAGGGGAGGGGGAAAGAGAAGGAGGGATAGTGTAGACCCAAAAGGCTCTTTGCACACAGCAGCAGAAAGCTGCAGGGCTCAGAGCCAGGATGCAGCCCTGCTGATGGGCTATGCAGTGGCAGTGTCGGCAACAGCAGCAGCAGCAGAAACAGAAGCAGCAGCGGAGATGAGTTGCACTGGAACCTCAATGTCCTCACTGGGTGACTAGAAAGCCAAGAAGGAGGAAGAGGACATGGCTTGTTCTCTCTCTGGCCTTTGGGGAATGATCAGCGGATAGGAGAGTCACTGCCACCCGGGAACCTGGGGCATGGAGGAGAGAGATAGAGGAGAGAGAGGAGTGAGAGGAAAGAGAGGAGTGAGAGGAGAGAGAGGAGGGAGGGAGGGAGAGAGAGAGAGAGAGAGAGAGAGAGAGAGAGAGAGAGAGAGAGAGTGTGTGTGTGTGTGCGTGCGTGTGTGTGTGTTCTGAGCTGTAAACGGCTTCAGCTTCAGCACATGGACATATCTACTGTACAACAAGGATGCATCATCATCCACGAGATCCAGAGGATACAAATCTATATGTATATATAAGGGTGTAAAAAGGATGTATACATCAATAAATGTGTGCCCAGAGTATGCATATAGAAATACATGTGTGCCCCCAGTATGCATGTAGAAACACATGTGCCCAGAGTAGCACATGGAAACCTGTGTACATACCAAATGCATAAAGAAACATATGTGTGCCCTTGGTATGTATATTTAAACATACAGCACAAAGTATGTATAGATAAACATCCATATCCATGGAGTACACATCTATAAATATACCTAAGCCTAGGGGGCAAATACAATAAATCAGTGGCACTTACTGAGCACCTACGGAGGGCTAGGCACTGTCCTAAGCACTGGAGGAAGTACAGCAGTAGCAGTGCATTTAGTCCTCTTGACTGGAAGCTCATTGAGGGCACGTAACGTGCTTACCAACTCTTGTTATATTGTACTCTCCCAAGTGCTTAGTATTCTGCACGCAGTACACGCTCAATAAATACCACCGATTGATCCCTGCCTCAAGTTTATTTGCAAATACTACATACAGTATGGGTCGGATATTTGTTAACCACATACTATATGTCAAGAGCTTTACTAAGTGCTGGGACAGATACAAGACAACTGAGCCAGACACAGTTCCTGACGCACATGGGGCTCACAGTCTAAGATGGAGGGAGAACGGATGAGGAAATGGATTTTACAGGTGAGGAAACTGGGATCCAGAAGTGAAGTGACTTACCCAAGGTCACACAGCAGGAAGACAGCAGAGACGGGATGAGAACCCAGGTCCTCCGACTCCCAGGCCTGGGTTCTTTCCATTAGGCCATGCTGCATCCTTTTCACCTGTCTGCCTGTCTCCCCCAAAAGATTATAAGCTCCTTGAGAGCAGGGAATGTTTATTTTGCTTCTGTTGTACTTTCCCAAGCACTTGTACAGTACCTCACCCTCAGTGGGGACTCAATAAATACCACCACCATCATCAGTATGATGACTACTACTGCCACAAGAAGGGGGTCCCTGCCCACAGCGAACTCACAATCTAGTGTCCAACCTACCAGAGGAGTCTAAGTTCACACGCATCGATCAGTTGAGCCGCTGCCCCACCCCCCCCAAGCCAGGGCTAACGCTCCCCAACCCCAGCAGTCTGTGGGGAGGGAATGTGTCTGTTTATTGTTATATTGTACTCTCCCAAGCACTTAGTACAGTGCTGCCTGCAAACAGTGAGTGATCAATAAATACGACTGATTGACTGACTGAGCGACTCCTGCCACTTGTGGGCAGCCTGCCTGGTCCCCACGATCCACAAACAAATGGGGGTTGTCATGCAGGGGGCACCATGGACTGGGTCCTTGCTCGTTCCCTCTCCCACCCTCCGCTGCCCTGCCTCTGCAGAGCCTGAGCAGGATGGGAGTCCTTGGGAGGCCTCACTGGACCCGATCCCAGGATTGCCTAATCTCTTGGACTGCTCCCCTAAAGTGCTCAGGGAGTCAGCTCACAGACCTTCCTGCGGCTTACCAAGATGCAGAGCGATTAACCCCTTGGAATCAGATGTGAAATGCCCCTGCCTGACTCTGTCCATCCTTGCCCACCCCTGCCCCAACCCCAACCCCTCTAAAGACACGCCCGGCCTCTCCAGGCCACAAGTGAGAGGATCTTGGGCAACGGCGAGACCTGGGTTCCAACCCTGGCTCTGCCACTTGCCTGCTGTGGGACCTTGGGCACGTCACTTAACTGTTCTGAGCCTCAGTTTCCCCAGCTGAAAAGCGGGATTCAATCCCTGGTTTCCCTCCCTCTTAGTCTTGTGAGCCCTATGTGAGGCAGGGACTATGTCGGATCTGACTAACTTGTATCTATCCCACCATTTAGGACATTGCTTGGGACATAGTAAGTACTTTACAAACACAGCTGTTATTAATATTACGTTTATTATTACTGTTATTAGAAGTAGTAATAAATCCTGTCCCCTTCAAACTGAATTAAGCCCCACGTCCAGGAAGTGAACGCCCTCACCCTCCCCTGGCCCTGTTTAAATAATTATTAAAACAATTGTGGTATTTGTTAATCTCTTAAATATGCACCAAGCATGGGGGTAGAGACAAGATAATCAGGTGAGACACAGTCCTTGTCCCAGGTGGGGCTCACAGCCTAATGGGGAGAAAGAACAGGTCTTGAATCCCCATTTTACAGAGGAAGAAACTGAGGCCCAAAGAAGTGAAGTGATTTGTCCAAGGTCCCACAGCAGGAAAGTGGCAGAGAACCTAGGTCCCCCACTCCCAGACTCAGGCTCATTCCACTAGGCTGCACTCTTCTGTAAGAAACTCCGCAAGTCTGGGTCACTGTAGAGGATGAAGGGGAGGTAACAGTGCAGGACCAGGAGACTGCCAATCCCTTTCCCCTAAGAAGCGCTGTGGGCCTCTGGGAGTCTCCCAAGGTATCCCTCGGGACACATAGTGTATCCCTCGGGACACATATGACACATAGTAACTGCTTAACAAATACCATAATTATTCTATTTATTTATTTATTTTACTTGTACATATCTATTCTATTTATTTTATTCTGTTAATATGTTTTGTTTTGTTCTCTATCTCCCCTTTCTAGACTGTGAGCCCACTGTTGGGTAGGGACCGTCTCTATATTTTGCCAACTTGTACTTCCCAAGCGCTTAGTACAGTGCTCTGCACAATAAGCGCTCAATAAATATGATTGATTGATTAATTTTATTATTATAATTATTATTAGGCACTGGATCAATACCAATGGTCGAAGGATGGATTGGCTGCCCTAGGTCCCTAGGTCACTCCAAAAAAGGCCAGAGATAGTTCTGCTCCAAACATACCTAGAAAGGGATCACTGTTTGCCTTCATTACTCTGTTTATTTCTTACGAGTCCCATCTGCTCTGTGGTGTGAAGGTAAACTGTGCTGCTCTCCCTGCTAAAGGATCTTCACAAAATAGAAGGCGTCTTTTTTTTTTTTCACCAAAGAATTCATTAATTTTCCCGTTCACACAATGCTTTAATTTGGGCCGTGTGGTATTCCAGTGGGGGCGGGGGCGGGAACATTACAAAGTAGAAAAATTTGGTTCCGCAAAGAACTGCCAGTGTGAAATGATCATGTTTTCTTTCATTCTGCTTTCCTCCTTTGTCAATCAAAGGCAGGAAAGCTCTTTCATGAGCACAAGGAACCAGTGCTGTTGGAATTCAGAAATCATTGAAATGCCATCATGTGGAGATTATAAACTCCTCGAGGGCAGGGAGGGTGTCTTCCAGTGAAAGGAAACAATCAGGGAGTCTGTAGACCTGCTTCAGAGCTGCTGTGTGACCTTAGGCAAGTCACTTCACTTCTGGGGTGGGGGTCTCAGTTTACTCCTCAGTAAAATGGAGACAAAAATGATTCTGAGCCCAGGTGGGACAGGAACAGGGACCAATTCTGATCTCATAATCTTGTATCTGTTGCAGCTATTAGCACCTGGTAAGTCTGCCCTGAGTGACTACTGTGTGCAGAGCACTGTACTGGTGCCTACTTTGTACAGAACACAGTGCTGAGAGCCTACTCTGTACAGAGCTTTGTACTTGATACCCATTGTGTGCAGGGCGCTGTGCTGGGCACCTATTGTGTACACAGTGCTTGGCCTGGGCTGATTGGGGAAAAATAACCACAGTCCCACGGTGTTCCAGGAGAAGGAGGGAAGAAGAGGAAACCCCATCCGCCCACCCAGCAGGACCTGAAAAGCACGGTGGGATGTGCTAATCCAGGTGCCAGGAAGCCCTGCCATTGACAGCAACAGTCTCCAGCCCCAGAGAAAGGAGTGAGGGAACAGGATGAACACTCTCCTCCCTAGACACAGGGGCTGGGGTGGCTGGGGAGGCCGAGGCCGGGCTGGACAGGGGAACAGTGAGGCCCACTGGCCCGGTTCTGCAGGACCAGGACCAAGCCCTCCCGGAAAAACTATGCTGGGGGTGGGTACACGGGTCTGGGGGTGAGCCCACAGGGTGGCTCATCACCAGAAGGGAAACGACACTAAACCCCTGACAGAGTCAGCACTTGCGAACACAGAGGATAGCTGGGCCACTACAGGGGTCTGCATGGAGCAGGAAGATACAGAGACCAAGATGGACTCTCCAATGCCGCTGCCCTTATGATGGAAGGAGGGAACATGAGGGAAGGAAGGCGGCAGGTGTGAGAAAGATACCCTAAAAGGAAGAAGCTGCAGGAGACCACTGGGGGGGCTAGTACAGAGTTTAGTACAGCACTTTGCACACAGTAGAAGCTCAATAAATACCTCTGATAGATTGACTGACTGAGAGACCCTGAATGTCCTGAAGCATTTTAACTGGAGGTAAGAAGCAGCGTGGCCTAGTGGAAAGATCCTAGGCTTGGGAGTCAGAAGACCTGGATTCTCATCCTAGCTCTGCCACTTGCCTGCTGGATGACCTTGAGCAAGTCACTTCAGTTCTCTGGACCTCAGTTTCCTCATTTGTAAAAGGGGAAGTAAGTACCTGTTCTCCCTCCCTCTTAGACTGTGAGCCTCACGTGGAACAGGAACTCTGTCTGGCCTCATATCTACCTCAGTGTTTAGTACAGAACTTAGTATATAGCAAGCGCTTACCAAATACCACAATGACAATAACGATTAATTACTAGTAGAGGGAGAGCCAGCTTAGAGAGCGGCAATGGGCATGTGCTGATGAGGCCAAGGATGAGCCAACTGGCCCTTGGACTGGGCCCAGCAGGAGCACGGAGGGCAGATGTGCGGAGAGGGATGCGAACAAGGAAATACCCCGCCCGCTTTATCGGCACTGGGAACTATGGAGTGCGGGTTGGCTGCGCTATGACATTGGGATTTTCCTGTTCCTGTATTCCACAGTGCCGAGTCCACACAAAGGCAAACCACTGTGGCAAAGACCCCAGCTCCCCAAACTCCCCTCTGGAGCCTCAGAGCTTCAGACTTTGCCCTCCGTGAGGGCCATGAGGGGAGCCCGCCGAGGGGAGCCCAGGCTGAGCCGCTCTTGGGTCCAATTCTCTGACTGTTCCTGTCGATTGAGTTATTTGTGCCTGCCATTTGTACACATTCTTTACTTGTAATTGGAGTAATTTATGCTGCTGTCTTCCCCACTAGACTTGAACCTCCTCGAGGGCAGCGGCCACTTTTTGATTTCTGAATGTGCTCCAGGCACCTAGTCCAAGGCCCTGCACCCAGCAAACACCCAGAATCTGACCTCCAAAAGGGGCCTGAGCCACAGCTGCCCAAGCCTCCTTCGTCCGGTGACCTGCCCAAGATTGATCCTGGTCCCCTGGGCTACTCTGGACCTCTCCAGGGGCTTCCCTCACCCTCCTCACCCTGGGCTTCAAGGCTCTCCATCACCTCGCCCCCTCCTACCTCACCTCCCTTCTCTCCTTCTACAGCCCAGCCCGCACCCTCCGCTCCTCTGCCGCTAATCTCCTCACCGTACCTCGTTCTCGCCTGTCCCGCCATCGACCCCCGGCCCACGTCATCCCCCGGGCCTGGAATGCCCTCCCTCTGCCCATCCGCCAAGCTAGCTCTCTTCCTCCCTTCAAGGCCCTGCTGAGAGCTCACCTCCTCCAAGAGGCCTTCCCAGACTGAGCCCCTTCCTTCCTCTCCCCCTCGTCCCCTTCTCCATCCCCCCATCTTACCTCCTTCCCTTCCCCACAGCACCTGTATATATGTATATATGTTTGTACATATGTATTACTCTATTTATTTATTTATTTTACTTGTACATATCTATTCTATTTATTTTCCTTTGTTAGTATGTTTGGTTTTGTTCTCTGTCTCCCCCTTTTAGACTGTGAGCCCACTGTTGGGTAGGGACTGTCTCTATATGTTGCCAATTTGTACTTCCCAAGCGCTTAGTACAGTGCTCTGCACATAGTAAGCGCTCAATAAATACGATTGATTGATTGATTGATTCCCTGAAATCCGGCAGCCAGAGGGGTAAACAGCGTCACCTCGGCTCTGGGTGGAGAGAGGATGGGCAGGGCAATGTGGCCATCCTCCAGTGGGAAAACAAGACACACCCCCTCATCGTTAAGCTCCGGGGCACTGAGGGGTACAGAGCCGGAGCCATGATTGGCCAGGGCTGGAGCGAGCTTATAGAGCCACAGGAGGAATGACCTTTCCAGACACTGGACAGTAAATCATTCTGTCACAGAGCACCGCTGCCAGCGAGAGGCTCCCGACTCTGATTTGGTCTTGGGACTACCTATGAGGGAGCAGCAAGGGACGGGGGGGGGGGGGGGGGGGGGGGGGGGGGGGGGTAGCGGGGGAAGGGTGAACTCCCACTCAGGTTCCAGCCACTAATCCTCTTTCCAAGGAGGCAGTCCAGAATCAGGGCTGGGTTTCAAAGCAGCAGTGACGAGACCAGAGTCCAGAGCCCAGTCTGGGAGTCCGGAAGCTCAGGTTTGAATGTCAGCTCAGCCGTCAGCCTGCTGTGTAACCTAGGAAAGACACTTAACCTCTCTGGGCCTCCAGTTTACAGGTTTCCTCACCTGTAAACTGCTGATTAGATCCCTATGCCCCACCCCTGATCTCAGACTGTGAGTCGTAGGTGGAACAGGGACCTTGCCCAACCTAATTATTCTGTATCTGAGCACTGATGCAGCTGAGCACAGCACTTAGCACAGGGTAAGCATTTTATAGTTTCCACCATTATGAAGTGTTCCTTAATTTATCAGGCTTTGAGCGCGATTGTGCTAATGAGCCTTGATTTAACCAACACCCAGATTCTCAGCTTCCCCTCGACTCAGATCATGTCTAAACTCCACCTTCCCATCATACGTGGTCTTCGACACTTTGGGAAGGCATCATCGGGCAGAAATGTTTGCATGCTGAAAAAGAGCAGCTGCCCAGCAGGTACCCAGATAAAAAACAACCGAGGAGGCTCCCAAATCCAGTGACTCAGAGCTGGAACATCTTCTTCCCAACTTCCTGCTCCTCCTCTTCACACCAGGTTGGCCCTCTGAGTACCCCTCCCCATCCTTTGTGCCCCTCACAACCCGGGCAAGAGCCCCTGCCCCACAGCAGGCTACGCAATAGAGGGGGTCCCTAATGGGGGATATTCCCAGTCACAGTTCCTCTCTTACTGCCAGGTCAACACTAAGACTCCACCAGAGTCCTGGGGGTGAGTGAGAGAACTGGGGGTGGGGAGGGGGAGAGCGGTGGTGGTAGTGGTAGTAGAAGTAGCTGTAGTAGTAATTGAGAAGTGGTGTGGCCTAATGGAAAGTGCCTGGGCCTAGGAGTCAAAGGTGCCTGAGTCCTAATTCTGGCTCCACCACTTGTCTACTGAATGACCTTCTTCTCTTAACTTTTGTGTACTTCAGTTACCTCATCTGATAATGGGGATTAAATCCTACTGCCACCTACTTAGACAATAAACCCCATGTGGGACAGAGACTGTGTCCAACCTGATTATCTTGTATCTGCCCCAGCACTTAGTAAAGTAAGAGCTAAACGAATCCCAAACCCTGCCCTCTCCCTGACTTTCCTGTCACTGTAGATGGCACTACCATCCTTCCCGTCTAACAAGCCTGCAACCTTGGTGTCATCCTCAACTCTGCTCTCTCGTTCACCCCTCACATCCAATCCGTCACCAAAACCTGCCGGTCTCACCTCCGCAATATCGCCAAGATCCTCCCTTTCCTCTCCATTCAAACCGCTACCTTGCTGGTTCAATCTCTCTTCCTATCCCGACTGGATTACTGCATCAGCCTCCTCTCTGATCCCCCTGTCTCTCCCCACTTCAGTCTATATTTCATGCAGCTGCCCGGATCATCTTTGTGCAGAAACGCTCTGGGCATGCTACACCCCTCCTCAAAAATCTCCAGTGGCTGCCAGTCAACCTACGCATCAAGCAAAAACTCCTCACTCTCGGCTTCAAGACTCTCCATCACCTCGCCCCCTCCTACCTCACCTCCCTTTTCTCCTTCTACAGCCCAGCCGGCACCCTCCACTCCTCTGCCGCTAACCTCCTCACTGTACCTCGTTCCGTCGACTCCTGGTCCACATCCTCCCCCTGGCCTGGAATGCCCTCTCTCCACACATCCGCCAAGCTAGCTCTCTTCCTCCCTTCAGAGCCCTACTGGGAGCTCACCTCCTCCAGGAGGCCTTCCCAGACTGAACCCCCTTTTTCCTCTCCTCCTCCCCATCCCCCTGCCCTACCTCCTTCCCCTTCCCACAGCACCTGTATATATGTTTGTACAGATTTACTACTCTATTTACTTATACATATTTACTATTCTATTTATTGTGTTAATGATGTGCATCCAGCTTTATTTCTGTTTATTCTGATGACTTGACACCTGTCCACATGTTTTGTCTTGTTGTCTGTCTCCCCTTCTAGACTGTGAGCCCGTTGTTGGGTAGGAACCGTCTCTATATGTTGCCAACTTGTACTTCCCAAGCGCTTAGAACAGTGCTCTGCACACAGTAAGCGCTCAATAAATATGATTGAATGAATGAATTAATTAATTAAAAGTAGGAGTAGTAGCAATAGTAGAGGTAGTAGCTGTAGTAGTAATAGCAGTAATAATGGTAGTAGTCGCGACTGTAGTGACTGACTGTTCCCTGGGCTCCGGGACTTCCCCAGAGGAGGGTCTAACTCTGACTTGAACGGGGGTCCAGCTCTAAGACATCTACACAGGCCGGCCCCAGGGCTGGAAAGAGGTTTTCCCGAAGAAAATCCTGAAACTGAATTGGCCTGGTTACAGAGGAGGAGCAGCATGGCCTAGTGGAAAGAGCCCAGAACTGGGAGTCAGGCAGTTTGGGTTCTAATCCTGGCTCCACCTGTTGTGTGACTCATCTATTAAAAGGAGATTCAATACCTGTTCTCCCTCCTGTTTACACTGTGAACCCCATGTGGGACAGGGACAACCTGATTATCTTGTACCTACCCTAGTGCTTAGCACTGAAGGTGGCATTTAACAAATAGCATCACAGTGATCATTATCACTATCACCATTATCAACAGAAATGGAAGACCCATTCCCTGCCCTTCAGGGGTTTACAGTCTCACAGGGGACTTGCAACCACAGCCCTCTGAGAGGCACGGCCCAGCAGCCACAGAGCACAGCTAATATCCAGCTTCAGCTTTTGTGGTAATCAATCAATCAACCACATTTATTGAGCGCTCTCTGTGGGCAGAGCACTGTACCAAGCTCTTGAGAGAGAACACTATAATGAAGTTGATCAACACTGATCAACACAGAGTTGACTCTACCCCCCGCCCCCCACCGGGGGTCCGCACCGATGACTGATGACCTCGGCTCCCGGATCGCTGCGACTCACCCCAGCGGAGAAGACAGGAGGAGGTGGTGGGGGGCTGCCTGCCCCACAATGCGTTGTGAAATCGGGTCTGGTCCGGCTCCCCGTGTCCATGAGGAGGGGGAGGGAGGGGTGAGGGGGAAAGGGGATGGGGAAAGGTCTGTATGATCACTAATAAACCACCTCAATGGTCCTGACCTACTGCGCCCATCTTCATCAATCATATTTATGAAGGAGGGGAGTGTGATGTGTATGTAAGCTCATTGTGGGAGGGGTATGTGTCTGTTTATTGTTGTACTGTACTCTCCCAAACATTTAGTACAGTACTCTGCACACAGTAAGAGCTCAATAAATACAAGTGAATGAACATGTTCCCTGCCCACAAGGAGTTTACAGTCTAGAGGTAAAGGTTGTGGAACTCTGGCTGCTTCCAAGACTCACTTCGCGATCCCAGGTGCATCGTAGGAGACGGCAGATTGTGCCATGAGTGACCGGGCATCAGGACCAGGACCAGGGCGCTGCTATGCCCTGCTCCACTGTGGCACCATCCCACTATAACCAGCAAGGACCACCACCATCCTGCAGGGACCACCATTGCCCTCTGTGCCCTGACCTGCCCCAAATGGGAGGGCTGGCAGCTGGGTGGAGAGGGCCAGGGCCTTCTTAATCCACTCTGGGTCTCTAAGAATTTTGTGGACCCTTTGTCCACACCCTTCCTCCTGCCTGGGGTTCCCTCTCCTCCACTACATCCTGCAGCAGATCACACCTTTCCCCACTTTCACAGTCCCTTTAAGAGCCCAGCTCTTCCAGGAGGCCTTCCCTGACTCACTTCTCATCTCTTCTCCCCATGCCCACCCTCCACCGGCACCTCAGCCCCTCAGAGCCCCCGAAGTACTTGGCTTCTCACACCTTCTGCTCCAACCCTGCAGAACATACCTACCTTTTCTGTAACTAATTTGTTGGTCTCCTCTTCTAGATTGTAAACTTCCATAGGGCAAGGATCCTGTCTATTAACTCTACTGTCCTCTCCCCAGGGCTCAGTACAGTACTCCATGCACAACAGGCTGGCAGCTCCTTGATGGGAAGGATCACATCTACTAACTCTATTGTCCTCTCCCCAGCACTCAGACAGTGCTCTGCACACTATAAGCTGGCAGCTCCTTGAGGGCAGGGACCAAGCCTGATAAATCCATTGTGCACTCCCACCTGCTCGGTCCTGCACTCTAACTGTAGATGCTCAGTAAATGCTCAGTAAATTGGATTGCTTGGTTGATTATTTAAAACAGAACTGCATTTTCTTAGTGTTTAGGGTGTTCAGAAAATGCAATAAACGAGGCCAAGTGTTGCCTTTAATTTCTTCCCCCTCTCCAAGAAAAGTCAATAAGGAAATCCTGGAAAATGATACAAGTGCAATAATAATAATAATAATTTCAAGCCAAAGTGCTTGAGTTCATTTATTTCCATCCACATCACTGCCCAGTCATGTTCCTCCAATCAGCCGAGCTGAGGGACATCCACAGATACCCTCAGTCTCTGGAGGAGAAATGTCAGGAAAGAGTGCAGTAAAAGCTCAACTGGTGGGAAGAGAGAAAAGATGGGAAGTTCCCATCTGGGCGGGACTGATTTAATGCTTAGGAGCCCCGGTGAGAGGAAAGCTTCATGGGTACGGGTGGGAAAAATCACTGGGAAGCCGGCACAGAACAGAGATCGGAGCAGGATGGATCAGCGATACAGCCTTTGGCAAGGGGCACGTTGAAAGCCCTTCACAGCCCAAAGTGCCGGAAAGGGAGAGCTGCCAGCTTTCCCTGAGGAGTCTGGTGCTCTGGACAGGGTAGACAGGGACTGTGAAAATGTGCAGGGAATAGGCGGCCACATTTTTAAGATAAAGTTCTGGGCACCTACGCTGGGATCAAGAATGGACCTTGGGGATTGAGTTATTTAATAATAATATTATTAATAATAACAATAATAATAATAATGGCATTTGTTAAGCACTTACTATGTACAAAGCATGGTTCTAAGTGTTGGGGGGGGATACAAGGTGATCAGGTTGCCCCACGTGGGGCTCACAGTCTTAATCCCCATTTTACAGATGAGGTACCTGAGGCACAGAGAAGTTAAGTGACTTGCCCAAAGTCACACGGCTGACAAGTGGTGGAGCCAGGATTAGAACCCATGAACTCTGGCTCCCAAGCCCATGATCTTTCCACTGAGCCACGCTGCTTCTCTTGTTATTTCTTGGGTGGAGGGCGTGTGGATGGAACCAAGGAACGGAGTCCAGGGTTCATGTCCCAGGTCTGCCCCAGCATGGCCTGACCTATAAGAAGCGGCGTGGACTATTAGATAGAGCACAGACCTGGGAGTCAAAAGGACCTGGTTCTAATCCTGGCACTGCCACTTCTCTGCTATAGGACCTGGGCAAGTCAATTAACTTTTCTGAGCCTGTTATCTCATCTGCAAAATGGGGTTTAAGACTGTGAGCCCCAAGGGGGACACGAACTGTGTCCAAAGTGATTAACTTGTATCTACCCTAGGGCTAAGTATAGGTATAGTGCCTGTCACATAGTAATCTTTTAAGAAATACCATTAAAAAAAAAGTCGGCTCGGCTCGGGGCCTGGCACCTAGGAAGCATCTGTCAAGGAGCAGCCCCGTTCTCGTGGCGATGGTGGTGGAGGCCGGGGCTGGAGGGATGGCAGGCGGGCCCCCTCGCCCCTTCGACCCCTCGCGTCACTTTAAGCTCAACAGATGAGGCTCTGTGTTGGCAGCCGGCATAGCCAGTCCATTCACGGCTCAGTAAAGACTAAGGCTCCCTGCCCCTCCCTCCTCGCCCCTCCTCGTTGCTCGCTCTCTTTAAAAGTGTTGCTATGGAAACATTTGGGTTTTCACCCTCTCAGTTTCCTCCTCCATGTCGCTACCTCCCCCCCAACTCAGAGGCAGGAGGGAGGGACGCCAATCAGTGGTGCTGGGAGCCAACCTCCATTGGGTGGGAAGCTGCCATCCCCACATACACCCCAGGGGAGACACGGCCAGGTGGACCCCCATGCTGGGAACCCCCTGCTGTAGGTTTCCCTTGCCTGGGGTTTGGGCCCTGGAGAGAGGGATCAGATGGGCTTCCCAGGGGGTAGCACCATGAAGGGCGGGCTGGGCCCGCCTTTCCTCTACGTTTCCTCCTCTCCCATTCCGCAGGTCCTCGAGGGAAGCCAAGGGGCACTGGAGCAAGGGGCTGGAAGAAGGGCAGCCATCTTACTTGTAGTACTTGTTAAGCACTTACTATGAGTCAGGCACCGTACTAAGCTCTGGGGTGGATACAAGCAGATGCGATTGGATACAGTCCCTATCCCACATTGAGCTCACATTCTTAATCCCCATTTTACAGATGAGGTAACCGAGGTCCAGGGAAGTGAAGTGACTTGCTCATGATCACACAGCAGACAAGTAGTGGAGCCCAGATTAGAACCCAGGTCCTTCTGATTCCCAGGTCCATGTTCTATCTATTAGGCCACACGGCTTGCCAGTTTCCCAATGCGTGCCCTGCCCTAGTCACCTCTGGCATCTCCCACAGCTTCCCAGAACCCAATCTCTACCTGGACCAGGAGCAAGGGGAGGCAAGGAGAGCAGAACCGTCTGACAGGCCAGAGGTCCACCCTCAGACCACTCTCTCCCACCCACCGATCTACACACCTTGGTTCCAGGGTCATTTGAATCCTACCCTGGGAGGCTCTGTCACTCCCTAGGGGGGGATTGGGGCATCCTAAGTCTCAGGACCCAGGTGACTCACCCCATTAGCCCCCCACCCCCACCCCAGAACCAGCCCTATTCAATTCAATCAATTGTATTTATTGAGTGCTTACTGTGTGCACAACACTGTACTAAGCACTTGGAAAGTACAGTTTGGCAAAAGATAGAGAAAATCCCTACCCAACAACGGGCTCACAGTCTAGAAGGCGGAGACAGACAACAAAACAAAACAATAACATCAAAACAGATAGACTTATAGATATATACACTTCATTGATAAAATAAACAGAATAATAAATGTGCACAAATATACACAAGTGCTGTGGGGCGGAGAAGGGGGTAGAGCAGAGGGAGGGTGTAGGGATGATGGGGAGGAGAGGAGGAGCAGACCTTCCTACGCGGAGGTCTAGAAATAACCAAGACCCCTCCCACCGTCCCCATCTCCCTCCTCCTCAAAAAGAAGCTCCTGATCCCTGACTTGTTCAAGAGTCAGCACCAGCCTGCCTCCCTCTTCTCTACCACTCGTCTCCTGTTCGGCCCCATCCAGGCTCATGCCCAGAGCCCCCTCTTCCCCTACTGCAAGGAGCTGTGAGGGGGAGCCGGAGGCCCTCGAGATGAACCGCTCCCACCTTGACTCAAGGCCTGCTTCTCCTGCCCTTAATAATAATAATAATAATAATAATAATAATAATAATAATAATAATGGCATTTATTAAGCGCTTACTATGTGCAAAGCACTGTTCTAAGCGCTGGGGAGGTTACAAGGTGATCAGGTTGTCCCACGGGGGGCTCACAGTCTTAATCCCCATTTTACAGATGAGGGAACTGAGGCCCAGAGAAGTGAAGTGACTTGCCCAAAGTCACACAGCTGACAATTGGCAGAGCTGGGCCGTCTCCAGCCCCAGGAAGATCCCAGGGTGCGAGGACTCCGATTTCTGCCACAGGTTGTGTCTGTCATGTACCGCATGCTGGGAATTCCCTTAAGCCCCCACCACAGCTTGCCCTCAGAGACCCCAAGCCAAGGGAGGCTGGGAGGCGAGGGATTCCCTCACCCACTGCCTTCCTGCAAGTCTCCCACTAGACAACAGACAGGAAAGTAGCCCCAGTTTCTTGGAAGCAAAGACATAGTAGCCAGTGGCTCTGAGGCAGGGGGCTATGGTCTGACTGACGATTCCAGATGGGGCTAGCGCTGGGGTAGACCTGAGACATTCAGGCCGGCCAGGCACAGTACTTGCCCCACACTGGGACCACCACCTGATGGAGTGCTCTGCACATAGTAAGTGCTCAATAAATACAATTTAATTAATGAATTGAATGAAAGAATGAGAAAGAGGATGGGTATCGAATCTCCATTTGGCACTTGAGGAAACTGAGGCCCAGAAAACTCATGTAACTTGCCCCAGGTGACAAAGTAAGCCGGGTTTAGAACCCAGGTCCTCTGACTCCCAAGTCCAGGCTCTGTCCTCCAGCCCCCACTAACATGTAACAAATACCACAGTGATTACTATCATTATTATTATTATTGTCATAATTAATATTCAACAGGCTATGCTGCCAACGCTTCTCCCCGCAAAGTCAGGTTCCCATCAAGGAGACCATTCCCCCGGATATAACCATCCAATTACCCAATCCAGGAGCAACAGCAAAAACCCCAGACCCGCGAGGGGGTCTCCCACCTACCCACTACCTCCCACACTGCCCAGATGCCTGTCACCTTTGATCAAAGCATTTTGGGGAATGGACACTGTGGGGGGTATGGACACAACAAAGTCGAGGAGCAGACCCCACTTCCCAACCCCCACCCACTGAAACTAACATCACCAAAAGAAGGGAACTTCCACTTATTTTCAATTTCTGAAATATTCTGCATGAAAAACAATGAAAAAACAGAAATAAATTGGATTGTGTTCTCTTCTTGTACAAACAGATCTCCCTCAGTGACATTTATTTTCTGTTCCTTAATGCTTATAAATTGTAATATTCTCTTCCTTCTGACTTGGTATTGCCCATCTTTGAGGGTAATTATGTTATTCCTGCAGTATATTTATTCTTCACACAGCCAATTGCATTTGCTTATCTGACCACTGGTGAATACTGGATATTAAGTGCCCAGAAACAAGGGTAAGAAGCGACTTGGTGTACCTTACTTATGTTCCTATAAGGAATGGATGGGTGGTCTGTGTCCTGAGCCTGCTAGGCCCTTAACAATAATAATAATAATAATAATAATAATAATAATAATAATAATGGTATTTGGTAAGCACTGATTATGTGCCAAGAACTATACTAAATTTTGTATGGTAGGTACAAGATAAATCAGGTTGGAGACAGTCCTTGTCCCAGTCAGAGGGGAGAGAGAACAGTAACAAATCCCCATTGTATAGATGAGGAAATTGAGGTCCAGAGACGTGAAGTCACTTGTCCACCGTAATACAGCAGACCAGGGCCAGGCTTCTCCTTCTCCTGATGGCGGAAAGGCCTTCAGGTTTCAGAGAGGTTTCCACTGTCCCTTCCTCTTTTCTAGTCTCCTCTTCCAATATGTTGAGGTTTTTACGCTGTTCCATCCTCTTTTCTGGTCTCCTCTTCCATCGTGTCCTCCTTCCCCACCCACCTCCTGGGATCTCCCAAGATGCCCTGCTGTGCACCACTAAGAGCACTTTACTTCCTCCCACTCTGCCTCTCTGCTCTCTTCACTCACCTGACTCTCAACCAATTCACCCTACCTTACCTGCCTGCTCTCTTCTCCCACTACATCCCAGCTCACTCTCTCCACTCGCCCTGAGCCACCTTCCAGCTGCCCCTCACTCTCACCTATCTCACCTCTGTCCCCTCGGCCTGGAGCTCCCTCACCCTATCCTCCAGCAGACCCTGGCTCCCCCTGCATTCAATACCCCCAACAGCCCAACTCCTCCAATGTTGCCTTCCCCACTTGGTTCCGAGCATCCTCCAGTCACAAAAACCCACTAGCCAAAGCACTCCTGCAACTTGAGCACTTGTTCACACCTGCCCTGAGCACTGTGCTCCACTTGTAGACCAACTAAAATGAATGTTTAGTTCATTCATTTGCTTGATTTGATTCCCCTAATTGTTTATTCCTCTGTCTGTTTGTCTACCCAGATGGAGTGAGAACTCCTTATGGGTAGGCAATGTGTTGCTTCTCAGCTTGATTTTTTTTGATGCTGTTGTTAGGCACTTACTTTGTGTCAGCCAGTGTTCTAAGAACTGGGGTAGATACAAGCTAATCAGGTTGGACATAGTTCATGTCCCAAATGGGGCTCACACAGTTGTAATCCCCATTTTACAGAAGAGGGAACTGAGGCCCAGAGAAGTAAAGTGACTTGCCCAAGGTCACACGGCAGAAGAGTGGCAGAGTCAGGATTAGAATCCAGGCCCACACACTGCATCCAATGGAAGCTCAATAGATGCTGCTGCTACTTCTGCTGCTGCCCACTCGCTGGTGGCACCTGAAGTCACTTAGGGTCAGAATGTGGTGGGGACCCTGAGCTGTGCCACGGAGTGGGGAAGGGGGCTGGGGGGGGGTAGAAGGAGAGTGGGTGGTCCCCCAATCAATCAGGGCATCAATCCATTAGGCACTCAAACACCTGTGATTGATTGAACAGTTCTGGCGTGAAGGGAAAGGGGATGATGTCTGAGATTGGGAATAATGTACCTCGCACTAAAACAATTTTAAATTTCCATCCATTTCACCCTGAGGCCAACAGGAAGGGACATGGGGGAGAAAGAGGGGATGGGGGGGGGGGGGCGAAAGGGACAGAGAGAGACAGCAAGATGTAGAGATAGACAGAGAGAGAGAGAGAGTGAAAGAGACAGAGAGCCCAGGCCTGGGGGTCAGAGTATCTGGGTCCTAATCCCAATTCTACCACTTGTCTGCTGTGTGACCTTGGACAAGTCACATAATTTCTCTGTACCTCAGTTTCTTCATCTGCAAAATGGGGATTAAATACCCTAAGCCCTCCCCCCTAGACTGTGAGGCCCAGATGGTGCAGGGACTTTGTCTTACCTGATTATATGGTATCTAACCCATCACTTAGTTCAATGCTTAACAAATATAAAAAGAGAGAGTGCAAAAGTAGACTCTCTGTGCCCCTAGTTTCAAGGAACATGGGAAGGGAGCTGCAGTTCAAAAATTAGCCCACAGCAATGCTGTGCAGGCTGGGAGAGGGTGCTGGAAACCTGTCTGAATCTGGGAAATTCCCTGCAGGCAATCCCTGAGCTCTGAGCACTTCTCTATTCTCCCAGAGCACTTCTCTGCTCTCCCCAAGCACTCCTCTCCTCTCCCCCAACTCCAAGGACTCCTCTGCTCTCCCAGGATCAATTCCATAAGTCAAAAATCAGGATTCACACTAGGTCTGGGTTGGGGAGGATGGAAGGTATTTCTTTTGCACATAAATTAGCCATGGCCAGTCCTCAGGGCTTATGAGGGCATCTCCTACCGTCCCCTCTCTGAACTGACTATTTAGTGCATGTTGAAATGGACCCTCTAAAGCCCTAGGGCAAAGGAAGCCAGAAGTATGGGAAGGGGCACATTTCCAGGGTACTGTGAAGGACTGATTTCCTGAAATCCTCAATAATAATAATAGTGGTATTTGTTAAGTGCTTACTATGTGCCAGACACTGTACTAAGCACTGGGGTGGATACAAGCAAGTCAGGGTGGACACCGTCCCTGCCCCAAAATGGGGCTCACAGTCTTAATCCCCATTTTACATATGAGGTAACTGAGGCACAGAGAAGACTTGCCCAGAGTCACACAGCAGACAAATAGGGGAGCTGGGGATTAGAACCCAGGTCTTTCTGACTCTGAGGTTCGTGCTCTATCCACTAGGCCATGCTGCTCTCTCTCTGACTGAACTCTCCTGCAGGAACTTCAAGGTTCTGGGCAAAGGGAGACACACATCCTCTGTTTCTCTAAGGGGCATCCCCGAGCTGTGCCTGCTCTTCTGCTTGCTCAGTTACACCAGGGACAGCCCCCATTCTACAGAACAGGACTGAGGCAGCCAGGGTCATCACCCATTATTCAGAGAAGAAAATTAAGGCAGGTAGTGTCAGCGCCCATTCTACAAAGGAGGAAACAGAGGCCAAGAGAAATGAAATGACTTGTGCAAGGCCAAACAGCAAGCCAGGGGCCAACCTGGCACTCAAACTCAGCTCTCCCCACTCCCAGCTCCATACTCTGTCCACTAGGCTATGCTGCCTTTCCTGGTCAAGGAGCCAATTCTGTGGGGACAATGGAGATCACTGCCCAACCACCCATCCACTCTCCCACCTCTCATGACTCCATCTGAGCTGAGGAAGCCATAGCTTCCACTAACAGATCCAGCACCTGAGGCCATTGGACTCTTGGGGTGGTGAGGGAGAGGGCAGGGAAGGAAGGGACAGAAAAGAGAAGCAGTGTGGCTCAGTGGAAAGAGCCAGGGCTCTGGAGTCAGAGGTCACAGGTTCAAATCCCAGCTCTGCCACTTGTCAGCTGTGGGACTTTGGGCAAGTCACTTCACTTCTCTGGGCCTTAGTTCCCTCATCTGTAAAATGGGGATGAAGACTGTGAGCCCCACGTGGGACAACCTGATAACCTTGTAACCTCCCCAGCGCTTAGAACAGTGCTTTGCACATAGTAAGCACTTAATAAATGCCATCATTATTATTATTATTATTATTATTATTAAAAGGGAGAAAGGCAGTGTTCCCTAGTGGATAGAACTCAAGTCTGGGAGCCAGGAGGGCCTGCAGCGTGACCATCTCTCTGAGCCTCAGTTTTCTCATCTGTAAAATGGGGATGAGAAACCTGCTCTCTTACATCACGGGTGTGAGCCCCAAGGGGGCCAGGGATGGTGTCCGGTCTGATTGTCTTGTATCTGCTGCAGCGTTTAGCCAAGAGTACCTACCCAATCAACCAATGGTATTTACTGAGCATTTACTGACTGCACTGTACAAAGCACTTAGGTACACTAAAAAAAGTGTACAAATATACACACTCCATGTCCAGTGAGCTTATAGTCTAGGGACTACAGTCTAGGTAATAGATCCCACTACAAAATGAAAGCAGAAACAGGGGATCCGTGGGGGCCAGGGGTACTCCCTAGGTCTGGGAGCCAAACCCCACCCCCGCCCTGGCCCTGAGTGCCCAGCACGAGCTGGTGTCTCCCCCATGCCAAAGCAAACACATTTCAGCCTTTTGGCTCCCTCTCTGACCAAGGGGTCTGGAGGGGGAGGGGCTGAGGAAGGGACTCAGAGCCACCCTCTCCCAGTCCCCCTCAGCCCTGCCACCTGCTCCAACCCCAAACCCAGGGTCCCCACCAAATGCACGCCCAGGGGGCGAAGGTGGGGCAAAGGTCAGGTCGAGCAGAGGGCCCACTGGTCCAGGCTGCTGCAGACTGGCAGCCCCGGGGCCGCCCGGGAAGGGATGAATAAAGGCTGCCTTGTGTGGGGCTGGGGGAGGCTGGACCCGGAATACCGAGCAGGGTTGGGGGCAGGGGCTGAGAGTTGGGGGCTGGGGGCCGAGGCCAAGGCTACATGTGACCAGCCAATCCTGTTGCAGTGTCTGAGAACACCGCTGGCCACGGCCTCCACTGAGTGTTGGGGGTGGAGGGAAGCTGTGGAGGGGTGGTGGGCTGCCCTTCTGTCCTTTCTCCATGTCTGAGATCTCTGCTGGGGCCCAGCCTCCCAGAGCCTGCCCCTAGCCTCCTTCACGGACGGTGGTCTCATACAGCAGCTGAGCTCAGCCTCAATGACCTCCTCCACATCCTCCTGGCAGCCAACACTGGCCAGCTTTGGGGTGCAGACTGTGACTCTGGGATGCTCAGAGCCTGGTTCTCTGGCTGACGGGGAACGGGCAGAGGCCTCCTTTGGTCCCAAGGGGATGAGCCCGGGCCACTGGCCAGGAAACCCTTCACCCATTGCCCCTTGTCCTGGCCATCCGGGAGACCGCTGCTGGACTCCAGTGATTGATGTGGGTGGGGTGGGGGAGCAGGACCAGTCTGTCCCCCCACCAGCAGGACCTGTGCGGGACGGCTGCCTTCAGCAGTGGTTACAGCTCGCACTGAGCCATCCACACTCCCTGGCCCGGTCCCTACCCCCGCCGGGCCCACGCCTTTGACAGTAACAACCATGGTGACTCTTACTGTTCTTTCCAGGTGCTAATTTTTGGCCACGTCTATTCCAGCGAGCCTCCTCTTCTATATCAAGTTATAGGGGGCCCATGCATTTCACAGCACAGACTGCAGCTGCCATGTGCAGTGGGGAGAATCTCCCCAAAGGGTTCTAATGGGTTTGTGTAATATTTGTCGAAGCGATATTATCCCGATCATAAATGTTTTCTAATTATTTCCTTAGATTAATGAAAACATGTTATATTAAACACAAAATTTATAAACAGCAATATAAATAAGGAGAAATGAATATGAATAACTTTCCTAGGATGTAAATAATAAATATTAATTCTAACAACCCATTCTGTGCAAATGGTTTTAACCAGGCGCTATTTCCAATACATTTTTAATAGCCGCAACCATTTAGGCAGGCTCTATTTCCAATACATCTCAATGATCTGTTTTGGTCTTTTGTGCTCTTCTCTGTGCCTGACAGTGAGCGTCCTGCCTAGGGCCCACCAACCCACAGACCCCCTCCCTCTGACACAACATTCAGAAAAAGCAAAATGGGTCTGCAGCTGTGTCCCACCGAGTTTCAGGAGGGCATAGAATACTGCCCCTGCCCCATATCTCACATCAGGGGTAGAACTGAGCTGGTTGTAAGTCTCTGCAAAGACCAGACCCACAGTCACCCAGCCATCCTCCTCCTCCTCCTCCTCCTCCTCCTCCTGCGTCTTCTCTCATGTAACTGAACAGCAGGAGTTTGGGAGTGATTTAACAGCCCAAGTCACGTATGGAGACTTTCTCAAGCAGAGGATGATGGTGGAAGTCAGAATGCTGGTGGGGCTGTGTGGGTGATGAACTCAACAGTCTCTTAGCCTGATCAGCATCAACTTGTAATGCACCCAGTTCTCCTAAAACACCCATGCTCATTACACACTCTTTGGATAGAATGCCACAGAACTATAGCTACAGTTAGTTCTTCTATAGCCTGTGTTCTCACAACACATTCTTTGGATACAACACGACAGAAATATAGCTACAGCTAGTTCTTCTATAACACGTGTTCTCATTGCACCTCTTTGACTGAACACAATAGAATGCCAGTTACAGCGAGTTCTCAATGAGCACTCTTTGAAGACAAAACGATAGAACTACAATTAGTTCTTTTTTAGAAATGGCATTTGTTAAGTGCTTACTATGTGTTGGCACTGTTTTAAGCACTGGAGTAGATACAAGATAATAAGGTCGGGCACAGTTCATAGTCCAAATGGGGCTCAGTCAATCCCCATTTTACAGATGAGGTAACTGAAGATCAGAGAAGTGAAGTGACTTACCCAAGGTCACACAGCTGACAAGTGGCCGAGCTGAAGTTAGTTAGAACACAGGTCCTTCTGACTCCCAGTTCTTCTAGAACATGTGTTATCACTGCAGGCTCTTCAAAGAGAAGATGGTAGCACAATTGTTTTTTACACCACATGCTCTTGGTAGAGCATGATAGAACTATGGTCTATTACACTATTAACAAATGCACTTACTGCATACAACACCAGGGAAGGATTAGAGGAGGTTCTTCCCACCATATGGGAGGAATCCACTGAGATCTTCAGGCAAATTCTAGGTCTTCCCTGGAAGTTGGCAAAGTCTGGTTGAATTTTGATTCAGCTTTCACATTTCAGCTGGCTGGCACCCCAGATTCAAAGTGAAGCTGAGAGCTTCAGGAGTGCCCACCCCACCCGTGGCACCAAATCCAGCCAGGATCTTCAGTGCCCACAATAAAACCCCTCATCTCTGCACCGGGCAGGACCGGTGTAGACATTGGCATGGGCAGGAGACCCAAGCAGCTGCTCTGTGTCAGGAAGAAACATGGTGCTATAAGTGGGAAGACATCTTAGGGACTCAAGGAGGCTGAGGGCAGAACGGAGGTGGCAGAAGCAGATCAGACCAACCGGCAACAATCAATCCATCAGTGTAATGTACTGAGCACCCACTGGGTGATGGACCCTGTGGCACCCAGAAATGGAACAACAATCTTAGAACAGAGGCTTTGGAGAGACCGGGACCTTGAGTGGAAGAAATGAGAAACAGCATGGCCTAGGGGAAAAATGCACGGGCCTGGGAAGAGGACCTGGGCTCCAATCCCAGTTGCTTCCTCTGTGACCTCAGGTAAGTCACTTATCTTCTCTGTCCCTCAGTTTCTTCAACTGTAAAATGGGAATTCAATGCCTGTTTTCCCTCCTATTTAGACAGTGAACACCATACGAGGCAGGGACTGTGTCTGACCTAATTTACTTATACCTACCATAGTGCTAAGAACAGTGTTTGACACATAGAAAGAACTTAATACCATCAAAAAAAAGGAGCAGCAGGCCCTATCGATGAAGAGCAGAAGCTCCTTGAGGGCAAGGGGACCACTCCTACTTTTTCATTGAACTTTCCCCAACCACATCAGATAGTGCTGTGAATGCTCAGTAAATATTCAGCCCTGGGCCTGCTGTGTGACTGTGGTAAGTCACTTAACTTCTCTATGCCTCAGTTTCCTCACCTGTAAAATGGGGATGAAATCCCTGTCCTCCCTCTCCGTTAGACTCTGAGCCCCATGTGGGGTGGGAACTTTGTCCAATATGATAATGTTGCATCTACCCAAGCACTCAGTTCAGTGCTTGGCACAGAGTAAGCACTTAAATACCGCAATATTTATTATTAGGAGGGCTCTAACTACACTGTGCAGCAGGGGGCGAGCTCTGCGCACACACAAAGCTGAAGCAACTGTGAGTTGACCAGTGGTTTTTATCTGCCTCAGCCAGATACCCCTGATAAAAATCTCCCCCTCAGCAGGCTGAGATTGGTGAGCGCTAGGATAAGCAGAGACCATTTCCAGCAGGCCCAGAGCAGAGATTAGGCCAGGTTGAAAGTAAAAACCTCCAGTCAACAATAGCCCAATTAGCATCCAAAACAATGAGCTCCAAAGTGTGGTCTGTGACCACAAGCTTAGTCCTTCAATGGACTGGCTCCGGTGACTGCTGGAAAGAGGATAAACAGACTAGGATGAACAAAGCGTCAAAAATTTAGTAGCTTAAATGTGCAGCCTTAGCGCCTAGACAACTACCAGGAAAGTGAGCAACCCCTCACTCAGGGGCAGGGCCTTCCGAAGAACAGTCTGACAGACAGGACTAAGACCGCCAACCTCTCCTACTCAGAAAAGAGTCCAATTTCAAGGATTAGACCTGTGCTAAGGAAGCAGGCTGTCAGCTAAGAAGTCACCAAAATAGCTTTACAGTTTAAAATGAGGTTGACGGAGTAAAATCCTCCGACCTCCAGGAAGCCTTCCCGACTAACCCAACTTCTCCCCACCCTGTTTTCCCACCCTTCTGCGTTGACTATGCTCTAGGGTCTATATTTATTAAGTCTTTGAGGACACTCACCCCACCCTCACGGCACCTTTGTCCATACCCTTATACTCTCCCCTTTCTTTTCTCTGCAATGTGTTTTAATGCCTGCCTACCCCTCTAGACTGTAAAGTCCTTGTGGGGAGGGATCGTGACTATGAAACTCTATTGCACTGTGTTCGTCCAAATGCTTAGTACGTGCTCAGTAAATACCATCGATTGATTGACTGAGGAACTAGCTGGTTGCCCTTTTAATGGTTAGGAAAGGACTACCCCTGACACCTTGACACCCCTGACTCTCCTCTAGTGGCCCAGCACAGACACCATATACTGGAGGACTAAACAGAGTTTCCCATTACGTGAATGAGCCTTGGCCTGACCCCAAAGAGGTCAAGATCAACTAGTGGAAAGCGCCAGGCCTGAGAGACAGACGACCTGGGTTCTAATCTCAGCTCTGCCAACTGGCCTGCTTTATGACCTTGGGCAGGTCACTTCACCTCTATGGGCCTCAGTTTCCTCATCTGTAAAGTGAAGATTAAATCCTAATCCCTGCTGATTATCTCGTATCTACCCTAGTGCTTAGCATATAGTAAACGATTAATAATGCTTAGGGAAGCAGCATGGCCTAATGGACCTGGAAATCAGAGGGCCTGGGTTCTAATCCTGGCTCTGCCTCTTGCTTGCCATGTGATCTTGGGGAAGTCACTTGACTTTCTCTTGGCCCGTTTCCTCAACTGTAAAATGGGATTCACTACCTCTTCTCCTTCCTACTTAAGACTGTGAGCTCCATGTGGGCCAGGGACTCTGCCCAACCTGATTAACTTTTTTTTTAGTGGGATTTATTACGCCCCATGGGCCAGTAACTGTACTAAGCACTGGGGTGGATATAAGCAAATCAGATTGGACACAGTCCTTGTCCCATATGGGGTGCACAATCTTCACTGACTTGTCTCTACCCCAGGGCTTAGAACAATGCCTATCACATAAGTGTTTAAATACCATAAAAACTATTACAATTAATATTAAATGCTTGAAGGAGTGGCTTCTAGTGCTCATGGCTTGCACACCCCCACCTGCCTTTGTCTGTCACATACAATCTCCAACTCCAACCCAGCCCACGCATTTCGCTCCTTTAACACCAACCTCCTCATTGGACCTCAAGCTCATCTATCTCACCACTGACCCATTGTCCACATCCTCCCTCTGCCCTAGGACTCCCTCCCCCTTCGTATCCAACACACTACCACTCTTCCCACCCTCAAAGCCCTCCTAGAAATCAAACCTCATCCAGGAAGCCTTCCCTAATTCCTCATTACTCCCTCTCCCTTCTGCGCTGCCCTTGCACTTGGATCTGTATCTTTTTATGCACTTGATATTCACCCAACCCTCAGCCCCACAGCACTTATGTCCATATCCATAACTTATTTTAATACCTGTCTCCCCATCTAGACTGTAAGCTCTTCCTGAGCAAGGAATAGATCTACCAATTCTGTTGTATTGTACTCCCCCAAGCGCTTGCTACAGTGCTTTGCACACAATAAGAGTAAATGCTTAATAAGTACCATTGGTTGACTGATTTATGAAAAGCAACAACACAGATGAAGGTATGCATAGATGGTTTTATCGTGGTAATTGACATTAATATTCAGCGCAGGTATCACTCCAAGGGAGTGGCCCTCTCCGCAGAAACCTTTCTCTTTAGAAATCCCCCTTACACCATAGGTTGCCTTCATTTTCCCCTCATTTTCACCTCCTCCCTTCTCTCCTTCCCCTGCGGAACATATGGAGTTCCATTATTGGAATACCAGACACAAGGGCCAAGACTGAAGAGAGCAGAGGTCAATCTTGAGACACAACAGCAAATTCTGTCCCTAACCCATTCCAGACCCCCTCCCCGCCATCCTGTCCTGCTGGCTTCCAGGGAGATCCGCCTGCAGGCTCCAGCATGGAATGAATCCACCTAGTAGGATCAGAGAGGGAGAGCGAGAAGGAGAGAGAAAAAGCGTGTGTGTGTGTGTGTGTGTGTACGTATGCATGTATGCACATGAGACAGTTTTTATCATTTTGAGCATTCAAGCCAGTGGAAGAGGCAGTGCCGATGTTGCTGTGGTTTGTGCTATTTACTCAACACCCAAAGGCCGTGTTTGCCCAAGCAAGCCAGGCCAGAGCCGCTGTAATAACCCAGAACGGCTGCGGTCTGTTGACTCGTGGGCGCTTCTCGACTCTGGGGCGGAAGCCCACACCCGGAGGGGCCTGTGTCAGCGAGCTCGCTCAGGCCGCAGACCGTCCGCCTGCCAGCTGTGTTACTGAAATCATGTCTGCCCGCTTCCGGTCAGCCAGCCTCCCCTGCAGGGGGGACAGAATGACTATTTGCTGCTGGTGCTGCCCGGAACCCACCTTGATCCAGGCAGGACAGGGACCCACAGCTTCAGAGGACAGCAGCTTCGCCCCAGACTGAGGCATTACTTGTTTAAGATTTACTGTGTTAAGCGCCAGGGTAGATACATGATAAATATGTCACCGCAAAGTCTCTGTTCCATTCAGAGCTCACAGACTAGTGGGGAAGGGAAACAAGTTCTGAATCTTCATTTTACAGTTGAGGACACTGAGGGCCAGGGAAATGACTTGTCCAAGATCTCCCAGTCGACAAGCGATGGAGCCAGGATTAGAACCCAAGTCCCATGATTCTTTCGGCTAGGCCACTCTGCTTCCAATGCAGAGAACACAGCACAGTCAGCTCAGCCACAGAGCTGTTTCTGGAGAGAACATGGGAGCAGGAAAGAGAGAGGGTTCTTCCAACAACGTGAGTCCGTTTGGTGAGAGCGCCCAGTGGGGTTGGGTGATCAATCCCTCAGGTGGCGGTATTTAATGAGCACTTCCTGTGGGTGGAGTCCCGTCCTGCTGGGCACATGGAAGAATTAAAAAAAACAAAAAACTTAAGGCCCACGCTTCCTGCCCTCAAGGAGCAGCCACCCAGAGCCCCAGCCTGTGTTGGGGAAGAAGCGTTTCCTACTGGTTGCCTGGGGATGGAGGTATGATGTCATCATCACCCCAACACTGCTGGTCATACCAGCATGTGGAAAACATCTCCACCTGATGAGGGGTCCTGTTCTGGACCCAGGAAGATGCCTGGCATGCGGAATGGGGACACCTGTGTGTCAGTCCCATCTCGGCCCGCCGGGGCCATGCCATCGACAGGGACGATTTTCTGCCTGAAGAACCACTTAGAACTTTTCACACAGCCAGTGGCCCGGTGATCACAAAGGCCCCCGAGGCCCCCTCCAACTCCGTGCTCGCTGTGGCCGACCATGAGTCCTGCACCAAAAAACCCTTCCGTGGACACCGGTGCTAGAATCGACTCCTCCGTGCAGGGGCTCCGTCCCACAGCCTCAGACCACGGCTGGTCCCAACCAGAGACTCCAACCTCAGAGAACGGCGGCAATCACGTCTATCCTTCTCCAAGGCCGGGAGGCCCATCTGGGATAAATCAGGAAGCCCCTGCCCCATTTCCCCACTCTTTCCCGCCCCGAGTGGTCCCCACCACCCCGATAATGAACTAGACTTCCCCACTGGTCACAGCCGCTAACACTCAGTGGCCCCCAGGAACACGGCCACCTGCCCGGACTCTGAGATCCTTCCACTCGGGGAAAGAATTTAGATCCCCACGTCAGTGAACACCCAGTCCCCGACCACCACGGCCAGACCCAGCCAGGCCTCCGCGACCCACCCGATGTAGCAGCTCGTAGCCTCCAGGACCGAAACACCTGCTGCATCCCAGAGGGCTCCAGCGGCCGTCAGATCACCCGATCAGAGAAAATATTCGTCGGCGCTGTTTTCTTAACTACCATTCTGGGGCTTATGGCTGGCAAGAGAGAGAACATGAAGTTAATTTCTGTTATTATAGCCTGTACTGCCGAGAAAATTCATACATAAACCATCTTCATTTCTGTCTCATAAACCCCCATGCCTATTCAGGAGTTTATGCCAGTCAAACCAGGCAAGAATAAGAAATGCCTTTATTGACGAGGGGAAAAATACCTATTTCGTAGGCCAGTCGTTTGCGGGTTCTTTTCTTCTCCTAAGCGGCTGTGGGCCGGGGCTGGGATGGAGGCCCAGGGCCCTCAGGACTGCGGCTCAGTGAGTGGGCGTCTCTCCTCCCTGCCTCCGCCCCAAAACCCAGGTCTGACCTCCACTGGAGAATCCAGACTACCCAATCGGACTTCCTGCCCGGGACCCTCGGCCCAAGTAGGGGCTGGTCCGGGTGGTCGGTGTTTGCTGTGGGCTGCTGGGTCTGAGTGACTGTGTTGCCCGGAACATTTCACACTCTGTGGTGGCAGTTGACAGCTGCTCCTGATTCTTTTCCATCCCAGGAAAGTGTCTAGAATGATCAAATTACCCTGCAGAAAGATAACCCAAGGCACAGACAACCCGTCCCATGGACCACTCGCCATGAAGAGCACTGTCAGGGCAGCAGATTCGCCGGTGGCTTCAGTTCCTCTCCTGTGGGGGCCCCTGCCAGGGTTCAGATGCCAAACCTCTCTTCCAATTTCAACTTTCTGCAGGTTGAAACTAACTCAGGTTCCTGCAGCTTCAACAGCCGCCATCAGTCCTGGAGGATGACCGACAAGGTCACGGCACCTGCTGAGCCCCTCAAGGATGAAGAAAAGGGGCTGCCCTGGTCCCTCTAGGCTCCCCCACCAAACCCTCCAGAGCAGCCAGGACCCACCCCAGGTCATCAAAAGACTCATCAGCCTGAGCACCTTCAGGAGAAACGGAGAGAGGCCTCACAGGGAGCCTGCTGCCCTCCGGGGCCAACAGCGGGTTGGAGTGTTCTGGACAGGGCCCTCCTCAGGCAGCCTAGCTGTTGAGGACTTCCTGCATCTCACAAGGGCTTGCTAGCGATCACAGTGGTATTTTCGAGTGGTTGCTTACTCTGCGCCAAGCACTGGGGGAGATACAAAAAAACTAGGTCAGACCCAATACCCCTCCCACACGGGACTTTCACAGTCTAAGGGGGAGGGTGGGGTCATCCCCATCTTACTGATGAGGAACCTGAACACCAGAGAGATAAAATGACTTGCCCAAGGTCACGCAGCAAGATGGTGGCAGAGCCAATACTAAAACCTGGCTCCCCCACTGGACTATGCTGCCCTGCTCCACCCCAAGGCTACAGTACAGAGGCTTTGAGGGCTGCCAGGGGCAGGATGTGGCAGGGAACACAGGTAGCCCCCGGACCCAGCCCGTCACCAAATACATCTGCTCAGGCCAGGCTCCCGTCCAGTAAATGGGCTCAAGTCCCTTCAAAGCCACTCCAGGAGTCCTCCCATCCGGCAGCTCCCCCAGGGCCATCAAGACGATGGGCTGATCATGGCCTCCCCCCAACTCAGAGGGGTGGGGAGGTCCCAGGCGGGAGCTTAGGCTGTGTCTCTGGTCCTCCGAGCACCGTCCAATTAGGCAGGCCGTTGAGTGGAGTCTGCAGTCGCGCTTAAGGACCACTGGGTACCCGAAGTGGTCGGGGTAGTCCTGCCAGCCACAGGATGGCTGTTCTGCCTGACAGAGGAGGAGTCCAGAACTCACCCCCACTATGCAAGCCTTCTCCATCCTTGCACACACACCCAAAGGCATCACTGACAGTCCTAACAAGCAAGTGGTAAGATGATGATGCTTACTTCCCAAGCGTATAGTACAGTGCTCTGCACACAGTAAGCGCTCAATAAATATGATTGAATGAATGAATGACTGAACACCCACTGCAGGCAGAGCACTGGATGCCTCCAGCAGGCAGGGAGCAAGGCTGAGTACCTACATAGGTGCCCTGGAAAATACAATAGAAATCCTAGTTAATATTGCTACTCAAGGAGTTTACAGTCTACTTGTGGAGTCAGACACAAATTTCTAACTAAACCAAGGTGAGAGAGCAAGAGACCAGACATGCAGTATCAGCACAACTGAGAAAATGACACACAAATCACGGAGGAAGGAGAGGTTCTGAGAAGGCTGTCAAGGCAGCCACTTGACTGCTGTGTGACCTTGGCCAAGTCACTTAACTTCTCTGGGCCTCAGTTACCTCACCTGTAAAATGGGGATCAAGACTGGGAGCCTGGGGACTACGTCCAACCTGATCATCTTGTAACTACCCCCAGCACTTAGTATAGTGTCTCCTAGCACACAGTAAGCACTTAAATGCCTTTTTTCTTCTTTCTTTTTTTGTTTAAAAAGGTCCCCGGCTTGAGGTGGGGACCTTTTTTGGAAGACTCCTCAGGAGGCAGGGCGGGTGGGTCCTGGCCAGAGGAGAGGCAGGAATCAGAGGCAGGTGAGGGCAAAGTCTGGGGAAAAGCCTTGAGGCCAGTGGCCAGGATGGAAAACTCCACATATCCTCCAGAGGACCCCAGGTTGGCTTTTTGGGATCACTTAATGATCGATCGATTGACTCAAGAGAGAAAGCATGCCCTGGTGAAGAACCCATAGGGCTGCCAGACAGGAAACTCGGGGTCGAATCTCAGGCTCTGCCACTTGAGCAAGTCACTTAAACCTCTCCTCCTCAATTTTCTCATCTGTCATCTGTACGATTCCTGTTCTCTCTCCCCATTGGAGCATGAGCCTCGCTACCAGCCTGATTATCTTAAATGTACCCTACAGGAGCATCATGGCCTAAGGTCAGAGGACCTGGCTTCTAATCCTGGCTCTGCCACATACGTTGTGTGATCTTGGGCAAATCACTTAACTACTCTGTGCCTCAGTTACCTCATCTGTAAAGTAGGGATTCAATACCTGTTCTACCTCCTACCTAGACTGCAAGCCCTTGTGTGGGACAGGGACTGGGTCTGACCTGATAATCTTATATTCACTCTCCCTCAACCCCACAGCACTTATGTACATATCCATAATTCATTTTTATGAATGTCAGTATCCCCTTCCAAACTGTAAGCTCAAGTCTTTTATAGTATACTCTCCCTAGTGCTGAGTACAATGCACTGCACACAGTAAGAGCTCAAAAATTGACTAATCGATTATCTTTCCCAGCACTTAAGAACAGTGCTTGGCACATAGTAAGCACATAACAAATGCCACTACAAGTATTACCCCAGTGCTTAGTACAGTGCTTGACACATAGTAAGCGCTTGGGCAAATATCACAATTTTTACTATTTCTCATGGCCAGCGTGGGTGCCATGAACGTTGCCTTTTCCTCAGAAGAATGGGAGGTATTGCTATATTCAGAGACCATGAAAAACCCCTGGATCCATTCTGGTGCCCTAGCATGCTAAGCACTGGGCTAGATATTTGAGAATCAGATCAGATCCTGTCCCTGTTCCACACTGGGTCTCCCCACCTGAGAGGGAGCGGGGGCAGGAATTTTATCCCCATTTTACAGATGAGGAAGCGGCGACCCAGAAAGGTCGAGTTTCTTGCCTGAGGTCACCCAGCAGAGCCAGAGCTAGAACCCAGGTCTGCTGACTCCCAGCCCCAGGATCTTCCCAGCAGAGGCCCTTTTACATCGGTCAGTAAAGGAGGCTGATTTTATGGATATTCTTTTGATCCAACCTCGAATGGAATGCTCCATGAAGGCAGGGGGCATACCATGTATCAGGTATTATCCAAGCTCTGCCATTTATCCAGAGAATGAGTGTACCGTACTCTCCCAAGCACTCAGTACAGTCCTATAGACACAGTAAGCACTCAATAAAAGCCACTGATTGACTGTTCTGGACAGGCTAGCGGGGCCCTTCCCCAGGCTCATGCGAAGCAGGGACTGGGTTCTAATTATTTTGAATCTACCTCAGTGCTCAGCACATAGTAAGCACCTAATAAAGAACACCATCAAGGAGCCTGCATCCTCTGTTAGAGTGTAAGCTCCTTGAGAGCTAGGATGTGTCCTCTCTTGGGTCAGAACTTCTCAAACATTTAGTACAGCGCTCTGTTCCCACTGGCCATTCAGTGATGCCACTGCTGCTATTACAACCACTCCTACGAGAGCATGACAGATTGTCAGGCGGAGACCATTACCGCGTCCTGCCTGGACCCCTGAGGAAGGAGCTAATATCTGACCCGATAGCGGGGACAGAGATAAAGCGACAGGAAAATTGTTATTGGCATTCTTTTCCAGCTCACAGCTCCCCAAGAGATCTCTGGGAAGGCACGGTCACCTCCAGCAAACATGGTGGGCAATCACAGTTCCCAATGGCCAAGTAGCCCAGGGAGTCCCAAGGGGTCCCCAGAGTGTCCCAGAGTCCCCCAGGGCAGTCCTCCTGTCCTGGTCCATGGGCTCAGCCACACACAGCAGCATGGCAGGATCCCAGCAATCCCAAATGGTCATTATTCCCAGGGCCTGACACTCCCAGGAGGCCCAAAGTCTCACATGTGATCTGGCAGGGAAGACTCCTCAGGGGCAGATCCACAGATGATCGGGCACGGAGAAAGGTGGCCCTTCTCTGACCTGCTCATCTCCCCCATCCTCACCAAACACTGATCTGAGTGGAAACTCCCCCAATTTTCTTTGGCTTTTTAGACTGAGAGCCCTTTAGGGGCGAAGGACCATGTCGAGTTCTCCCCCAGGGTATTATTTCCTAGACCTTAGTTCAGTTTTGCATATAGTAGGTGCTTACTAAATACTAAGAAAAGGTCTTGCAAAAATGGCAGTATAGCCACCACCTGGATATTTTTCCCAATCTGGTCAGCCCACACAGCAAGAGGTCTTTTGATGTGCCTCAAAACTGTGTCTTTAAAACATTCCTTAAGCTCATGGATCATGTCTACTAACTTTATTGGCCTCTGCCAAGTGCTCAGTACAGTGCTCTCCACACAGTAGACTGTAAGCTGCTAGAGGGCAAGGGATCATGTCTACTAATTCCATTGAACTCTCCCAAGTGTCCAGTACAGCGCTCTGCATACAGTAGACTGTCAGTACCTCAAGGGCAGGGATCATGTCTACTAGCTCTATTGTATTTTCCCAAGCACTCACTACAGTGCTCTGTCCAGAGTAAGTGCTCAAGAAATACTATTAGAGCAGCAATAATATTATTCTATACTAATACTATTAGAGAAGAACTGTACCTGAGCGTGGCTCAGTGGAAAGAGCATGGGCTTTGGAGTCAGAGGTTATGGGTTCGAATCCCAGATCTGCCACGTCTGCTGTGTGACCTTAGGCAAGTCACTTAACTTCTCTAAGCCTCAGTTACCTCATCTGTAAAATGAGGATTAAGACTGTGAGCCCCACGTGGGACAACCTGATCACCTTGTATCCCCCCGGTGTTTAGAACAGTGCTTTGCACACAGTAAGCGCTTAACAAATGCCATCATTATTATTGTTATTATTATTATTATTATTGATTGGTGGATGGAAGATGTGCTCTAAAAAGATATTTGAGGAGTATGTTGCAAGGGTGCCAAGCCTACTAATGAAGTATTCTTCAAATATGTCAAAAAACAGGAATCAGTGAGGATAAGAAGTAAATGGGGATAAAGGGGACAGGGAAGGCTAGGAAAGACACAGCCATCAAGCTCCAAGAACTGATTAATCTGGTCATTAGCAAAGAAGGTGTGAGGGAAGTCCAATAGCCAAATTGATTTTCCCTAGTAGACAGGTCAGGTAAACTGGCCCAAAGAGGAATAACCATGTTCAGCTTTGTTTTCACCCATGATGTGGAAATAGATGTAAATCCTTGCTTCCAGGTGCTCCATACAAGCCTGAGAAACACCCATGGAGAAGTTGTGGAACTCTCTGCCAAGACTGGTGGCCGCTGGAACGGTCGCTGTGGCTGTGCCTTGGACGCTGAGCTCGACAGCCTGAAATTCTGCTCCTTGAGTCTTAGCTACTGGGTGATTTTTGGTTGTATTTTATGTTTTTGTCCTTTAATGTTTTAGTATTTATTTTCTCATTGTTCCCGTGTCTGTCTCCAGTCCCCTCTCCCTTCATACTTATAGATTGTGAGCCCCATGCCCCACTGAGGACTAAGGATCATGTCTAATTCCCACCTGTGCATTCTTTCCCAGTGCTCAGTGCAGTACTCTGCACATAGTAAGCCCTTAATAAACACTATTACAACCACTATTCTTACTTCTGCAAGAGCAAAACCTATTTTTACAAATGGCTCCCTTGCCTTGCACCAGTTCGGTTTTTCTCAGCTAGAGTTCTCCTGGAGTACTTTTTCAAGGTTACATTTGGAATTCCTAACCAAAGGGCTTCCACGGTACTGGCCCTGTCTAATAAGATTTGGGTGCTCTTGCCCCTTCGTCAGCATCAATGCATCAATGGTGGTCTTGTCTCATCCTCATCAATGGTACTTATTGAGCATCTCCCATTGGGTTTCTCTCCTCCCCATCCCCCACATCTGAGAGACACCAGCTGTGCCAAAATCTTACCCAGCCAGTTACAATTCCAACTCACCCATTTTCATTCTGAGGCTTCTAGCAATCGGCCGGAAGCAGCTAGGCATCCAGATATTTTAGCTTTGCTTCTTCTCTGCCAATGTCCACAGCAGCCAATTTCCTCCTTTGACGGGCAGGCTAAGCTGTTCTCCTGGTTTACCTCAAGTGCCCGGTTGGGTTCCGTCCAGTCCCCTCCCCACAACACTCCCCTGCCCCCCCACCCACCCACGCCTGGGAGTTCTGACAATCCAGCCCTCATGTTCCTCTATAATCACCATCTCTATCCCCTGGTCTTTCATCTTAAAAAAATGCTTGCGCTCTTTCCTTATTTACAGGATGCACCGAGTGCTTACTATTTGCCAAGAGCAATGCTAAACGCCGGAGTGGATGAAAAACAATCAGAGCCAACATGGGCCGTCGCACCTGGAGCTCACAATCTACAGGCTCTCATTCCCGTTTTACGGTTGAGGAAACTGAGGCCCAGGGAGAGTAAGTGACTTGCCCAAAGTCACACAGTAGGCCAGGGGCAGAGCCTCCACTAGAACCTGAGTCTCCTGACTCCCAGCCCCATGGTCCACCATGTATCCTACCATCTTAACCCCATTTTACAGATGAGGAGGCTGAGGCTCACAGAGGCGTGGTGACTTGCTCAGGGTCCCCAGGCAGGCCAGAGGTGGAACTGGAATTAGAATCCAGGTCTCCCGACTCTCAACTCGAACCACACCTGCCCCAGAACGTTAAAAAATCCCTAGGGATGAAGTCTTCAGAGTTTGGAGAGGCTCTGTTGGAATGATATGCAAATCCCACTCAAATACATTTTCAGCCCACCCAATGAATGCACACTCTTGCAGTCCCTCGCTCTGATTCACCACCCACCCATTCCATCAATGTTAACCCTTTGGTTGCTCATTCCAGAAACCCAGGTCAGACGGAAAGCTCATTATTTTTGTGGCTGCTCCCATCCCCGTGACACAGCCTGGCTCAAAGGCTCTGGAACCCAGTCACTCCAATTACTCTGGTGGAAAAATGCCAATCTGGGCACTTCGAATCAAGAAGAGAAAACGGAAAACAACCGTTTTCCAAATACGCATTCCCGCCAACTCCCAGAGGCCTGGGGCGGGGGCGGGGGAAACCAGGGGCCAGGCCCAGAGACAGGGCCGTCGGAGGAACCACGGGTGGACAATTAAAACTCACAGGAAAATGTAAAATGAGTCCCAAGGCCCTGAAGATCTATTCCCCAAGTCCACCCACCGACGGTACAAATGACCAAAAGGCAGGGAATCGCTGGGCTGAAACCGCTGCGTCTTCTCATTTATAAATGAAAGGATTGAGGGCTTCAATCACACCGAGAATCCTTTGATTTCTTCTCCCCCATTCTGGGTGCAGAGAAAGCTCTGGTTTCATTTGGATCTTCAATGAAAGGCATAGAAATGATTTTTCAACTGCCCAGGTTTATTTAACAGTATTTTCTCACTAGATTGTGTAGGAACAGCACCGAACAGATGGCATGGAATGAAATCCAGGAAAAAACACGCACCCTTTACCTACCTCTATATATACACACATACACACACACGCGCCGCGCGCACGCTACATGTATTACTCAGGATTCAGACATATCCCGTCAAAATACCCATTTCAGATTGTTCAGGGAATATCCATCTTGCCTCTTTTTGCCGTCCCAGGATTCCCATAAAACCCACAAAGAGTTGGTAGGTGTCATCACAAGCCAACTCTTCTGTTCCAACCGCTCACTCCGCTAAAACTGGGATATTGGAGCTCTATCCACCCTCCACAGCCACCCCTGGTGTCTCCAATGCCCCCCGACACCCATCTCTCCCAAACCCAGCCCATCCAACCCCATCTGCACCCTCGTGCAACTATGCAAATCATTCCCAAACACACAACCTCCCTGTATGCACCATTCTCCAAGCACAGCACATTCACAGAAATATCTCTGTCCCCACAAAGTGATGAATAAACCCAGACTTCCACGTCTCCCATCAGCACAGACAATACTAGGGCTTAATCTGGGGGAGAGGGAGAGGGAAAATTAAGCCTGCAATAACAAAAACCACGCTGTTATTCATAATGATAATTCATAATGATTCCCTCAGTGCCTGCAGAGAGAGGAAGGCAGAGGAGGGGAGAGGCAAAGGCAAGAGCTAGTCTTGTAATCCGCCCCGTGGTCCCCGGCTCCTCTCAAAGCCTCTGCTCAAGGAGAGCAACCCCTCAGCCCGTGGCCATGCGCCAGGCAGGACTGTCTGCTGCTGAGGTCTCGCAGCTGCTCCTGAGACTGGGTGCCATAGACTCTTTAAAGGAACAGTGGTGATTTACTGAGCACCCCCCTGGGGACAGGACACCAGACTGGGCCCTTGGGAAAGCAGGAAAGACCTGTTCCCTACCCCCAAGGAGCTTCCACTCCCATGGAAGTGCTGGTTCCTGCCTCCAGCTTGCCTGCGCTGTTCCTCTTGGCTTGGAGGGGCAGGCTCAGGTTTGGGGCAGATTCTTTCAGAATCTAATTGCTCCCTGCAGGCTAATTAGCTCCTGGGGGAGACACCCCTTAACCTCTGCACGCCATCAGGGTCTCCGTGCCAGTCGGCACATTGCGGGGTACCCTCCCCCTCCAAAGAGTTCCCATACGTACCCCCACTCTGGAGGGAGGCCAGGAAGGAAACTGCCTCATTAGGGGATGATCTTTAAGGAAAAGGATAAGGCAGAAACCAGGTCCTGGTTCCTGCGAACCTGGGGGTCAGCCCGGGCAGACTCCCAGGAGACTCTGGGTTCCATGAGGAACCCATTAGGAAAGGGACGGTTCAAAGAGTAGTCACAGAATATTTACTAAGCACTTACTATGTGCAAAGCACTGTGTGGAGCAGAGGGAGGGATTATCAACAGGCTCAAACTGTCACTAAGTGGAGCCTGGATCCACAGCCCCTTTCTCATTCCCTGCCATTCGCCTTCAATCTGACACAACACTACAATCTAACCATTCCTCACAGCTCGACCAAGGGTGAAAACAGGCACTAAAGGGATGGATGTCAGAAGGCAATCGGGAGCCTCTTGCGCAAGAGGATGGATAATCCAGTGGATAGGAGCCATGAAGGAGTAGCCTTCATTTTTTTTTATGGTATTGGTTAAGCCCTTACTATGTGCCAGGCACTGTACTAAGCCCTGGGTTTAGGGTCTTAATCCCCATTTTACAGATGAGGTAACAGGCACAGAAAAGTTGAGTGACTTGTCAAGGTCACACAGTGGACGAGTGGCGGAGCTGGGACTAGAACCCAAGTCCTTCTAAACAGTCTGCCCTGGACTCCGAATCAATCAATCGTATTTATTGAGCGCTTACTATGTGCAGAGCACATTTGACCTCCGAATGCGAGGTCAAATCCAGTCACTGCCCCAGGGGTCAACACGGGCTGATCATTCTGGGACCACAGGGAGGACCAGTACGTGAATGGCCCATGGGTCACGACAGTGGGCCTCTCGCCATCACGGATGAGATCTTCCCCATGGTGGCGGCAACCTCAAACCCAGAGGGCAGTTATGGTACAGATGGCTCTGGAGTCACCATGGCCGGCTCCCTGGACGTCTTGGCATTCCCTGAGGAAGCAGGCAGCAGGAGCCTGGTCCCCACCATCTGCCCACAAACCCTGGGGGGAGAAGAGAGAGGGAGCCATAGGGAGGGGGCAGCGGCACGGCCACGGGGCCACCCCCAGTCCTCCTCCTACCCATGGTGGGAGAGGGACCCTGGTCCGAGGGTCCGAGAGGAGAGCAGGAGACCCTCCTTTTGCCCCCCCCCCCCCCCCCGCAACCAGCCCCTGGAAAGCAGGAGTCTGACCAACTGGAGAAAGGCGATGGGGAGGGTCACTAACACCAGTTATAACTGAGCAAAATTCAAATGTCCTGCCTGGGCAAATCCAGCTATGACCTGGCCCATGCAACATGCCACCAGGGCCATACAACCCATACCACATCACCAGGATCATGCCCCCCAGGCCACATGAACCAGGCTACACCACCAGGGTCATACAACCCAGGCCATACCACTTCCTCATGGGGAGAGCAAGCCCACCAGGGCCAACTTACCATATATATGCAAAGGGCACCCCAATTCCTTGTCAACAAATATCTCTTGAAAAACAAGAGTGCCCCTCACACCAGAATGTGTTGCGTTCCTTGGTAAGACACACATCCTGATCAACCCCCAGGGAGGATCAGCAAATGGGGTCTTATTCAGCCCCGCCCTATGCTTGCATAAACCCAGTAAATTAGGTGAGTTGGAGAAACATGGAGTTGAGGGAGCAGAACGTGACTAGAGCAGGGGGTGGTGGGAGACCAGGGTGGGATAAGCCCACTGTCCAGAAGTGATCCCAGCACTCCAGGTTACAGAGGCGGCCCTGGCATCCGTGGGCTGGCCAGAAGGAGCTGGCCAGGAGGGGGCTGCCAGGTGTGCCAGTTTGTGCCCTCTTCCCTCCCCTCCTCATGGCTGGGCAGCCCAATACCAAAGTTTGAGTCCCTGCCAGCACAGACCTCTGCTGGCTCCCAGCCAGGGACCCCAGGGACCTAGTGAGTACCCTACCCGTTCTGCCCCGGACCCAGACTGTTGTTATGGCAACAACAGACCCTGCCCTTGGGGCTTCTGCTGCCTAAATGGGCAGTGGAAGGGACACCTTCTGCCAGTGTCAGGATACTGGGGAGGGGGGGGAAAAATGTCTCGGCCAGCATCAGGGTACTGGAGGGGAGATATCGGGGCCAGTATCAGGATGCTGAGGAGAGGGTGAAGAGAGGTCTGAGCCAGTGTCAGGGTGCTTGGTTGGGGGGAGAGAAATGTCTGGGTCAATGACAGGGTGTTGGGGTGGGGGAGGGAATAGGTCTGGACCAGTGTCAGGGTGCTGGGGGGAATGTCTGGACCAGAGTGAAGGTGCCGGGGAGAATGTATGAAAGGCAGCAGCCTAGGATATGGCAGCTCCTGGGCAAGTACCCAGGTACCAGTCACAGCCCAGAACAAGGCTCACTGCCAGAGAACCAGGCTCTAGAACGAGAGCACCCCTAAAGATCCCCACTTTTATCCGAGGAACTGAAAGAGTTGGGAGGCTTTTGAGGCAAGGGGTGGGGGGGAGTTTGGGGAAAAGGGCACAGTGCCCACCAATAGACACCCCCCCACCCCAGACTCCTGGCATTTAAGGAGCAAAATCCAGACCTTTGGTTTTGACCTGAACCGCACACAGCCTGTCACCGTCCTTGGGGTGGTGAGGTATTTACCTGCATCCTTCCTCCCCCCCTCACCGACTACTGGACGGCAAAACCAGAAACCCCCTCTGGCGTCCTGGGTGACCTCCTCCCCTGCCCTCTCATCTCTCCATCCTCCTCCGCCTCTGCTCGGGGGCGGTTGTGCGGAGCAGGGAGTCTGTGCGTCCGTCTGTACGGGCCCGGAGGATGGGTGGGGGGCTGTCAAGGAGCTGTTCGCCTAACCCGAGGGGGAGCACCGCGCACGGGCACGGGGGGCTGCGGGGAGGAGGCGGGCACGGCGGCGGACGGGCGAGGGTGGCACAGCGCACGGGCACGGGGGGCTGCGGGGGCGGGCACACACACACACACACGTGCACCCACACATGAGCCCACTGTTGGGTAGGGACCGTCTCTATATGTTGCCAACTTGTACTTCCCAAGCGCTTAGTACAGTGCTCTGCACACACTAAGCGCTCAATAAATACGATTGATGATGATACGAATGCACACATACACACACACTGACACATGCTCGCGCGCGCGCGCGAGCCGTGTTCGCCGCGGGTGTGATGATGCGCGCCCCCGCCCCCCCGTGCGCGCGCCGCCGGGAGGGGGCGAGCACGGGTTAACCCCTTCGCCTCCCCGCGCCCCCCCACCCCCCAGCACCTGCAAAGCGCTCCGAGCCCCCGCCCGCGGGGCCGGGAGAGGTAAAGTAACAGCCCTGAAAGGCTGGAGGCCTGGGTTCAAATCTCCTCTCTGGTATGATAATTGAAATAAATTGTAAATTCGCAAGAGGGGTTAAAACAGCCCACTTGGAAGGCTGATGTAAAAAAATTCTTTTAGACTGTGAGCCCACTGTTGGGTAGGGACTGTCTCTCTATCATCATCATCAATCGTATTTATTGAGCGCTTAGTATATGCAGAGCACTGTACTAAGCGCTTGGGAAGTACAAATTGGCAACATAGAGAGACAGTCCCTACCCAACAGGGGGCTCACAGTCTAAAAGGGGGAGACAGAGAACAAAACCAAACATACTAACAAAATAAAACAGAATAGATATGTACGAGTAAAATAAATAGAGTAATAAATATGTACAAACATATATACTGTATGTTTTTAGACTGTGAGCCCACTGTTGGGTAGGGACTGTCTCTCTATGTTGCCAATCTGTACTTCCCAAGCGCTTAGTACAGTGCTCTGCACGTAGTAAGCGCTCAATAAACACGATTGATGATATATACGTATATACAGGTTGCCCAATTGGACTTCCCAAGCGCTTAGTGCAGTGCTCTGCACACAGTAAGCGCTCAATCAATACGATTGAGGATGAGAGTGGACGGCCTCCCTTCGGGAGGGGGGGGGGCTTTCCCCGGGTCCGCAGCCCCTCTGCAGCAGGACGGACGGTGAGGGCGATGGGGCGAAGGGATCCCCCCGGAGCCCCGAGCCTCCTGCCGTGCCTTGTCCACTCCCCCCCGCCCCCCAACCGAGGGGAGCTGTCCCCGGCCCTACCTTGCAGGGAGAAGACGGCCAGGAAGACGCCGAGCACGCACAGGCTGTGCAGCCAGTAGGTCCGCATGGCTCCGCCTGGCCCGCTCCCGCCGCTCCGAAGGAAAGGCGGCCGGAGACCGGCCGCAGGGCAGCCTCGCCGTCCCCCTGCTCCCGCTCGCTCCTTCCCTCGCCCGCCGCCCGCAGCTCCGACTCAATGCGACTGTCCTTCGCCGAGCGGCGCCTTATAGCGCGGAGCCGAGCCCACCGCGCTCCCGGCCGCCCCCTAGCGGGCCGCGGGCCTCGCGCCGCGCCGACTGCGCCTGCGCGCCCGCTCTTGCGGGTGCACGCGAGCCCCGGCCTGGATGGCCGCCTTCACTCACTCAGTCAATCAATCAATCAATCGAATTTATCGAGCGCTTGCTGTGTGCAGAGCGCTGTACTAAGCGCTTGGGAAGTCCAAGTCGGCAACGTAGAGAGACAGCCCCTACCCAACAGTGGGCTCGCAGTCTAAAAGGGGGAGACAGAGAACAAAACCAAACATACCAACAAAATAAAATAAATAGAATAGATAGGTACAAGTAAAATAAATAAATAGAGTAATGAATATGTACATACATATATACAAATCTTGGAATCCATCCATTCATTCATTCAGTCGTATTTATTGAGTGCTTACTGTGTGCAGAGCACTGTACTAAGCGCTTGGGAAGTACAAGTCGGCAACATATAGAGACAGTCCCTACCCAACAGTGGGTTCGCAGTCTAAAAGGGGGAGACAGAGAACAAAACCAAACATACTAACAAAATAAAATAAATAGAATAGATATGTACAAGTAAAATAAATAAATAGAGTAATAAATATGTACAAACATATATACATATATACAAATCTTGGAATCCATCCGTTCATTCATTCGTTCACTCAAAGCAGCGTGGCTCAGTGGAAAAAGCCCGGGCTTTGGAGTCAGAGGTTGTGGGTTCGAATCCCACTCTGCCAATTGTCAGCTGTGTGACTTTGGGCAAGTCACTTAACTTCTCTGGGCCTCAGTTTCCTCATCTGTAAAATGGGGATGAAGACTGTGAGCCCCCTAGGGGACAACCTGATCACCTTGTAACCTCCCCAGCGCTTAGAACAGTGCTTTGCACATAGTAAGCACTTAATAAATGCCATTATTATTATTATTATATTATTATTATTACTAAGCGCTTGGGAAGTCCAAGTTGGCAACATATAGAAACAGTCCCTACCCAACAGTGGGCTCACAGTCTAAAATGGGGAGACAGAGAACAAAACCAAACATACCAACAAAATAAAATAAATAGAATAGATATGTACAAGTAAAATAAATAAATAGAGTAATAAATATGTACATACATATACACAAATCTTGAAATCCATCCATTCATTCATTCACTCGTATTTATTGAGCACTTACTGTGTGCAGAGCGCTGTACTAAGCGCTTGGGAAGTCCAAGTCGGCAACACAGACAGTCCCTACCCAACAGTGGGCTCACAGTCTAAAAAGGGGACACAGAGAACAAAACCAAACGTGCCAACAAAATAAAATAAATAGAATAGATATGTACATGCAAAATAAATAAATAGAGTAATAAATATGTACAAACATATATACATATATACAAATCTTGGAATCCATCCATTCATTCATTCATTCATTCATTCAATTGTATTTATTGAGCACTTACTGTGTGCAGAAGCGCTGTACTAAGCACTTGGGAAGTCCAAGTCGGCAACAAAAAGAGACAGTCCCTACCCAACAGTGGGCTCACAATCTAAAAGGGGGAGACAGAGAACAAAACCAAACATACTAACAAAATAAAATAAATAGAATAGATATGTACAAGTAAAATAGATAAATAAATAAACAGAGTAATAAATATGTACAAACATATATACAAATCTTGGAATCCATCCATTCATTCGTTCAGTCACTCAAAGCAGCGTGGCTCAGTGGAAAAAGCCCAGGCTTTGGAGTCAGAGGTTGTGGGTTCGAATCCCAGCTCTGCCAATTGTCAGCTGTGTGACTTTGGGCAAGTCACTTCACTTCTCTGGGCCTCAGTTCCCTCATCTGTAAAATGGGGATGAAGACTGTGAGCCCCCTAGGGGACAACCTGATCACCTTGTAACCTCCCCAGCGCTTAGAACAGTGCTTTGCACATAGTAAGCACTTAATAAATGCCATTATTATTATTATTATTATTATTATTATTATATTATTATTACTAAGCACTTGGGAAGTCCAAGTTGGCAACATATAGAGACAGTCCCTACCCAACAGTGGGCTCACAGTCTAAAAGGGGGAGACAGAACAAAACCAAACATACCAACAAAATAAAATAAATAGAATAGATATGTACAAGTAAAATAAATAAATAGAGTAATAAATATGTACATACATATATACAAATCTTGGAATCCATCCATTCATTCATTCAGTCGTATTTATTGAGCGCTTACTGTGTGCAGAGCACTGTACTAAGCGCTTGGGAAGTACAAGTCGGTAACATAGACAATCCCTACCCAACAGTGGGCTCACAGTCTAAAAGGGGGAGACAGAGAACAAAACCAAATGTGCCAACAAAATAAAATAAATAGAATAGATATGTACATGCAAAATAAATAAATAAATAGAGTAATAAATATGTACAAACATATATACATATATACAAATCTTGGAATCCATCCGTTCATTCATTCGTTCACTCAAAGCAGCGTGGCTCAGTGGAAAAAGCCCGGGCTTTGGAGTCAGAGGTTGTGGGTTCGAATCCCAGCTCTGCCAATAGTCAGCTGTGTGACTTTGGGCAAGTCACTTCACTTCTCTGGGCCTCAGTTTCCTCATCTGTAAAATGGGGGTGAAGACTGTGAGCCCCCTAGGGGACAACCTGATCACCTTGTAACCTCCCCAGCGCTTAGAACAGTGCTTTGCACATAGTAAGCACTTAATAAATGCCATTATTATTATTATTATTATATTATTATTATTATTACTAAGCGCTTGGGAAGTCCAAGTTGGCAACATATAGAGACAGTCCCTACCCAACAGTGGGCTCACAGTCTAGAAGGGGGAGACAGAGAACAAAACCAAACATACCAACAAAATAAAATAAACAGAATAGATGTGTACAAGTAAAATAAATAAATAGAGTAATAAATATGTACATACATATATACAAATCTTGGAATCCATCCATTCATTCATTCAGTCGTATTTATTGAGCGCTTACTGTGTGCAGAGCGCTGTACTAAGCTCTTGGGAAGTACAAGTTGGCAACATAGACAATCCCTACCCAACAGTGGGCTCACAGTCTAAAAGGGGAGACAGAGAACAAAACCAAACGTGCCAACAAAATAAAATAAATAGAATAGATATGTACATGCAAAATAAATAAATAGAGTAATAAATATGTACAAACATATATACATATATACAAATCTTGGAATCCATCCATTCATTCATTCATTCATTCATTCAATTGTATTTATTGAGCACTTACTGTGTGCAGAGAGCTGTACTAAGCATTTGGGAAGTCCAAGTTGGCAACATAGAGAGACAGTCCCTCCCCAACAGTGGGCTCACAGTCTAAAAGGGAGAGACAGAGAACAAAACCAAACGTGCTAACAAAATAAAATAAATAGAATAGATAGGTACAAGTAAAATAAATAAATTAATAGAGTAATAAATATGTACAAACATATATACATATATACAAATCTTGGAATCCATCCATTCATTCATTCGTTCACTCAAAGCAGCGTGGTTCAGTGGAAAAAGCCCGGGCTTTGGAGTCAGAGGTTGTGGGTTCGAATCCCAGCTCTGCCAATTGTCAGCTGTGTGACTTTGGGCAAGTCACTTCACTTCTCTGGGCCTCAGTTCCCTCATCTGTAAAATGGGGATTAAGACTGTGAACCCCCTTTGGGACAACTTTATCACCTTGTAACCTCCCCAGCGCTTAGAACAGTGCTTTGCACATAGTAAGCACTTAATAAATGTCATTATTATTATTATTATTATTATTATTATTATTATTATTGAGCACTTACTGTGTGCAGAGCGCTGTACTAAGCACTTGGGAAGTCCAAGTTGGCAACATAGAGAGACAGTCCCTACCCAACAGTGGGCTCACAGTCTAAAAGGGGGAGACAGAGAATAAAACCAAACATACCAACAAAATAAAATAAATAGAATAGATAGGTACAAGTAAAATAAATAAATAGAGTAATAAATATGTACAAACATATATACATATATACAAATCTTGGAATCCATCCATTCATGCATTCATTCAATCGTATTTATTGAGCGCTTACTGTGTGCAGAGCACTGTACTAAGCAGTTGGGAAGTACAAGTCGGCAACATATAGAGACAGTCCCTACCCAACAGTGGGGTCACAGTCTAAAAGGGGGAGACAAAGAACAAAACCAAACATACTAACAAAATAAAATAAATAGAATAGATATGTACAAGTAAAATAAATAAATAAATAGAGTAATAATCGCATTTATGGGGCGCTTACTGTGTACAGGGCACTGTAGTAATAATTAGGGTACTTGTTAAGTGCTTACTATGTGCCAAGAGCTGTTCCAGGAACTGGAGTAGATACGAGTCAATGAGGTTGGACACAGTCTCTGTCCCACAAGGGGTTCACCCTCTTAATCCCCATTTTATGGATAATCAATCAATCAATCAATCGTATTTATTGAGCGCTTACTGTGTGCAGAGCACTGTACTAAGCACTTGGGAAGTACAAGTTGGAAACATATAGAGACAGTCCCTACCCAAAAGTAACTGAGGTCCTGAGAAGGGAAGTGACTTGCTCAAGGTCATAAGGCAGACATGCAGTGGAATCAGAATTAGAAACCAGGTTCTTCTGACTCCCAGGCCTGTGTTCTATCCACTAAGCCACTCTGCTTGGGAGAATACAATTTAACTATAAACAGACACATTCGCTGCCCACAACGAGTTTACAGGCCAGAGGGGTGTGCTGAGTGTGGGTGGGTCTGAGGGGTGCACAAGGGTGCCGGCAGTTGCATGTATGCATGTGTAAGTGGATAAGGACAGCTGTGCATAGGTGGAGGAATGGTTCACGCATGTGCACGTGATTTGTGCATGCATGGGTGGACAGATGTGTGCAGGTATGTCTTGGAGGCATAACTGCCTGAATGTGTGTGCACACAACCCTGCCCTATCTCTCACATGCCCCCACCCCCTGTCGCAGGCTTAGTATGCCAGGCAATGACATTGGCATCACTCACCACAGGTGAGGGGGTTGCCCTGAACAGGATACTGAACTGAGCATTGGGGCCGGGTATGCAAACACTGAATGGCCTGGTGAGGGGGACGGGGACTCTATCCAACGAGGACAGGGCGGGGGGCAGCAGACACGCAAAGGGAGGATGGCCAGAGAAAGCCAGACCTGTCATTAGGTGGCCAATAAAGTCAACGGCAGTAGCGAGTGGGGCTGCTGGGCGTACCTGCTAAAGGCTCCCCACATGTCCCCTTCCCCCCGTCTCCCATCCCCGGCCCTCCAGACCCACCCCTCCAGCGGCTAGCGCTTGGAATGCCAATTCGACTGTATTTGAACTCTCCCAAGCGCTCAGTTCAGTGCTGTGCACCCAGAAGATTGTAAACTCCTTGAGGAGAGGGATCATATCTACTAACTCTATCATACCCTCCCAAGCGCTCAATACAATGCTCTGCATCCACCAGACTGTAAGCTCCTTGAGGGCAGGCATCACATCTACTAACTATTGTACTGTCACAAGCACAAAGTACAGCACTATGCACACAGTAGACTCCAACCTCTTTAAGGTTAGGGATCATGCCCACTAACTTCATTATACTCTCTCAAGTGCTCAGTACAGCGCTGGACACAATTGACTGTAAGCTCCTTGAGGGCAGCAATCAGGTCTACTAACTATATTGTACTCTTGCAAGCACCCAGTGTAATAATAATTATGGTATTTGTTAAGCGCTTAGTATGTGCCAGGCTCTTTGCTAAGCACTAGGGTGAATACAAGCAAATCCCATGTGGGGCTTCACAGTCTCAATCCCCATTTTACAGACGAAGTATCCAAGGCACAGAGTAGTGAAGTGACTTGCCCAAGGTCACACAGCAGACAAATGGCAGAGCCAGGATTAGACCCGTGACCTTCTGACTCTCAGGCCCTTGCTCTCTTCACTGTACCATGCTGCTTCTCATAGTGCTTAGTACAGTGCTCTGCACACAGTAAGTGCTCAATAAATACGATTGAATGAATTAATGAATGCTCTGCTCACAGCGGACTGTATGCTCCTGTGTAAGTAGACTGTAAGTAGACTATTCTCAATCTATTAACTCCATTGTGCTCTTCCAAGCACTCAGTACAGTGCTCTGCACAGAGTGGACTGTCAGTTCCTTGAGAGAAGGGATCACGCCTATCTCTATTAGACTTTCCCCAGCCATCAGTACAGGGCTGTGCACACAATAAGTACTCAAAAAACACCACTGATTTTTTTAATGGTATTGTTAAGTGTGTCCTATTTTTCAGGCACTGTATTAAGCACTGGGGTAGATCCAAGATAAACAGTTTGGACATGTTCCATGTGCCACATGGGGCTCACAGTCTTAATCCCCATTTTACAGATGAGGTAACCGAGGCACAAAGAAGTGACTTGCCCAAGTTCACACAGCAGGCAAGCAGCAGAAGCCCTCTGACTCCTAGGCCCATGATCTTTCCACTAGGCCATACTGCTTCTCAATTGATTACCACCAGAGGGAGGGGCTAGATGACACAGTAAGTGCTACCCACTGCTCCCACTCTCTGAACTGGGCGGGAACTTCATACTGGGGGAAAATGAACCTTGGGATGCCCAGCCGATGCTGAGGCCTTCCTTATTATCATGTCCACAATTAATTACAAATAATTGTGGTATTTGTTAATCAATCAATGGTATTTATTGAGCACTTACTGTGTGCAGAGCACTGTACTAAATCCTTGGAAGCACTTACCATCTGCTAAGCACTGGGATAGATACAAGATAATAAGGTCAAACACAGTCCCTGTCCCACATAGGTTTCACAGTCTAAAGGGGAGGAAGAATGGGTTTTGAATTCCCCTTTTACAGATGAGGAAACTGAGGACCAGAGAAGTGAAATGACTTGCCTAAGGTCATGCAGCAGGCAAGTGGTGGAGCTGGGGTGAGAACCCAGGTCCCCTGACTCCCGTTCTGGGCTCTTTCCACTAGGCCATTCCTGGCCTCATGAGGCTCCCAAGATGGGGAGTCGGGTTGGCGACAGACACACAAGGAAAGATGGAACTATTGAAACACTAAAACAACAGAGAAGAGATGAGAGGAGCAGCCAGGCCGGTGGCTGGAGGGGCAGGCAGTAGGTTCTCCAGGCTCCACCCAGCACCCCCCTCCCCCCGACACCTGCCTCGTGCCTTCGGCCTGACTGACAATGTTTCAGGGGTTGGGGAAGCCGGAGTCTCCTCTCCTGGCCCTGAGCAGCTCCTCCAGCCCTGTCTCTCCCCCTTCCCAGGAGAAGCAGTCAGACATGAAGGTCTGGGGTAGCTGGCCACGCCATCAGCAGTGGTCTCAGCCCCTCCTCAGGTCACCAGAAGGGCAGAGGATGAGGGCTGGAGCTGAGGCTGGGGCCGGGACTGGGGTTGGGACTGAGGGCAGCATCTGTGGTGGGACAGTGCTGGTGGATATGCCTTGCGGTGGGCAGGGAATGTGTCTGTTTTATTGCTATATTGCACTCTCCCAAGTGCTTAGTACAGTGCCTTGCAAACAGTAAGCACTCAATAAATGTGATTGAATGAATGATGGAGATGTTCCAGCTGTTCCCTGTATTTGTCCAGTAGGCCCAGGGTGCCATTACCACACAGCTGAAAGGCCCCCTCAAATCTCCCACGGCCCACCCCATAAATGTGACATTCAGATTCGCCCCACCCCTGGTAAACACAAACTAGTCACACAGATGCAATCCCATCCACCACCAGCACCTGATACTACCCAGCCCAAACACACACGGGGCAGTGTTCATAAACACCACACACTGATGGATTGAAATACATGTCTCTGCCCCAGCAAGATGACCAATGACCCTCTGACCTAATCTCCAACCCCAAGCATTCCCAGCCATCATCTTCATCATCATTATCATCATCATCATCATCAACAGAGAGGCAGCATGGCCTGTAAGAAAGAAGGGGGGACCTGGGTTCTAACCCTGACTCCCTCACTTGTCTGCTGTAGCCTTGGGCAACTCACTTCACTTCTCTGTGCCTCAGTTACCTCATCTGTAAAATAGGGGTTAAGACTGTGAGCCCCATGTGGGACACAGACTCTGTCCAACCTGATTAGCTTCTATCTACCCCAGCTCTTAGAACAGTGCCTTGCATATAGTAAGTGCTTAACAAATACCATTAAAAAATTAATATCATCATTACTCTACTGGGCACCTATGTGCAGAATACTACTGAATACCTACAGAGTGCAGAGGGCTGTATTGAATGCCTACTGCATGCAGAGTGCTGTACTGAGTGCCTGTAACATGCAGAGCATGGTACTGAGAGTCTACTGCCACCTCTGCCAAACCCCTTGCCCAGCCTCAGTCAAAACTGAACACTTACCAAGGATGGAGAACTGATTTGTATCTCTCTCTTGCCTTATCTGCTTTTCTCTGTCTCTCTGCTCCCTGCCCTTTTCCCTCACCTTCTCCCTTTTGATTCTCTCCCCCGATCACCCGTTCTGTGTCTCTGCCTCTGTGGGTGTCTCTGTGTCTGCCTCTGTGTGTCTCTCTGTGTCTCTGTCTCTCAGAGTGTCTCTGTGTGCCTCCGGGTGTGCTGAATCAGTCAATGACTTGTTTGAAGCTTTGTGACAGCGGAGCCTGGTGCTCCCCTGGATGGCCAGAGAAACGGCACTCCTGCCTCCTGGTCCCACAGAAACCGAGACCAGACCCCGGCTTAACATGCAATGAGGAAGTGGCTCCTGATTGGTTCAGAACAAAGATGCTCTTCCAGGATGAGCTGGAAGGAGGAGGCTATTCCAGAATAGGTTAGAGAGAGGAAGCTATTCCAGAATGCATTATGACAAAGATGCTATTTCAGAATGGACTGGAAGGAAGAAACTATTCCAGAGTGGGTTGAAGGGAGAGTCAGGGGTGGAGAGAAGAGTCAGGGGTGTTGGATGGTCCTTGCTGGGACATAGGGGAGAAACAGGACTTGAGACGGGAAAGCCAGGGTCTGTGCTGGATTGCTGGGGGAAGAGTCAGGGGTGTGGGATGGCCTATGGTGGGTCATGAGGGAGAATCAGGAGTACAGAAAGGAGAGTCCAAGGGTGTGGGGTTGTCCATGCTGGGTCATGGGACAGGGGCAGGGGTGTTGGATGGTCCGTGGTGGGTCACTGGGGGAGAGTTGGGGTGGAGAGGAGAGAATCAGGGGTGAACCATGAGGGTGTCCAGGAGGGCAACTGGCACCCGATTCACCAAGCATCCTTGGGTCGTGGGCAGAGACAGGATGCTGGGTTGGAAAGACCATTTCCTCTGCCGGTGGAAATAAGAAAGCTCCCATTTCCTTTGTCCTATTGAAGAAATATCACTAAGAAAACCACAGTTTCCCAGGGTAGAGCCCACAGCCCTGGCACGAATGCATGCATTGCTGGTGGAAGTGTGAGGCAGTGACCGCCACCCCGCTAGCCGGACATGGAGGCAGATTAGTTCAGGCAACCCCTGCCCTGGTGCTCCCACTGACCCGGGTCAAGTTCTGGGGGACCCACACTGTCCTTCTGCCTCACTCCAGGTTCACAAGGAGAGGGGTCCTCCCAGCCCCATAGCCCTTATATATCTGTAATTTTATTTATTTGTACTGATGTCTGTCTCCCCCGCTCTGGACTGTAAGTTTGTCGTGGGCAGGGAATGTGTCTGTTTATCATTGCATTGTACTCTCCCAGGAGCTTAGTACAGTGCTCTGCACACAGTAAGCACTCAATAAATATGATTGACTGACTGACTGAGTGACTGACTGGCTGCCATCAGGTGGAAATGAGCTTTGGGAAGAAATGTGTCAGGATTCAAATCAGTCCAGCTAAAACTCAGGAGCTACTGATGGGGAGGAGGGAGGATTTGGAGAATGTGGCCCGGAATGGAATGTAGCGGGCTCTGCAGAACTAGGAAGAAGGATGAAGCCCTGCCACCTGGCCCATCAAGCTGTAGTATTGATTGAGCTCCTACTGTGCGCAGGGTGCTCTTACTGCATAAAGAGCACTGGATGCCTAATGGATGCTGAGCACTGGAATGGGTGCTTCCTGCATTCAGAGCTATATACTGGGTGCTTACTGGGTGCAGAGCACTGTACTGAGAAGCAGTATGGCCTAGTAGAAAGAACATGGGCCTGGGAGACAGAGGGCCTGAGGTCTAATCCCGGATCTGCCACTTATCTGCTTGGTGACCTTGGGAAGGTCACTTAACTTCTCTGTGCTTCTGTTCCCTCATCTGCAGAATGGGGATTCAATACCTTTTCTACTTGTTTACCCCAGGGCTTAGTACCATGCTTGGCACATAGCAAGCGCTTAACAAATACTATTGTTGTTATTATTATTATTATTATCATTGTTGTTGTTACTATTATTACTGGATGCCTACTGGGCACTTACTGTGTTCAAAGTTATGTATTGGCTGCCGACCATTTGCAGAGCACTGTACTGGGTGCCTACTGGGTGTCAAGCACGGCATCAGATCTGTAATGTGTGCAGAGCACTGTCCTGAGCATCTTTTGGGTGCAAAGTGCTGGTCTAGGCATTGACTGTGTGCGGAGCACTGTACCTGGAGCCTTCTGTGTGCAAAGCACTGGGCCGAGCTCTTGGAAGATCACCATAAACCTAGAAGACAGAGTTCCTGCCCTCAGGGAGCTTCCCATCAAGCAGGAGAACAATGTTCGACTTCTCAAGTCCAGAGTACTAAAAAGCTGCATGGGGCTTCAGTCCCGACGAGTCCCTCAAGGCCCTAAGACGTCTCCGTGACAACAAGAGGGGTCATGGCAGGCTTCAGCTCCACCATCATATGTACTGAGCATCTCCTGAGGATGAAGCATTGTACTAAGTGCTTGTGAGGCTTCCCCATCCCCTAGAAGCTTACAGTCTAAGTGGGAGGAAAACAGACAGTGAAAGCCAAAAGAAGAAGGAGGTTATAAATACAAGCCATACAAGTGAGTGAGGATGAAATAGCTGAATAACTAATTCAATGCATAACTAGCAGCATGGCCTAGTAGAAAGGCGCTGGGCCTAGGAATCAGAGGACCTCACTTCTAATTCTGGCTCTGCCGCTTGTCTCCTGCATGACCTCGGGTAAATCACTTCAATTCAAGTGTGTAGTACAGTGCTCTGCCCACAGTAAGTGCTCAATAAATACAATTGATTGATTAACTTCTCTGTGCCTCAGCTCCCTCATTTGCAAAATTGGGATTTAGTACCTATTCTTCCTCCTATTTAGACTGTGAGCCCCATGTGGGATCTAACATTATCTTGTATCTACCGCAGTGTTTTGTAGTGCAATGCTTGGCACATAGTAAGTGCTCAACAAATATTACAATTATTGTTATTATACACAAGTAAAAAGATACATGTGTGCATCAGGACTGAGGACTGAGGATAGGAAGCAGCGAGGCCTAGTGGAAAGAGCCCAGGCCTGAGAGTCAGGGGACATGGGTTCTAAACCCAGCTCTCCCACCTCCTTGCTGTTAATTTCTGTGTTTCACTTTCCTCATCTGTGAAATGGTGACAAGATAAACCTTTTCTCCTTCCCCTTGGTTGGTGAGCCCCATGTGGGAGAAGGACTGATACTGACCTGATAATCCTCCATCTACCCCAGCACTTGGCGCAGTACTTGGCACATAGTAAGCAGTTAAAAAATATCACAATTATTATTATTATCATTGTTATTATTTTTAGCTGAATGCTACAGGACAGTTGCTAGGTCCAGCCTTCTCCTGGGTGGCAGTGGCCTGGATCAGCCACAGGCATCTCCTCTGACCTCTTGACACCGGTCAGCAAAGTTCTGGGAACAGGCATGACTGATCAATGCCCAAAATAAAGCCGCCCTTGATCCTGCCCCATCCCTACTGCTTCCTCCTGCCTTATTTCCCTCCTCCCTCCCCAGCCCATCTGCGATTCTCCCCCTCCCCCTCCTGCCCCCAGCCAATGTCCGCCTGGGAGCCGCCTGGGAGCTCATCGGAGCGCTCTGCGGTGGCCCAGGCCGGGGGGAACGCCTCTACTTTACAGATATAGATGAGTTAAATGACTGCCCGAGAAAATGAGGTTCCCAATATAGCATATTGCCCAAGCCAGATGGATTCAGTTACCCAGATTTATGAACCATTCTTCCTGAACTGTTCCAGTCAGAGTGGATGACAAGCTATTTCTTGGAGTTACCATCCTCAATTATCCAACGAAGGGATCGGCTTAATTGAATTAAATGGAAATTTATTTGTGTAAAGATTGTGTTTTTAACATGATTTGCCTGCACAGAGCTTTGGTGTCACCCCTAAGAGAACCTGGCGCCTCAAGGATCTGGGAGTCCATGACACCTTCCATTTTTCCTTCCCACTTCCTTGTCTGTAGGGCCGGGTTGGTTTTGGTGGTTGCGGTCCAGTCAGCTTGGGAAGGCCTCCTGGAGGCAGTAGCTTTGACATTCATTCATTCAGTCAGTCATATTTATTGAGTACTTACTGTGTGCAAAGCACTGCACAAAGCACTTGGGAGAGTACAATACAAGAACAAACAGATACAGTCCCTGCCCAGAATGAGCTCGCAGTGTAGAAGGTGTGGAGGAAGGGGATGTGTGGTCCCCTGTCCGGGACACAGGGACATCTCCGGAGCAGCAGGCATAGTGGATAGAGCACAGGCCTGAGAATCAGAAGGACCTGCGTTTAATCCCGGCTGCACCACTTGTCTGCTGTGTGACCTTGGGCAAGTCATCTGAAGAAGCGTGGCTTAGTAGAGAAGGAGCATGGCTTAGTGAAAGAGCACGGGCTTGGGAGTCAGAGGTCATGGATTCTAATCCCACCTCTGCCGTTTATCAACTGTGTGACTTTGGGCAAGTCACTTAACTTCTCTGTGCCTCAGTTACCTCATCCGTAAAATGGGGATTAAGACTGTGAGCCCCACATGGGACAACCTGATTACCTTGTGTCTACCCCAGCACTTAGAACAGTGCTTGGCACATAGTAAGTGCTTAACAAATACCATTATTATTATTATTGTTATTATTTCACTTCTCAGGGCCTCAGTGACCTCTTCTGTAAAATGGTGTCCTGGAGAAGCCTCTAAACAGCTGACGGGGAAGAAGCATGGCCTACTGGAAAGAGCCTGGGCCCAGGAGTCAGAGAAGCTGGGTTTTAATCCAGGCTCCATCATTTGTCTGCTGTGTGACCTTGGGCAAGCCACTTAACTTATCTGGACCTCAATTACCTCATCTATAAAATGGGAATTAAGACTGTGAGCCCCATGTGGGATACGGACTGTGTCCAATCTAATTAATTTGTAGCAATCCCAGTGCTTAGTACAGTGTCTGGCACATAGTAAGCACTTAACCAATACCATAAAGAAAAGGAGGGGGTAAAGTGCACTCTACAAAGCTTTCTTCAATCACTGACCTTTTCTTACCCTAGTTGTTGACCCTCTTTCTCTGTTCCCTTTGCTTATAACTTTTCACTGGATTGTGAGCTCCTTGAGGGCAAGGATACTCTTTACTAATTCATTTTTACTCTTACCAGTACTCAGTACAGTGCTCTGCACACAGTAGTCTGTGAACTCCTGGAGCCTAGGATCTGGTCTACTGACCGCATCAGACTCTCCCAAGTACTAGATAAGCACACAATAGACTTTCGGCTCCTTGAAAGCAGGGATCATGTCTACCAACTTAATTGTCTTCTATCAGGCACTATGTCCTGCACAGAGTAAGTGCTGGATCGATCAATCAAACAATAGTATTTATTGAGCACTTACTGCATATAAAGCACTGTACTAAGTGTTTGGGAGAGTACAATACAATAGAGTTGGTAGACTAGTTCCCTGCCCATAATAATTTTTGAGTCTAGACCGCTCGTTAAATACTACTGACTGATTTTATTGAGCGTCTTCTGGATCAACGAGGCACCAAGGCTTAGTGGAAAGAGCCTGGGGCCAGAAGTCAGGAGTTGCAGGTTCTCATCCTGGCTCGGCCACAGGCCACTGTGTGACCTTGGGCCAGTCACTTCACCTCTCAGTATCCTGCATGTACCCCAGTGCCTGGCACAGTGCTCAGCACCTGTTGAGCACTGAATAAAGGTCATCATTAGTTATCTCCTCACTACTCTCAGAGGAGAGAAGCAGCCCAGCCTAGTGAGTAGAGCAAAGGCCTGGGAGTCAGAAGGACCTGGGTTCTAATTCCAGTTCCGCCACTTGTCTTCTGCGTGACTTTGGGGAAATTACTTCACTTCTCTGAGTCTCAGTTCCCTCATCCGTAAAATGGGGATTAAGGCTATGAGCCCCATGTGGGACAGGGACATTGTCCAACCTGATTAGTTCGTACCTAAACCAGTGTTTATTAGTAGTGCTTGGCTAAGTAAGTAGTAATTAGTAAGCAGTTATGAGAAGCAGTGTGGCTCAATGGAAAGAGTGCGGGCTTTGGAGTCAGAGGTCATGGGTTCAAATCCCGGCTCTGCCAATTGTCAGCTGTGTGACTTTGGGCAAGTCACTTAACTTCTCTGGGCCTCAGTTACCTCATCTCTAAAATGGGGATTAAGACCGTGAGCCTCCTGTGGGACAAGCTGATCACTTTGTAACCTCCCCAGTGCTTAGAACAGTGCTTTGCACATAGTAAGTGCTTAATAAATGCCATCATTATTATTATTAAGCACTTAACAAATACCATGGTCATATCAGACCTCATTCAGCGGTCTTGTCTCCCTTCATTTGGTAAGCTCCCTGGCTCCAGGCTCCGTACCAAACACTATGAACCCTTGTAGTGTGACAGTACTGTGAAAGCGCTTACTATATGCCAGTCACTGTGATGCACTGGGGTAGGTCCAACATCTTCAAATTGGACACAGACCCCCATCCCCGCTTGGCTCACAGTCAGAGAGAGAGGGAGAGCAGGGATCTCTGCCCCCCTTTTCCAGATGAGGACGCCAAGGCCCAAGGACACCCAAGAAGCCAGAGCTGGAGGGAGAAGCCGGGCCTCCTGGCTCCTGGGCCCGCATGCCAACCGCCTGGCCAGGCGGCCTCCCAGAAGCCCAGAAAGCCTGTCAGAAACGATTGCAAGAAATGCAAAGAGCAGGTCATTAGAGACTCTGGCTGGATAAGCAGGTTATTAGAAAGCAACGAATCTGAGCGTGACCTTTAATCGATCGCCTCCTGGCCCGGGCCCAGGTTCTCGTCTGAGTCTAATAAAGCTACCGGGGGTTTATAAAGTCTCCCTCCTCTGGTCTCCCAACTTGCCGTGCAGCCCGACCCACTGTGCAACCTGTGGTGTGGACTGACTGACTCTCCGCCCAACAGCCCCTCTGTGGGGAAACCAGGGAAAACTTTCTGTGATCTCATTTGCCCCTGGCCAAATCCGAATGTGCTGAGTAGAGGAGAGAGGCCGGGTGGCCGAGGAGGAGCATGGAGACCTCGGTTCTAGTCCCAGCAGCCACTGTTGTGTAGTCCTTGGGTAAGTCACTGAACCTCTCTGGGCCTCAGTTTCCTCATCTGAACAATGGTCAGGAGATCCCTGCTCTCCCTCTTAGACTGGGAGCCTCATGGGGGACAGGGTCTGACTGCGAGACCTGATGATCTTGCATCTACACCAGTGCTTAGCACACAATAATAAATCAATCATATTTATTGAGAGTTTACTGCATGTAGAGCACAGTACTAAGAAGCTTCTCCCTGCAGCTCTGGCTTCTTGGGTGTGTCCTTGAGCCTTGGTGTCCTCATCCAGAAAAGGGGGGCAGAGACCACTACTCTCCCTCCCTCTAAGAGTTTGGGAGAGTACAATGTAACAGAATAAGTACTTAATAACTATGGTTTTTTTTATGGCATTCATTAGATGTTTTCAATGTGCAAGCAGCGTGACTTAGTGGAAAGAGCACATTCCTGGGATTCAGAGGACCTGGACCTGGGTTCTAATCCTGACTCTGTCTTTTGCCTGCTGTGTGACTGTGGGCAAGTCAGTTAAGTTCTTGATGTCTCAGTTTCTCCACCTGTAAAATGAGTTTCAATAGCCATTCTCCCTCCTAAACAATAATAATAATAATAATAATAATAATAATAATAATAATAATAATGATAAACATTCATTAAGTGCTTACTATGTGTCAAGCACTGTTCTAAGTGCTGGGGTAGATACAAGTTAATCAAGTTGGACTTAGTCTCTGTCCCACATGGAGTTCACAGCCTAAGTAGGGAGGAGACAGGTATTGAATCCCCATTTTACAGATGGGGAAACTGAGGCATAGAGAAGTTAAGCGATTTGCCCAAGATCACACAGCAAGCAATTGGCAGAGGCGAGATTAAACTGAGAGCCCTGTGTGGGACAAGGACCATGTCTGCCCTCATTATTTTGTATCTGTCCCAGGGCCTAATCCAATGCCTGGCACACAGTAGACATCCAATAAATTGTATTGATGGGAATTCATTCTGGCAGTGAAAGACTGCTTACTCTGATGGACAATTTGTGGTCATGAAAATTTAAGCTGTGAACATTTGGGCTCCTTGTGAATGGAAAGGATTGGCCAGTGCTAAAGAAAGCCCGGAGAATAATGATAATAATAATGATGGCATTTATTAAGCAATTGCTATGTGCAAAGCACTGTTCTAATCGCTGGGGAGGTTACAAGGTGATCAGGTTGTCCCACAGACGACTGACAGTCTTAATCCCCATTTTACAGATGAGGGAACTGAGGCACAGAGAAGTTCAGTGACTTGCCCAAAGTCACACAGCTGACAGGTGGTGGAGCTGGGATTTGAACCCATGACTTCTGACTCCAAAGACTGTGCTCTTTCCACTGAGCCACGGAAACGTTCTTTCTAGGCAGAGAAGGTACCTGTGCCTGTATGTAACCATCAGTCATAGGAAGCAAGCACATGTTAATTCATTCATTCAGTCAGTCATATTTATTGAGCACTTGTTGTGTGCAGAGCACTGTACTAAGCGCTTAGTGGTCAATCAGTCAGTCAACAGTATGTACTATCCAGCCTGTCCATCATCCTTCAGTGGTATTTACTTACAGTGTTCAGAGTACTTTACTGAGCACTGCGAAGTGGACAATGGAGATAGCAGACATCATGCCTGCCCTTGAGGAGCTGACAGTCTACTGTGTGAGAGCCCTATTCTGAGCAATGGGGAGAGTACAGTGGAGGTATTGGGCATGATCAGAGTACCAGTGAGTCAGAGAGATTGTCCCTGCCTGCAGAGAGCTTGCAGTCTAAGGGAGAAGATCAATACAAAATAAATTACAGATAGGAAGGAGGAGAGAAGGACAGCATAGACATATGTGTGATTGCATATAGAAGAGTGCAAATACCTTTCGTTTTACGTAGCAGAGATGCGATGTAAAGCCGAGGACATGCTCGAGAGTTGTTTTACTGCCAGGACTGAGTTCTGACTCCTGGGGGCACAGTAGAGACCTGATGCCATGCCCACCAGGGTCTGATTGCAGGAGCTGCAACAACGCAGGAACTGAAATTCATTTCAACCAGGGATCATCTCCACCACTTTCACACCACTAGGCAAGAGTCTCATTGAAACAGGAGAGGTCACTGTGGCCAGGCATCCCAGAGCACCCACCACTGTGGAACCGGGGACCACCACCCCTCCACAGTATGGGCTCCTGGGCTATTTCAACAAATTAATCGATTTTCTTCAGTGCTTACTATGTGCAGAGCACTGTGTGAAGTGCTTGGGAGAGTACAATTCAACAGAGTTGGTAGACATAATCAATCAGTGATATTCATTGAGCACTTACTATGGGCAAAGCACGGTACTAAGCACTTGGGAGAGTACAACAGAATTAGCGGACATGTTTCCTGCCCATAATGAGCTTACAAGTCAAGGTGGGGAGACAGACTTTAATATAAATTGATAAGTAATTTATAATACATAATTTAAAGACATTCATAAGTGCTGTAGGGTTGAGGGTAGGGCAGATAATGCCCAAAGATCACAGATCCAAGTGCACAGATGATGTAGAAGTGAGAGGGAGCCAGGGAGAAGAAGGCTGGCTCTCCCATCTTGGAGGAGTTGTGATCTTAACATGGCTTTGAAGGTAGAGAGAGTGGTGGTCTGGCATATATGAAAGGGGAAGGAGTTCCAGGCTAGGGGAAGGATGTGGGAAAGGGTTTGGTGGTGAGATAGACAAGATCAGGCACAGTGAGTAAGCTGGCAATAGAGGAGCAGAGTGTGCTGGCTGTCCTGTAGAGTAAGAGATTAGTGAGGTGAGGTAGGGTGGGGCGAGCTGATCAAGTGCTTCAAAACTGATGATGAGGAGTTTCTGTTTGATGCAGAGATAGATGAGCAGCCATTGGAGGTTCTTGAAGGGTAAGGAGACATGCATGGAACATTTTTTTAGAAAAATGATCTGGGCAGAAGAATGAAGAATGGACTGGAGTGGGAAAAGGCAGGAGGCCAGTGAAGAGGCAGATTCAGTAGTCAAGGCTTTCCCTGCCCACAAGGAGCTGCCCGCCTAGAGAGGGAGACAGATATTAAAATGAATTTTGGATATGGACATAACTCACTTTGAGGCAGGTTTGACGCAATGCAGAAGGGCCGGACTCATCAACTAGAGGAGCAGCATTCACCATGCCTGCTGCAGGAACAAAAGGGAGCCTAACTGGGACGACTGAGCCTTTGGGAGAAGGGAAGTTAATTGACAGTTTGATGTTCACGCCTCCCACCAGGGACGGCAACTTCAGACGCTCAGACACTTGGCATATCTGGCTTCTGCAGTGAAGGGGAGCTCTCCCCCGAGGGTCTCCTCACATCTTCTTCCGAAGGTGGAGGATCGGTTGCGGAGTGGGTGCTATGCCCACCCATCCTCCAGCTGAGGACGGGCTGAGTTCTGCTTTGGGGGACACAAGAAGAGACTTTAAACCAAGTTATGGTACTGATTAAGAACCTATGTGCCGAGCACTGTGCTGAGTGCTGGGTCACTGGCCCTGTGGAGAAAGAAAAGACCCCAGGACTGGATACAGGGTGTGGTGACCCAGAAGTGCTCTCAATAATAGTAATCCTCATCAAAATGATAATCATGGTATTTGCTAGGCACTTACTCTGTGCCAAGCACTGGGGTGGATACAAGATCATCAGGTCAAACCCAATCCCTGTCCCATAGAGGGCTCCTATATAGAGTCCCCATTTTACAGATGATGAGACTGAGGCACAGAGAGTCAATAATTTATTTATTTATATTAACGTCTGTCTCTCCCTCTAAACTGTAAGCTGGTTGTGGACAGAGAATGTGCTTTTACATTGTTGAGTTGTACTCTCCCAAGTGCTTAATACAGGGCTCTGCACACAGTAAGCACTCAGTAAATACGATTGATTGATGGAAGTCAGGTGACCTTCCCAAGGTCACACAGTCAGTGAGTGGTGGAGCCAGGATTAGAACCCAGGTCCTCTGGCTCCGAGACACATGCTTAAGGTCCAGCCTGATGGTCTGAAGCCACTCATCCGTGTCTATTGAAGTGGGAATAGGAAAACAGAAGCAGCGTGGCCTAGTGAAAAGAGCACGGGCCTGGGAGTCAGAGGACCTGGGTTCTAATCCTGGCTCCGTCATTTTCTTGCTTGTGACCTTGGGCAAGGCACTGAACTTCTCTTTGCCTCAGTTTCCTCAACTGTAAAATGGGGATTCCATACTGTTCTAAGACTATGAGCCCCCGATGCGGGACACGGACTGTGTCCAAACTAATTACCTTGTACCTACCCCAGTGCTTAGAACAGCATTTGACACATAGTAAGCGCATAACAAGTACCCTAAAACAAATAAACTAGGCCCCGCAGTTAGATGTCAGAGGCCAGGGGCCCTGGAGGTGCCCTGGCCACAGGGCCCACAGCCCAGCAGGAAGACCCGGCGTGGCACTGGAGGAGCACAGAGCTATCGCCACCCTCTCGGGGAAAGAGACTTGGCACCACGAGAACAGGGGGTCTTATCAGCAGCAGCCCAGCGTCCAGGACTTTGGCAGCTGCAGACAACAGGTGAGCCCACACGGACCCGTCTGTCTTCTCTGGCAGGAGCCGCCTCATGTGCTCCTGGACTGCCCTGGGGTGGGGGCGGGGAGGGGCTTTTCAGGCCCGATGATGATGTTTTTAGGAAGGGAAATTTGCTCGTCAGACCTGATGCTTTTTTCAAATTAGAAAGTTGTTGCTCTTGAAGTGAACAGCTGAACCAGAGGAGTGGGTGGACAGGGCCGGAGAAAGAAGAGTTCTCCTCTCTGCAGAGCGATTCCACACACCATACTCCTGGAGGGCATGATGGGCTCTGGGGCTTTCTTTAGGAAAGGTCTGCTCGGAGATGGGAGGGTTGAGGCTCCTGAAACCCTGACGGAGAAGCACTTGAAATAGTTGCCGGATAAATCTCAATGCGTCATCGACACCACCATCACCATCCTCATCATAGAAACACTCCCTCCTACTTAAACTGTGAGCCCCGGCTGGGACAGGGACTGTTTCTGCCCTAACTTGTATCAAAACCGGTGCTTGGAATAGTTTTTAACACAGAGTTAGCACTTAACAAATACCAAAATCATCACCCTCATCCTCCTTACCATCAAGGAGCAGTGTGGCCTAGTGGAAAGAGCCCAGGTCTGGGAGTCAGAAGGGCCTGGATTCTAATCCCAGCTCTGCCACTTGGCTGCTGTGTGCCCTTGGGTGAATCACTTCTCTGTGCCTCAGTTATCTCATCTGTAAAATGGGAATTAAGACTGTGAACCCCACATGGGACAACCTGATTACCTTGTATCTACCCCAGCACTTAGAACAGTGCTTGGCAAATAGTAAGCGCTTAACAAAGACCATTATTAATATTATTATTATCTCATCTGTGAAATGGAGATTAAGACTGTGAGCCCCTTGTGGGACAAGAACTGTGTTCAACTTGATTAGCTTGCATCTACTCCAGCACTTCGTACAGTGCCTGACACAAAGTAAATGCTTAACAAATACCACAGTTATCATTATTATTATTATTGCCCTCAACATCACCTTCATCTCCCATCACTATCATCATTGTCACCACTGTCACACCCTCATTTCCATCACTGCTATCATCTTCCTCTTCCACTGCCATTCTCCATCATTGGTGTCATTCTCATTGTCATCCTCAGCAACCAATCGATGGTGTTTATTGTTCCCTTACTGTGTGAAAAACACTATACTAAGCACTTGGAAGAAAGTATAACGAAGTTGGTAGACACGTTCACTGACCTCATCATTACAGCATCGCCCTTGTCACCATCATTTCCATCATCTCTGTCTTCATCTCCATCACCCTCATTATCTTCAACGCCATCAGCCTCATCAACATCATCTCCATGACCACCATCATCTCCATCAACTTCATCCCCATCGTCATTATCATCATTGTCCTCATTATCATCACTGCCAGTACTGACATCTTCCATCATTCATGTCATGTCATCCTTATCACCGTTATCATCATCATCCCCAACCTCCTCCTCTTCATCCCCATCATCACCACCATTATCATCATCATCATCACTGTTCTATCACCATCATTTGGCTCCTCCAATGGGCCAGGGATAGATGGAGGACAGACCAGGGAGGGGGGTCCCGCCCGCTTCTCTTGACTCTCAGCAAGGCTTCTTTCTGGCTGAGCCCATGGTCCCTGCAGAGGCTGACCCTGCCCTGGGGACAGTGGACCCTCAGTCCAGAGGATTTAGCCAATGAGCGTCTGTGTCACTGGGCGAAGGAAGGCCTCCCAGTTAAGCCAGGTTGGGAGTCAGAATGCAGACAGCAGTGCAGCAGGACTTTACATTGTTAGATCCAAAGTTGGGGGACCTCTAGACACTGGTGGAAATTAACCACCCCTCTCTGGGGCCTTTCTCCTGCCCCGGTTCCTCCCCTTCCTTTCCCCCTTTCCCTCTCTCCTTCTCCCTTCCTTTCCCCCTTTCCCTCTCTCCGCCCTCCCCTTCCCTTCCATGTTCCTCCCCTCCCTCCCGTCCCCATCTCCACTCCTCCCTAGAACTGACACAGCCTCCTTTGTGGCGAAGAAGAGTTCTCGTTCGGAATTTCCCCAGCGGCAGACGGTCACGGCAGACATTACCACATCTGGTTCAAATGTTTCCGGAAGACAGCAGTGAGAGCTGGGAGTGATTTGGGCAGGGGTTGATGGGCCAACAGTCGTTCCTGTAATTGGGTGGGTAGGAGGTCAGCAACTCCCTGTGCAAATGGTGTATGACTTCTATACTTTGGCCTCTGCAGGCCCAGAGATATAAACAAGGAGGATGGACATGACCTGGTCAGGTGGCATTTAGCTGGGGAAGATTTCCTAGGCTGTGAACTCAGGGAGGTGCAGGGATCATGTCTACCAACTAAGCTCCTCCAGGGAAGGCACCATGTCTACTCACTCAAGCGTGCTCTTCCCATCTCCCAGTACACTGCTCTGCACCCGATCGATATTACTGGTGAATTGGGAGGCAGGGTGGTCTAGTGGAAAGAGCAAGGGTCAGAGGGTAAGGAGACTCTGACCAGGCTTGGTGGGTTATCTTTGGCCAGGCTACAGGATCATTGGATCAGAAACCACCCGGTGCTCACAGTCTAAAAGGGAGGGAGAGCAGGGATCTTCTCCACATTGTACTGATGAGGAAATTGAGGCCCAGAGAAGTGAAATGACTTGCCCTAGGTTACAAGATGGGTCAGTGGCAGAGGCAGGACTAGAACCCAGGGGAGACTCCCTGACCCATGCTCTTTCCATTAGACCATGCTGCATCCTGACCCAAGAATCCTTCCCTGTTGATTTCCAAGCTGGCTATCACGGACGGGATGGCTCTTTGAACCCACGTCCGTGTGATGCTTCAGCAGGACTGTATCCGTCAGAGCATCCGCCTGCTCGCAGAATGGTTCTGGTGGGTGACACAGGCCTGTCTGGAGCAGGAGCACCTCTTCTTCCTGTCACCAAAGCCAGTCATGGGGACACGACCTTCCCGACGCCCCCTGGAGCACTCGTGCCAGAGAGGGGAAGGTGGGATCGCCCCGGGTGGCCATCAAACTGCCACCTGCTGCAGTCACTGGGTCGCCCCAGAGTCGGGGCAGCTTTCCCCTCCTTCCCTCCCTCCCTGCAGCCATGTCACTACATCACCCTGTGGACAGCCATCCGGCGGCCTACCTGGAGCTTTTCCCTGGAGAGTCTTGCTCCAGAGCCTCAGGGCCCCCACCATGTCCCCACAAATGCAGGCACCGTTCCCCAATTTGGCACAGGGAGTCTGGGCACCACGTACCCAGCCTCACGGCCAGCTATTTATCAGCCCCACGTTCTTGATACTACACCAACCAGCCGGCCAATTTCCTGGACCTTTGTTTTGGAGGGTGCTCAGCTGAAGCTAATTTAGGGGCTTATCATGGGGCTGCAGCCATTTCCCTCACCAGAGCCCATCCCACTCAGCAGCCCAAGCCATGTTCCTCACTCCTGCCCTATGCTCTCCCCCACCCGCCATGCTCCCTTTTGGGGCTGCGCTTCCAGATGCCCCCACAGGGCTTGACCAGTCCTGGGAAAGGGTCTAGGTGTCCCCAACATCCCCTGATCCCACCCCCCCCATCCCCAAGCCACCCCGTACGGGGCTCAGCCAGTCCTGGGAGGGGGTCCAGGCACCCCCGGCAGGCTTGGTGCACAGGACCTGGCTCCCAGCTGCGGGTGGGAGCAGAAGCAGGCCAGGTGGAGCAGGAGTTGGCAGGGGCTGGGCCTCTTGGATCAGCGCTCAGTCCCCAGACTTCCCTGCTCTGGCCTAGCAGGAGCAAGGGCAAGTCACTTAAATTGCCTGTGCCTCAGTTTCTTCATCTGTAAAATGAGAATAAAATACCTGTCTTCCCTCTCCCGCAGACCGTGAGCCTTTTGTGAGACATGGACAGTGGCTGACATGATGGTCTGGGATCTACCCCAGCTCTTAGCACAATGCTTGGTACCTTTGCTCTTCCATCCTCTCAGCCCCACAACACTTATGTATCTGTAATTTTATGTATTTATACTGATGCCTGTCTCTCCCACTCTAGACTATAAATCCATTGCGGACAGGGAATGGTGAATGTTTATTGTTCTATTGTACTCTCCCAAGTGCTTAATACAGTGCTCTGCATACAGTAAGTGCTCAATAAAGTTGATTGAATGAATGAATGGTACACAGTAAGAACTCAGCAGATTTAATATCTGACTCTCCCTCTAGACCATAAGCTCGTTGTGGGCAGGGAATGTGTTCATTTATAATTTACTGTTATATTGTACTCTCCCTAGGGCTTGGTACAGTGCTCTGCACACAGTAGGCTCTCAATAAATAAGGCAGGCTGACTGACTGACTCAACGAATACCATTGTTGTCATTATTAATAAAGAAGGGCACATTCTAACTCTCTGACCGGAGGCCAATGTAGAACTCTGAGGTCACTTCTTTGCTACTCTTCCTGCTTCCAAAAGCAGGAATGACATCAGTGGGATGACGTCTCAGCTCTGCTGGGAAAGGAGACTTCAGGTGCATCTGGACTCGGAGTCCAGAACCTCCATGCCCCAGCCCCTTTCCATCCCTCCCCCCAACCGCTCTGACCAGCTGGACCTCGCAGCTTCGAGGCGGCAGCGAGGAGACCAGAGAAGAACCAGAGGAGCCAAGAGGAGTGAAAGACGGAGAGGATAGAGTCAAAAAGTCAGTGGCTGGGGTGGGGTGGGGGGTAGGGTTGGTCGGGGAGGAGAGTGAATGATTAATGGAGAGAGAGAGATTTATTCTTCATTTCTCTGCCTGTCTCTCCTCTGCTCTCCCAGAGCACACAAGCATGAAAGCAGATGTATTGAATCTCAAAGGAAATAAAAGAAGTGGAAAATTAACTATAGACAAAAAAACCCAAACTGCGTCCGAGGATCCCAACGCTGACAGTGAGCTCCTTTTTATCAATCAGAGAGCTGGAAAGAAGGCTGGGAGAGGCCGGGGGCAGGAGCCAGGGAGGGGGAACAGGTGCTGGGATGGGGGATGTGGGGAAAGTCTGGGGATAAGAGCTGGTGGCGAGTGGGTCTTCCCCACCCTCCCAGGCCCCAGAGTGACACTCGGCTCGAGTGATCCACAGCCTCTGACTGGGACCCCAAGCTCTGATTGGGAAGTCGCCTGGCCACTTGAGACAAGCCCAGTCTGAGAGTCAGAGGGCCTGGGTTCTACTCCTGCTCTGCGACTTGTCTGCCATGTGATCTTGGGCAATTCACTTTGCTTCTCTGGGCCTAAGTTTCCTCATCTGTAAAATGGGGATTAAATCTTATAAACTCCTGGCTGACCTCCCTGCCTCCTGTGTCTCCCCACTCCAGTCCATACTTCACTCTTCTTTCCCAGATCTGAAAAACTATTCAGTCCACATCTCCCTCCTCCTCAAAAACCTGTAGTGGTTGCCCATCCACCAACTCCTCACCATTGGCTTTAAAGCCCTCAATCAGCTTTCGCCCTCCTACCTTACCTCACTGATCTCCTACTACAGCCCAGCTCACACATTCTGCTCCTTGGCCTGTGCCTCCATCTTGTCTATCTCACAGCCAACCTGTCACCCACATCCTGCCTCTAACCTGGAACACCCTCCCCCTTCATATCAGACAGATCTCCAATCTCCCCATCTTCAAAGCCTTATTAAAATAACATCTCCTCTAAGAGGCTTTCCCTCACTTCATTTCCCCTTCTCTCCCTCTCCCTCCTGTGTCACCTAAGCACTTGGATCTATGCCCTTTAAACACTTGATGTTCACCCTTATGTCCATATCCATAATGTATTTTAATGTCTCTCTCCCCCTCTAGACTGTAAGCACCTTGTGGGCTGGGAACATCACCACCAACTCCATTGTACTGTACTCTCCCAAGTGCTTAGTACAGTACTCTGCACACAGTAAGCACTGAATAAATATCATTGATTGATTAGACCATCAGCCTAATGTGGTACAAGGACTGTGTCCAACCCAATCACCTTGTATCTACCCCAGTGTTTCGTACAGTGCTTGGCCCGTACTATAAATGCCAGAAAAAAAAAGACGGATTCCCAAGCTCTGACTGGCCTCCCTCAAACCTCTGACTGGACCCCTGGGACCTAACTGTGACCCAAAATCATCTGTCTGGGACCGATAAGACTCTTCCAGGGATCCTTCCACCCAAACTACAGCCTCCAGCCTGATCCTAACTACTTGAGCTGCCAAGCTCCACTTCCAAGCTCCAGCTCCAGCTCCATTCCAGTCAAAATGGCAAAGGGTAAACAGGAGAGGAGAAGGAAGAGAAAAGAGGAGTGGGAGTTGGGGGAGGAGAGGGAAGGAGAAGGAAGAAAGAGAAGGAAGAAACAGGACAAGAAGACAAGCAGGAGGAGAAAAAGAATAGAGGAAGAGGAGAAGAAGTGGAGAAGGAAGAGGTGGAGGAGGGGGAAGTAGGGAGGAAATGGAGGAGAAATGAGGAAAAAGTGGATAAAAAGGAAGTGAAAATGGAAAGGAGGAGAAGGGAGAGGAAGAGGAAGAAGAGGAAAAGGGTGAGGAGGAGGCAGAGGAGGAGAAGAAGGAAGAGAGGGAGGAGAAGGAGAAAGAGGAAGGGCAGTGAAGAGGAGGAAGAGAAGAGAAAACTGTCTGGGGCCAAGAGGAGGGAAGCGAAGGAAAGAGAGAGTTCCCATGTGAGCAGAGAAACTAATGCTCCTGGGCAGAGTTTGTCAAGAAAGCTGTGGCTGACTATGAGGCTGGACCACGCCCCCAGGACAGGGCAGCAGTAAAACATTCACTAATAATAATAATAATAATGATAGCATTTATTAAGCATTTACTAAGTGCAAAGCACTGTTCTAAGCGCCGGGGAGGTTAAAAGGTGATCAGGTTGTCCCACGGGGGGCTCACAGCCTTAATCCCCATTTTACAGATGAGGGAACTGAGGCCCAGAGAAGTTAAGTGACTTACCCAAAGTCACACAGCTGACAATTGGCAGAGCTAGGATTTGAACCCATGACCTCTGACCTCAAAGCCTGTGCTCTTTCCTCTGAGCCATGCTGCTTTTCTAATCCAGCTCCTCTCGGAGAGAACAGTGACTAAACGTCACCAGAGGGAGAGAAGGCTAAATTAGATGCCTTCGATGTTGGACATCTTCAAAGTCCTTCTGAAATCAGATCACCCCCAGGAGGCCTTCCCAGATTAATCTCTTATCTCCCAAGCCTCTGTTTCCACCAAATACAACTTCCACATTTTTGCATCACCTAAACTCTTGGGTATTCATCCTCAGATCCCTGTAGCCCAGTAGGCTATAAGCTCCTGGAGGGCAGGGATTGTGTCTACTAACTCTACTGGACTCTCCCCAGTGCTCTTTACAGTACTCTGCGCACAGCAGACAGTAAGCTCCTCGAGGGCAGGGATCAAATCTACTAATGCTATTGGACTCTCCCAAGTGGTCAGTACAGTGCTGTGCACTAAATATGTACTCAATAAATGCTATTGATTGTTGGATTGTTCAAGACTCCAGGCCCACCCCTTGACCACCACACCCAAGAAGCAACATGTCTGTCAGCACAGGAGTGAAGAGTTTGTCCGCGACAGCGAGCAAGGCTTACATGGGAAAAGTCGAGGGGTTGGTGCCAATGGGAGTCAGGCGAGCAGTGTGCCGGCCCAAAGCTTCCCTGACAACAGCGAAGAGGAAGATGAGCCCCCTGGGACGGTCAGTCTGGAGTCAACCCTTCCCCACCCAAACCCCTTGATAAAACCATTAGAAGAAGTGTGGCCTAGTGGATAGAGCACAGTCCTGAGAGTCAGAAGGATCTGAGTTCTAAACCTGGCTCTTCCATATGTCTGCTGTGTGACCTTGTGGAAGTCACTTGACTTTTCTGTGCCTCAGTTACCTCATGAAATGGGGATCAAGACTGCAAGCCCCATGTAGGACATGGACTTTGTCCAACCTGATTAGCTTGTACCTACCTCAGCACTTCATACAGTGCCTGGCACACAGTAAGCACTTAATAAAAATCATTTCTTAAGAAAAAAACGTTGCAGACTGTGTTGGGTTCCAATCTTGAAAATGTCTTGTACTCTGTGTTCTGGCAGCCCTCCCCTCATCTATGGGCTAGGGAGTCTCTCAGTGACCCTCCATTTCCTCCTCCCCACAGTGCCCATCCCCTAAGGTCCAGCCCCAGGCCCTCTGGGTCCATCCATCATCATCAAAATAATTACTGTGGTTTTTGTTAGATGCTTACTATGCACTAAGCACTGTACTGATGTGGATACAATACAATCAGTTCAAACACATTCCCTTTCCCACATGGGGCTTACCGTCTAAATAGGAAGGAGAACAGGTATTGAATCCCCATTTTACAGATGCAGAAACTGGCACTGAGAAATGAAGTGACTTACCCAAGATCATAAAGCAGATGAGTGGCAGAGCTGGGATTAGAACCCAAGTTTTGCAACTCCCAGGCCTGTGCTCTTTCTAGTAAGCCACACTGCTTCTCACTGGGAACCTTCTGAGCACTCAAGAGAGTTCAACAGAAGGCAGGCAGTCGCTGGATCCCTACCCTCATGGAGCTTTCCCTCGAACTGGGAGGGAGCCCAAGATTCTTTACCCACAGTGGGAGGCAGAAGTCATCTCCCTCCCTTACCTGTTGCCTGGTGCCGGCTGCCTGGAAAAGGACCCTCTCCCAGATGGAATCCGACAGTCCTCATGAGAATTTTATGGGCTTCTGCTGATTTACTGCCAGTTCAGCATTCTTGTAAATGGCCGTAAATTGGATTGATGTCATAAATCTTCCCCGGAGAGAGCAGAGAGCGAAGAGTAGAGAGCGAGTCTGAGGCCCAGCGAGGCCAGCTGCGCTAATGGTGCGGACACAGCGGGGCGGGTCTGGCCAGAGGCTCCGAGGCTCCCGAGGGGCCGGGCCGCAGGGGCCCCGAGATGCAGCCACTGCTTTCTTCGTTCTGTTGGGTTCCCAGCCTGATGGGACAGGGGCCGGAGCACTGCCTGGGCCCAGGAGAGTCTACAGTATTCATTCATTCTTTCAATTGTATTTATTGAGCTCTTACTGTGTGTGTGCCATGGTACTAAGCGCTTGAGTGAGTACAGTATAGTAATAGAGCTAGTAAACTTGATCCCTGCTCTCCAGGAGCTTATGATCTAGCTGGGGTAGGAGGAGAAGGAGGCACAGGTTAGTCCCGAACTACCCAACACCCCTGACTCTCCCCCAGTGACCTAGTAAGAACCATCCAACACACCTGACTCTCCTCTCTCTATCCCTGACTTTCCCCCAGTGACCCAGCAAAAGGACCATCCAACACTCCTGAGTCTCCCCTATCTATCTCTGACTCTCTTCCAGTGACCCTACAAGGATCATTCAACACCGCTGACTCTCATTCATTCAATCATTTTATTCAGTGCTTACTGTGTTCAGGGCACTGTACTAAGAGCTTGGGAAGTACAAATCGGCAACATATAGAGACGGTCTCTACCCAACAAAAGGCTCACAGCTCTCCCCCAGTGACCCAAGCTGAACCATCCAACACCCCTGACTTTTCCCTCTCCATTTATGGTAATACCATTTATGGTATTTTTATGGTATTTGATAAGCGCTTACTTTGGGTCAGACACTCTTGCAGAAGCTGGGGTAGATACAAGTTAATTCGGCTGGACGTAGTCCGTGTCCCACATGGAGCTCACAATCTAATTAGGGGGGAGAACAGGAGACCTGAGGCACAGAAATCAAGTGACCTGCCCAAGGTCACACAACAAGCATTTGTTCCAACCCAATATGCTTCAGTGACTGTTTTCTGAAAGACCATGCTATAGCAGCAGACTTGTGCATCCCCGGGTCTTTGGCCAGAGGAAAAGGTGTACATATCTATTCTATTTATTTTATTTTGTTAGTATGTTTGGTTTTGTTCTCTGTCTCCCCCTTTTAGACTGTGAGCCCACTGTTGTGTAGGGACTGTCTCTATATGTTGCCAACTTGTACTTCCCAAGCGCTTAGTACAGTGCTCTGCACACAGTAAGCGCTCAATAAATACGATTGATTGATTGATCTATGACATTCCCTCAGTGACTCAGCACAGACCATCCAATACCCCTGACTCTCCCCTCTCTGTCCCTGACTCTCCCCATTGACTCAGAATGGACCATCCAACACCTCTGGCTCTCCCCTCTCCATCCCTGTTTCTCCCTCAGTGACCCACAATGGAACACATCCCTGTTCATCTATTCAATGCTGTCTTGGATCTGCTGATATTTTCTGCTTGCATAGCCTCTTGTGGGAATTAATTCCATAAGCTTATCTTGCTCCTATCCCAACCCCTGGCACCGCTGCCACTGGGTGAAGTGTTTCCTGTTGTTTGAATTGAACCTGTCCAGCTCCAGCTTTAACAGGTTAGATCCCTTGCCTGTGTTTGGGGAGCAGTGTGGCCTAGTAGAAAGACTCCAGGACCTGGGAGTCAGAGGACCTGAGTTCTAATTCTGGCTCCACCAGTTGCCTGCTTTGTGACCTTGGGCAAATCACTGAACTTCTCTGTGCCTCACTTCCTTCATCTGCAAAATGGAGATTCAGTACCTTCTCTCTCTCTCTCTCTCTCTCTCTCTCTCTCACACACACACACACACACACACTTTGTGGATGTGCATATCTGAAAATGTCTGTTCTTCCAGAGCACAGAGACCACACTTGCCTGACAGATTCCAGCTATGGTCATCCCTCGGTATTTTTGTTTTTGTTTTTATGATATTTGTTAAGCACTTACTATTTGTCAATCACTGTATTAAGCACTGAGGTCATTGAAGCTATTCAGGTTGGACACAATAGGTCTCACAGGTCTCACATAGGTCTCACAGTCATTGTACAGATGAGATAACTGAAGCCCAGAAGTGAAGTGACTTCGCCAAGATCACACAGGAGACAAGTGACGGAGCTGGGATTAGAACCCAGGTCCTTCTGATTTTCCGGTCCATGCTGTATGTAATAGGATAAGCTGCTTCTCTAGTGGTTCTATGGAGACCAGACCTAATCCTAAATCCACCCCAGGTAAAGAAACAGAGAAATTTTGCACTTCCACTCCAAGAACATTGCTAAACTGATATAATTGGCCTTTCACAGGCACAGTCTTTAAACACCACTAGGCAGAGAAAAATGAAGACCGTGATTTAATGAAATCATCATACTGATTGTCACTGATGTGGGTGGACTGGATTCTTCAACTTCCCGTGGCTGGCGGCACTTCCCGGAATCATTCCCCAGGAGAACTTGGCTATCATTTCTGATTTCCCTAATTTCTTGAAATGCCAAACGTTTTCTTTCTCCTCCCTTTCTTCCAAGTGACTTGAAATCCCTGACAGCCTTTCCTAAACCTCCTTGTCCACCCCCTGCTGATTGGGGAAGCCAATTAAGTTTGATAAATGTTGCAGCTGCCTGGGTCAAGGGGAGAAATGACGGTTTCTTTATATGTTTTGGTGTTTCTTGAAGTGCCTCCTATGTGCTGAATGCTGTGCTAAGCACCTGGTGAGATGCAGAATAATCAGACTGGACATGTCTCACATGGGTTTGGAGTCTAAGATGGAGGGAGAGTGGGAGATAGATTGTCTAGACTGTAAGCTTGCCCTCTAGACTATAAGCTCATTGTTGGTAGGGAATGTGTCTCTGATATATTGTATTCTGTATTATTGTATTGTATTATATTGTAGAGAAGCAGCGTGGCTCAGTGGAAAGAGCACGGGCTTTGGAGTCAGAGGTCATGGGTTCAAATCCTGGCTCCGCCACTTGTCAGCTGTGTGACTTTGGGCAAGTCACTTAACTTCTCTGTGCCTCAGTTCTCTCATCTGTAAAATGGGGATTAAGACTGTGAGCCCCACGTGGGACAACCTGATCACCTTGAATCCCTCCAGCACTTAGAACAGTGCTTTGCACATAGTAAGTGCTTAACAAATACCATTATTATTATTATTATTATTTATATTGTTATAAATATATTATACTCTCCCAAGAACTTAGTACTGTGGTTTGCACACAGAAAGTGCTCAATAAATATGATTGAATGAATAAAGTGATTCCCCATTTTACAAATGAGAGAATTAGTTCTAGGTGATGAATACATAGATGTACAAAGGTTTTCATAAATGAAGTGGACACCACTAGTAGTTAAGTTCACTCATAAGTGCATGCATGACTGAAAAAGCCAACACAGGATCAATACAAAGGGCACACAAAAAGGTTGTCCCTTGTTGTGTATTTACTTATACACAGCCTGGCACTGCTTTCCATTCTGCCTCCTTGTCTCTCTTTTTTATGATACTATGTACTAAGCACTGGTCTAAGCACCGGGATTGATACAAGTTAATCAGATTCAACACAGTCCCTGTCCCACATGGGTCTCACAGTCTAAGTAGAAAGGAGTAGGATTTAATCCCCATTTTCCAGATGAGGTAACTGAGGCATAGAGAAGTGAAGCAACTTGTCCAAGGTCACACAGCAGATGTGTGGCAGAGCTGGAATTAGAACCTAGGTCTTCTGATTCCCCGGCCTGTGCTCTTTCTTCTAGGCCATGCTGCTTCTCTCTTTCCAAACCAAAACTATTACTATAGCCCCCGCCTCACTCCAAAAAAAAAGATGTCAGAAAATCCCATCTGTTCACCCAAAGGGCTCTCTGGGTCCACGTCTGGGGAGAATGCTCAAGGAGGAAGCCGTGGGAGTGGATTAGCAGAAGTGGATGGCCGGTTGTCGAGAATCCAATCACCAAAGGTCAAGCATGTGCAAGAACATTTTCATCCTCAAAGTCGATGCCTTTTAGTTCCTGACAGAGCCAATCTCTGAAACTCCTGAAGATCAATCTAGCGGTGGGATTGATCGGGGTGAAGGGGAGGGTGAGGGTTCAGAACTGAGGTGGAAGCTAGGGCAGAGGACGGGAAAGGGGCTGAAGAAAAGTTGAAGGCTAGGGTTAAAGTTTGGCTTAGGGGTTAAGGGTTAAGTTTATGAGGAAACAGTGTTTGGGGGTAAGATTAGGGTTTGGATTTGAGGTTAAGGGAAGCTTCTTGTGGTCAGGGAATGTGTCTGCCCACTCTGTTGTACTCCCCCAAGTGCTTAGTAGAGTGCTCTGTACATGGTAAGTGCTCAGCAAATACCCCTGATTGATTGATTAAGAAACCCAGACAAAGGCACAGTCCAAAACAAACTGACTGAGAGAGAGAGATCTGAGAGAGAAGAGAGAAAAAGAAAAGGAGAGAATGTCACCAGTGAGGGGTGGGAGGCAGGGGTGAGAGGGAGGTATGGGAACGGGATAAGAGGCGGGTGAAGTGGCAGGGGATGTTAGGGGGAACTAAATCTGGACTGATAAGTGATGCCAAAATAGAACCTCCAAGTGGTATTTACAAATCGGAGGAGGAGGAGGAGCTAGAGGAGTGAGAACAGGGAGGCAGTAGTTAGTGGCAGGAGTATGCAGAAATGATATAGATGGTGAACGGAGTGAATAAATAAACAGTGCATTCAGAGCACAGATCGATATGGTGAGAAGATCAATATACACATAGGACTCAGGAGAGGTGTGCACACAGTATGCTCAGGATGGCTCTTGGCCTGAGGGAGCCTGGGATGGTAGAAACTAATCAGGGAAGGCTTCCTGGAGGTGGGAGAATTCAGAAGTAACGTAATTAAGGAAGCACTGTGGACAAGTGGAAAGAGCACGGGCCTGGAAATCAGAGGACCTGAGTTCTAATCCTGCCTCTGCCACTTTTTTTAGGGTATTTGTTAAGTGTTTACTATGTGCCGGGCACTGTACTAAGTCCTGGAGTAGATACAAGCTAATCAGGTTGGGCACAGTCTATGTCCCACATGGGACTCACAGTCTTAATCCCCATTTTACAGATGAGAAAATTGAGTCACAGAAAGGTTAAGTGACTTGCCCAAGATCACACTGCAGACAAATGGCAGAGCTGGTATTGGAACCCAGATCCTTCTGACTCCCAGGCTTATGCTCTGTCCACTAGACCACACCTATTATGTGACCTTGGGAAAGTCACTTAACTTCTCTGTGCCTCAGTTGCCTCATCTGTAAAATGGGAATTAAATCTCTCTCCCTTTGACTTAGACTGTGAGTCCAATGTGGGACAGGGACTGTGTCCAACCCAATTACCTTGTATCTACCCCTGGGCTTAGAAGAATACTTGACACATGGTAAGTGTTCAACAAGTACTATAACTACAATAATATTATTAATATTAATAATAATAATTTTTTAAGCATTTACTTAACCCTGGAATAGGTATAATATAGTCAAGTTGTATACAGTCCCTGTCCCACATGGGGCGCCAAATCCTCTGGGCAGGGAACATGTCCACCAACTCTGTTATATCATACTCTATCAAGTGCTTAGTATGGCATTCTGCACACAGTAAGCTCTCCATCAACATGATTGATTGATTGATTTTTAAAAATATAGTGAAGTCCAGAAGCAGCCAGCTGCCCCAAGCAGGTCTGAAATTTTCTCCTCTGCAGTCAGTCACTGCTCTGCTCTGCCTTCAGACCTGCCCCTCATCCTCATTCAACGCCACCATCTGCCTGACCAGGTGGATTTGAACTCAGTTTGGAAGCAGAATTTTTTTAATGGCATTTGTTAAGTGCTTACTATGTATCAAGCACTGTTCTAAGCGCTGGGATAGATACAAGTTTATTAGGTTGGACACGGTCCCTTCCCCACAAGTGGCTCACAGTCTAAGTTGGAGAGAGGAGGATTTAATACTCATTTTACAACCAAGGAAATTGAGGCACAGAGCTGTTAAATGACTTGCCCAAGGTTCCACAGCAAGCAACTGATAAAGTCTGGATTAGAACCCAGGTCCTCTGATCCCCAGGCTCAGGCTCTTGCCACCAGGCCTAGCAGCTCCTCAGCTTCGCATGACATGGCTCCCTTTCCATTCCGGAAAATCTTGGCTCTTGCCTGTTCCCCTCAATGCCCTGATGGGATCGTTTCATTGGAAGAAATAATCTAATTAGCATATTTATCTGGCACGATGTATTCTTTACCAATTTATGTTTCCTTGACTGTCTGGATGTTTACATTTTGTTCTATCAGTATTTATTCCATTTTCCAGGATTGCATTTAATTGAGATGTCACCCCCCACACCCTCCCCCTCTACCAGGTGCCCACCTTAGACTGTGTCTGCCCAGAAGTGAGGCCAAGGGAGAGAGCACAGGATTGAGAATCAGGACCCTGGGTTCTAATCAATCAATCAATCATATTTTTTGAAAGCTTATTATGTATCCTTGGAGAAGTCACGTAACTCTCTGTTCCTCGGTTACCTAATCTGTAAAGTGGGGATTAAATCCCTCTCCCTCTGACATCACCTAAGCACTTGGGAGAGTACAATATACAGATTCAGTAAACATATTCCCTGCCACATCGAGCTCACAGTCTAAAGGAGACAGACATTAATATAAATAAATAAATTATGGCTATGTACACAAGTGCTATGGGGCTGAGGAAGGGTGAATAAAGGGTGAAAATCCAACTGCAAGGGTGATGCAGAAGAGAGTGGGAGAAGAGGAAATGAGGGCTGAGTTGGGAAGGCCTCTTGGAAGAGATGTGCCTTCAATAAGGCTTTGAAGCGGGGGAGAGTGATCACCTGTCGGATATGAAGAGAAAGGGTGTTCCAGGCCAGAGGCAGGATGTGGGGAAGGGATTGCTTGTGAGAAGATGAGACTGAGGTACAATCCCAGCTCCACCACTTGCCTGCTGGATGATCTCTAAGAGGCTTCCTTTTCTAAGCCCCTCATCTCTTCTACTCCCTTCTTCCTTCTGTTACCCTTGAACTTGGATCTATCCCCTTGAAGCCCTTGATAATCACCCTGCCCTCCCCCCTACAGCACTTACGTCCATGCCCACCATTTATTTTAATGTCCGTCCCCACCACTAGACTGTAAACTCCATATGGGCAGGAACATGTCCACCAAATCTGTTGTACTGTACTCTCCTAAGCGTTTAGTACGGAGCTGTGCACACAGTAAGCGCCCAATGCCATTGATTAACTGATTGAACTGGGGCAAATCATTTCACTTCTCTGTGCTATCAATCAATCAATCAATCCAGTTCTTCATCTGTAAAATGGGAATTCAATACTTGTTCTCACTCCCCACTTAGTCTGTGAGGCCTGGGTGGGACAGAGACCAGGTCTGACTAGTTTATCTCATACCTACTTCAAAGCTTAGTACAGTGCTCAACAAATATCACTATATTAATATTATTATTACTTTTGTCGTTGTTGTTATTACTGTTGCTGTTGTGGTAATGTGTTTTTATTATTATTATGCAGTAATTCTTCCTGGCTCGAATTAAGTCAAACTGAAGGTTCTCAGCTAGCCTCAAGAAGTATAATAATAATTGTGGTATTTGTTAAGCACTTGCTATGTGCCAAGCACTGTACTGAGTCCTGGGGTAGATACAAGGTAATCAGGTTGGACATAGTCCCTAGCCCATTAAGGGCTCACAGTCTAAAAGGGAAGGAGAATAGGTATTGAATCTCCATTTTGCAGATGGGGCAACTGAGGCCCAGAGAAATGAAGTGATTTGCCCAGGGTCCCACAGCAGGTAAGGGGCAGAGCTGGGGATTAGAACCCAGGTCTTCCGATTCCCAGGTCTGTGCTCTTCTCACCAAGTCAAGCTGCTTCTCAATCTGCCTTAATTTTAAAAAAGTATCTCTGCTTGGGTAAAACCCACTAGCTAATTCTGCTAATGGTTGTGAAGGCAGATGATTTGCACAAGCTGATTTGAGCATGCTCCCTGTCCCTGGGAGCCCCTAATTTCTGTCCCTTACACACACAGAGTTGTCTGCCTGAGCTCTCCTTCACTCTCAATTACTCCATCTTAGCTCCTCCTGCTTCAGAAAGAGTCCAGAGAGGAGCTCCATCTCACAACCCTTAGACTCGTCAATCATCTTGATTCTTCCTTCAAGAGAGGGATTTGCCCCTGAATTTCTTTATTCGATTGTATTTACTGGGCACCTGCTAGATGCCTATTATGTACAGGGCACTGCCCCTCTAGACTGTAAGTTCATTACTGGCAGGGAATGTGCCTGCTAATTCTGTTATATTGGGCTCTCCCAAGTGCTTAGAACAGTGCTCTATGCATAGCAAGCCGTTAATAAATACTATTGATTGGCTGATTGTATTGGATGTCTACTGTGTGCAGAACACTATAATGGGCACCAATTGCATGCAGAGTGCTGTACTGGGCTTCTAATCAATCAATCAATCAATCAATCGTATTTATTGAGCGCTTACTATGTGCAGAGCACTGTACTAAGCGCTTGGGAAGTACAAATTGGCATCACATAGAGACAGTCCCTACCCAACAGTGGGCTCACAGTCTAAAAGGGGGAGACAGAGAACAGAACCAAACATACCAACAAAATAAAATAAGTAGGATAGAAATGTACAAGTAAAATAAATAAATAGAGTAATAAATATGTACAACCATATATACATATATACAGGTGCTGTGGGGAAGGGAAGGAGGTAAGACGGGGGGATGGAGAGGGGGACGAGGGGGAGAGGAAAGAAGGGGCTCAGTCTGGGAAGGCCTCCTGGAGGAGGTGAGCTCTCAGCAGGGCCTTGAAGGGAGGAAGAGAGCTAGCTTGGCGGATGGGCAGAGGGAGGGCATTCCAGGCCCGGGGGATGACGTGGGCCGGGGGTCGATGGCGGGACAGGCGAGAGCGAGGTACACTTCTACTGTGTGTGGAGCACTGTACTAGGTGTCTTCTATGGGCAGAGTGCTGTATTGGGTACCTACTGTGCCCAAGATTCTGGGTACCTACTGTTTGCAGAGCACTGGCTCCTACTACTTGTTGACTGCTATACTAGGCATTTACTTTGAGCAGTGCTGTATTGGACACCTGCTGTATGCAGACTGCTGTGTTGAGTTCCTACTGCATGCAGACTGCTGTACTGGGCACCTACTGTGTGCAGAGTGCTGTACTGGACATTTACTATGTGCAAAGCATACTACTGGCCTTCTACTGCAGGCAGTAGGCTGTACTGGGCACTTGTGTGCAGAGTGCTGTATTGGACACCTACTGTGTGCAGAATGATCTGTTGAACATCTACTGTGTGTAGAACAGTTATTTGTACTGGGGGTGGGGGTGGGGAGGCACCCCACCCTGGCCCTAGAGGCAGAAGTCTGAGACAGCTGTCCTAGATACTGAGAGAATCAGGTTTGCCAAAGATTCGGGAAGACTTCTCCACAGCCTCTGCCATCAGTCAACATTCCTGAGGGTTTCCTGCCACCACAAGCCCTAGCCCCCAGCCAAGACTACCAGCCCAGTCTTTGCAACCCTCACTGTATGAACGGGCACAGGGCCGAGAAAGTGGACAACCAGGGCTGCCGATGCCCCGAAGCTGGTCCCACCCACTCTCCAGAGACCTCCGGGGCCAAGGCAGAGAGCCCCATTGCAGTTTCCAGATGTGGGACAGAGACAATCTCCACCCTCGCCCCTCCTGCTCCCTGTAGCATTGCTCACTCATCATTCCTTCCTGGAACTGAATGGGTCCAAATTGTTTGTTCAGCCAGGAACTTTCATGGCTGAATCTGCTAGTTTTCCACACTAAGTTTTCACCACTCATAAATCCTGAAGTTTGGGGGCTAGACCACATCTGTTGGATTTCCCTAGGTCTGCCCAATCCTTCAATGGCATTTCTTGAGACCTTACTGTGGGGAGAGCACTGTACTAAGCACTTGGGAAAGTACAATACGATACAGTTGGTAGAAATGATCCCTGCTCACAAGGAGCTTGCAGTCCACAGGGAGAAAAAGTGCTATTGGACTGAGGTATCAAAGTGCTTAAGGGGTTCATAGCCAAGTGCATCATCAACTCAGAGGGGAGGGCGAAAAGGAGAAATTCATTCATTTATTCATTCATTCATTCAATCATATATATTGAGCGCTTACTGAGTGCAGAGCACTGTACTAAGAGTGTGGGAGAGTACAGCAATAAACAGACACATTCCCTGCCCACAATGAGCTTACAGTCTAGGACAGGGAGACAGACATGAATACAAATAAATAAAATTACAGATCCGTATGTAAGTGTTGTGAAGCTGGGAGCTGGAAAGAGCAAAGGGAACAAGTCAGGGCAACACAGAAGGGAATGGGAAATGAGGAAAATGAGGAAAAATAGGGCTTAGTCTGGGAAGGCCTCTTGGAGGACATGTGCCTTCAGAAAGGCTTTGAATGGGGGTCAGTAATTGTCTGGTGGATTTGAGGAGGGAGGGCGTTCCAGGCCAGAGGCAGGACACGGGCTAAGGATCAGTAGAGAGATAGGCAAGATCGAGGCACAGTGAGAAGGTTAGCACTAGAGGAGTGAAGGGTGTGGGCTGAATTGTAGAAGGAGAGAAGCGAGGTGAGGAAGGAGGGGCCAAGGGAGTGGAGTGCTTTAAAGCCAATGGTGAGGAGTTTTTGTCTGATGCAGAGGTAGATGGGCAACCACTGGAGATTTTTGAGGAGTGGGGAAATGTGTCCAGGACGTTTTTGTAAAAAAATGATTTGGGCAGCAGAGTGAAGTATAGACTGGAGTGGGGAGAGTCAGGAGGATGGGCAGTAAACAAGGAAGCTGATGCAGTAATCTAGACAGAATAGGATGAGTATTAACATGGTAGTAGTTTGGATGGAGAGGAAAGGACTGATTTTAGCTTAGTTGTGAAGGTGGGACCGACAGGATTTAGTGATAGATTGAATATGTGGGTTGAATGACAGATAGGAGACAAGGATACCACTAAGGTTAAGGGCTTGTCAGACACGAAGGATGGTGGTGCTGTTTACAGTGATGGGAAAGTCATGGGGAGGACAGGGTTTGGGTGGGAAGATAAGGAATTCTGCTTCAGACATATTAAGTTTGAGGTGATGGGAGGACATTCAAGAAGAGAAGGCAGGAGGAGATGCAACACTGGAGAGAGAGAGAGAGATCAGGGCTGGAGATATAGATTTGGGTATCATCCAAGGCCCTACTGAGAGCTCACCTCCTCCAGGAGGCCTTCCCAGACTGAGCCCCTTCCTTCCTCTCCCCCTCGTCCCCCTCTCCATCCCCCCATCTTACCTCCTTCCCTTCCCCACAGCACCTGTATATATGTATATATGTTTGTACATATTTATTACTCTTTTTATTTATTTATTTATTTTACTTGTACATATCTATTCTATTTATTTTATTTTGTTAGTATGTTTGGTTTTGTTCTCTGTCTCCCACTTTTAGACTGTGAGCCCACTGTTGGGTATGGACTGTCTCTATATGTTGCCAACTTGTACTTCCCAAGCACTTAGTACAGTGCTCTGCACACAGTAAGCGCTCAATAAATATGATTGATTGATTGATGGATTGATCCACATAGAGGTGGCAGTTGAAGCCATGGGAGCAAATGAGTTCACGGGAGTGGGTGTCGATGGAGATGGGAAATAAGGCTTAGTCAGGGAAGGCCTCTTAAAGGAGGTGTGATTTTAATCTTGATCTCCTTAACCTTATCTTGACCTTCTTCCCATTTTTGATAGATCCACAGATCCTGCAACAGTTGCAAATTTTAATCCTTTCGTAAACTTATTTCAGCTGTTTATTCTCCTGGATTGCTGGAGGGATTTTTCATTACTTTGAACTCAAGGAACGCATTGTCATTCTACCAAAACATGTTCATTATCTTTTCTTTCCCAATCCATTTCTTATTATCAACAAGATTAAGATACAGAACACTGGTTCTCTGTGGGGCAGAGGTAGGAAAGGGCCAGGTGAAAGGGGGAAGGTCTGGGCCCATTCAGGGCCTGTCTCCTTCCACCCTGCTCTTGACATGCTGATCTTCATGAGGAGAGCAGCTCCTCTTGGCCCACTGTCCACTGCCAGGAGAGCAGCCCCTCCCTCACTGCCTGCCACCTGCCCGACTGGTCTGTACATTGCTGATATGGTGTCTTCCAGCCGTCCCCTGTTTTGTAGTGAGACCCATGCACTGCATCTTCTCCACCACTTGTCTGCTGTGGGACCTTAGGCAATCCTTTTCACAACTGGTTACTTCAGTTACCTCATCTGTAAAATGGGGATTGAGATTGTGAGCCATATGTGGGACAGGGACTGTGTCCAGTCTGATTTGCTTGTATGCACCCCAGCACTAGTACAGTGCCTGGCACATAGTAAGCACTTAACAAATACCACAATTATTATTATCATTATTATTATCTGTAAATCATTCATTCTGCACTCCCAGATTGTTTGGGCATCACACAGCAGCTGCATGGATATCCTGGTGATACCCATTCTCCTCATATGTCCTGCCCAGCAGAGCTGTGTGCAACAAACTAAACACACAAACACGCACACACACTCCCACCCAGATGGTTTCTTGTTGTGCCAATGTGCCTGTTGCTTTGCAGCCCCTTGGGCTGTTTTTGCTTTTGCCTCCTTGTCTACAAAACCTTCAGAACCTGCTGCTCCATGGAGCACTCTCCTTTCTTGATTGCCTAGTGGCAGGCTGGTCTGCCTGCAGCCACCGACTCCCAGTTTTCAGCTGGGCTGCAGAAGGCTCTGAGCCTTTGTCTTACTGGGTCATTAAAACTCCTTCGCTGCCCACCTGGCTTTTAGTTTCCCAGTTTCAGCTCTCCATCCAGCAGCCATCCTGCTCTCCTGTGGAGTCCATTCTCCACACACCCCGCCCAGCTCAGATGCAATGCAAGGAGCGTCACTTTGATACTAGCAGACTGACTTCCTCCCAGGACTACTTTGTTCCTGATCTCGTCTTGCCACATGATATTAAGCCTGGCCCATCAGTGGCACTGGCGGAACTGGTCGAGGAGCCAGATTTGGCGCCTCTGAAGGGTCCAGGTCTCCCAGCCGGAGAGTGGGCCGGACAACACCACAGCCCTGGAGACCTTGGGTTTGGTTGGGAGCACTCAGTACAGTGCCCTGCCCAAGGTAAGCATTCACTGAAGACCATGGATTGATTGAGCCTGATAACTAGAATAATAACTGTGGTTTTTGTTAAGCACTTACTATGAGCCAGATACTGTTCTAAGCACTGGGGTGGATAGAAGCAAATCAGGTTGGACACAGTCCCTGTCCCACATGGGGTTCACAATCAGTGCCACCACATCAACAATAATTAAGTTACCAATTCCATTATCAATGCAGCTAGCTCATCCCAACATATTTGTGCTTCTCTCCCTGATATCCTTGTTCTTCCTCTTGTGCTCATTCTTTGTAAATAAAAGGTGTCTGCTCCCAAGGAAATGTAAGCCCCTAGAGGGCCGGGACTGCGTCTCTCAGTTCTGGTGTGTCTCCCAAGCATTTAGCTCTATACTTAACAGAGTGGGTGCTCAGTAAATACCACAGACTGATTGATTAGCCCAATACCCTGCTCACAGTAGGTGCTCAATAAATACCACTGGTTGATTGATTTATTAGCCCAATACTTTGGCCACAGTAGGCCCTCAATAAACACCACTGGTGATGATGAAGAAGAGAAGATGCCTTACCAACTCTGTACCTCCACCGTCCTCCTCATTATCATCATCCACAGAACCCTCTTCCCCCAGGAGGCATGTCTTGGTTCATTTTTCCTCTCCCAAGCATCACACTGAGCATCACACTAAGTGGGCTATAGTCTGGAAGCTGTTTGTGGGCAGAGACCGCATCTACCAACTCTATTGTAAAGTACTTTCTCAAGTGCTTAGTACAATGCTCTGTACACAATAAGTGCTTACTAAATAACAATGACTGACTGAAGTGAGCAGTCAATAAATGCTACTACTACATCAAAATGTTGATAGATAACAATAATAATAATAATTATGGTATTTTTTAAGTGCTTACTGTGTGCCAAGCACTGTTCTAAGTGCTGGATTAGTTACAAGTTAATCAGGTTGTCCCACATGGGGCTCACAGTCTTAATCCCCGTTTTACAGATGGGGTAACTGAGGCACAGAGAAGTTAAGTGGCTTGCCCAAGGTCACAGCAGACAAGTGGTGGAGGCGGGATTAGAACCCACACCCTCTGACTCCCCAGCCCTAGCTCTAGCATCTGTCTGGGTTCCCTTCCTGGTAAGATCTTCCAGGCTGGCCACTGAAGAACCAGGCCCTTCCTAAGATTCCGGGGTTTCAGACAAGATGTAGGAAAAGAGCAGGAAACTCTAGCGAGATCTGGAGACAGTCTTTACCAACCTGATTGGGTCAGTGTGGCCTAGTGGAAAGAGCACTAGGCATTAGTGAGGATCAGGAGACCCAGCTTCTAGTCCCACCTCTGCCACTTGCCTGCTGTGTGACCTTGGGCAAGTCACTTAGCTTCTGTATGCCCCAGTATCCTCACGTGCAAAATGGGGACCAGGTTCCTACTCTCCACTCTTCTTAGACTGTGAGCCCAGTGTGGAACATAGATTGTGTAAGATCGGATTATCCCAAACTGCTCCGAAGGCGGGTCCCTCTCTGGACTGGGAGTGTCAGCCAGAAATTCCCTTTCCTCTCTTATTCCAACCAGCCAAGCAGGAGCCATAGAAAGGCAGGGAATAGAGCTGCTCAGACTTCATGGGGGAGAAATGCAATGGAAGGCAACACTTGGCCCCAACAGTGGGTTTTCCTTGGGCCAGGGTCAACAAACTCTCTGGTTCCCCTGAGCCAGAGAAACTCCTGAACCCAGCAAAACTCTGCAGAACCGCCACCTTCCAAAGTCTCTTCCCATTTCTCGACCCCACCCCCGCCCTCACATATCCTGCCATCATTTTCCCACCGCTTAGTTTTCACTCGCCTCCGAATGGCTTTGTTTTGGCTCAGCTTCGCCCCTTAAAGAAATGTTTAAGCCTCCGCTCAGAATGTGTCCCGGGAAGCACGGGCCAGCCCTGCCTCCACGGCGGCCTGTAATTTACGGTGAATTATGTTGCAATTACCTCGCCCTTATAGCATCTTGGCCGGGGCGGACACTGTGTCACGTCAGGAGTCCGGGCGGCTGAGAAAATGCTGAAACCCTTTCGCAGGTGGTGATGGAGCAGGTTCAATAGCCCTGCAAAAGAGGGAGCTCAAATCACTCCCCCTGCCTCCATTACTACCCATTAGTAACCCAATAGGCTTCAGAGAGAGAGGCAGGAAAGAGGGAGGGAGAGAGAGAGAGAGAAGAGGACAGGGGCACAAACAGGGCAGGGCAAAGTTCTCTCTGATGTAGAATCCAGGAAGAAAAAAATGCCCTGTATGCCTGGGAAATATTTGACTCTCCTGTGAATAATGATCCCGCCCAAGGTAGAAGCCACTTTAACTTTAAAAAAAAAAAAGAAATCTAATTTCTAGGGTGTTTTTCACCACCCCCACTTTCATTTGAGAAGGATAAGTCTTATGTCTACTCTTACTCTCTCCCTCTCCCTCCCTCTCTCCCGTTTTCTCTCCCTCTTTATTTCCTTGACACAAATAGCAGTCATAGCTCAGGCGATGGGGCTGGATGGATTCCGCTGTTTAGTAATTCAAACCTTTTATTCAGGTTACCATTATGTACTAAAGAGGAAAATATGTATTGGCTAAATGGCCTTGTTATAAATGTTTTCCATTGTGAATGGAGAGGCTTCCCCCACACAGACCTGCCCAAACCGTTTCCCTATTTATCTCCTGCACAGGGATTATTGCTGAGGCTAATTTCCACCTTTTTCTGTCTTCAACTGGCCCCAGAGTATCATGATTTTGGCCAGATGTGGCCTTCCTCGTGGGGAGGTGGCCAGAAAGGGCAGGGGGGCTAAATCAGGGGAATTATCCTCGGTGAATTCAAGGGGCGAGATGGGAGGGGGAGGCCCGTGGTGGGGAACGGGATGATGGGAGAGCTTTTTCTCACACACTAGGGCCAGGGACGGGCCCGGCAAAAGGGGGAGGGCTGCCAGTGTCTTTTGAACTGTGGGAGAAGTCACCTCTCAGTCAGTCAGTCAATCGTATTTATTGAGCACTTCCTGTGTGCAGACAGCACTGTACTAAGCACTTGGGAGAGTAAAATATATCAATAGAACGGACACGTTCCCTCCTCACCATGAGCTTACAGTGTAGAGGAGATGACAGACATTAATATAGACAGATATGTACATAGGTGCTATGTGGAGCGGCCAGGGGCAGGAAGGCAGTAACTTGGCCAAGCCTTTGGCCTGGAATATATTTAGCCTTTCCTCTCCTAGCCCCAGATCCTGCTTACCAAGCCTCCTCCCAAAGCAACCTGCTTACCAGACCTCGATCTCATCTCTCCCTCCTCTGAACCCTGGCTCATGCCCTCCACCTGCCTGGACCACACTCCCTTTTCAAATCCCCCAGACCACAGCTCTCCCCGTCTTCCCACAGCCTCCAGAAAGTCTTCCCCGATTAATCTCCACCAATCTAGTAAAAAGAGTACAGGCCTGGGAGTCAGAGGACCTGGGTTCTAATGCCGCTCGGAGATATGTTTGCTGTTTGACCTTGGGAAAATCACTTAGTTTCTCTCTCCCTCGGTTATCTCATCTGTAAAATGGGGTTTAAATCCTCCTTCTTCCTACTTTGACTGTGAACCCCAGGTGAGACAGGGACTGAGTCCAACCTGATTAACTTGCATCGACCCCAGCACTAAGAAGATAGTAAGCTCTTATCAAAGTATCATAAAAAAAAACCTCCCTTACCACTGACACACTTACACGCACTCTCTGCAGTTGGATATCTGTTGATCAGTAGCATAGATCAGTCTACAGGCACTGCTTATTAGAGAAGGAGTGTGGCCTAATGGAAGGAGCCCAGCCCTGGGAGTCAGGTGACCTGGGTTCTCCTCCGGCTCCACCACTTGCCTGCTGTGTGACCTGAGGCAAGTCCCTTCACTTCTCTGAACCTCAGTTTCCTCATCCACAAAATGGGGATTCACTTCCTGTTCTTCCTCCCACTTAGACTGTGTTTGACCTGATTATCTATCCAGCTGTTGGTACAGTGCTTAGCTGGATGAGAACCCAGTCCCCTCGACTCCCAGGTCCCAGCTCTTTCCACCAAGTCACTTGGCTTCTGGCATCCCGGGCTTTCCCCGGTGTCTCTCTCACCACACTGAATTTAGGATCTTGGCTTTGGCCTCACCTGTTCACATTTCAGGGTGGTTTCTTCCTTGTGGATTTCCCCATTCTCTGGACACATTTCTTCCTGGAGATTCACTTGAAAAAACGATAATTCAGATATTAGGGGGTGCACAGAAAATGCCTTAACTTGAGAGGGCTCTAATAGCCATCTGTGGGTATTTTTCAAAACAATACTTTGCTTTATAACCATCTCTATTTATTTATTTATTCCCCCATCCCCATTCCTCTCCCTTTCTTCTCTCTCTCTCTCCCCCACCCGCTGCCTGGAACAGACCCATAATTATTCCCCAGGGTGCTCCACAGGTGAGCCAGCTGAAAGCTACGCTTATCACTTCCTCTGATTACCTGGCAAATAATGATTTGGATTTTTTTCCCCACTTTTTTTTTTTCCTTCTCCTTCTCTTACGGGGAAATCAAATCTCCCCAGTCCTGGTTCACTTCTCTGTAGCTAGCGGGGACAGAGCAAGGCAATAAATTTTCATCAAATCTCAAGTGCAGTGGTGCTCTAGAGGATTCCAATTTAGGGTAATTTATGGGGAGCCATTTGGAATGGGGATCATGGAGCCTCACATTTAATTGGGGTGATCTGGAAGGCAAGGTATCTGTCAATGAGAAGATAGTGATGCATGGTTAGAAATGGAAATCACTCTCTGCTCCCTCTAGACAGCCTTCTCTCTCTCTCTCTCTCTCTCTCTCTCTCTCTCTCTCTCACACACACACACACACACACACACACACACACACACACACTGTCTCTCGGTCTCTCTTCATCTCTCTTTGTTTCTCTAGCACTTTCAGTCCTCTCTTTCTCTATGTTAATGTCTCACTAGGTCTCTGTCTCTCTTTCTATGTCTTTCCACCAAGTCACTTGGCTTCTGGCATTCCGGGCTTTCCCCGGGGTCTCTCTCACCACACTGACTTTAGGATCTTGGCTTTGGCCTCACCTGTTCACATTTCAGGGTGGTTTCTTCCTTGTGGATTTCCCCATTCCCTGGACACATTTCTTCCTGGAGATTCACTTGAAAAACCAATAATTCAGATATTAGGGGGCGCACAGAAAACGCCTTAACTTGAGAGGGCTCTAATAGCCATCTGTGGGTATGCTTCTTTCTTTCTGCTTCTTTCTCTCATTCACTCAGTCTCATCTACTCACTCTCACTTCCTCTCATTCACTTGTTCTCTCTGACCTTCTCTCAGTCATTTGCTTTCTCTCTCATTCGTTCACTCTCTCATTCGCTTTCTCTCTTTCACTCACCCTCTCATTCTCTCTCTCTCTCTCTCTCTCTCTCTCTCACTCTCCCTCTCTCTCATTCATTTTCTATATCATTTTCCCAAATAGTCAGATTCCCCTTCCACGTTCTGTCTTCTCTTCCGATTTCTCAAAACCAAATGATTACTTCTTCAAAGCCCTCCTGAAGCCTCCTTCTCCTCCAGAAAGCCTTAAGCGACTAACTTCCCCCAAGCCCCATCATGTTACCTCAACACCCAGCCTAAGCTCCCAAGAAGGTGTCAATCTCTGTTCTCCATCCATTTCTTCATGTGTTTACTGATTTATTTCATTTTTCCACAGTCCTACTGTTACCAGCCACAGATATCTCTTCCCCCCAGCTCTCACTGCAGGGGTACAACTTATGTCTATAAGTCCCCTCTACTCAGCAAGTGTTCTGGGATTCTCTTTCCACCAGTGACCCCTTCCTTCAAAGCCACCTGCTTTCCCAGGTATGGGAACTCAGGAAGCACTTGAACAAAAGGCAAAGGTCTGCTAAGCCTGTAGGCAGAGTGACCCATCTGATCCTGCCTGCTAGGGGTTGGAAACTTCACCAGCACCAATAGACTGTAAGCTCTCAAATGGGCAGGAACCAGACTTCAAGCTCCCTGTGAGCCGGTATCATGTCTACCTACCCTATTGTATCAAACTCTCTCCAGCACTCAGTACAGCGCTCGGCTCACAATAGACTGTAAGCTTCCTGTGGGCAGGGATCCTGTCTACTAACTCTATTGTACTCTCCTAAGCACTCAGTACACCAATCTGCACACAGTGAACTGTAATGTAAGCTCCTTCAAGACAAGAATCATGTACACTCTATTGTCCTCTCCCAAGCGCTTAGTAGAGTGTTCTGCACACAGTGGACTGTAAACTCCCTGAAGGAAGGGATCACATCTATTAATTCTATTGCCCTCTCCCAAGTGCTCAGTACAGTGCTCTGTACACAGTAAACTCTAAGCCCCTCAAAGACAGCGATCTTGTCTATTAACTCTATAGTACTCTCCCAAGCACTCAGTACAGTGCTCTGCATACAGTGGACTGTTAGCTCCTCAAGGGCAGGGATCATATCTACTAACTCTACTGTCCTCCCCGCAGAGCTCAGTACAGCACTCAGTAAATACCATTTATGGATTGATTAGCTTCCCAAGCCCCAAGCACTACACTCTGTGCACACTGAAGATATTCTGGAAATACAGTGGATTGATTGAATGATAGAGGCAGTCCTAGAATACCAGAAACTTCCAGGGGTCTCAGAGACAATCCAGGGTCTCCCATTTCTCTCTGCCTCAAATTCATCTGCGTCTCTGACGAGCTTGGGGGAAAAGTGGGCCGTGTTTCCATATCAAGTATCCGTCTTGCAATTCAGCTTCAATTGAAAGGCCCTGGAATAGGATAAAAAATGCCTGTAGAGATCTGAAAAGAGAAACCCTTTTGAAATAACCATTTGGGGTGGGTTTTTCTTTTCTTCTACTCAGTTGGAGGATGAGAAATTGGCAAATGAGGGATTCCAGGGCAAAGTAAAGCCCTCGCTAGCCTCTCTGGTGAGTGCTGAGTCCTGGAGAGCCTACTGCATGTAGAGCTCTGTGCTAAGCACTGGGCAAAGGAGGACAACTGCAGGAAGGCCCGAGTTCCCGTCCCTCAGGGGGCTGCCACTCTAATGGGGGAGACCGGCCGACACCAATTATCTTCCCACTGTGGGAGCAGGAGGAAGAACGAGGTTGGCAGGAGGAATGGACCCCGGGTGGCTGGGTGGTCCCCTGCTGACCCTGCCCTCTGGCCCCGCCACTTGCCTGCTATGTGATTTGGGGCAGGTCACTTCATTTCTCGGTACCTCTGGTTTTCCTCCTCTGAAAAATGGGGATTTGATACCTCCCTCCTACTTAGACTGTGTCTGACCTGATCAACTGTATCTATCCCAGAGCTTAGCACAGTGTTTGGCATATAATAATCGCTAAACAGGTACCACAGTTATCACTATTATTATTGTTAGTGTTGAGCTTTTTTATTTCCCCAGGGTGCTTTCACATCTCCAGTGGCTACCAATCAATCTGCGCATCAGGCAGAAACTCCTCACCCTGGGCTTCAAGGCTCTCCATCACCTTGCCCCCTCCTACCTCACATCCCTTCTCTCCTTCTACAGCCCAGTCCGCACCCTCCGCTCCTCCACCGCTGATCTCCTCACCGTACCTCGCTCTCGCCTGTCCCGCCATCGACCCCCAGCCCACGTCATCCCCCGGGCCTGGAATGCCCTCCCTCTGCCCATCCGCCAAGCTAGCTCTCTTCCTCCCTTCAAGGCCCTGCTGAGAGCTCACCTCCTCCAGGAGGCCTTCCCAGACTGAGCCCCTTCCTTCCTCTCCCCCTCGTCCCCCTCTCCATCCCCCCATCTTACCTCCCTCCCTTCCCCACAGCACCTGTATATATGTATATATGTTTGTACATATTTTTTTTACTCCATTTATTTATTTATTTTATTTATTTGTACATATTTATTCTATTTATTTTATTTTGTTAGTATGTTTGGTTTTGTTCTCTGTCTCCCCCTTTTAGACTGTGAGCCCACTGTTGGGTAGGGACTGTCTCTATATGTTGCCAATTTGTACTTCCCAAGCGCTTAGTACAGTGCTCTGCACATAGTAAGCGCTCAATAAATACGATTGATGATGATGATGATCAGTGCTCTCCTCACAGCATCCTTGTGAAGTAGGCTGGTACTATTAGTCCCATTTCTCAGAGGAGCAACTGAGGCCCAGAGAGGTTCGGCAGCTTGCCCTCAGTCTCACAGTAGGCCAGTGGTGGAGCCGGGACTAGAACCCTGATCTCTTGGCTCCCAGCCCACGCTCCTTTTACTAAACCACTCTGCCTACTATCCCCAGAGGAGAAAGCAGAGGCCCAGAGCTGTTCAGGGGCTTGCCCAGGGTCGAACAGCAGGCTAGTAGCAGAGCTGGGACTAGAACCCCAGTCTCATGGGCCCTGGGCCCGGGCTCTTTCTGCCAGTGGCAGAATGTCTACCTGCTGCCCTGAGACCAGATTGGCCCCCACCCGAATTATGCACAGACAGTGCTTCCCTGCCCCCAGCCCCACCGCTCTCCAGCCCCCACTGTTCTGGCCCAGCTGACTGAGGGTCCTCTCCCATTCGCTTTCTCATCTCATTTGCTTTCTGCTCTGACCCTGGCTGCCACGGCACTGATCAAAGGCAGATGCCAGATCCCGTCTAGCTGAGCAGCTCCAAACCCAAACAAGCACATTCCCGCATCTCCACTCAGCTGCACCTCCTCTCTTTTCTCCCCTCAGCCTTCCTTGTCTCCTGTTCTTCCTCCATTTTTCAGCCCCTCTCTCTCTCTGTCTCTCTCTGTCTGTCTCTGTCTCTCTCTGTCGCCGTCTCTCTCTCCCCCACTTCCTTCCCCCCACCCTCTGGCTTTCATTCTGTATTTTCGTTTCTCTCATCCTCCTCCTCCTTCTCTTCCGGCACTCTCTCCCACTCGATGGCTTTTGCCACTCTGTCAGCCTGCGTACAGTAACCCTCCTGCTGGCTTCTGGCTTTCCCCCAGTCTCCCCATTGCATCTCTGCTTTCACAGTGCCCCCCACCTCCTTCCCTCCATCCTTCATCCTCCTCCCTCCTCCTCCCTCCTCCCCTCTCAGCCCTCCCCCGCCTCATCCAGACCCTTCTCGAGAGCAGGGAATGGGTGTCTTGCCCTGTTACACTCTCCCAAGCACTTGCTCAGTACCATGCCAGGCCCTCAGGTTCTCAATCAATGCTGCTGAGGCTGAAACTGCGCTGCTGACGGTGACGATGACGACGATGGAGATGACGGTGGCCAAGTCACAGACTAAAAGGACAATGAATCAAGTCAGGATCTTTCCAATCTCTTCTCCCTCCTCCCTGCATGTCCTTTTAGGACCTGTCTCCTTCACCTCGACTCCTAGCTCTTCAAAGGCAGAGCAGGGATTATGTCTACTAACTCTTTTGGACTCCCCCCAGCCCTCAGTCCAGTGCTGCGCACACAGTAGTCTGTAAGTTCCTTGAGGGCAGGGATAGCATCTACCAACTTATGGTCCTCTCCCTAGTGCTCAAAACACAGTAGGTGTTCAATAGATACTACTGATTGACTGGGGACAGAGAGTTTGGGATGGCAAGTAGAGGAGATGAAGGCACTGAGGGAAAAACTTGCAATTTACAATTGTCTGTGAGAAATAAACTCCCTGCAAGTCACTTGCATGCATTCACACAAACACACACACATACACTCACTCACACAATCTATCGATTCCCCCATCTTCAAAGGCTCCCGAAATCCCACCTCCCCCAAGAAAGCCTTCCTTGATTAACCCTCCCCACCCTGAATCACACCAACCCAACAGCCATTCCTAGGACCGATGTCGTCAGAGCCCTATCCTAGCTAGCACTTATGCAGTGACATGTGTCTGGTCGTACATCCAGTGATTTATTCTGCTATTTCATTCTGGCACATTCGTTCCTACTCCCTCTTTGGTCCTTGTTTTGCTTCCTGCCCCAATCACCCGGAAGTGATCTTCTGTCAGTTTTCCCCTTTGGATGGTTAGTTCCCTGTGAGCCGGGACTGCGGGCTCTGTATCCCGTTCTGTCGGTGCTTGGTCAACACAGCCCCTCCTGGGAGGGCAACAGGGGGTCTGGAGCTGAAAAGGACCAAGAGTGAGTTCTAAAGGAGAGGCTCTGTGAGGGACAGAGGGTTGAAGAGCCTCCATTGGGGGGTGAGGGGTCCGGGGTCCTCCCAGAACCCTGGCCCCCTCAGATTTGCCCCTTACAATGGATCTTGGATTTGCAAAGAACTTTTACTTTTCCACAGCACTTTCTCCCCAACTACATCATTTTCCCCTCACAGCACCCCTAAGAGGGAGAAAGAGGCCGTGTTTTTGTTGTTGTTGTTGTGATTGTTATTTTTAATGGTATTTGTTAAGCACTTACTTTGTTCCAGGCATTACGCTAAGTGCTAGAGTACATACAACCTAATCAGGATGGGTACAGTCCATGTCCCAAATAAGGCTCAAAGTCTTAATCTCCATTTTATAGATGAGGTAGAAGAGAAGAGAAGTGACTTGCGTAAGGTCACACAGCAGACAAGTCGAGGAGCGGTGATTAGAACCCAGATCCTCTGACTCCCAGACCCGTGCTCTTTCCACTAGGCCATGCTGCTGGCCTAGTGCCAAATGTCAGCCTGTAAAATGGGGATTATTGCCCCCATCTTACAGAAGAGGAAACTGAGGTCAAGAGAGACCCAGCAACTCATTGTGAGCAGGGGACGTTTCTATCAACTTCATTAGATTGCACGCACCCAAGTGCTTAATACAGTGCTCTTCACACAGTTAGTGCTCAGTAAATACAATTGATTGATTGATTGACAGTTGGACTTACTTGCTTGAGGCCCCCAGCAGTTCAGTGGCAGGCCTGGGATTCAGGGCTCAGGCTCCAGGTGGGGTCCCTTCTGGTGGTTGTCCTGGAAGTGGACCATCTTTCCCCATTTTCATTTCAGAGAGTGGGTGACACCTAGCGAGCTCCTTCTGAGTGCAGAGCACCGAACTAAGCACTTAGGCGAGCACGACAGTAGCAAGGCAGCAGTAGGGAAGCAGTGAGGCCTTATGGAAAAAGCACTGGGAGTCAAGAGACCTGAGTTCTCATCCCAACTCTGTCACTTGCCTGCTGTGTGACCTTGCGAAGGTCAATGAATTTCTCTGGCCCTCAGTTTCCTCATCTGTAAAATGGGGATTCAGTACCTCCTCTCCATCTCCCTTAGACTTTGAACCCATGTGGAACAAGACTGTGAGCCCGTTGTTGGGTAGGGACTGTATATGTTGCCGAATTGTACTTTCCAAGCACTTAGTACAGTGCTCTGCACACAGAAAGTGCTCAATAAATGCAATTGAATGAATGAATGAATGAATGAACAAGGACTGTGTCCGACCTGATTATCTTGTATCTACCTCAGTACTTGACAAAGAGTAAGTGCTTAACAGATCAGTCAGTCAGTTGTACTTATTGAGCGCTTCCTCTGTGCACAGCACTGTACTAAGCACTTGGGAGAGTATGATACAAAAATAAACAGACACATTCCCTGACCACAGTGAGTTTTCAGTCTAAAGGGGGAGACAGACATTAATATAAATAAATAAATTATAGCTAGAGACATAAGTGCTTAGGGCTGGGAAAGATATCATAATGATGGAGACACATACTTCCTGTGCACCCAGACCAGGCTAATGAGGATAGAAATAAGTCACAGACAGTGGGAGCAGGAGGAAGAATAATTGGGATGAAATTCCCGCTCCTTTCCAGCTACTGGAAGCCAGAATCCTGTAGCCACTCTGACCGCCCTATCTCCCGGCGACAGCATTTTCCGAGGAGACAGACGGAAGGGAGAGAAGCCAGGGGTCAGTCAACCGGGAATGACGGTCACGGGGAGACTGGTGTCAGCTCTGAAAATGCCGGACTTAAAGAGCTCAAGCTGTAGGGCAAGGGCACGGGGAGCTATTAAGAAGAGGACATGGAAAGTGGAGAGGGGGAATATAATTAATCGGAGCGAGAGCAGGTACTGGGTGGCAGCTTAAATGATGAAATATTTAAGGGCAAAATGGTCAGCTCAGAGTCATTATCCAGATGGGTACAAGTTGCGCTCTAGAGAATGGAAGAGAAAATGCCAAACAAATCCATGCAGCAGAGGCGAGAACCTGGAGAGTGTTTGGGAAGGAGGGAAGCAGAGACAGAGAAACTCCAGGATCAGAATTTCCAGTTAGAAGACAAATGCCTTGATGATAATGTGTGGCGGCATGGCCCGGTGGAAAGGGCAGGAAACCCGAGTTTTAGTCCCAGCTTGCCCTGTGACCTCAGGCACATCACTTCACTTCTCTGGGCCTCTGTTTCCCCATCTGGAAGATGGGAAGAAGATCCCTGCTCCCCCTCCCTCTTAGACTGCTAGCCCCTAGGTTAGGCAGGGACTGGGTTGGACCCAATTTTCCTATCTCTATCCCATACTTAGCACAGGGCTGGGCACTTCAGAAGGAAAACACCTATTCCCTGGAAGCGTACAATGAAGCCCAACAAAAATGGCAAAGGAATACATACCATGGCTGGGTCTGGAACCCTTCCAGAGCCTCAGGGAGTTGGAGAGAAGAGAGAGCAGTGGGATTAGTGAGTTGAGACTCACAGTTCCTGCCTCCCCCAGCACAGGAATGGCTGCCCAAACTGTGAGAGATTTTGGGGGTCTTCAATCGTTGATATAATAATAATAACAATAATAATAATAATAATAGTATTAAGTGCTTACTGTGTGCCAGCCACTGTACTAATCACTGGGATGGGTACAAGCAAATAGAGTTGGTCACAGACCCTGTCCCATGTGGGGCTTATAGTCTCAATCCCCATTTTACAGATGAGGAAACTGAAGTCCAGAGAAGGGAAGTGACTTGCTCCAGGTCACACAGCAGACAAGTGGCGGAACCGGGATTAGAACCCACAACCTTGGTGCAGTGGTCTAGTGGGTAAAGCATGGACCTGGGAGTCCGAAGGACCTGGGTTCTAATCCTTGTTTGGTGTGTGACCTTAGGCAAGTCACTTCACTTCTCTGGGCCTCAGTTACTTCATCTGTAAAATAGGGATTAAGACTGTGAGTCTCATGTGGGACAGGGACTGTATCCACCTGATTAGCTTGTACCTACCCTAGCGCTTAGTACAATGCCTGGCACATGGTCAGTGCTTAACAAATACCATTAAAAATAAACCCTTAGCCCCCTGGAAAGAAAGCTTAGAATGTGAACCACACGTGGGCCAGGGACTAGGAACCACCTACTTCAGAGCTTAGTATAGTGCTTGGAACGTAATAAGTTACGGCGTGGGCCTCCATTGGTGGCGGCCCCCTCACCCCTTCACCCCCCGTTCAGTCTGTCCCTTGGCTGGTCCATCCCTCGGTCGGTCGGTCGGGTGGTGGCCCCATGGCTGGGTCCCCACTGCTCTGGGAGGTGCAGAAGGAGCAGCTGAGGGCCCTGAGCATTTCCAGCATCATTGTGGAGCACCCCGAGGTGAATCCCCGCCTCCGGCCTTGGCCCCCCAACCCCTGACCCCGTTCTCGCCCGTCCTGCTGTCGACCCCTGGCTCACGTCCTCCCCATGGCCCGGAATGCCCTCCCTCCACACATCTGCCCAGCTAGCTCTCTTCCTCCCTTCAAAGCCCTACTGAGAGCTCACCTTCTCCAGGAGGCCTTCCCAGACTGGGCCCCCTCCTTCCTCTCCTCCTCCCCATCCCCCCCCCACCCTACCTCCTTCCCCTCGCCACAGCACCTGTATATATATTTGTACAGATTTATCACTCTATTTTACTTGTACATATTTACTATTCTATTTCTTTTGTTAATGATGTGCACCTAGCTTTAATTCTATTTGTTCTGACGATTTCGATACCTGTCCACGGGTTTTGTTTTGTTGTCTGTCTCCCCCTTCTAGACTGTGAGCCTGTTGTCGGGTAGGGACCGTCTCTACATGTTGCCAATTTGTACTTCCCAAGTGCTTAGTACCGTGCTGTGCACACAGTAAGCGCTCAATAAATACGATTGAATGAATGAATGAATGAATGAATGAATAAGTGCTTCAAACCACATCTATTATTATTATTGGAATAATACTAATAATGGCAAAACTGTCGACCATCAGAGGGTGTTAATTTTGACGAAGGTTGTGTTGGATGAGCAAGCTGAACTTTTGGGTTTGCTCCCTCTGCCTCGTTTCTCCTACGACTCCAACCCTCCTCGCTGGTTGACCCTCAGCTCCTGGGGTCCCCACCTCTGGTCTCCTCCTCGGGGCTACCAGGCCACGGACACCTGTAGCTTCCATTTCCTTCCATCAGCTCCCAAAGAGACCGCCGCCCAATCCCCATTAGCCCAGGAACACCTGTCACTACGAGGTCCCACCAGCCGTGACAGGTTCCCACAGCCCACGACGTCACCTCCGTTCTCGTCCAGCGGAGCCTTTTGCTGCTTTTCAAGCTATTGATAGTTTTCTCATCCTTGACTCCCTGAAGCCTCAATTCCAGGGAGTCTGGCTCTCAGTCCTCTCTGAATTCTCCTCCTTTCCTGGTTCCCGGTCCTCTCTGAATATTCATTCATTCAGACAGTCAATTGTATTTATTGCACACTTATTGTGTGCAAAGCACTGTTCTAAGCACTTGGGAGAGTACATTATAACAACAAACAGACACATTCCCTGCCCACAATAAGCTCACAGTCTAGGGGGGAGACAGACATTAATATAAATAGATAAATAAATAAATAATAAGCACCCTCCCTCCCCTTGTTCTGTTCCCTCTGAACACTCCTCCCAGCCTGATTATCAGTTCCCTCTGAACACACACCCTCCTCTTGTTCTGTTCTCTCTGAACAATCCTTCTCTGACTCCTTGGTTACCTCCTTCCTCCCCATCTATGAACCATCAGAGGCTACTGGGTCTTCTGCTCTTCTCTTCCTCTTCTCAAGAACCTCTAATGTTTGCCCATCTCCCTCTGCATCGACTGGAAACTCTCGGTCAATCGATCAATAGCATTTATTGTGCACTCTCCGTGTGTAGAGTGCTGTACTGAGCACTGGGAAAAGTACAATAGAATGAATAGACATGATCCCTGCCCTTAAGGGCTTACGGGCTACTTACTGTGTGCAAAGCACAGCACTGACTACTTGGGAGAGGACAGTAAAGTGAGTAGAAATGATCCCTGCCCTAGAGGAGCTCCCAGTCTAGTGGATTAATTGATTGATGCCTTCTCTCTAATGGGAAGCTCATCCACTCCCACAATTTCACTATGCCTAGTTGTGCCTCTACTGTCACCTGGCAGGGACTCAGTACCCAAGTTGGGGAGAGGGAGGGAGAAGGGGGACAAATTTTCAGGAAGGAGCTGGGACAAGGCAGAGGGGCCTGCTGTTTCCCACTCCAGTGGTGACTGCGGGTCTGACCTTGCTCCCCCCAGCCAGGCCCCAGCTCCCCTGACCAGGAGCAGGAACACAGCAGAGCCAAGTCCCCATCCCATCCACCCCCACAGGGGCCACACCTGAGAGGAGAGTCGAGCTGATTCAACCCCCTACGTCAGTCATGGGGAGCATATTCGGGCCCACCCGATGGGGCCGGACGGGTTCCAGGAGTCTGGGCAGACTCCCGGGTCCGGCACTGGGGGACCTCTGACTGTCCAAATCATCACAAAGAGGTCACTCTCATACCGATTGCCTCGACTGATTTTTGGGAGGACCAGAGGGCACTATGTAGAAGCATATGATATCATTACCCTTCCCAGAGCCTAGGCGCGGGACGCAGGGGTCACCAGTGATGTGGCCTTTGTTTCTGGTGCCCACCACTGGAGGGAGGGACTGCCCATCACACATGGCTCCTCCTAGGGTCCTGGTCAGGCCGAGGCCCTTGGTGTCCCCCCATTCCCTCCCTCCATCGTGCCATGCTCCCTTTTGGCTGGTGGCTCCCTCCACTCCCCCTCCTCCCGGCCCCGGGACCCCGCACTTTTCTCCCGCACCCCCACCGCCCCCACCCCATGGCTGCTGAGCGGTTGTTTCTGGCTCTGACTGCCAAGCGGACCCCTAGGGACCACCCACCCCATCCATCTGTCCTGCTCAGCTCTCCTCTCAGCTCTGCTGGCTCAGTCCCCGTGGATGGATTGCTCGGTCAGTGGCCCCGCAGAGGCGGACAGCCCAGCCCCACCCCTTGGCCCAAACACCCCCGGCCCCCAAGGTCTAAAGACCTCAGGGGATGGGCCTTCAGGTGAGACCCTGTCTTCTCCCTTGAACACCAGACCAGCTCTGGGTATAGAGCAGGCTGGGCAGCCTGGTGGACAGAGTGTGGGACTGGGAGTTCTAATGCCAGCTCTGCCCTCAGCCTGCTGGGTACCCTGGGACAAGTCACAAAATATCTCTGGGCCTCAGCCTCCCCATCTGTAAAATGGGGATAGGATCCCTGCTCTCCCTCACTCTTAGCCCGTAAGTGCCATGGGAGACAAGGCCTGTGTCCACCTGATTATCCTTAGCCCAGTGCTTGACAGACAGGAAGTGCTTAATCAATGCCATCATTATTATTACACTGAGAAAGAGAAGCCAGAGGAAGAGGACAGAATGGATGGAAAGTCAGGGGAGGAGAAGGATGAAGAGGAAGAGGAGGAGAAAGAAAAAGACCAGGTGGGAGGAGCAAGCTTATTCAGCCCTGGTAGCCTAGTGGTAAGGGTTTGGCACTCTCCCTGCCACAGTTCAGGATTGAGTCCCAATCAGGGAAGCTTAAATTTTGAGAAGTTGCATGGCCTAGTGGAAAGACCATGGGCCTGAGAGTCAGAGGATCTAGGTTCTGATCCCAGCTCTGCTACTTACCTGCTGTATGACCTTGGATAAGTCACTTAAATTCTCTGGGCCTCAGTTCCCTCATCTGCAAAATGGGGATTCATTGTTTAGTCTCCCTCTTATCTAGAGACTGTGAGCTCCATGTGGGACCCAATGATCTCATATCTAGCCCAGTGTTTAGTACAGTGCTTGGCACACAGTAAGCATTTTACAAATACCACAGTTGAGAAAATCCCAGAGCAGATGACCAGAGGCCATCACTTGGTCTCTTTCAGCCCAATGAAGCAGCAGCAGTGAGAGTAACTGCATGCCTTCTGAGGGCTACACACTGTACCGAGCACTGGGGGTAGTAAAACGGAAGCACAGTGCACCTTCCCTGCCCATGTTTAGTTTAATGGGGGAGACAGTCACAGAACTATTGAACCGGCTAGTACAAAGAGGGGCTGAGGATGGGCATAAATAAAAAAGGTTATTGGGGTTAGAATTTCTGTTCAGCTGTGCTCTCTGTTATCATTCTTATTATCATAAACTTATCATTATGATTATCATAATAATCATTACCATAGTCACGGTGGTATTTATTAAGCACTTACTCTATGCCAAGCTCTGTACTTAGCATAGCACAAGACTATCTAAACAAACACATTCCCTATCCAAAAAGGGCTCGCTGTCAAAGTGGGAGAGAAAACAGGCATTGAATCGCCATTTTACAGAAGAGCAAACTGAAGCACAGAGAAGTTAAGTGACTTGCCCAAGGTCACAAAATCCTTTCTCTGTGCCAATCACTGGGCTAAGCACTGGGGTAGATATCAGGTAATTCGAACGCACACAGACCCTGTCCCTCACAAGGCTCACAGTCTAAGGTGTCAGAGAGCTCGGAAAATTCTGAATTCCTCCCAGCGCACTTCATTCCTCCGGCGAATTTCTGGAAGATGGTTTTTGAGGGTGCTTGTGCCTCGGGTGATTTTGCAGGTGGGCCGATGATTCTAGCAGATGGCTACTGTGTGGCTGTGAAAGGAGAAGGGAGAGAGCCACAGATGGTGCTCTTATTTCTTTCAGATTTTTTCTGAGGATTGCAAGACAGCCCAATATGGTCGCAGATTCCAAATTGATTTATTTCCATACATATTCTGATGTCATCTTGTCCCTTCTCAGGAAGGAGAGGAGGAGGAGGAGGAGGCATGAAAAAGAGATGGTGGGGAGAGGATCACTAATTTCTATAACCCTCTGCCCTCTTTAAAAAAAACAGCCATAGAAGATGTTCTTGGGAAAGAACAGAATATGTCATTTGTCCCTGATGGGCCCCAGGCTCCAGCCCTGAGGTTGCCAGATTAGGGACTGATTAAGCCCTCTGTTGAAGCTAAGCGCTGTGCTAAGTACTGGGGTGCATACAGGTTAATCAGAGCAGACACCACCTCCGTCCAACACAGTACTCACCATCTAAGGAGGGAGAGCAGGGATATCTGCCCCATTTTTCAGATGAGAAAACTGAGGCCTGGAAATGTGAAATGACTTGCCCTAGATCTCGCAGCTGGCAAGCGGCAAAGTCGAGGCTCAAACCCAGGTCTCCAGACTCCTGGCCCCAGGCTCTACCCATCAGACCTCACTGCCTCCCTGCCATTTTTTTTTTACGATTTTTAAATGGTATTTGTTAAGCTCTTACTATGTGCTAGGCACTGCACTAAACTCTGGGGTAGGGACAAGTTAATCTGTTTGGACACAGTCCCTGTCCCATAAAAGCTCACAGCTTTAATCCCCATTTTATGGTGAGGTAACTGAGGCTCAGAGAAGTGAAGTGACTTGTGCAAGGTCACACAGCAGACCAGTGGCAGAGCCAGATTTAGAATCCAGGTCCTCTGACTTCCAGGACTCGCTGCTTCTCATTTTGGCCACTCTGCCCTGAGCCTTCTCCAACAGACCAGGCTCCACTGAAAGAGGGGAGTTCCTGGCCAGGGGCCATCCTTGCTAACAGAGGGATCGATGGCCTGGTTGCTGGGTTGGAAATTGGCTAATGAGGCCATTCTGATACGTACAACTGGTGCTGCCTCCATGCATACTACCCGGCGTAATGGGCCATAGGGTGCCCATCCAGGGCTCCTTCTCCCTGTTGCCCTTCCCAGCGTTTGCTGTAAGGGCAAAATGTCTAAGGGCACTAATCCCAGCAACAGGCTTTCATCCAGATGTGGCAGGAGGAGGAAGAGCAGAAGGAGGAGCATGAACAGGAGAAGGAGGAGAAGGAAGTGGGGAGAGGGGAGCAAAGGAGGAGCAGAAGGAATACGAGGAGCAGAAGCAGGAGGAGGAGAGGGTGAAGGACCTGTGGAATGCCAAGGAATGGAAAGAGTCCAACATTCTCTAAAGCCTCAGCATTCCTCTCCCTGGGAGAACTTCAGTCTTCAAGAAGCGAGTTATATGACAGAGGGCCTCGGTCTTCTGAGTTGCCATCAATCTCTCCATCATCTTAGAAGTCTCGGGAAAGAAGGCAAAGCTGTCTGAAGGGTTCCTGAATGGGCCATCAGGACTCAATCAATCAGTGGTATTTTTTGAGTGTTTACTGAGGGCAGAGCACTGAACTAAGTGCTTGGAAGAGTACAATATAACAGGGTTAGTTGGTAGTCACGTTCCCTGCCCACAAGGAGCTTACACTCTAGACGAGACAAGGAGTGACGGTGTTTCTTAAACACTCACCATGTGTCAAGTACAGAGCTAAGTGCTGGGATAGAGCCAAGATTATCACACCACACCCTATTCCCCCCCTCCAGGGCTCACAATTTAAATGGTGTTTGCAGCACCAGAGGAGTGTCTGGCTTGGGCCAGCGTGGCCATCAGCAGAGTAGACCTTGAGGATGAAGTCACGGCTACTCAGTTCTCCTTGGGATTTGATAGAAATGGAACAAGTTCCCCTCTGGAAAGGTAGGTTGTCAAATGTACAACTTCCTTTTAAAACCCTACTTCCTCCTCCCACTGTATGTCAAGAGATTTTGTTTACTTGCCCTACTCCATTAGACTGTAAGCTCCTCGAGGGCAAAGGCTATGGGGCATGTTCAGGGGAGGCTGGGGCGTGGGCAAAGTCGGGCAGGACGTGGGGCTGGGAGTCAGGAGACATGGGCTACACATCAGGCAAACACTCCTCACCCTCAGCTTCAAGGCTCTCCATCACCTCGCCCCCTGCTACCTCACCTCCCTTCTCTCCGTCTGCAGCCCAGCCCGCACCCTCCACTCCTCTGCCACTAATCTCCTCACTGTGCCACGGTCTCGCCTGTCCCGCCGTTGACCCCCGGCCCACGTCCTCCCCCTGGCCTGGAATGCCCTCCCTCCGCAAATCCGCCAAGCTAGCTCTCTTCCTCCCTTCAAAGCCCTACTGAGAGCTCACCTCCTCCAGGAGGCCTTCCCAGACTGAGCCCCCTCCTTCCTCTCCCCCTCCCCACCCCCCCCACCTTACCTCCTTCCCCTCCCCACAGCACCTGTATATATGTTTGTACGTATTTATTACTCTATTTATTTTACTTGTACATATTTATTCTATTTATTTTATTTTGTTAATATGTTTTGTTTTGTTGTCTGTCTCCCCCTTCTAGACTGTGAGCCCCCTTTTGGGTAGGGACTGTCTCTATGTGTTGCCAACTTGTACTTCCCAAGTGCTTAGTACAGTGCTCTGCACACAGTAAGCGCTCAATAAATACAATTGAATGAATGAATGAATGAATGAATGAATGAATGAATGGGCTGGAATCCCAGCTGCAGCACTGGCCTGCTGTGGGACCTTAAGCAAATCATTTAATCTCCCTAAGCCTCAGTTTCCTCATCTGTAAAATGCGGATAAGACAGCCTGCGAGGCCCATATGGAACAGGGACTCTGAGGCCTGTTTTGCTTCAGGCTGCTCTCCTCCCATGTTGAAATCCCAGAAACAGTTCTTGGTGGCTTGCAATGTCTCACCCCTGCCCGACTGACTCTCTCCAGGCTCCTGCCAGGGCACCGAACGCAACGGGCCAAAAGGCGGGCAGGGTTGCCACACACAGCCTGGGGCCCGCGTGGTCTCTGTCCCTGTCAGCCGGCTCAACACAGAGCCAGGACTCAAACCCAGGTCTTCTGAGCCCCAGAGCCAAGCTTCTTCAGCTGGGCCCCCAGCCAGGCTGCTAGCTGGGGCCCGGCGGGACTGGCAGCTTCTCTGGCACTGAGGGTGCCCATCGCCAGTGCTCTCAGTGACGTCCGCTCTGAGGGCTCAGATGACAGACGGCTTCCATGGTGATAGAGATCTGGGCCCGTGGAGAGCGTTGGCTGGGGAAAGGGCGACCGCCATTTTACTATCCCACCATCTGCTTGTTGCGTCTCCCGGCCCCACTTGGAATTGGGGCTGCCGTGCCACTGCCGCGAGGCCTTTGTCCTGGAGCTTATCTGCCGCTCAGCCAAGCCCTCATTCATGGCTGCCTTCTTCAGGTGCTGAGTTTCAGCCTCTCTATTTCCAAGCATTTTTATGCCTGTCTCCCCTGTAGGAGCTTAAGCTCCTTGTGGAAGAAGAGCAGTATAGCCCAGTGGAAAGAGCCTGAGCCTGTTAGTCAGAGGACATGGATTCTGATCCTGGCTCTGTCACTTCTTTTTTAATGCTATTTGTCAAGCACTTACTATGTGCCAGACACTGTTCTAAGCACTGGGGAATATACAAGCTAATCAGGTTGGACACAGTTCATGCCCCACATGGGGCTCACAGTCTTAATCCCCATTTTACAGATGAAGTAACTGAGGCACAGAGAAGTTAAGTGACTTGCCCAAGGTCACACAGCAAACAAGTGGCAGAGCCAGGATTAGAACTCAAGTCCTTCTGACTCCTGGGTCTACTCTCTATCTGCTAGGCTGTGCTGCTTCTCATGTGTGCCCTCTTTAGGTATTGAATTTTGACCTCTCTATTTGTAAATACTTTAATGCCTGTCTCCCCTCTAGCAGCTTAAGCTCCTCGAGGCAGAGAAGCAATGTGACATAATGAGAAGCAGCGTGGTTTAGTGGCAAGAGCCCGGGCTTGGGAGTCAGAGGACATGGGTTCTAATCCCTCTTCTGCCACTTGTCTGCTGCATGACCTTGGGTGAGTCACTTAACTTCTCTGGGCCTCAGTTCCCTCCTCTGTAAAATGGGGATTATGACTGTGAGACCCACATGGGGCAACCTGATGATCTTGTATCTACCCCAGCACTTAGAACAGTGCTTGGCATATAGTCAGAGCTTAACAAATTCCATCATCATCATTAACATCATAGTAGAAAGAGACTGAGCCTAGTAGTCAAAAGGCATGGGTTCTGATCCCAGCTCAGCCGTTTGCCTGCTGCGTGACTTAGGACATGTCAATTCAATTCTCTGGGCCTCAGTTTCCTCATTTGTAAAATGGGGGTTCAATACCTGCTGTCATTCTCTCTTAGACTTTGAGCCTCAGGTGGGACAGGGAGTGAACCTTGCCTCTACCCCAGCATTTAGTCCAGTGATTGGCACATAGTAAGCACTTAACAGATACTGCAGGTAATATCATTCTGCCTGCCACCGTGAAGTCTTCCAACAGGGAGTTAAAGGCAGGTGCTGGGGGAGGAAGAAGTGGGCGTTCAGCCAGTGGAGAAAAGAAATCTCTCCCCCCAGGTCACTGGGTCAGGACACTGGGAATCAGGGAACTCCACCTTTAAACGTTTTCACTGAGAGCTTTCAGGCTTCTTGTCTGTGGCCGTGAGGATCTATTCTCCTCTTTCCAGGGAGAGACAACTTGATTAATCGGCAGGGCTGGACCCAGAGGGAGGGAAAAGGTGGATGGCTTTTTCTTCTTTGCTGCCAAGTGTCAGCCCCTGTCTTCTCTGATCACTATCCAGAGTCCTGCTCTTACTGCACAGATGGCAAACTACTGAGTGGATGGACGGATTGGATGGATTGAGAGCTACTGAGCACTTACTCTGTGCAGAGAGATGTACTAAATGCTTGGGAGAGTCCAACATAACAGAGTTGGCAGAAAGGTTTCTTGCCCACAACAAGCTTACAGTCTAAAGTGATTGCAATCTGGTACTCTGCGATGGCAGTGCCGCCCAGCCTCTGACGCCAGTGGCCATGGGCAGGTGACCGATTAAACAGCTCCCAATGCCGGCCCTTGGGGAGTGAGTGGGGCCGGAGGAGAGACCATCTACTTGGGAGACATTCTCGAGTGCACGCATGCACACACACACACACGCACGTGTGCGCACACCTGTGCATGCTGGCACACATCTCCTCTCTGGCACGTTGATGCTGGAGGAGTCAGTTAGCAGCCTTCTCTCCCCGGGCCCTACATTCCCCCTGGGGCCACCAACTGACCACACTTCTCCCAGGTGTGGCTCCTGTGGGGCTGGGCTTGGTGGGAGCTCTGGCAGAAGGCCTCGCTGCACTGGCCACATGGGTAGGGCTACTGGCCACTGTGGATACACTGGGAGCCTGGCCATCACCGTGTTTGCTGCAGCCGTCATTCCACTCCCCAGTGTGGATACACCGGTGCCCAGTGAGGTGGGAGATCTTCCCAAAGGCCCAGCCACAGTCATCACAGTGGTAGGGCCGATGTGGGCACCCAGCAGGGGTGGAATGGGTCAGCGTGCTGCCTGGAAAGCCTCACCGCAGTCTGAGCAGCCAAAGGGCCACTCACCCCTGTTGACCTGCTGGTGTCACAGCAGCTTGGACCGCTGGGGGAAGGTCTCGCCACAGTTATCTCAGCAGAATGGCCATTTGCCCATGTGCACCTGCTGGTGGTCCAGGAGCCCGGAGCCTGGGAGAAAACCTTGTTGCAATCTGGACAGCTGAAGGGCTTCTGGTGGGCATGGGCCTGCAGATGGAAAAGAAAGAGAGTGTAAGGAAGACTGGGAGAGAAACAAATTCAGAGAAAGAGACCCAGAGAGCTAGACAGAGTTAGAGAGAGACAGAGTACACTGTTCCTCAGATTTGCAGATGATGACACCGGTGGCAAGATTTTATCAGTGTGTGGCAGTGTGGCTGGCAAGCCCCTCATGTGACTAGCAGTCCCTACCCTGCAAAGATGGCTCCATACATCACCATTGCACCTGCCACTACAATGCCGGACTCTGTCTTCATTTAAGCCCCTTTATGTCACAATCTTTCCAAATGCTTTTTTCCAAGAGAGGCTGCCCCATTTCCGGGTGCCAAAAGCCAGGCCGATGATACCCAACTGCTTTCGACAAGTGTTCCCCAGCCAGGCCCTGCCTATCAGCATCTTCCTTGGTAGTGCCTCCAGAAGTTCGTTCCTTCCTTCCTTCCTTCCTTCCTTCTGCCCCGCTGACAGTTACCCCATTTCTGTTCACCCTGGAGCAGCTGTTTGGGTCTCCTGCTATGGCCCAGCTTTCTCTTGGTTCTTATCTGGTGGTGGTGTGATGGGCAGAGCCTGGGCACTCTGGTGTGGGGGGCAGAGAAAGGGCCAGTCCCTTAACCAAGGCCACTGTGGACGGAATTGAGCCAGGTCCCCAAGGCCGAGGCGGGAGCGGGATCGTCAGGGCTGGGAAGCCTCCCAGTTCCACCCTGGACCCAGGGGGAATCCGTGCCCTAGTTTCCTGAATTTCTCACGGAAGCCGACTGGTGAATTGCTTCACAAAGGATGAATGTCTTTGCATTTCCTTGAAACCCTTGGGCAGCAGCCAACTTCGCAATACACGGCTGGCAGTATTGAGTCTCCGGGGCCCCCTCTGTGTCTGGGGGCGGGAGGAGGTGGGTTAGAGAGACCCCACCCTGGTGGGGGGGGATGGGCATTTATGTGGACGGGAGCCAGGTATGGTCTCCCGGATGTCCAGGGGCAGAGTAACGGCATGTGTGGTCCTCTTCCGCTCCAGCATAGCTCCCAGGGCAGGGATCGGGTGAATATGGAATCACTCATCCTCCCACCTCATGTCTCATGCCTTAGGAGAAGCAGCGTGGCTCAGTGGAAAGAGCACGGGCTTGGGAGTCAGAGGTCATGGGTTTTAATCCTGAATCCGCCACTTGTCAGCTGTGTGACTTTGGGAAAATCACTTAACTTCTCTGTGCCTCAGTTATCTCATCTGTAAAATGGGGATCAAGACGGTGAGACCCATGTGGGACAATCTAATTACCTTGTATCCTTCCAAGTGCTTAGAACAGTGCTTGGCACATAGTAAGCGCTTAACAAATGTCATTATTATTATTTATTATTATTATTATTATTATTATTATTATTATTATGCCAGCACCAGGATGAGGGGTACTCATTGGTTCTGCAACATGGCAGGCCCAGAAAAAGGAAACACTTCTTCGCCCAGGGAAGCATAAGGAATTTGTTCCCATGGGAAGCTGCTCAGCCAGAAATATGAGCAGGTTTTCTGTGGGGGTGGATAGATCCATGGACAGTCAGTCCATGGAGAGAGAGATTCTCTGGAGAGAGTCAGGGATGGAGAAGGGGGTCCAACAGACATGACTAACTCCCCAATGACCCAGTAGGGACAATCCAACACCCCCTGGCTCTCCTCTCTCCACCTCTGATTCTCCCCTACTGACCCAGCACTAACTATCGAACAGCCCTGACTCTCCCCACTCCAATTGATGCCTATGTCACAAGAGACCATATTCATTAAATAAATATCTATTGAATATAATTCATTAAAAATAGAAAATGTTACCTAGTATATATCGTAATTTCTTGCTCAAGTACTACTATGTCAAAGTAATCAGAGCCTATGACTTTTTAAACATTAATATTCATCAAATGGCTGTGTAACACATAGCAAATAATTTTTACAAACCCATTGACTACTGAAGATGGAAGGGGAGAATTCTTTTGGATTAGTAATTGGCAATTTTTTCAGTGGCTTTAAGGACTTCATTATGTCATTAAGTTAATGAAATTCACTTTTACACTGAATTGTATTTTTGGTGCATTTTGGGGGGAACACCAGGACCAATTTTCCAAGCTCTGAAGCAGGTATCAGAATCCCCATTTTACATTTGAGGAAACTGAGGCCCAGATAAGTGAAGTGACATGCCCAAGGTCACACGCACCGGCCAGTGGCAGATTAGTACCCAGGTCATCGGACTTCTAGGCTGTGCTTTTTCCTCTGGGCCACGCTGCTTCTCGCAGTTGCACATGCGTGGCTCAGTGGAAAGAGTGCGGGCTTGGGAGTCAGAGGTCATGGGTTCGAATCCCCGCTCAGCCATTTGTCAGCTGTGTGACCTTGAGCAAGCCACTTAACTTCTCTGTGCCTCAGTTACCTCATCTGTAAAATGGGGATTAAGACTGTGAGCCCCACATGGGACAACCTGATCACCTTGTAACCTCCCCAGCGCTTAGAACAGTGCTTTGCACATAGTAAGCGCTTAATAAATGCTATTATTATTATTATTATTAAAATGGCAGAGAAAGTATTCATTCATTCCTTCCTTAGTGTCTATTGAGCGTCTACTATGCAGAGGCCACTGTACCGAGGGAAGGCAGTGTTCCAGGCACCTACATTCACGGAGCTTGGTCGGGCCCCCGGGATGGGCTGCGTTTCCCTCCGTTTTCCCGGCCCACGCGGCCCCACCCGCTGACACCCGAGCGCTTGTACTTCCCAAGCGCTTAGTACAGTGCTCTGCACACAGTAAGCGCTCAATAAATACGATTGATGATGATGAGCAGCAATCTAGTCTGGACCCAGCCGGGCCCCGGCCTGGGCTTCGCTCTGGAGCAGCAGCTCCCCCTAGCGTCCACCTCGACCTGGAGCAGCGGCTCCCCCTGGCGTCGATCTGGAGCTGGAGCAGCGGCTCCCCCTGGCGTCCACCTGGAGCTGGAGCAGCGGCTCCCCCTGGCGTTGACCTGGCGCTGGAGCACCGGCTCCCCCTGGCGTCCACCTGGAGCTGCGTTGCCTATTGGAAAGAGCACCGACCTGAAAACCTGGGTTCTAATCTCGGCTCAGCCACACGTCTGCTGTATGACCTTGGGCGACTCACTTCACTTCAAAAGCAGCTTGGCTTATTCTGATGACCTCTGCCGCTAATCTCCTCACCGTGCCTCGTTCTCGCCTGTCCCTCCATCGACCCCCGGCCCACATCATCCCCCGGGCCTGGAATGCCCTCCCTCTGCCCATCCGCCAAGCTAGCTCTCTTCCTCCCTTCAAGGCCCTACTGAGAGCTCACCTCCTCCAGGAGGCCTTCCCAGATTGAGCCCCTTCCTTCCTCTCCCCCTCATCCCCCTCTCCATCCCTCCCATCTTTCCTCCTTCCCTTCCCCACACCACCTGTATATATGTATATATGTTTGTACATATTTATTACTCTATTTATTTATTTTACTTGTACATATCTATTCTATTTATTTTATTTTGTTAGTATATTTGGTTTTGTTCTCTGTCTCCCCCTTTTAGACTGTGAGCCCACTGTTGGGTAGGGACTGTCTCTATATGTTGCCAACCTGTACTTCCCAAGCGCTTAGTACAGTGCTCTGCACACAGTAAGCGCTCAATAAATATGATTGATTGATTGATTGACACGTGTCCACATGTTTTGTTTTGTTGTCTGTCTCCCCCTTCTAGACTGTGAGCCCGTCGTTGGGTAGGGACCGTCTCTATATGTTGCCAACTTGTATTTTCCAAGCGCTTAGTACAGTGCTCTGCACACAGTAAACGCTCAATAAATAGAATTGAATGAATGAAAGAGCACGGGCTTGGGAGTCAGAGGTCGTGCCACTTATCAGCTATGTGACTTTGGGCAAGTCACTTAACTTCTCTGGGCCTCAGTTACCTCATCTGTAAAATGGGGATTAAGACTGTGAACTCCACGTGGGACAACCTGATTATCATGTATCTACCCCAGCGTTTAAAATAGTGCTTGGCACATAGTAAGAGCTTAACAAATACCATCATTATTATTATCATTACTTCACTTCTCTGTGCCTCAATTTCCTCATCTGTAAACAGGGATTAAATTCTATTTCCTCCTACCTAGACTGTGAGCCCCATATGGAACAGGAACTGTGTCCAACGTGATTATCTTGTATCTAGAACAGTGCTTGGCATGTCACAAGTTCTTAACTATTATTATTGTTATTATTTTCATCAAATCCAGGTATAGAAGCAGTGTTAAGGCCTAAGGAAAGAGCACAGACCTGGGAGCCAAAGGAATTTGTTCTCATTCCGCCTCCACCACCTCCCTGCTATGTGACCTGTGCCTCACTTTCCTCATCTGTAAAATGGGGATTTAATATCTGTTCTCCATTCTACTTAGTAACTGGGTAGGAAAGCTATTGAATCTGATCTCATAATCTGTACCTACCCCAGCGCTTAATACAATGCTTGGGACAGAGTAAGTGCATAAGAAATAGCACAAAATACAGCCAGGAGGGGTCTGTGAGGGTAGAAGCTGGGAAGGTGTCAATCCTCCCACCTGAGAGGGCATTGCTGCCACTTCCCAACTCTGAAAACAGGCTGGATGGTCAGTGCTGGGGCACTGAGGGAGAGTCAAGGGTGTTGGACGGTCCGTGCTGGGTCATGGGGAGAGTCAGGGATGGTGAGGGGAGAGTCAGAGGAAGTTAGATCTGCACTGGTTCACTGAGAGAGAGTCAGGGATAGAGAGGGGAGAGTCAGAGGAGTGGGATTGTCTGTACTGGATCACTGGGAGAAGAGTCAAGGGTAACAGATGGTCCATGCTGGGTCACTGGGGGAGAGGAAGGGATGAATAGGGTACAGTGAAAGGTGTTAGCTGGTCCTCCTCTAACTATGAGGGTGTGTGTCTAGGAGGGGGACCAGCTCATGATTCCTCTAAGCATCCCGGTGTCCCTGATGGAGACAGAGCCCCAGGCTGTGTGGGCTGGGGGGACTTTCCCAGGGAGTGATGCTCAAGGTCTGATGTTCCTGGGAATTGAACTGAAGAGCTGACTGGTAATCAAGTCCTAAAGAACACCATGAAGCGCTCCGAAAGCTCCCAGACTCGATAAATTGGGAGCCATTTAAAGGAGATATAAATATGCCTGAGATAAAATTAAAGAGAGATGATTTTTCTCTCTGAATGCTTAATGCAATAATTTATGGAAAGCAAATGATATTGCAGTGGCGGGAAAGGGCGATCACCTCCTTCAGCGAAGAGCTGAGAGAGGAAGAGGCCCCTACTGCACAGTCTTGCAGGCAGCAGGGAAGACCGCATTTCCTTTCCAGCATGCTGTGGGAGCCAGATCGGGCCATCTCTCAATGATATTTACTGAGCACTTACTGAGTGCAGAGCACTGTACCGAACACTGCGCAGAAGACAATGGGATTAGTAGCCACGATCCCCACCCTCAAGGAGCTTACGGTCAACTCTGCACAAAATGCTGTACTGAGTGCGGGGGAGAGTACATTAGAATTAGTAGGCAGGATCCCTGCCCTCAAGGAGTTTACAGTCTACTGTGCACAGAACACCAGACTGACTGCTGGGGAGAGGGATTGGGGATTTTTTTAAAATAGTATTTGTTTTTAATTTGTTAATGGTATTTGGTAAGGTTGTGGGGTCTTGACCAACCCCTTTTCTGTGCAGGACCCTCCACTTCCTACCCCCAACACCGGGGCACTTGCCTGAGCAGTCCTTGGGGAGTGAACCTCACCTGAGTGGGCCGCCACAAGGTCGTGGGTGAGCCTGGTCCTGACTGGAAGCTCCTCCTCTAGACTGTTAAGCTCAGAATGGGCCAGGAGCGTGTCTACTAATTCTTTTGGATTGGACTTTCCCAAGTGCTTAGTACTGTGCACTAAGCCCTCAAAGCCTTACTTTGAGTAAGCCCTCAAAAAATACCATGACTGATTGACCCACAGGGACTGACTGGAAGGGACTTGCTTACTTGAACAATGACTTCCTAAAATTATCTCGGGATGGGTGTTCTGAGAGGCAACATGGCTTGGTGGACCGAGCACAGGCCTGGGGGTCAGAGGACGAGGGTTCTCAACCTGGCTCTGCCACTTGGCTGCTGTGTGACCTTGGGCAAGTTACTTCACTTCACTCAAAAAATACCGTTGATTGAAGAGGAGACAGGAAAGGAGGAAGAAGAAAAGGAGGAAGAAGAAAAGGAGGAAGAGGAAAATGAGAAAGAGGAAGGGGAGAAAAAGAAAGAGGAGACAGGAGAGGAAGAGGAGGAGGAGGAGGGAAGTCAAGCAGGAAAGGAAATTAGTAAGCAAAGGGAAAAGAGAGGGGAAGGAAAGGAGGACAGGAAAGGGAAAGGAGGATGGAAAAGGGAAGGGAGAGATGGAACAGAACATGAAAGAACAGAGAAAGAGGAAGCTGGGAAGCCATCCCTGGAGAGGAGTGGGAGCAGCTAAATTATTTATGACTCCCTTCTCCTGCAGCCAAGGGAGACGCCAGCACGGAGGAGGCCTAGGGTGAGGATGAAACACAAACACTGGGGACTTCATCGGCCCCATCAAGGGCTCAGAGGATCAAGGGAGTGTCCCTTTGTTATGTCATCTAAATTCAAATGAGTTTGGCACCCCAGAACGAGGCAGGCAAGCTCTAGTGACTGACGGCACATCACTTCAATCCCCAAATAGAACCAGGATGTTATGTACCCCAAACAGGCAAGGCTTTGCAGAGGTCTGCCAGGGCCTGGAAGCTCCTCCAGGGCTGGGATCATGTCTCCTGACCCTCCTGTACTCCCCTACTCTAAAGTGCTCGGCACCCCCCAATAGGCTGTAATTGCCTTGAGGGCAGGGATCATAGCTACTAACTCTACTGTACTCTCCTAAGAGCTCTTCACAGAGTAGACTGTAAGCTCCATGAGGGCTGAGATCAACTCTACCAACTCTACCATACTCTCCCCCATGCTCAGTTCAGTGCTCTGCCCTCAGTAGAATGTAAGCTCCTTGAGGGCAGGGATCGTGCCATTCCTTTGGGTCACATGTCCCTCCTCTCCTCTTCCTCGGCAAATACCATTGGTTGATGGCTCCTTGGCCCAGACATGTTGGTTGGCCCAGCAGTGAGGACCACCTGACCGCCCAACCTTCGACCTCCAGTCTGCCTGTAGAGGCCAGAGACGCCGCAGCCCAGTGGTGATCTATCACTGAGCAGACCCAGAGGCCAAAGTGGAAATGCCAGGGTAGACCCCCCCACCCCGACCCCACTCTGGCCCTGCCAGAACCTAGCCCCGTGCCCTTAGTGAAAACAGGGGCACATCGAGGAGACCAAAAGCCATCCGACTTTGACCGCGGCTTTGATCCTGCCTGCTGCATCTTTGGATCCTACTGGGAACACTCTCTCGAGCACCAGGGTAAATCAATATCATGTAGGCTTGGAGATTTATCGCCCTTGCCCTCGGGACGGACGTTGGGCTGAGCCCATCAGACTCATTTAACTTGGGATCAGGGGCCAGATTCTAAGCTGGTTATCCTTTCTGGCAAAGCAATGATGCTGTCCCACTCTCCCCCGGGGCGCCTTTCCTAGCCTGCGGATATCACTCATCCATCCAAACTGGGCCTTTTCCCCAATTTTATGCTGATTTTAGCTGCCTTCCTGGATTAATCGCCGTATTTGCATTAATCTCTATCTGATGGGTTAACACAACTGTAATGATCTTATTGCAATTAAGAATGATGAATGCTTCTCTTTTGTCTCAAAATCAATATTCATAGAGTTCCTCCAATATGTGCCCGGCGAAATGGACCGCCCGTCAGGCCTAATGAAAAGAGAGAAAGTGTATTTCCAGGAGGCTGGAACAATCCCCGCTTCAAAACAGATTTGATCATAACTCGATCAGGCAGAGAAGTCCCTTTGTTACCACAGATGGGGCTCTCTCTGGACTGCAGAGAACCAAACTCTCCACACCTTGCCTCTGAAGAAATCTTTTCATCCAGGATATTCCCTTTCCCCTCTAGTCATGGGTCCTGGTGGGCCCCGAATTTGCTGATTCTCCCCTGATTCCTCACCTGGCCAAGCTCGAGTCTTTGGATCCAGCACTACTGGATGGTGGACAGTCCAGCGGGCAAAGGTGTCAGACCCTCCCAAGCCCGGCACCCATAAGCCTTTGAAGCAGCAGAAATAACAACCATTTTTTAGTTAGCAGTTACTCCGTGCTCAAGTGCTGTGCAAAGCACTGGGGGAATTACAAGAGAATTGGATCCCTCTAGAATTCCCTCAATACTGGTGCGCTTTGTGAGCAGGGAACACCTACCAACTCTGTTATATTGTACATTGTACTCTCCCAAGCGCTTAGTACTGTGCTATGAACACAGTAAGTGCTCAATAAATACAACTGATTAATTGATTGGATCCGACACCATCCTTGTCCAATACAGGGTTTCCAGGCTAAGAGGTAGAGAGAACATTAAGGAAACTGAGGCCCAAAGGGATCAATCAACTTACCCAAGCTTGCAGAGCAGGCAAGAAGTGGAGGTGGGACTATCAATCAATTAATTAATCAATCAATTGTATTTATTGATTTCTTACTCTGTGCATAGCACTATGCTAAGCACTTAGGAGCGTACAATGTAACAGAGTATGCGAAAGCACTGTACTAAGTGCTTGGGAGAGTACAGTATAACAGAGTTGGTAGACATGTTCCCTGCCCACAGTGAGCTTATAGTTCGGAGAGGGAGACCGACATTAATAGAAATGAATTAGGGATGTGTAACCTAAATGGTGTGGGACTGAGGAAAGGTTCAATAAAGGTTATAAATCCAAGTGCAAGTGTGACACAAAGCAAAGAGGGAGTAGGGGTAATGAGGGGCTAGTTGGGGAAGGTCTCTTGTAGGAGAAGTGGTTTTAATAAGGCTTTGGTGGTGGGGAACATGATGGCCTAGGAGATATGAAAGTAGAGGAAGTTTTAGGCCAGAAGCTGATTGTGGGCAAGGGATTGGTAGTGAGATAGCTGAGATCGAGCTACAGTGAGTAGGTTGGAGTTTGAGGAGCAAAGTGTACAGACTGGGCTGTAGTGGGAAATCAGCAAGGTGAGATAGCAATCGATCATATTTATTGAGCACTTACTGTGTGCAGCGTAGGAGGGGCAAGGTGATTGAGTGCTTGAAAATCAGTAGTTAGGAGTTCCTGTTTAATGCAGCGGTGGATGGGCAACCTCTTGAAGTTCCTGAGGAGTGGGGAAATATGGACTGAACTTTTTGCAGAAAAATGAGCCAGGTAGCAGAGTGAAGTATGAACTGGAGTGGGGAGAGAAAGGAGGCAGGGAGCTCAGCAAGGAGGCTGATGTAGTAATCAAGACAGGATAGGATAAATGCTTGCATCAACATGGTAGGCAATTTGGAGAGGTTAGAAACGTTGTGATGGTAGAACCAACATGATTTGGTGACAGATTGAATATGAAGATTGGATGAGAGAGATGAGTGTAGTATAATGCCAAGGGAAGATGGTGTTGCTGTCTACAGTGATGGGAAAGGCAGGGAGTGGACAGGGTTTGGGTGGGAAGATGAGGAGTTCTGTTTTGGATATGTTAAGTTTGAAGTGTCAGCAGGATAGCCAAGTAGAGATGTCCTGAAGGCGGAAGGAAATCTGAGACTGTAAAAAAGGAGGAGAAGCAGTGTAGCCTAATGGATAAAGCATGAACCTGGGAGTAAGAAGGGCCTGGGTTCTACTCCTGTCTACTGTGTGACCTTGGGCAAGTCACTTAACTTCTCTGTGCTTCAGTTACCTCATCTGTAAAATGTAGATTGACTGTGAACCCCATGTGGAACAACCTGATTATCTTGTATCTACCCCAGTGCTTAGTGCAGCTCCTGTTGCATAATAAGTGCTTAATAAATACCAATTTTTAAAAAAGAGCAGGGTTGGAGTTTTAGATGTGGGAATCATCCGCACAGAGATGACAGTTGAGGCCATAGGAGCAAATGAGCTCTCCAAGGGAGTGGGTGTAGGTGGAGAACAGAAGAGGATTCAGAACTAACCCCTAGGGGACTTTCATAGTTAGGGGGTGGGAGCCAGAGGAACACACGAAAGAGGCTGAGAATGAGCAGCCAGAGAGCCAGGAAAGGACAGTGTCAATGAAGCTGAGGTCGGATAATGTTTCCAGGAGAAGAAGGTAGTTGACTGTGTCAAAGGCTGAGGAGGATGAGGATGGAGCAGAAGTGGAGTCCACAGGAGAGGGGAGCCCTCTCGACCTGCGGGGTGGGCCTAGTTTGAGGCTCCCCCACCCATCATCCTGACAGTGTCCTGGGGAGAAGAGTACAGGGCTCTTCTCACCACCCCAGGCACGTGCGTCAGCTTGCTACCATTTCCTGGAGCTCGGAGTACGAGAAGCCTGCAGGCGCCCAAAGCTTGGTGATGAAATGGGGCGATTGGAAGGCCGCGCCACTCCGCTGGCAGGGCCAATCACTAGGTGTGACTGATCACCAGGCCGAGACAATCAAAAGACAGAGGCATTGTTCGGCCATGCCACGCAGGACAGGGCCAATCGCTGGGCAGAGCCTATCCCCCAGAAGAACCGATAGCCAGGAAGAAGCAAATTGCCAGGCAGAGCCAATCGTCAGCCAGGGCCCGTCGCAAGGCCTTTCCAAAGAAGGGGAGGAATGAAGGACCCCAAGACCCTCCCTAGAGCCCTCCCCGAGTTCCTCCCCAGACCCCTTGGTTCTGTAGGGGGTATAGCAAGGGACTTCGGCAGGTGTGAGGTTCTCTGGAAACTCGCAATTCCCCAATGGGGCAGGCGGGAGGAGAGAGGAAAGGGGCAGGCAGAAAGTGCAGTTGCAGCAGTTTTTTCCCATTTTTGTTTTTTTATTTGCAGTTTCCCGAGGCAGAACAAAATAAGAATCATCTTTACACTTACAAGGCTCAGAAAGAAAAGACAGTGAAACTCAGCGCAAAGAAAGAGAGAGGAGGAAGTCAGAAAAGAGGAAGGAACCCCCCTCCCCCCTCCCCAGGGTTCATGGGGCAGCGTTCTCTTTCCGGGGCGAGCTCCAAGGCTAGGTGGACCCCACCCAGCTCGCTCGCAACCCGTTTAGGAAGGTTGTCCTCTATAGAGGGCATGCAAAAAAAAAAAAGAAAGAAAAAAAGAAAAAGGATTCCCTTGAAAGTCCCCAAATCCCACCCCCCACCCCGGGCTCCATGGGAAATCGGAAAAACAGCAAAAGAAGGGAAAGAGAGCTTGGGGCAGGGGAGAAGGGGGTATGACACTGTTGGGTGCTGCATCACCCACCCTTTCGCTGCTGGGGCCCAACGCCACCCTTATTCTCGGACTCGCAATGTCCTGGGAAAGCAGAGTCCCAGGAAGCAATTCTCAGGCTCCTCTCCCCCGACCCCCAGCACCTTGCAATTAATTAATTGATCATTCAATGCTATTTATTGTTCACTTACTTTGTGCAGAGCACTCTATTAAGCGCATGGGAGAGTACCATACAAAAAAAGTCTCCCAACCAGAAACTTTCTTTCGGTTTTCCAGCATCCCCCTTCTCCTGAGGCTTGGTGAGCCCATCCCTTCCTGGGTCTTGTCCTCCCGCCCCCACCGGCCCTAGGTCTTCTCCCCCTCGCCTCCTTCGGTCCAGTTGCATTAGGAGATACTGGGAGAAGAGATCTCGGTTTGGAATGAAAATTTAAATTGGGGTCGCCCGCCATTGGAGGTTGGGGCTGCTGTGGCCCTTCCTCTTGGGGCTGTCCGGAGGGTGTCTTTTCAGCATTGGTGTATGTGGGGGGCGGGGCGGACGGAATCCCTTTGCCCTGCTTCCCAGCCTGCTCTGCTTCCAGCCCTTAACTCTCCCATCCCCAGAGGGCATCTTTACAGTAGCCATCTCTTAGCACAACCACAGACAATCAGAACACCATCTCTGCCCTGGGCTCCATCTCGGCCCCAGACCTCATCTCGGTCCTGGACCCTCTAGCTGCCTCTCTTCCCTGAATAGAGAAAGATCCAGAACTTTGGACAAAACAGGCAATTGGAAGGCACAAGCCTAGCCACGAAGGTGCCAGCACTTGGTTCCCCCAAGTATCCCGACACACATCGAAAATGGAGTCCTGAGCCGGGAGGCCTGCAGCCTGAGTCATGGAGTGGGGGCACAGACAAGGGCCTTCAATCTCAGAAACAGGAAGTCCCCTGCCTACAAGTCCCATGGGACCACAAGCCATCTCCCCCGCTCACCAGGGACAGAGACACCAGGTCAAAGTCCACCCACCCATGTATCCATCCATCTATTCACGAGTCCAACCACCTTCTTGTCCATCCATTCACCACTTCACCATCTGCCTGTCTCCCCTCTGTTGGTGTTTCTTTCCATTCACCCCTGACCTCTTCACCCCACAACTCCATCTCCAAGAGCACTGATAAACCATGATGTTCATTGTCCCCTGCCACATTCCTTCGGCCCAGATTCTCTTCACATCCCCCAGTTCCCTGAGGCCCTCCCAGCCCCTTCCCTCTAGGCACCACTGGTCAACTTTATGCCCAGCCAGCTCTCCATATCACCCAGATCAGGGTCACCCTAGACCCCAGGGTGGGAGGGACACCGGGATGAGGGACTAATGTCAACCATCTATATCCTGGCCCTCAGTCCATGGAAATGTTGTCTGGGTAGTGGGTGTGGGAAGGACGAAAAGGGCAGGTGAGGGCAGTGTGCTCCCTGCTGGCCTCTCCCTCCACAAAGTGGCAGTACCCTGGTCCAGGAAGCCTGGTGCCACCGATGGTCACTGGGCTGCCTGCTTTGCCATCCAGGAGGCTGACCACCCCTGCCAGCTCCACACTTCTGCCGAGGTTGCTCCCAGAAATGCTGGGCAGGGTCCTCCACTGGCCACCCCCTTGGTGGTAGCCCCAGGGCAGCGGGCCCTCCTACACGGTCTATGCTGCCGGGTCTGCTGAGGACCCAACACTGGTAAGGGGACCATCTGGTCCCCGGTCCCTCTCCGGCCTCCTCTTGAGGACGGAAACCAGGAGCGTTGGTTGGCAGCGCAGATGGCACCAGAGAAGAAGTATGAAGTGATCTTCTGGCTCATCTGAGGCTCCCAGCCCCACTGAAGGTCAGCAAGTGCCCTCTTCCCTGTACACCTGTAACACACTCTGGAATTAAAAATCCACGAGGGTGTGGGCAGGGCTTACATGGAATTGTTCCCCATATTTTACCTCAGCAAGATAAGGGGCACCGCTGAGGTTTGAAAGTGCCAGATTTGGAACAGAAGAAAACAAACAATTCATCAATCAGTGTGGGGGTGAACACGGGGAATTTGCTCCCACAATGAGGTGTGCAGCTGAAAAGTTCAGCTCAATCCACAGAGGAGAGGACCGTGTCCAGGCGTTGGGGTTATTTCAGGCCCAGACAGGGGAGAGTCAGGATATGGGATGGTCCACGGTAGATACTGGGGGGTGAATCAGGGATGGAGAGGGGAGAGTCAAAGGCGCTGGGTGGTCTGTGCTGGGACCCTGGGGGAGAGTCAGGGATGAAGAGGGGAGAGTTAGGGGTGTTGAATGGGTATGGGGCTGGCTCACTCAAGGACAGTGAGTGATGGAGAGGGGAAAACAGGCAAGTGGGATGGAGAGGGGAAAGTCAGGGTCGGGGGTCGAGAGTGAAGGATGTTGGATGTTCATTACTATGACAGTGGCTGCCCAGGAGCCCCCTCCCCACCCCATGAACGCTGTCCTGGGTGTGGAAGACCACCGACTGAGCTACTTGGCTGCCACCAATTCTATGGCTTAGGTTCCTAGCCGCCCATCTGCCTTCCTGCTATCACACAGCCCCAGCTTCCCTGTCCTCTCCCCAGGCTGGCCTACCCGCCACTGTCACCACTAAACAATCCACTGCTGACCCTTACGGGTACAGCTTCAGAATGCCTCTTCTGCCACTCCCAACCCCTCTCCTCCTGACACCCATTCCCCTCCCGTGCCCCCGGGCTGCAAACCCAGGCCACTACCGACAAGACTCAAGTCTGGGCCGCTGGCTTCATCCATCCCTGACTCCAAATGTCGCTTGCGGCTCGAGGTGGCTCAGGGCACTCAAAAAAAAAGCGGACATTTCATTTCACTGCGACCACACTGCTGCATTAGAGTGGAAACTTCCAGGGAGCAGGGTAAATGGCTTCTGTCGCTCTCTCCCAACCACTCAGAACAGTGCCTCATACCCCAGAAGGCACCCGATCAGTGCCACTGTGGATGAGGATGAGATGTGAACCAACTGGTGAAGCTCTGGCTGGACAGAAGGGTGGATGCCCTGATCTCCCCATGAACAAGCTGGACATTGTGGTGGTGTCTGACTGCTCGATGCCCACAGGGAAAAGTGACCTTGACGGAACCCTGACTTCTCAGCCTCTCGGGCGCCGACTGGATGCCAGGTGGATGCTGGGTATAGTGCGGTCCTCCCACTTCTCACAGCATGCCCTCGAAGACCCTGCTGGAACCTCTGGTGGCTTGGGAGCCATCTGGAGCGGTATCTTACTTTCCTTTGGGCTAATGGCCAGTTCCTTGTCCGGTGCCTACTCAATAGACTGGGTTTGGGCTGTCTGCCAGCCCCTGCTCTCTTATAAGCAGTCACGGAAGTGGACCTGTGTGGCTGGCATAGCTGAGGCTGGAGCAGCTCCCGGTCGGAAGATCCAGGGGAATCATCACGGAATGACTCATCCAGCCCGGGCAGCTGGAAACACGACGCTCAAGCCCCTCCAGGCTGAGGCTCCCCTGCGGCCCCACCAAGGTCGGGGTGAAGGCTCAGTCCACGTGTCCTGGCCACTCTGGCCCACGAAGCTCAAACCTCTCCAGGTCCGGGTTCCCCAGCAGCCCTGCCCTGGCCAGTCTGGTCTGCTAGTTGGAGCCATCTCTGGCTGCGGATGGGGCCCAAAGGCCTAGTTGAGGGCTCTCCTCGTTGGGTGCGGAAGGTGGGGGGGCAGTGAAGGTTGTGGTGCCAGGGTGAATCAGAGCAACGGAGGGTGGAAACAAGGTTAGGGAGGACTGGGAAGGGGATCGGCTTGGAAACCACCATCACCATGCCACAAGCATCACTGCTGCCAACATCAGCCCCGCCAGTGCCTCTCACAGGCCCCTATGCTTCTCAGTTCCAGAGACCCACCTGGGCCTATGGTATGACAAACCACACCTCCGAGGAGGAGGAGGGTTTCTTCCCACCTACTACTCCTCCAGACCCCAGCGCCCCACCCCCACCACCTTGGTCTCCGTCTGCCCCTCTCTGTCCCATTTCCCTGGAGAAGAGCTGGGCAGATGCCTCCAAGGTTGTGGGGGTAAGCAGGTGGAAGGGACATGGAGTCCCTGCTTCCTGCCTTCTGAGCCTCTGGGAAGTGAGGCAGGGATCAGCTCTCAGCCCAGGCCGGGCCACCCCTCCCACCTTCGAGTTGACTCTGGGAATTTAAAAGTTGGGAGGGTGGAGGGGCATGTTTCATTACAAATCTCCAGCACCACACTCGCCAGTCTCTCATAGGGTGGGGACCACCCCGCCTCCAACCTCCCACCACTCCAGCAGCCCAGAACCTACCTCCTCCCACCAACCCTGTTCCACCCTGACCGTCTCCGCTCTGGGCTTTTCCACGGGAGAAGCGGCTCAGGGGGAGCCTCAGTTCTCACCCCTCAGCTCCCAGAGCTAGGGAGAGCGGGGATGTCCGAGCTGTGGATTCCCAGGAGCCCGGCCTGCCAGCTGGGGAGTAAAACCCGAGGCCCCGTGGCGCCCGACAGAGCGGCCCCCTCTTCCGAGGGGCGTTCCCGAGGAATCTGAGGCGACAGAAGAAAGGGCGATGACCGGAAAGAGGGGTAGGACCCCGTGACCCCCAGCGGAGGAACAGGAACAGCTCACGGCAGCCACGTGCAAGCACACGCCGGTGGCAAAGGCCCATGCTCAGCAAAGGATGCAAAATGCCTTTCTTTTTTATGGGATTTTTGTGGGTTTTGTTGCTCTTTTTTTTTTCATCTAACAAACTAACACTGTTCAACAAGGGAGGGCGAACAGAGGGCGGTGGAGCCTTGCAGACGTTTTCATTGCAACACCTGGTCACCCGGAGACAGCCGACAGACGGACGGGCAGACGGACACACACACGCGGAGCTGCAGACTGGAGGGGTTGGGGGGAGGAGAGGGCGGGTTGGTAAGTTTCAAAGCCCCACAAACGCCAATGATCCGTTGTCGCTGCTGCTGTTGTTAGAGCTTTTGGTTCGTTGGCTTCTTGGTTTTCATCGCGTTGTTTTGGGGTTGTTTTGTTGATGTGTTTTTTTGTGTTTTTTTTTTTAAAAAAGAAGGAATCCTGTCTGGTCTTGTTTTCTGTAGACATAGGCGCTGGGGAGGGGAGGAAAAGGAAGGGGCGAGGCAGACACGAGCATGCGACAAGGCGGGGCCCTGCCACCCGGCGAGCGGCAGCGGCTCCGCTCCAATCACCGTCTCCGTCAGGATGAAACCACAACTGCCAGGACTGGCTCTGAAACATAAGGCGACCGTGGGGCTGGGTCATCACGCAGCCAGGCCAGGGGACAGCCCCAGGTGGACTTCTGGGCCACTGTGACCACAGAGCAGCGATCCTGGACCTTGTGGAGAGGGATAGGAACAGCCTAATAGGATTCTTTGGGATGGATGGGCAAGAACACTGGTGGGTGAATGGGTGGATAAATACTGTCACTACTATGGGTGGATAGAAAGATGGATGGATTGGATAATGGATAGGTGGATGGATGGGTGGGTAAGTGGACTGGTGAATGGATTGATGGATGGAAGGATGGATGGATGGATGGGTGGGTGGATTTGTAGCTGGGTGGGTGGATGGACGGATGAATGGATGGATGGATGAACCGGTGAAAAGGCTGAGAGATGGGTGGTTGGATAAATGGGTGGGTGGGTCAATGGCTGGCTGGGTGGGTGATTGTGAGAGTCCTTTTCTTTGACCAAATTGCCCAGGGGCAATTTGAGGCTTCCAAACCTTCCCTCCTTGGGACCACACTGGCCTTGCCTTCAGCGCCTGCTGTTTGCTGCTCTTTCAGAAGGACCAACCACCCCCAGAAACTCCTCACCCAGGCACCACCTTCTCTGTGCCCAGAGAGGCTTGGAATGGGAGACCTCCCTGGGGGCACAGAGAGAGATGGGGATGCAGAAGGGGGCCTGGACAGCCCAGAGCAGGGCTCACCTTCATTGCAGCCGACCCCCAGCCTGACTTAGCAGGCTGGGGGTGGGTGGTCCCGCTGGGGGCAGTGCAGGGCAGGGCTCACCTTCATTGCCACCGGGCTTTGGGTGCCTCGGCAGGCTGGGGGTGGGTGGACCCGCTGAGGGCAGAGGGGGGCGGGGCTCACCTTCACTGCAGCGGGGCCACGGGCGCGCCTGAGCAGTGGAAGTGGACGTTCTGCCACTTGCCGTCGCGGCGGTGCCAGACGCGGGTCTCCTCCGACTGGCCGGTGCGCGGGCGGCCCTGCCCGTCGACGTACTGGGTCAGGCGGATGTATGCGATGCAGGCTGCATCGTCGCCGATGACGTGCACGTGGGGGTTCAGGATGGTGGTGTGGATGGGCTTGCTGTTCTTGGCTAGCACTGGGGGCAGAGAGGACCGGGGTGGGTGGGACCTGAGGGCCGCGGGCAAGACTTCAGGGTCTATGGTGATCCCCCTCACTCCCGCTCTCCCCAGGGCCTCCTGCTCGGGAGCCGGGTAGAGAGGTGATTCAGAAATGGGCCAAGAGACCACTCTGACTGGGTTGGTCATCTGGCTTTCCGGCTGTCCGGCCCTCAACCAGGGGCCCTTAGGGAACAGGGGAGAGGAAGGTCCCTAGTCAGACTGCAAGCTTCTTGAGGGCAGGGATCCGGTCTCCTAAATCTCCCCGGTGCTCAGTACAGCGCTCTGCACACAGTACACTGTCAGCTCCTTAAGGGCAGGGAATACATCTACTAAATCTGACCCCTCACCCACGTCCTCCCCCTGGCCTGGAACTCCCTCCCCGCCAATCTCAGGCAGTCCACCACACTTCCCGTTTCAAAGCCCTCCAAAAATCACACCTCCTTCAAGAGGTCTTTCATGACTAAGCTCATATTTCCCCTACTCTCTCTCCCTTTGTGTCACTGTGCACTTCGATCTGTCCCCTTTAAGCCCTTGCCATTCACCCCACCCTCCCAATCCCATGACCCTTATGTCCATATCCGTCATTTATTTCAGTGTCTGTCTCCCCCTCAGGACTGTAGGCTCCTGGTGGGCAGGGGACATGTCACCAACTCTGTTGTATTGTCCCCTCTCAAGTGCTTTGGGTAACTCCAGAGACAGTGCCTCCAATCAGAGATCCCTGACCCCTGCACCTCCCCTCTGTGGGGGTGGGGGTGCATTTGGGGGGAGTTGTGCATGAGGTTTTGTGTGGAGGGGCTGGAGAGAGACAGAGAGGAGGATTCTGCAGGCCCACCCCTCTAGTCGATAAGATCCTTGTGGGCAAGGATCATCCAATGCCACCCTTTGGTACTGTACTTTTCCGAGTGTTTAATACAGTGCTCTGCACACATTCAGCACTCAATAAATGTCACTGATTGACTGATTTATGCTATTGTATTCTCCCAAGAGCACAGTACAGTGTTCTAACACAGAAGACGCTGAGAGCCTCAAGGACAGGGATCGGATTTACAAATTCTATAGTCTTTCCCCCAGCACTCAGTACAGTGCTCTGCACTCAGTAGACTGTAAGACCCTTGAGAGCAGGGATTGTGTCTATCAACTATCACATTTTCCTAAATGCTCACTACAGTGTTATGCAGGCCACAGACTAACCCACTTAAGCATAGGAACCACGTCTACCGATTCTAACATACTCTTCTAAATGCTGTTTCCAGAGCTCTGCCTGAAGCATCCCCTTAACATTCGACAGACCACCACTCTCCCCATCTTTAAAGCCCTATGAAAATTCTATCTCCTTCAGGAAGCCTTCCCTGATTTACCCCTCAGCTCCCCACCTTATTCTTCCTTTCTTCTGCAATGCCTAAGCACTTGGGTCCATAACCCTAAATACATAGGTACTCATTCCCCCTGAATAGCACTGATACACATATCCTTACACTCGGTTGCTTCCTCTATGTGTAATTTATTTTACTGTCTGTCTCCCCTACTGGGGGCAAGCCCTTTGTGGGCAGGGATATTGTATACCCACTCTATTGTATTTTCTCAAACCTTTAGTACAATTCTCTGTGCACAATAAATACCACTGATTGACAGTAGGCATTCAATCAATATTACTGATTAATTGATTGATTAATAGGAGCCTTTTAGACTGTGAGCCCACTGTTGGGTAGGGACTGTCTCTATGTGATGCCAATTTGTACTTCCCAAGCGCTTAGTACAGTGCTCTGCACATAGTAAGCGCTCAATAAATACGATTGATTGATTGATTGATAGGAGGGTGGGGTATGGGGGCCTACTTACAGTTCTCAAAGTAGTACAATTCTCTGTGCACAATAAATACCACTGATTGACAGTAGGCATTCAATCAATATTACTGATTAATTGATTGATTAATAGGAGCCTTTTAGACTGTGAGCCCACTGTTGGGTAGGGACTGTCTCTATGTGATGCCAATTTGTACTTCCCAAGCGCTTAGTACAGTGCTCTGCACATAGTAAGCGCTCAATAAATACGATTGATTGATTGATTGATAGGAGGGTGGGGTATGGGGGCCTACTTACAGTTCTCAAAGTAGAACCTGTGGAAGTCCATCCCTTCAACCAGGTTGCCCAGGGCTTCGGGCTCAAATGAGGTGAGGCCTGGGTCACAGATTTTCCTGGAGAGACAAGAGGGATAGAATAAGCCCTCCCTGTCCCTGTCCAGTGTCTGGAGAATGTACGTGGGGCAGGAAGGGACAAGAGGGAAGGCTCTGCCCTGAACTCCCTTAGCCCGTCCTCCCACATGCAGTCCCCCCACACACCAGGAGGATTCAAATCTGGCCCCTCCGGCTCTCTCCCGGACCGCCTGGGCACTTTCTCCACCCTCCCCGCCCCCCCCCCCCCCCCCCCCCCGCAAGCCCATCCTCCATGCCCTCCATCAGGGCCTCAGTATTTCTCTCTGGGAAATGGGGACAGAGTTGTGGGGGCTGGAAGAAGTGGGGATGCTGAAGGAGGGTCCCCGGGCACCGCCCCGATCCCCCACCCCAACCCGGGCTGGGGACTCACGCATAGGCCTCGAAGTCTCCGTTGTTGACTGCCTCGATCAGCTGCTCCGTGATCTTGATGATCTCCTGCTTGCGGGCTGCGGGGGGGGGGAAGACGAAAGGGAAATTGGCTTGGCCTCGCTCCAATCTGGGGACGTCGCCCCGGTACCCCTCGCCACCCCTTCGGGTGGGTTTGGGGGAGGTTGTGTATGCCCTTTTGTGGGGAGGGGCTGGAGAGACAGAGGCAGAGAGGGGCAGTGTGTGAGCTCCCCTCTGGTCTTAAAGATCCTTGTTGGGCAGGCAGCTTCAAGAAGCGTGCTCTCGTATTGTACCGTGCTCTGCGCACAGTCAGCGTTCAATGAGTACCCTTAATTGATCCACTGAGAGAGGGACAGAGGTAGATAAAGACAGAGACTGTTTACACTCCTCCCATTCCTGACCCTCCACCTTCGCTACCAATCCCTTCCTCCAGCCACTTCGCCCCTTGGCTTCTCCTCCTTCTTCCCTCCCCAGCTTCCTTCTCTCCTCTCCTGCTCATTTTTCCTCCCGTGCCCTTTCTCGGCCCCGAACAGCCCCGCGGCTCTGGTTGGAATGGCTGCCGGGGCCTTTTGACATCTGTGCCAGCGGTAAATATAGGGTGGGCTCATATTCATTCATTCATTCATTCAATCGTATTTATTGAGTGTTTACTGTGTGCAGAGCATTGTACTAAGTGCTTGGGAAGTACACGTCGGTAACGTATAGAGACGGTCCCTACCCAACAACGGGCTCACAGTCTAGAAGGGGGAGACAGACAACAAAACAAAACAACTACGAACCCTAGAAATCCGCTGGGTAGTATTATCTGAGACGACTCCTATATAACCAAAAGGTTCCTTGGTAACAATGGGGGAAATAATTCCAAAACCTGGTGGAACTAGAAATGCCAATGTTGGGGCTGTGCCAGCCCCATCCGCGCCCTCTGGGGGAGGCAGGGCCCCAGCTCGGCCACCGCCCCCCGCAGCCGAGAGGGGCTTTCAGGAGGGTCATCCAAGCCGTCACCAAAACCTGCCGGTCTCAGCTCCGCAACATTGCCAAGATCCGCCCTTTCCTCTCCATCCCAACCGCTACCCTGCTCATTCAAGCTCTCATCCTATCCCGTCTGGACTACTGCATCAGCCTTCTCTCTGCTCTCCCATCCTCGTGTCTCTCTCCACTTCAATCCATACTTCGTGCTGCTGCCCGGATTATCTTTGTCCAGAAACGCTCTGGGCATATTACTCCCCTCCTCAAAAATCTCCAGTGGCTACCGATCAATATGCGCATCAGGCAGAAACTCCTCACCCTGGGCTTCAAGGCTGTCCATCACCTCGCCCCCTCCTACCTCACCTCCCTTCTCTCCTTCTCCAGCCCAGCCCGCACCCTCCGCTCCTCCGCCGCTAATCTCCTCACCGTACCTCGCTCTCGCCTGTCCCGCCATCGACCCCCGGCCCACGTCATCCCCCGGGCCTGGAATGCCCTCCCTCTGCCCATCCGCCAAGCTAGCTCTCTTCCTCCCTTCAAGGCCCTACTGAGAGCTCACCTCCTCCAGGTGGCCTTCCCAGACTGAGCCCCTTCCTTCCTCTCCCCCTCGTCCCCCTCTCCATCCCCCCATCTTACCTCCTTCCCTTCCCCACAGCACCTGTATATAAGTATATATGTTTGTACATATTTATTACTCTATTTATTTATTTATTTTATTTGTACATATCTATTCTATTTATTTTATTTTGTTAGTATGTTTGGTCTTGTTCTCTGTCTCCCCCTTTTAGACTGTGAGCCCACTGTTGGGTAGGGACCGTCTCTATATGTTGCCAATTCGTACTTCCCAAGCGCTTAGTACAGTGCTCTGCACATAGTAAGCGCTCAATAAATACGATTGATGATGATGATGATGATGATGGGGGAGGTGGGAGCAAGCCGGGAGGGGACGGGCGGCCCTGGGCTGACCTCTTCGGGCCGGCCAGCCAGACTGGACGCCCTGTCCACCCCTGACCCGGCGGCGACCCTGGAATGTAGCCTCCGCCCCGCATTGGGAGGACAGCAGCTGCTCCTGGAACCGGGACTCACAAACTTCCCCCTTAGCCCCAGTGTCCGGGGCCTCCACGGCCGAACCCGCCAAAGCCGGAGCTATCTCAGGGATGCGTTTATGTCCGTATTCCCGGCCACCATTTCCCCCGTCTCCAATTCCCCCTTCTACACTGTACTCCCCGTACGGCTCGGGATCGTGTCTACCAACTCCGATGTAGCGTGCTCTCTCAATCAATCAATCAATCGTATTTACTGAGCACTTACTGTGTGCAGAGCACTGTACTAAGCGCTTGGGAAATCCAAGTTGGCAACATATAGAGACAGTCCCTACCCAGCAGTGGGCTCACAGTCTAAAAGGGGGAGACAGAGAACAAAACCAAACATACTAACAAAATAAAATAAATAGAATAGATATGTACAAGTAAAATAAATAGAGTAATAAATATGTACAAACATATATACATATATACAGGTGCTGTGGGGAAGGGAAGGAGGTAAGATGGGGGGGGGTGGAGATGGGGATGGAGTGCTCTCAAGCACTCAGTACGGTGACCCGCCCACAGTAAGCTCTCAATAAATACCATCGATCGATTGATTGCTTGAGACGTGGCCCAGCGGCTTTCTGGGTCTCCCGCCCCCGCCCCTCCCCCGGAGGGTCCTCCTGGCCCGCCCAGGACCCAGCTCGCCACCCCTACCCTCGGCCCTCCTCCGTCGCCCCTCGTTGCGGGACAACCTCCGGGCGGAATTCCTCGCGTCCCACACCCCCGCCTCTCCCCCCAGCTCCGCCCCCGGTCTCCGTACCCTGGCTCCGCTCCGCGCCCCGGATTCGCACCCCGCACCCCGCACCCCGGCGACGCTGCGGCGGCGTTGAAGGCGTGCGGACCACCCGGAGGGGTTCTAATCCTGCTCCGCCGCTTGTCGGCTGTGTGACTTTGGGCGGGTCACTTCACTTCTCTGGGCCTCAGTTCCCTCATCTTTAAAATGGGGATTGCGACACGTGGGACAATCTGATCACCTTGTATCCTTCCTTAGCGCTTAGAACAGTGTTTTGCACATAGTAAGCGCTTAACAAATGCTATTATTATTATTATTATTATTATTTATTATCCCGCCAGACCTACCGCGGCCCCCGCCTCAGCCCCCGCCGAGCAGGTCCTGCGGCGCCTCCTCCCACGGGAAGCCGTCCGGCCCGCACCCCCACTTACCTGGGGGTCCGTTCGCCCGTCATTCCTACTTCCGGGCCGCCCCCGCCCCCTGATCTTCCCGGCCGCTCCGAGAGCAGAGAACCCTCCTGGGAACCGGCGGCGACCTCCTTCCTCCCTCCCGCACGCCACGCAGGATCCGCTTGGGAAAGCCGGCCGGGAAGGAGCGGGGAGGTCTCTCTCCATCTCTCTCTCTCTGTCTCACCCCCAGTCCATTGCTTTAGTACTCCAGCTTTGCCCATTCCTCTCTCCTACCCTTCCTTGACCCCAGCTCCATCCTTGAACTCACGACCAAATCCTCCAGTCCACTATCCCCTGACCCACCCCTCCAAATCTGTCCCCAATTCCTCCAGTTCACTGTCCCCCAATCTTGCCCATTCAGATCTGTCCCCCAACTCCTTCAACACACTGCCCCCAGTTCCGGCCCTCCAAATCTGTCTTTTCAGTCCTCCAGTCCACTCTCTCCTAATTCTTCCCCCATCCAGACCCCAACTCCTCCAGTCCCCTGTCTTCCAATCTTGCCTGTCCAGATCTGAACCCCCAACTCCTCCAGTCCACTCTCCTCCAATTCCGGCCCTCTAAATCTGTTTCTTCACTCCTCCAGCCCACTGTCCCCCAATCCTGCCCCTCCAGATCTGTCCCCCCTTTCTTCAGTACATTGTCCCTCAATCTTGCCCCGCCAATCAGCTCCCTGACTCTCCAGTGCACCATTCCCCCCCCCACCCACACACAATGTCTTGCCTGCAGGGCCCCTCATCTGGCTACCAGCCGCCCCCATGCCCGCGCTCCTGCCGGGGCTGCCTCCAGAAGCTCGGGGTAGGCCTGGAGCAGTCCCAAGTCAGATTGGACAGCTGACCCGGCTCTCAGCTGCCAGGCTGCCGGCAGAGCGGCAGTGGACCCGGCTACTTACACGGGCCCGACAGAGAGTTTAGGAAGGACGGAGATGGGCCGCATGGCTGGGGGGCAGCGGGCTGGGGCCCTTCGGCGTCCGGTGGCCCTGAGCCCCTCCTCACCGTGCTCAGGAGGTCAGAGATCCGAGCGGCTGGACGGAACAGATGGGAGAGTCAGTGGGAGGAAGAGAAGGAGGAGGAAGAAGGGAGGGAGAGGCCAGTGAGACAGGCCAGGCAGCTGGGCAGCTAAGCTGTGGAAAGGCAGAGACTGGCTGGGGATTGGGCCACCAGCCCTCACAACTGGCCCCCAGGGACCCGAGAGAGGTCTGGGTTCAGAGCCAGATTTGAGCGACTAGGAAAAACACTCATGCTTGGAAGGTGGGCAACACAGACTCCAAGAGCTCCAGCTGGTGATTTGGGGGAGCCCAGTCAGCAACCAGGAAAGGAGGTTTGGCAGGTGGTGAGGGCAGAGCTATTTCCCCCATCCCCTAGAGAACTTCAAATCTGGGGAGACACCCTGACCTGGGCAGTTTGGGGGAGCTGGGAGGCTCGCCGGCTGAAGGTAGGGGAATGGCCAGGATGACCCTCAGCCACCCTCTCTCCCGCTCCCCACTTCTCTGGGAGTTCTTAGTGTTTTGTTTCATCTTTCCTTATGTGTTTGTGACCAGTCCCCTTTCCCTCTTCTATTTTTAGATTGTGAGCCGCCCGAGGGCCAGGAGCCATGAGCTTAGTACAATGCTCTGCCCACAGCAAGTTCTTTATCAATATTACTACTACTACTGCTGCTGCTGCTGCTGCTGCTGCTGCTGCTGCTGCTGCTGCTGCTGCTACTACTACTACTACTACTACTACTACTACTACTACTACTACTACTACTACTACTACTATTAAAGAAGCAGAACAGGTATGTCAGCTTCAGGAGGGGGTGTCCTGGAGACAGACAGAGAGGCTAGGGGATCCCAGCTCTGCCCCGGCCCAGCCCTGGGTGAGCTTGATGGTCCCTGTTGTTTGCTCTTCCCGCGGCCTGGGGGCCTCACTACTCCCTGCCCCCCTATCCCCCCACCTAGAATGGGGGCAGCAGGGGGAGAGATCCCAGAGAGGTGGGCCCTCAAGCAGTGGCAAGTGCAGTTAGGCAAAGCTGGGGGCTCCAAAGGGGTCAGGCGAGGGGTCAGAGGGATCTCACAGCCAGCAGGCTGCAGAGCCCTGGGCTCCGGGGCCCTTGCTCACCCAGCAAGCAAGGGATCCAAGGTTAGGAAGCAGGTGGTGGCGGTGGCGGTGGTGGTGGTGGAGGTGGCGGCGGCGGCAGTGGTGGCAATGGCGTTAGTGTGGCCAGCAGCGGCCAGCGGCCCGCCAGCCCTCCCGGCTCCCTCCGAGCACAAGCAAGGAAGCTGCCGGGGAGCCCCGCTACTTACGCGCACCGGACAGGGAGTTTAGGAAGGACGGAGACGGGCCGCACGGCTGTGAAGCAGCGGGCTGGGGCCCCTCGGTGTCCAGTGGCCCCGAGCCCCTCCTCACCGTGCTCAGGAGGTCAGAGATCCGGGCGGCTGGACGGAACAGATGGGAGAGTCAGCGGGAGGAGGGAGGGAGGGAGGATGTGAGAGGGGCGGGGAAGAAGGAGGGAAGGATGAGAGAGGGGCCCTGCGTGGCGAACTGAATTTGGGCAGGTTGGGTTGGGGAGAGGCTAGTTGTCAGCTGGGGTGTCCGGGGTTCCTACAGCTGAGGGAGGGGGTGTTGGGTGAGCTCGCCCCTCCCCCTCCACCACCAGTGGTAAAGCAGAAGCCAGTGGGCTGCAGGTAGGGGAGTTGGGATGCCCCAGCTATGGGCTCTCTGGGGCCTCAAGGAAGCTGGATGGGACAGGGGGCTAGATCGAGCCCAGCTTGGAAACGAGACAGCAGACGGAGGCAGAGAGGAGGACTTTGTTGGGGGGGGGGGGGGGGGGCTAAACATATCCATGGAATCAGTAATAATATCAATAAATACCATGATTGACTGATTGATCGAAGGGGGATAGACTCAGTCCAGGGATCCTGGGGTCCGTGGCTACGGACATGAAGGGTCTGGGATGGCTTCAGCCAGGGCCAGGAGAGGGCCAGGTAGAAAGCCCCTCCTGTCCCCCACCAATCAGTACCCGTGGGCTGGGGATGACAAAGGGGTGCAGCAGGTTGGACCCGGGCTGGGGGGGCTGTGGCTGAGCGGCAGCAACCCAGTTCCTGCTGGACCACATCGGACGGGGTCGGACCAGGCCTAGGCTCCAACAGGCAGGGTGGAGAGGAGGGACAGATCAGGCAGGGTTCCAGAGGGAACATCCTCCTGGCCCTGAGGGAGGGGATGGAGTGGGAGGAGGGGCGGGCCACACCCAAGACTGGACCCCTGAACTTTCCCCATGGCCCCTCGACACCCCCTTAAACCTCAAGACCCTTCAGACGGCACAGCCCCAGAGGGAGTGGCTCCCACTTGGGCCTCTTCTTGATGAAATCTATTCCCACCTGCTCATGTGCTGGCCACAGTGGTTACAGCACCCACATTGGCCACAATTGACACTGGCTGAGCAGCCAGAGTGGTCACAAATCCCAGCGGCCACTGTGGTCAGGGCAATCATAGGGTCACAGCAGCAACGCGAGCTACAGGATCACAACGGCTACAGCCACCACAGTGGTCATAGCAGCCACAGTCACCATAGTAGTCACAGGGTCAAAACGGCCACAGTAGTCAAAGCGACCATAGTAATCACAAAGACCACAATAGCCACAGTGGTCACTGTGACCACAGCTATCACAGCGCCTAAAGCCAGCACCACAGCCAAGCGGCCCGCCTGGCCCTGGATGAGGCCTACACACCCCCAGACTTCAGAGAGAGACGGGGGCCCCACAGAGGGGGTCAGCATAGGGGAAGGGCCAGACCCCACAGGGGCCAGGCCAGCTGAAGAGCCCCACTACTTACGAGCGCCAGACAGGGAGTTTAGGAAGGACGGAGAAGGGCACGGCTGTGGGGCAGCGGGCTGGGGCCCCTCGGCGTCTGGTGGCCCCGAGCCCCTCCTCACCGTGCTCAGGAGGTCAGAGATCCTGGCGGCTGGACGGAACAGATGGGACAGTCAGCGGGAGGGAGTGCGGGGAAGAGGGAGGCCTGCGCTGTCCACCAGTCCCCCCGGGGGGAGGGGGGCCCAGTCTGGGCTCGGGAACCAGCTGGGTTGAGGCAGTCGTGTCAGCCATTGGCCTTTCTCCAGCTAGGGGAAGGTGGGTGTCTTAGCTCCCTCTCCCTCAGCCCAGGCCAGTCTCAGGCTCTGCTCAGCAGCCCCGTGCCCCTGCCCCAACTTCCCTCTAGCTTCTGTGTCCCCCTTTGGGCAAGGCCGCTGGGCTGTACACACCTCTGAGAGGGAATACCCTGCCCCCCGGTCCCTAGGTCAAAACTACTTCCTCTGATCTCCCCTCCCCATCCACCACAGTAATGGGGGACCTCCCCCTAGAACCCCACATATAGCCTAGGATCCGGGGGGCAGGAGGCACCCCGAGGGGAGGGTTAGGTGAAGGAATGCGAGGGAAGGGAAATGGGAGACTTACACACAGCGACAGCAGGGGCAGGCTCAGTCCCCACACCAGACCCGGAGCAAGGCTGGGCTGGGCCACTGTCTGTGCCAGAGTCTGGGGAGGGCACTGGGATGGTGGGCAGCAGGGGATGGGGGAGGCAGGGGTGGGGAGAGGGGGAGGGGAGAAGGGGTGGTATATGGGAAGGAGGTTGGAAAGAAGCCATGAGAGGAGGAAAGGGTGATGGGAAATGGGACAGAGGTGGAGCTGTGTAGGGGTGACCCCAGGTGGGCTGACCAGGTCCTCTCCCTCCTATCTCCCCATCTCCCTCCTCCCATTCCTCTCCACACTCTTCCAGTGATTCGTCTTCACCCGCTGCCTCCTGTCCTCTCCTCCAATTCTCTTCCTGACCCTCCCAAATCTGGCTTCCTCCCCCTTCACTCCAGAGAAGCTACCCTCTGTAAGGTCACCAATGTCCTCTTGCTTGGAAAATTCAGTGGCCTCTCTTCCACCCTAATCCTCCTCGACCTCTCAGCTGCCTTCAACACTGTGGACCACCCCTTTCTTCTGGAAACATTGTTTAACCTTGGCTTTACTAACACTGCCCTCCCCTGGTTCTCCATCTTCCTCTCTGGCTGTTCATAATCGGTCTCTTTCACGGGCTTCTCCTCTACCTCCTATCCTCTAACTGTGGAAGTCCCCCGAGGCTCAGTTCTGGATCTCCTTATCTTCTTCCTCTACCCCACCCCCTTGGAGAACTCATTTGCTCCCATGGCTTTAACTACCTACCATCTCTACGTGGATGATTCCCAAATCTACAACTCCAGCCCTGACCGCTCTGCTCTAGTTTCATATTTCCACCTGGCTTCAGGACATCTCTACCTGGATGTCCCACTGCTGCCTCACATTTATCATATCCAAAACAGAAATCCTCATCTTCCCACCTAAACCCTGTCCTCCCAGCGAATTTCCCAACACTGTAGACACCACCAACCTCCCTGTCTCACGAGCCCATAACCTTGGCATTATCCTCAACTCATCTCTCTCACCCAACCCACACATTCCATCTGTCACCAAATATTCTCCGTTCTACCTTCATAACATCTCTAAAATTCGCCCTTTCCTCTCATCCAAACTACCACTGCTGATTCAACCACATCATATCCTGCCTTGACTACTTCTGTCTCATCCTGTCAGCCTCCTCACTGACCTCCCTGCGTCCTGTCTCTCCCCACTCCATTGCATACTTCACTCTGCCTCCTGGATCATTTTTCTAAAACACTGTTCAGTACTCATCTCCCCACTCTTCAAAAACCTCCAGTGTCTGCCTATCCACCTCCACATCAAATAGAAACTCTTTACCACCAGCTTAAAGCACTCAATCAGTTCTCCCTCTCTTTCCTTACCTCACTGAACTCCTATAACCCAGCCCACACACTTCGCTCTTCTAACACCAACCTACTCACTGTGCCCCAATCTCATCACTCTCATCACCGACGCCTTGCCCACAACCTCCCTCTGTCCTACGACGCCCTCCCACCTTCATATATCACAAACCTCCACTCTCCTCACCTTCAAAGCTTTACTAAAATCACACCTCCTCCAAGAGGCCTTCCCCAGTTAAGCCCACTTAGTTCCGCTTCCTTCTGCATCACTTACACACTCGGCTCTGTCCCCTTTAACCACTTGCTATTCACCCCATCCTCAGCACCACAGCACTATGTCCATACCCATACTTAATTTTAATGGCTGACTGCCCCTCTAGACTGGAAGCTCGCTGTGGACAGGGAATGTGCCTACCAACTCTGTTGTATTGTACTCTCCCAAGAGTTCTGCACGTGGTACGTGCTCAATAAATATAATCGACTGATAGATGGTATTGGCTCTGACCATTGAGGGCAGAGGTGGGGGCTCTTCCCTTAGGGCGGTGGGGGGCAGAGTCTGTAGGCATGGGGAATGTCATTCTGCCTCTATCCTTCCAGGAGCGCCCTGAAAACTGGGACACATGTGTCCTGCTTCTGTTGCCTTCTTTCAAAGCACTTAGTACAGTGTCCGGCACTCAGTAATTGGTTTTTCAATTCCCACCACCCACCCTTCATCAGCAGCCGGAGCAGATCAGACCTCCAGAGCAGTCCACTACTCAGGCCCTCCCACCAGCCAACCCGCGCTGTTTTTTCTGCTCTAAAGAGACCCGTGGCCCACCCCCAAGGATAGATACACATATTCCCTCTCACATTCTGTCCCCTTCTCCCCTTCCCTTTGTTGATCCCTTTCCTCTCTCCTCCCTCCCCGAATAAACTCCCAATCCAACTCTGAATCCAGCCCCTCTGCACCGGCAGTCACATGACAGGACCCATCTGAGAGGGTGGGAACAGAGGGAGGGAGGGTGTCCCTCCAGCCAGTCCATACAGTGAACACAGGCCCCAATCTGTCCACGCAGGTTGATGCCACCCCCTCCAATGCCAAACAGAGGAGCCCCCCACAAACTCTTCCACCCCCCTTGGACAGACAGGAATGACCATGGCTGCAACCATATGGCCTGCACGAAACGGGGAGGGGATGTTGAGCAATCACACGGTGACACACTCCTCCTCATCAGGCCAAGGGGTCCACGCTGGCAGGCAGGTGGTCTAGAGAACTAGTTAGTCCAGGGCTGTACTGGGCCCTGCATTCCCATGAGGAGTGTCAACGAGGGCCCTGACTGAGCCCACCACATCACAGTTCTCATTAGGGCCCTGGCCCCCAGAAGCTTTCACCCCAGGAAGCCAACCCTCCTGGACTCCAGAAGGACTCATGGTTTCCATGGCCCTGCCTTCACATCCTGCAAGTACCTCATCCACCGTCACCTCCTCCCCTGAGGGGGTCAGCAGCACGTGGGGATGACTGTCCCCATTTTGCAGATGGGAACACTGAGTCCTGCAGTGGTTCTTGAACTTGCCCAAGCCAGGGTGACTGATGGCAGAGGCACTCTGAGAACTTGCGCCACCTGCCCTGGCCCCAGCCCTTCCTCATCCCCTTTGCTCCCCAGTCCAACCCACTCCCTCCCAGTCTTCAGCACTGTCAATCCTGCCCACTCCCCGATGGTCCCAGGGCAGAGACGGGGGGCAGTGGGAAATGACCCGCCACCGGTACCTTTTGTGTCTTCATCCTCTATGGTGGTGGTAGTGCTGTCTGACGACTCCTGCAGGAATGTCGGGGAGGGAGCAGATGGGGAGAGACAGGAAAGGATTAAAAGCCTGTGTTTCTAGCCGGTGGTGACCCCCTGGTGGGGGCAGCATTCGAAATGGGTATCTCCTACATCTATTGTATCCTCCCCAGCACTCAGTACAGTGCTCAGCACCCAGTAGTCTGTAATATCCTGTTATATGTTTGAGGGTAGAGATGATGTCTACTCTCTCTATTGTCCTCTCCCAAGTGCTTAGTACTGTGCCCTCACAACTGTGCCCTCACACAGTAGGCTATGAGCTCCTTGAAGTCAGGAATTGGGTCTACCTCTGTTGAGCCTCTCCCGAGCACTCAATATAGTGTTCTGCATATGAAGATGCTCAGAACATTCCACTAATGGCCTTCCTGTCCACACCTGGCCCCACCTCCTAGGTCCATGTGACTCCAGCCCCTTCTTCAGTGTCCCCTGGGGCACTCGGGGAGGCTGATGCTGGCATGTGCTGGGCCTCTGGACAGAAGTGGCGAAGACCCGTTGGTCTGCAGCCCTGACGCCCCCTGACCCCGACCCACCAAGACCCGCTCAACCTTGGGAGGAAGAAGTGGGGACAGGGGCAGGCTGGGCAGCTGGGGGAGACCAATCCCCTGGGCTCTGATCCTGGAGCTACTGCCAACTTCGAGGTGATGGCCCCAATCCCTCAGCAATCCCGGGTCCTGACGGCCAAGTGGTCCCTGGTTGGGGGTGGGGAGGGGGAGAGCATTGGCCCCAGCCAGCTCAGATCCCAGACCAAACCCCTGCTGCCCCCAGCCATTTGCAAACCAGACTTGCTCAGCCTCCTCCAGCCAAGGCCCCCCACCCCCACCCTGGAATCACTGGCCAAGACTGTACCATGCCCAGCTCTCAGGCCAAGCTGAGACTGGGGCACCAGTTGGCTGGGCTCCCTTCTCCCTCTCACAGGCAAGGGGGTATGTGGAAGTGTGCCCACGTGTGTGTGCTTGTGTGTGTGAAGTGTGCCCACGTGTGTGTTTGTGTGTGTGTGTGTGTGTGTGTATATATATATATATATACACACCTTGAAAGGGTGGATGTATGAGAGGGAGAGGCTGTGACATTGTGAGGGTGGGCATGTATGAGTGTGCATATGGATACAATTGTGAGTGTGCATGGATGTCAGAAGTGTCACCAGGCCAGTTTGCCCAAACAGAGGTCACTCTTCCCAAAAGCAAGGGCACAGGAAGGGGCAGGCAGGATCAGCCACCCCAGAGCCCCCACCCATGAAGCAGGGGCCCAGGGGCCCAGTCAGCTCAGCCAAGAAACAGGCCATCAGGAGAATTCCGACCCCAAATCCCCAACACTGGGCCTTCCGCTTGGTCAGAGCTGCTGGATGCCTTGCTCCCTCCCTGCCTCCTCCCCCTGCCCAGTGGCCACCTGGCCTCCCTACCAACTCCTGGAATGGGAATGCCGATGTGCTGAAACGTGAGTGATGGACGGAGCAGAGCAGAAGCAGAGAGGAAAAAGAAATTCTGCCGGCAGGACTGTTTCAAAGAAGGGGGCGGGAGGGTTCCATTGTGGGGCCAGGGGAGCAGGGTGCCTGGGGTGCCTACCTCTCCACCCGGGGCCTGGGTGCCCTCCGTCCCTGCCGGTGGTGTGACGGGGCGTGCCCAGAGCTGAGCCTCAGAGCCAGACTGGACAGCTGGCTAAGCCTCCTCTCTGCCAGCCCCAGGCTGGACAGGTGACCCGGACTGAGATCTCCATAGCTGGAAGGGACTCCCGATTCCTTTCCCTGAGAGTTCCCTGCCCTCGTCCCCAACAGGCCGGTGCCAGGAGGCTTGAAGGACCACAAGTTTCGGCCTCTAGGGACCTGGAGGGGCATTCTGGGGCATACCATGAGCTATAGTCACTCCAGGGCAGAGCCAGACAGGACTCCGGGCGGGGGGGGGGGGACGCAGGGGAAACCTTCCCTTCAACCCTCCTACAAGCTGTGGCACTGGGGGGCTGCAAGCTCAGCCAACAGAGATTTTGAGGTGCCCCAAGTCCTGAGTCTGCCTTTCTCTATCTCGGCATACCCCTGGGGGTCGCCCAGCCCAGCCTCACCAGCCCTCTCAGCTCCATGGGTCCCTGGTCCAGCCTAGCCAAAACTGGGGACAGAGGAGACATGCTCCCAGGAGTCCTTGAGATGGGAATTGACCCTGTCAGGCCACGAGCAGACTGCCTCCAACTGCCCCCATCACTGGAAACTCCCAAGAGGGGGCCTGCAGGGGGAGAGGAGAAGGAGAGAGAGGAGGTGGCAGTACCTTAATCCCGTCCACCGGGTTGTGGATAACAGTGGTTTGAGGCTCCTAAAGAGGAAGAAGGAGACACAGGAAGGAAGGAGAGAGACAGTGAGAGAGGAAAGGGGTGAAGTCATCGAGGAGAGCGAGCTAGTGAGAGAGAGAGGCTGAGAGAGGGAAGGGGGCAGAGCCTGGAGGAGAGAGAGGAGAAAGTGAGGGCAGGAAGGGGTAGGAATTGAAAAGGAAAAGTCAACTGTGAGTAGTCCAGCAAGAGGGCAATGATTTAAAAAAGAAAATGGCCCAGTAAACCAGGGAGGGAAACCTGGGATGGGGCCACCATGAACAAGGCCAGGATGGCCAAGTGGCCAGGCCCAGGGAGGCAATGAACCTTGCCTTGAGAGCCAGGGAGCCGGGGTAGGCTAGAAGGCGGAGGTAGAAAGGCTGCTGGTGGGAGGAGGGAGAAGGGGAAGAGAAGGAGGAGGAGGAGGAGGAGGAAGAAGTGGGGAGGAGGGGCAGAGAAGGAGAAGCATTCCATGTTATGGGCGCGGAGGGCGGATCTGCTGCTGGGAGCGGAAGGAGGCTTATGGATCGCTGCTACCCCAGAGCACCGGAGCTGGAGCCCATCCAGGCCCCCCACTGCCTCTGGCCCAGCTGGGCCCAGCATCGGCAGCAGCGATGGGCCCAGGCCTCCCCAGCGATGGAAGCAATGACAGGTGGAATCCCTGAGCCCTCCAGGTGGTGGACTGACCTTGGGCCCCCTGCCCTTCGCCCGGCCACTCCACATCCACACCCAATGCTCCCATGCCACCCCCATCTCCCAGTCCTGCAGAGCTCGGAGGACCAGTCCTGGGCCGGCCAGCTCCTCCCTTAGCTGGATTCCCCTTCCCAGGCCCAGGGGCAGAGAGTAAGCTCCCTGGGAGAAGAGAGCACCTCTCGAGCTTCGGGAAGTCTCCCAAACACTGGGAATAGAGCCCTGCACTACTGCTGAGCCTGATCTGAAGCCCAAGAGCCTTCCACTCAGATCTCCCTACCCCTTCTCGCTCCTCATCAGCTGTGTCCATATGGCCTCCTACTCCAGTGGCAAGAGGCTGGCCGCACCCCCTGCCAGCCCCTGGTGGAAATAGGGCAAGCTCCAGGTGGTGAGCTGTGGGGGCAGCAGGCCCGGGGCATGTGGCCAGAGGACTTGGCCACAAGGGCAGCAGGCGCTGCCGCCAGGAGCTTGGTCGGTCCAAGGCAGCAGTTTAATCAAGAGGCTCCCCTATGTACTCTGGATCCCTAGGACAAGGCTTTGGGGACTGGAGAAGCAACGTGGCCTGGTGGAACAAGCACAGACCTGAGGGTCAGAGGACCTGGGTTCTCAACCCAGCTCTGCCACTTGGTTGCTGAGTGACCTTGGCTAGCCACTTCACTTCTCTGTGCCTCAACTATCTCATCTGTAAAATGGGGATTAAGACTGTGAGTCCCTTGTAGGTGTGGACTGTGTCCAACCTGATTATCTTATATCTACCCCAGCACTTAGTACAGTGCCTGGAACAGAGTAAGTACTTAACAAATACCATTAAAAAGAACAATAGTGGGCTTCAGACTTTTTGTACCCTCTGCAGAAGCATCGTTGTTGCAGGTAAATCCTCTACCACCCAGCCTCCCCCGCTCACCTGTAGGAGGGCTGAGGTAGAACGGAGGGTCAGCATACTCTGACGCCCCTACCCCTGGCCACAAAAGCCGCGGCATAACAAAGCCAGCAGGCTCAGGAGCTCGGCAACCTGAGAAAACGTCCCTGTCTATGAGCATCTGGCCTCGGGGCCAAGCGAGGAGAAGCCTCGATATAAGAAGGTCCCAACGTCTGTCCTAATGCCTTGCGGGGTGACTGGTGTTCTAGCTTTGAGTCAACGCCCAGAGAAGATAACCGGGCTCCCGCTCCTCTCTAGACCTCCAGGACGCGGAAGTCTGAAGACCGAGTGCCCGGTGTGGCTGAAACCCACCTCAGTGGCAACTTGTCGAGGGTGCTGGCCAGTCCTTTGGGACCGGGGTTGACCAGGGCAGTCCACGCTACTCATCTAGGATCCCATCCCCTTGGGGGAAACCCAGCTAGAGGCTGTCCACATAGAGGATGTATGTTTTTGTGGGTATATGTGCACGTGTGCACGCGCAAGTGCATTTTGGGGGAGCAGGCTGCCCTTTGCTCAAGTCCATGAATGTCACGGGGCTTCACCTCATCTCTGGCCTGCTGGAGAGAGCATGGGTCTGAGAATCAAAAGGACCTGGGTTCTAATCCTGGCTCTAGCCAATTGTTTGCTGTTTGATCTTCGGCAAGTTACTTCACTTCTCTGTGCCTCAGTTTCCTTAACTGTAAAACGGGGATACCTTTTCTGTAGCAGGGTGCCTCCCTGGACCATAGAAGGCCCTGCTTGGGAACCTGAGCATGATGAAGGGCAGACTGGAGATAAAGTCTGGTGGCTGCTTCTGGGAGCTAGACAGTCTGGCTTGGATAGTTTGGGGCTCCTGGCCCCAGCCTCTCACCTCCCTGCTCTGCTTGTGACTGTCAGCCCAGGCCTACGAAGCCTGGGTGTGGGGTTCACTGAGGACAGGAGAGAATCCTCCCAGTGGCCCAGACCGTTCCCAAAAACCTCTGGTGCTGAAATTTGGGGGCAGGACAGGGAGTTTGAGGATTTCCCTTCTGGGGACCTGGAAATGGGAAGGACGGCAGAGAAGTCTCCTCTCCCAATTCTAGGGGCCTGGGGCATAGGTCATCTCTCCTGGGCCCTGGCCCAGCAGCCTGTGGGCAGGGACTCTGGGTAAGAAGTTTTACTTGGCCAGTGGGGTCTAGGCTCACAGCTTCCTGACTTCTAAAAGGATACTCGGTGTGTACTACTCCCCTATGGGAGATCACCCCCAATATTTCCCATGACCACCACCCATACTCTGGTACCCTGCTCCTCCAGTAATTGAGCTCTTGGTTATCTTCCCATCCCAGCTGGTGACTGCTCCCTCTGGCACAGCAGAGCTCGTCAGCCAGCCACTCCCATCCAAGGGGTGCCAGGGTTCCCAAAGCAACCCAGGAGCAAGGAGGAGGGCCTGCCACTCCAGGTTTCCAGCCATGGTACAATTCTGCTTGGAGGGAGGAAATCATGTGTGGGCCTGAAACTCAGAGGGAGAGTTTCCAGGGAGCCCATGGCTTAGCAGGTCTCGACTCATTTGACCACAGAACGTTTATAAAACCACTGCGTTATGGGAGGTGGCAAAGGCAGCCTTGCAGATATAGACCCAACCCTTTACCAGCCTCAGAGCACTGTACCACCCCTGTCTGTCCCCAGTTTGTGCAGTCTGGATAACAGAGGAACCAGAAATGGTTCCTGAGAAACAACATGGCCTAGTGGAAAGAACACAGACCTGCTAGTCAGAGAATCTAGGTTCTAATTCCGGCTCTGCCATCTGCCCACCGTGTGACCTTGGGCAAATCACTTACCTTCTCTGTACCTCAGTTTCCACATCTGTAAAATGGGGATTCAATACCCATTCTCCCAAGTCTCTACTCTTTGGGACAGGGACTGATTATCATTTTTCATCTACCCCAGTGCTTAGTGCAGTGCTTGGCACATGATAAGCACTCAAAAGATGTCACAATTAGTTGCTAGCCCAGGCAATTAGCTCTCTACAAGTCAACTCTGCAGTTCTGGTAAGAATCAATTGTGTCAAACTGGTTGGCATCAAATCCCAAATGCTCCAGAGCCAAGGATTGTGTGGAGAAGGTTGGATCTCTGCCTGCCCAGCTCTGGGGACGAGGGACAAGGAGCAAGAGGGCATCCTTGTCGCAGTTGTTTGTCTCTCAAGGAGAACAAAGCCTGCCGCCCATGGCCACAGCTAACTCATTTCCATTCTTGCTCCAGCCGGGCACAGACTCATGGAAGCCACAAGCCCCGAGGGGGCGGGGTGGGAGTGGGGAGGGTGAAGAAGGCTGGACAGGGTACAGGAGCAGGAGCTTGGGAACCAGAGGCATTCTGCCCAGGAATTTCCCAGATGCCAGGCAGGGCACCTGCTCCTCCCTTTGGGGTGGATTTTACCCCCTCCTTCCTCTTCTTCCCACCCTCCTCCCTCTTCTTCCCACCCTCCTCTCTGCTCTCCTTCCTTCCCAACCCAAGACCCCCTTCTGTCTTCTCTTCCAAGTATGCCCTGCCTGGAGTCCACAGTTCCCAGGCTCCATCTGGGACTTGGGGCACAGGAGTCATAGATTAGGCCCTTCTCCAGCCCAGCTAATGCTAGCTGCTGGACACTGAAGGTCTGGGCTGCCCAGCAGACCCCCACCCCCCACCCCCGCAGCCTGAAATTGAGGGCCCATGGGGCTATGTCCTTGGGATTGGGGGAGGCCTGGCTGGGCTGTGGCCTGGATTACACACACACACACACACACACACACTCTCTCTCTCTCTCTCTCTCTCTCTCTCTCTCTCTCTCTCTCTTTCTCTCTCCCTCCCCAGGCTGGCCCCATCCTGACTAAGGGGAAGCAGGGGAGGGGGCCGCACGGGGAGGGACAGCCAGGTTATTCCATACCAGGGCAGCTGGAGGGAGGCTTCCTTTAGGGCTGGTGGCACCACCACTGTTCTTGGTGCTGTTTGTCTGAGGCTGAGGCAGAGGAGGAGGAGGAGAAAAACATAGAGATACACAGAGACGGAGGGAGGAACAGAGAGATACAAAGACACAGAGCAAGGTACCGAGATGGAGAGAGACAGAGACACCGACAGAAACAGAGAGAGGATTTGAAGAAGCAGCATCCAATTTCGGCCCCATGAGAGGCTCCAATCTTCCCCCCGCCCCCCCGCCCCACCGCCCTGCACCCTGCGGTACGTTGTCAAGGCCCTGGCCCGTTGGGTGGTCCTGGAAACCAGCAGGTGCCAGAGACCCTACCAGGGACAGCAACTGTGGGGCAACCAAAGTCCCCAACCCCCACCAAAGGGGAGGCTAGACCCCCCCACACACGCCAGGGACAGAAGGGGGGTCCCGATCAGAGCTAGGCTACAGCTGGATCCTAGAGCCGACCCCCCAACACTGATCCCCGGCTCCAGGGGCCAATCCCACCCGCCGGACCCAGAGGGGGCACGGGGGAGGGGGGAGGCGGGAATGGTCCGGGGCCTCACCTTGACCCCATCTGCTTTCTTGTTCAGCAGACTCTTGGCTGCTTCATGGGGAGGGAAAGAGAAGATGTCAATGTTGGTGGGGTTTCCCCTCCCAGACCTTCCCCGATGAGAGTCCCGCCACAACCAATGGCAGGACAGTGGGATGGGCTGCGGCCGGAAGGTCTCACAGCCCACATCCCGGCGGGATGGTCAGCCTCAGCTGCTAGCCGGCCCCCACCCAGTCACCCCCAGGGTGGGTCTGCAGAGGAAGTATGGTGGATGGACTGGGGAGGAAGGGTAGGGGGGCTGCTAGGCTCTGGACTCAGACCTGAGAGTGACCCCCACCCACCTACCAAGAGAGTCAAGGAGGGTGGGAGGGAGAAAGGAGAGGGAGGATGAAGGGCGGAAAATGCGTGTTTAGTGTATTCCACATCAACCGGCCTCCCCAATTTGGAGACAGCTGAAGCCGATCAGATGCTTGGCCCCTTCGTTCCCTCTTGCTCCCCTGCCTGCCGCTGCTAGATCCCTGCCCCGGGCCCTGGGAGGTGCGAGCTCCAAAACCACAATAAAACGTCAGCTTACCTTGCAGGAAAGGAAAGATATGGGCAGGTGACAGGAGGGGCAGGAGCGAGGACAAGGGAAGAAAGAAAAGAAGACCGTTGGCGTAGGACGACAGCAAAGTTTCCAGAAGCTCAGGGCCGCCCTGTCCGGGACAGCAAGTAGGGTGGGCCGTGCCCTCCCTCCTCGCCCCATGGCGTCTTCTCCCCCACTCCCCACCCACTCCCACTCTGCCAAGCCCCTGGTTTGAAGCAGGGAGCACCTGCCAGACTAAAGAACTCAGGTATAGGGGTGTTGGGAGGGTGCCTTTGGAGAATGTCACAATGGGGACCACCGTGGGGCCCCGAGGCCCTGCCGGTCCTTGACTGGAGGACAGGCAGGGCAGGCTTCGAGGGGGAGGCCGGGGGCAGGGCAGGCGGAGCAGCGAGATGAGCGGGTGGAGGTGAAGAAGGCAGAATATCCCTCTGGAGAAGAAGCATGATCTAGTGGAAAGAGTTGGGGCCTGAGAGTCAGGACCTGAGTTCTAATCCCAATCCTGCCACCTTCCTGCTGTGTGAACTCGGGCAAGTCAATGAACTGCTCTGTGTCTCAGTTTCCTCATCTGTAAAATGGGGACTGGTTATCTTTTCTCCCTCCCCGTTAGGCTATGAGCCCCATGTGGGACAAGGACTGTATGTCTGATCTATTATCTTGTATCTACCCAAGCACTTAGTACGGTGCTTGGCACATAGTGAGCGTTTAATAAATACCACCATATAATAATAATTAGTATATGTTATTATCATATGAGAAGCAGCACAATCTAATGGAAAGAGCACAGGCCTGGGAGTCAGAGGACCTGAGTTCTAATCCCAGCTCTGCCAACTGCTGGCTGTTTGACCTTGGCCAAGTCATTTAACTTTTCTGTGCCTCAGTTTCCTCAACTGTAAAATGGGGATTGAATCCTACTCCCTCCTGTTTAGACTGTGAGCCCCAAGTGGGACAGGGACTGTGTCCAACCTGATAGCCTTGAATCTACCTAGTGCTTAGAACAGTGCTTTATACATAGTAAGCACTTAACAAATGTCATGAAAATATCATTAGAGGGATTCCATTCCAGGGACTAAAAATGTCCAAAACTGAACTCCTTATCTTTCCACCCAAACCCTGTTCTCTCCCTGTCTTTCCCATCACTGTAGACAATACCACTATCTGCCCTATCTCATAAGCCCATAACCTTGGCGTTGCACCCGATTCATCTCTTTCATTCCAGCTGCATATTCAATGTCACCAAATCCTATCAGTTCTACCTTCACAACATTGCCAACATCTGCCCTTTCCTCTCTGTCCAAACTGCTACCATGCTGATCCAAGCACTTAATTTTACCCCACCTTGACTATTGCATCTACCTCCTCACTGATCTCCCTGCCTCCTGTCTCCCCATTCTGCTGTCTGGATCATTTTTCTACAAAAACGTTTAATCCATGTTTCCCCCTCCTCGAAAGCCTCCAGTAGTTGCCCACATCGAACAGAACCTCCTTACCATCGGCTTTAAAAACACTCGGTCACCTAGACCTTGCCTGACCTCATTATGCTTCTCTCCTACTACTACCCAGCCTGCAAACTTGGCTCCTTTAAACGGCAACCTACTCACTGCCACCCATCTCTCACCCACATCCTGCCTCTGTCCTGGAACACTTTCCCTTTTCCTGTCCAACAGACAATGACTCTCCCGATTTTCAAAGCCTTATTGAAAGCTCACCTCCTCCAGGAGGCCTTTCCAGACTGAGCCCCCGCCTTCCTCTCCCCCTCCTCCCCCTCCCCATCCTCCCTCTCCCCATCCCCCCCGTCTTACCTCCTTCCCCTCCCCACAGCACCTGTATGTATGTATATATGTTTTTACGTATTTATTACTCTATTTTACTTGTACATATTTATTCTATTTATTTTATTTTGTTAATACGTTTTGTTTTGTTGTCTGTCTCCCCCTTCTAGACTGTGAGCCCGCTGTTGGGTAGGGACCGTCTTTCTATGTTGCTGACTTGTACTTCCCAAGCGCTTAGTACAGTGCTCTGCACACAGTAAGTGCTCAATAAATATGATTGAATGAATGAAATGAATAAACCCTCACTTCTTCTGTAAGTTCACTGTGGACAGGGAACTTGTTTACCAACACTGTTCTGTTGTTATATTGTACTCTCCCAAGTGCTGCACACTGTAAGTGCTCAATAAAAATGATTGATTGATCTCCTCCAAGAGGCCTTCGCCGAATAAGTCCTCTTTTCCCAGGCTTGCTCTCCCTTCTGTGTCATCTATGCACTTAGATCTGTGACCTTTGGACATTTGATATTTTCCCCACCCCCAGCCCCACAACAATTATGTATGTATCTTTAAATTATATATTATAAGTTATTTATTTATATTAACTTCTGCCTTCACCTCTAGACTGTAAGCTAGTTATGGGCTGGGAATGTGTCCACTAATTCTATTGCAATGTACTTTCCCAAGTGTTTAAGTACAATGCTCTGCACAGAGTAAGTACTCAATAAATACCATTGATTGATTGAGTTCACCCAGTTCTTCCTCTCCTCTCCAGATCTAGGAGCTCTATAAAGTGGCTGGCCTCTGGGAACCCCACGGAGGTGGGAACTGCTCCCAGCTCAGCCCAGTGGGGTAGGGGGTCCAGGAGGGGGAATGCCTGAGTGAGGCATTTAACCCACCGCCTCCAACCGCCAGCCCAGCAAAGTGCATTCCTGGATTTGCCTTGCACAGGAATGGCTGCACAGGTCTCCTTTCCTTTTTTGCCATCTGACCTCCCCGGGCCTCCTCCTTTCCCAGACCAGGTGTCCAAGGTACCCATGGGAACTGCTTGCCCAAAACCCCCCAAACTGGTAGCCACCGCCTTCTGTTCCCTGCCAGCTCTACCACTGGGGAGCTACTGAAGAGGGAGGCTGCTCCGGGGCTAGCCAAAACGGGGCGGGGAGGGAAGGGCAGGGAAGAGAGGAGAGAAGACCCTCTGGCTTCTGCGCCTCAGAGCGGCCCAGGCTGCCTCACTGGGACCCCCTGCTCTGACCCATCCCGTCACTAAGGGGGATGCCGAAGTGTGAGGGAGGGAGGTTAAGGATCCTGGACACATAGCTCTTCCCCAAACCATCTGTCTGGCAGACAGCCAGCACCTGCCAGATTCCTTCCCCACCTTCGCTCTGCCTGAGGGCAAGGTAACTGTGGCTAAAGTCCAGGTCCTTTAGACTGTAAACTCACTGTGCATGTGGAATGTGTCTGTTATATTGTTATACTGTACTCTCTCAAGCACTTAGTACAGTGAAATGCACACAGTAAGTGCTCAATAAATACTATTGATTGATCGATTGATTAACTGACTCTCCCCAGTGATTCTGGAAGAAGTGCCGGTTCGTTGGTGGCCATGATCCAGGCCCAGGTTCTCTCCAGCAGGTCTGGAAGGCCTTCCAGTCCAATGGCAGCTGTCATCCAGGTTTGGTCCCTTGGCAGCCATGGTTCAGGTCCAGATCCAGGTCTGGTTCTCTCCATCAGGCCTAAAAGAAGCTCCGGTCCATCAGCAGATGTGGCCCAGGTCCAGATCTTCTCCCGCGAGGGTATGAAGCTCCAATCAGTTGGCAGCAGTGATCCATGTCCCAGTTTTCTCCCTGGCCTTTCTGGAAGAAGTTGCAATCCATCAGCAGCTTTGCTCCAGGACAAGGTTCTCTCCCCACTGGGTCTGGAAGAAGCTACCATCCGTCTGCTCCATGATCTGAGTCCCAGCTCTCTCCCCAGGGTCTAAAGGGTGTTCCAGGGCGGCAGGGGTCCAGGTCCGGTCCATTGTCAGCCATGGTCCAGGCCTAGGTGCAGATCTGGAAAATGCTCCATCCGTCGATGGCCTGGATCCAGGTCCACATCCTCACCCTGGCGGGTCTGAAAGAAACTCCTGTCCAAAAGCAGCGGCAATCCAGGTCCGGGTTTCACCCTGATGGGTCTGGAAGAAGCTCCTGGTCTGGACCATCTTCTCAGGGGCTCTTTAAGGAGCTCCAGTCCATTGGCAGCCTCGATCCGGCTTCAGGTCCAGGTCCTCTCCCCGGCGGGTCTGGAAGATCGGGTCCTCCCCCGTCGGTGGGTCTTCCATGCAGCAGAGGGCCATGGAAGCTGCTCATTCCCACTGTTTTACCCAGTTTCCCGGGAGCCGGACAGGGCCCGAAGGTCTGACTGTTCCGCTGGGCTTCCACGGCAAAATTCTGCCTCTTTCCCAACTGCCGAGGAGACGGACCGGAATTCCTATGGCACGTCCTCCCAGAAGGACAGATCCACTTTGGATCCAAGATGGGAAACCGTGCTGCCCCAGGGGACGGGGGGAAGTCCCCAGCCCCAGGTCCCCAAATGGCACCCCCGGCATCCAAACCCCGCCCATCCTCACCCCCTCCCCAGCACAACCCCAGTGAACATGAGGGTCACCCTGTCAAAGTTCCAGGCATCACAGGCAGTGCCAGGAGCAGCCTGACCACTTGGGGTGACCCCAGCATCGGCTAGAGGTGAGGACCTCTGGACCCCAGTTCTACGGGGGCCTGAAGACAGGATCAAAGGTCGTGCATTTGATCCCAAAGGTTTACCAAAGAGGGAGGCCCCAGCCTAACGTTGCTCCCGACCTTCCCACCACAACCAGGCCACCCCGATTTCCAGCCAAGCCAAGCAGGAGCTAAGGGCAGGTCCAGGATGGGGCTTAGAGGGATAAGATGCAGGCAGGAAGCGGAAAAGATCTTTGAGATCCCAACTCAATGGTGGTCAGCTCCAGGCTGTTGGAGGGCCCTAGGTCCCTGAAAATGCCTTTCTCCCTGCTCTCCTTCCTCTTCCAGCAGCCCCCACCCCCCATCCCCAATTCTCCTTCGGGATGGCAGCAGAGCCCTGGGTAGGGCCCCCCTGTCCCTCTCTGGTGTGGGAGGAGGGTCCCCAGAGCCGAACAGGGGTCCTGAGTCACCGGTCTGGGGCATGGGGGCTGCAGAGGTGGGAGGGAGGTGAGGAAGGGTCTCCCTCCTATCTTTCTCCAGGCAGCCTTGCCGGAAGGGGCAATGGGGGAAGGGGCGGAGGGAGCGCGGGTGGCACGTGCTCAGCTGTCGGCGTGGGAGCGGCAGGGGCGGGAGGGGGGGGCAACGACGGAATTGGGGGAGCAGAGGAGGCAGCGAGGGGGCACAGCAAGGTTCGGGGAATGGTGGGGGTTGGGGTTGGGCATGCGGTCAGCTGCCTGGAGGCGGCGACAGGAGCCAGGGGACAGCAGGGAGAAACGGTGGTGGGGTGCGAAGAGCAGCGAGGGGGGCAGCATGGGGGGCAGCGTGTGGGGCAGGGATTCTCTCAGGACTCGTCTACCTTGTTCCACCAGCCCCATGGTGGGACTGGAAGCTGCGGCCGACATTGTGGCTGGAGCGGTGGTCTGCCGGCCCACTGCCCGCCCCGGGACACCAGGGCACAAGGCGAGGGGACGGACGGAAGGACGGACGGACGGAGGAAGGGACGGAGGGAGCCATGGTGGGGGGCGGACAGAAAGGAATGGGGGTCAGAGGGACAGACACGGACAGATAAGGAAAGGAGAGAGAGAGAGAGGGAGAGAGAAAGAGAGAGAGAAAGAGAGAGAGAGAAACAAAGGAAGCAGAAGAAGATTAGAGTTCCAGTTCAGGTGGGAGAGGCGACCTGCCCAAGCCCGGGGTCCCTGTCGCGTGGTGAGGTGATCGGGCGTCCCCGGGGGGCGTGGTGAGGTGGGAGGGGGGCTCCTCCTGGGGCCGGGCTAGTGGGGCCGAGGAAGAGGGGGCTGTGCGATTGGAAGGGAAAATGACCCTCAGCTACCGGAGAAGAAACGGAGAAAGCCTGTCGGTGGGGCAGGGAGACGGCCCACAAGACCTCGCCCTCAGCGCCGGTCTGCCCCAACCCCGCCTTGTGGCCCCGGCTCCGGTACCGGGGACCCCTAACTCTCCCGGACCTCCGAGGGCGGGGGAGGGGGCAGGGGAGGGGAGAAGAGAGGAGAGGAGGGAAGACTCGGTCCGGAGCTCCGGGAAGAGCCAGTCCTCAGCCAAGGATCGGGGCTTCCCATCAGCTGCCCCTCACCCCTTCGACCCCCCCAACCCCTGTCTGAATCAGCCACGATCACCCCCCAGCCCCCCGCTCCCACACAAACAGGAACCTCTGGGGGCCACCCCCCCGTCACCACACACACCTGGACACCTCAGAAACCTGCAGGCCTCCACCCAACACACCACCCCGGCGGCCAAGGCCACAGGACAGGGCAGGGCAAGGGAGGGGAGGGGAGGAGAAGAGGGAGGGGAGAAAAGGGAAGGGAGGAGAAGAGGGAGGGGAGGAAAGGGAAAGGAGGAGAGGGGAGGGGAGGAGAAGGGGGGTAGAGGAGAAGGAAGTGGGTGAAGAAGGGAAAGGAGGAGAAGGGAGGGCAGAGGAGGGGAGAAGGGAGAGGGAAGGGGAAGGTGGAGGAGGGGAGGGGAGGGAAGAAGAAGGGAGGGGAGGGGAGGGGAGGCCCAAGGAGGACAACCCCAGAGGGGAGGCTGGGGAATACAGGGATGTGCTGCCAGGAAGGAAAGAGGGAGGGAGGGAGGCAGGGAGGCCCAGGTAGCTTTGAATGGATAGGCTAGGGTTAGAACACTCAGGAGACTTCCCCTCCCTCTCCCCACAGGAGCCACGGCCGATGTTACCTAAGTGCCCAGACCAGGGTAGCTGGGAGGCGGAGAGGGGGAGGACCAGGGGTGTTGGTGGAAACAGGGCTGGAGTTCGCCTGGAACGTCCACTGTTCTCTCTCAGGGCCTTAGTACAGCACTCTGCACACAGGACAGTGCTCTACACGGTGCTCTGTACACAGTAGGTGCTCAGTACAGTGCTCTGCACAGTGCTTGGTATGCAGTAGGTGTCCAGTATAATGCTCTGCACACAGCAGTTGCCCAGTACAGTGCTCTGCACTCACCAGCGCTCAGGACATATTGGAAGTTAGATGGCACGGGACAGGGACTGTGTGGGAGCTGATTACCTTACATATGTCCCAGAACTTGTCACGGTGCTTGCCACCAATACACAGTTAATAAATATCAAAACCAACTAATTCCACGTTCTTGATCCAAAAGGTGTCCACTACAGCACCCATGCCCCTAGTACAGAGCTCTGCAGGCAGAAGGCTACCGGCCCAGCACTCAGCACACAGTAGGGGCCCAGAACAGTGAAGCGCTACACTTTGCCACAAGCAGGACAGTGTTGTGCATACAGTAGAGAAGCAGTGTGACCTAGTGGTTAGAGCACAGGGCTGGAAGTCAGAAGGACCTGGGTTCTAATTCCGGCTCTGCCACTCGTCTGCTGTGCAACCTTGGGCAAGTCGCTTCACTTCTCTGGGCCTCAGTTAGTTCCCTCATTTGGAAAATGGAGATTAAGACTGTGACCCGCATGTAGGATAGGGACTGTGTCCAACTCAATTCGCTTGTGTCCATCCCAGCACTTAGTACAGTGCCTGGCACATAATAAGCGCTTTGAACAAATTCCACACACCAAAAAACAGAAGGCCCTGAATGGATAGCGCTGACTGACTGATCAATCGTTAAGGACTGGAGCAGAGCAAGGCTGCCAGGTGGCATTGCAGAGAAGAGGCCTCGCCACCCACATACTTGCCCCAGTCACACCCCCACATCGCCCCAGATTCACTCTTGGCCTCTCCTGGTGGAAGAGAACCGGGGCTGCCACCCGCTGCCTCATTTCTTGCCTGGTGGCAGAGGGAAGGGCCTCACCTGAGAAGTTCCTTGTGGCCAGCATGGTGGTGAGGATGGCACCCTGAGGGAGAACAGACAGGCGGGAAATGCCCATCAGTTAGACCCGGTCGGACCAAACCAGCCCCCCGCCCCCCGCCCCCCACTGCCCCACAGCAGAACGTGCCTGGGGAGGAGAGAGAGAGAATCCAGAGCTGATGGTGTCTGGGAAGGAGCCAGCACTCAGTATAGCGCTCACACCCAGTAGACTGTCAGCTCCCTGAGGGCAGGGATCGTGTCTCCTAACTCTACCGTCCTCTCCCCGGCGCTCAGTTCAGTGCTCTGCACACAGCAGATGTTCAGGCAATACTGTTGTAATTGACCAATTGGTTGGATAGACACCCGGGGGACATCAAGAGGAACTGACCACTAAAGTTCAACAAAACAAACACAGCAGCCACCTCTGCCAGGGCAGAAGTACCTCTCTGTTGGGGGCAGAGCAGAACAGCCCACCCCCAAATTATCCAGGGCCGCGGCCCCGCCCTCATCCCCCCTCCCTTGGCTCTTCACTCCTCTGCTGGTCCACGCAGCACAACTGCAACCCGTTAGGACCACCGGGCATCCTGGAGAAAATCACTGATCCGCTCGGGGACATCCCGGAAGCTTCCCGGGGGCCCAGAGACCCACGCTGACCCAGCGGCGTCCCTCTGACACCAGGCCAGTTCGGGGCTGAACGCGGGGATGAGACCCGAGGGGCTCCGGGTTCACCAGCGGGGCTGCGAGTTTAAGAGAAGGGTCCCAGGATCCGAGCCCCTGTTTGGGGCAGAGCTCGCCGTACCTTGAGCTTTCTCCGGGCATTGAACTTCTTCAGGCACTCCACAGTCTCCTGTCTGTGCATCATAGATGCCACCGTGGAGCGTTGCTGTGGATGGGGAAGGGGTGAGGGGGAGAGGGGGTTCTCAGTGCCATCGGGGCGGGGAGGTGGGCCGAGCGTGGGGGCGGGGACCCAACCCCCTGACACGCCCCCCAAGAGCCCCACCCCCGCCCCCGGGATCCTCCCCTCCGCCCCTCAGAACTCCGTGCCCCGAGCTGCCCTGCCGGACACTTACGCAGACCCATGGGTGTTTCAGGGCCTCGTGGGCTGTGATTCGTTTGGCCGGGTTGATGGTCAACATCTGGTTGATGAGATTTTTTGCTTCCGGTGTGACTGTGTCCCACTCCGGGGACGGGAACTAGAGGAGGCAGGGGTCAGCGGGGGAGGCACGATCAGACAGACCCTGAGCCTCACTCCTGGACCCCATGGCCCCCAAGGGCAGGCATGGGGGAGGGGGATGCCAGGGAGTGTATAGCTTCTGCTCTTGCCAGGGAAACAGGACCTCAGGGACCACCTAGGAAGGGAGGGGCAGGAAGGGGGACCAGAGAAGTATGGATTATCCCCCAGGACAGTGGGCCTGGGGCCCAAGGAGAGCTGCTCTGGGGGGAAGGGGGGGAACTGAGGCTGGGGCTCCAAGGAGGTGATGGAGACCAGTGTCCCCACTTCCCAGCTGTGGGAGGGGAACGTGGCCAGTGCCCCCATTTCCCAGATTGGGGGTGGGGGGATGTGACTGACCGTTCCCCTGCCCTGTCCACCCTCAATGAAATGGTGACTGTCAGGGGCCCACTGTGACTTTGCCACAGGCCCCTCTGGCCTGGGCCCAGCAGGGGAGGGGACTCACGTCATAGGCGCCGGCCTTGATCTGCTGGTACAGCTTGTGCTGGTCTTCATCCCAGAAGGGTGGATAGCCCACCAGGAGGATGTACAAGATGACCCCTGGGAAGATGCACGGCCACACTGTACTGAGCACCCGGGGTGGCACCTGGCATGGCACGGGCACCTCGATCCCCAGGACCAGAGAGGGTGGAGGCCCCAGTGCCCGGAGGCCAACGGCTGCTGGTCGTGTGACTCCCCCCCTTTCCCTACCCCTCTCCTCCCCCCGGAACCGGGATCAGGAACCCCGGAGGAGCTTCCTCCTCTCAGGCCCAGTCCTTGTGTGTGGAACACTGTGCTGGGCACCCACTAGGTGCAGAGAACTTTACTGGGCTCCTACTGTGGGGAGACTGCTTTGCTTGGCAACTGCTACAGGCAGAGCACTCTGCTGGGTACCTACTGTACAAGGAGGGCTGTGCTGGGTGGCAGCTGAGGGCAGAGCGGCGCACTGTAGCGGATGTCGAGGGGAGGGCAGCAATGCCTCCATGCATCCTCCCCCGGGCCTCCCCAAATCCCCTGCCCGCGCTATCGCCCTTCTGGTCCCCCTTCCTCACCACAGGCCCAGATGTCCACCGGCTTCCCGTAGGCTTCTTTCCGTAGAACCTCAGGGGACAGGTAGCCCGGAGTCCCGGCAAACCCTGCACCGGGACAGGTGGGGGAAAGGTCAGCCGGGCCGCCTACCCTATCTCGAAATCCGAAGCCCCCCACGCATGGCCGCCATCTGACCCCCTCGCGCCACCCACTCACCGAACCACGCCTGCTGGTCCCCCTGCACCTCGATAGCCAGCCCGAAATCCGCCAGCTTCACCGCAGCCCCCTTGCACTTGCTGGCCAGGAGAAGATTCTCCGGCTGCGGGGGACAGGGGGCAAGGTGAGAGGGAGAGAGAGGGAGAGAGAGGGAGAGGGGGCGGGCCAGGAGAAGGGGAGAGAGATGGGAGGGAGGGAAAGAGGAGAGGAGGGAAGGGAAGAGGAGTAGGGGCATGGGAAGGGAGAAGAGGGAGACAGGAGAGAAGAGGGAGGGGAGAGGGAAGAAAAGAGGAAGGAGAGGGGAGAGGTAGGAAGGAAAGGGAAGAGAGTGGGATGGAGAGAGAAGATAGGAGAGTGGAGGAGGAAGGAGAGAGAAGAGAAGAGGGAAGAGAGAAGGAAAGAGAGGAGGAAGGAAAGGAGGAAAGAGGGAGGAAGGAGAGGGAAGAGGAGGGAGAGGGAAGAGGAGGAAAGAGAGGGAAGAAGGGAGGAAGGAGAGGGAAGAGGGGAGGAAGGAGAGGGAAGAGGAAGAAGGAGAGGGAAGAGGGGAGGGGAGAGAGGAGGGAGGAGAAAAAAGAGAGGGAGGGGAGAAAGGAGTGGGAAAGGGGAGAAACGGCGGGGGAGAGAGGAGAAGGGAGAGGGATAGAAGGGGAAGAGAGGGAAGACAAAACACAGTTTGTGATGGAAGGTTGGAGGGTTAGGGTCTTCCATCCGCCCCGCCCCCCACACCCAAAACCCGGAAGCCGGATCCCGCGGGCCTGGGCCGGGCCGGGCCGAACCGGGCAGCCCAAGACTCCAGCAGTCCATGCCTGTCAGAGCCACTCTCGGTGTCCCCGGTACCCGTCCCCGCGGCCACGAGGACTGCGGAGGCCTCCACGGACCTCACTGCCCCGCCGCCAGCTGCGCCCGGGCCCGGTTCGACCCGGCTAGGCTGGGCCAAGGCGGGACCACTGGGGCCGTGGCTTCCGGGGGCGCGGGGGGCTGCTGCCCGTCAACCTGGGCGGGAGGGTCCAGGCCCGAGGGGCGTCCGCGCGGGCCCCGACCGGAGCCGGTGCCAAGCCGCCCCCCGGGGGCTTCTGGCGGGGTTCTGGGCCCCAGGACGCCGATGCTCCCGGGGGCCCCGCCAGCCCCGACTGCGGCCATCAGCGCCCGCTTCTCGGACCCCAGGCCGCCCCTCGGGCCCCGAGGAAGGCAGGGCGGCGGCTGGGGCCTGCAGGAGACCCGCCAAGTCGGGGACCGGGCCGGGGGCCGGAGGCCGGGGGGCTGACCCCGGCGGAGGACGACGCCGACCCCACCCGGCCCGACGTCCCCGGAGGGGACCGGGGTGGGGGAGAAGGGGGCTGCAGGGGTGAGGAGAGCCTCCAGCCCCCAGCCCCCGCCCCGCAAGACTCCGCCCAGACTCGGGCCGCTCCCAGCCCCGCTCCCTCCAGGTGACAGGGCGGGCCCCGAGAGGCTGGGCTCGGCCGGGACACGGCGCAGTCGCGGCGGGACGAAGAACAGACGGCCGGACCGGACCGGACAGGACCGAATCGGACGGGACACAGGCACACGCAGCGGTTACCCCTGCCCTCCACCCGAGTCCCTGGGGGGTGGGGTCACCCAGTTGTCCCATGTGCCCCCCTCCCGCCCAGAGCCCGCCCCTCCAGCCCCTCGCCCTCAGGCCCCTAACTACTTGAGTCCCCGGGCCCCGGCCGGCCTCGTGGGAGAGGGCGGGTCTTCCCACCTCGCCGGCCGATCCCCCATCCTGGACGGCCCAGCTCCCCGACCACCACGACGTCCCATGGGTGCTAAGCAGAGACCCCCGCCCCCCGCTCCCCGCTCCCCCAGGCTTCGGCCCGCCCTGCGCTGGCGGGTCAAGGGGCTACAGGAGGCCGTGGGCCGGAGGGGCGGCCCGCCGCCGGCCAAGGCCCTGAACTCTTCCCTGGGCATCTCCCCGCGCTCAGTACCAGGGGCAGCGCCCAGCCCCGACAGCCCCGCCGGTGGCCCAGGCGGAGCCGCAACCGGGGGAACGTCCGGGGGTCGCGTTGCTGCCCAGGACCCCCTCGGACCCCCGCCCCCCGGCGCCCCGCCATCCCCGCGGAAATGGACCCCACACGCTCCACGCTCCCCCGGCGCGCATCGCCAAGACTCCGGGCCCCAGCTCGCGGCCTCCGGGACCGGCCCCCGGGACACTGCCGGGAGCCGCGGGACCCCCCTGGGGGGCGTGCCGGCCGCCTGCGCCCCTCCGGCCTGGCTCCGGGCCCGCCTCCGACATGCACCATACAGAGACGGACGGACGACAGACGGACGGACGGACGGACGGACAGAGCAGCGGGCTAGAAAACTCACCTTGAGGTCTCTGTGGACGACCCCCATTTGGTGACAATGGAGAACGGCCTCCAGGATCTGCTGGATGCAATGACTGCATGCAAACACCAGGGGGCGGGTTAGTGCGCGGGGCGCGGGAACGGCCACGAGGGCGGGGGGCCGGAGGGGAAAAAGGGGGAAAGGGGGAAAGGGGAAAGGGGCCGGAGAGGAGCAGGAGAATGGGGACGGCAGGAGGAGGAGGAGGAGGAGGAAGGGACGGGACGGGACGGGCCTAGAGGAGTCGGGCCTCCTCCTGACCTCCGGCTCGAGCTCAGGCCCAGGCCTCCCACGGGAGTGGGGTCTGGGGTGTCCGTCTGTCCGGGGGAGGGGCGCGGGGCGCGGGAAGGCTGAGCCCAGGGGTCCTTCCCCTGGTCGGCTCGGGAATCTCCCGGCCAGCAGGGAAACCCCGTTATCCCCGGACCTTCTCCCGGGCCCCGGGTGGGCGTGAAAGCCGGCGAGAGACGAGGCCCCCGGCCCCGGCCCCCGGCCCCCGGCTCCCGGAGGGAGAGGCCGAGCGCATCGTGGATGGAGGGAGCCCGCGGGCGGAGGAGGAGCCGGTCCGGAGGCGGCGGCGAGGCCGGCCTTCCCCGGGCCCCCCAAAACGAGGGCTGGGTGTCGGGGCTCAGAGGCCCCGGCCCGGTTCGGCATGGTGCCCCCGAGGCGGGCAGTGGCGGGGGGGGGGACCCCGGCGGCGGCGGCGGCGGCGGCGGCGGCGGGACAGCCGGGAGCCGGGAGCGGCCCGGGGCGGCGGGGACGGGGCGGCAGCCTGAGGGCACGTGGCCCCGGCCCGGGACCCCGGGGAGGACAACCTCCCGCCCCTCGGGGGAGCCCGGAGCCACGGCGGGGAGCACCGCGCGGGGGGTACGCCGGGGGAGGGGCTACACACGGCGGGGGCGGCGGGGAGGAGGGGGCGGCGGCACTGCTGGGGGCGGGGGAGGGGCTGGGACACCATCGGGGACACCACCAGCGCTTAGAACAGTGCTTCGCACATAGTAAGCGCTTAGTAAATGCCATCATTATTCATTCATTCATTCATTCATTCAACCTCATTTATTGAGCGCTTACTGTCTGCAGAGCACTGTACTAAGCGCTTGGGAAGTACAAGTTGGCAACATAGAGAGACGGTCGGCTACCCCATCTTCCATTTCTATTGGATACTCCCAATGCAAGTGTTCTGCCCACAGCTGGTGCACCCTCAGGCACTCAGTACAGTGCACTAAACCCAGCAGGCACCCAGTGCAGTGCTCAGCACAAAGTAGGTGCTCAGAACTGTACCGTGCACAGAGTAAGCACCGGTACGGTGCTCTACACACAGTAGGCACCCAGTAAACTCCTCTGCATATAACAGGAATCCACTTTTGCTTCGCACATTCATTCATTCAATCGTATTTATTGAGCGCTTACTGTGTGCAGAGCACTGTACTAAGGGCTTGGGAAGTACAAGTTGGCAACATATAGAGACGGTCCCTACCCAACAGCGGGCTCACACATAGTAAGCACTTAACAAATACCATTATAAAAAATTAAGTGGCTTGAACACAGTAGGTGTGCAGTACAATATCCCGACCCGGCAACACCCGATACAACCCTCTGCCTACAGTCAGCACTCAATAAATAGTAATGTTTGATGCCAATGGCCAATCGATGCTGCCATTTCTCAATGCACGACCTCTCCCAACTGCATTTTCCACTGGGCCACCCCCAGCACCCCACCCCTCGCCGGAGGAGAGACTCCTAATTTCCTGCTCCCCACCAATCTCTCTCCTGGTTCCAGTTCTAGGGCTGGCATGACTCCCCCCCACCTCAAACCCCGCAGTCCCGTCTGGGTTCCTGCTTCTTCTGAGTGCCCTCTGTCCCCACAGAGCCGCAGAGCTTCCCTCCCAATCCCCGAAGCAGTATGGAATTTGAGGTCTCACTCAATCATCTACCTGCACCCCGGCCCAGGCCTCATTGAGCAAGAGGGCAACCATTTTCTCCACATGAACACAGCTCCACCCCACGAAATCTGGCCCTGTGGAATCTGGTGACTGTGGGCACAGGTGGGGAATGGGGTCAAAGATCAGCATGAGCTACTGGGCAGAATTAGAAGCCTGTAGTTACACATCCTGGACTTCCCCCAGGCTTCACCTTTGAGCTAAGGACACGACCAACTGACCAACCATCAGCCTTTGGTGCAAAAGGCCTGAATTCCAATCCCAGACAGCCTTCAGAGTCGCTAGGCTGCCCAAAGGCTTCCTGGTTTTATGGGGGAGGTTATCCAGCTCCTTGCTTATAGGTGCATCTGTGGCCCACTTTCCAGGGAGACAGCTTCACTTCCTGGCGGTGCTCAGCTCCCTGCTCCACAGAGAGGAGGCAAGAGTTAAGGAGAACGGAGAGAGGATTTTACTGCTGCACCACCACGGTCTTTCTCCTGCCGAATTGTGTGGTAAGCCGTGCTAACTGTGGGGGATGACCAGCCACCCGGTGGTCAGAGAAGGCTCCCACAGGGTAGCCTCTCGTGTCCCTGTGCCCTTCCTACAGTTGCTATACCTGCTGAGAAGCAGGATGGGATTGGCTGGCTGGAAACTGCCCTGCTTGGATCTCTCTTTAAATTGAAAAAAGGAAAGCAACTTCCAGGGGCTGTCCACCAAAGACTGTCCACGTTTCCCCCGAGAGGGTCATACCCATGCCTTCCACTCACGCCTCCTCTTCCCCCGCCACCCAACTCCCGATGACTCTGAATGTCCATCAGAGAAAACCTTTAGGGGTCTTTGATTAGCCTCGGGGGTAATCTAGGTGGCCAGTGAGCACCTGCCTTGTCCGGCCCCAGCCCTGCCCCTGCCCGGTTTCTCCTGCCCATCCTTTTCTTCAGGCTGGTCTGGGGTGACAGCTCCATAAGGGATTGGGGGGGGGGGGGTCGTGGCCCCCTGCCAACTCTGCCGGGGGACCAGATGAGAGGTGGCAGGGGGACATCCCAACTGAGGACAGGGTCTCAGCCGTGGATGAATGAAGCATCTGGAAACAGCGGCCTCACCTCCCTTCGTGCTGTCCATTCCCCTGCCCCACAGTCAAGGAGGCTGCCTTCCCCCCAACCCCAAGGGCCCCTGCCTTGGCCTGCTCAGGCCGCTGGCCATGCTTCCTCCTCAGACACTGGCTCCACCTCCCCTCTGTACCATCAAGAGGACCCCCATCCCATGCTGCTTTCTGTGGCTACCCCAGCACCTGCAACATAAGGCCTTATAGAACCTCGGGAAAGCTATAGACTGTAACCCCTGTTTTAGATTTTTTGGTATTTGTTAAGCACTTACCATGTGCCAGACATAGTACTAAGTGCTGGGGTTGATGAAAATAATAATAATAATGGCTTTTATTACATATTTACTATGTGCAAAGCACTGTTCTAAGCGCTGGGGAGGTTACAAAGTGATCAGGTTGTCCCATGGGGGGCTCACGGTCTTCATCCCCATTTTACAGATGAGGGAACTGAGGCGTGGAGAAGTGAAGTGAGTTGCCCAAAGTCACACAGCTGACAAGTGGTGGAGCCAGAATTAGAACCCACGACCTCTGACTCCCAAGCCTCAGCTCTTTCCACTGAGGCACACTGCTTAGCTTGATACAAGCTAATCAGATTGGACACAGTCCCTGTCCCACCTGGGGCTCACAGCTATAATCTCCATTTTAAACTGAGGCCAGAGAAATGAAGTGACTAGCCCAAGATCACACTGCAGGTAAGTGGCAGAGCCAGGATTAGAACCCAGGTCCTCCGACTCCTAGGTCCAGGCTCTTTCCCTGAGGCCACGCTGCAACTCACACTATCTTTGTGGATAGGGATCGTGTCTACCGGCTCTGTTATATTTACTTCCCTAAGCTCTGCACTCAGTAAGCACTCAATAAATAACCAACGATTGATTGATTGATTGAAAGTTAGTGGCTGTGGTAGCCATTGCTGCGGACTCTAAATCACAAGGAGCCTGAAATTTTGATCCTCTAGCCACAACCCCCTGCTGACTTTTGTTTTTAATCTGTGTCTTGTGTACTGATCCTCGCCCTTTATGCTGTTTGAATGCTCCCTTGCTCCCATTGTGCCTGTCTCCAGTCATCCCCACTGCCCCATCTACAGTGAGGGACTGTGAGTTTCTCAGGGGACAGGGACGGTGTCGAATGCCTTCCTGTGTACCCTTTCCCAGCATCTAGTCCAGTGCGTTCGTCACTCCTGAGCCCAGAACACGGAATCGTGCTACCCTCCGGCGCTGCTCCCTGCAGGAGGGAAGGTGGCCGGGTGACATTCGGCCTGGTAGGGGCAGGGGCGGCGGAGGGTGCGGGGGGGCGGGTGACATTCACCCCGGGGGGGGCGGCGGAAGGTGGGGGGCGGCCAGACCAGAGCCATGAACCGGTGGGAAGAGAGCACGCACGGGAAAAGTGAAGAAGAGGAAGAAGAGGAGGAAGGCTGGGGGAGTCACCAAGGAGCAGTATATCCGATAGCTGTGACCCGGAGGCGGAACCTGGGCCAGGTGGCGGGAGGACTTGGGCTACCGCCCGAAGTCCCGCCGGGGGACTCACGGTGCAGAGCCGTGCGCCAAGGGGTCCAGGTGGGCCCCAGTCCAATCCCCTCAACAGCCCAGAGCACGCGGCCTCCTTCTGGGTGCACCTGGATCCCAGAAAGCCACAAAGCTCCCAGTAGCCCCAGCCATCCTCTACCACCTCCTGCTGCCTCTTTAGGCCCCTAGCCCGGACACCCCGGACACCGTTCCTCTTGCCAGGTCCTCCAGATGTCCTCCCCTGCCGTCCCCTGACCCCTCTGTCACTATCCCTTAGCCCCCTCCGCTGCCCCCTGCAGATGGGTCCCAAATGCCTTGGGCTGCCTCCCTGCTGCTCCCAGGTGCCTTCTGTCGCCCCTTCAACTGGCCCCAGCTGCATTTTGCTGCCCACTGCAGATCGGCCCTAGTTGCCTTCGGCCTCCCCCTGCAGATCAGCCCCAACTGCCCTCTGCCACTTTCTGCAGACCGGCCCCTGCTGCCCTCTTTCACTCTCTGCAGACCGGCCCCAACTGTCCTCTGCCACTCTCTGCAGGCCGGCCCCAACTGCCCTCTGCCACTCTCTGCAGACCGGCCCCAACTGTCCTCTGCCACTCTCTGCAGGCCGGCCCCAACTGCCCTCTGCCACTCTCTGCAGACCGGCCCCAACTGTCCTCTGCCATGCTCTGCAGACCAGCCCCAGATGCCCTTGGCCACCCCCTGCAGAAGGCTCCAGCGCGCTCCCTCCACTTTAATCAAGCGCAGCTGGGATGGGGCCAACCAGCGCAAGCCCCCCGCCCCCCAGCCCCAGCCCAAGGGTGAGGGTACGAGTGCAGTGCAGTGCGGGGCGGGGGTGGGGAGCGGTGGGGGGGCGGAGAAAGGGGAGGGGGTGGTATACTGACCTTCAGGTCCCTGTGGACAATGGCATAGTGGTGAATGTAAGTTACGCTTTCTAATATCTGATGGATACAGTGACTGCAAAACAGAACGGGGCGGGGGGGGGAGGGGGCGGGAAACGGGAGGGGAGAACGGGGGAAGGGGGCAAGGGAGCGGGAAAGAGGGGGAGATCATCCCGAAGGCAGGCGAGGAAGGCGCCCCCCCCGCAGCAGGGAAGACGAGGAGGAGGATGAAGGGGGCGGGGGGAGCAGCAGGACAACAGAAAAAGCCCATGATCGGGAAGGGGGAGGGAGGGAGAGGAAGGGAGAGGGGCAGAGGGCAAGCCCGGGGGCGGCGGGAAAGAGAGAGGGGCGGGCAGGAGGGGAGGGGCGGTGGGGACGGACATGGGGGACGAGAAAAGGAGAGAAACAATGTTTGAAAGCTCAGAGACCACAGAGGTTATCACAAAGTGTGCGCGGATGGCTGTTAATGGCACGGGGGGAGGGGGGACACAGAGTTCGGGGGCGGGGGGCACAAGACCAAACTGCCATTTGGGCTACACAGGGTGTGAGAATGACCCCTCCTGGCCTCTGAAACCCTTGGATCCCCTCACCCCCAGTCTCACTAACAGACTCAGATCTGGCTCAGGTGGGCTGAGGATGGGCTCAAATGGTCCGGGGACGTCCCAACCCAGCCCCAGTCTGGCAAGAGTCATCCCTCACCCCCAAGAAACTGGGAGGGAGAGAGAACTCTTCACTCCGGAAGGAGACAATGAGGCTGAAAGAGCCACCCAGCAGAAATGCGTTCCGCTCCCCAGCCCATAAACTGGGGTCTCCTTCCTTCGGGACCAAAGACAGGGCTCCCAGTCCAGAGCTCCGGAGTGGGCGAGGGCTGGTGCAGTCTCCGGTTCTGCTCCGGCTGAGAGGCCCTGACCCCGCTGGGGGTCTCCCCAAGGCAGCCGAAAGGAGCCAATTCAGAGACCCCAACCGTCTTCCCCGTCCCCGAAGACGGGTGCCTCCGGCCCAGCCCTGAGCCCCGAAGAGGGTTGTGCTGATTTCAGACTGCCAGGACCAACAGGCTCTGCATACCCCTGCCCACTGAGGGGCCAAAGACAGGGTCGAGCCACAGCTGGGCCGAAGCTCCAGGGCGGTCAGAGCAGCGGCTGGCCGGTTCTGGCCCCCTGGATTGGGTCACTCCCCACCCCTTGGGGTTCCCGACCTAGCAGCCGGCCGACATCCCCCACTCCTCACCGGGCAGGCGGGCAGGCAGTAGGAGCCTCCGGGGCTATGGAGTCACTGGGATGCCCCGGGAGAGTGGCTGGGCAGAGACCAGCCACTGCCCGGCCCTCCCTCCAGCCCCCAGTGGTGTCTCTCAGCAGGGCGGGGTCCACCCCCAGTCCAGTCAACAGCCCCCAAGAGAGACGATCAGCGGGGTGAGCCATTTGCAGGGCACAGCGGGCTGCCCGTTCCTCATTTCCTGCGTGGGGACAAGGGATTCAGGCCTCACTTCCTGGATGGGGACGAGGGATTCGGGCCTCACTTCCCTGATGAGGGGATAGAGCTGCCCACTTTCCCTCTGCTCTCCCCACCTTCTGTCCCAGGCCAGGCAGGAATCCCCAGACTCCAAATCGAGAACAACCCCTTGCTCCCCGAGGGATCTGGGAAAGCCCAGCCGTTGAACTCTTCCCTATGGAGAGGCCCTCAGCCCTGAGAGGAGGAGGGGCAAACCTATCTTTGCTTTTTAACCACTAAGAAGCAGTGTGTCCTAGAGGAAAGAGCATAGGTCTGGGAATCAGAGGACCTGGGTTCTAATTCCGGCTCTGCCACTTGTCTGCTGTTTGACCTTGGGCAAGTAACTTCACGTCTCTGTGCCACAGTTACCTCACCTGTAAAGTGGGGCTTGAGACTGTGAGCCCCACGTGGTGCAGGGACTGTGTCCAACCAGATTTGCTTGAATCCACCCCAGCGCTTAGTACAGTGCCTGGCACATAGTAAGCACTTTATAAATACCACAATTATCATTATTATTAATCAATCATCAATTAATCAATTGTATTTATTGAGCACTTACTGTGTGCAGAGCACTGTACTAAGCGCTTGGGAACTACAAGTTGGCAACATATAGAGACAGTCCCTACCCAACAGTGGGCTCACAGTCTAAAAGTCTAAAAATTCCAAAGTCTAAAGTCTAAAAATTATTATTATTAATACTAATAATCCCAACTCCACCGACTGCCTGCTGTGAGACCTTGGGCAAGTGACAATTTCTCTGGGCCTCAGTTTCCTCATCTGCAAAATGGGGATTAAATGCAACTACCACCTACATAGACTGGGAGCCCTATCTGGGACCTAATTATCTTGTACCCACCCCTGGGCTTAGTATAGAGTTTGGCACCTAGTCAGTGCTTAATAAATACTATAATTAAATTATAAATCCAACTCCCTCATACTTAGACTGGGAGCTCTACGTGGGACCTAATTATCTTGTACCTATCCCAACACTTACTATAGAGTTGGCCCCTAGTCAGCGCTTAATAAATATTATAGTTAAATTAAGACCTCAGCTTCTCCCTGGGAAAACTCCCCGCAGGCGGACCCGACCTGGCCTGAACAAGATAGTGGGGAAGGAGTGTAACCCTTAGAGAAGCAGCATGGCTCAGTGAAAAGATCATGGGCTTTGGAGTCAGAGGTCATGGGTTCAAATCCTGGCTCCGCCATCAGATGTGTGACTTTAGGCAAGTCACTTAACTTCTCTGTGCCTCAGTTACCTCATCTGTAAAATGGGGATTAAAACTGTGAGCCCCCCGTGAGACAACCTGATCACCTTGTAACCTCCCCAGCACTTAGAACAGTGCTTTGCACATAGTAAGCACTTAACAAATACCATCATTATCATTATTATCCTGAGGGAGCAGGCAGGAATCGATCAATTAATCAAGTGCATTTATTGAGCGCTTACCTTGTGCAAAGCACTGTACTAAGCAGCAGCTGGGCCCTAAGCCCCTCCCAGGCTGATCTCTGCCCCAGTTCCCCCATCTCCAGGAGTTCCAGGCAGAGAGTGGTAATATCAGTCAGGGGAAGATTGGGGGAGGGGATGAACATCAGTGGGGTGGACACCAGTGATGTGGACATCATTGGTGATGATAATGATACTTATTAAGCACTTACTATGTGCCAAGCAGTGCACTAAGCGCTGGGGTAGAGACATGATAATCGGGTCGGACACAGTCCCCGTCCTATATGGGGCTCCCAATCAAAGGGGGAGGAAGAACAGGTAGCGATATGGACATCAGCGGGAAGGTGACCAGTAGTGCCAAGACCGTGGCCTTTCTGGGGGAGAGTCCTGGCTCACAGCTTGTCCCAATCAGGTGGACCGGCCACCGTGGTCAGGCTGGGAGGGGGGAGGGGGCTATGGGCCGTACCTGCACAGCCGACGCACAGTGTCTTTGCCCACCCACTCTGGCCAAGTTATGAATGAGTTAATGTTGCACAAATACAGCAGGCAGGGACGGGGAAACAGAAAAAAGCGGGGGAGGCGGGGGGGGGCGGGGGAGGAGGTGGGGGGGCGGAAGGGAAGAGGAAAGGTGGGCAGGGGGATCCAGGCAGCAGGGCGATCTCCGCACTCACCTGGCGTCGGCTTCGCTGTAGTATTCTCGGGCCACGATGTCCTCAAAGAGCTCCCCGCCGGTCACCCTGGAAACCCAAACAGACAGAAGATGTGGTGGCCGGCTCCTTACACCACCCTCCTAGAGGGGACCCGGCTGAGCCCGACACACCTCCCTCCCCTGCCACTCCCCAGCAGTCATGAGATTGCTAGGCTCCCCTTTCCCCCAGGCAGCCCCCCTCTCAATTCCCTGCCCCCAGTCCCCAGCCACCCACACCATTTCTACACCTCCCCTGAGCTATTCTCTGATGCAGCGTGACTTGAGCTTGTATTTCTAATACTAGGCCTCAACGATCCTAAGGGAGCAGGGTCATGTCGGAAGTATGGGAAAGGCATGCTGAGTTTGCAGAGCACGACCTCAAATCAGGCCCAAAGAAAGTAAGCACAGGGATCTCACAGGATAATAAAGCCAAAAGGAAGGCAGTGTGGTGCGGTGGTAAGAGAATCAGACTGGGAGTCAGGAGGCCCAGGCCCTTGGCCTGTCTCTGCCTTTTGCCTGCTTTGGGACCTTGGGTAAGTCATGTAACCTCTCTGGGCCTGTTTTCCCATCTGTAAAATGGGGATAAAATACCTGTCCTCCCTCCCTCTCAGACCATGAGCTCTGTGTGAGGCAGGGACTGTGTCTGATCTGATTCTCTTGTGTCTTCCCCAGTGTCTAGCTCGGTGCTAATAGATACTATTATTATTATTGTTATGGTTATTGGTTATGGTTATGGTTATGGTTGTTACCATCAAAAGGGAGGGAATCTGAAATACCTACGGCTCATCTAAACTGGCTTCTCCCACAGGGCATGGGAGACCAATGCAGTCTTTAACCCTACATTGAAGCGTACAATATTCTGCATTTCACAGTGTATTTCACTTGGGACCTGCAGCCACTGGGAGAGAAAAGAGTCTTAGGGGAGAGAGTTATAAAAGGAGAGGTTTTTAGAGTTGAGAACTCATATTATCATCCCACCACCACCTCAGTCAGTCAGTCCATTGTATTTATTCATTCATTCATTCAATCAATCGTATTTACTGAGTGCTTACTGTATGCAGAGCACTGTACTAAGCTCTTAGCTGAGTACAATATAACAGACACATTCCCTGCCCAACAAGCGTACAATAAAGGTATTCGTTCAGCATGCTAAACACTGGGGCTGGAGGCTGACGACCAGGGGGATGTGGGCAGGGGGCCTGGGAGCCGGGGACCAGGAGGATGTGGGCTGGGGGCTGCAGGCTAGGAACCAAGGGGATGTGGATTGGGGGCTGGAAGCCGGGGACCAGGAGGATATGGGCTGGGGGCTGGGGACCGGGGGGCTGAGGGCTGGGAGCCGGGGAGAGCCCAGGAGGGCTGTGAGTCAGAGCAGCTAAATTTATCCCGGGCCCAGCGGGGAGCCCGGGGGCAGGCTGACGTCATCTCCGCTCCATCCGGCAGGAAACGGGAGCCGCCGAGGCACCGACCTGCGCCGGACCGGTCGGGGGCCGGGGTGGGGGGGCCCCGCCGCCCCCCCCCCCCCCCCCCGCGGCCCAACCAGCCGCTCCCCACACAGATCCAGCACACAGACACGCACACACAGGCACACACAAAGCCACGTCCCACCTCCGCCGGTAAATCCAGGCGTGCACCCGAGCCCCCCCAGGGCCAGCCTAGCGCCACTTACAGATCGAAGACGAGGTAGTGGAAGCCTTCCTCCGAGATGCTGTCGTGGAGACGCACTGCCAAGGAAGGAAAGAAGGAAGGAGAGAGACCGTGAGGACTGAAGTTCCCCCTGTGAGAGCCCCGGCCTGGGGTCCAGACGCTCAGAGTCCCCCGGGCTGGGGCCCCCGGACGCCCTAGAGCAGCTACCCTGGCACTCTCAGAGGCCCCCAGCAGGAACTGAATCCCCCACATCACCATCACCATCACAGCCACCTTTTTCCTCTCCTCCTCCCCATCCCCTCCGCCCTACCTCCTTCCCCTCCCCACAGCACCTGTATATATGTTTGTACAGATTTATTACTCTTTTTACTTGTACATATTTACTATTCTATTTATTTTGTTAATGATGTGCATTTAGCTTTAATTCTATTTGTTCTGACGACATGACACCTGGCCACATTGTTTTGTTTTGTTGTCTGTCTCCCCCTTCTAGACTGTGAGCCCGTTGTTGGGTAGGGACCGTCTCTATATATTGCCGACTTGTACTTCCCAAGCGCTTAGTACAATGCTCTGCACACAGTAAGCGCTCAATAAATACGATTGAATGAATGAATGAATCACACTGCTGCGCCCAGCCCTGACCCGCGGAGGCCGTCCCCGCCGTCCTGCTGACCCCGGAACGGGATCCTCAATCAATCAATCAATCAATCAAGTGACCTGTTGTGGCCGGTGCCTTCGTGGTACCCCTGCGACTACGGATTGAGTCTCTCTGTCTTCGGGATTATCTCCCGGAGTAAACCCCGATGAGTGAACACCCCGAGTGTAGAAAAGCAGGACCCCAGGACCGGCTCCGACCCTCCTTCCGGCCCAGCCCCACTCACGGACAGATTAATCCCAGCCCCAGCCTCTGCCTTAGCCATTGAGAGGGGCTAATCCATCGGTTATTCGACGATATTTATTGCGGACAAATGACTTCTCTGGGGCGGCAGCGCCGGGGTCAGGAAGTTCAGACTGTGCAACGAGATTGCCTTGAGTGGCTTGTGGGAGCCACACAAGGCACTAGGGAGGTGGGCCCCAAGATCTTACAGCTGGCCAGAGCAGGAAAAGGGAGGGGAGGAAGAGAGAGAAAGGAAGAGGGAGAAGAGGAAGGAGATGAAGAGGAGGAGATGAAGAGGAGGGGGATGAGAATAAGGAGGAGGAAGAGGAGGAGGGAGAGGAGGGGGATGAGAAGGAGGAGGGCGAGGAGGAGGGAGAGGAGGAGGAGGAGGAGGAGGAAGGGGACCTCGGGGCTAATCCCTCCCGTTCCCAGAAGGGGCAGGCCAGGCTCAGGCTGCTGCACCGGTAGCCGTGGCCCTCTTTCCTCTCGTCCTTGGGCTGGCTGCCCTAAATTCTGCCTGGCCGCCTACTGCCCTCCTTCGCAGCCTCCCCTGCGGCGGGATGTGCTGGGCCAAGGCTCCCCAGGGCCGGACTGACCGACTCCCCGGACCGGGCGACCACGGGGGTGGGCTCCGGCTCCCCGACCCCCGGGCTCCCCGAGTTGACGGGGGCGGGGCAGCGGCGAGGCCCAGGGGAAAAGGCCGCCGGCTGGGAGGCAGGGGACTGGGGCCTCCGCCCGGCCCCGACCTCCTTTCGCTAGGCCTCGCCGCCCCTCTGCCGGTCCGGAGAGGGCCGGAGGGAGCCGCCTCGCTGTCCGCGGTGCTGATTCGGCCTTCCCCGGCTCTGTCCGTCCCATGGGAGCCCGCGGGGCCTAGGGGCAGGCCCCCCGCCTCGCCCGGGGACCCCCCTCCCCCCGGTGACCTCCCCCGCCCCGAAGCTTCGGGACGGGCCTGAGTCCGCCCGGCTTCGGCGCGGGCCCCCGTGGCTCGCATCGGCTTGGAAACGGGGCGAGCCACGCTCCCACAGAAACCCTCGGAGGAAGGATCCCGGTCCAGGTGAACGCCACCAGTCCCCGCCCAACCCTGGCCCCCGAGAGGCCCACTCCAGAGACACCCCCCTCCCCCCAACCCCTCTGTTGACTTGGTTCATCACTCACTGATGCTCTGTGGCAGGATCAGCTCACGGCCACCTTCTTTGCATTCATTCACTCACCAGGGCCCACTGCACACGGAGCACTGCCCTGGGGGCCGCCTACTATGTGCAAAGTAGGCGCCTACTGTGTGCGGAGTCCAATACGAGGGCCTTATTGATTTCAGAAGCTGTGCTGTGCTGGGCACCAAGCATGCCCAGTGCTCAATAGTGGGTGCCTAGGATAAGACCCCTGTACTGGCCACCTTCTGGGTGCAGGGCTCTGCACTAGGCACCTACTGTGTGAAGAGCACTGAACTGGGTGCTTACTATGTGCAGAGATCTGTACTAGGCACCTTCTGTGTGCATAGTGCCGTACTGGGCACCTACCATGCGCAGACAGCTGTTCTGGTGTCCCCTGTGCACAGAGTACCGTACCACATATTTGATAACATAAAATGGAAGTAGAAGACACAGTCCTTGACTTCAAGTAGCTTACACGTTACTATGGGAGATAAGTAGACACAAATACGGAGCAGAGTCGAGCTGATCTTGGGCGAAGTTGGGGGTGTCAGCCGGGGAGTGACTGGGGCAGAGAGCAGAAAGGTAAGGAGCAATCTTGGGAGGAGAGCCTGGAAGCTGATGGTTAGGAATTCTTTGCTTTGGGACCTAGCAGGGTCCCGGTGCAAACATTCCAGGACTCAGGAGTTTTTCCAGCCCTAGAGTCTGTCACTCCACCAAAATCTCACATTTGCCACCCTGGAAGGAGGTCGCCAAAGGTCAAGACCATCCCTCTGGCCCTAGGCCAGATAGGGCTGGGCGCCCTCGCCCCGGCTCTTACGGAAATCCCAGAGTGGTGAGGGGGCAGACTCCCCAGAGCCCATTCCCCACTCACTCAAGATCCCCAGAGCTGGGCAGGTGGGGAGAACACCACGGTCAAGATGGTTTCTGGGGCAAGGATTCAGTCCATAGGAGCGTAGGCCCAGCACCTCAGAAGCCCATAAGACACCTCCCCTCTGCCCTCCCCTGCAGAGCCAATCCGATCCCCCTTCCTCTGGGGCTAGAGCTCGCGGAGTCCAGTGCGCTGCCATCCGAGGGCAGCCCCCCGACCATTCCCGTGCCCTCCGAAGAAATGCTTACCGATGTTGGAATGTTTCAGGAGGCGGCAGATCCGAGCCTCTCGCTCCAGTTTCTGGTGATCTGGAGACAAAACAGACAGAGATGGTCGGTGTGGGGCAGTCACCACGGACGTGGACAGCCTGGAGGCAGAGCTGACCGCCTCTTGGGAACAGGGCACTTCTCACTCTGGGTCAGTGGGCATGGATTGATGGACTGGCCAATCATAATAATAGCAATAATAATAACAATGATAACGAAAGTACTTAAGTACTAATTCATTATGTGCCAAGCATTGTGCTAATGCTGGGGTAGATTCATGATAATTAGACTGGACCCAGTTGCTGTCCCACATGGACCTAACAGTCCCAATTACCAAATACATTTGACTGATCGATAGTGGAAAGGGTGCGGGGAGTACAGGACTGGGAAACTTGGGTTCTAATCCTAATTTACCTGACCTTGGAAATATTATTAGTAGTAGTAATAATAATAATAACAATAATAGAATTTGGCTTATTTACCGAGCACTTCTTAAGGGCCAAGCATTGTACTAAGAGCTGGGGTAGATACATTATAGACAGATCAGATACAGTCCCTGTCCCATATGGAGCTTACAGCCTAGGGAGGGAAAAAAACAGCTATTGAATCACCATTTTATATATGAGGAAATTTAGGGCAGAGAAATTAGGTGACTTGCCCAAGGTCGGGTGAGTCAGGATTAGAACCCAAGTCTCCCAGTCCTGTACTCCCCACTCCCTTTCCATTATCGATCAGTCAAACGTATTTATTAAGTGCTTCCGGCATGCGGAGCACTGTAATAAGTGCTTGGGAGAGTCCAATATAACAGAGTTAGTAGACACGTTCCCTGCAGAGAGTGTCAGCCCCAGGGACCCCCATCCACACCCCACTCGATGCCACTTCACTCCCTCCACAGACCAAAGCAACATAAGGGATCTAGCTTCACCCATTCCTCCAGCTCAATCCAATTCAACCTCACCTCTGAGGTAGGAGTTGGAAGCAACACAATCCCATTGGGTGGGCAAACACAAATCAATAATTCCGACCAATACTCCAACAAACAGATATTCCAACCAAGACTCCTACCCCAAAGCACCTCTGACTGGACTCCTGCATAGAAACTAACTGATCAATCTATACGTTGACTGAACACCTACTATTCAATCATATTTATTGAGCACTTACTGTGTGCAGAGCACTGTACTAAGTGGTTGGGAGAGTACAATACAACAATAAACACACAATCCCTGCCCTCAACGAACTTATGGCCTAGAGACGGGGAGACAAACATTACCATAAAAAATAAATTACAGATATGTACATAAGTGCTGTGTGGCTGGGAAGGGGGGATGAACAAAGGGAGCAAGTCAGGATGATGCAGAAGGAAGTTTTGTATTCTCCCAAGTGCTTAATACAGTGCTCTGCACATGATACACGCTCAATCAATACTATTGAATGAATAAATGAAAGGAGAGGAAAGGAGGTCTTAGTCAGGGAAGGCCTCTTGGAAGAGATGTGCCATTATTCATTCATTCAATCATATTTATTGAGCACTTACTGTGTGTAGAGCACTGTACTAAGCACTTGGGAAAGGTCAGTACAACAATAAAAAGTCGCATTCCCTGTCCACAACGAGCTTACAGTCTAGAGGGGGCTTTGAAGCAGGGGAGAGTAATGGGGGGGGGCATTCCAGGCCAGAGGCAGGACGTGGGTGAGGGGTTGGTGGTGAGATAGATGAGATCGAGGCACAGTGAGGTTAACATTAGAAGAGTGAAGTGTGTGGGCTGGGTTGTGGTAGGAGAATATCATCACCATACTTCATCTGCCCCCTCTCTGACCTCCCCACCTCCAGTCTCTCTCCTCTCTCCAGTCTGCTGCCCAGATCATGTTCTAAAATAATGGTTCTGTGCATGTCTCCCGACACAAAAAACTGCCAATAGCTAGCCACCCCTCTCTGCATCAAGCAGAAACTCTGGACCACCATCAGTTTTAAGGCAAGAAGGTCTCTCCCTGGTACTTACTCTCACTCATTCATTCAACTGTATTTATTGAGTGCTTACTGTGTGCAGAGCACTGCACCAAACGCCTTGGAAAGCACAATACAACAATAAACAGACACATTCCCTGTCCACAACATGCTTACTCTCCCACACTCCGCTTCTCCGCCAAAACTTACTCGCTGTGCCTCACTCTTGTCTTCCTTGTCATCAATCTATCTCTGGTGCTCACCCTCCCTCCTGGCTAGGACTCCCCATTCACATCTGGCAGACCACTATTATTATTATTATGGTACTTGTTAAGCGCTTACTGTGTGCCACACACTGCCAAACACAAGTGCTGGCATAGATACAAGTTAATCAGGTTAGACACAGTCCCTGTCCCCCATGGGACTCACGCTGTTAATAGCCATTTTACAGATGAGGTAACTGAGGCTTAGAGAAGTTAAGTGACTTGCCCGAGGACACACAGGAGACACGTGGCAGAGCTGGGATTAGAACCCAGGGTCTTCTGATTCCCTGGCCTGGGCTCTGTCCACTAAACCACACTGCTTCTCACTAAGCTATGCACTACGCTCCCCCTGTTCAAAACCCTACTGAAATCACATCTCCTATGGGCAGAGCACACTACAATGTTTGGAAGGGGACAATATAGTTAGTAGACCTGATCTCTGCCCTCCAGGAGTTTACAATATAGTAGATTAATCGATTATATCGATTGAGCACTTACAGCACTCTACTGAGCGTTTGGGAGGGAATCAGTCAGTCAGTCATATTTATTGAGGGCTAATTGTGTGCAGAACACTGTATTAAGCACTTGGGAGAGTATACTATAATAGATTTGGTATTTTGAGCAGAGTGCTGTATTGAGCACTGGGGAGAGGACAATAGATTTAAGAGACGAGATCTCTGTCCTGAAAAAGCTGGCAGTATACTGTGTGCAGAGCATTGTGCTGAGTGCTTGGAAGAAGACAGTAAATCAGTAGACATGATTCCTACCCTCAAGGAGCCGACAGACTTCTTTGCATAGAGCACTGAAATGAGCACTAGGGAGAGAAGAATAAAGTCAGTAAACCCCATCTCTGCCCTGAAAAAGCTTACAGTCTACTGTGTGCACAGCATTGTACTGAGCACTGAGAAGAGTACAACAGAGTTAGTAGACGTGATCTCAGCCCTCAAGGATCTGACGGCCTATTGTCTGCAGAGCACTGGAATGAGAGCCTGGGAGAATAGAACAGTAGGAGAAGCCAAGTGGATGGACCTCTAGCCTCCCTACGGGTTTGCAGATGAGGCCAATGACACTGAGATCCTGCCCATATACGCAAGTGTGGCTGGATAAACCCATGTGAAATCCCACCTCTGCTTTGAGTCTTTTCCACATTACTCTCATAGTTCCCCAGTTTCTATCACCCCCCAGCTACCACCTCAGCATTCTTGCACTACCGAAGCACTTCTGCTCCCACAGCACTTCTATACATAACGACTTACACAGCCTACTATTTAAACACTGACCTACATATTCCCTACATAGCGAGAAGCACCGTGGCCTAGTGGAAAGAGCACGGACTTGGGAGTCAGAGGTCGTGGGTTCTAATCTCGGCTCCACCACTTAATCAGCTGTGTGACTTTGGGCAAGTCACTTAACTTCTCTGTGCCTCAGCTACCTCATCTGGAAAATGGGGATTAAGACTGTGAGCCCCATGTGGGGCCTCCTGATTACCTTGTATCTACCCCAGTGCTAGAACAGTGCTTGGCACATAGTAAGCGCTTAACAAATACCATCATTATTCCTATTATATCCATTTTTCTTTTACCTTCTTCCTGCAATTTTATGGCTTCCTTCCCCACTAGACTGTGCACTCCTTGAGGACAGGCATTATGCCTGCTGATTCTATTGTTATAATAATGATGGTATTCATTAAGAACGGACACATGAGGCTCGATGCTTGCTTGCGCTGATTAGTTTGCCCTGTCTAGGTCCCACTTTTGATTCCAAGCCTGTCTTTTGGCATCCCGATCTTTGGGAAGCCTCTGTTCCAGGAGAGCACCCCCTTGCTGCCCACTGCCCTCCAGGCTGGCCTGTCCACCGCTGTGGTGTCTCCCAGCCATCCACAGCTGTTGCTACCTCCCTGAATCATCTCTGACAGCCCTGAGAACTGAGAAGACAGCACCCAACTCTCCAGTCACGCGGCCGCAGCCTCCAGCTGCGGTGTCAGGAGGAGGGGGATCTCAAGGACCCCAACGATGTCTGATTGAACCTAGAGATCTCCTGATGGTATTCAGAGATCTGAGAGTCTCTGAGGCCTCTCCCCAAACTCCCCTGGGGGCCCTAATCTGCTTTCACAGTTGGTGTCCAGTTCCCCTCCACGTACCCAGCGCCTCTAAGGCTGCCGCTACCCCCCACCGTGGGAATCCCTGCATTGATGGTTCCTGTTAAACTCTCCTCCAGGAGGTCTTCCTGGATTAACCCCTCACAATCTCTGCCACACCATCTCCTCCTTTGAGCTTCTCTGCTCGTGTATGTATCCATGATCTGGTTATAAAGCAGGGCGATCCGGACCCTGGGGCCGGCGCAGGCCGGGCAATGCCAGGGGTCAGTGCTGGGCGGTGGGCCGGGGTCGGGGCGGAGGTTGGGGCTGGAGGTCGCTGGCTCGGGGGAAGCGAGGGGAGGGAGGGAGGGATACGACGATCTGCTCTCCGAAACAGGGGTCAGTGGCGTGGGTCTTCCTCTGGCCTGAGGCCCTCCGAGAGGGGCTTCCCCATCCCCTGAAGATCCCCCCGCCCCGCCATGCCTTATCCGACTCTCCATCCCTTATCCCGCGGGGCTGCCGGCTAGGCTGAAAGGGTTAAGGCCGCTTCTGGCATCGTCTCCCTGTCACCGCCCCCTCCCTCTCCTCACCACCTGCTCTTCCAATCTGCGGGGGCGCGGGGGCGGGAGACAGAGAGAGAGATACGGCAGAGAAACCAGAGACGGGCCGAGAGACCCGAGACAGAGGCCAGAGACGGGCAGGGAGACCAGAGGCAGATACTAGCGAAGGGCAGAGGGCTAGATAGAGGGACAGACGGGCAGACGCAAAGAGAGATGGACAGAGACGGGCAAAGACAGAGAGTCGTCAGGGAGCCAGAGAAGGGAGGGGGGAGGGCAGGTCCCGGACTGGCCCATCCAGTACCAGCAGTGTCGCCTGGCAGTGGGCGCCCCCCGCCCCCGGGTTCTGTAGGAAAACAGGGGAGGGGGAGAGGAAGAGGGGCTGGAGGAAAGCAGGACGGGGATGGGCGCCCCGCACTGCGCCCCGCACAATCCCACAGCCTCCTCAAAGCCCCCCTGCCCACGGCCCTGGCAGCCTCTTCGGCTCGTTTCCTCCCTGCTGGAGGCTCGAGGTTAGGAGCGGACCGGCACAGGGAGGGAGGGGAAAGGGGCAGCGAGGCCTATTGGGGGGCCTCACCTCAAGGCCCCGCTGGGGGGATGTTGACTGACTGGTCCTCGCTGGGTCACCGGGAAAGAGACAGGGCTGGAGAGGGGAGAGTCAGGTGGATGGGCCGTGCTGGGTCACTGGGGGCGAGTCAGGGGCGGAAGGGAGAGAGTAAGGAGTGGTGGATGATCCATTCCTAACCAAGAGGGCGACCGACATAAGGGTCTTCCAAGGGTCCGAGGTCCCGTGGGACAGAGTCCCGGGACTGACCATTGGTCTGACCCTCAAAAGGCATGGCTCATGGTCTCATGATCTTGTAAATCTTAACATCGCCAAGCGCCCCTCGCCCCCCACGGGACTGTGGGACTGAGCCAGGCTGTGACGCTTCTCCCTGCTCTGCGCCCCCGGCCTGCTCCGGGGCCGGGGAGAGCGGTGGTCAGCAGGCCGTCGGAGCCGGCCGCCCCATCCTGGGCCTCTCGCCCGACAACCATTTCCACGGGAACAGGCTAAATCTAGACAGAGTGTTCTGCACCCAATCCAGGCGCCTCCACCACCGGCTGCTCCTGCCCCCGGGAGCCCACCATCCGGCCCATGCCATCGGGCGACCAGAACTCCGCGGTTCAAAGCGGGGTCCCGGGGGTGAAGGCGGCGGGCCTTTGCCCACCACTGAGGGGGTCTCAAACGGGTCTGGACTTGGATATACAAAGGAAAACACTCATGCGTTGGAGTGTGCACGCACGCACACACACACACAAACATATAATAATAATAATTATGGTATTTATTAAGCACTTACTATGTGTCAGGCACTGTACTAAGCACCGGGGTGGATACAAGCAAATCGGGTTGGACCCAGTCCCTGTTCTACTTGGGACCCACAGTTTCAATCCCCATCTTACAGATGAGGCAACTGCGGCACAGAGAAGTGAAATGACTTGCCTAAAGTCACACAGCAGACAGTGGCAGAGTCAGGATTAGAACTCATAACCTTCTGGCTCCCAGGTCTGTGTTCTATCCATTATGCTATGCTGCTTCACACACACACACACAGACAAGCCAACATATATATACATACACACACACACACACGCAGACAAGCCAACATATATATATATATATATATATACACATACACACACACATACACACACACACATGCACACACACAAGCCTGCAGGAGCCCACAGCCCCACTAACACCAGCCTCATCTGTGGTACTAGCTGAGCACCTCCTGGTTGCACAACACTGAACTGAACGCTTTGGAGAGTGCACAAAACAGTCCTCTGGGAACAACAGACAGGAATTATAGACAAGGCAGAAGGGCAGAGAAGCCAACAAGAAAACCACTCAAGGCCCAAAACCAGCCACCTGACACCTTCATTCTCCCCTGGGGACCGATACAGCAAAGATAACAAAGTTACAGATAAAGCAAAACCTACCTCCTAGCCTATAGTTACCACCCCACCCCACCCTCGCCCCGTCACCCTCTAGCCGATAGTTACCGCCTTCCACCACAGCACTTGTGAACATATCTGTAATTTATTTATTTATAGCAATGTCTGTCTCCCCAACGCTAGGCTTTAAGCTCATTGTGGGCAGGGAACGTGTCTGTTTATTGTTGTATTGTACTCTCTCAAGTGGTTAGTACAGTGTCCTGCACAGAATAAGTGCCCAACAAGTACGATTGAATGAATGAATGAGTTACCTGCCCCCAGCCTCCCTCTAGTCAGTAATTGCCGCCACCCCCACGAGCCAGTGTTTCATTTCAGCTTCTAAAATTATCCAAGTTGGGATGGGGCAGTAGGAGTTGATAACGGCCGCCACCCGGGGAATCAGACAGCAAGAGCTGGTGAAGGGGTTGACGTAGGCTCTCTGCTCCCCACGGCCCAGAGCACCGACAGAGGACAAAGACGGTCTCCTCTGCACCCTGGCCTGCTGGGCCAATCCAAGCAGCCTGGTGGGCCAGTCTGGACCATCCAGTGGGCCAAGTCCAGGCAGTCTGAAGGGCCAGCCTGAGTGACTTGATGGTGCAATTCAGGTGACCTTGTGGGCCAGTCTGGGGAGCCTGGTGGGGTCAGCATCGCACACTGGGGTCTGGGGATCCCAGAGGCTGCTGCTCCCCTATCCAGCTGCCGCTTCTGTGGGCCTCCTGGACCACCCCAACCTGCAGCACTTCCTGCCACAAGAGCTCATGCTGTTTGGTTTTGATGGCCGGGGCTCAAGATGAAGTACCCACCCTGACAGAACTCTCCCTCTGTCTTCCAGAAGATCCCAAAGCACATTACAGCCCATGGCCGGAGCTGCTTCCCTTGCTGTTGAGATGCAGCTGGCTCTGGGGTGGTTCTGGCAGCTATTTCCCTGCCATCCAGCAATGCTGCCCAGAGAATGGAACAAACATGAACGAACTCCATCATTTAAGCTTCAACCTAGCCTGCTGCCATGGTGGCTTGCCCGGTCGAGACCAAGTATTCCCGCTGGCTAACACCCTGATGGGAAAAAGCTTTTAAGAACCAAGGACCCAGTACCAATGTGGGTCCTTAATAAAACTGGGGTCTCTCTCTCTCACACACACACATACACACATGCACAGACACACATACACACCTTGGCAATGACCGAGAACTCAATGAGAGCACAAGACCCTCACATCCTGTTTCATATATTTAATTTTGCCCCACACAGCAACAACATATATTGGGTATGTACTGGATGCTTACTGTCTACAGAGTTGACAGAGAAGAAGATTGGACTCATGAATAGAGTACAGTCCTGGGAGTCAGAAGGACTTAGGTTTTAATCCCAGCTCTGCTGTGCAACCACTGAATTTCTCTGTGCCTTAGTTAACTCATCTGTAAAATGGGGATTAAGACTGACTGTGTCCAATCTGCTTAGTTTGTATCTACCCCAGTGCTTGATACAGGGCCTAGCATATAGTAACCATGTAACAAATACCATAAAAAAGGGTATTGTTCTGGATGCCTGGGGCATAGAGAGAAGAAGGAACCAGTACTGTGTACTGGACAGATCCAGGGCCTGGGAGTCAGAAGGTCATGGGTTCTAATCCTTGCTCCACCACCTATCTTCTATGCGACCTTGGACAAGTCACTTTACTTCTCTGGGCCTCAGTTACCTCATCTGTAAAATGGGGATTAAGACTGTGAGCCCCAAGCGGGACAGGGACTGCATCCAGTCTGATTAGCTTGTATCTACCCCAGTGCTTACTGCACTGCCTGGCACATAGTAAACGCTTAAGCCGCGTGGCTCAGTGGAAAGAGCACGAGCTTTGGAGTCAGAGGTCATGGATTCAAACACCGGCTCTGCCAATTGTCAGCTGTGTGACTTTGGGCAAGTCACTTGACTTCTCTGTGCCTTAGTTACCTCATCTGTAAAATGGAGATGAAGACTGTGAGCCCCCCGTGGAACAATCTGATCACCTTGTAACCTCCCCAACGCTTAGAACAGTGCTGTGCACATAGTAAGCGCTTAATAAATGCCATTGTTATTATTATTATTATTATTAACAAATAACCACAATTATCATTAACAAATACCAAGGCCTCTGCCGTCGAGGAGCTTACAGTCTAAGAGGGAAGACGAAGGCATCAGTTCCCCCTTCTACACTGTAAGCCCACTGTTGGGTAGGGACTGTCTCTATATGTTGCCAGCTTGTACTTCCCAAGCGCTTAGTACAGTGCTCTGCACACAGTAAGCGCTCAATAAACACGATTGATTGATTGATTGATTGATTGACTGAAAAGCGCGTCTATATCTAGCTGTCCTTCGTACGGAAGATGACGCGTCGGATGGGGAGGCCCCGGCCATGCGTGTGAGGGGCTTGCCCGCCCTGTTGGGCTCAAAACAACCACGCGGAAGCACCAGGCCGCCCAGCCCTGGCAGCGTGGTCGGCGCCCCCTATAATAATAATAATAATAATGGCATTTGTTAAGCGCTTACTATGTGCAAAGCACTGTTCTAAGCGCTGGGGGGATACAAGGCGATCAGGTTGTCCCGCGTGGGGCTCACAGTCATCATCCCCATTTTACAGATGAGCTCACTGAGGCTCCGAGAAGTTAAGTGACCTGCCCAAGGCCACACAGCAGACACGTGGTGCAGCCGGGATTCGAACCCATGACCTCTGACTCCAAAGCCCGGGCTCTTTCCACTGAGCCACGCTGCTTCTCGGCATCATCCCCTGATGCCCACCTCGGGGGGCTCCTCCCCTCGGCCCCCCACCCCACCCCGGGCTCGAAGCCCAAAGCTGCTTTCCCTCCTGTGCCTGTTTCTCCCCCAGCTGACGGCCTGGCATTCATCCTCTCTGAGGTCTGGGCTGCGAGAAATCAACAGCGGGAGCCCCCAGACCCGCCCACTCCCCCCGCCCCCCAATTCTGTTCCTCTGGAGGGAGCGGGGGAACTGGGGGGGGGGAGAGAGAGAGAGGGAGGGAGAGAGGGCGGAGGAGGAGGGGAGGGGGAGAGAGAGAGGGCGTGCGAGCTGGGGGAGGGGAAAGAAAGCACGCAAAGACCCTGAAAACCCCGAGCAAATCCACAAATTAGATAATCGCATTTCATGCGAGCGAGTGTTGCGGTGAGTGGAAATTGCAAAGCCGCATCAAGATTGCAGGCTCGGACTGAGAGAGGGCAGAAAAAGGCCCTGCCTCTCGGAGGCGGCGGGGTGCGGAGCAGGGAGCTCGGCGGGGAGACGTCTCCCCCGCCCCGGTCCGGGTCAGCACCAACGCCCGTGGAGGCGAGTGGGTCTGGACGGGCCCCCCGTGGGCCCGAGGAGCGGAGGAGCGGCCCGGAGGCCTTCGCCGCCCGGCTCCGTTTCCCATTTTGCCTCTTGGTCCCCGCATCTCTCCCAGAAGCCCGTCCACCACGGGACCGAACACATCACGTCTCCCCTTTCTACCCCCTGCTTCCAGTCCATCCCCCCACCCCAATGAAGAAGAACAAGAAGAAGAACCTTGATTATAATATTAACAACTGTGGCATTTCTTAAGATACCATCATCATTAAGAACTTACTGCCTCTCCGAGCTACCATCTCCCGAACATACGCCCAGCTCTTGCGGCAAAGACCCCACCCCAACCAGGAAATTTCCTGAATGGACCCCTACCCTCTGCGGCATAGACCCCGTCAGGGATTCTCCTGGCTATACCCCTACTCCTGGGGGCAGAGACCGCTCTACCGCCCAGGCAATCTCCTGGCTAAACTCCCACCCGCTGCTGCGGAACCGCCCCTCCCCACACAGACACACACACACACACACACACACACACACACACACACACACACAGGGGAATCTCCTGGCTGTACCCCTACCCTCCTATGGCAGAGACCCCCTCCCTCCCAGGGAATCTCCCTTCCTCCACCTTCGGCAGAGACTCCCCTCACCCGTGACAGAGACAGGCAGGGACGGAGGGGGAGAAGGGAAGCGGAAGGAAAGGAGACGGGCCGAGAGAAGGGGAAGGAGGGAGGGGAAAGGGGCAACGGGTTAGGAGGAGGAGGGGGCGGGTGTGTAGGGGGGTGACTCTGCCGTGGGCCGGGGGTGTCAGTCCCCGAAGCGGCCGGGAGCGGGGGCCTCACTGAGCATGCTCCGTTCTCCCGCAATGCAGGGGCCGGGAGTGTCCTCGGCTAACCCCGGCGAGGCCGGGACACGCTCTGTCGAGGGTGCGGGGAGCCGGCCCAGCTCGGGGCCCTGCCGGGGGGGTACGGAAGGAACCCCTCCGGGGGAGGGCACTGCCTGGAGTTGCCCGCTCACACCTGCCGCCCTACAGCCCGGCCCAGCCCACTTCCCTCTCCAGCCTCGCAGGAAAACCCCTCCTCCCCCAGCCGAGGGCAGCGGGCAGGGCCCAGGGGGGCAGGAGAGGGGAAGACCACCAGGAAAGGCCGAGGAGGGGGCCGGATGCGGCCGTCCAGGAGAACAAGGGCCGGGCCGGGTGGGTGAGGCCCAGCCCCGGGCGAGGGAGGAGGGGGATGGGGAGGAGGGAGAACAATAGAGGGGTGGGTGGGTTGATTGACTGATTGGCGGCTTACTTAGAGGGCTGCAGATCCACGAGAGTCCGGGAAGAGAGGGGAAGGGGGTGGATCGGTGAGAGAGAGAGGGGGTGGGCGGTTGGAGTGGGACCCACAGTCGTCGCCCCGCACCCCACCCCCCAAGCTGGCCGCCGCTCAGCCTGCTCCCGGCTGGCGTCCTCCTCCTCCTCTGCTGCCGCTGCCGTGCCACAGCTCTCTGGGGGGCGCCCCGAGGGAGTCATGGGGCCGGGGGCTGCAGTCGCGGGGACGGGTGGCACCGAGCCATCCTCACTCTCCCGCCAGGCTCTCAGATGCGGGTGAAGGGCTGGGAGCCTGAGGAGCCGGGGGGTCTCCCTTTAGAGCCTGAATCCCCAGGGTTCACCCCAAAGCCCCCAGCAGCAGCCCAGTTTCCCCTCTCCCATGAACGAATGGCATGTAAGCCTGGGAAAGAGCTTCAGCCCCTGATCTGCGGTGGGATTGAGGAAGTCGCCAGGACTCCAGCCCTGCTGCTGGTCCTTGGAATGGGCGCCCGGGCCGCCCCCCGCCGGGCTGGGCTCCCTCGGAAGTGGCCAAGGCTCACGAGGAGACCGGGGCGGTGGGTCACCCCAATCCCGGGACCGGCGCTCACCTGTTCCCCTTGCCCCTGTCGGCTCCCAGCCCTCGTCAGAGAGCTGTTGCTGGGGCGCCGGCCATTTTCGGCCAAGTGTGTATGTGTGCGTATGTTTGTGTATGTGTGCGTAGGTTTGTGGGGGTGGAGGGGATGTGGAAGGGAGGGAGGACACTTGGGTGCTTGCTTGTGCGTGGGCTCATGCGTGAACGCACCTTTGTGTCCACCTGTTTGTGGGTGTCTGAGTGTGGGTGTTTGATCACCTCCTGGACCGGCCAGAGCTACATTTCCTCCTCCATTTCTGTCATTGTGGGCTCCCGACACACACACACACACACACACACACACACACACACACACACACACACACACACACAGTAGGGGCTCAGTACTGCTGAGGCAGAACCCCTGCCTCCTGGACGCCCCCCACCGAATCGAATTAACTCTTCTTGGGGGGAGGGGGGCTTCAGGCCAAGGCCCTAGACCGCAGCTCTTAAAGCCCCCCTATCAGTCCCACCCCAGTCCCCCTGCTTCATCCAGCGAGTGTGGGGATATGAGAAGCAGCATGGCGTAGTGCATAGAGCATGGGCCTGAGAGTCAGAAGGTCACGGGTACTAATCCTGGCTCTGCCACTTATTTGCTGTGTGACCTTGGGCAAGTCACATCACTTCTCTATACCTCCGTTACCTCATCTGTAAAATGGGGATTGAGATTGTGAGCCCCACGTGAGACAGCGACTATGTCCAAACTGTTTTGCTTGTATCCACCCCATCACTTAGTTCAATGCCTGGTACACAGTAAGCACTTAAATACCACAATTATTATTATTATCATCATTATTATTTAGCACCCCCCCCCCTTAGCCCCAGGTCCTGGGCAGCAGCCCTAAAGTTCCTGCAGTAATGGGGTCCCCCTTTAGAGCCTGAATCCCCAGGGTTCACCCCAAAGCCCCCAGCAGCAGCCCAGTTTCCCCTCTCCCCATGAACGAATGACATATAAGCCTGAGAAAGAGCTTCAGCCCCTGATCTGCGGTGGGATTGAGGAAGTCTCCAGGACTCCAGCCCTGCCGCTGGTCCTCCCTCCTGCTGGTCCTGTCTGACATAGGTTCTCTCCTAGTTGTAAAGGTGTTTACTGGGTGCCCAGTGGGAGCGAGGCACTGGGATGAGCGCTTGGGAGAGAACAATAGAAACATAAGGCAAGTGCCCAGCCCTCCGGGAGCTGACACTTTAAGGGAGAGGACAGACATAGATGTATCTTCCCTTGACTTTAAGGGAGAGGACAGACATAGATGTATCTTCCCTTGTGCCTGTGGCCTCCGCTGTTTCACCTGCTGCACAACCAAACCTCTGCCTACACACATTCTGTCCTAATTCCCGGGTTTTCTTTTAAATGATATTTGTTAAACTCTTGCTATATGCGAGGCACTGGGCTGAGCGCTTGGGAGAGAACAATAGAAACATAAGGCAAGTGCCCAGCCCTCCGGGAGCTGACACTTTAAGGGAGAGGACAGACATAGATGTATCTTCCCTTGTGCCTGTGGCCTCCGCTGTTTCACCTGCTGCACGACCAAACCTCTGCCTACACACATTCTGTCCTAATTCCCGGGTTCTTTTTTTAAATGATATTTGTTAAACTCTTGCTATATGCCAGGCACTGTACTGAGCGCTGGGGCAGATACACATTAATCAAGATGGACGCAGTCCCTGTCCCACATGGAGCTCGCAGTCTTAATCCCCATTTTATAAATGAGGTAACAAGTACAGAGAAGTGAAGCGACTTGCCCAAGGTCACACAGCAGACAAGTGATGGAATCAGGATTAGAACCCAGGTCCTTTTGACTCCCAGTCCCGGGCTCTTTCTACTAGGCCATGTTGCTTCCCACCCTCTCACCACCTTTCCCCTCCGCCATCCTGGAAGCTCTGCCCACTGAGTTGGCCGAAGTATCCTCCAGGCAGGTCAAGCCCTCCAATGAGATCTCGGGGCGGAGGGAGACTCTGCTGATGGACTGGGCTCCAGCCCCCTTCCCGCCCTCCCCCCGCAGTTTCCCTAAGGACAGAGGGTGGGATTCCAGCCCCCAGAGGCCCCCAGCCACTCCCTGATGCCCTCCCGATCACACCCCAGCTAAACCTGCCCACCGAGGGAGGTAAAAAGGGGAAGTTGCCCCCCTGGTCACAGGTGCCCCCAGCAGGACTTGGAGATAAGCTTTAGGATGGGGCTCTGAGGTTCCCTCTCCCGCTCAATTCATTTTCCTCCAGCGGCTGTTTAATAAACCCTTAATTCTTCAGTGAATTCACAGGAAGCTGAATAATGTCTAGCAACTCTCCATTTAATAGGCGTGTGTGTGGCGGGGGGTGCTTTAAACAACGCTAATTAATATGACTTTGGGCACATTCCCCCCACCCCGCACCTGCCCTCCAAACTGCCACAGTCACTCTGAGGGGAGGGGTTTCTTCCACTTCCCACCTGCTGCATTCATGTCTCTCCTTCCCCCACTCCCCCACCTTCCTTCTGGTTCAAGAGAGAGGTCAGATTCTCCTCACTGCACCTAGTGCTTAGCCCTTCGCTTAGCCTAGTGCACAATCAGCCCTGAATCACCACCAGCCCTTCCTAAACCAGGACCTCCAGTTGCCCCTGAACCGGGTGGGTGGCAGCTGTGGTCTGGGTTCCACCTCTGCTCTCAGCCTTCCCAGCACAAGAAACCCCCCGGCCCCACCCCCATCCCCTATCAGGGATTCCCACGCAGAAACTGGCTCTCCCCAAGCCCCCGCCCTCTCCCCTGCCCTCATCTCTGGGGGTCTTTGGTCTGGGGAAAGTGACCACAAAGGAGAAAGGACTGAAGCTCGTTGTGGGCAAGGAATGCATCTACCAACTCTGTTATGTGGTACTCTCCCAATTCTTAGTACAGTGCTCCGCACACAGTAAGGTTTCAGTAAATACCATTGATTAATTGAGTGAAATTCAATTGACTGAAAAGAATTCAGAATCAGATTGGGTCAAGACCAGACAGAAAGGAGGGGAGGGTCAGGGGATGAAGAGGGGGACAGAAAGGCCTGTCCCTGAGTCAGTTGGCCCGTGCCCTTAGACTCCACCTGGCTCTTCCTGGCCTGCTGATAGTGAGCCCCTGAGGGACAGGGACTGAGTCTTAATTCCCACCTGTATAGTCTCTTCCAACACTTAGAACAATGCTTAGTCAGCACTTAATAAATACTATTAATGCTACTGCTGTGCAACCCCTGGGAGGCCGCTTAGCCTTTCTTGGCAGCTGTTTCCTCATCTCACCTGCCTTTCCCAGGGGCTGTTTGAAGCTGAAAGTGAGAACACTGATGGGAAAGAGCTTTGGACAGGCCAGTTCAAGTCATATGTTCTCTCCAGGCCAAGCCCGCTTTGCGCACAGCAAGGGCAATGGCTCACTGCAATGACAGCAAGAGACCATACACCACCTTGGTCCATCCAGCCCAGGGCTCCATCTCTGACAGGAACATCTGGGCCCTTGGAGGAACCGGGTGCCGGTGGCCCTCCTGAACATCCATCCTTATGATTAGGGATGGACCATTCCATTCCACACCCAACTCTCCCCCAGTGACCCTGCACAGACGATCCCACATCCCTGTCTCTCCTCCAGTGACCCAGCATGGCCCATCCAACATCCCTGACTCTCCCTCAGTGACCCAGCATGAGCCATCTGACCCCCCGACTCTCCCCTATCCATCCCTGACTCCCCCCCCCGCCCCCCCAGTGACCCAGCATGGACCAGCCAAGCTGGTCCATGTGTTCAGGCTGGAGGGCAGGTGGGCGACCATTCCCCTTCAGAGTATTCAACCCCCACCCCCAACCAGCACAGACCCCACCCCCTCCAGGCAGCTGCAGCGGACCTGCTGGCCCTACCTCTTGCAGAGAGCTTCTTGGTGTTGATGATCTTGGCTGCATATTCGTGTCCAGTACAAAGTTTGACACAACGTCGCACAACCGAGAAAGCCCCCCTGGAAGGGAGGGGACGTCGGGGTGGGGGAGGGTAAAGAGGGGAGGGGAGAGAGAGGAGAGAAAGCAGGTTAATCTCCCAACAAGCTCAGCCAAGCCATCCGCTGGGGCCCTGCCCAAGAGACAAGGAGCCCAAGACAGAGGGAGTGAGGATGGTGGGGAGGAAGCAGGAGGAAAAGATAAGACACTCCCCCCTCCCCCTGCCAGATGGGAGAGTGTGGTGGAGAGGAGGACAAGGGAGCTACTGGCGTTTCAGGAGGGGTGTCTCAGAGGGGTTTTCTCAGTACTGATCATTCCTTTTTCATTCTTAGTTTAGAGAAGATCCGTCCATTGTTGTCTCTTGTCTTCCCCATTAGAGGGCAGGGACGGTATCTCTGCCTTCCAGCAGAGGGCCCTGTCGTCTGGGGGCGCCCAGCTAAGTGCCCTGCACCCAGGAGGCGTCCAACCCAGCGCCCTGCCCTCAGGAGGCTCAGTCGATGCTGGGCTGGGGCTTTGCCGGAGCTCCCGATCATGGGCCAAACGCGGAGGGGACTCCGGCCCCAAAGCACCAGGACAACTCTCCAGCCCTTGGCCCGGATCCCCGGGACGGGAGCCCTTCCCTGATCGGTTACAGCCCCCACCCCCAAGCCCCACGGTGGCAGCGGCGGCTCCCCTTCTCACCCCACGCCCCACGGCCCGGCCGCGCGGTCGACCCCAGAGGCGCAGGCAGAGGCTGGAACAAGCACTAAGGCGGACATCCATGCATCAATCCATCCATCCATCCATCCATCCATCCATCAATCCATCCATCCATCCATCCATCCATCCATCCATCCATCCATCCATCCATCCATCCATCCATCCGAACTGCCCGAGGGGACGGACTGTCCTCGGCCCCAGCGGGCGTGGAGGGGGCTCTCTCTGCCCCGGCCCTCTCTGTTCCAGGGAAGCCCCCAGGGTCTTCAGTAGGACCACGAGGTCACAGATTCCCTTGGAAGGTGCGGGTCGTGAGGGGCGGGAGCAGTTAAGGATCTCCCGCCACTCTGGATCTGCATAGGGAGAGGCAGTCACCTGCCCCTTTTCACCGAGAAGGGAAACAGTCTCAGAAAGGGTAAGCAACTCCCCCAAGATCACACAGCAAGCCAGGGGCAGAGCCGGGATGGAAACCCTGGTCTAACTCCCAGTTCCGTGCTTTTGCTATATTATTATTATTAATATTAATCAGTTACCATATGCCCCGCGCTGAGGTATATACGAAGTAACAGGATCGGAACCCAGCCCCTTTCCCACGAGGACTCCCTGTCTGAGTCCCACTTTGCAGATGAGGATACCGAGGACCAGAGCGATTAAATGACTTGCCCAAGGTCACCCGGCACATCGGTGGCAGAGGGCTAGATTGAGACTGTGAGCCCCCCGTGGGACAGGGACTGTGTCCACCCCGATTTGCTTGTATCCACCCCAGCGCTTAGTACAGCACCTGGCACACATTAAGTCCTTAGCCAATAGGGTAATAATAATATTAAGTCTAATCCCTGGCTTCTCTTGCCTTGAGTTCGGCCTCCTAGGTCGCCAGACCGATCCATTGAACAACCTGGACTCCCGGACAAACGAGGGGGTCTCCTGCCGGGAACGGTGGAGGAGCCTCATTCATTCATTCATTCATTCAATCGTATTTATTGAGCGCTTACTGTATGCAGAGCACTGTACTAAGCGCTTGGGAAGTACAAGTCGGCAACATATAGAGACGGTCCTTACCCAATAACGGGCTCACGGTCTAGAAGGGGGAGACAGACAACAAAACATGTAGACAGGAACAAAACAAGTGGACAGGTCTCGGTCCCGGCCCATGGATCCGGGGCCCGTGGGAGGAGGAGTGGACCCACTGTTGGGTAGGGACTGTCTCTAGATGTTGCCAACTTGTACTTCCCAAGCGCTTAGTACAGTGCTCTGCACATAGTAATCGCTCAATAAATACGACTGATTGATTGATTGCTTTTAGACTGTGAGCCCACTGTTGGGTAGGGACTGTCTCTATATGTTGCCAATTTGTACATCCCAAGCGCTTAGTACAGTGCTCTGCACATAGTAAGCGCTCAATAAATACGATTGATTGATTGATTGATTGACTGACACTGGCCCTCGGGGTTCCGGTCCCCGCCCGCCCCGCTCCCGTCGCGGCCCGGAGCGCAACGAGCGGGCGGGCGGGGCAGGGGCGCGGCGCCCGGCCCGGGCCCCACGGGCGCCCGCAGAGCCCGCAGCGCGGTGCCCACGCGCCCCAACCTGGCGGCCGGTTGCCTTGGAAACTGCTGCAGTTTTCCGCGCCCACGTTCGGTTTCCTGCCGGGCCCGTCCGCCGCGCGGAACGCCCCGGCCCCGGCGCGGGGGGCCTGGGGCTCCAACCCCGGCTCCCGGCCTCCCGGGGCCGGGCTCCGGAGAAGAAGTCAAGGAGCAGGGCAAGGCGCCTCCGCGGGGGTGGGTGCACGGATGGATGGATGGATGGATGGATGGGTGGATGGATGGATGGATGGATGGATGGATGGATGGATGGATGGATGGCTGCCAGGCTCTTGGGGTTTGTCCCGGTGCCACGGCGCCCGGGCTGCGGGCTCACTCAGGCCTGATGACGGTTTACGGCTTTCCTGGAGGGCCGCGGACCGGTTAGCGGCTTCTGCGACCCGCGAGTTGGACAGAACCGGCCTCCAACGCAACCCCTGTCCCCTCCCCCGGCTCCCACCCGGCGCGGACAGGGCGGAAGACACCTGTCTACGTGTTTTGTTGTGTTGTCTCTCTCCCCCTTTCATTCATTCATTCAATCGTATTCATTGAGCGCTCACCGTTACTAAGCGCTTGGGAAGTACAAGTTAGCAACATATAGAGACGGCCCCTACCCAACAGTGGGCTCACAGTCTAGAAGGGGGGGACAGAGAACAAAACCAGACATATTAACAAAATAAAATAAATAGAATAAACTGTACAAATAAGATGAATAAATAAATGGAGTAATAAATACGTACAAACATATATAAATATATACAGGGGCTGTGGGGAGGGGAAGGAGATAAGGCAGGGGGGAGGGGGAGGAGGGGGAGAGGAAGGAGGGGGCTTCCCCTTCTAGACGGTGAGCCCGTTGTCGGGTAGGGACCGTCTCTGTTGCCGACACGTACTTCCCAAGCGCTTAGTCCAGTGCTCTGCACTCAGGAAGCGCTCACTAAATCCGACTGAATGAAGACGGAGGCGCAGAGGGGAGCCCGCAGTGGTTAACGACGAGGCAGTGCTCCTGCGGGGAGACCGGGCCCCAGCTCCCGCCCCGCAGACCGCGCGGGGGTCGGAGGTCGACGACCCCACGCAGCCTCCACGAGGCGGCCCCTCCCCGTCCCCGTCCCCCCCCCCACCGGAAAACAGGCTTCTCAGCCCCCACCCGTTCCCCGCAGCCTCCCCTCTCAGCCACCCCCAGCCTGTCAGACGTGTCACACGCTTGCCCTCTCCTTCAACCCCTTCGACTGGCAGCTTCTCCCCTCTCCTCCCCTCCTCCGGGGAACTATTTTTCTCATTCCCCCCACACGGCTGGCCTCTCAGGAGTCCTAGGGTGGGCCTCCCTCCCCCAGCCCCAGAACACCCCCAAGCCCAAGTGACCCCCGGGGGTGGGACTATTAGGACGTTGGGCAGCCAGACAAGGTCCCCTCTCTCGGCCAACCCAGCGGCCCAGATCGTCGCTGGAGGCAGGGGACTGGGCGGGATGGCCCCCGACCTCACCTCTGATAGACTTTCCCCTTCTGCCGACCACAAGCATCCGTCCCAGGGGGTCCGGGCCCCCGGGGAGGAAACAGGCCCAAGCGCCCCTCGCCAGTCCCATACTTCGGCTCCTCCTCGAAGCAGCACCCAAACTGGTGGGGCAGGATGGAAGGAGGGAGGGAGGGAGAGGGAGGGTGAGCAGAGGGGACCAGGAGGGAATGAGGGATCAGGTAGCTAGCAGCCGCTGTGGCCCCAGCAGCAGCCCCCTCTCTTCTCCACAAACCCCACGGCCCGTCTCTCCCAAGACTGTCTCCTCAAGAGACGCCAGGACACATAGAGGAACTATGTGCTACCCTCATGGCCTCATAACTGCTGTCATGGCTAGGGATGGACCATCCAACCCCCCGGCTCTCCCCCATTGACCCCGAGCAGACCACACACCACCACCGACTCTTCTTCATAAATAATAAAATAAATAAATAATCAATAAACAACTGTGGTATTTGTTAAGTGCTTACTATGTGCCAGGCACCACGCTAAGCACCCGGGGTGGATACAAGAGACAAAAGCCCATGCTCTTTCCACTGAGCCACGAGAAGCAGCGCAGCTCAGTGGAAAGAGCCCGGGCTTTGGAGTCAGAGGTCATGGGTTCAAATCCCAGCTCCGCCAACTGTCAGCTGTGTGACTTTGGGCAAGTCACTTCACTTCTCTGGGCCTCAGTTACCTCATCTGTAAAATGGGGATTAAGATTGTGAGCCCCATGTGGGACAACCTGATCACCTTGTAACCTCCCCAGCACTTAGAACAGTGCTTTGCACAGAGTAAGTGCTTAATAAATGCCATCATTATTATTATTATTACAAGCAAATTGAATTGGACACAGTCCCTGTCTCACAGGTGGCTCACAGTCTCAATCCCCACTTTACAGATGAGGTAACTGAGGCCTAGAGAAGTAAAGTGACTTGTACAAGGTCACATAGCAGACAAGGGGCAGAGTCAGGATTAGAACCCATGACCTTCTGACTCCCAGGTTCGAGCTCTACCCACTAACCCATGCTACTGCTCTCCTCCAGTGAGCCAGCGTGGATCATCCAACGTCCCTGAATCTCCTCCAGTGACCTACTATGGGTCATCTAACCTCTGACTTTCCCCTCTCCATCACTGACTCTCCCCCAGTGACCCAGCACAAGACTATCAAACACCCTTGATTTTCCCCTCTAGCCCTGACTCTCCCCCAGCGACCCAGCACGGACCATCCAACACCCCTGACTGTCCCCTCTTCATCCCTGACTCTCCCTCAGTGACCCAAAAGGGAAACTCAGGTTTGATTCTGTCAAAACCCTGTTGGGACTTGCCGGTGATTCTATCTGCGTGGGCCCTGCGCTCACTCCCCTCTAGGGGTAGAAGTGTTTTCTGGATTGGGTCAGGTCCTGCTACCCTGCAGCCGCTTCCCTTGGTCGGGGGGGAGGGGGTGACGGGATTTGGGGGACAGTGCTTCTGCTGTTGCCGTGCCCCCCCGTCACCCGGACCCTGACACGGGAGCTTCCAGCCCACTTTTCTCCGGCCTGAGGAGTCTGATCCGACCTGTCCTCTCCTCCAGCCCCATCAGCCCCCAGGGCTGCCCACATCATGCCCGCCCCCCGGACATGGTCCCCCAGGCCTATCCCCCGCCCCTGCGTTCTGCTTCCATCTCCAAAACAGCCTCCAGCCGCCCCCGGGGCAGCCCCAGTCCCATGCCAGTCATCCCCCTGCCCTCCCACCGGTGGTCGCTTCCGCCCGGAGCCGGCTTCCTGCAACCTTGAGAAGGAGCATGGTGTAATGGCTAGAACAGGGGCCTGGTAGTCGGAGGACCTGCGCTCAAATCCCAGCTCTGCTACTTGTCTGCTATGTGACCTTGGACAAGTCACTTTACTTCTCTGGGCTGCTGTTACCTCATCTGTAAAATGGGGATTGAGACTGTGAACCCTACGTGGGACAGGGACTGCGTCCAACTCAATTTGCTTGTAACCACTATATTTTCACTATATCTATATATATCTAGTCGGCAACATATATTCACTATATATATTCACTATATATATGTATATATTTGTACATATTTATTACTTTATTTATTTTACTTGCATGGAGGCCTTCCCAGACTGAGCCCCCTCCTTCCTCTCCCCCTTCCCCACCCCCATCCCCTCGCCTTACCTCCTTCCCCTCCCCACAGCACCTGTATATATGTTTGTACATATCTATTACTCTATTTATTTTACTTGTACATATTTACTATTCTATTTATTTTATTTTGTTAATATGTTTGGTTTTGTTGTCTGTCTCCCCCTTCTAGACTGTGAGCCTGCTGTTGGGTAGGGACCGTCTCTATATGTTGCCAACTTGGACTTCCCAAGCACTTAGTACAGTGTACTGCACACAGTAAGCGCTCAATAAATACGATTGAATGAATGAATATATTTACTACTCTATTTTATTAATGATCTGCATATAGCTATAATTCTATTTATTCTGACGGTTTTGACACCTGTCTACTTGTTTTGTTTTGTTGTCTGTCTCCCCCTTCTAGACTGTGAACCCGTTGTTGGGTAGGGACCGTCTCTATATGTTGCCGACTTGTACTTCCCAAGCGCTTAGTACGGTGCTCCGCACACAGTAAGCACTCAATAAATCGATTGATTGAATGAATGAATGAATGAATGAACAGAGCTCTGGCTTGGGAATCAGGAGGACCTGAGTTCTAACGCCGACCCCACCACTTGCCTGTTGTGTGACCTCGAGCAAAGCACTTCACTTCTCTGGGCCTCAGTTACCTCAGCTGTAAAACGAGGATTAAGACTGTGAGGCCCACGTGGGATGGGGACTTTGTCCAACCCGATTAGCTTGTATCTCACCCCAGTGCTTCGTACCCTGTCTGGCACATAGTGAGAGATTAATAAATACTATTAAAAAAACCCAACAAACTTTCCCCCACTCCATCCAGCTGTCCCTGGACTGACCCCTGCCACGGCCAGGCTGCAGTGACTCCGCCCGCCACCGGGGGGAGACACTCATTCATTCATTCATTCATTCAATCATTCAATCATTCATTCAATTTATTGAGCGCTTACTGTGTGCAGAGCACTGTACTAAGCGCTTGGGAAGTAAAAGTTGGCAACACATAGAGATGGTCCCTACCCAACAGCGGGCTCACAGTCTAGAAGGGGGAGACAGACAACACAACAGAACAAGTAGACAGGCGTCAATACCACTCAGCCCAGCAGCCGGCTCTCCCATCAGCAGGGACCACGGGAGGAGGGTAGAGGCCCAGCCTCCACCACCGGGACTCTCACCTCTCCGGCCCTGAACACAACAACCCCCCTGTTCCCACCGACGGGAACAAATTCAAGGTCAACCCCATGTGGATTCCCAAGGGGTCCCAGCAAGAAAAGACCGGGCATGACCAAAGAAGATCTGGGGGTCCCAGTGGACACCTCCTTCCAGTCAGGTTGCATTCAGCAACGTGGGGCAAGCTCATCTCTTTTAAGTCTCCATGGCGCTTGAGTGGAGGATCAGGGGTGTGACCGGTGGTAACCGTAGTAACCACCCGCTGTTCTCCATCGTTCAGATCCTCAGTGGAGCCTGGTCTCGGCACTCGCTGCCATAGCTTTAAAGGCGTGGGAGGCAGCGGAAGGAGTCGAGCGAGGAGCCACAAAAACCATCGGAGGGCCGGCAAGGAGGCAGGGGGATCGGTGCTGTTGCTTTTTGTGTGCTCCTTCGTGGCGATGCTTGACCCTGAGCACCTGGGAAAGGACCACAGGTACAAGAGGCGAGCATACGAGCCACATTCCCCACTTCTCCTCCTGCCTCAAGCCCTGCAGGCAGGAAGGGCAGTGTCCACGCTGCCCACACCTGACTGGAACTGACCATCTTCCCCCATCCCCACCTTGGGAGTTGGGAGCAGAATCCGGAGGGAGGCAGGGCAAGTGGGGAAGGGGTCAGAGTGGAGGACAAAGATGAGGCCTCAAAGGGGGGCAAAAAATCAAACTTGGCAAGTGTTAGATGAGGAAGGTCAGGCTCTGCAGAAGATGGCCTTGGGGTCAGAGTGGACCACCGGTGGAGACAGCAGGGAGATGCTAAAGTGATAAAGCCAGGATGATCTTGGTGGGAAACAGGAAAAGGGGTCACAGCCTACCTGCATGACACCGTATTGGGCACTTGGGGACCTACAGCAGAAGAGAAAGACACAGTTCCTGGCTTCAAGAACCTCACCATTGAACAGGGGAGACAAGCAGACAAAAATTGCCAGGTACTCCAATGATGCAGAAAGAAGCAACTGAACAATTTGCCAGCAAGCTGTTAGCGTGCTCCATTGGAAAAAGCGCTGGTTGGGGAGTGACAAGAGAACTGCGTTCTAATCCCTGCTCTGCCAGCTGTGTGATGCTGGCCAAGTTATTTAACCTATCTGAACGTTTTTCCTCATCTGCAAAATGGGGACAAAATCCCAGCTCTCCCTTCTTCTTAGACTGTGGGACAGAGACCGATTATCTACCCCAGCACTTGGCTCAATGCTTGCCACATAGAGAGCACTGAATAAATGCCATCATTATTCAGTATGCAGATATATATGCACGTGAACATCAGGTGATTGGTGAGGCGGAATGGCCAGGGAGATAGAGGCTAACCAAAGAAACACCAAACTGGGTTACGGAAACCTTTCCCTTCCGCTCTGGAAATCACTTTCTCAGAGGCTGGGGGATGCCCTCGATGACCCCTCCAGCCCAGCTCTCTCTGTTTCCTTGACTTCAAAGGGGTCACCCCACCCTCGCCCCCAAGGACCAGGCTAGATGGGTCGTCCCCCAGCCGGGAGGGGATGGGCAGGCCCAGAAGGGCAACCCCTCCCAGGCCCAAGCCCCAGCCCACCCTTTGCGGCCCAGCGGCCACCACCCGCCACAAAGCTGAGGCCTTGGCTCTGCATTTTCCCCGTCAGTGAGAATGGAAACCAGGCGGCGGGTAGGAGGGTCTCGGGTTCAGTGTTGCCACCAAGATCCAGGCTCAATGCCTGGATCTTTAAATCCCCCGGATCCCGGGACCTGCCCACCGCCCATGCCGCAGTGGGCCCATGCCAGCCCAACGAAGCCACTGGTCCCCACGGCCTCCGGCCTCCGGTACCCAGGCCTTCAGGGTCTGGGTAAGTGAAATCCACGCCCTGATTCTCTGAGGGTTCCCAGGCTCCCAGTTGCACTGCGATCTCATGGGAAACAGGCAGGGGGTGGGGGAAGCAAAGTCAGATGGAGGATCAGGCCGCCAACCCTCACCTTCTGCCTCTGGTGAGGGGAATCCAAAGCTCTGCTTTGGGGCTGGAGACAAAGCAGGGACAGCCCATGGGGAGTAGGGAAAGACATTCACCCCCGTTGCCCTGCCCCAGCTCCTCCAGAAAGCCGTGACTTCTAGTGGTAGGGACTATGGGGTCAGTGACCCTCCCCGGTCCCCTCTGTGGGAGCAAAGTCATTGTTTCCCCTCAGCTGTCTGGAGCCCCAGTCTCACCCTGGCACAAGGTCCAGGCTCTCCAGTCTGGGAGCAAGGACCGGAGCCAGGCTGGGAGCAGAGGTCCAGGGGTAGGACAGGAGAGGGACAGGACAGGGACAGGGCAGGCCCAGGGACCAGGACCGGGGCAGGGCCAGGACAGGTCTGGGGGGACAGGAAAGGCCTGGAGGGGCAAGGCAGGCCCAGGGGCTGGGAACGGGGCAGGGGCAGGGCGGGTCCAGGGGCCTGGGGACAGGGCAGGCCCAGGAGTCTAGGGATGGAACAAGGACGGGGCAGGCTCAGAGGGAGAGGGACGGGCAGGCCCAGAGCTGGGGACAGGGCAGGGATGACAGCTGGGGGCACAGGGCACCCTGGGATTGGCCCAGCAGCCCCAGCAGGGCCGAACCAGGGAGCCACCACCCAAGGTCCCTGCCCGCCCACCGGCTGCTCCAGTCTCTATCTCCCAGGGTCCCTGCCTGCCAGATCCTAGAGCCCGGCAACGCCCAGCCCTCTGACCCCAGGCCCCGCGGGTGCCAGTCTAGGTGCCAACCTAGGTGTCTGGGGAGCAACTTGGTCCAGCGGTGAGCAGACTGGCAGCAGGCGTTGGCCTAAAAGCCCCATGCCCACGGGGCCAATGGGAAAAGCAGGCAGGGCTGAGTGCCCGGTGCCCTCCCTGCCCAGGGCCCTCGGATGAAAAGGCACAGGACGGTCAGCCTGGCCAGGGCCGGGGGGAGAGACATGGTTGTGGAGTTGGTCGTGGGTGGGGAATATATGGACCAACTCTGTTATATTGTTCTATATCGTACTCTCCCAAGCGCTTAGTACAGTGCCCTGCACACAGTAAGCGCTCAGTAAATTCGATTGATTTATTGATCGGAGCTTGATCCCCACTCCAAGGCAGTGCCCACTTGGAACTCCCCTCGGAGGGCACACTGGCTCCCACCGCAGAGAAGCCGGCGATCCGCCCGCGGGCAGAGACCCCGGGGCTCGCCCCGCGCCCCACGCCCCGGCCTCCGGAAAAACAGGGAGGAGGGGGTCCGAACGTCCCGCCAGCCCAGGGGGGTGGGGGGAGCGGGTCGGGGGGAGCACTGTGGGACCCCGAGGCTCGTCCCGCTTCTCTGTCTCCCCCTTTTAGACTGTGAGCCCACTGCTGGGTAGGGACTGTCTCTATATGTTACCAACTTGTACTTCCCAAGCGCTTAGTACAGTGCTCTGCACACAGTAAGCGCTCAATAAATACGATTGATGATGATGACCCAGCGGATGGGGACCCAGCCCAGCCTCCCCGATCTCCGGCGGGAAGGGAAAGGTGGCGGGGGGGACCCGGCCGGACCCGCGACCTGCCCGCACACTCCAGGGTCCCAGGAGTCCGGGACGCACAACCCTCCAGGGGGGCGACACAAAGCGCCCCCAGAGACGCGGGACGCGGGGCGGCGGCGGAGCCGGGACTCCCGGACCGTGCCCCGCCCTGACCCTCCCGGAGGCCGGGCAGGGCCGGACCGGACAGGACAGGACCGGACCGGACCGCTTCGGCGGGGCGGGAGACAGGCCACGGGCCGACGGTTCCCGGGGTCTCCCCGGCCGCTGGTTCCCACGATCCCGGCCAGGAGCAAGACGCCACTTGGGCCTGGGGCGGGCGGGCGGGAGGGATGGAGGGGGCTGGCCAGGGAGGATAAGGGACGCCCCCCGTCCACCTGCCATAACCCCCTCACACACACACACACACACACACACACACACACACACACACACACTATGCTCCGCGGACGCGCGTAGTGCTGCGGCTGGGGCGGGGGCTCCGACGCGCCCCTCTGCGTGGATCCCCGCCAACCAGGCGCTCCCCTCCCTCTCCCAGCCTCTCCCGCCCCCGGACCCCCGGGGAAGATGGGGGTCAGGGACGCGTCGCCCCGTCCCCAGACCCGTCCCCCCGCCAACCTGAGCTTGGCCCCCCGGAGGCGCCCCGGGGACGGGTCTGGGGAGGGGGCGGGCGGCCCTCCCCGGGGAGCAATGCGTCACGCCGGGCCCGGCGCCCCCCGCCCCCGCTCAGCCCGCAGCCGCCTCCGCCCCGCTGGCCCCCGGCTTCGCCGCCCTCCCGCCGGGCCCCCGCAGCCCCCCGGCCCCCGCGTCTTACTTGCCGATGTCCTCGTACAGCTGGTACTCGTCGGTGAAGCGGGTGCAGATGACCGTGGTAGCCATCGCGGCGGTGCGGGCCGGGCCGGGCCGGGGGGCGGGGGCTGCCGTGCGGGGCCGTGGGGGCGGGGGGCTGCGGCGGCGGCGGCGGCGGCGGCACCGGCTCCGGCTCCGGCTCCGGCTCCGGCTCCGACTGGCACCCGGGGGGCGGGGGGCGCCGGGGCGGGGCGGGGCGGGGCGGGGGGCGGCCCTGGGCAGCCGCAACGCGAGAGCTGGCGGCTGCGTGTCGGTGCCACACACCTACCCACGCGCGGGGGGCGGGGGGCGGGGGGCTCTGCCGCACACGGCGAGGACCGGCCCCCCGGACCCACCCCCCCCGGACCCCCGGACCCCCGGACCCGCTCACCGCCCTCCCCCTGGCATCTGCCCCGGGACGGGGGCAGCGCTGGCGAGAGGCGATTCACTCAATCGTATTTATCGAGCGCCAACTGTGCGCAGAGCACTGTGCTAAGCGCTTGGGAAGTACAAGTCGGCAACAGATAGAGACGGTCCCTACCCAACAACGACCAAACCCCGCGGACCCGAGCCCGGGTAGCTCAGTCGGTAGAGCATCAGACTTTTCATCTGAGGGTCCGGGGTTCAAGTCCCTGTTCGGGCGGCCGTTCATTTTTTCTAGACTGTGAGCCCACTGTTGGGTAGGGACCGTCTCTATATGTTGCCAGCTTGTACTTCCCAAGCGCTTAGTACAGTGCTCTGCACACAGTAAGCGCTCAATAAATACGAATGAATGAATGAATCTCGGGCGGCGTCGAGATGCCCCTGCTCCCCCTACCCCCGGAGTCCTAGCTACGGTCAGCTCAGCGCTCCGCACAGGGCAGGCGCCCGGGCCCGCCCTCGGCACGCACTCGGGGCTCCCCTTTAGGCTGGGAGCCCCGTGAGGGACCGGGACCGTGGGCCTGACTTCATTTCTAGACTGTGAGCCCATTGTTGGGTAGGGACCGTCTCCATATGTGGCCGACTTGTACTTCCCAAGCGCTTAGTACAGTGCTCTGCACACAGTAAGCGCTCAATAAATGCGATCGAATGAATTGCCGGGCAACGACCCCAGCGCCTAGCACAGTTCTTAGCACGCTAAACAAATATTCTTGGTGTCATTATTAGCGTTGTCGTTGGTGCGTCCGGTGCCCTGCACACGGTAGGCGCCTCGTGGTTGCCGAGGCCACGGATCTGCTCCGTCAGGCAGCACCTGTGGGAGCCGGGAGGAGGCTGGCGGGGAGGGAGGCAGGGAGGCCGAGGGTTAGGGGAGGGGGAGCCCACCGCAAAGGGGGAGTTCCTCGGGGAAGAAGGGTTTATGCGGAAAAGCCCCCCGCTCCGCTCCGCCCTCCTCCCCCGGCCAGCCGTCAGCCTGCGGAGTTTCCTGCAGCCGGCCCCTCCGCAGCCCCTCCCCCCCGCCCCAGCCCCGCAGCCTCGGGGCGTCCTCCCCGCTGCCCGCTGCCCGCCTCCCGCCCTCTTGGAGGGGTGAGCGGGGCTTCAGACGCCGCCTCCGACCCCGCGTTTCCCGGGAGGGAGGGAGGGAGGGCCGGAGCGCCCCCCGCCCCGCGCCCCCCGCCCCCAGCTCCCAGGTGGCGGCTGGGGTTGGGGTGGGAGGGCCGGGCCGGGATGGAGGGAGCGGAGATTGCGGCGCGGTTATTGTTAGGACGGTCGCCATGGCGACGGCAGCACATCTGCAGAGCGGCGACGGCCAAGGCGATTGGGTCTCGCTCCTCCTGGGAGCTGCCGGAACCTTCCCCTTCCCTCTTTCCCTCCTTCCCTGCCGACCCTGCCTGCCCTCCCCCCTTCCCACTTCCTTCCTCCTTCCTCTCCCCCACTCTTCCCTTACTGTCCTCGTTCCCTTCCTTCCTCCTCCTCCTCCACCTTTCCTCTCCACCTCTCCCTTCCCGTTCCTCCTTCCCCCTCCCCACTCCCCTCTTCTCTCCTCCTCCCATCCCCCCTCCCTCTTCCTCCTCCTCTCCCCTTCCCTCTTCCTTCTCCCTCCGTTCCTCCTCCCTCCTTTTCTCGCCCGCGCCTGTAGGACAGATGTTGCCCTGCTTAGTGACTGGACGGATGTGATCCAGTGTCTCCACGGGGGTCAGGAGACAAGCACCTGCCTTAGGGGAGGGGGGAGGAGGGGAGGTTTGCAGGGTCCTGAGCAGTCAGGTCACGGATGGACCAAGGCCCAGATGTCCTTGGGAGAGGTGGGTTTGGGGGGTCCCGGGTGCTCCTGTCAAACCAATCCACCCCAATCCTGATCTTTTCCATGATCCTCCTCCTCTTCCAAGCTTCGGGATGGGGTAACCAGGAGCCCGCAGGGAAAAGAGACGACTTCCCCTACCAGGCCCTCGGGGGCTGGACAATAGCCCCTGGAGCCCCAAATGTCACCCTACCACGCCAAGTGATCCTTAGTGGAGCTGGGGGTGGTCAGGATCAGAGTGAGCTCAGGGAGGCACTTCTCCCAGCAACGGCAGAGCACTGGGAATCCAATCCTAAGAATATTTTGCAGCTACTGGAGGGGTTTGGGTAGATTCAAGGATAAGCAGTCCTCACCGGGTCATTGGAGGGAATCAGGGGTGGAGAGGGGAGAGTCAGGGGTGATGGATGGTCCAGGCTGGGTCACTAGGGGGAGAGTCAGGGATGGAGAGGGGAGAGTCAGGGGTGTTGGATGGCCCATGCTGGGTAACTGGGAGAGAGTCAGGGTTCATGCTGGATCACTGGGGAGAGTCAGGGATGGGAAGGGGAGTCGGCGGTGTTGGATAGTCCATGCTGCGTCACCGGGGGAGATTCCAGGCTGAGAAAGGAGAAAGACACGGGCGTGGGATGGTTCATCCCTAACCACGAGGGCGGGGGGGCGACCAGCAGACGGCTCTGTAAATGTCCTGGGGCTGCTGGGAGAGGTGGAATACCAGCAAGACCCTGGAGTAACAGCAAGACGGGCGGGGAGGCTGAGCCGGGGGAGCGTGTGTGACCTGGGCCCAACAGGGAGATCGCCCCTGCCAAGGGCGGCCCCGTCACCCCCTCTCCAGAATAGCCCCGGGGACCCGCTCGGTGCCTCTCCCTATGCCCTCTAGAGTCGGGGTGTCCCTGCCCCCTGGGGTTGCCCTGCCCCTCACTTTCTAGCTCAAATCTCTGGTGGCAGATATGGCCGCTTCCTCCAGTCCGCACCTGGTCGGGCCTCTCTGCTTCCTCCCCAAAATAACCCCTGATCTATTTGTGTTCCTCACCAGTCACCTCTCCCAACCCTTTCTTCTCCCCAGATGGGTCCCCCTCCCCTGACCTTTGACCTTTCCCGAGGGTGTCCACTTTCCACCCTGAAATTCTCTCGGAGCTTTGATCTCGACCCTCATCACTGTGGGCTCCAGAGCGGGCAAGGCGGGCAACCGGGGGGAGGGGTCCGAGGATGGGGGGGGGAACAGAGAGGGCTGATTTCCCGACTCCTGCCTGCAGGCTTGATTCCCTGGTCTAAAATCCATGGCAGAATTGCATTGCTGACGTCCCAGGTGAATTCCCAACAGGAGAAGCAGCGTGGCCTGGTGGAACGAGCATGGGGCCGGGAATCAGAAGGACCTGAGTTCTAATCCTGGCTCTGCTACTTGTCTGCGTTGTGACTTTGGGCAAGCCACTTCACTTCTCTTTGCCTCAGTTACCTCTTCTGTAAAATGGGGACTACGACTGTGAGCCGCATGTGGGACAGGGTCTCTATTCAACCTGTTTATCTTGTATCTACCCCTGTGCTTAATACAGTGCCTGGCACATAGTAAGTACTTAATAAATTGAAGATAAAATAAAAACCTAATTGTGCCAACCCTTAGCCCTGTGCACCTAGCTTTTCCTCAGCCCTCCAGAATCTATGAGCATTCTGATGGATTTATTTGTATATTTATACACTCATTGCATATTTATTTGTCTCTTTCATCCTGATTGATCTGTACTTACAAACTGCTAAATTCCTGTTCTTCTGCCTCCACTATTTACCAATACTTTCTGACTGTCTCTACCATTGGACTGTAAACTCTTTGAGGGCAGGGAACTGTCTTGCTTCTGTGGCGAACTCCCCAGTGCTTAGAATAATGCCTAGCACTCAGCAGGCACTCAGTTGATGCCACTGAACAATTGATTGATTGATTAGCCTCCCAGTTATTGCTGGCCTGCAGCGGGGCCTAGTGGAAAGAGCCCCGGCTTGGAGGTCAGACGACCTGTGTTCTGAGCCTGGCTCTGCCACTGGCCATGCCGTGTGACCTTCGGCAAGCTACTTAACTTCTCTATGCCTCAATTTCCTCATCTGTAGAATGAGGATTAAACGCCTGTTCCCCCTCCAATTTAGTCTATGAGCCCCATAAAGAGGGAGAATAGATATTTCATCCCCATTTTAAAGATGAGGAAACCGAGGTACAGAAAAATTAAGGGACTTGCCCGAGCCCATAATGTATTTATTTATGTTATTGTCTGTTTCTCCCTCTAGAATATAAGCTCACTGTGGATAGGGAACGTGCCTACCAACTCTGTTAGACCATACTCTCCCAAGCTTGGTAAGTGTTCAATAAATATGACTGACTGATTGAAGGTTACAACTGGCTGGTGGAAAAGCCAGGATTAGAAGCTAGGTCCTCTGACACCCAGGACCACGGTCTTTCTGCTAGGCCGTGCCACTTCTCATAGCCAATCAAACAATCAATAGAATGTGTTAAGAGCCTACTATGTGCAGAGCACTGTACTGAGAGTCTGAGAGACTACCATAAAGTTGGTAGACCCGAACCCTGCCCTCAAAGATCTTACAGTCTACTGTGTGCAGAACTCTGTACTAAGTGCTGGGAAGATTACGATAGTGTTTGTAGGCACTATCTCCTTGCGAAGGAGCTTACCATGTGCACAGCACTATTCTAAGTGCTAAGTACAGTAGAGCTTAGGTGGTAAGCTCTCTGTGGGCAGGGATCATATGTACTAATTATTGAGCTCAATAAATCAGTACTATTTTTTTGAGCATTTAACTGTGTGCAGAGCACTGACCTAAGCACCAGGGAGAGTACAATGCAATACAGTTGGTCGACATGATCCCTGCCCACCAGTAACTTACAGCCTTGATTTGTTATAGACTTTTTTCCTTATTTATGAGGGCATTTTCCTTGGTCTTGTCTTGCCAGACCTAATGGAATAATATTTTCCTGGTGTTTGTGTCGCTTGAAGCTGTATCTCTTTTCTTCTTTTGAGTTTCCTGATATTATCCCTGCAATATTTGTCTGCCCTTTCCTCTCCATCCAAACCGTCACCTTGCTGATCCAAGCACTTATCTGATCCCACCTTGATTACTGCATCAGCCTCCTCGCTGCCCTCCCTGCCTCCCGTCTCTCCCCACTCCAGGCAAAACTTCACTCTGCTGCCTGAATTATTTTTCTAAAAAATGCTCTGCCCAAGTTTCCCCACTCCTCCAGAACCTCCAATAGTTGCCCATCCACCTCAGTATCAAACAGAAACTGCTTACCATCCGCTTTAAAGTGCTCAATCAGCTTGCCCCCTCCTGCCTCTCTTCGCAGATTTCCTACTACAATCAACCCACACGCTTCGCTCCTCTAACGCCAACCTAATAACTCACAGCACCTCGATCTCATCTATCTCACCGCCAACCCCTTGCCCACATCCTCCCTCTGGCCTGGAACCCCCTCCCCCTTCATATATGACACTCCACCACCCTCCTCACTTTCAGAGACTTCCTAAAATCACATCTTTTCTAAGAGACCTTCCCTGACTAAGCCCTCATTTTCCCTACTCCTTCTCCCTTCTGTGTTGCCTAGGTACTTGGATCTGTACCCTCTAAGCCTTTGATAGTCACCCCACCCTCAGCCCCACAGCACTTAGGTACATAGCCATAATTTATTTTAGTATCTGTCTCCCCTCTAAGCTCTTTGTGGGCAGTGAACTGTTGTACTGGATTCTCCCAAGCGCTTAGTATAGTGCTCTGCATACAGTAAATGCTCAATAAATGCCATTGATTGATTCTTTTAAAGAAATTCCCTCCTGGTGGATCTGCCCTAATTTCTTCTTTTTGCAGCATTATCTTTGTGCGTTACTGGGCCGCTACCAAGAGCTAGTAACATCAAGCCAACTGGATATCTAATTCGCTTTCTTGTCCTTTTAACCCTCCGGATGTTTTTAATCCTATCCCCAGAACTTCAGTACGTGACTAGAAAGATGGCTGTCGGGGGGGCCTCCTGCTCAGCCTTCCTCTAGAAGGCTCTTGGGAGAGAAAGGGGGCCAATAATGATGATAATAATAATAATAATGGCATTTGTTAGGCACTTACATGTGCCAAGTACTGTGCTAAGCACGGGCGTAGGTACAAGATAATCAGGACAGATGCAGTCCCTGACCCCAAGCTGTGTGACCTTGGGCAAATCACTTAACTTCTCTGGGCCTCAGTTCCCTCATCTGTAAAATGGGGGTGAAGACTGTGAGCCCCACGTGGGACAACAACCTGATTACCCTGTATCTCCCCCATTGCTTAGAACTGTGCTTGGCACATATTAAGTGCTTAACAAATACCAACATTATTATTATTATCCAGTCTTAGGCTGTAGGAGAACAGGTATTGAATCGCCATTTTACAGATGAGGAAACTGAAACACCAAGAAGTGAAGTGACTTGTGGTCCAAGATCACACAGCAGGGAACTGGCAGAACAAGAATTTGAACCTAGGTCTCCTGACTTCAAAGGCAGTGCTCTGTCCACTTCCCAACCATAGAGGTGGTGCGGGAAGAATGAAAAATTTGAACCAAACCGATGGGGGGGAAAACATCAATCAATCAGCTGATTGATGATATTTATTGAGAGTTTACTGGGTGCAGAGCATTGGACTAAGGCTTTGGGAGACTACAGTACAACAGAGCTGGTAGACACAATCCCTGCCCACAAGAAGGGGAGACAAACATTGAAATTAATTACAGCTAGGGGAATCGGCAGAGTATAAGGATATTCATTCATTCACTCATTCAATCGTATTTACTGAGTGCTTGCTGTGTGCAGAGCACTGTACTAAGCGCTTGGAAAGTCCAAGTTGGCAACATATAGAGACGGTCCCTACCCAACAGCGGGCTCACAGTCTAGAAGGGGGAGACAGACAACAAAACAAAACATATTAACAAAATAAAATAAATTGAATAGTAAATACGTACAAGTAGAGTAATAAATATGTACAAACATATATACAGGTGCTGTGGGGAAGGGAAGGAGGTAAGACGGAAGGGTTGGGGAGGGGGAGGAGGGGGAGAGGAAGGAGGGAGCTCAGTCTGGGAAGGCCTCCTGGAGGAGGTGAGCTCTCAGTAGGGCTTTGAAGGGAGAAAGAGAGCTAGCTTGACGGATGTGCAGAGGGAGGGCATTCCAGGCCAGGGGGATGATGTGGGCCGGGGGTCGACGGCGGGACAGGCGAGAATGAGGCACGGTGAGGAGGTTAGCGTCAGAGGAGCGGAGGGTGCGGGCTGGGCTGTAGAAGGAAAGAAGGGAGGTGAGGTAGGAGGGGGCGAGGTGATGGACAGCCTTGAAGCCGAGAGTGAGGAGTTTTTGCCTGATGCGTAGGTTGATTGGTAGCCACTGGAGATTTCTGAGGAGGGGAGTAACATGCCCAGAGCGTTTCTGCACAAAGATGATCCGGGCAGCAGTGTGAAGTATAGACTGAAGTGGGGAGAGACAGGAGGATGGGAGATCAGAGAGGAGGCTGATGCAGTAATCCAGTCGGGATAGGATGAGAGATTGAACGAGCAGGGTAGCGGTTTGGATGGAGAGGAAAGGGCGGATCTTGGCGAGGTTGCAGAGGTGAGACCGGCAGGTTATGTGCCTTAGGGCTGTGAGGCCAGCGATGTGTTGAGAATGTGGATGACAGGCTTAGTGGTACAGGCCCAGGAGCATAGGCGATGCAGAGGGGGTGGGCGGATAGGGTGGGGAATGAGGGTGTAAGTCAGGGAAGGCCTCTTGGACTGTCAGATATGAAGAGGGAGATAGTTCCAGGCCAGAGGGAGGATGTGGCATGGAGATAGACAAGATCAAACGAGATCAAGATGCAGTGAGTAGGTTGGCGTTAGAGGAGTGGAGTGTGCTTGCTAGCTGGGCTGTAGTAGGAAATCGGCGAGGTAGGGTAGGAGGGGGAGAATTGATTGAGTGCTTTAAAGCCGACGGTGAGAAGTTTCTCTTGGATGCGGAGGTGGATGGGCAACCACTAGGGATTCTTGAGGAGTGGGGAAATGTGGACTGGATGTTTTTTTTAGAAAAATGATCCGGGCAGCAGAGTGAAATATGGACTGGAGAAGGGAGAGACAGGAGGTGGGGAGGTGGGCTAGGCGGCTTATTTGGATCAGTCTGGTAGCAGTTTGGGTGGAGAGGAAGAAACATTCCAACTTGAAATCCTCAACAAATTCTCCCCCGAGTGTGGGAGTTTGGGGGTGTAGGAGGATCAACTGCGGTATTCGTTAAGGACCAAGTACTGAACTAAGCGCTGGGGCAGGTACAAGGTCATTTGAACCCAAGGTCCGTTGACTCCGAGGCCCTGAGGCCGTTCCACTAGGCCACACTTCCCGAGTCCATCCTGGGGCAGGGGCGAGGGCAGAGAGGGAGACCAGGGCAGAGCCCCGGCCCGGGCCCCGTTTCTACCCCCGAGGATCCGGGTCCGGGGGGCGGCTACGGCTGGACCACGGCGGGGGATTCTCCTCCCGCAGCCCCCGCCGAGGGCCCGTCCCTCCCAGCTGCTCCGACACCTGACCCTGCCGGGCTCCAGAATAGCCCTGGCCTTTCGGCCGCCCGCCTTAGGTTTCAGGTTTTGGATTCCCGCCGCCGCCGCCGCTCAGGCCCCGCCCATAGCCTCAGTCCCCACCCCGTCCGTCCAAATAATAATAATCATTATGGTATTTGTTAAGTGCTTACTATGTGCCAAGCACTGTTCTAAGCGCTGGGCTAGAGACAAGGTAAGCAGGTGGGGCTCACAGTCTTCATCCCCATTTACAGATGAGGTAACTGGGGCCCAGAGAAGTTCAGTGGCTTGCCCAAGGTCACACAGCAGACAAATGGAGGAGGCAGGATTAGAACCCAGGCCCTCTGCCTCCCAAGCCTGAGCTCTTTCCACTAAGCCAAGCCAATTCCACGCCCACAGCCTCAGCCCCAGTCCCGCCCACGGGCCCGGCCCCCCCCCCCCCCCATATTTCCCCCCTCTTCCAAGTAATAATAATGTTGGCATTTATTAAGCGCTTACTATGTGCAGAGCACTGTTCTAAGCGCTGGGGAGGATACAAGGTGATCAGGTTGTCCCACGTGGGGCTCACAATCTTAATCCCCATTTTACAGATGAGGTAACTGAGGCTCAGAGAAGTTAAGTGACTTGCCCAAGGTCACACAGCAGATGTGGCTGAGTCGGAATTCGAACCCATGACCTCTGACTCCAAAGCCCGTGCTCTTTCCACTGAGCCACGCTGCTTCTCAAATGTGCAGGCCCTGCCCACAGCGTCCGTCCCGGGTCCCCCCTCTGGGCACCTGAGCCCCTTCTCACTCAGGGCAACTTGGGATCACCACCGCAAAGAGTCTTTGACAGCCAAGCGGCAGTATGGACCCAGCCAGCCTCAAGATGCGCAGCCCTGGCTGCTTCAGGCACAGAGAAATTACTTGAAGCTGGCAGGCCCTTCCCCAGGAAATAAGCCAATTCACTGATCAATCAATGGTTTGATTGACGAGTGGCCCACACCTGTAAAGTCTTTGGAGCAAGTTATATCTGCCAGCTTTATTGTACTCTCCCAAGCCCACAGAAGGTGTTCAGCATGTGCTACCCACTGACTGAGGGAAGTCACTACGAAAAAGCAGTTTTCAAGCCCCGGGCAGGTTTTCAACCTAATTCCCTTCATGACTTTAAAGGCGGAAAGGAGTTCCAGGACATCTGGGGATGAAGACTGTGAGCCTCCCGTGGGACAACCTGATCACCTTGTAACCTCCCCAGCGCTTAGAACAGTGCTTTGCACATAGTAAGCGCTTAATAAATGCCATCATCATCATCATCACATCAGGACCCTTGCCCCATTGCCTCCTGGGAAAGATCAATAACCAACGTGGCTAAGCGGATAAAGCAGGGGCCTGGGAGACAGAGGACTTGGTCTAATTCTGGCTCTCTGAACACAGTAAGCACTCAATAAATGTGAGCCTGCTGTGTGACTTCAGGCAAGTCACTTAACTTCTCTGGGCCTCAGTTACTTCATCTGTAAAATGGAGACTAGGATGTGGGACATGGACTACGTCCAACCTGATTAACTTGTATCTACCCCAGCACTTAGTACAGTACCTGGCACATAGTGGATGCTTAACAAATACCATATTTAAAAAAAAAAGCAAGGACAACTGGCTTAGGGAGCGGAGGCAGCCAGCCTCCCCCTGGGAACCACCGACTAGAGAGGGTGGATGTGAGCGAGGAGGGTAGGGGAGGAGGAGGTGGTGAGGAGTTGTCTGTGGGCCAGAATCATTCAGGATTTTCACAGGGCGATAAAGGTTTGTGGGGAATCAATCAATCAATCAATCAATCAATCAATCGTATTTATTGAGCGCTTACTCTGTGCAGAGCACTGTACTAAGCGCTTGGGAAGTACAAATTGGCAACACATAGAGACAGTCCCTACCCAACAGTGGGCTCACAGTCTAAAAGGGGGAGACAGAGAACAGAACCAAACATACCAACAAAATAAAATAAATAGGATAGAAATGTACAAGTAAAATAAATAAATAAATAAATAAATAAATAGAGTAATGAATGAATCCAGGTCATTGGCCCACCACTCCTGTGGCAGATCAGTGTTCACCCAGCCCAGGACCCTGTATCCAACAGTGGGATCAGGACACTTGGAGGAACCATCTGCCTGTGGCCCTCTGGACACTCAAATTCACGGTTAGGGTTGGATCATCCAATTGTAAGCCCATTGTTGGGTAGGGACCCTCTCTAAATGTTGCCGCTTTGAACTTCCCAAGCGCTTAGTACAGTGCTCTGCACAGAGTAAGTGCTCAATAAATACAATTGAATGAATGAATGAACTTCCCAATTCCCCTCTGCGACCCTGACTCTCCCCCAGTGACCCAGCATGGACCATCCAATACCCCCGACTCTCCCCTCTTCACCCCAACTCCTCCCAATGGCCCAGCAGGGACCATCCAACTTCTCTGAGCAGCCCTCTTCAGGGAGAGCTTCTTGGCCTCTTTGGGCTCTGTACATGACTACCCCTTTTCAGCTGGGCCAGAAGCAAGCCAGGAGCTTCTGGATGGCTACACTGAACTCCTGGCTGGGTGCCTCGAAGGAGTGCGGCCCATGGACCTCAGCCTTGGGGACCTGGAAGCCTGAAACTCCCCAGGGGTGATGGTCCTGGTGTCTTGGGGCTCTTGCTGTGGGGGCGAGGCCCTCTTGCGGCTGAAACCACCGAGGGAAGCGAAGAGTCTTCCCAGGACCCAGTGGCTATGGTGTAGCCTCCCCCAGGACTCATTGGACACCACAGGAAACAACAACCAAGCTCCCCCCAGCGGGTCCCCCTCCAGACTCCCCTCTCAATTCAATCAAGCAATCAATGGTATTTATTGAGTGCCTACTGTGTGCGGAGCACTGAACAAAGCACCCGGGAGAGGACAATACAGTAGAGTCGGTAGGCACAATTCCTGCCCTCAGGGAGCTTATGGTTTAGGAGGAGAGACATTGAATTGAATTAGAGATAGGGGGAAGGGCGAGTGTACGGATGTGGACATAAATGCTGTGGGGCTGGGGTGGGGAGAGAAACACCCCAAGCAAAGTGCTTAAGGGGTTCAGACCCTTGCAGGGGGTAGGAGTGGGGTCACGGAGGGGCGCTACCAGGGGGAGCAGAGTTGGGGGGGGGACCATTATGGGGATTAGCAGAGGGTGGGGAGCAGGGTGGGGAGAGGTAGCAGATGGGAAGAGCAGGATGGGGGTAGCAGGGTTAGGGAAGCAGGGCGGGTGAGGCAGGAGATGGGCAGCAAGATGGTGGGGGGGAGGAGGAGGGGGGAGCGGGACGGGGGTGCGGAGAGGGGAGCAGCGCGGGGCTCGGAGCTGTGGCGGCTGCTATTATTGGAGGTTGCCATGGGCACGGAGCGGAGGGGGTGGCTGTGGGGGCTGTTCGGATCCAATTTTGATTTCTGCTGGAACTTGTCAGGGAGAGCTGCTCCGCCGGGGCTTGGGGCTCTGCTGGCCGGAGCTCAGGGCTGCCACCCGGGGCTCTGCCAGGCAGGGCTCAGCCCAGCCCTAGGGCTGGCGCCACTTGCCCCAGGGGTCTGATCGCTGACCCACTCCTCTGCTCCGAACCCGCCGGTGGGGGCCAAGCCCCCTCATTCCCTCCCTCTCTCTTTCTCTCTTTCTTCAGGGTCCAGGGGGTCGGCATAAAGAAACGTGGGGACCAGGCCGAGTCAATCAGGGGGAGACCTGGTCAGTGGGGAAAGGAAAGCAGTGGCTGCCCTCAACCCCGGCCCAGCGCCCACCCCCACCCGGGCATCCCTACCTCCCCCCAGTCCCTGTCAGCCCCCCCGGGGACCGAACCGCAACGACAGAACGAACCGTTCTGCGAGCACTCCCAGCGTCCTGCCCGAAGTACTATAAATCCCCAGCCAATTTCTCCCAAACGTCCTTCCATCTGCCTGGGGATATAATAGTAATGATAATAATGATAATAATAATACCACCTAGCACTTGTAGAACACAGGCTTTTTTTAATTTTCCCAAAGCGCTTCCACATCCATGATCTCATTTTATCCTCACAAATCCCCGCGAGGCAGGGGGAGGCAGAGATCGTTAACCCCATTTAACGGATGAGGGAGATGAGGCCCGGAGAGGTCAGGTGCCTTGCCCAAGGTCACACAGCAGCCCGGGGTGGAGCCGGAACTAGAACCCAGGTCTCTTTACTCTTGGTTGGGGGGGGCTTTCTCTGGGTCAGGCTACCCCCTCCCTCGCCACCTCCATTGGGGCTGGGGGAGCGCGTCTGCCGGGCGGCCCCTCCCGCCTGCTCAGCATGGAGGAGGCGCCGTTCCAATAGCCCCCTGGGTCTGTTTGTGCCGCAGTTGCCAGCTGGCCGGGTAGGAGAGGAACAGATTTGCGGTGATGTGGCAGCCGCTCTGCTCCTCCCTGCTCAACGTTCAGCTAGTTCTGCCCTTTAAAGAGCAACTGATGCCTCCTCCTCCATGTTTTTCCGGGCAGAATTTCCCCTTTGCTGCGTTCCTGGGGGCCGGAAGGGGCTATCATTGCCCTCACTAAGCCTGCTCTCCTGCTGCTTGTTTGGGGCCCAGGGCATTGCTGGAGAGGGAACTTCCACCCGGGCCCTGCAGCCCCACACTGGGTGTGGGCAGAGCTAAGGGGACAGCTTGCTCTGATCGCCCACACTAGCAGCAGGCACTGCTGAGGAACCAGCCCACTCGGCCCACACTGGCAGCAGGCACTGCTGAGGAACCAGCCCACTCTGATGGCCCACACTGGCAGCAGGCACTGCTCAGGAACCAGCCCACTCTGATGGCTCACACTGGCAGCAGGCACTGCTGAGGAACCAGTCCATTCTGATGGCCCACACTGGCAGCAGGCACTGCTCAGGAACCAGCCCATTCTGATGGCCTACATTGGCAGTGAGCACTGCTCAGGTACCAGCCCCGATTGCCAGAGATTCAGAGAACTGACCACTGAGAGCCAAAGGGCTGCTGCCCATCTGGAATCCATCCGTGCCCCGTGTACAGGTCAGGCGTGTTCATGCTCCGGTCCCATGGCAAGCTGGGGGGGGGGGGGAGGGTGACACAGACAAGAGAGGCACACAGCTAAATGCTGTTTGCTCCCTCTGAATCCAGAGCCCAGGCCCAGCTCCCAGACCAGAACTTTCCCCACAGTAACTCACAGACACCAAACTGCTTAAATACCGATTTATTGCAAACCCAGTGCACACACAGAAACCCCGTGGTGGGGGTAGGGGGCGAGGGGCGGGGAAGGGCAGCTCTCTCTGGCTCCCGAAGGAAGCCAGCCCCAGGTCTGTCCCCAGTCCCTCCTGTGGGGCTGGGGGCTGCAGTCGAGAACCAGCAACACCAACTCTAGACTTGAAATCTGGGAGGTGGGAAGGGTAGCAATGCTGGGGAAGGGGATTGATAAACAGAAAGAAATTTGCGTGGAAAAAAAATTCCAGGTAGATGTGGGCATCATTGGAGACGTGCTACCTGCTGTTGATGGAGCCGGTGAACCCACGGCCCCAGGTGAGCGATGTTTAGCATGGAGGGCAATCTGGAAAGTCACCCAGAGCTATCGGAAACCCCTTCGTCCCCCTGGAGTACACCTGGATGGCTAAGGACGAGATGGGACAGGGCAATTGACCTGGCAACTCCCGCTAGGCGGCTCACAACTCTCCCTGAAGGTGCAGGGGAGAAATGTCACTTTCCCTCGGAGCTGGGTCAGACAGTGGGGGAGAGGACTTTGGGGGAACCGGCACCGGTTAGGCCTGGGAACAAGTGGGGGGTAAGGGGCATCTGACCTCCAGCTCCACTCCCTGGAGACCCAAGCAGAGGGTTTCAGCAGGTGCCCCAGCCTGGCCTGCTCTTCTCACTCAGATTCTGTGTACCCGCCTGGAGGCCCCCATGCTCTGGGGGCTGAGCCGGGGAGCCTCTCGATCGGTAGTGACTCGGAAAAGGGCCACCCCTCGCACTGGCACGCCAGAGGCCAGGGAGAGCCTCCAGGTGCTCAGTCTGGGTGGCCCCAAGCCCCGTCGGCCTTCGAGCAGAGGCCAGGGAGGGAGGGGGGAGCCAGGTGGAGAGTATGGGCATCAGCATGGCTCAGACCTCAAGGGTGGGTTGCCCAGCACAGGCCAGAGCTGGGTTCCACATAGAGGGTGTACCATGGTTTACCTGGAACAGGGAACCACTGGTGGCCCCTATGCTGCTATGGAACAGGGCCCTGGAGATTCTGAGAAGTGGCCAACAGGCTAGCCCTCTGCCTCCCCACTGGCCACGACCAGCCCATGGTGGCCCAGGACCCTGAAGCCCCCCCACCCCCCAGAGGCAGCACCGAGAGGGACAGCCACTCAAGAGAAGGATGGATGGATGGATGGATGGGAGCGGGGCCGGGAGTGGACAGAGCACAGAGCAGAGGAGACGGCACTGTGGAAGCTTCAGTCTCCATGGCACGGTGAGGCCAGCATCCCCACCTCCAGGCATGCATACATGCACACACACACACACACACACACACAGAGCCAGGGCCATAGTTCTTCCAGGCCAGCAGCACCAGCCGGGTCCGGGGCTCCAGCCTGGACCCACACCTCCCCGCTGGGGCTGTCCCTGCTTGGAGATCCCTCCCAAGATCATGCTGAGATGGGCGGTCTCCCACCTTCTCCTCCCCGCACCCATCGGGGACCGGGAGTACATGAAACCGAAACCATGGGGAGAGGGGCGCCAGGAGGGAAAAGCTGGATGGGAGCTGCCCAGGGAGAGCGAGTACCGCTGGCCAGTCCCCTCCCCGTGAGTCAGGGGGAAGCCCGGGTGGGTTGGGGGGGGAGTATCCAGCTATAGAGAGGCCAGCGACCGGGGAGGGGGAAGGCCTGCGGGGCCGGCGGCAGGGGCCCGGGGCTCTAGAGCCCCAGACCAACAGAGGCTGGGGCAGCCTCGGGGCAGAAGCCACCAGGACAGGCAGAGACCCACCATCCACCTGGCGTCCCTCCCGTGACCCCGCTGCATCACCCCATCACAGCTTGCAGCCTGCAGCTGCATCCACCCCTCAACCCCAGCAGAGAACGCCCCCTCGCCCCCGCCCACCTGCAGAGACCCGAGCCGAGCAGCATGTCACAACCAGGCAAGCGGGGAAAGCGGGGATGGAAGGGTGGGGTAGAGAGAGAGAGTGATAGAGAGAACGGGAGCGCCTGTCCGCCCGCCTGCTTGCCCGCCTGCCTGCCGCGGCCGGTTGCCTTGGTGATGGCGCATGTGATCTTGGGCTGGCTGAGACGCAGCCCTCGTGCCCGGTCAACATGGCCAACCCTGGTCCGGCCTCGGTGGGGGCCCCGCCCCTTCCCCCGGCCCCCTCCCTGCTCCCCCCTGCTGTTTGGGGAAGGGTGGGGGTGTCACCGGCTCCACAAAGCGACCCGTGCTCTCTGTCCGTCTCCCTCTCCCCCCTCCCTCTGTGTGCCCCCGCCCCCCAGGGCCACCTCCTGGCCATCAGAACTGGACGGCCCCCGGGGAGATGTTAAACATGGACGGGTCGAATTTCTGGCCTCGAAACGGGGAGCCCTCGGCGTCCCAGCCCTTCTTCAGCATCTCGTGGACCTTCTGCAATGCCCAGACAGACGGGAAAGTTAGTCTCCAGGCTCGGGCCCCCGGGCCTCTCCCGCCAGCTCCCCGAGGTCTGAGTGGGCCCTCCCGTTCTGCCTCCCCGGGCGCGGCCCCGACCCCCTCCGCCTGCTGCCGTTGTCGGCCACCGTCGTCGGGCTCCCCGCCCGACCCGCATAGCACCCAGGCTCTCCCTGGCTCCCTGTTTGAGACTCATTCGCACTCTTCACTTGGACGGCCTGGACCCCAAGTCAGCTGTAGGGACACCGCCGGAACTCAACAGCTCCAAGCTTCCCTGGTCCCGTCGGCCTGCCTGGCCACGGCTACCGCGGGGGTGGCCGGCTGGCTCCCTCCGGCCCAGCCTGGCTGGAGTCCGGGTCCCGCTGGACCCACCAGCTGGAGCACCACAAGCAGGCAGAGCCCAGCCTGGGAGTCACAGGAGGGCCTGGGTTTTAATACTGGCTGTATCACCTTGGGCAAGTCGCTTAACTTCTCTGTGCCTCAGTTACCTCATTTGTAAAATGGGGATTAAGACTGGGAGCCCTATGTGGGACATGGACTGTGTCCAACCTGATTAGCTTATATCTACCTCAGTGCTCAGTACAGTGCCTGGCACATAGTAAACGCTTAACAAATACCATTTAAAAAACCCCCAAGTAACAAACCTATTAAAAAACCAGGACGGGTTGGCTACTTCTAGACTGTGAGCCCACTGTTGGGTAGGGACCGTCTCTATATGTTGCCAACTTGTACTTCCCAAGTGCTTAGTACAGTGCTCTGCACACAGTACGCGCTCAATAAATACGATTGATTGATTGATTGATACTCCTGAGGCTGTGGCAATGGACTTTCAGGTGGGTCTGGCCCGGTAGCGGGGGACATGGAGAGTCCCCCAGAGTGAGGCTTCCTCCAGGGGGGTCCGCCAGAAAGGTCATGCCCCTTCGTCCTGGAGGACTGGAGGGGGAGAGATCAGGTTCATGACGCTGCCAACTCATCCATCGGTGGGACCTGAGAATCTGAGGATCCTCCAGCCAATGCTTTCTTGGGGGTGGTGGTCAGGCAGGGAAGCGGGAGAGGCGAGCACACGCCGGCACCGGGGCAAGTGCACACACAAAACAATGCCTTTCCACTGAAGGCTCCCTGTGGGCACGGAACACGTGTTTTGTTTCCGCTAGGCTCTCCTGTCCTTGGGCTGCGATAATCTCATTTGCCCTCCACCAGTGTCAGCTCTATAACTGGTGGGGCTGTTAACGGCCGCTGGGGGATGAAAGAAAAAAGTAGCTGGTTTTCAAGTTGGGGCTTCAGAAGAGACTGCCTCAGATGGCTTGTCCTTTTTGTACTCACGATACTCATGAGAAGTAGCGTGGTCAAGTGGATAGAGCATGGGGCCTGGGAGTCAGCAGGACCTGGGTTCTAATCCCAGCTCTGCCACGTGTCTGATGTGTGACCTTGGGCAAGTCATTTCACTGTGTCTCAGTTCCCTCATCTGTAAAATGGGGATTAAGACAGTGAGCCCCATGTGGGGCAGGGACTGTGTCCGACCTGCTTATCTTGTCTCTACTCCAGCACTTAGGACAGTGCCTGGCACATAGTGAGTGCTGAACAAGTAGCACCATTACTATTACCATTATTATGATTACTAAGTGCTCAGTGCAGCACCGGGCGGGTACTCAGGTGGTCAAAACTGAAAACAGCTCAGCGGGTTGGACGGGTTCCCCGGCCCCCCACTCTGTCAAGTTCTCAGGACCAATGATGGTCAACGGCGAAGACAGCAGCCCCAGCCCCACCCCCAAAGTCTCAGCACCCCTTCCCCCTCCACCCCTTCCTACATCCCCGCCTTCCCCCTCCACTGCCTCCTCCCTTTACTGTGAATTCTTCCATTTACGGAGCCCAAGCAGGGGACCAAGCCCTGGGGTACATGCAAGATCATCAGGTCGGACCCAATCCCCGCTCCAGCCGGGGCCCCCAGTTTAAGAGGAAGGGAGGGGGAAAGGGGGGGGGGAACAGAGGGAGGGAGGGGAGAGAGAAAGACAGACAGACACACACACCAGGGATCTTCGCCCCATCTTACAGATGGGGAAATGGAGGCCCAGAGAGACTCAGAAACCTGCCCCAGGGCACCCAGGAGACTGAGGCCTCGAGCCTGGGTCTCCCGATGCCCAGTTCTGCGCTCCCTCCACTAGACCAGGATGCCCAGGTCGCACATATGCATCTGGAGAGCTGTGCGCACCCGCCTGCCGGCCAACAGAGAAGGCCGCAGAGGAGGCACTTACCAGCTCGTGGCTCTGGGGCTTCCCCTGCAGCTTCTGGTGATAATCGAAGGTCAGCCTGTCCAGGACGGCGTGCTCCTCCTCGTCCACCGTGGCCATGGAGCGCTCCTTGTTGATCTTATCGATGTCGATATGCTCCTCCCCCTCCAGGATGGCACTCCACCAGTACTCGCCCACCTTATTCAGGTTCACCTGGACAGGAGGCAGGACCAAGGCAGACAGAGGGGAAGAGATGGACAAACGGACGGACAAAGAGCCACGGAGAGAGCAGAGCCCGGCGTCAGCCCCTCCGATGGTGCCACCCGTACCGCCCCAGAAGCAGAGAGGCCAGCTGATTATTCAAACGTCACCGGGAGCCCGGTACGTCTAGCGACACTCGGCCTGGCTCCTCCCAGGTCAAAAGTCACCTGCGGCTGGTCACCCGCAGACGGTACTTCCTGCCTCGTGTACGGATGGGGCAGAAGCGCCAACCTTAGAGACGGGACTGGTCTCCTTGGGATTTCCATGGGCCTCGCTTGGCGTCGCAGCCCAATTCTGGAGAGTCCCCAGGCCAATGCCACCAGCCACTCTGGCCATCCAAGTGCCCGCTACTGCTGTCCCCCCTCGTCCATTCAAGGCCCGCCATACACCCTGCTGAGCCGGCCCGGCCACTGGGGATGCTGGCAGAAGGGGTCCCCAGGAGACAAGCTGACATTCTGCCTTGGTCACCCAAACCCAGCCCAGACCCGGCAACCATTTAGCGGGAGAGGGCTGTGCCCAGCCTCCAACCCCGGGCTCTGCGTGGGGCGGCCCGAGCAGGCAGAGCCGCCCATATTCCGGGAATCCTTTGGTCTGAGGCCGGCCCCTAGGCATGGGAGGCCACCCGGGGCCCAGGGACTGGACCACATCGAGCCGGAACCCCGGGAGCGCAGGCGGAGGCGGCCCCTCACCAGAACACACTTGCCCGGCTCCAGGCTCCAGAGAGAACTCTCCGTGTTGACCTTGTGGGTGAACTTGCCCTCCATGAGCACTCGCTCCGCGCCGCCCTCCAGCACAGCCACGCGGATGGAGCTGCTGCTCAGATCCACGGAAACCTGGAAAACACGGGCATGGGAAGAACTGGGGGGGGTGGGGGGGGGCGTGGCGGCGGGGGGGGCTGGAGGAAAGGCATCCCCATCCCTGGCCAAGTCAGCCCTCGAGCTGCGTCCAGGAGAGGCCTCTGGTTCCCATGCCTCCTGAGCATCCCAAGCATTAAGTGTGAAGGGCAAGATGAAAACTGGCCTGGGTCTCAAGCAGAGCAGGCTGGAGGGGGCTCCCTCAGCCCCACAAGTTACAGGGCGCGACGGCTGCTCTGCCCCTGCCGACTGACCAAGCGTGGGAGGGGAGCCTGGCCCGAACCGGAATGATGGTCCCCAGTGGGGGCCAGCCAGAGTATCACAGGAGACCATGGGCACCGACGCTCTGGGATACACATGGCCCGGAAACCCCCGAAAGGCAGGAGTCGCCTCGGTCCTTCATAGATGACCTGGACTGGGACAGAAAGGCCCCGGGTACGACTGTGGGTGGGGGCCTGGGGAGGTTGTGACTGAAGTGCATAGGATGGAGGGGCTCTTGGGAACGTGTGCGGGGCAGGGGGCTGACACGGTGCAGCGGTATAGGGTGGGAGTTGAGGTGTGGGAGAATCAGAGCGATTCCCGTGTTATTCGTTAAGCGATGATGATTCCAGGAGCAGCAGTGGCAGCAGCAGACCGTGTCCAGGGGTAGATATACAAGACGGTCAGGCTGGACGCCGCCTCTACCCAACACAGGGCTCACAATCGAAGCAGGAGGGAGAATGGGGACTGGATCCCCACTTGACAGATGAGGAAGCCAAGGCGCAGTGCAGTGAAGTGACTCGTCCAGGGTCACAAAGCAGGTAGGCGGTGGAGCCGGGATGAGGATCCTGGCCCTTTGACTCCCAGTCCCAGGCCCCTGATGTCCGTCCAGCTGCTTCCACTCCCAGGGGCCTGGCCCAACGCCCCCTCCCCTCCTCCCGTCTCCTCCCCCCCATCCCGCCCCCAACCCCCACAAAGGCCCTGGCCAGAGCGGGAGAGTGGTCCGGAGCCGGAGACTGGGGGGCAGGAGACCCAGCTCTGACCCTGATCCGCTGCACGTTCTCGGGGAACTCCCTTCACCTCTCTGGGCCTCCATTTTCCCATCTGTAAAATGGGGAGAAGACCCCTGCTCTCCCTCCCTCTTATCAGTGGAAAGAGCGTGGGCTTTGGAGTCAGAGGTCAGGGGTTCAAATCCCAGCTCCACCAACTGTCAGCTGTGTGACTTTGGGCAAGTCATCTGTAAAATGGGGATGAAGACTGTGAGCCCCCCGTGGGACAACCTGATCACCTTGTAACCTCCCCAGCGCTTAGAACAGTCCTTTGCACAAAGTAAGCGCTTAATTAATGCCATCATTATTATTATTATACTGCAAGTCCTGTGTGGGACAGGAAGATTAGTTTGCCTCCACCCCAGCACTTGTCAGAGTAGGAGCTTAATGCACACATCATCGCTACCACTACGGTTATCATTATTCATACCTCATCCTCATATGCTCCCCATTTCCTGCCTGTCGAACAAGCTGCCTGATGCCCGCTGCCCTGGCTATGGGCGAAATCCCTCCTGTATCATCTGAGCAGGTGCTGGTCTGGACTGGCCTAGGCAGGAAGGCAGCGAGGCCAGGAACCGGACCGGGCTGGGTTGTGGCACCGTCGCTCCGGCCCCCACCCCTGAGGTCCGTCAGCTGCCAGAGCTGGCGGGGGGGTGGGGGAGAGAGGAGCCCGCCCCGGGGCACCCCCCATTACCTGTTTCCCTTTGCGGATGTGCGTGGGCACCGGCACTTTGACCTCCAGATCGCTGTAGTCCTGCGACCAGCTGTAGTTGTCACGCACGGCCCCGTTATAGCTGTCGGAGCTGGCTTGGAACTGCTCCTGCCTCCTGGGGACACGGGAGAAGGAAGCTGCAGGGGGCCGTCGCCCGGCTCAGAGGGCATGGGACACGGCAAGGGGGACGCGGCGGGGGTGAGAAGGCACAACGGACAGAATTCAAGATTTTAAAAACTGAAAGGTGCTGGGTCAACCGGCCCCTGGATTCCGGAAGCCCAGGAAGGCTGGTGACGGTGACAGCGACCGTTCCCGGACAACAACAGCGACAGCGGTACCAATGTGCCGACGGGCGCCTCAGCATCGCCGCAGGCAGGGGGCCTGCCCACCGTACATGACAGGGCGGCTCCTCCGGCCTAGCCCGGCCCAGGAACCCGTCCAGCCTCCCAGCCCACGTGCTGGGGTGGTGGCATGGAGAGTCCCAGCCTGGTCCGGTCCAGTTGGGCAGCTGGAGTGGCAGGGGATGGTCCCCCTGGGACCTTAAGCGGCCACTGCCCCTTTTGGACTCAATGGCCCCTGGCTCGGCCCCGTGTGGGAGTCCTCTGCCTGGGGGGGGCACCCTCCCCTGGCCCGGTCCTGGGCTCTGGCACCCACAGGTGGCCTCAGCAAGGCAAGAATGGCCTCAGGCCGTCCCAAAGTCACAGCCTCGAGCCCCGGGGGCACCAGATTCCGTACCGTGAACCCAAGCCCTTCAGGGCCGCGCCACTTCTGGATGTGCTCATCCTGCCACCCGGGTGCCGGCTGTCTTCCCCGGCTCGGCCGGGTGCGGCGGGGGGTGAGGGCGGCAACAGCCCCTCTGGGTCCCTCCCCAACCTGCCCCCGCCGGCCTTCCCGGGCCCAGGGAGGTGGAGTGACCTGACCAAAGTCACAAGGCACAGGGAGAGCCGGGACTTGAACCCAGATCTCCCGGCTCCCAAAAGCCGACACCCTCCCCACATTCCGCCCACTAGGCCACGCCACCCGCTTTTGAATCAACAGGGGCTGGCAGGTGAGTGGAGACCCTTGGCTGGAGGAGAGGAGAGGGGGCGAGGGAGGGCTCAAAGAACGACTCAACCAAAGGTTTGGCATCTATTGCGCACACTGGGACGGGGGTGGAGTGTGTATGTGTGTGTGTGCATGTGTGTGTGTGTGCGCGGCCGGGCTTTCTCTCCACAGTCTATTTTTGCTACAATGTGTCACTGGGGGGAGGTAAGACATGTAACAATGTAACCAGGCGCCGCTAAGAAGGGGCATAAATCGCAGAGGCTTCCAGAACCCCACCCCCCACCCCCACCCCCATGGCTCGGCCTGGCAGCGGCCAGCCAGGTAACCGTAGGTCAGCCACCTGGCATGGCACGGCTGAACCCACACCCACCGGGGACAGAAGGGACCGGGCCTGGCCCGGGGGCAGAGAGTCCTGGGTTCTGGTGCCAGCTCTGCTGCCGGCCCCCCGTGTAGCCAGCGCCTAAGTTTCCTCCTCCATCCAACTGGGAGAAGGTTCCTCCTCTGCCTCCCCCGTCAGACTGGACTCCCTGGGGCAGGGGAAGAGAGCCTGTGCCCAATCTGATGACCCCCGGTTCACCCCAGGGCTTAGCCCCAAGGATACATCTCCAGGGAGGTTCCTGGGTCTACCCGCCTGCCCTGCGGCCCCACTGGCATTTCTGCATGAAGTTAGCGTGTCGGCGACAGGACTCCCTGGGCCCAGAGGAGACGAGGCCCGGAGCCGATGAGGGCCAGTCAAGCCGGGCGGCCCCACAGGGTTCCAGCTCTGAAACTCTCCCTCTGACACTGCTGATCTCAATAACCCACCCCTCTCCACAGCCCCAGGGTCGAGCCGGAACACCTTCCTGGGCTCCTCTTCCACATCTGGGGCTGGGAGAAGCGAGGAGGCAGGGGAGGCTCCGGCTGGACCTTCTGAGGCCCCGGGGACATCCTCACACTCACCGAACTGCCCCTGGAGCTCTCTTCTGGCCAGAGCTCTCTACCCAGGCCGGCCACGCTCGCTGACCGCCCCCACTCCCCATCTGCAGCCGCAATTCCAGGTGTTCGAAGCCCTAGAACCGGCTGCCCCCGCCCCCACCTCCCCAAGCCGCTCGGCCGTGGGGCCTGGCAGACCCAACTGGTGCCTGGGCTCTTCTGGCCAGCAATGGGGAAAAAGAGAACAGATCCCCTCAAATCCCTCCAACCAGTGCCCCGCTCCCCCGACACCAGCTCGGGCCTGGCTCGCGCGTGCCTGCTTGTGTGTGTGTAGGGTGTAAGTCTATCATTTGGGCTTTGTTCAGGACCAGGGCCTGTCCTGCCTTCCCAGCAGCCTGATAAGCGTCCTGAGGGCAGAGACACATTGTTCTTCCTCCTCCCGTTCCATTCCCCATCGCAGCGGCCAGCTCTCGAACCCCGAACGACTTCCCCACTCTCCGCTCACTCCCGGCTCTCCCGGGACAGACAATAACCTACTTTTCCTCCTGAAAATGGCAAACTTGTTTTTAACCCAGAGGCGGCCCAGCTCTGGGTGGGAGCGACTATTTTTAACTCCGCTCCCTCCGCTGAGAGACAAAGTCTGAGCGGGAGGGGCCGCAGAGAAACAGTCTGGGGGTGGGGTGAGGGGAGGGAGGCCGGAGGACAGGGAGGGGGCACGGAGAAACTGGCCCTCCTAGGGCCGGGCTCCGAGTCGACCACCACCTGGGCTCTGGGGTCTCGGTGGTGGGAACACGGAGCCCAGACCCAGCGTGCCCTGCTAGAGGCGGGAGGGGTGGGGTACCTAGGGTGGCCCCGCTGACCGTGAGGGGTGAGGGTGATGCTGAGAAGCTCTGCTTCCCACCGGAGACGCTATTGCCAGCCACCTGATGCCATCTTCCTCTGCTCATGCCCCCCTCCCCAAGGGCACCCCGAAAACACCCAAGTGGTTTTGTAGGTCACGGCGAGTCTTAGCTTCCCAAGTGCTGTTGAGAGTTGGCAACGCCGGAGTGGGCCGGAGGTGGGTCGAGGGAGCAGCCAGGGGCAGCGAGACTGTCAGGATTTGAACACGGGTGGACTCCTGGTCGGGGGGCAGCCTAGACAGCAATCCCCCTCTACCCCCGCAAGCCGATCCAGCCACTCCAACCGACAGCAGAGGTGACGCCTTCCCCCCGCCCCTCATCCCAGGACAGTAGTGGGGTGGGGAGGAGAGTGGACTGGGGGCAGAGGGGGTCAGTAGGGAGGAGGACAGCGGGATGGTGGAAGGGAGGACTCATGGGTGGAGTGGGTGAGGGGGCAGGAAGGGTTGGCAGAAAAGAGGTGGGCAGGGCCTGAATTTGCTCCTGTCAGAACCCCTGGCACCACCCACAGAGAGGCTCACGCTCCAGACCGACCTGGCTGGGTCGGCCACGCTGGTCCGAGTCCGATCCCAGCCCCCGGGGAGCTCAGAGGCAAGGAAAGCCCCTTCCAGGCCCAACACCCACCCGGCTGCCCCTGACCGTGGCAGATCACCTCGGGCCTCCGCGGACCGGCTCAGGTCGCGCTGCCTCCCCAGGGCCACCGAGCAGCTGGCTGGCTCTGGGTCACGCCAGCCCCGTGCCCCCGTGCCCCCGTGCCCCCCACGGCCCCTGCCACCGAAGAGCTGCCGGGCCTGCCAGTGGGCCCAAGTCCCGCTTCCTGCAGCACCACCAGGAGGGGAGACGGGGGCAGCAGGGGACGGCAGGCTGCCTCGAGTTGGGCGGCCTGGGGGTCTTCAGCAGGGACAATCTGATGGAGAGGCGAGGGGCTCTGGGTGGTGATCGGTGCTGGGGTGGAGGAAGCACGACTCAAGGCAACCAAATCGTGGGGAAACGTGACAGGGCAGACGCGGACCCGTGGCCCCTGGCCAGCCCCCCACCCCAGCTTGACTAGGGCCCCGCTCCAGCCGGAGGGTGGCAGCCTCAGAGCAAACCCAAGGAAACCCGTCTCCGCACACTGGGAGCCGGGCACATGGAAACATCAGCTGGTCCTGGGGCTTGGGGTTGGACAGATCCAGGGATGAGCTTCCGGGCTCCGGGTCACTAGGGGACAGTCAGGGACAGAGAGGAGAGAGTGAGGGGTGTGGGGTGGTCCGGGATGGGTCACTGAGGGGAGTCAGGGGTGTCAGAGGGTCCGTGCTGGGTCACTGAGGGAGACAGGGATGGAGAGAGAAGAGTTGGGATGTTGGATGGTCTATATTGGGTCCCTGAGGAGAGTTGGGGACGGAGAGGGGACCTTTGCTGGGACACTGGGGGAGAGCTAAGGATGGAGGGGGGGGAAGTCAGGGGTGTGGAATGGTCTGTTCTGGGTCACTGGATTGGGGCAGGGGGAAGTTATCCAAGGAGGGACACACAGAGAAGCAGCGTTGCCCAGTGGATAGAACCCGGGCCTGCAAATCAGAAGGAACTGGGTTCTAATCCCACCTCTGCCACTTGTCTACTGTGTAACCTCAGGCAAGCCACTTAACTTCTCTGTGCCTCGGTTACCTCATCCGGAAAATGGGGATTAAGACTGCGTGCCCTCCGTGGGACAACCTGACTACCTTGTATCTACCCCCGTGTTTAAAACAGTGCTTGGCACGTAGTAAGCGCTTAACAAATACCATAATTATTATTTACTATTTATTCTAATCCTGGCTCCACCACTTGTCTGCTGTGTGACCCTGGGCAAGTCACTTCACTTCTCTGGGCCTCAGTTACCTCTTGTGTAAAATGGGATTAAGACTGTGAGCCCCTTGTCGGACAAAGACTGTGTCCGACTTGATTACCTTGTATCTACCCAGGCACTGAGAACCGCACATAGTAAATGTTTAACAGTTACTATCAAAAAGCAAAACAAAATTGGAGATTTGGGGTTTTTGTTTAGCTAGCTCATCCCAACACATTTGTACGACTCTCTGCTTGAGCCTTGTTCTTTCTCCTGGTCCCACGGCCATGGTCAGTAACAGATTAGAAGTTCCTTAAGGGCAGGGGCTTGACCCAGGACTTTGCACTCACTCAATGACTCAATCAGTGGCATTTATTAGCACACTCTGTGTGCAGAGCACCGTACTAAGCACTTGGGAGCTACAACCTAAGCACAAGGTATTTTCACTGCTCTTAAAGAGCTTACCCTCTGGTGGGGGAGACGGACACTAAATAGTTTTCAGACTGGGAGAAGAGAGAACTGGAAGATGGTGGGTGGCAAAGCAAGGGTTGAGATAGTGGGTGTACCCGATGGGAATGTCTGGAAAACACCCATTGGTAACTGCTTAACAGATGAGTCAGGTCGGGCCACCTGCCCCCGCGCTCACCCGCTGTGCCCTGAGAACCGCAACCCCATCTGCTGATGATCCTTTACGTGCCCCAGTGATCAGCACAGGGCTTGGCCCAGAGTAAGGGCCTAAAGACAATAATGATAATACCAATAATAATAATTGCGGTATTTGTTAAGCACTTACTGTTTTCCAGGTACCGTTCTAACCGCTGGGGTACAAGTTAATCAAGTTGGACACAGTCCCTGTCCTACACGGGGCTCACAGTCTCAATCCCCATTTTTCAGATGAGGGAACTGAGGCCCTAAGAAGAGAAGTGACTTGCCCAAGATCATGCAGCAGACAAGTGGCGGAGCTGCAGATGCCACGATAGTTCGTCACACTGCTATTCCCGCCTGAAGGGCCCGATGTGGAGACGGTGGGAGGGGGGGCAGCGCCAGCTACGCTCGGTGCCGAGGGAGGAGCCGGCCTGGCGGTCCCATGGCCGGCGGTGAGCCATCACAGGGCAGGGAAGCCGCGCCCCACAGAGGGCCATCTGACAGCCGCTCCGCATCACTCTGCTCCTCCGAGGGGGGCTGAGGCAGAGCGGGACCCCGACCCGGTCGTGCGCTGCCATTAGACGCGAGAGAGGAAGAGTGAGAGTCTCACCTGGGAGCGTCCGGGGCTGCGGTGGCGGCGGCTGCAGCGGCCCCAGAGGGCTCGGCCTCTGCAGGTCCGGGAACCTCCACGCCGGACTCCTGGGCCGCGTCGGGCTCCTGGGGCTCACCAGCCTTCTGGGGCTCGCCGGGTTCCTGGGCCGTGCCAGACTCCCGGGGCTCACCAGATGCCGTCGAATCAACCTCCACCTCCTGAGCCGGCAGGGGGACGGGCACCTTCTCGGCCGCCGCCTCTTCTTCCTTCCTCCTCATCTTGTCTTCCAGGTCCTTCCTCCTCCTCCTCTCGTCATCCTGCCGGGCCACGTGCTCGAAGTTCTTGAACACCTGCGGCCACGAAGGCAACCCCGGGGTCAGTCTCGGCCCGGACCGCTCCCCCCCCTCAGCCTCGTCCTTCCACCCGCCAAGGTGCCCTGGCACCCGTTCGCCGCCCCCCCACCCCCAGAGGCCGAGGCTACCCAGGGAATGGCCATTTCCAACTCCTCCTTGGGATCCCGCCAGCAAAGCTCCCTGGAAGCCAAAGGCCCCCCAGCCCAACGCTCCCTGCCGAGGAGTCCCCAGACCGCACTGCTGCCTAAGGAGCTGGGGGACGGAGGAGAGGCCATTTAGAGCAGTCAGTCAGTTAATCAACCTATGTCCTGAACACCTACTGTGGGCACAGCAAAGCACTGAGCACTGGGGAGACTACAACAGTTAGTAGACACAAATCCCATCCTCGGGGAGCTTCCAGTCTACTGAGTGCAGAGCTCTGTACTGAAAGTCTGGGACACTACATGGGAGTTAGTAGACGCGACCCCTGCCCTCAAGGAGCTGACAATCCATGGTGTGCAGAGACCTGTGCTGAGCATCTGGCCAAGGACAACAGAGTTAGTAGAAGTGACCCCTGCCTTGGAGGAGCTGACCGTCTGCTCTGCACAGAGAGCTGTGCTGAGCTCTAAGGAGAGTTCAACAGTTTGTAGACACAACCCGACCTCAGAAGGCTGTGGAGCACCGTACTGGCAGAGGACAACGGAGTTAGCAGGCACGATCCCTGCTTTTGAGGGGCTTACAATCTAGTGAGGGAGACAGACACTAAACTGACAAATGAGGGGGAAGCAACAGAGTTTAAAGGTACGTGAGTGAGTGCAAAGAGTAGACTCAATGACACCTGTCCCCAGGTGCTGGATGCATCTGGACTCAGTTGCTTAGGTACCAATTCGCCCACGCTTTCTTCCCACCCACCCGACGATTCCGGGCCTGATGATTTAAACATTCTTCACTGACATAACCACTTCTGCTATCCGCCTCCTCCCGGTGACAGCGCCCGTCTCCCCCATGGGGCCGGAAAGACCACCCTAGAGGGCAGCCACTGTAAAGACCAAGTCTTCTCCCTCTACTGTGCTCTCCCAAGAGCCCAAGACGGTGCCCAGTGGGCAAGGGTATGCATGTGTGCGTGCATGCGCGTGTGAGGGTAGATGGAGGTGAAGGAAGGTGGATCGGTGGGTGGGAGGCAGTCGCTCTCCTGTAGGATGGGACCCTCGGGGGTCTTCCTCGATCGGCTACTGGTCTGAAGCGAGCAGATACAGACGGAGAAGGTGGGAAGCCACATTCCCCGAAGCTCACGGCTCAGAGGACGGCTTCTCGTGTCAATCAAACCTGCGTGCTGGGCTCCAGCCGTCACTCGCGAGCTGACATTCGGCACCGGCCCCCCCCAACCTACACCCTGTCCTGGGAAGCAGGACACCCCCTCAGCCCTGTGTTCTGGCTCCCAGCGTGGCCTATTGGAAAGACCACAGGCCTGAGAGTCAGAAGACGTGGACTGTAATCCCAGCTCTGCCACATGTCTGCTAGGTGACCCTGGGCAAGTCACTTTACTTCTCCGGGCCTCAGGTATTTCACCTGTAAAATGGGGTTTAAGACTGTGGGCCTCATGTGGGACAGGGACCGCGTCCAACCTCATTAACTCGTATCTACCCTGGCTCTTAGAACAGGGCTTGGCACATAGTAAACACTTAACAAATATTACATTTATTATTTTTAAATACCATTCAGGCACGATTTCATCTGAACCTGTAAAGTTGCATATATGTGTGTGTGTGTGAGTGAGAGACATTTGGGTAGGGACTGTCTCTATATGTTGCCAACTTGTACTTCCCAAGCGCTTAGTACAGTGCTCTGCACACAGTAAGCGCTCAATAAATACGATTGATTGATTGATTGATTGATTGTTCAGCCTGCCTCTCTCTGGGTGCAAACTCCTTCGGATGGGATCTCCATCTTTCCCCCATTACACGCTCCCCTTGGAACCCGAAGAGCAGCGTGGCTTAGTGGAAAGAGCATGGGCTTGGGAGTCAGAGGTCCTGGGTTCTAATCCTGGCTCCGCCACTTACCAGTTGCGTGACTTTGAGCAAGTCACTTAACTTCTCTGTGCCTCAGTTACCTCATCAGTAAAATGGGGATTAAGACTGTGAGCCCCATGTGGGACAACCCAATTACCTTGTATCTATCCCAGTGCATAAAACAGTGCTTGGCACAGAGTAAGTGCTTAACAAATACCCTTATTATTACTATTATCATTATTATTATTAAAAGGGCCACAAACCTGGTCGGTGACCAGGTGTTTACCGCATGAAGGAAAACACTTCAGGGCCCAAATCTCAGGACTACACAAAATCTGAGTACTCTGCACTCTAGGGCCTCCTGACTGCATTTTGTCGTAGGATCTGTCTTCCCTACTAACCTGCCGGCTGAACCGCAGGGATCGTGCCTACAGCTTGGCTCAGTGGAAAGAGCACAGGTTTTGGAGTCAGAGGTCACGGGTTCAAATCCCAGCTCCGCCACTTGTCAGCTGTGTGACTTTGGGCAAGTCACTTAACTTCTCTGTGCCTCCGTTCCCTCATCTGTAAAATGGGGATGAAGATGTGAGCCCCCCGTGGGACAACCTGATCACCCTGTTACTTCCCCAGTGCTTAGAACAGTGCTTGGCACAGTCAGCGCTTAATAAATGCCATTATTATTATTACTACCTCTATTGTCTTCTCTCCGGCGTTCAGTTCAGTGCACCGCACAGAGAAGCAGCACGGCTCAGTGGAAGGAGCTCGGGCTTTGGAGTCAGAGGTCATGGGTTCAAATCCCAGCTCCGCCACTTGTCAGCTGTGTCACTTAACTTCTCTGTGCCTCAGTTCCCTCATCTGTAAAATGGGGATGAAGACTGTGAGCCCCACGGAGGACAACCTGATGACCTTGTAACCTCCCCAGTGCTTAGAACAGGGCTTTGCACATAGTAAGCGCTTAATACATGCCATCATTATTATTATTAGTTAGCGCTTTATCAAGCCGGCCGACTGCCTGAAAAGGCGTAGGGACGTGGCTGGGTGGGAAGCAGCATCCTCTCGGCGCCCCGCAGACCCAGGGGACGGAAGCCCACCCAGGGCATGTTTGGGGGGCCTCAAGGGAGGCCAGATACAGCGGGGAAGGCTTGCGTGTGCGTTGGCGAGGCAAGGCCTGCACCACATCTTGTGGCGGCTCGGGGCCCAGCGGGCACTGAACGTAGAATGCCCTCCCTCCGCCCATCCGCCAAGCTAGCTCTCTTCCTCCCTTCAAAGCCCTACTACTACTAATAATAATAATGATGGCATTTATTAAGCGCTTACTATGTGCAGAGCACTGTTCTAAGCGCTGGGGAGTTTACAAGGTGATCAGGTTGTCCCACGTGGGGCTCACAGTCTTAATCCCCATTTTTACAGATGAGGTAACTGAGGCACAGAGAAGTGAAGCGACTTGCCCAAAGTCACACCAGCTGACAAGTGGTGGAGCCGGGATTTGAACCCATGACCTCTGACTCCAAAGACCGTGCTCTTTCCACTGAGCCACGCTGCTTCCCTAGCTCACTAGGGAGCTAATGAGAGCTCACCTCCTCCAGGAGGCCTTCCCAGACTGAGCCCCCTCTTTCCTCTCCCCCTCGCCCTACCTCCTTTCCCACTCCACGGCACCTGTATATGTTTGTCCAGATTTCTTACTCTATTTATTTTATGTGTACATATTTACTATTCTATTTATTTTGTTAATGATGTGCACCTAGCTTTAATTCATTTACTCTGATGACTTGACACCTGTCCACGTTTTGTTCTGTTGTCTGTCTCCCCCTTCTAGACTGTGAGCCCGTTGTTGGGTAGGGGCCGTCTCCATATGTTGCCAACTTGTACTTCCCAAGCGCTTGGTACAGTGCTCTGCACACAGTAAGCGCTCAATAAATACGACTGAATGAATGAATGCTTTGGGGACCTGGGTATGGGAGCCTCGGGGCCTGGGCCGAATAATAATAATAATAATAATGGCATTTATTAAGCGTTTACTATGTGCAAAGCACTGTTCTAAGTGCTAGGGAGGTTACAAGGTGATCAGGTTGTCCCATGGGGGGCTCACAGTCTTCATCCCCATTTTACAGATGAGGGAACTGAGGCACAGAGAAATTAAGCGACTTGCCCAAAGTCACACAGCTGACAATTGGCAGGGCCAGGATTTTTTTTTTTTGATAGCATTTATTAGGTGCTTACTATGTGCAAAGCACTGTTCTAAGCGCTGGGGAGGTTACAACATTATCAGGTTGTCCCACGTGGGGCTCACAGTCTTAATCCCCATTTTACAGACGAGGTAACTGAGGCGCAGAGAAGTGAAGTGACTTGCCCAAAGCCACCCAGCTGACAATTGGCAGAGCAGGGATTTGAACCCATGACCTCTGACTCCAAAGCCCGGGCTCTTTCCACTGAGCCACACTGCTTCTCTGGGTCACCCTTCCTTTCAATCAGTCATTCATTCAATCGTATTTATTGAGCGCTTACTGTGTGCACGTGTCAGTGTCTGCCTCCCCCTGTAGAGACTCAGCTCCTCATGGACGGGGCTCCCGTCAATCAATCAATCGTATTTATTGAGCACTTACTGTGTGCAGAGCACTGTACTAAGTGCTTGGGAAGTACAAGTTGGCAACATATAGAGACAGTCCCTACACAACAGTGGCGTGGCTCAGTGGAAAGAGCCGGGGCTTTGGAGTCAGAGGTCGTCGGTTCAAATCCCGGCTCTGCCACTTGTCAGCTGTGTGACTTTGGGCAAGTCACTTCACTTCTCTGTGCCTCAGTGACCTCATCTGTAAAATGGGGATGAAGACTGTGAGCCCCACGTGGGACAACCCGATCACCTTGTAACCTCCCCAGCGTTTAGAACAGTGCTTTGCACATAGTAAGCACTTAATAAATGCCATCATTATTATCATTATTATTATTAAAAGCATCCAACAGGTACTCTCCCAACCGGTCAGTACTTTCAATCGTACTTACTGAGCGCTTACTGTGTGCAGAGCACTGTACTAAGCGCATGGGAAATCCAAGTTGGCAACATATAGAGACGGTCCCTACCCGACAGTGGGTTCCCATCATCAATCGTATTTATTGAGCGCTTACTGTGTGCAGAGCACTGTACTAAGCGCTTGGGAAGTCCAAGTTGGCAACATATAGAGACGGTCCCTACCCAACAGTGGGCTCACAGTCTAAAAGGGGCTCACGGCAAGGGCTCAGTCAGTACGAAGCAGCATGGCTCAGTGGAAAGAGCCCGGGCTTGGGAGTCAGAGGTCATGGGTTCAAATCCCGGCTCCGCCACTTGTCAGCTGTGTGACTCTGGGCAAGTCACTTCACTTCTCTGGGCCTCAGTGACCTCATCCGTAAAATGGGGATGGATTGTGAGCCCTACATTGAACAACCTGATGACCTTGTATCCTCCCCAGTGCTTTGCACATAGTAAGTGCTTAATAAATGCCTTCATTATTATTATTAAAAGCGTCCAACAGGTACTCGCCCAGCCGGTCAGTACTTTCAATCGTACTTACTGAGCGCTTACTGTGTGCAGAGCACTGTACTAAGCGCTTGGGAAGTCCAAGTTGGCAACATATAGAGACGGTCCCTACCCAACAGTGGGCTCCCATCATCAATCGCATTTATTGAGCGCTTACTGTGTGCAGAGCACTGTACTAAGCGCTTGGGAAGTCCAAGTTGGCAACACATAGAGACGGTCCCTACCCGACAGTGGGCTCCCAGTCTAGAAGGGGCTCACAGCAAGGGCTCAGTCAGTATGAAGCAGCATAGCTCAGTAGGAAAGAGCCCGGGCTTGGGAGTCAGAGGTCATGGGTTCAAATCCCGGCTCCGCCACTTGTCAGCTGCGTGACTTTGGGCAAGTCACTTCACTTCTCATATTTATTACTCTATTTATTTTACTTGTACATATCCATTCTATTTATTTTATTTTGTTAGCACGTTTGGTTTTGTTCTCTGTCTCCCCCTTCTAGACTGTGAGCCCACTGTTGGGTAGAGACTGTCTGTATATGCTGCCAATTTGTACTTTCCCAAGCGCTTAGTCCAGTGCTCTGCACACAGTAAGCGCTCAATAAATACGATTGAATTAATCATCATCATCATCAATCGTATTTACTGAGCGCTTACTATGTGCAGAGCACTGGACTAAGCGCTTGGGAAGTACAAATTGGCAACATATAGAGACAGTCCCTACCCAACAGTGGGCTCACAGTCTAAAATGAATGAATTACTCTATTTACTTGTACATATTCTATTTATTTTATTCTGTTAATATGTTTTCTTTCGTTGGCTGTCTCCCCCTTCTAGACCGCGAGTCCGCTGTTGGGTAGGGACCGTCTCCATCTGATTGATTGATTCTCTGGGCCTCAGTGACCTCATCTGTAAAATGGGGATGGACTGTGAGCCCTACATGGGGAAGCAGCGTGGCTCAGTGGAAAGGGAACGGGCTTTGGAGTCAGAGTTCATGGGTTCGAATCCCGGCTCCACCAATTGTCAGCTGTGTGACTTTGGGGAAGTTACTTCACTTCTCTGGGCCTCAGTTACCTCAACTGTAAAATGGGGATTAAGATTGTGAGCCCCTCGTGGGACAACCTGATCACCTTGTAACTAGAACAGTGCTTTGCACATAGTAAGCGCTTAATAAATGCCATCATTATTATGATTATTATTATTATTATGGAACAACCTGATGACCTTGCATCCTCCCCGGCGCTTAGAACAGCGCTTGGCACATAGTAGGCGCTCAACAAATCCGGAAATTATTATTGTTATTCTTCTTATCACGAGGGCCCCGGTTACCTGCAGCACCATGGCCTGGGCCGCCCCGGGCGGGAAGCCCATGCGGTCGGCCGGGTGTCGCAGCAGGCGGTAGAAGTCGGTCTTGCGGTAGAGGAAGCCGAAGAGCACCCGCAGGAAGTCCTGCACGTTGCCCAGGTGCTGCAGGATGCCCAGCAACGCCTGGTCGTACAGCTCGGCCGCCCCGGGCTCCATGGCAACCGGGACCGACCCGACGGGGCCGAGAGGACCGGCTTCGGACGGGGACCGGGCCGCGCCCACTTCCGGCGCGCCCGCGCTGCGCCACGTGACCCCCGGGGGGGCCGCCATGTTGGACGCGGGCAGGGAGGCCGAGTGAGGGCGGAAGTCCGCGCACGCGCGCCGCCGAGTCACGTGACCCGCCGCGCCGGGCCCTTTCCAGACTGTGAGCCCCCTGTTGGGTAGGGACCGTCTCTGGGTGTTGCCAACTTGGACTTCCCAAGCGCTTAGTACAGTGCTCTGCACACAGTAAGCGCTCAATAAATATGAATGAATGAATTACTCATTTATTTTACTTGTACATATTCTATTTTATTCTGTTAATGTGTTTTGTTTTGTTTTCTGTTTCGCCCTTCTAGACTGGGAGCCCACTGTTGGGTAGGGACCGTCTCCGTATGTTGCCAACTTGGATGTCCCAAGCGCTTAGTACAGTGCTCTGCACACAGTAAGCGCTCAATAAATACGATTGAATGAATGAATTACTCTATTTTACTTGTACATATTCTATTTATTTTATTCTGTTCATATGTTTGGTTTTGTTCTCTGTCTCCCCCTTCTAGACTGGGAGCCTACTGTTGGGTAGGGACCGTCTCTAGACGTTGCCAACTTGGACTTCCCAAGCGCTTAGTACAGTGCTCTGCACACAGTAAGCGCTCAATAAATACGATTGAATGAATGAATTACTCTATTTTACTTGTACATATTCTATTTATTTTATTCTGTTCATATGTTTTGTTTTGTTCTCTGTCTCCCCCTTCTAGACTGGGAGCCCACTGTTGGGTAGGGACCGTCTCTAGATGTTGCCAACTTGTACTTCCCAAGCGCTTAGTACAGTGCTCTGCACACAGTAAGCGCTCAATAAATATGATTGATGATGACGAGGGAACTTTGCTGATCCACCCAGACTGAGCCCCCTCCTTCCCTTCCCCACAGCACCTGGATAGATGTTTGTACGGATTTATTACTCTATTTATTTTGCTTGTACATATTTATTCTATTCATTTTATTCTGTTAATATGTTTGGTTTTGTTCTCTGCCTCCCCCTTCTAGACTGTGAGCCCGCTGTTGGGTAGGGACCGTCTCTCTATGTTGCCGACTTGGACTCCCGAGCGCTTAGTACAGTGCTGTGCACACAGTAAGCGCTCAGTAAAAACGATTGAATGAATGAATTACTCTTTATTTTATTCTGTTAATATGTTTTGTTTTGTTCTCTGTCTCCCCCTTCTAGACTGGGAGCCCACTGTTGGGTAGGGACTGTCTCTAGATGTTGCCAACTTGGACTTCCCAAGCGCTTAGTACGGTGCTCTGCACACAGTAAGCGCTCAATAAATACGATTGAATGAATGAATTACTCTGTTTATTTTACTTGTACGTATTCTATTTATTTTATTCTGTTCATATGTTATGTTCTCTGTGTCCCCCTTCTAGACTGGGAGCCCACTGTTGGGTAGGGACCGTCTCTGTATCATCATCAATCGTATTTATTGAGCGCTTACTGTGTGCAGAGCACTGGACTAAGCGCTTGGGAGGTACAAGCTGGCAACATCTAGAGACGGTCCCTACCCAACAGCGGGCTCACAGTCTAGAAGGGGGAGGCAGAGAACAAAACCAAACATGCTAACAAAATCAAATAAATAGAATAGATATTTACAAGTAAAATAAAGAGAGTAATAAATATGTACAAACAGATATACAGGTGCTGTGGGGAAGGGAAGGAGGTAAGATGCGGGGGATGAAGAGGGGGACGAGGGGGAGAGGAAGGAAGGGGCTCAGTCTGGGAAGGCCTCCTGGAGGAGGTGAGCTCTCAGTAGGGCTTTGAAGGGAGGAAGAGAGCGAGCTTGGCGGATGGGCAGAGGGATTGGGGGCATTCCAGGCCCGGGGGAGGACGTGGGCCGGGGGTCGATGGCAGGACAGGAAGGCTGAGTAGGTGCGAATGAGGTTGTCGTTAATGTAACTTGGTGATAACAAGGGCCTTTTTCCCGGGGGGCGCGGGGGGAGTCTATGGCGTCTATGGCGGACTGGACCGGGAAGGGGGGTTGGAGGGCACTAGAAGGAAGGTCGCTTAAGTGGGTGGGGGTGGAAGCAGGGGGCGTCCATGGCGGCGCTCGGAGGAGAAGATCCTTCCGGGAGCAGCGGGGGGCCACGCGGTGTGATGGCGGACAGTTGGGCCTAGACTGTGAGCCCACTGTTGGGTAGGGACCGTCTCTAGATGTTGCCAACTTGTACTTCCCAAGCGCTTAGTACAGTGCCCTGCACACAGTAAGCGCTCAATAAATACGATTGATGATGATGAGGGAACTTTGCTGATCCACCCAGACTGAGCCCCCTCCTTCCCTTCCCCACAGCACCTGGATAGATGTTTGTACAGGTTTATTACTCTATTTATTTATTTTGCTTGTACATATTTATTCTATTCATTTTATTCTGTTAATATGTTTTGTTCTCTGTCTCCCCCCTCTAGACTGTGAGCCCGCTGTCGGGTAGGGACCGTCTCTGTATGTTTGGACTTCCCGAGCGCTTAGTACAGTGCTCTGCACACAGTAAGCGCTCAGTAAAAACGATTGAATGAATGAATTACTCTTTATTTTATTCTGTTAATATGTTTTCTTTTGTTCTCTGTCTCCCCCTTCTAGACTGTGAGCCAACTGTTGGGTAGGGACTGTCTCTATGTTGCCGACTTGTACTTCCCAAGCGCTTAGTACAGTGCTCTGCACACAGTAAGCGCTCAATAAATATGGTTGAATGAATGAATTACTCTATTTTACTTGTACATATTCTATTTATTTTATTTTGTTAATATATTTGGCTTTGTTCCCTGTCTTCCCCTTCTAGACTGTGAGCCCACTGTTGGGTAGGGACCGTCTCTGTATGTTGCCAACTTGGACTTCCCGAGCACTTAGTACAGTGCTCTGCACACAGTAAGCACTCAATCAATCAATCGTATTTATTGAGCACTTACTGTGTGCAGAGTACTGTACTAAGCGCTTGGGAAGTACAAGTTGGCAACATATAGAGACAGTCCCTACACAACAGTGGGAAATACGATTGAATGAATGAATTACTCTATTTTACTTGTACATATTCTGTTTATTTTATCCTGTTAATATGTTTTGTTTTGTTCTCTGTCACCCCCTTCTAGACTGTGAGCCCACTGTTGGGTAGGGACCGTCTCTGTATGTTGCCAACTTGTACTTCCCAAGCGCTTAGTACAGTGCTCTGCACACAGTAAGCGCTCAATAAATACGATTGAATGAATGAATTACTCTATTTTACTTGTACATAGTCTATTTATTTTATTATGTTAATATGTTTTGTTTTGTTCTCTGTCTCCTCCTTCTAGACTGTGAACCCACTGTTGGGTAGGGACCGTCTCTATATGTTGCCAACTTGGACTTCCCAAGCACTTAGTCCAGTGCTCTGCACACAGTAAGCGCTCAATAAATACGATTGAATGAATGTATGACTCTTTCATTGAGTCAGTCAGTCATCCATCTGCCAAGCTAACTCTCTCCCTCCCTTCGCCCTACTGAGAGCTCACCCCCTCCAGGAGGCCTTCCCAGACTGAGCCCCCTCCTTCCTCTCCCCCTCCCCATCCCCTCCGCCTTACCTCCTTCCCCTCCCCACAGTGCCTGTATATATGTTTGTACAGATTTAGTACTCTATTTTACTTGTATATATTTATTCTATTTATTTTATTTTGTTAATATGTTTTGTTTTGTTGTCTGTCTCCCCCTTCTAGACTGGGAGCCCGCTGCTGGGTAGGGACCGTCTCTATATGTTGCCAGCTTGCATTTCCCAAGCGCTTAGTACAGTGCTCTGCACACAGTAAGCGCTCGATAAATATGACAATGAATGAATGAATGGCCACTGCTCCACAGCGTGGCGTACAGGATAGAGCCCGGGCCTGAGACTCAGAAGGTCATGGGTTCTAATCCCCACTCCACCACTCGTCTGCTGTGTGATCCTGAGCAAGTCACTTCACCTCTCTGGGCCTCAGTTAACTCACCTGTAAAATGAGGATTGAGACCGTGAGCCCCACCTGGGACTGCGTCTCCAACCCGATCGGCTGGGGTCCACTCCAGCGCTTAGTACAGTGCTTGGCACATAGCAAGCACTTAACACATACCCTCATCAAATCAAGGGCCCTGCTGAGCAACTCCACAGGTTCTGTTAATTTCAGCAAAGAACCTCTTTGGGCAGCATGGCTCAGTGGAGAGAGCATGGGCTTTGGAGTCAGAGGTCATGGGTTCAAATTCCGGCTCTGCCACTTAGCTGTGTGACTTTGGGCAAGTCACTTCACTTCTCTGGGCCTCAGTTACCTCATCTGTAAAATGGGGATTAAGACTGTGAGCCCCCCGGGGGACAACCTGATCACCTTGTAACCTCCCCAGCACTTAGAACAGTGCTTTGAACATAGTAAGTGCTTAACAAATGCCATCAATATAGAGAAGCAGCGTGGCTCAGTGGAAAGAGCATGGGCTTTGGAGTCAGAGGCCATGGGTTTGAATCCCGGCTCCACCACAACTCTGCTGTGTGACCTTGGGCAAGTCACTTAACTTCTCTGAGCCTCAGTTACCTCATCTGTAAAAATGGGGATTAAGACTGTGAGCCCCACTTGGGACAACTTGATCACATTTTATCCCCCCCAGCGCTTAGAACAGTGCTTTGCACATAGTAAGCGTTTAACAAATGCCATCATTATCTTTATGGCACCGCTACGCTGGGTTCTGATGTCAGCCTTTGAGATGTCCGGATTTGTAGAAGCAGCGTGGCTTAGTGGATAGAGCCCTGACCTAGGAGTCTGACGGATCTGAGCTCGAATTCTGCCTCCGCCACATGTCTGCTGTGCGACCTTGAGTAAGTCACTTCACTTCTCTGGGCCTCAGTTACCACGGAGCCCCAGGCGGCCGAGCTGTACGACCAGGCGCTGCTGGGCATCCTGCAACACGTGGGCAACATCCAGGATAAGAGCGCGAGCCCCATGTGGGACTGGGACTGGGTCCAACCTGATTAACCTGTACCTACCCCAGGGCTTAGGACAGTGTTTGGCACATAGTCAGCACTTAACAAGTACCAGAATTATAATTTGTTATTATTATTATTATTATTATTTCCTTGCTCCCTGGGACCCCCAGGGGGTAGCCAATGGGCTTGGGTGCAGCTCAGGAGGCGGGGGGGGGGATCAGGGCTCCGGGAGGGGGCCCGGGAGATGTGTCCAACTCGATAACTTTCTATCTACCCCAGCACTTAAAGTGCTTTGCACGTGGTAAGTGCTTAACAAGTACCGTAATAACGGTAATAATAATAACAAATACAATATTTGAGACAAAACACTCTGTCAGCCCTTCCTTGCTGTCGTCAGCATGGATTTATTGAGCACCCACAGGGTGCAGAGCACTGAGCCGACGTCTGTTTCATTCAATCAGAGGCATTTATTGAGCACTTCACAGTGTGCAAAACACTGTTCTGAGCACTTGGGAGAGTAGGGTACAACAGAGTTGGTAGACACATTCCATGCCCACAAGGAGCTCACAGTCTAGACTGGGAGACAGACATTAAAATAAATTAGAGCTACGTATATGAAGTGCTACAGATTAGTATCGGTCATTCCCCTCCCAGGGGTCCCCAACAGTTACATGGACTCAGGGCAGAGGAGGCTTCACACAGGGGTGCCTTGCCCTGCTGGTCCCAGCTCAGACTCCTGGCCCCTGACCAGCTCACGTTCAATCATTCAATTGCATTTATTGAGCATTTACTGTGTGCAGAGCACTGTACTAAGCGCTAGGGAGAGTACAATACAACAATAAACAGGCACATTCCCTGCCCACAACGAGCTCTCCCGCCAGCAGGACAAGGCACGTGTGGTCCCTCCTTCAGGGTGGCCAAAGTCCAGGTCCATTCCGGACAGCTCCCGCACCTACCCGGCACATGGCCGTTCCTGGAAGACACGATGAATGTTTCAATCTCCTAGGGGCGGGTGGGTGGGAAGAAGGGGCTCCAGGTGGCCAAATTCCCCCAGGAAGCAGTTGTCCCCAGAGTTCACCATTGGCGGTAGGGCCAGGGCCCTGGGGGCCTGGCTGGAGGCAGGCGGGTGGAAGTGGAACTGTCAAGAAACTGCTGGCCCCCACCTGGGGCCCTGGAATTAGGGAGGCCTTGGGGGCCAGCTGGAGGAGGTGGCGGGTCAGGGGCCCAGCTGGAGGAGGTGGTGGCCCGGGGGCCCAGCTGGAAGAGGTGGCAGCCCGGTGGCCCAGCTGGAGGAGGTGGCGGCCCAGGAGACCAGCTGGATTAAGTGGCAGCCTGGGAGTCCAGATGGAGGAGGTGGCGGGTCAGGGGCCAAGCTGGAGGAGGTGGCAGGTCAGGGGCCCAGCTGGAGAAGGTGGCGGCCCCGGGGCCCAGCTGGAAAAGGTGGCAGCCTGGTGGCCCAGCTGGAGGAAGTGGCGGCCCGGAAGCCCAGCTGGATTAAGTGGCAGCCCGGAAGCCCAGCTGGAGGAGGTACCATCCGTAACACATCAGTCCAGGAACCTGGAGCTCAGAAGCAGGTGGCCTGCTTCTTGTCTTCTGATTCTTTCCCCAGGGGCTCTGTCCTCGCTGGCTCCATCCAAGGCTCCGTCCCTGACCGATACCTCGTGGACTCCGTCCGGGGCTCCATCCCCACCGGCTCTGCCCTGGGCTTTGTTCCGGGGGGCCCAGCTGAGCCAGCAGGGTCGCCGGCCAGCTTGACATCGCCCTCGAAGCCGGTGTTGGAGAAGGAGCTGCTGCAGAGGTCTCCGGGCCAGGGAGTGGCTCCTCCCGCTTCCTCCTGCTCCTGTTTCTTCTCCTGCTGCAGCAGGGCCTGGTTGACACCGGGACCTGGAGGAGGTGGGGAGTCAGAGGGAAGCAGGAGCACAGGACCGTCCTTACCCTTCAGGGTCTGAGGGTCCCCGAGGATATGTTGCCAATATGTTGCCAATTTGTACTTCCAAGCGCTTAGTACAGTGCTCTGCACATAGTAAGTGCTCAATAAATACGATTGATGATGAGAACTGGGGGATGGAGATACCATGCTCGCTGCCTCCCCTCAAAACTGTTAGTGCCTCGAAAGTAGGGATCCCACCTTTTACTTCTTCTGACTCCTCTGAGCATCTAGGACAGTGTTCTGCACTTAGTACAAGTTCTGCCTCCAGTAGGTGCCCAGCACAGCACTCTGCACCCAGTAGATACTCAATGCAGCACTTGGCACTCTGTAGATGCTCAGTACCACGCTGGCACACAGTAGTGTCTCAGTATGGTACTCTGCCCAGGAGGTGCTCAGGACAATGTTTTGCCCACCGCGGGGGCTCAGTACAGTGCTTGACCCACGGAAGGCACCCAAGATAGTGCTCCACCACAATAGATGCCCAGAATAAGCTTCTCTTGATGCCATTCAGTAGGGGAAAGAGAAAGAGAGGCAGAAGGGGTGAGTGGAGTCTCAGGGTGGATTTTGGAGACAGAACACCCCCGCTTGTCATTATCCTCAAATCCTCTCTCTCATTCAACCCACATAGTCAATCTATCACTAAGTCCTGTCAATTCTGCCTTCACCACATCGCCAAAATCTGCCTTTTCCTCTCCACCCAAACTGCTACCACTTTAACCCAATCACTTCTTCTAGCCCGTCTTGATTATTGTATCAGCCTCCTTGCTGACCTCCCTGCCTCCTGTCTCTCGCCACTCCAGTCCATATTTCACTCTGCTGCCCAGATCATTTTTCTACAAAACCTTTCAGTGCATGTTTCCCCACTCCTCAAGAACCTCTAGTGGTTGCCCTCCACATCAAACAGAAACTCCTCACCATTGGCCTTAAAGCACTCAATCACCTTGCCCCCTCCCACCTCATCTCTCTATTCTCCTACTACAACCCAGCCCACACACGTCGCTTCTCTAACGCTAACCTCCTCACTGTACCTCGATCTTGTCTATCTCACCGCTGACCTCTTGCCCAAGTCCTGTTGCTGGCCTGGAACGCCCTCCCTCCTCCTCCTCATCAATCGTATTTATTGAGCGCTTACTGTGTGCAGAGCACTGTACTAAGCACTTGGGAAGTACAAGTAGGCAACATATAGAGACAGTCCCTACCCAACAGTGGGCTCACAGTCTAAAAGTCCCTCCTCGTATGTGACAGACAATGACTGTCCCCCGCATCAAAGCCTTGTTGAAGGCAGTCTCCTCCAAGAAGCCTTCCCTGACTAAGCCCTCCTTTCCACTTCTTCCGCTCCCTTCTGCGTCACCCCGACTTGCTCCCTCTATGCACCCCCCCAGCTCCCCAGTACTTATGTACATATCTGTAACTTATTTATTGATATTAATGTCTGTCTCCCCCTTTAGACTGTAAGCTCATTGTAAGCAGGGAATGTATCTGTTTATTGTTGTATTGTGCTCTCCCAAGCACTTAGTACAGTGCTCTGCACATGGTAAGGGCTCAATAAATGGACTGAGTGAACACACAGTTTTCACCCCTTCCCCATCAGGCGACATTGAACATCCCTCCCCCTTGCCCCTGGGTGTGGTACCCCATTGCCGGGCCCTCCACCAGCCCTCCACGGACCACGGGACCGGGCCTACCCAAGTAGCTAAGGGCCACGGGGAGGAAGACCAGGCCGTGAAGCGTGCCCAGGATGGTGATGAGGAGGTTCAGGCGGAAAAAGAAGATCTGGATCAGCTGAGCATTGGCAAAGGCCAGGACAATGATGCCTGGAAGATTAGTCATGGCCACCCCGGCGAAGACCTGCGGATCACCGATGGTTAGGGTCACCGAGTGGCCACGGCCGGGGGCCCAGTAGGGTGTACCCGGGAGGGATGGGGGAAGGCAGGGGCTGTGGCTGGGGAGGTGGGGGATGAGAAGGGCAGTGGCAGAACCCGATTTAGAACAACAAGATCTGCTCTCTCGGTATGGAAAGAATCTCTGGGGCTAGACTGGGACAGGGAGGGTGAGGGGGGAGGGTGCATGTGTGTGTGTGTGTGTGTGTGTGTCTTGGGGAGGGGGTCTTTGGTGCCATGAAGAGGGTGGAGGTGGGGGTCTACGGACCACATTGGAATAAATGGAGCTAAGACCCAGGGTACTCATAGGGCACCATGTCCAGGGGTCCGGGAATGGGGGGAATGGGACACCCATCTGGCAGTGGGCAGAGTGTGGGAAGGGGAGGTAACATCACAGCCAAGAGGCTAGGGAGGCAAGTGGTAAGGGCACCAGACCCCAGGATGGCACGCACCTCACTGCCCATGATGACGGTGGCCTCGGTGGCCCGCTCCAGCCGCGTGGGCCTGGTGCTGATGGCGAAGGAGCGGGTGATGTGGGACACGAACTCCACAGAGATGCCCACGGCCTGGGGTGGGCAGAATCGCAGGTGACCATCAGGGGAGGGCCCAGGCAGGCAGACTGGCCCCGCCCATGGGCCCCCCCCACCGCCGTCCCTGGCGGGGTAGGGGAGGGGACGGACTACCTACCGTGACCAGATTGATGAGGGACACGGCGTTGTAGCTGATGCCCCAGAGAGTCATGAAGCCCACGGTGTCCACGACGATCATGACGATGGAGACCAGGTTGAGGAGGCCGGAGCGTAGATCCATGCCCAGGAGGAAGCAGCAGACCAGGAAGGTGGGGGTGAGGCACAGGGCCACCATGAACAGCCCCTCGACCACGATGGTCAGGTACTGCTCGTAGAACACGTAGGTGATCCTGCCCGGCAATGGGGGGAGTCAGAAGCCGCTGCACAGGTCCCTGGGGGACCACCCTCCTCTTCCCACCCCCGACCCCAAATAATAGTAGTAGAACGTAAGCTAGTTCCTTGTGGGCAGGGAATGTTATAGTGTAGTCTCCCACGTGCTTAGTAAAGTGCTTTGCACATAGTAAGCACTCAATAAATACGATTGATTGAATGAATGAATGAAGAGTAATGATAATAATAATAATAATGATACTTGTTAAGCACTTACTATGTGCCAAGCACTGTTCTAAGGACTAAGGTAAATACAAGTTAATAATAATAATAATGATATTTGTTAAGTGCTTACAATGTTTCAGGCACTGTACTAAGAGCTGGGGTGGATACAAGCAAATAATAATAATAATGATATTTGTTAAGTGTTTACAGTGTTTCAGGCACTGTACTAAGAGCCTGGGTGGATACAAGCAAATAATAATGATAATAATGATGGCATTTGTTAAGCACTTACTATGTGCCAAGCACTGTTCTAAGCGCTGGGGGGATACAAGGTGATCAGGTTGCCCCACATGGGGCTCACAGTCTTAATCCCCATTTTACAGATGAGGTAACTGAGGCACAGAGAAGTTAAGTGACTTGCCCAAAGTCACACAGCTGACAAGTGGCGAATCCGGGGTTAGAACCCATGACCTCTGACTCCCAAGCCCGCGCTCTTTCCACTGAGCCACGCTGCAAATCAGGTTGGACAACTGTCCCGGTCCCACATGGGGCTCACACTCTTCAGTCCCCGTTTTACAGGTGAGGTAACAGGCCCAGAGAAGAGAAGTGACTTGCCCAAGGTCACAAAGCAGACACTTGGCGGAGCCGGGATTGGGACCCATGTCCTTCTGGCGCCCAGGCCCCTGCCCGAACCAGTAGGCCACACTGCTTCCTCTAAGCCTTACCCTAAGCCCTCCAAGCCTTACGTGTAGGGGAACACTTTGAAGTTGGGGTCGGTGCCGGGCACCTGGCGCAGAGTGGCGGTGATGCTGGCCGCCAGCTCGCGGGCCGCCCGCAGGGCCCCCGTGTACTCCTGCGAGTTCTTCAGTGGGGTGTGGTACGCCATGAACCTGGAGGCTGGGGGCGGGACACGGGATGAATGTCGGCTCACTCCCGAGCACGCCGCCGCAGGGGCCTGGCCGAGGAGAAGCCCGATGCCAGGCAGCCCCGTCGGCCCCGCCAGTGAAGGATTTCCAAATCTCTCGACCCTTTCACCACCTACCTAGGATCTCTCCCTCAGGGCCAATCTTCACAGAGCTGTCGTATGCCCCCAGGCCTCTGGAAAGGGAAGTCGGGGTGAGGGCGGAAACCTCCTCCCACCTTCCCTGTCCCGAAACAACACCCTCCTGCCCATCCTGTGCTAGGAGTAGAAGTAGGAGCAGTGGCGTAGCAGCAGTGGCATTTACCCAATGCCCACTTGGGGTGGTGCCCCGTACTGGGTAATTGCAAAGTCCAGGATGAAGAAGCGATGCGTTCCCTGCCCACAAAGAGCTTCCACTCACTAGACTATGGAGACGGACATAAAAGTATTTGCAACTAGAGAAGTATTGGTGGTTCAGTGGTAGAATTCTCGCCTGCCATACGGGAGGCCCAGGTTTGATTCCCAGCTATTTTCTCCCCCTTCTAGACTGGGAGAGCACTGTTGTGTAGGGACCATCTCTATATGTTGCCAACTTGTACTTCTCAAGCGCTTAGTACAGTGCTCTGCACACAGTAAGTGCTCAATAAATATGACTGAATGAATGAGTGAATGAGCCTGTTGTTGGGTAGGGACCGTCTCTATATGTTGCCAACTTGTACTTCCCAAGCGCTTAGTACAGTGCTCTGAACACAGTAAGTGCTCAATCAATTCAATTGAATGAATGAATGAACTAGAGGTGAAAAGGAATTTGAACAGAGTGGAGTGCTGTATAGGGTCTAAAGAAATGTCGAAGTGGCAGCTAGCTGATATAGATGACCGACGGAGTGAGGTCATTCAGGATATTGGAAGATTAGTGGAGGAAACTTGGTGGAGGAAGTGGGATTTTAGGAGGGCTCTGAATATTGGGAGGGAGAGCTGAGGTCTGTCTGTGTAGGGAGGGAGGGAGATCCAGGCTGGGGGAACAGCGGGAGTGAAGGAACCAAGGTGGGAGAGGCGAGAATCGGGGACAGCACTTGCGGGGAGCGGAGACAGAGGGTTGGGGGAAAATGGGAGAAGAGAGCAGAGAGGTAAGGTGGGGCTTGCCAGGGGAGAGCCTTCAAGCTGATTGTCATCTTCGACCCTCTGATTCGCCTTCCGGCTCCAGCCTCTGTCTCCCGGCTCTCTGCTTCAGGCCCCGGCCCTGCTCCAACCCCCAGCCCCCTGCCCAAGCTCCCGACCCTCAGCCCCAGCCCCCTGTCCCACCCCCTGCCCCAGTTGCCGGCCCCCAGCCCTCACCTTACCCTTTTGGACACTTGAGGTTGGGGTAGTCATTGAGAAACCAGGGCAGGTACTTGTTGAACTGTTCGGGGGTGGGGCGCAGCACTCCCGAGGTGGGTCTCATGCACTTATTCAGGGTGCAGCTCAGAGAGTCTGTGAGGGAGACATCACCGGATCGGCCAGGGCTCTGCTCCGCCCCGGGCGGCCCACCCCCTGGGGGCTCCCGGCAGGGAGAGGGCCCGACTTCTGGGGCCCCCAAAGGTGGCCAGGCCTCTCCTTCCCTCCCGGCCCACGAACCCACTAGGCAGGTTACAGCAGGACAGGCCTCTCGGCCCAGGTGCCAGTGGGCGGGCTCGTTGGCCCCTGTGGGTGGGTAAGGGTCCAGGGGTCCTCCTGGAGGTACCCAGAGACATCGCCCGGGCTCCCCCCTCACCCCTGGCCAGCTGGGCCCGGCCCACAGCGCACACCTCCCGGGGCCGTGGGGGTCCCGTCCCCCACAGTTGGGGCCTTGGGCTCCTGCCCCCGCACAGGTGTGGCCAGGACTTACTGATGGTGGAGGGACAGAACTCGTCCTTGTTGGGGCCGAAGGAGTGGATGCGGCAGCACTCTGAGAGGGGGTTGAGCCAGTCGATGAAATCGTCCACCCAGGAGGAGGCCGGGATGGCCAGGTAGGACCTGTGCGGTGGACGGATCGGAGAGGTGGGGCGGATGGGCCGGGTCCACCAGCCAGTGAGGGGACGGCCGGGGGTGGGGGGTGAAGGCGGACCCACTCACAGATTGGAGAACTGTGTGGCGTACTGGATCTTCTGGGTGAGGGAGTTGTTTTGACAGCCCGCGCTGGAACAGATGGCGTCCAGGGCTTCCGTGCTGGAGAAGTTGAAGCCCGACGTGGTGACGAAGTAGGTGGGGACCCCCACCTCGAAGTAGCGGTTCAGGTAGAGGAAGTAGTCCAGCAGGTATGAGTCCTGGGAGGGCGAGGGGGGGCACTCAGGGCGGATGCACCGGAGACGATGCCCACCCACACAGAACCCACTCGGTGGCCCCGGCGTCCCGCTGCCTCCCTATCACCTCCCACCTAGGGACCCCCCGACCACCACGGGACAGCAGATTTAGAACAGCCGAGGGGAAGGCAGCCCGTGGAGGAGGGGAAGAGGGAAAGGAGGAAGGAAAAGTGAATTCAGCCCACCCTCAGCCCCCACAGCACTCATCATCATCATCATCAATTGTATTTATTGAGCGCTTACTATGTGCAGAGCACTGTACTAAGCGCTTGGGAAGTACAAATTGGCAACATATAGAGACAGTCCCTACCCAACAGTGGGCTCACAGTCTAAAAGGGGGAGACAGAGAACAAAACCAAACATACTAACAAAATAAAATAAATAGAATAGATATGTACAAGCAAAATAAATAAATAAATAAATAAATAGAGTAATAAATATGTACAAGCATATATACATATATACAGGTGCTGTGGGGAAGGGAAGGAGGTAAGATGGGGGGGATGGAGAGGGGAACGAGGGGGAGAGGAAGGAAGGGGCTCAGTCTGGGAAGGCCTCCTGGAGGAGGTGAGCTCTCAGCAGGGCCTTAACTCCTGTTCATAGCCATATTTATTTTAATGTCTGTCTCCCCATCTAGATTCTAAGTTCCTTGTGGGCAGGCATCTGGTCTACTGACCCTATTGTATTCTCCCAAGCACTTAGTACAGTGCTCTGCACACGGTAAGTGCTCAGCACTTAGAACAGTGCTTTGCGCATAGTAAGCGCTTAATAAATGCCATTATTATTAAATACCGCTGATTGATTGATTGAGTGCGTGGGAAGGCTGGAAGAAGGGGGAGGAGAACAGGAAGTTAGAGGGGGAGGCAAGAAGCAGGGAGAAGAGAACAGCAAGTGAAAGAGGAAGCAAGAGGAAGAGAACAGGAAACCCAAGGATTGGGCAGATAGTGGCATAAGGAGAACAGGAAGATAGGGGAAATGGGAAGTAGGGCCGGGCAGTCAGAATCACCTGAGGCAGTGCCAGCTCCTGGTCCAGCCCGACGTTAATGAAGACCATGAAGAAGAGTCCCATGCCAAACAGGAGCACGAAGAGCACCATCTGAGGGAGGGAGGAAGGAAGGGAGAGAGCCGGGAGGGAGTGACTGGGGGGGCCCCCTCTTCTCCTCCCCCAAGCAACTCTTCCCCTTCCATCCCAACAGCAGCATTTTAACCCTCCCACGGCTCCTGGGGGAGAGGAAAGGGTCTCCGCTTCATCCTCCGCCATCCAGGGATCACGACCCGAGTGGCCGCTCACGGCCCTCCCAGGTGCTGGACCGGCAGATTCATTCATTCATTCAATCGTATTTATTGAGCACTTACTGTGTGCAGAGCACTGTATTAAGCACTTGGGAAGTCCAAGTTGGCAACATATAGAGACAGTCCCTACTCAACAGCGGGCTCACAGTCTAAAAGGGGGGAGACAGACAACAAAACAAAACATATTAACAAAATAAAATAAATAGAATAGTAAATATGTACAAGTAAAATAGAGTAATAAATATGTACAAACATAGATACAGGTGCTGTGGGGAGGGGAAGGAGGTAAGGCGGCGGGGTTGGGGGGGAGAGGAAGGAAGGGGCTCAGTCTGGGAAGGCCTCCTGGAGAAGGTGAGCTCTCAGTAGGGCTTTGAAGGGAGGAAGAGAGCTAGCTTGACGGATGTGCGGAGGGAGGGCATTCCGGGCCAGGGGGATGACGTGGGCTGGGGGTCGAAGGCGGGACAGGCGTGAACGAGGCACAGTGAGGAGGTTAGCAGCAAAGGAGCGGAGGGTGCGGGCTGGGCTGGAGAAGGAGAGAAGGGAGGTGAGGTAGGAGGGGGCGAAGTGATGGAGAGCCTTGAAGCCGAGAGTGAGGAGTTTTTGCCTGATGCGTAGGTTGATTGGTAGCCACTGGAGATTTTTGAGGAGGGGAGTAACATGCCCAGAGCGCTTCTGCACAAAGATGATCCGGGCAGCAGCATGAAGTATAGATTGAAGTGGGGAGAGACAGGAGGATGGGAGGAGGCTGATGCAGTAATCCAGTCGGGATAGAATGAGAGATTGAACGAGCAGGGTAGCAGTTTGGATGGAGAGGAAAGGGCAGCCCATGGGCAGATGCCCATGACATCACATTCATCACGCCGAGCGGGCGCGGCGTGACATGATGATGTCATAGGTGCCAAAGTTTGGCAGGACGTCGCCGATTTTACACACACCCAGAGCATTTCTCCGGGGGCTCCCCAGACTCCCACCCCCAACTTGCTTCACATCAGAGTGAAGCCCAGCGCAGCGTCTGAGTGGCAGCCGAGGGAGGCTCAGTGCCCAAAATGAAAAGCCGGTCATCGGAACGTCTGGCAAGTTAGCTGACCGGATGGGGGATGGACAGGCAGAAGCCGGCCATCGCGACGTCCAGTCTCCTATCAGACTGGAGAGGATGACTGCCAAGGACCCCTACCAACCCTGAGAAGAAGAGTGGCCTAATGAAAAGCAGCATGCCCCAGTGGATAGACCCCAGGCCTGGGAGACAGAAGGACTGGGGTTCTAATCCTGGCTCCGCCACTTGTCTGCCGTGTGACCTTGGACAAGTCATTTCTCTTCTCTATACCTCAGTTCCCTCATCTGTAAAATGGGTGTGAAGACTGTGAGCCCCATGTGGGACAGGGACTATGTCCAACTTGATTAGCTGGTATCTGCCCCAGCACTTAGGATGGTTCCTGGAACATAGTAAGTGCTTAACAAATACTATTAAAAAAAACAACTCAGGTCCGGGTACCAGCCTGGGGATGGAGCCAGGGAGTGGGCCGAACTGCCTCCTGGCTCAGACTCACCACGACCACCCGGGTGACACGGTGCAGCAGGAATGGGACATAGAACCGGCGAAAGAAGCGGAGCAGGAGCCCTTCGCCCCTCAGCCGGGCTGGAGCATCTGCCATCTGGACACAGCAGCATACGTCCAGGCGGGAAGCCTGGGGGCGAAAGCAGAGCAGGGGGAGCCGGAGCTTGTGTGTGTGCTGGGGGTTCTCCAGAGTCCCCAGAGGCCCCAACCCCAGGGACCCCCTACCTCCTGCCGCCTGGCGTCAAGAGATAGCAGAGCCACGAAGGCGGTCATCTGCAGCAGGAAGTCAAAGATCACGGCCAGGCCAGCCGTCAGGGCGAAGGTTCGTACGGCCGGCATGCGGGTCAGCGCGCCTGGGGTGGACGGGGAGGCCACTGTTAAGGGGGTGGTGGGGACAGAGCGGACCACCTCCTCTTTTCTCCTCCCTGCCCCCGGCCCCTGTGCTTCTGAGCTGAGTCCTAAAGGTTGGTGTCAGTTTGAGGTTTGGAGACCATATATCCTCTCCCCATTTTACAGATGAAGAACTGAGGCCTAGAGAGTTTAGGTGACTCGCCCGAGGAGACACAGCAGAACTCAAGTCTGTTGAGCCAGTCACGGGCTCTTTTCACTAATCCAGGTTGTCTTCCTACATCAACACACTCTCCCCTGCCAGAATCCCCAGTGGCACCCCCCAGAGCAAGGGAAGGGAGGAAGGACAGAGAGGGAAGTCAGTCAGTCAGTCAGTGGTATTTATTAAGTACTTACTATGTGCAGAGCACTGTACTAAGCGCTTGGGAGAGTACAATCTAACAACATAGCAGACATATTTCCTGCCCGCAAGGAGGGAAAGAGGAAGGAGAGAGGGAGGGAGGGATCCTGCTCCCTCCTCCATCAGATGCTTGCATCTTCCTGGCCCCTGAGTCTCCTGCCTGAACTCTCTCTGCCCCTTTGACCTGCCTCCCTGAACCCATGGCTGCGGAGAATCTGGGTGCTCTTTCATTCATTCAATTGTATTTATTGAGTGCTTACTGTATGCGGAGCCCTGTACTAAGCACTTGAGTACTGCCCAGGAGATGGGGTGGGTGGAGGGAGTGACAGAGGAGAGGATGCTCACCCAGGAAGAAGCAGATGATCTCGGAGAGGCTGCAGAGGAGCATGCTAGGAGCGACGCTCCCTAGGACCCGCCCAATGTGCTCCTCTCTCCGCTCACTGGGGCGGCGTGGGATCCTCTGCAGTGCGACCGGGGAATGCGTCAGTCCGGCCTCCCTTCCCCCGGCCTCCCCAGCCCGCTCCACCAGCCTCCTCTGCCCGCCTCCCATCCCTCCAGCCCGCTCCAGGCCCTCACCTGGAACTCGAGGACCAAAATGAAGATGTTGTCAGCTCCCACCGCCAGCACCAGGAAGGGGACGACTTGGATGATGACGAGGGACGAGGGGATGCCCAGGTAGGAGTAGAAGCCCATGGAGGCCAGCACGGCCCCCAGCACCACCAGCACACCGCCCAGCCCCAGCATCGCTTTGGAGTCCACCTGTGACAGGGCACCACCCTGAGCCTCTGGGAAGCCACCTCCCGCCGGTCCCAGCCCTGAGCCCCTGGGGAACTCCCAGTGCCCCTGCCAGCCCCTGCCCCAAGCCCCCGAGGAAAGTCTCCCTCCAGCCTCGGCCCTGAACCCCTGGGGAGCCCCCGGGGGCTCGCCCTACCAGCAAACGGCGCCAGCTGCTGTACTCCCCCAGCGCCAGAGTGATGTAGAGGAAGATGACAGCATAGCTGATGGCAAAGATGGGCAGGTCCTCGGCCGTGGTACGGTTGATCTCGTCTTCCAGGGAGCGCTGGGAGCAGATGGTGGGGGTGGGAGAGTGTGAGCACGTGCCGGGCGTGGGGAGAGGAAGCATCAGCACATGCTGAGCAGGGGCAGGGAGACAGGGCAGGCATATCCAGGAAGTCAGGCCCCTGGCTGAGAGGTGAACAACCTCCAGCTACCTGCCCATTTCCCGCCGCTCCCCACCCCTCTTGCCCCCCTGCCGCCCCGCCTCACCTCGGCCATGAAGGTGACACTGAGCTGGCCCCGGGTGCTCTGGCGGAAGTCCCGCAGCACCTCGAGGAAGCGGCTCTCCCAGAGCCGGACATGAGCCAGACGGGGGTCTTCGGCCGGGTAGTTGTTCAGGGAGAAGGTGAGGATCAGGGCCTCGGCCTCAGAGAAGTCGCGGCCTGTTGTGGGGGCATCCGTCAGGTACACCTGAGCCGGGTTAGCCATCCCCGTGGCCCTCCACCCAGCCCCAGCCCGGGAGCTCCAGACAGAGCAGGGGCCAGGGGCAGGAGGCGTGTTGGGTGACGGGGAGGCCGGTGCTGGCCCTTGGCCCCTGAGACCTCACCTGACCTCCCCTCCCTCCCCGAGGCCAGCCAAGGCCATCATGTCCACTCTCACCTTTGTATCCACCCACGGCCAGGAAGGGGAAGACGGGCGCCCCATAGTCAGCCATACAGCTCAGCTCCAGGGCCGTACCATCTTTGAATGACAGAGGAGAGCTGGACAGGGTGGAGGGGAGAGGGGCGTCAGCGGGGCTGAAGGGCAGTGGGACTCCTCAGAGAGGTCAGAGGCCAACTGGTCCTCACTCTGGGAACTCTCGACCCTCCACCTTCTCTCAGACCCGGGGAACTCGGGAGTCGGGAAAGAGGGGTAGACTTTAAGCTCCTTGTGGGCAGAGATCACATCACCAACTCTGTTGTTCTACTTTCTTAGTGCTTAGTACAGTGCTTAGTAAATGCTCAATAAATACCACTGATCGATTGAGAGGTAATGATCAAATGTGCTTGGGGGAAACAAGTAGAAATTCTGGGGGCCTGCTCCTCTCAGGCCTCTCAGCCCCACCCAGCCCCCCTCTGTCCCCTACCAGCCCTTCTCAACCTCCTCAGCTTTCCCTATCCTCCTCAATCTCCCTAGTCTCCCTCAGCCCACCTCCAGAGGCCTTCTAGTCCTACTCAGCTTCCTCTAGCCTCAGTGCCCTCAGTCCTCCTCAGACCTCCCCACCCCCAGCTTTTCTCGTCCTCCCCACTTCCCGTAGGCTCCTCAGCACCTCCAGTCCTTCTCAGTTTCCCAGTTCCTCTCAGTCCCACACAGGCATCCTTGGCCTCTTTCTGCTCCCCTCAGCCCCATAGCATCCTCTCAGTCACCCCAACCATCTTGAGTCCCCCTTCAATTTCCTCTCAGCCTGCCCTAGCCTGTACAAGCCCCCCACAGGCCTTCCTAGTCCCCCCAGCCCCCATCAGATTCCCCTCAGTCCCCCCAGTCCTCCTCATCCACCCAGCCTCTCCATTCCCCAGCCCCTTTCAGCTTTCCCCATCCCGCTCACCTCCCTTCAGCCCCACGGCCATCCCCTCAGCTCCCCCAGCCCCTCTCAGTGCCCCTCAGTGCCCCTTAGCGTCCCCCCAGCCCTTCTCCTCCCCTCAGCCCCCCAGCACCTCTCAGTCCTCTTCAGCTTCACTCAAGCCCCCACCTCCCTTCAGCCCCACCAGCCTCCCAGCCATCCCCTCAGTGCCCCCAGCTCCTCTCAATCCCCTTAGCTACCCCACCACCACCCAGCTCCCTAACCTCCCTTAAGCCCATCCGGCCCTCCTCTGTCCTCTCAGCTTCACCCAGCCCCTCTCAGCCTTCCCCTCACCCCCCAGCCCTCTCAGTCGCCTCAGCAGCCCGCCCCTTCCAGTCCCCTCAGCTTCTCCCCAACCCCTTTACCCCCTTCAGCCCTTCTCAGCCCCCCAACCCCTCTCAGTTGCCTCAGCTTCTCCCCAGCCCCCCTCACCTCCCTTCATTCCCCCCAGCCCCTCTCAGGCATCCTCCCCTCCCCTCAGAACTCCCAGCCCCTCATCCTCTAGCCCTAGAGTGTCGACTCTATCGCCTGACCCGCCCAAAGCCGGTCGTGGAGCAGGATCCAGGGGATAGCATGGCATTGGACCCAAGGGCTTCAACTGGGGGCACCATCTCCCCGACCCCAAATGCGCCGCAGGGGCAGTGCCGGCTCTGTCCCTGCGACATAGCTGTGTGCCGGGTTCCCTGGCGGGTCGAGGGCTCCAGGGGACCAGCCAGAAGCCGTGGCAGCGACAGCTGCAACTGAAACCGAAATGGAGGGAAGCTCTCCCGCCAGGACTGGAGCCGGGGACTGCCCACCTGCCCGGTTCTCCCAAGAGCCTGGCCGGAAGCCGAGCCGATGAGCGAGCACTGTTGGTGGCCGGCCGGCTGTCTGCCTGCCTGCCTCTCCCGGAAGCCCAGGCAGACATCGAACTGCGTGACAAACACTGCTAATCAGCTCCCCACTTCCTACCTCATCTCAACGATCTCCTCCTACAGCCCAGCCCACACACTTCTCTCCTCCATTTCCAACCTACTCACTGCACCTTGATCTCATCTATCACGCCCCCGACCCCTCGCCCTTGTCCTGCCTCTGGCCTGGAATACCCTCTCCCAAGCTCCTTGTGGATAGGGATCACGTCCACTAACTACAGTAGTGGGCTCTCCCAAACGCCCAGTACAGTGCTCTGCACCTAGCAAGCACTCGATAAAAAAACCTTTGCTTGGTTGGTTGATTGATTGCCAGCTGCCCGTCTCCCAGGAGCCCCTTCTGAAGTTGGACCATGGTCCTGGGGGCAGGGGCTACAGGAGTTCTAGGGGCCGGTAGCTGGGACTGTAGAGGGGGGGTCTCTGAGGGGAGGCATGGGGAACACTCACCCACAGTGACCAGTAGCCCTGGAGGTAGAAGGCAGTTGCCTTTGCCCTCATCCTGTCCCGGCACATGCCCCCAACTCCTCCCTGGTCCTTCCCCCCCACCCCGGTCCCAGAACAGTCCCCCGCTCCCTCCCCTCGGCTGTCCCTCTGCGCCCTGCCAGGGGGGCCCCCACCGGCCCCCGTCCGGTCCAGTCACGGCCCCGGGGCCCTCACTTGGCGCAGTAGAGGAAGTGGTCCCGCCAGTCCACCTGGCCTGTCTGGCCCGACAGCGTTTGGTTGGCTGTGAGCAGGAAGCTCGTGCGGTTGCTTTGGAAGTACTGTAGGAGGCTGTTGATGGCACAGTCAGTGAGGCTGGCATTGCGCGGGTTCAGCGGGGCGTAGCAGAAGTCCCGGAGGGAGATGTTCCTCCCGTCCGGCTCGGACCAGACCTGCAGGTCCCGCAGCCGCTCCTGGAGATCAAGCAGTTGAAGCAGCACGTCCGAGGCCAGCAGGCCGCTGAAGTTCTTGGGGCCCAGAAGCAGGGAGTCGTAGTGGTAGCTGGCCCGGCCCGGAGCCGTCAGGATGACCTGGTTGGTGCGGAAGAAGGGCCCGAAGTGCAGGTCGTGGAAGGCCTTCTCCTGGCGGGCCTGGCTGTCCGGGGCCGACCACAGCTCCACTGGGTCCGTGGTCAACTCCAGGCGGGCCAGGCCCCCGGCCAGGGCCACCACAGCCACTGCCGCCAGCCCCAGCACGGTCAGAGGCCAGGTGGCGGCCCAGGTGCCCCAGCGCTGGAAGAGGCGGCCCAGGGTGGCGTGGGTGGACAGGCTTAGCCGGTCCGAGCAGGAGACGCCGGCCTGGCTGACCGGCTTGGCCTCAGTTCGGCGGTAGCAGAAGGCGGCGGTGGCCGCGCCGCAGATCAGCACGGCCACCAGCAGCAGGACCAGGGCCAGCACGATGCCGAGGGTAACCCGGCTGATGCCAGGGTTCAGGGGGGCCGGGTTGGGGAGGACCGGACAGGCGGCGGCGCAGTCCTGGCACGAGCAGGCCTCCATGGTGTCGCCGTACGAGAGGTGGCACTGCCAGAGGTCGACGTCCAGTGGCTGCAACCCTGCCCCGGGCTCCTGACCGGGGTCCAGCAGGTGGAAGTCGACCTGCAGAGGGGCCAGCCCATTGCTGGGGTTGCCCTGAAAGTTGAGCCAGCGCTGGGCGTTGCAGAGCTCAGCGCCGTAGACGCCGCACATGGCGCCCACGGCCAGGCCGCCGGTGGCCGGGATGCGGACGTCGCTGCACGAGGAGTAGGCCTCCTCGGCGTAGCGGCGGGTGCAGAAGCTCTGGTAGGCCAGCACGGAAGAGCCGTCCGTGTGCACCCGGGTCACATTGATGAACAGGCTCTGGTCCGGGCTGCATATGTTCTGGCAGTGCAGGCTGGCGAAGTTCTCGGCGCAGGCTGGGCAGCGGGTCAGGATCACCTTGGACAGGGCCACGCTCGCCTTGAGCGAGCGGAGCTGCTTGAGCGAGCAGCAAGCGAAGGTGGCCCTGGGCCCGCGGTCCAGGTGCGGGCAGACCTCCTGCAGCAGCTGCAGGTGTTCGCCGTCCAGGGCGCGGGCCGGGCTGTTGTCCAGGCAAGGGACGATAGGTGGGATCAGGCTGCCGCTGATCTCGGGGTTGCGCCCGCATTCCTCGTAGACGGAGCAGAAGCCGGCCCGGTGGATCGGGGTGAAGGTGGCCTGGGCCTGCAGATGGGGAGACGCCGTCAGAAGTGTGGGGTCCTGAGGCCGGGAAAGCACGGAGAGAGGGAGGGAGGGACGGAGGGAGGGACGCGACCAACGTATGGGCCCCCGTGGGGACCGGGACAGGAGCTGAAACTCCCCCGCCCTTCCTGTCTCTTTCGGCAGAGGTCCGACCTCCACGGACTGCCCATCACCCTCCGGACCGCCCTCCCTCCCCCGGCCTGAAAGGCTGGACAGAAAGTCCTCCAACACCCGGACCAACCCTCTCTCATTCCCTCAACACTTGGAAACCCTCCAGCACCTGGAACCTCTACATCACCCGGAGGTCCAGCCTTGTGGACTTCTCCAAAACTTGGAGCCCTTCCAACACCTGAGACCCCTCCAACACCTGGAACCTCTCCATCACCTGGAGCTCCAACACTTCGAACCCCCAATATCTGGAGTCCCTCCTTCACCCGGAACCCCTCCAATGTCTGGAATCCCTCCAAAACCTGAAACCCCAACACCCGGAGCCCCATCCACCACCTAGACACCCTCCAACACCCGGAACTCCCAATACCTGACATCCCTCCAACGTTTGGAACCCCACCGTCTAGAGCCCCCAAATATGAGATTCCCCCCTCCTCCAGCTCCTGGGACTCAGAATCCCAAGGTTCCACACAACCCACTGTCCAGTCCTCAGTCGCCTCTCCCCATGTCATCCCCCAGAGACCCTGGTGCCCCACCCCCTGACCTCCAGCCCTTCCCCTGGAGGAACCCTAACTCGGAGCCACAGCAGGTGGATGGTGGGGTGGGGGAGGAAAAGCTCACCCCGTGGAAGAGGGAGGCCAGGAGCAGCAGAGCCCCCAGGCCAGCCCCCACCATGCCTGCAGCTCCCCGGGGCATCTCTAGGCGCAAAAAGCCGGGGCGAGGTAAGTGGTATGTGGGCAAGGGGAGCGGACCCTATGTCATAGCAGGGGAGGGACAAACCGAGCCCCGGTCCCTGGCCTGATCCAGTCCGGGGCCAATGAGAAGAGGTACTGGTGGATCATTAACAGCAGAGTCACCGGGACATCCCGCCCCTGCGGGTGCCCGCTCCCCAGAGCTGCTCCCTGGCCCTGGGGTGGGGGACCTTGGGGGAGGCCCCCAGGATGAAGCCCCAAGCCCCGGCAGGAGGCAGAGGGACTGTTGACTTTGACTGCTCTGGAGACCACCCCAGGCCCAACAGCACTGGGACTGGGAGACCAGAGCTGATGTGTCAGATGTGTGTATGCCCGCGCGTGCGCACGTGTGTGTGTGTGTTGGAGGGGGGAGGTGTTGGGGTCCAACCTGCTCCAGTCCCATGTTTCCGGGCCTTAGTTTCCCCATTTGGCTTTACCCACAAGCCCCGGCGTCCTGAGATCAGGTGAGCTGTCTTGTAGGCTCCTGGAGCTCTTTCGCACGCACACGCACACACACATGCACACGCAAAACCCGCCCCCGGTATTGCGGCTGATAACGGCCTTGCTATCTGTCTGAGGCAGGGCCCAGGGCTGAAATGTGTTCAGGCTGATGATCCGGTCGGGCTGGTGCTGAGAGAGGGGGTGAAGGCAGAGGGCGAGGGGCTCCGTTTGTCCTCTGCCCCTGCCTTGTCCCCGTCCCACCTGCCCCGCCCCGAGTCTCACTCCTGTCCTGCCCTGACCCCCACCAGAAGTTCTCCCTCTGCCCTCTAGACTGTGAGCCCATGGTGGGCAGGGATTGTCTCTCTTCTCTCTTTATTGCGGTATTGTACTTTCCAAAGGCTTAGTACAGTGCTCTGCACACAGTAAGCGCTTAATAAATACGATTGAATAAATGAACGCCCTATCCTTCCTCCAAGCGGAAGCTGGTTCCTGCCCGGCCCCCACTGGAGGCTTGCTCATCATCATCATCATCAATCGTATTTATTGAGCGCTTACTATGTGCAGAGCACTGTACTAAGTGCTTGGGAAGTACAAATTGGCAATATATAGAGACAGTCCCTACCCAACAGTGGGCTCACAGTCTAAAAGGGGGAGACAGAGAACAAAACCAAACATACTAACAAAATAAAATAAATAGAATAGATATGTACAAGTAAAATAAATAAATAAATAAATAGAGTAATAAATATGTACAAACATATATACATATATACAGGTGTTGTGGGGAAGGGAAGGAGGTAAGATGGGGGGATGGAGAGGGGGACGAGGGGGAGAGGAAGGAAGGGGCTCAGTCTGGGAAGGCCTCCTGGAGGAGGTGATATATATATGAACTCTCCCAGAAATATAAATTCATGTCCATCTACAATAGTAATATGCTAACAGAGGGTGTCTCAGAGGAATAGAAGAAACCAACGCTCCTGCCCTGCTCCTGCCCTGCCTCCTGTTCCTGCCCTGCTCCGAGTCGCCTCCACTTGCCAAGTGCCCTCCTCTCTCAGCTCCTGCTCTCAGGGCGGGATGGGCTCTCCCTATCAGCTCAGCGGGGCCCTGACCTTGGCTCTCAGATAGGCTGGCCGATAATGGGTACCCGTGGGCGTCGAGGAAATTCACACGCACAGAGAAGCCCTGGTCCCGGCCAGCTCCCGCCATGAGCTACCTCTGATTCAACCCCACTGGGCAGGGCTGGGCAGGGCAGGACAGGGCGGGACAAAGCTGGGCAGAGTCACCGAGGGCTGCTGCCGCCACTGTCGCACCAAATCTCTGGGTCCCGGCTTGGTTGTTCTCCCACTGTCCTGGGTCCCTTTGCCCAGGGCCAGGCTGCCCTGCCCGCTGGTTCACCTGCCGGCCGAGGGCCTTTCACTCCTGCCAATGTTCCCAAAAACTAGCCCAGCGCTCTGCCCAGAGTAGGCTCCTGGCCCAGCGCTCTGCACACAGTGATGATGATGGTTATTAAGCGCTCACTATGTGCCAAGCACTGTGCTAAACATTGGGGCAGATACAAGATAACCAGATCAGACGCAGTCTCTGGGCTCCATGGGGCTCACGGTCTAAGGAGGAGGGAAAACAGGTACTGAATCCCCATTTTTACAGACGACGAGACGGAGGCACAGAAAAGTTAAGTGACTTGCCCAAGGCCACGTAGCAGGCAGGCAGCGTGGCCTAGTGGAAAGAGCGTGAGCCTCCAAGTCAAAGGTTGTGGGTTCTAATCACAGCTCTGCCACTTTCCTGCTGTGTGACTTCAGGTAAGGCACTTCACTTCTCTAAGCCTCAGTTCCCTCATCTGAAAAATGGGGATTCAATACCTCTTCTCCTTCCTACTTGGACTGTGAGCCCCATGCCTGACCTGATTATCGTGTATCTACCCCAGTGCTTGACACACATAGTCAGGGCTTAACAAATACTACTCTTATCGTCATCGTTATTATGTGGCAGAGCCAGGATCAGAACTCAGAGCTCCTGACTCCCAGTCCAGTGACCTTCGCATTAGGTCACACTGCTTCTCACAGGCCACAGTAGGCGCCTAGCACAGTGCTCTGTTCACAGTAGTCATTCAGTCATTCAGTCATTCATTTATTCAATCTTATTTATTGAGCGCTTTACTTGGGAGAATACATAACAATAAACAGACACATTCCCTGCCCACAGGGCTTAGAGTCTAGATGGGGCGGGGCGGGGAGGGGTGGCAGACATAAATATAAATAAATAACAGACGTGGACATAAGGGCTGTGGGGCTGAGAGGGAGGAAAAACAAAGGGAGCAAGTCGGGTTGACGCAGAAGGGAGTGGGAGAAGAGGAAAAGGGGGCTTAGGCAGGGAAGGCTTCTTGGGGGAAATGTGCCTTCGGTCAGGCTTTGAAGGGTGGGGAGAGTCTCCTCAAATCAAATCTCCTCAGATTTGAGTGCTTTGCACATAGTAAGCGCTTAATAAATGCCACTATTATTATTATTTGAAGAGAGAGCGTGTTCCAGGCCAGAGACAGGACCTGGGGGAGAGGTCTGCAGCGAGATAGATGAGATCGAGGCACATTGAGAAGGCTAACAGTAGAGGAGTAAAGACTGCGGGGTGGGTTGTAGTAGGAGAGTAGCGAGGTGAAGTAGGAGGGGGCAAGGTGATTGAGTGCTTTTAAAGCCGATGGTGGGGGGGTTTTGTTTGATGCCGAGGTAGATGGGCAACCACCAGAGTTTCGTGAGGAGCGGAGAAACAGGGCCTGCGTTCTGCCTGCAGTAGACACCTAGTCCAATGTTCTGCCTACAGTAGGCAACCAGTTGAGCGCTCTGTCTGCAGTAGACACCCAGTCCAGTGCTCTGCCCAGGAGAGGTACCCAGCACAGCGCCCCACACATAATAATGATGATAGCATTTATTAAGTGCTTACTATGTGCAAAGCGCTGTTCTAAGCACTGGGGAGGTTTCATGGTGATCAGGTCGTCCCACATGGGGCTCACAGTCTTAATCCCCATTTTATTCATTCATTCATTCAATCATATTTATTGAGCACTTACTGTGTGCAGAGCACTGTACTAAGCACTTGGGAAGTACAAGTTGGCAACATATAGAGACGGTCCCTACCCAACAGCGGGCTCACAGTCTAGAAGGGGGATTTTACAGATGAGGGAACCGAGGCACGGAGAAGTTAAGTGACTTACCCAAAGACACACAGTTGGCAATTGGCAGAGCCGGGATTTGAACCCATGACCCCTGACTCCAAAGCCCGTGCTCCTTCTACTGAGCCACGCTGCTTCTGGGACCAGTATGGTACAAGCGGAGGTGATAGCGATAACGACGGGACATCAGCCTCTGCCTTCACTGTGTGTCCGCTCTCTTAACGTCTGTCCCGTGGTCCCTGTTTCTGGCCCCCACTCGACTGGCCCAGCAAGGCAGGGGTGCAAGGAACATCGCCATAAAGCTGGTGGACCGATGGCTGGTGGGGAGACGGACTCGTCCGCAGGGCTGCTGCTGGCCGTCTGGAGCTCTGGGTTTCCTCAGATTTGAGCCGGAGTGAAGACGACTCTTCTGCCTCCTCTCCCGCCAGCTCAGTCTCCCCCCTCCCATTTGCCTCACCTCTGCACCGCTCAACCCATAGTATTTAGTGAACATTTACTTTGTGCAGAGCATGGTACTAATGATGATGGTGGCATTTGTTAAGCGTTTGCATTGTGCCAGAAACTGTACCAAGCACTGGGGTGGATACAAGCAAATTGGGTTGGACACAGTCCCTGTCCCATATGGAGCTCACACTCTTCACTCTTCACTCTTTAGACTGTGAGCCGACTGTTGGGTAGGGACTGTCTCTATATGTTGCCAATTTGTACTTCCCAAGCGCTTAGTACAGTGCTCTGCACACAGTAAGCGCTCAATAAATACGATTGATGATGATGATCTCCATTTTACAGATGAGGTAAATGAGTCCCAGAGAAGTGAAGTGACTTGCCCAAGGTCACCCAGTAGACAAGCGGTAGAGTCAGGATTAGAACCCAAGTCCTTCTGATTCCCAGGTCCGTGCTGTATCCACGAAGTCACGCTGCTTCTCTACTGAGCTCTTGAGAAAGTACAACACAACAGTTTGTTCTGCTATGTGACCTTGGGCAAGTTTTTGCGTTGCTCTGTGCCTCAGTTTCTTCCTCTGTAAAATGAGGATTCAATCCCTATTCTCTCTCCCCCTCAGAACATGATCCGCCCCTCTGGGGGGACCAGGAAGACAGGGACCAAGCCCAACCTGATTGCATTCTACCTGCCCAAGCGCCTGGCACAGTGTTTGGCACATGGTAAGAACTTCACATTCACCCCCACCCCCCAAATTCTTTCATTTGAACAATATTTTTGGGGGAGTATAGGCGTGCGTGCGTGCGTGCGTGTGTGTGTGTGTGTGTGTGTGTGTGTCTTCAGTTTCAGAAGGGACAGTGGATAGCCATGTCGGACAGTGGCGCAGAAAGGAGGGCAGAACTGAACAGAGAATCAATCAATCATATTTATTGAGCGCTTACTGTGTGCAGAGCACTGTACTAATAATAATAATGGCATTTATTAAGCGCTTACTAAGTGCAAAGCACTGATCTAAGCGCGGGGGATGTTACAAGGTGATCAGGTTGTCCCACGGGGGGCTCACAGTCTTAATCCCCATTTGACAGCTGAGGTCACTGAGGCCCAGAGAAGTTAAGTGACTTTCCCAAAGTCACCCAGCTGACAATTGGCAGAGCTGGGATTCGAACCCATGACCTCTGACTCCAAAGCCCGTGCTCTTTCCACTAAGCCACGTACTAAGGCCACTAACCGATGATCCACTCCATATTGTGATCACTCAAAGGCGGAGCTGTGGTCGCCAGCCACTTCGAACACCTGCAGGGGAACCTCCAACTTATTATTACAGAAATAAGAAGTCTGGGTGGTCACTGATGAAGTCGCACTTGTACCATAGTTTGGGTTCTAAGCTCTGATGAAATAAACCCTACGAAAAATGATTTCTCTATTTACCAAAGTATCAGTTGAAATTCACTTTGGAGATCAGTTTAATTTACATATGTACACTACTCTCTCTCTCTCTGTCTGTCTCTCTCTGTCTCTGTAATTTTAAGCTTGATTGTCTCCAACTCTCTGGTTCTTGCTTTCTTCTAGAATTAGAAAATTCTCCTTGGCAGTGGTAATGGGGTTTTTTTGAGCACCTTCTGAATACAGTGCATTCTATGAAGCCCTTGTGAGCACTTATCTAACCAAAAAAAAAAAAATCCCTTAAAAGCATAGATTGTTTCATAGAGGACTGTTTTTTTCCAGTGGAAACTTAATATTTAACTTGAACTGATCTGTACTAAAGCGACAAATACTTAGGGTGAAAACTGAACAAATTTAGTTTTAGTTTCCAGTTACTCCACCGGGCAAGTATTTTCAGTGGACTGTAGGGCAGTAGTTTTTAAAGTGTAGTTTCCTACCAAAACAAATTATGGGGACTACCCATTTAAAGTAGGTTTCTGAATATTCAAGGTAGTGGGAAGGGGACTGCTCTGAATATCGCATGATAGTATTATTTAAGCACTTACTATGTTGCCAATCCCCGTACTAGGCACTGGCGTAAATTCAGAAGAATCAGGCTAGACACAATAATAATAATAATAATAATAATAATAATAATAATAATATTGGTATTTGTTAAGCGCTTACTATGTGCAAAGCACTGTTCTAAGCGCTGGGGTATGTACAAGGTAATCAGTTTGTCCCATGAGGGGCTCACAGTCTTCATCCCCGTTTTACAGATGAGGGAACTGAGGCCCAGAGAAGTGAAGTGACTTGCCCAACATCACACAGCTGACAAGCGGCGGAGCCGTGATTTGAACCCATGACCTCTGACTCCAAAGCCCGTGCTCTTTCCACTGAGCCATGCTGCTTCCCCAATCCCTCTCCCACAGGGGACTCACGGTTTTAAGGGAGAGGGAGAACAGGTATTGAACCCTACTATTTTATAGATGAGGAAACGGGCCCAGAAAAGTTAAGTGACGTGCAGAGAGAGACACAGAGCGGGTAAGTGGTAGAGCCGGGATTAGAACCCAGGTCCTCAGACTTCCAGGCTCGGGCTCTTTCCAGTACAGCTTTTCTACTGTGCCCTATGTTATGCTGCCCATCTTCAAGCATGTTCTTTGCATATGGTCTTGCATATAGCTTTAATTCTATTTGTTCTGACGATTTTGACACCTGCCTACATGTTTTGTTCTGTTGTCTGTCTCCCCCTTCATACTTTAATTCTATTTGTTCTGACGATTTTGACACCTGTCTACATGTTTTGTTCTGTTGTCTGTCTCCCCCTTCTAGCCTGTGAGCCCGTTGTTGGGTAGGGACCGTCTCTATATGTTGCCGACTTGTACTTCCCAAGCGCTTAGTACAGTGTTCTGCACACAGTAAGTGCTCAATAAATACAATTGAATGAATGAAAGCCCTACTGAGAGCTCACCTCCTCCAGGAGGCCTTCCCAGACTGAGCCCCCTCCTTCCTCTCCCCCTCTTCCCCCTCCCCATCCCCCTGCCTTACCTCCTTCCCCTCCCCACAGCACCTGTATATATGTATATATGTTTGTAGATATTTATTACTCTATTTTACTTGTACATATTTATTCCATTTATTTTATTTTGTTAATATGTTTTGTTTTGTTGTCTGTCTCCCCCTTCTAGACTGTGAGCCCGTTGTTGGGTAGGGACCGTCTCTATATGTCTAGCTCCACCCATTGTCAGCTGTGTGACTTTGGGCAAGTCACTTAACTTCTCCATGCCTCAGTTCCCTCATCTGTAAAATGGGGATGAAGACTGTGAGCCCCCGTGGGACAACCTGATCACCTCGTAACTTCCCCAGCGCTTAGAACAGTGCTTTGCACATAGTAAGCGCTTAATAAATGCCATCATTATTATTATTATATGTTGCCGACTTGTACTTCCCAAGCGCTTAGTCCAGGGCTCTGCACACAGTAAGCGCTCAATAAATACGATTGACTGAATTCACCACAGGATCCCCGCCCTGCAGGAGCTCCCACAAGCCAGATTGTGGGGGCTCAGGCACTCCTCCGATCCTGCCCCACCCCGTCTTGCTCCCCAAGCTCTCCTGACCCTTCAACCTGCAGAGCCCAGTCCACTCACCTGTTTGGGGCCCAGCCAGCCCAATCTCTCTCTCTCTCTCCCTCTCTCTTTGCAGGCTATCTCTGGAGGGCCATCAGGCCTATCAGGACATCAGCCCCATCTTATCTGCAGCCTGATTGAAATTCTCAACAGCAGCACCATAAAAACACTCCAGTCTTTGTAGTTCTCTCTCTCTCCAGCTCTGCCAGAGGTTGGGGGAGGAAGGAGGCTTGGCCTCCCTCGTGGCTAGCACCAAGGAAGCCCCCCTTTCCTCAGGACCTTGGGGGTCATAGCCAGCTACTCACCATGAGACCAAGCTGAAGGAGAGACAGTGAGGGCCGAGGCACCACTCTGGGGCCAGGAAGGGGGTTCCCTGGGTTTAGGGTTGGCACTGGGCCCCTTAGATGCCCCCCATCATCAGTAGGAAGGACAAGAACCCCTATCATCAATACCATGTCCTGAGCACATATTGTGTGCAGAACACTGTACTAGAGTTAGTAATAATAATAATAATAATGATGATGGCATTTATTGAGCGCTTACTATACGCAAAGCACTGTTCTAAGTGCTGGGGAGGTTACAAGGTGATAAGGTTGTAGGGTGGCTCGCAGTCAACTCCCATCTGACAGTCTTACTCTCCATTTTACTGAGGCACAGAGAAGTTAAGTGACTCGCCCAAAGTCACACAGCTGATAATTGCCAGAGATGGGATTTGAACCCACGATCTCTGACTCCAAAGCCCGTGCTCTTTCCACTGAGCCACGCTGCTTCTCTGGTTAGTAGAGATGATCCCTGCCCTTTAGGAGCTTCCAGTCTACTGTGTGCCAAGTGCTACACTGAGCACTTGGTAGAATACAATAATTAGTAAGCATGATCCCTATTCCTGTCCCACCGTCGACCCCCGGCCCACGTCATCCCCCTGGCCTGGAATGCCCTCCCTCCGCACATCCGTCAAGCTAGCTCTCTTCTTCCCTTCAAGGCCCTACTGAGAGCTCACCTCCTCCAGGAGGCCTTCCCAGACTGAGCTCCCTCCTTCCTCTCCCCTTCCTCCCCCTCTCCACCCCCCCGCCTTACCTCCTTCCCCTCCCCACAGCACCTGTATATATATACATATGCTTGTATGTATTTATTACTCTATTTTATTTGTACATATTTATTCTATTTATTTTGTTAATAGTTTTGTTTTGTTCTCTGTCTCCCCCTTCTAGACTGTGAGCCCACTGTTGGGCAGGGACCGTCTCTATATGTTGCCAACTTGTACTTCCCAAGCGCTTAGTACAGTGCTCTGCACACAGTAAGCGCTCAATAAATACGATTGAATGAATGAATAAATAGTAATAGTGATAATGATGCTATCTAATAGTAATAGTTATTATTATTATGGTACTGGATAAGCACTTACTACGTGCCAAACACTGTCCTAAGCGCCAGGGTAGATACAAGTTAAGCAGGTTGGACGCAGTCCCTGTCCCACATGGAGCTCACACTCTTAATCCCCCGATGAGGTAACTGAGGCCCAGAGAAGTTCCCATCACTTTGCCCCCTCCTACCTCACCTCGCTTCTCTCCTTCTACAACCCAGCCAGCATAGTTTGCTTCACTAGAGCTAACCTTCTCACTGTGCCTCCATCTCACCTGTCTCGCCAGCGACCCTTGGCTCACGTCCTGCCTCTGGCCTGGAATATCCTCCCTCCTCTAATCCGACTGACAACCACTCTCCCCCGCTTCAAAGCCTTATTGAAGGGACATCTCCTCCGAGTGGGCTTCCCAGGCTAAGCCCTACTTTTCCTCATCTCCCACTCCCTTCTGTACTGCCCTGACTTGCTCCCTTGGCTCTCCCCCTCTCCCAGCCCCACAGCACTTATGGATCTATCTGTCGTTTTATTTATTTGTATTGATGCCTGTCTCTCCACCACCTCTCAATCTCTTAACACTGTGAGCTCACTGTGGGCAGGGAATCTCACTGTTTATTGTTGCAATTGTACTTTCCCAAGCGCTTAGTACAGTGTTCTGCACCCAGTAAGCATTTCATAAATATGATCGACTAAATGAATGAATGACCCACACTCTATCCATTACGCCACACTGCTTCTCTATTAAGCGTTTACTTACTGAATACAAAGTACTGTTTTAAGTGCTGGGGTAGACACAAGGTTATCAAGCCGGACACAGTCCTTGTCCTGCATAAGGCTCAGAATCTAGTAGGAGGGAGTAGGATTTAGTCCCATTTCACAGATGAGGAAACTGAGGCATCGAGAAGTTGTGACTTGCCCAAGTTAGCACAACTGACAGGTGGCAGAGCCGAGAATGTGAGCCCGCTGTTGGGTAGGGACTGTCTCTATATGTTGCCAACTTGTACTTCCCAAGCGCTTAGTACAGTGCTCTGTACACAGTAAGTGCTCAGTAAATATGATTGAATGAATGAATGACTCCCGAGCCGGGCTCTTTCCGCTACACCATGCCTCTCCTCAAGCTGCCCTCAAGAAGCTTATGATCGATCCCCAACCCCTCCACCTTGCCCCCCTCCACCCCGGCATCTCCGCTGTCAGCCCCCAGTTCTCCTGCTGCTTTGGCTGCAGCCCCTCTCCTAGGTCATCAATCGTATTTATTGAGCGCTTACTGTGTGCAGAGCACTGTACTAAGCGCTTCGGAAGTACAAATTGGCAACATATAGTGACAGTCCCTACCCAACAGTGGGCTCACAGTCTAAAAGATCTAGGTCTGCTGTCATCTCTATGTGTATATATGTTTGTACATATTTATTACTCTATTTATTTATTTATTTATTTTACTTGTACATATCTATTCTATTTACTTTATTTTGTTAGTATGTTTGGTTTTGTTCTCTGTCTCCCCCTTTCAGACTGTGAGCCCACTGTTGGGTAGGGACTGTCTCTATATGTTGCCAACTTGGACTTCCCAAGCACTTAATACAGTGCTCTGCACACAGTAAGCGCTCAATAAATACGATTGATTGATTGATTGATTGATCTCTGGGCACCCCGGCTCCCCAGGCCCCTCCCCTCTCCACCATCTGCCACTCCTGGCCTCGCTGTTTCACGGCCAGAACCCCCAACTCAGGCCCAGGACCACTAATTCAGCTCTGGACACCAGCGGTCACTTGCTGCCGCCGCCCTCGACCACACACACCAGAGGTCCGGGGTCTCCCGCAGCCTCCGTGGGCCAGAAACTGCGAGATGTCCAGACCCAATGACTCCTGGAGAACTGTAATCAATCAATCAAACAATCGTATTTATTGAGCACTTACTGTGTGCAGAGCACTGTACTAAGCGCTTGGGAAGTACAAGTTGGCAACATATAGAGACAGTCCCTACCCAACAGTGGGCTCACAGTCTAAAAGTCTCAACTGTAAGCTCCTGAAGGGCAGAGGCCTTGTCTGTTGGGCTCAACCAAGCATAGAGTACAATGCTCTGGTCTGCTCCGTCAATGCACTGTACTAAAAGTCGGGGAGGGCTCGACAAAGCCCACCGCTTGCTTGTCTGCAGTATTTCTAGTAAGTCAATCTCCAAGAGTAGACTGTAAGCTCCTTGCAAGTCAGGAATGCCCCGTTTGCTTGGGTTGATGTCTCTCAGGCACCCAGTAAAGTGCTCTGCACACATCTGGTAGGTGCAAATCGAAATCGAATCAGCCTTTGGCTCTACCCCCTCCCCTCCAAGACAGACCCTGCCCTACACCCCCTCCCCTCTTCCACGGGCCACCAAACGTCAAAGGGAAGGGAGGGGACAGCTGCTGTTTCATCCATGATTCATCCATTTCCTGTAAGGCCCGTCCCTTAGGCCAAAATGCATCTCAAGGCTCACCTCCCCCAGGAAGCTCCCAGGGATTGAGTCACTCCACAAACCTGGTGGGCTGGCCCCCACGGTCGTCTGCTAACGCCCCCGCAACACACACACAGAGGCAGCCAGGGCATCTACCTCCTGGAGGGGCTCTGAGACCCCCCCCACCCCCGGCTTCCCCCGGGGCAGATCCTCTGACCTGTCAGAGCGCAACCAATCAATCCTATTTTTGAGTGCTTACTACGAGGAGAGCACTGTATTAAGCACTTGGGAGAGTACAATACAACAGAGCTGGTAGACTCATTCCCTGCCCACAACCAGTTTGCAGTGCCCCTTTTAGACTGTGAGCCCACTGTTGGGTAGGGACTGTCTCTCTATGTTGCCAACTTGTACTTCCCAAGCGCTTAGTACAGTGCTCTGCACACAGTAAGCGCTCAGTAAATACGATTGATGATGATGATGATAGAAGGACACTAGAAGGGCCTAACAGTTGCACTGGTGACAGTGGCAACTGAGCATGCTCCCTGGGTGCTCAGCAGAGTGGCTCAGTGGAAAGAGCCTGGGCTTTGGAGTCCGAGGTCACGGGTTCAAATCCCTGCTCCGCCAATTGTCAGCTGTGTGACTTTGGGCAAGTCACTTAACTATGCTTCAGTTACCTCGCCTGTAAAATGGGGATTAAGACTGTGAGCCCCCCGTGGGACAACCTGATCACCTTGGAACCTCCCCAGCGCTTAGAACAGTGCTCCACACATAGTTAGCACTAATAAATGCCTTTATTATTATAAGCACAGCTCTAAGCGCCAGGGAATATGCAACAGAACCAATGGGACGCGTCCCAAATAGGGCTTAGGGTCTAAGAGGAAAAGCTGTGATCCAATCCCCGGTCCACAGGTGGGGAAGCTGGGGCTCAGAGAAGGTAAGTGACTTACCCAAGGTCACCCAACAGGCCAGGGGCGGAGCAGGGACCAGAACCCAAGTTCAGGCTCCCCAAGCTACACTCTCTCCTCAGGCACAGACGCTGTTCCTTGGCCTCCAGCTACAGGGCCTGCCCCAGCCCCTGCCTTCCCCTAAAGCCCGGCCTCACTACCTCAGTCCAGCCCAACCAGATGGAGGGCTGACCTCTGCTTAGGCAGGGGTGATGTGTTCGTGGAGGAAGGATCCCTTTAGCCAGTTCCTGAGGGAAGTAATCACAACCCCTCTCCTTCTCCGCCCCCCAGGGAAGTGCAGAGCAGGTGCTTGGTGTGCTGGTGGGGCCAGGTCGGGGGGAGAAATGGAGGGAGAGGCACAGGTTGGGGGCTGGACCCTGAGCTAAGGGCCCCATCTCCCCTCCCTTCTCTCCAGCCATTGCAGGACCCCAGTCGCCCTCTCCCCTCCCCCACGGCCCTTGACCTGCTGCCACCCCTAGCCCTGGGCCAACTCCTCCTCACTTTATGGCCCGCCTGGCCTTGGATAGCGGCCCTGTGAGATAACTCTTCCAGGAAAGGGCTTGGGGCAGCACTTCTGCCAGCGTGGTAGCAACCCTCGGCCAAGGTCATCTCCGAGGCAGCTGCCACCCTAAATGGTCACTGGCCCACCTGCTGGCCTCCCCTCTGGTCCTTCTAGACTGTGAGCCCACTGTTGGGTAGGGACCGTCTCTATATGTTGCCAACTTGTACTTCCCAAGCGCTTAGTACAGTGCTCTGCACACAGTAAGCGCTCAAGAAACACGATTGATTGATTGGTCCTCCGTCCCGCAGGCAGAGGAAGGAGGGAAGGAGCTGCAGTCCCGTCCTTTCCACCCAGCGGTCCAGTTCCCCCTCTAGACTATAAAGCTCATTACGGGTAGGAACCACGTCTATTAATTCGGCTATACCGCATTCTCCCAGTTAGTACTGTGCTGTACTGTACTTGGGGGCTTGCCATATAATAATTACTGTATTTGCTAAACTGCATTCTCCCAAGCAGTTAGTACGGTGCTGTACTTGGGGGCTTGCCATATAATAATTATAGTATTTGTTAAATGCTTACTATACGCCAGCTACTGTACGAAGCGCTGGGGTGGATACAAGCAAATAGGGTTGAGAAGTGAAATGACTTGCTCAAGGCCATAGAGCAGATGATGGCAGAGCCAGGACTAGATCCCTTGACCTTGTGGCTCCCAGGCCTGTGCTCTAACCATTACACCACGCTGCTTCCCACCTGGACAACTGCATCAGCCTCCTCGCTGACATCCTTACCCCCGGCTGCACTCTTCAAACCCCTCCTTAGGTTGTCCATCCAACTCATCAAGCAGAACCTCCTCAACATGAACCCCCTCCCTCCCACCATACCCCAGCTTGCAACCTTCCTCCTTTACTCTAACTTTATTGGGCAATTTTCCCAGCCCTCTCCCCACTTCACGACCAGCCAACCACCACTCCTCCCATCTTCGAAAACCTTTTGCAATTCCACTTACACCGAGAGGCCTCCCGTCTTCTTCCACCCAGGAAATCTCCCAGTTACTGAGCATTAACGGAAACATATAGCTGAGGAGGTTACAAGATGATCGGTCGCCCCACAGGGGGCTCACAGTCTTAATCCCCATTTTACAGACAAGGTAACTGAGGCCCAGTGAAGTGACTTGCCCAAAGTCACCCAGCTGACAATCGGTGGAGCCAGGATTTGAACTCCTGATCTCTGACTCCAGAGCCTGGGCTCTTTCCATTGAGCCACTAATCCCGCTTCCCCCATGTGTCGGCTGTGTGAACTTGGGCAAGCCACTTCTCTGAGCCTCAGTTCCCTCATCTAGGCTGTGAGCCCACTGTTGGGTAGGGACCATCTCTATATGTTGCCAACTTGGACTTCCCAAGCACTTAGTCCAGTGCTCTGCACACAGTAAGTGCTCAATACGATTGAATGAGTGAATGAATGAATCTGTCAAATGGGGATCAGGATTGTGAGCCCCCTCCTTCCTCTCCCCCTCCTTATCTCCTTCCCCTCCCCACAGCACCCATATATGTTTATACAGATTTATTACTCTATTTATTTTACTTGTATTTACTATTCTAGACTGTGAGCCTGCTGTTGTGTAGGGACCGTCTCTATATGTTGCCAACTTGTACTTCCCAAGCGCTTAGTACAGTGCTCTGCATACGGTAAGCGCTCAATAAATACGCTTGAATGAATGAATCTGTCAAATGGGGATTAGGACTGTGAGCCCCCTCCCCACAGCACCTGTACATGTTTGTACAGATTTATTACTCTCTATTTTACTTGTACATATTTACTATTCTAGACTGAGCCCGCTGTTGGGTAGGTGCCGTCTCTGTTGCCAACTTGTACTTCCCAACTGCTTAGTACAGTGCTCTGCACACGGTAAGCGCTCAATAAATACGCTTGAATGAATGACTGAATCTGTCAAATGGAGATTAGGACTGTGAGCCCCCTCCTTCCTCTCCCCACAGCACCCGTATATATGTTTGTACAGATTTATTACTCTATTTTACTTGTACATACTTACTATTCGAGACTGTGAGCCCGCTGTTGGGTAGGGACCGTCTCTGTATGTTGCCAACTTGGACTTCCCAGGCGCTTAGTACAGTGCTGTGCACACAGTAAGCGCTCAATAAATACAATTGAATGAATGAATACAGCTCTCGCCCTCAAGTTAAATCCGCATTTATTCGCCTACGCACCTTCCATTTCCTTTTTCCCCCAACCCGTAAATGATTTTGCACCCGTGCCCCTGAGAGGGTAAACTCCTTGCGGGCAGGACCTGGACCTGGCAGCTCCTTGGCCTTCTCCTCGTGCTCAGCCTTGCACTCCATACAGAGGGGCGCCCATTTGATGCCGGTGACCGCTCAGTCGAGCAGCCCAAGGAGATGAGAGTCGGGGAGCCCGAGAGTAGCCAGAGATGGGGGTATGGATGCTACATAGAGAATTTCTCCTTGCGACCCCGGTACCCCCTAAACTGAGGGGAGCAGAGATTGAAGCAGGGCTGACAGCTGGACCGCCCTCCCCCACTTCCCTGAGGAGGCCCAACTGGCGGGTCCCGGGCACCCGCTTCTGCCACCAGCCAAGGAGCTCGGGATGGAGCCAGCTGGGGACAGGGCACTTTCGCCGCTCTCAGAGTGTGGCTCATTGGAAAAAGCCCGGGCTTTGGAGTCAGAGGTCATGGGTTCGGGTCCCGACTCAGCCGCATGTCCACTGTGTGACCTTGGGCAAGTCACTTAACTTCTCTGAGCCTCAGTTCCCTCATCTGTAAAATGGGGATTAAGACTGAGCCCCACTTGATCACCTGGTATCCCCCCAGCGCTTAGAACAGTGCTCTGCACATAGTAAGCGCCTAACAAATGCCATCATTATTACTGGTCGGCGGGCCCGTTTCCTGCCTCCAGCCCGCTCACCCCGAGTCCAGGTTCCCGGGGCAGCATCAGGGCGGGCCAGGGTGCCATAGCTACAGGAATGCACGGACGGCCAGAATGGGCCAGCCCGAGGGGAAGGGGGTGGGTTAGGTAGTCCAGGGCAGCCCCCGCCCCAGGCCGCGGGCACACCGGAGGGGGTCAGCCTTGGCTGGCCGAGCCTTCCTGGGCAGCAGGCTGTGTGAAGACCGGCTGCTGCCAGCATCCTGGCGGGCGAGCGAGCCAGGCCCAGCTTGGCGATGCTCTCTGAAGTGGCGGTGGCGGCGGTGGCAGCAGCAGGCCCTGTTCCACAGTGCCCCGGGGAGGGTCGGCGCCCGGCGTCCCTCTGCCCGCCCCTGGTCTGGCCCGGGTTCCGGTGACAGTCCTCCCGGCCGGGCCAGTGGGCCTGGGGGCTCAGGAAGGTTTGGCTGCGGAGGATTTCTTTCCGGTATACTTGAAGGTGCGGAGAGGGTTCTTGGGCCTGTGAGTCTTTGAAAGCGAGCGAAAGGGTCAAGGCTGGAATCATCAATCGTATTTATTAAGCGCTTACTGTGTGCAGAGCACTGTACTAAGCGCTTGGGAAGTACAAATTGGCAACATATAGAGACAGTCCCTACCCAACAGAGAGCTCACAGTCTAAAAGGGGGAGACAGAGAACAAAACCAAACATACTAACAAAATAAAATAAATAGAATGGATATGTACAAGTAAAATAGAGTAATAAATATGTACAAAAATATATACATATATACAGGGAATGTGATGGACTGGAGACCCCCAGGGCAAAGCCCTCCTCTCCCAGCCACCCCCACCCACTAAGGAATCGATCAGAAACAGAAATCCCTCCCTCTTCTCCCTGGACATCAATCAGGGTGGTCGCCCCACGTCACGGCTCCCCCGCCCCCGGCCCCGCACCACGTACCTTGGAGCCCTTCTGGGAGGGCACGGGCCTCTTGCGTTTCCGCTTGCCGTGGGGGCGGGCGATGCCACGCAATGTCGGGGGGACTGGAGAAGGGGGAGAGGACTTGTCAGCACCCCCTCCAAGACCCTGGCACAGGTCGCGTCCCTCTCCGGCCTCACCTCCGACCCCCAGCCCCCCAAGCCCCGGCCCGGCCCTCACTCAGGTAGTCGGGGACATGGCTGAGGTGCGGCTTCACCACAGCTGGGTGCAGGGGCTGATCGTGGCGCAGAAGCTGCAGGTCCCGTGGGTTGTCTTCAAAGTACGTCTGTGGGGATGGAGAAAGGAGCGGCCGTGACGGCCCGGCCTCCCCACCCACCACCACCCAACCCAGCTCTGGGCTGGGAGCCCTGGAGCAGTGGGGGCTGCCGTGGCCGAAGAAGGGAGTTGGGAAGATGAGGACGAGGACTCTGACCTTGAGTTTCTCTGAGTGGAGCAGCTCCTCTTTGATCTCCTTCAACCGAGCTTCACGGATGGCCTGCTTCGTCACGGAACGCATGGCGTCCTGTAGGCCCAAAGGTGGGGACGGGTCAGGGACGGGCAAGGACGGTGCCCAGCCGCGCGGCGACTCCCCAGGCTCCCCCCCGCAGTCAGGGCCCGGCCCGGTTCCGGCACCCCTCCCTCACCCGGCAGCGGTAGCGGAATCCCTCGATCTCCTCCATGCGGAACTGGTAGTTTTGCAGGATGGGCTCCGCGCTCTCTTTATGGGGAGAAGTAGCAGGGGTCATCACACGAGGCCCACAGGTCCCTTGGGGTAAGGGCAGCGCCTCGACCACGGCCAGACCACTACCCCCGGACACCTCGCCCAACCCCAAAGCCTCCCTCCTGCCACGGCAACTCCAGTCCGTCGCCCCGATCCCCACCGCCTCCCCAGCTTGGGACCCAGCGGCGACGGCTCTGCCACGTGCCCCTGGCGCACACACCTCCGCCGAGAGCCTCCACGATCCGTGCCAGCTGCGGGCGCTCTGCTGGCAGCACGAAGGTCAAGGTGGTGCCCGGGTTCCCGGCGCGTGCCGTCCTGTGGGAGGAAGACAGGTTCTGTCCGCCCAGGGGGTCACACCCTCTCCTCCCGTGTTCCCTCGCTCCCCAGCTCGGCACCCCCGTACCTGCCCGCTCGGTGCACGTAGGCCTCGGGGGAGGGCGGCAGGTCGAAGTTGAGCACGGCCGCCACATTGTGGAAGTCGATGCCGCGGGCCACCCCCGCCTCCGGGTCCGCAGCCCTGGGAGGAGGCGGGAGAGAGGCCAGGGCCCCGTCAATCCAGCCCCGCAAAAAGTCCATCTGCAGCCAGCCCCTGCTGCCCTCCAGCCCACACTCACGAGGGTCCCAGGCCAAGTGGGAGGAAGGGGGGGGGTGGTCCTCACCTTTCTCCTCTGGGGGCTCGCTCGCGGCGAATCGCCCCATCTGTCGCAATGATGCAATCGTAGAACCCCTGGTTGAACTGGGAGATGATGTGGCACCTGGCGGCGGGAGCCCAGGATCAGCACACGCGCCCCTCTCCAATGCGGCCCCCGCCCCTCCCCTGGCCCTCCCCGGCACCCCCGGCCGCAGACCTAGACCGCAGAGGCAGTTCGCCGTTGAGCACGCAGGCAGGGATGCTGAACTGCTCAAGGAAAAGGCGGAGGCGGTAGCCCCGTTCCACGGTGTTGACGAACAGCAGCGACTTCCCCCGCAGCAGCGTCAGTTTAAGCAGAGCGTACAGCAGAAGAAACTTGTCCTCCTCCGCCTCGCAGAGCACCTGGAACTGCTGCAAACGCTCTGGGCCTGGCAGCTGCGACTCCTGCAGCTTCAGCGTCACCTGGAAGGGGTTCGGGGAAGGGGCCGGCTCAGCGGGGGTCACCACCGGGACGGCCGCCCTCCCTCGCTCCCACCGAACACCCCCGTCCGGTCGGCAGCTCACCGGGTTGTGCAGGACCAGCTCCTTGAGGGCCTGCACGTCCTCATTGAAGGTGGCCGACATGAGGAAGGCTTGGTAGATTCGTGGCAGGTGGCTGTCGGGGAATGAGCCCAGTGAGCCCCTGTGGAACCCCAGACCGCGTGCCCACCCGTGGAACCCGAGACAACGGGCGACCCGAAGATACGGCGCAGATGCAACGGACGAGGCCGACCCACGGGACCACCCCCTGAGAGTGGCGGCCAGAGGGTGAGGGAGAAAGCGGTCCTGCCCTCACCAGAGCAGACTCTTGAGTTCCTCCTCAAAGCCGAAGGAGAAGAGCAGGTCGGCCTCGTCCATCACCAGCAGCTCCAGGGAGTCCCGCAGGTGCAGGCCACCCTGCTGTAGGTGGCTGTGCACCCGCGACGGGGTCCCCACCACCACGTCCGGCTTCTCCATCAGCAGGGCCCTGGGGAAGGGACGGGGCGGGCCGGGCATGGGTGGGGATGGACCTGGCTCCATCCTTCCCTCCGTCTCCCTCTCCCGCGGTCCCGGCACCTACTTCTGGGCCGCGGAGTCCTCGGCGGCGGACACGTCGACCACCCGCACGTCGCGGGCACAGTAGGCCGCCAGCTGCCGGATCATGGTCTGGGCCTGCCGGGCCAGCTCCTTGGTGGGCACCAGCACGAGTCCCCGCACCGCCTGCTCCACCACGGGGCCCGTCTGTGGAACCCGGCCGGGGTCAGGTGGGGGGCCTCGCTCCGGGCCGCCAACACACCCTCCCCCACGCTGCTGACCCCCTTCATTCATTCATTCAATCGTATTTACTGAGCACTTACTGCGTGCAGAGCACTGTACTAAGCGCTTAGGAAGTACAAGCTGGCAACATATAGAGACGGTCCCCACCCAACAGTGGGCTCACAGTCTAAAAGACTGTGACCCCTGGCCCTGCCCCCCCACCTCTTTCCGGTGCAGTAGGTGCTGGAGCAGGGGCACGGCATAGGCCGCCGTCTTCCCGGAGCCGGTGCGGGCCCGGGCCAGCAGGTCCTTGCCCTCCAGGGCCAGTGGGATGGCCTTCTCCTGGATCAGCGTGGGCCGGGACCAGCCCAGCTCCGTGATGGCCTGCGGGGCGAGAAAACAGTAAGGACGGTATCTGGTGAACGCTTACTATGTGCCGAGCGCCTATCCAAGCGCCGCGCGGATACGAGCTAAAGAAGTTGGACACGGTCCCCATCCGATGCCGGGCTCACGTTCTCAATCTCCATTTCACAGATGAGGTAACAGAGGCGCAGAGAAGTGACTTGCCCAAGGTCACACGGCAGGCAAGTGGCGGGGGCGGGATTAGAACCCACGTCCTCTGTCTCCCAAGCTAGTGCTCTTGCCACCAGGCCGAGCTGCTTCAGGGGGTCGGGGCGAAGTTCATTCATTCATTCAACCGTATTTATTGAGCGCTTACTGTGTGCACAGAGCTGTACTAAGCGCTTGGAAAATACAAGTTCAAGTATAGAAAAGCAGTGTGGCTCAGTGGAAAGAGCCCGGGCTTTGGAGTCAGAGGTCATGGGTTCAAATCTCAGCTCCACCAATTGTCAGCTGTGTGACTTCGGGCAAGTCACTTCACTTCTCTGTGCCTCAGTTACCTCATCTGTAAAATAGGGATTATGACTGTGAGCCCCCCATAGGACAACCCGATCACCCTGTAACCTCCCCAATGCTTAGAACAGTGCTATGCACATACTAAACGCTTAATAAATGCCATTATTATTATTATTATGGGTTCAAATCCCAGCTCCGCCAACTGTCAGCTCTGTGACTTCGGGCAAGTCACTTCACTTCTCTGGGCCTCAGTTCCCTCATCTGTAAAATGAGGATGAAGACTGTGTGCCCCACGTGGGACAACCCAATCACCTTGTAACCTCCCCAGTGCTTAGAACACTGCTGTGCACACAGTAAGCGCTTAATAAATGCCAACATTATTATTATGGGTTCAAATCCCAGCTCCGCCAATTGTCAGCTGTGTGACTTCGGGCAAGTCACTTCACTTCTCTGTGCCTCAGTTACCTCATCTGTAAAATAGGGATTATGACTGTGAGCCCCCCGTGGGACAACCCGATCACCTTGTAACCTCCCCAGTGCTTAGAACAGTGCTGTGCACCTAATAAGCGCTTAATAAATGCCTTCATTATTATTATGGGTTCAAATCCCAACTCCGCCAACTGTCAGCTGTGTGACTTCGGGCAAGTCACTTCACTTCTCTGGGCCTCAGTCACCTCATCTGTAAAATGAGGATGAAGACTGTGAGCCCCCAGTGGGACAACCCGATCACCTGGTAACCTCCCCAGTGCTTAAAACAGTGCTTTGCACATAGTAAGCGCTTAATAAATGTCATTATTATTATTATTATGGGTTCAAATCCCAGCTCCGCCAATTGTCAGCTGTGTGACTTCGGGCAAGTCACTTCACTTCTCTGGGCCTCAGTCACCTCATCTGTAAAATGAGGATGAAGGCTGTGAGCCCCACGTGGGACAACCCGATCACCTTGTAACCTCCCCAGGGCTTAGAACAGTGCTGTGCACATAGTAAGCGCTTAATAAATGCCATTATTATTATTATTACAAGTTGGCAACATATAGAGACGGTCCCTACCCAACAGCCCACCCCCATCCAGCGCTTAGTACAGTGCTCTGCACACAGTAAGCGCTCAATAAATACGATTGATTGATTGATTGGTCCGGACCTGGAGGAGCCGCGGGTCCAAGCCCATGTGCTCGAAGCCGAGCGCTTCGTCCTCCATGCTGCTGCGAAGCGGCTGTGCGCAGGCGCGAGCCGGGAGGGCGGGAAGGGCGGGGCGGAGCCCAGGGCGCCCCCCGATTGGCTGGGACCGGTTGCGTCGTGGCCCCTGATTGGAGGACGGCTCCGCGCGGACGTAGGCCGTAAGGACGTGATGACGTCACCGCGTCGGGCCCGGAGGAGGGCAGAGACGAAGGCGCTCGGCCGCCATGACACCCTCTGAGGGCGGTGCTCCCGAGTTGTAGTTCTCCCGTGTGGCCAACGTCACGGTTCACGAAAATTATTATTATTATTTACTTATTATATATTATTTATAATAATAATAATAATAATGGCATTTATTAATCGCTTACTGTGTGTTATCGACGAGTAGGGTGCAAAATAGGTTAACTCGGTGTAAATCGGCCGCAGGTTCTTGTACCCAGGGTGGTGACTTAGATAGGAAAAATGAGTTCAGATAGAGCAGTATGGAGTTACAGCAACATGGGAGTGGGGCATTTGGAAATTTCAGGAATTCAATTGGAACCGACTCCTACGGCCTTGTGCGAGATGTTATTTGCCCTATGGCCTTGCATAGATAGGTCTGTAAATTCTCGTTAATAGGTAAATTCTCGTTAATAGGGATGTAAATTCTCGTTATCTTCGGATGGGTGTTCCTTGATGGCCTTGAAGGCATCTGTTACAGACTTGTTCTCTCGGCCTGCATAAATGGAGGGTTACTGTCAGCATACACAAGATGGAGTCAGTCATGTCAAGTCCGCTAGTGGACAACACTATGTACAAAGCACTGTTCTAAGCGCTGGGGAGGCTACAAGGCGATCAGGTTGTCCCACGGGGGGCCCACAGTCTTAACCCCCATTTTACGGATGAGGTAACTAAGGCCCAGAGAAGTTAAGTGACTTGCCCAAAGTCATACAGCTGACAACTGGTGGAGCTGGGATTTGAACACCTGACCTCTGACTCCAAAGCCCGTGCTCTTTCATTCGTTCAATCGCATTTATTGAGCGCTTACTGTGTGCAGAGCACTGTACTAAGTGCTTGGGAAGTACATGTTGGCAACATATAGAGACGGTCCCTACCCAACAGCGGGCTCACAGTCTAGAAGGGGGAGACAGACAACAAAACAAAACATATTAACAAAATAAAATAAATAGAATAAATACATACAAGCATGTATGTTTGTAGGAGGGGGTGAGGTGATGGACAGCCTTGAAGCCGACAGTGAGGAGTTTTTGCCTGATGCGTAGGTTGATTGGTAGCCACTGGAGATTTTGGGGGAGGGGAGTAACATGCCCAGAGCATTTCTGCACAAAGACAATCCGGGCAGCGGTGTGAAGTATGGATTGAAGTGGGGAGAGACAGGAGGATGGGAGAGCTGCGCTGCTTCTCCACAAGCCACAAGCTACTGAGATCCAGGGCTGTGTTGGGGATGGGAGAGGACCCGCACGAGCCTGGGCCTTAGCACTTATTAGAGTACTTCACAAGCAATAATCGCTCAGTAATAATAATAATAATTGTGGTATTTGCTAAGTGCTTACTATGTGCCAAGCACTGTTCTAAGCACTGGGGTAGATACAAGGTATCAGGTTGTCCCACGTGGGGCTCAGAGTCTTAATCCCCATTTTACAGATGAAGTAACTAGCACAGAGAATAATAATAATAATGATAATGGTATTTGTTAAAGTGCTTACTACATGCCAAGCACTGTCCTAAGTGCTGGAGTAGATACAAGGTAAGCAGGTTGTCCCACGTGGGGCTCACAGTCCTAATCCCCATCTTACAAATGAGGTAACTGAGGCACAGAGAAGTGACTTGCCCAAAGTCACACAGCAGACAGGTGGTAGATAGGGATTAGAACCCACATCCTCTGACTCCCAAGCCCATGCTCTTTCCACTAAGCCACACTGCTTCTCACTACCATCGATGGATGGATGGGCCCACCTTCCTCACTAACCCTGGACCCAGGGTGGCAGGATCACAGGGGGAACCCTGGAGAAATCAATGAGTAGTGTTTATCCAGGGCCTCCAGGGTGCAAAGTGTTGTATTTCGAACTTGGAAGACATGACTTGGAAGGTAGGAGACATCCCCTCTTACCTCACCTTCCCCTCCCCAGGGTGCAAAGTGTTGTATTACGAACTTGGAAGACATGACTTGGAAGGTAGGAGACATCCCCTCTTACCTCACCTTCCCCTCCTACCTCACCTCCCTTCTCTCCTTCTCCAGCCCAGCCCGCACCCTCCACTCCTCTGCCGCTAATCTCCTCACCGTGCCTCGTTCTCGCCTGTCCCACCGTCGACTCCCGGCCCACGTCATCCCCCGGGCCTGGAATGCCTTCCCTCCGCACATCCGCCAAGCTAGCTCTCTTCTTCCCTTCAAAACCCTACTGAGAGCTCACCTCCTCCAGGAGGCCTTCCCAGACTGAGCCCCCTCCTTCCTCTCCCCCTCCTCACCCCCCCGCCTTACCTCCTTCCCCTCCCCACAGCACCTGTATATATGTATATATGTTTGTACATATTTATTCTGTTTTATTTTGTTAATGTTTTGTTTTGTTCTCTGTCTCCCCCTTTTAGACTGTGAGCCCGCTGTTGGGTAGGGACTGTCTCTAAATGTTGCCAACTTGTACTTCCCAAGCGCTTAGTCCAGTGCTCTGCACACAGTAAGCGCTCAATAAATACGATTGAATGAATGAATGAATGATCCCTGCCCACAAGTAATGTACAGTCCAGCAGGAAAGAAAAGCACTTAAATTACTGTTAGGAGGAAGTAATAGAGTGTGAAGGAGAGTACCTGAGAGCTCCAAGGGACGGCTGAGGAAGTAAAAAAGTGCTGATGTGGCAGTTGGGGGACACATAGGAGAAAGGTTGGAAATTAATCAGGGGAACCCCCTGGAGATGGCATAATGAATACAGCACAGGCCTGGGAGTATGAAGGTCGTGGGTTCTAATCCTAGCTCCAACCCGTCTGTTGCATGACCTTGGGCAAGTCACTTCGCTCCTCTAGGCCTCAGTTACCTCGTCTGTAAAATGCGGATTGAGACTGGGAGCCCCAAACGCGACAGGGACTGTGTCCAACCCAATTTGCTTGTATCCACCCCAGCGCTCACAGTTCCAGGCACATAGTAAGCACCTAACAAACGCCGCAATTCTTACTATCCTTATGTGATTTTAGAAACACGCCTTTGCGTGGCGGGGAAGGCTGCTGAACGGACCTCCCTGAAACAAGCGAACTAGACACATTTCAGCTACTTCCCTGGGCTCACGGCTTGGTAGAGAACTGAAGTTCCATAGGGGGTTAGGGGAAACAGAAAATGCCCAGAAGCAGATGTAGAAAAATACATCTGGAGTGAAAACTCAAGGGCTGAAAAGCGGCATCAAAAGAGGTGGGAACAGAAAGATCTTGTCAAAGACATAGGGTGGGGAGTGAAAGAACGGGTGGATAAGTTCCTCAGACAAAGTTGGGGGAGATGGGGCACAGCATAAGAGAAAGAGCCCAGGCCTGGGGGTCGGAGGACGTGGGTTCTAATCCTGGCTCTGCCAACTTGTCCACTCTGTGACCTAGGGCAAGCCACTTAACTTCTCTTTGCCTCAGCTATCTCATTTGGGGATTAAGACTGTGAGCCTTACCTAAGACAGGAATTGTGTCCAACCCCATCATCTTGTATCTACCCCAGTGCTTAGTACGGTGCCTGTCAAACAGTAAGCGCTTAAACGCCAGTTAAAAAAAAAAAATAAAGAGTCAGAACCAGCCTACGGTACCCCCACCCCCAACCACTCTGCTCCCCTGCTCCTCACGTGCCTGGCTCTGATTCTTCATTTCAAAGCAGACACCACAGCTCCCAGAACAGGTTTTATTTCATTGGAAAAATCAGTACAAACAACTGAGCCCCACGAAGAAAACATTTACTGCATCTTAAATAAAACTGAGCGGGGAGCAGCTCCGGAGGTGGGGGGGAGAGGGGAGGGGCGGAGGGATGGGGGACTTGCTGCTTTCAGCCGCTCACCTCACAACCTCAACCCCTCCGGGCCCCTTCTGAAGATCAAGTAGCCCACAGGAAACCCTGACGGGTCACACCCGGGCCCGGCTTCTCTCTGGGAGATCTCTTCGGGAGCAGGCTGCCGGCTAGTCCAACCCTTCGACCCTCTAGGCCCACCCTGACTGCCGCTCCGGCCGGAACCGAAGTGAAACCCGGGAGCTCTGGGCCGAGGGGTTTCTGGCCCCCCTTCACAGCATTACCTTTGGAGACCAAGAACAATGACAGCGATCCAAAAATATTTCTGCTCTGTAGAAAATCTCATTCTCCTGGCGCCCAAAGAGGTGGCCGCCAGCCTCGGCCCAGGGGCGGGGTAAGGCTGGCGGCGAGCGGCCTCTGGCCAGGCATCCTCCCCCGGCCCGCGGCATCTCAGTCTCACTGCAGAGGCCCAGCGAGCAGGAAGGGCGGAGCAGAGCGAGACGGGGGCAGTGGGTAGGGAAGGGGTTCGCTTGGTCAGTGGAACGGCAGGCGGGGGCGGGCTGGTCTGACCAGGTGGGGACCAGGATTTGGGCGACGGTCGGTGTCTTCAGGCTTTGGGGCCAGCTTGGCTCAAAGGCCGCCAGCCAAGAGACCTCAGACCACCGCTTGCGGGCGGCTGGGACCCCTATTCCTTTTCACTGGCTGCCGGGGCGTGGAGGGACTACGGAGGTGGTCACGGGTGGGCGGGGAGGGGCGTGGGAGGGAGAAGGGCTACACCAGCTTCTTGGCCTCAAAGAAGCTCTTGAGGTGGCGCATCTGCCAGATGCCTGTGAGGATGAGGATGACAGTCTGGGCGATGGACCACCACAGCACTCTCTGGTTGGTGCTCTCGCTCGTCAGGCGAAAACGCTCCTCGCGATACTGCGGGGACACCAGGGGCGATCAGTGCACCCCCTTCCAGCTTGGCGCTCCCGTACCCCCACCCAATCGGGGACCCCCGAGCCTCTCAAGTGCAGCTTCGGAGTGGGCCGAGGGGGCGAGTTTGCCTCGCCAACCGCCACTCTGGGATTTCCCCGGGTTTAGTGCCCCAGGGAGTCCCACTGAGTGCGAGAACCAGGATGGGGCTACCCAACTCTTCCTAGCCACCAGGAGACGAGACCCCCTAAGTGTTGCCAGATCTCCCAGACTGGGGTCGGCGGGGTCCTCGGCCCTCAAAGAGGGGGAGCCGGCTGACGGCAGATCCCGGGGTGGCTGGGACCCTCTTACCCGTTGGTAGTTCTGCTCCTTCTGGATCTGCTCCACCTGATCGAGCAGCTGGCGGGCGCGGAGCTGCAGCTCCGTCAGTTTGTCTTTGGCGGCAATTTCGGGGTAGTTGTTGGTGTGCTCCCCTACCTGGATGTCCAAGTGCACGCGCTGCGCACGAAACACACCCGGCTCAGCGGCTGCTCAAGAGACCCCAGCCCGGCAGCACCAGACCCTCAGGGGTAGCCAGCACCCCACTTCTGTGAGTGGGCGGGGAGACGCCCTGCCCTTTAAAGCCTCGGGCCCCTGGGTGGACTGGTGGGGAGGGCAGGCCGAGGGGGAGGCCGGCACACCCTGCCTGGAAACTACTGCTCTTCGGGCTGCCCCGAGGCTGGAATCACGGCTCCTCCACCAGCCTGCCAGATGACCGCTGGCAAGTCACTTCGCTTCTCGGGGCCTCAGTTCCCTCACCTGTAAAATGGGGATTCGATCCCGGTTCTCCCCCCATTCGGACCGTGAGCCCCACTGTGGGATGGGAACTGTGTCCGACTTGGTCATTACGCATCTACTCCAGTGCTTAATACAATACTTAGGTGTTTTAACAAACGCCACAGATGGTGACCCCTGGCCAAATGTCATACGCCTGGCCAACCCACCGGGAGTCCGGCTGCTCGGACAGAGGGGATCTCGTCCCGGGGAGTTTCCTCCGGCTCCCGCTACCCGTCTCTCGGCAACCGCTGGATCTCACTGCGGTCTCCCCCTCCCTTCTCCGCCCAAAGGGATGCAAGTTCAGCGGCCGAGGGAGGAAGGGAGGGAGGGAAGGAGACGGAGCCCGGGGGAAGGGGGAAGAAGAGCCCGGTCTCTGGCCTCACTAGCTTGCCGCCGGCGAAGATGGTCATGCGGGTGGAGTTGGAGTGCAGGCAGATCTGGTGCTCGCCCGGGGTGTGCGAGGTGAAGGTGAAGCGGCCCTCGGAGCCGTACTGGCGGGACAGCACCACCTGCCATGGGGAAGCCACCAGATAGTCTGGCCCGGGCCCGGTCCCTCCCTGGCTCCTCCCCAGGCTGACAGGCCGGCCTGCCTGCCCCAGGGTCAGGGGCCAGGCTGGCGGTGCCCAAGGGGACCCCCCCATTCATTCATTCATTCATTCAATCGTATTTATTGAGCGCTTACTGTGTGCAGAGCACTGTACTAAGCGCTTGGGAAGTCCAAGTTGGCAACATATAGAGACGGTCCCTACCAAACAGTGGGCTCACAGTCTAGAAGGGGGAGACAGGGAACAAAACAAAACATATTAACAAAATGAAATAAACGGAATAAATATATGCAAGTAAAATAAGTAGAGTAATAAATCCGAACAAACATATATACATATATACAGGTGCTGTGGGGAAGGGAAGGAGGTAAGGCGGGGGGATGGAGAGGGGGAGAGGAAGGAGGGGGCTCAGTCTGGGAAGACGTCCTGGAATCGCTTAGCACAGCCCTCGGCACATTCATTCATTCAATCAATCGTATTTATTGAGCGCTTACTGTGTGCAGAGCACTGTACTAAGCGCCTGGGAAGCCCAAGTTGGCACTACATAGAGACGGTCCCTACCCAACAGCGGGCTCACAGTCTAGAGAAGCAGCGTGGCTCAGTGGAAAGAGCCCGGGCTTTGGAGCCAGAGGTCATGGGTTCAAATCCTGGCTCTTGTCAGCTGGGTGACCTTTGGGCAAGTCACTTCACTTCTCTGAGCCTCAGTTCCCTCATCTGCAAAACGGGGTTTTCCCCCCTTTTAGACTGTGAGCCCACTGTTGGGTAGGGACTGTCTCTATATGTTGCCAGCTTGTACTTCCCAAGCGCTTAGTACAGTGCTCTGCACACAGTAAGCAATCAATAAATACGATTGATGATGATTCTCTCCTTCTCTCCTTCTACAGCCCAGCCCGCACCCTCCGCTCCTCATCTCCTCCCCGTACCTCGTTCTCGCCTGTCCCGCCATCGACCCCCGGCCCACGTCCTCCCCCGGGCCTGGAATGCCCCCAATCCCTCTGCCCACCCGCCAAGCTAGCTTTCTTCCTCCCTTCAAGGCCCTGCTGAGAGCTCACCTCCTCCAGGAGGCCTTCCCACACTGAGCCCCTTCCTTCCTCTCCCCCTCGTCCCCCTCTCCATCCGCCCATCTTACCTCCTTCCCTTCCCCACACCACCTGTATATATGTATATATGTTTGTACATATTTATTACTCTATTTATTTATTTTACTTGTACCTATCTATTCTATTTATTTTATTTTGTTAGTATGTTTGGTTTTGTTCTCTGTCTCCCCCTTTTAGACTGTGAGCCCCTTCCTCTCCCCCTCGTCCCCCTCTCCATCCCCCCATCTTACCTCCTTCCCTTCCCCACACCACCTGTATATATGTATATACGTTGGTACATATTTATTACTCTATTTATTTATTTATTTTACTTGTACCTATCTATTCTATCTATTCTATTTTGTTAGTACGTTTGGTTTTGTTCGCTGTCTCCCCCTTTTAGACTGTGAGCCCACTGTTGGGTAGGGACTGTCTCTCTATGTTGCCAATTTGTCCTTCCCAAGCGCTTAGTCCAGTGCTCTGCACATAGTAAGCGCTCAATAAATATGATTGATTGATTGGTTGATTGATGATGACGATGGGGATTAAGACTGTGGGCCCCCCGTGGGACAACCCGATCACCTTGTATCCCCCCCGGCGCTTAGAACAGTGCTTTGCACATAGTGAGCGCTTAACAAATGCCATCCTTATGATTATTATTACTAGGCGACTAGAAGTGTAGAAATTAGAGAGGGCAGTTGGAGTGTTTCACCACCACCACCAGCACCCCCCGGTCCGGTACCTTCCCGTCGGGGTCCTTCACTTCCACGTGCATGCCCAGCCCGGGCGTCGAGGGCAGGAAGGCTTCGCTCTGCTTGTCCCACAGCTGCGTGCGGTAGTTCCCTGCGGGACGGACCCGGGCCGGCTCAGCGCGCGGGAAAGGGGGGGGCCGGCCCCGCGCCTCCGCGCTCCCCGGCCCCCCGGTCCCGCCGGTCCCGCCCTCCCCCGGGCCTGACCGATGACCATGGTCTCGTCGGGGATCTCCTCGATGAAGCAGCGCTTCTCCGTCTCCCCGATGTGGAAATAGAGCCCCTGCGCGGCGGCCGCGCACAGCGCCCACAGCACCAGCGCCCGCCCGCCGCCTGCCATCGCGCCCGGCCCTCCGCGCAGGCGCAGTCGCCCCACGCTCGCCCCAAGCCCACTCAGCGCTGACATTCGGAGCCCTCTGCGCAGGCGCCGGGATCCTCCCGCCCGGCCCGGGGCCGCCGCGCCTGCGCACTGAGCTCTGTACCGTCGGGGGAGGAAAGGAGCATGCGCACTGCCCTCGGGCACGGTGCTGCCCTTCTTCTATGTCCGGGGCCGCCGCGCCTGCGCACTGAGCTCTGTACCGTCGGGGAAGGAAAGGGGCATGCGCACTGCCCTCGGGCTCGGTGCTGCCCTTCTTCTATGTCCGGAGCCGCCGCGCCTGCGCACTGAGCCCTGTACCGTAAGGGCATGTGCACTACCCTCGGGCTCGGGCGGGCGGAGTTGGTGCTGCCCTTCTATGTCCGGCGGCACCGCGCCTGCGCACTGAGCTCTGTACCGTCGGGGAAGGAAAGGAGCATGCGCGCTGCCCTTCTTCTATGTCCGGGGCCGCCGCGCCTGCGCACTGAGCTCTGTACCGTCGGGGCAGGAAAGAAGCATGCGCACTGCCCTCGGGCTCGGTGCTGCCCTTCTTCTGTGTCCGGGGCCGCCGCGCCTGCGCACTGGGCCCTGTGCCGTCGGGGAAGGAAAGGAGCATGCGCGCTGCCCTTCTATGTCCGTGGCCGCCGCGCCTGCGCACTGAGTTCTGTGCCGTCGGGGAAGGAAAGGAGCATGCGCACTACCCTGGGGCTCGGGCGGGGTTAATAATAATAATAATAATAATAATAATAGCATTTATTAAACGCTTACTATGTGCAAAGCACTGTTCTAAGCGCTGGGGGGATACAAAGTGATGAGGTTGTCCCATATGGGGCTCCCAGTCTTCATCCCCATTTTACAGACGAGGGAACAGAGGCACAGAGAAGTTAAGTGACTTGCCCAAAGTCACACAGCTGACAAGTGGCGGAGCCCGGATTTGAACCCATGACCTCTGACTCCAAAGCCCGGGCTCTTTCCCACTGAACCACGCTGCTTCCCTTCTTCTATGTCCGGGGCCGCCGCGCCTGCGCACTGAGCTCTGTGCCGTCGGGGAAGGAAAGGGGCATGTGCACTACCCTGGGGCTCGGGCGGGGCGGAGTTGGTGCTGCCCTTCTCTGTCCCGGCCCGTTGAGCAAGGGCCCCCGTGGCCCCTGTGTGCGCCCTTTGCTCCCGCCCCAGGAGAAGAAGACACCCAAGGGGCGCACTGGTTCTTGCAGCCCCAAGTGGACCGGTACTCCGGGGAATAATAATAATAATAATAATAATAGCATTTATTAAGCGTTTACTGTGTGCAAAGCACTGTTCTAAGCGCTGGGGAGTTTACAAGGGGATCAGGTTGTCCCACGTGGGGCTTACAGTCTTAATCCCCATTTTACAGATGAGGGAACTGAGGCACAGAGAAGTTGAGTGGCTCTCCATCCCCTCGCCCCCTCCTACCTCACCTCCCTTCTGTCCTTCTCCAGCCCAGCCCGCACCCTCCGCTCCTCTGCCGCTAATCTCCTCACCGTACCTCGTTCTCACCTGTCCCGCCATCGACCCCCGGCCCACGTCACCCCCCGGGCCTGGAATGCCCCCAATCCCTCTGCCCATCCGCCAAGCTAGCTCTCTTCCTCCCTTCAAGGCCCTACTGAGAGCTCCCCTCCTCCAGGAGGCCTACCCAGCCTGAGCCCCTTCCTTCCTCTCCTCCTCGTCCCCCTCTCCATCCCATCCTACCTCCTTCCCTTCCCCACAGTACCTGTATATATGTATATATGTTTGTACATATTTATTACTCTATTTTATTTTGTTAGTATGTTTGGTTTTGTTCTGTCTCCCCCTTTTAGACTGTGAGCCCACTGTTGGGTAGGGACTGTCTCTATATGTTGCCAACTTGTACTTCCCAAGCGCTTAGTACAGTGCTCTGCACACAGTAAGCGCTCAATAAATACGATTGATTAATTGATTGAGTGACTTGGAATGTTCCCTAGGGTTGGGCTTTCCTGCAACAGAAAGCCCCGGTTTCCATTCTCTTCCCTTCCCTTGCAGTTCCTGGGAGCCCCGTTTTCTCGCCCTTTAGCGCAAACTGCCCTGGGCCTGCCGGCTTACCCGTCCCCCCACCCCCGTCCCCGCACCCTTCTTCGTTTACGTCACAGCACGCACACTTGGCTCCTCTAGCAACAGCTTGCCCACTGTGACCCGGTAATAATCAATCGATCAGTCAATCAATCGTATTTATCAAGCGCTTACTGTGTGCAGAGCACTGTACTAAGCGCTTGAGAAGTACAAGCTGGCAACATATAGAGACGGTCCCTACCCAACAGTGGGCTCACGGTCTAGAAGGGGGAGACAGAGAACAAAACCAAACATACTAACAAAATAAAATAAATAGAATAGATAGGTACAAATAAAATAGAGTAATAAATATGTACAAACATATATACAGGTGCTGTGGGGAAGGGAAGGAGGTAAGATGGGGGGGATGGAGAGGGGGATGAGGGGGAGAGGAGGGAAGGGGCTCAGTCTGGGAAGGCCTCCTGGAGGAGATGTTAAGCCCTTCTTGTGTGCCAAGTACTATGCGCTGGGTTAGGTATACTTTAATCAAGTTCCCCGTGGGGCTCACAGTCTAAATAGGAGGGAGAGGAAGTACTGAGTTCCCCATTTTGCAGATGAGGGGACTGTGGCCAGAGAAGTGAAGTGACTTGCCTAAGGGCACCCAGCAGACAACTGGCAGAGCAGGAATTAGAACCCAGGTCCTCTGACTCCCATGCCGAGGCTCTTTCCAGTAGGCCATGCTGCTTCACCCTGATCTCGTTTATCCCGCCAGCAACCCCTTTCCCCTATCCTCTTTCTGGCCTGGAACTCCCTCCCTCGCCATACACACCGGATCATCACTCTTTCATTCATTCTTTCAATCATATTTATTGAGCGCTTACTGTGTGCAGAGCACTATTACTAAGCCCTTGGAAAGTACCTTGAAACCACCTTGCGAGCCTGAGGTCACATCTCCTCCGAGAGGCCTTCCTCGATTAAGCCCTCTTTTTCCTGGCTCCCTCTCCCTTCTGTGTCACCTGTGCACTTGGATCTGTGACCTATGGGCATTTGATATCCTCCCCACAGCACTTATGTCTGCATCCATAAATTATATGTTACTTATTCGTACCGATGTTGTTCTCCCCCTCTAGGCTGTAAGCTCAGTGTGGGTAGGGGACGTAGCTGCTGATTCTGTTGCAATGTATTCTCCTAAGGGCATAGTACAGTGCTCTGCACACAGGAAGCGCTCAATAAATATCATGGTGGTTACCCGTCCACCTCGGCATTAAACAAAACCTCACCTTTGTTTCAAAGCACTCAATCACCGTGGCTCTCCTACCTCACCTCACTACTCTCCTACCACAACCCAGCCCGCACACTTCACCCCTCTAATGCTAACCTTCTCACTAGGCCTCGATCTTGACTATCTCATCCCTGACCCCTCGCCCACGTCCTGCCTCTGGCCTGGAACACCCTCCCTCCTCATAAACGACCGACAACTACTCTCCCCTTCCTCAAAGCCTTACTGAAGGCACATCTCCTCCAAGAGGCCTTCCCAGACTAAGTCCCCACTTTCCTCTTCTCCCACTCCCTTCTGCATCACCCTGACTTGCTCCCTTTGTTCTTCCCCCCTACCAGCCCCACAGGATTTATAATCTGTGACTTATTTATTTATATTAGCGTCTGTCTCGCCCCATCTAGACTGTAAGCTCGTTGTGAGCAGGGAATGCGTCTGTTTATTATTGCATTGTACTCTCCCAAGGGCTTAGTACAGTGGCCTGCACACAGAGCTCAATAAAAACGACAATGAATGAACTGATGATGATTACGATGATGATAACTCTGGGGCGGCTCAGTCCACAGCCCCTTGGGGACACCAACATTTGGAGGAGGCCCGTGGTCCCTCCAGAGATTCACCCTTTAGCTTCCTTCCTTTTATTCCCTGCCCGAGGCCGCTCCTCTTCTTCCCCATCGACCCCAAGTGGGCTAAAGAGGTGGCCAGGCCCCCGTGGGCCTTCAGCATAAGGCTTTGCCCAAGTTAGCCGCTCTTGTGACATTCCCAGTAACATAATGCTCCCCTTATATAATGGCATTTATTAAGCGCTTACTATGTGCAAAGCACTGTTCTAAGCGCTGGGGGGATACAAGGTGATCAGGTTGTCCCACATTGGGGTTCACAGTCTTAATCCCCATTTTACAGATGAGGTAGCTGAGGCCCAGAGAAGTGAAGTGACTTGCCCAAAGTCACTCAGCTGACAAGTGGCAGAGCGGGGATTTGACCCCATGACCTCTGACTTCAAAGCCCGGGCTCTTTCCACTGAGCCACGCTGCTTCTCGACTGTGAGCCTTCTCGACTGTGAGCCTGTTGTGGGCAGGGACTGTCTCTTGCTGAACTGTACTTTCCTAGGTATTGTCCTCTACCCGAGGGCTTAGTACAGTGCTCCGCATGCTCAGTAAATCAATCAATCAATGAATCGTATTTACTGAGCGCTTACCGTGTGCAGAGCACTGGACTAAGTGCTTGGGAAGTCCAAGTTGGCAACGTAGAGAGACAGTCCCTACCCAACAGCGGGCTCACAGGCTAGAAGGGGGAGACAGAGAGCAAAACCAAACATACTAACAAAATAAAATAAATAGAATAGATATGTACAAGTAAAATAGAGTAATAAATATGCACAAACATATATACATATACAGGTGCTGTGGGGAAGGGAAGGAGGTAAGATGAGGGGGATGGAGGGGGGGCAAGGGGGAGCAGAGGGAAGGGGCTCAGTGTGGGAAGGCCTCCTGGAGGAGGTGAGCTCTCAATAGGGCCTTGAAGGGAGGAAGAGAGGGAGGTTGGAGGATGGGCAGAGGGATTGGGGGCATTCCGGGCCCGGGGGAGGACGTGGGCCGGGGGTCGATGGCGGGACAGGCGACAACGGGGCCTAACGGTGAGGAGATTAGCGGCGGAGGAGCGGAGGGTGCGGGGTGGGCTGGAGAAGAACAGAAGGGAGGGGAGGGAGGAGGGGGCGAGGGGAATGAATGAATGAATAGCTCGGTGGGCACGCCGTCAGCCCTTCAAGCCGAAGGGGGGGGGGGGGGGGGGGGGCGGAAAGAACCGGCGTTTTACTACGTCACGGGCCGAGGGCGCGGAAGGCGACCGGGCCGGGAGGGGGAGGGGCGGGGCCGCGCGATGACGCCGGACGTTGGGGCGGGGCGGGGCGGGGCGCCGGGGGGGAGTTGCCGGGAGCGGCGGGCTCGGAGCCTCATTCCCGGGTGGAGCCGGAGCCGGAGCCAGGTAACTGCCCGCCTACGGCCGTTCGTTCGTCCGCCCGCCCGGCCGGCCGCGCTCCCGGCGGGGCCTCCGGTGGGGCCGAGCCCGGCGCCCGTCCGGCCGAGGGGTCCGACCGCCCGCCCTGCCGCGCCCCAGGGGCCGCCGAGCGGAGCCGAGCCGGGCTGCGGAGTGACGGGCGCCGCAGCCAATGGGAGCCGGCCGCCCGGGCGCGCGCGCCGGCGGCGAGGCGGGGGATTGGCGGGCGGCGCCCGGGGGGGCGGGGCCCGGGCGGACGGCCCGGGGAGGGAGGGAGGGAGCGGGCGGCCCGCAAGGTCGCGGGGTGAGGGTCACGTGGGGCTCGACGGGGCGGGGGGGGGCTCCGCGCCCTCCCCTCTCCTCCCGGTCGGTCCGTCCGTCCGGCCGGCCGGTCCCGTGCCCGACCCCCGAAGCTGCCGGGAAGGGGCGCGGTCCGAGCGGACGGACGGACGGCTGACCGACCGACCGACCGACTGACCGACTGACCTTGGCCGGCGTTCCGGGCCTCCCCGCCGGGGCCAACCGCCGCCCTCGCGCGCCCTTCTTCTCCCAATCCCGCCGCCCGGACCCCCCAGGGTGCCAAGCCAGGGACTCCCTCCTCCTCCTCCTCCTATCAATCGTATTTATTGAGCGCTTACTATGTGCACAGCACTGTACTAAGCGCTTGGGAAGTACAAGTTGGCAACATAGAGAGACAGTCCCTACCCAACAGTGGGCTCACAGTCTAAAAGGTGATATACCTCTTCTCCTCTTCTTCTCCTAATCCCGCCCGGCCGCCCGGGTCAGCAACTGGCGCCAGCGTGGGGATCCCGGGGGTCAATCCATCAATCGTATTTATTGATTAAATAATCAACAGCGCTTAACAAATGCCATCGTTATTGTTATTATTTATTGAGCGCTTACTGTGTGCAGAGCGCTGTACTAGGCGCTTGGGAAGTACAAGTCGGCAACACGTAGAGGCAGCCCCTACCCAACAGCGGGCTCACAGTCTAGAAGGGGGAGACAGAGAACAGAACCAAACATACTGACAAAATAAAATAAATAGAATAGATATGTACAAGTAAGATAAATAAGTAGAGTAATAAATATGTACAGGCGGGAGGTTGGCCCACCCTCCACCGGCCCCCTCCCCAGCGAGAGCGGGGACCCGGGCCGGGGCTCAGAACCGGACGTTTTTCGGTCGCCCTTTGGGCCTTGAAACCCTGAGCCAGGAGCGAGCCGTGGCTTTCATTCATTCAATCATATTGATTGAGCGCTTACTGTGTGCAGAGCACTGTACTAAGCGTTTGGGAAGTACAAGTTGGCAACATATAGAGACAGTCCCTATCTAACAGTGGGCTCACAGGCTTTCGGCCCCAGCTCCTGGTTTTTCCTCGTTCAGGGATCGGCTGAGCTTGGGGAGGTGGATGGACGGACGCCCCCTCCCACGGGGCCCGCCCGAGTTGGCGGGGACCCCCTTCCTCCCACCCCGGGGAGAGGCCTAAGGACTGCTGGCCCACGCACCGCCTGCCTAGCTAGTTTCGGGGGTGCAAATCAATCAATCGATCATATTTATTGAGCGCTTACTGTGTGCAGAGCACTGGACTAAGCGCTTGGGAAGTACAGGTTGGCAACATGTAGAGACGGGCCCTACCCAACAGTGGGCTCACAGTCTAGGCCGAAGCGGGGAAGCCCCGGGACCCCAAGAAGCCCCAGCTCCTTTCCGGCTTGGGCTGCAAACTGGGCCATCCGTCCCCTCCAACTAGAGGAGGAGGGCTTCCCCCGCTTCTGCAAGCACCCCCGTCTCCCCAGAGGGTGGGCTGGGAGGGACCGGGTGGGACGGATAGGACACTTCAGGGCTGGGGGTGCTCAATAAAGATGGTCTTTATTAATAATAATAATGGCATTTATTAAACGCTTACTATGTGCAAAGCACTGGTCTAAGCGCTGGGGAGGTTACAAAGTGATCAGGTTGTCCCACGGTGGGGGGGACCACTCACAGTCTTCATCCCCATTTTACAGATGAGGGAACTGAGGCCCAGAGAAGTTAAGTGACTTGCCCAAAGTCACACAGCTGACAATTGGCAGAGCTGGGATTTGAACCCATGACCTCTGACTCCAAAGCCCATGCTCTTTTCCACTGAGCCATGCTGCTTCTCCAGTGAGGACTTACTTACTGTATGCAGAGCGCTGTGTCAGCATCTGTCCTCACGCCCTTCCCCACACCCTCCCTGTGGGTCATTCCCACACACACTCACACACCCCAGCTCTCCGGCCGTGACCCAGGGACTTCAGCTCAGGTTCACCCTCCGACTTGGGCCATATTTGTCATGGGGAAGCTCGACCAGCTGATTCTCCAGCTGAGCCCGTGACCTCCGCGTCCTGCTGAAACCTCAGCTCTTCCCCGATAGACGCTTGGCCCCGGTCACCGATTCGAATCGAGTGCGAGGACGGCCGTGGGTGGGGCGAGGAGTGGACTGGACCATATCCACCTGCTAGCCTATCTCTGGATCGCCTGGTATCGGCCCAGTGACCTTGCATTCTTCCAGTCGAGGTGGAGTTATTTGCCTCTTAATTGCCCTTGCCTCTTGTTTATCTTCAGAGTGAAGCCGGGTAAAGTCGGGTTTCACAATCGCCTTGGGCTGCGGGATCTCATTGATGACTCCCGTTGGCTTCTCCGTGGACTACCTGATGGGGGTCACTTTTCTAGCCCCTTGAGCTGGTGCCCACATACCTGAGAACCTGGTTTTGGAGTGGGGTAACAACAGTGGTAATAAAATGTGGTATGAAGTGCTTACTAACTTTGTGCCAAGCACCTTACTTGTCCCTGGGGTGGATATACGTGATAAGAGCAGACATGGTCTCTGTCCTACACGGGACAGTCTAAGGAGGGTGAAAAGGCATTAAATCCCCATTTCACAGATGAGGATACCGTGAGGCCCAGAGAAGTGGCTCATCCAAGGTCATAAAGCAGTCAAGAGGTGCAACCGGGATCTCCTAGGTCCCAGCCCTTTGCTCTTTCTGCTAGGCCACACCACTCTTTCTTCGTTCTTACTGTGTGCTGAGCACTGGGGCAGAAAGAAGGCAACCCGATGGGACCCAATCCTTGTCCCCCGTGGAGCTCACAATCTAAGAGGGAGGGAGAGCGGGGATCTTTTCCCCATCGTTCAGGGGCCCAGAGAGGTGAGGCAAGCCGTCCAAAGTCACAGGGCAGGCCAGGGCAGAGCCAGACTAGAAATTGGTCCGATAAGGAGCCGAGGTAAAACCTACCGCCTTCAGATCACCCTGGTTCTAGTTTGTCGTGCTGCGAATGATAATAATTACTGTGGCATTCGTTAAGCGCTTACTGTGTGCCAGGCCCTGCTCTGCCAGGTGGAAGAGGTGTTTCCGGCCCTGGGGGCTCGGCTGTTTTGTCCAGGGGTCCAATCAAAGCTGGGTTCCGGTTCCTCTCTGAAGGATGGAAGTTCATTGTGGGCAGGGGATATAATAATAACAATAATAATAATGGTATTTATTAAGCACTTACTATGTGCAAAGCACTGTCTACCAATTCTGTTATATTGTACTCTTGAGAAGAAACAGCTTGGCCTAGTGGAAAGAGCACTGGCCCGGGAATCAGAAGGGCCTGGCTGCTCATCCTGGCTTCCCCACTCTTCTTTGTGACCTTGGGCAAGTCGCCAGACTTTTCTGTGGCTCAGTTCCCTCATCTGTAAAATGGGGACTAAGACTGTGAGCCCCATGTGGGACAGGGACCGTGTCCAACCTGATTAGCTTGTATCTACCCCAGCACCACTTATGGTGCCTGGTACACAGTGCTTAACAAGTACCCTTAAAAAAAAATACATAGTACAGTGCTGTGCCCACAGTAAGCACTGAATAACTACGACTGATTGGATGGGCCCGGGAAGGGGGAAGAGTTGATTTAAGCGCCTTGCCCTTCTCTGGCTTGTGCTAAGCACTTTGATGGGTGGTTGCCTGCTGCAAGTGACGGAATGAGCTGGGTGAGGCAAAGGCAGGTTTGCTCACCTTCTCCTGCCCACTCTCTCTTTACCCAGCAGCGAACCTGCCCAGTGCTCTCTCTCCGCCCACCGCGGCCTCGCTCCTCCAGCCCATGGCCCGCCCTCTGCCCTCACTTCTGGGCTTCTGCCCTGGCTTCTGGTGTTCTTGATCCCAGTGCGGCCTTGGGTGCTGTGTTTCGTTGGCCCCTTCCCTGTCTCCCAGCATGGCGGCCAGAGAGCCCAGGGGAAGTAAGATGGGCCGTTTCTGGTCTGATCATAGGGCTCTGCTTTTGAAAAAGGGAAATAAATGGTATTTGTTAAGCACTTACTATGTGCCAGGCGCTGTTCTATGCTGTGGGGTAGATACAAGACAGTCAGGTTGGACACCGTCCATGTCCCATGTGGGGCTCACAGTCTTAATCCCCTGTTTTATAGATGAGGCACAAAGAAGTTTGACATGCCCATCATCACACAACAGACGTGGTTGTGGCAGGAAACTTGTCTAACGACTCTGTTATATTGTATTCTCCCAAGTGCTTAGTACAGTGCCCTACACACAATAGCACTCAGTAAATACCGTCAATCGTTGTGGCAGAATCTGGATTAGAACCCAGGTCCTCCGACTCCCTGGGTCTTGTGTCCCCCCGCTTCTTCCCAAGCTGCAGGTGGACGCTCCCGGGGCCGGGGCGGGGGGGACACAGGGTCCCCAGTCTGTACTGCCCGGGATGGAGCCCATGACATCTGGTGACTATTTCTCCTCCCGTAGTGACACCCATGCCCATCATCCTCGTCAGCTCTTCCGTACATGTAACTCCCTTCTCAGGCCCCCTGTTCCTCCCCCTCCTCCTTCCCTCACCCCCAACGATCTGGCCTCCTACTTCATTAATAAAATTAACTCCATCAGGTCTGAGCTCCCCAAAGTCACTCCTCCCCCTTCTCCAACCCGCCGGCTCTCAACCCTATCTGCTACTCTCCCATCCTTCCCCAGCAGTATCCTCAGATGAGAACTCCTCCCTCCTCTCAAGTGCTACTCTGGCCACCTGTTCATCTGACCCCATTCCCTCTCGTCTTATGAAATCTCTCGCCCCGTCCCTCCTCCCCTCCTTAACTTCCATGTTCAACTGCTCACTCTCCACTTGTTCCTTCCCCTCTGCCTTCAAACATGCCCACGTCTCCCCCACCCTAAAAAAAACCCTCTCTTGACCCCATCTCCCCTTCTAGTTATCGCCCTATCTCCCTCCTACCATTCCTTTCCAAACTCCTTGAACGAGTCGTCTACACGCGCTGTCTCGAATTCCTCAACGCCAACTCTCTCCTCGACCCCCTCCAATCTTGCTTCCGTCCCCTACATTCCACCGAAACTGCCCTCTCAAAGGTCACCAGTGACCTCCCGCTTGCCAAATCCAACGGCTCCTACTCTGTCCTAATCCTCCTCGACCTCTCAGCTGCCTTCGACACTGTGTACCACCCCCTTCTCCTCAACACGCTATCCAACCATGGCTTCACAGGCTCTGTCCTCTCCTGGTTCTCCTCTTATCTCTCTGGCCGTTCATTCTCAGTCTCTTTTGCGGGCTCCTCCTCCCCCTCCCATCCCCTTACTGTAGGGATTCCTCAAGGGTCAGTTCTTGGTCCCCTTCTGTTCTCTATCTATACTCACTCCCTTGGTGAACTCATTCACTCCCATGGCTTCAGCTATCCTCTCTACGCTGGTGACACCCAAATCTACATCTCTGCCCCTGCTCTCTCTCCTTCCCTTCAGGCTCATGTCTCCTCCTGCCTTCAAGACATCACCATCTGGATGTCTGCCTGCCATCTAAAACTCAGTATGTCCAGGACTGAACTCCTTATCTTCCCTCCCAAACCCTGCCCTGTCCCTGACTTTCCCATCACTGTTGACAGCACTACCATCCTTCGCGTCTCACAAGCCCGCAACCTTGGTGTCATCCTCGAATCTCTCGTTCACCCCTCACATCCAATCTGTCACCAAAACCTGCCGGTCTCACCTCCGCAACATCGCCAAGATCCGCCCTTTCCTCTCCATCCAAACCGCTACCCTGCTGGTTCAATCTCTCATCCTATCCCGACTGGATTACTGCATCAGCCTCCTCACTGATCTCCCATCCTCCTGTCTCTCCCCACTTCAGTCTATACTTCACGCTGCTGCCCGGATCGTCTTTGTGCAGAAACGCTCTGGGCATGTTACTCCCCTCCTCAAAAATCTCCAGTGGCTACCAGTCAACCTACGCATCAGGCAAAAACTCCTCACTCTCGACTTCAAGGTTCTCCATCACCTCGTCCCCTCCTACCTCACCTCCCTTCTTTCCTTCTGCGGCCCAGCCCGCATCCTCCGCTCCTCTGCCGCCAACCACCTCACTGTGCCTCGTTCTCGCCTGTCTCGCCTTTGACCCCCAGCCCACGTCCTCCCCCTGGCCTGGAATGCCCTCCCTCCGCACATCCGCCAAGCTAGCTCTCTTCCTCCCTTCAAAGCCCTACTGAGAGCTCACTTCCTCCAGGAGGCCTTCCCAGACTGAGCCCCCTCCTTCCTCTCCCCCCAACCCCCCGCCCTACCTCCTTCCCCTCCCCACAGCACCTGTATATATGTTTGTACAGATTTATTACTCTATTTTACTTGTACATATTTACTATTCTATTTATTTTATTTTGTTAATATGTTTTGTTTTGTTGTCTGTCCCCCCCTCTAGACTGTGAGCCCACTGTTGGATAGGGACCGTCTCTATATGTTGCCAACTTGTACTTCCCAAGCGCTTAGTACAGTGCTCTGCACACAGTAAGTGCCCGACAAATACGATTGAATGAATGAATGACCTTAGGGCCTCGTGGGAGGAGATCGCCCAGTCGGAGGCCAGCCCTGTCCCCTGGGTCCTCCCAGCCTCTGGTGCAGTAGGGTCGGCTTCAAGATGTGCCAGGGCATCCAGGGAGTGGTATGAAGGACTGAGGGCCGGGGTCCGACCCTAGCCAGATGGGCAGGAGCCAGGCCAGAAGGGAGGTTTCGGGGAGCGGACTGGGACAGAGAGTGGATTCTCATACTGCGTCTCCCCGAGGGCTCGGTATGGTGCTTGGCACAAAGTAAACACTTAATAAAAACACTAAACTATTGTTATCATTGAGCCTCTTTCCGTGGGGTTTCTCTTCCTGGGACCAGAGACCCCCCGCCATCTCTCTCTGTCCCAGAAAGCCGCTGGGGTTATCTGGGCCCTCTCTCTGGGCTGGAATTTGTTAGAATTCTGTTCCGTCTTTAGGGTGTAGTTAGGTAGCATATTAACTGAGTGTTGCTGGATACCAAGCACTGTGCTAAGAACTGAGGCGGATACAAGCTGATCAGATCAGACACCTTCTCGGTCCCACTGGGAGCTAAGAGGGTGGGAGAGCTTACCCCCATTTTACAGCTGAGGAAGGATATAAGTGAATCTCCCAAGGTTCCAGAGTCACCTGAGTCCCCGATCCGTGGGCTTTCCGCTAGGCCTTCCCGCCTCTGCCCCTCTTCAGTCCCACATTTCAGTCATTCAGGCCCCCGTGGGCCGACCCCATGACTCTGCCGGCCTCGGTCTCCACCGGACACGATCCCGCAGGTGAAGAGGGGTCAGTGTGGAGTGCCCAACTCGACCGTCTGGTTGGTCTAGTGGTGGGGTCTACGCCGGCCCTGCGGCCCCAGGAATCCTTTTGCCACGGGGCGGGGCGTTCTGGCCCGTGGGGCTTCCGGAGAGGATGGGCAGGGTGTCCCCCGGCCCAGCTTGGACGGGGTCCCTGGACCCCAGTCAGGGTTGTCCAGCTCCACAGAGAGTCCTTTTCCCCCAACTGGCCGGGCCCCAATGCGGGTGAAGCCCAGTGGTTGAGCACGATGGAGCCTTCCAGCGTCCAGCTGCCGCCTCCCAAATGTCTGGCAGGCCCCCCCAAGCACCTTGAGCCAGGCCGCCGGCGGGCATCCAGAGGATACTCAGGAAATAGCACTGGTTGATTTGTTGGGCCGGGGGGGTGGGGCTGACTTTTGAATCCTTGCTCGCAGTGTTGGCCTTTTCTTTAGGCAAGTTTTTTCTCCTTTGTTTCTAGAAATGATTATTTTAAAATCATGTAGTCTTCGGCTTTTCAGGCTTCAAAAAGGTGGCCATTTTAAGTTGTGTGTGGACGGCCTCTGATGTTCCCAGGACTCTCTGTGGTTTTTGTTTCTTTTAACTACCCCCATCCTCCTGCCCCCCAATTTTTTTTTCTTGACCGGGTATTATTCTAGGGAGTTTTCCCTTTTGGTTGATCTTACTTCTCTGCCCTTAGGCACAGAGCTGAGCGAGAGGGTGTCCCCTAGCCCGTGGGCCGCCCAGAGCCACTTGGTCTCCGGCCGAGGGAGAGCTGACGGCCCCCGCCCCTTTTCTCTGTGGCTCCCAGCCCCTGCCCTTGGGGGAGAGGAGTTGGGATGCTCCTGGGCTCAGCGTTTTGGTTAACGCAACCGAGGGGAGATGCCCCGAAAATGGCCTCCAGTGGGTGAGCCTGCCCTGGGCTGGGGCTGAGTAACATCGCTGGAATGCCCTGATGGCTTCCCGGCACGGGCTCGTTCCCGTCCAGGGCCTGCTGGATGGAAAGAGAATAATGAGAAATGTTTCCAAGCTGAGCTGTCCCCACTGCTGGCCTGGCCCGGCCTGGTCACGCCCCCCCACAGTCACACTCATGCAAGCACACCCCGTCAGCGTTTCCTCCGGCCGTTGCCAGGTGGGTCGGGGGTTGGGGGGACGTCGTCTAACGGGGCCCCTCCCCGGCCTTCCCCTCAGACCGGGCCGAGCTGTCTGCAGAGGGACCGGCCGGACGGGCGGGCTGCTCCGGGTTGGGGTGGGTAGCGTTGCAGCCCCTGGCACGCTTCTGGCTCGGTTGGCATCGAGTGGGCACAGATTGTGTGCCAGAGGGCCGGGCTGAGACCTGGGGTTGAGACAGGCGATCGGATGTGACCCGGGCGTCGTGGCTGGGCCTTCCGACTCCCCGTTCCCGCCGCAGGGGCGGGAGGGGAGCAGGACCAAGTCCAGCCTGGTGGCCGCGGCCCCACTCCTCCCCCACCGACGGTCTTCCCTTGGCTGTTGGGGTCGCCCCCTCCCCTGCCCCTCTGCTGAACGTCTAAAGCCTTTCCCTCTCTGTGTGTCCAGCAGAACATCAGGACGAGCCAAGATGTTCCACGTCCGGACCTGCGCCGCGAAGCTGAGGCCGCTGACGACCTCACAGACTGTTCAGACGCTGGCCCACGGCCGGCTTACGGCCACAGCGGCCACCAGGACGTTCCCCCACATCAGGTGCTACAGCGCACCTGGGGCTGCTGAGCCCTTTCTCAGCGGGACTAGTTCCAACTATGTGGAGGAAATGTACTATGCTTGGTTGGAAAACCCCAAGAGTGTCCACAAGGTAAGGAACGGGCCCGCCGAGGGCCTCCTCTCCCCTCCATGCCCGGTGCCGGGTCAGGTCTGTGCCCGGGAGACGCCGCTCACCAAACCGGGAGCTGGAACGGCAGGAGGAGCGGCCGCTGGGATCCTACCCGGACACGAAGACGCGGCCCTGCCTTTTGCAAGACTCCGTCTCCGCCGAGGGCCTGCCCGGGGCCGGAGTGGGCCGGGGGTCGGGTCGGGGGGTTCGGGTCCCTCGGGGCTGGTGGCTGCGCACCCGCTTGTAACCGTTCCGGGCTGTCCCCGTTTTGGCACGGCCCAGGTCGGAGCGGCGCATGGCTGGACGGCTTCTTATGAGCTGACCGACCGAAGGGGATGCTCGCCACCCGTAGGCCCTGTCAGCATCTCGAGGGGCAGGAGAAGGGGACATACACAGCCACCTGCTCCTCAGAGCCTATGTGTAGGGGGCCCCTCGAGGGGGCTGGCACTGTCTAGGTTGACACTGCAGGCTAAGGGTCAGGCGTCCTGGCAGGTGGGAGCGCTGCTCTGATTCCGGGGAATTGTGTTTGGCAAATGATCTCGTGGCACGCGGCTTGGACCTGGGAACTGGGGCTCAGGGAAGCAGGTCCCTGAGCCGGGCATTCCCCTGGAGTGTGCCCTGTTATCCGTTCTGCATGCCAGCCAGTCTCTGGCTCCCTGGCAGATCAGTCGGGGGGACAGTTACTGCCCCTTGACACCTTGGGAGGTCATGAGGCCGGCACTCCCATAGTAAGGTTCCAGATTCATTCATTCATTCATTCGATCATATTTATTGGGCGCTTACTGTGTGCAGAGCACTGTACTAAGCGCTTGGGAAGTCCAAGTTGGCAACATATAGAGACGGTCCCTACCCAACAACGGGCTCACAGTCTGGAAAAGATTGATGTGCCGACCCCACTTGGCCCCAGCCCCAGGGGGCTCCCAGCCCCGGGAGCCAGCTGGAGCTGGGGCAGCGGGTCAGAGAAGGCCACAGGGGACCCGGTCTCCAAGTGGGTCTTCTCCTTTGTGTCCAGCTCCCCAGGCCTCCTGGGGGTCACCGCCGGTCCTTTCCCAGAGCCCGGCCTTGCTGGCCCTCAGATTGAGACTGTCTGTCTCTCTCTGGATGGGGCCTGTGACTTGGAAGTGAATGTATTTGGCTGGGGACTTTGCCACTGGGCCATGGCCCTTGGAAAGCAGCTGGGTCCTGAGGTCTGGGGTGGAGTCCACATAGTCAACTGGGGCCCATTCCCTGCCCCACACAGAGGGAGAGTGAGCAGAGATCTTGGACCCATTGTACCGAAGGAGAAACTGAGGCCCAGAGAGACTCGGTGACTTGGCCGAGGTCACACAGCTGGCCAGGGGCAGTGGCAGGACTCAAACCTGGCTACCGGGCCCTTGCTCCGAGCCAACCCAGGGGGAGGGAGCTGCTGCCGGGGGGAAGGAATCTGAAACGGCAGACTTCTCCTTTCTGGGATCCTTGGGGCGGAGAACTGTTTCTCCTTCGGACCAAGTCAGTGACAGGTACCCGGGGTCAGGGCATTCCAGGCGTGCGGCAGCTCAGTGTGGAGCTCCCACACTGGAGCTGGCCGGCAGCCGAGCTGCACCTTTCCACCGGGTGGGCAGCCAGGAAAAGGTTTATACGGGAGGAGCTCCGCCCTCGATGCTGGGTTTTCCTGGGAGGATCCTAAAATGGGGTCGGGGTCGTGGCCAGTGAGCGGAGCAGCACCCCTTCTTGGAGCCCCCCTGCAGGGGATGGGGGTGGGACTCGGTGGGGATCCGAGTGCAGCCAGGGGGCCTGGGGCCCAGGGAGGGGAAGGGGACGAGAGGTGACTCGAACATCGAGTGTCTCGGGGAGCCAAGCGGTCACCAGACGGGATCCTGATCTCCCAGCGGACCGGGAGGGATTCACAGGGCGCTTCCCGGCCGGCCGCCACCTCAGCCACGCCGTCTGTAGTCCCTCGGGGGCTTGATCTCTCAAACTCTCTCCGTCCAGGAAGCCGAGTGGGCTGGTCCAGTCAATCAGTCAATCAGTAGTATTTCCCGAAAGCCTACTGTGTGCAGAGTACAGTAATTATAGTCAGGCTCCTTCCCCTCACCGGGCAGCTTACTGTAGACTGTACGTTGAGCGCTGAGGAGAGGCCAGTGGAGTTGGTAGACACACCCTGACCTCAAGCAGCTTCCCATCCAGCAAGAGAATAGGCATGGCCTAGTGGAAAGAGCCCAGGCCTGAGAGTCAGGACCCGTGTTCTGATTCTGGCTCTGTCCACTTGTCTGCTGTGTGATCTTGGGTAAGTCACTTAAGTTCTCTGGGCCTCCCACCTACTTAGACTGGGAGCCCCATGTGGGACAGGGACTGTGTCCATCCAACATCATCATAATAATAATAATGATGGCACTTACTAAGCGCTTACTATGTGCAAAGCTCTGTTCTAAGCGCTGGGGAATTTACAAGGTGACCAGGTTGCCCCAAGTGGGGCTCACAGTCTTAATCCCCATTTTACAGAGGAGGTAACGGAGGCCCAGTGAAGTGACTTGCCCAAAGTCACACAGCTGACAAGTGGCAGAGCCGGGATTTGAACCGCTGACCTCTGAACATGGTGATCTTTTACAGTAGTTAGCACAAAGAAAGTCCTTAAGTGCCGCGAAAAATGAGGTATTGAAATCATTTTCAGTCAGGAGGAAGGAGAAAAGGGGAAATGGCCACAAATTGGTGTTTATGCAATTGGGCGTGCGAAAGATGAACGGAAGTGTTCCGAGCCGTTGCGAGCGCACCAGGCCGTTGGCTCCTGAGCTGATGGGAGATTAATCTGGGAATGCCTCCTGGAGGAGATGTAATCCCAGGAGGGCTCCGAAGTTGGGAAGAGCAGTGGCCGCAGGGCCAGCTGGTCAGGTGGCAGCCTTGCAGGAGGTCCGGGCTCCAGCCCCTCCTCTGCCCCGCCTATAGGCACCAAGGCCGGGCCCAGTTCCCTCATCTGTAAAATGGGGATTAAGACTGTGAGCCCCACTTGGGACAACCTGATCACCGTGTATCCTCCCCAGTGCTTAGAACAGTGCTCTGCACATAGTAAGCGCTTAACAAATGCCATCATTATTATTATTATGCCAGCAGATCCAAACTGGGACTGCCGTGGCTACAGTAGTCGCTCTTCCCCTGCCACGCATGCACCCCCTACACGCACTTTCCCACTTTCCTCCCTTTCTTTTCTTTCTTTTTTTTAAATTTTTATTTAGCGGCATTTGTTAAGGGTTTACTGTGTTGCCTCGCACTGTTCTCAGCACCGGTGTAGATGTAAAGTAATCGGGTTGGACACAGTCCGTGTCCCACAGACGGCTCACGGTCTTAATCCCCATTTCACAGATGAGGTAACAGAAGCCCAGAGAAGTTTAGAGAATTGCCCAAGGTCACCCGGCAGACATTTGGAGGAGCCTGAATTAGAACCCAGGTCCGGGCTGTATCTACTAAGCCAAGCTTCTTCTCCCTTGGGTCTCCATATCCAGGCCAGAGCCAAGGCAGTGCAGGCCCGATGTTGGCCCCGCGGCATTCTAGGATTTGTAGTGATTTTGGACTGTTGCGAGTCTCTAATTCCATCTCCGTCTATCTCCACGGTCGCTGAATGAGAAGTGGAAAGCGACCAGCTAGGGGACGGTTCCTAGTATGTAGGGTTTTGGTCCACGTGAGTTAGGGACAGTCGCTGCTGTGCCTCCAGCGGATCCCCTGCCAACCCTCTAATAATAGCGATAATAACCATCGTCATCCTAGGGGCATTTGTTAAGCGCTTACTGTGAGCTAAGCTCTGTGACCGATAGAACACAATCCGATGGGACCCAGCCCCAACCCCCCACGGGGCTCACAGTCTTAGGAGGGAGAGAGAACAGGGATTCAATCTCCATTTTACAGAGGAGGAAACTGAGCTCCCGAGAAGTGAAGTGACTTGTCCAAGGCCATGCAACAGGCAAGTGGCCAGGCCCCCGACTTCCAGTCCTACATACTTTCCACTAGGCCAAGCTGCCCCGCGCCCCGCACCCCAAAAGCTGTCCTGTGGTTAAGTGGCAGCAGAGGGGCCTTTCCTAGCAGACGGTGACCTGGCTGTGGTCTCCCAGGCCCAACGACTCTCCCCACCACCCCTGGTCTCTGAAAGCAGAGCTGTCCCACTCTGGCAGGGACAGGGGGAGACCCTTTGTGGCGGGCAGGGTGGCAGCTTGGCCTAGTGGCAAAACTGCCAGGCTGGAAGTCAGGGGGCCTGATTTGGGGGCTGCCAGAGAAGAGGGTGGCGGCAGCAGCTGAGGACCGGGCGTGGCGGCAGTTGGGGTGCCCCGAGACATAGCCCAGGGGTGGTGTGGAGGGGATGCCTCCTTTCACTCTGGCTACCTAGAAGCCAAAGCCAAGTCCTCGCCATTTGGCATTGGCATTGGAGTTCCACAGGCGGAGCCGAGGTGAGACGCCCTCCCTTATCTCCAGGGCTGAATTGTCCTTCCGCTTCTCCCAGCTGCCACCTCCACCGCCTCCCTGGATTTTTGGCTGCCGGGTCAGGCTGCTTAAGGGGAACCCGACCCCACCCACTTCGCTCTCTCTCTGTTTGACCGTGCCATGCGTCCGGGCTATTCTGGTCA